>NC_133152.1:23658222-24908222 GCF_048418815.1 Hemitrygon akajei | reverse complement strand
GGCTTCATCTATCAGCAACAAGACAGAATCTGCAGCTGCTGGAAATCCGAGCAACACACACAAAATGCTGGAGGATCTCGGAAGACCAAGCAGCACCTATAGGAAAGAGCACAGTAAACATTTTGGGCCAAGACCCTTCATCTGGACTGGAAATAAAGATGAGGAGTCAGAGTAAGAAAGTGGGGGGAAGGGGAGGAAGAAACACAAGGTGATGGGTGAAATGGTGGGGGGAGGGTGAAGTAAAGAGCTGGGAAGTTGATTGGTGAAAGAGATACAGGGCTGGAGAAAGGGAGAGTCTGACAGGAGAGGACAGAAGGCCATGGAAGAAAGAAAAGAGGGAGGAGCACCAGAGGGAGGTGATGGGCATAAGGTGAGAGAAGGAAATGGGTCTGGAAATTGGGGGAGGGGGCATTGCCAGAAGTTCAAGAAATCAATGTTCATGCCATCAGGTTGGAGGCTACTGATGGCATGAACATCTAACCTGAGCGTGGCCTCATCACAACAGCAGAGGAGGCCATGAGCTAGCATGTCAGAATGGGAATAGGAAGTGGAATTAAAATGGGAGGCCACTGGGAGATCCTGCTTTTTCTGGTGGATGGAGCATAGACGCTTGGCGAAGCAGTCTCCTAATCTGCGTCGGGTCTCACCGATATACAGGAGGCCACACCGGGTGCACCAGATACACTGGGTGACCACAATAGACTAGCAGGTGAAGTGTTGGCTCAATTGGAAGGACTGTTTGGAGCTTGAATGGTGGCGAGGGAGAAGGTGTAGGGGGACTTGTTCCGCTTACAAGAATAAGTAAGTGGGGAGGTCAGTGGGGAGGGATGAATGGACAAGGGAGTCACTTGGGGAGCGATCCTTGCAGAAAGCAGACAGTGGGGGGCAGGGGGAAGATGTGCTTGGTGGTGGGACCCTGTTGGAGATGGTTCACCTATCGCCTTCTAACTTGTACTCCTCCATCCCTCCCCCCCCTTTTTATACTGGCTTCTTCTTCCTTCCTTTAGAGTCCTGATGAAGGTTCTCTGGCTCAAAACATCAAACACCAAATGCTACCTGACCTGCTGAGATCCTCCAGCATTTTGTCAAGTGTTTCTCTGGATTTCCACCACAGTAGAGTCTGTTGCTTCTGATTCCAAAGCTTGATTCTGAAATGGTTCAACCCTGCCCCCCAGTGGAATGTTAATGCGCAAAAGCAGATTTTGCATCAACACATGACAATAAATGAAATATTTATCTTGTAACTTTGATATGGACACCAATTTCCCAAATTAAAAAGGATGAACTTGAAACATTGAACTGATACATAATTGAGAACAAACCAGCTCCTCTACAAATATCCAGCTGCATGGACAGACACCTCAGTTTTCATAAACACAAAAGATTCTGCAGATGCTGGAAATCCAGAACAGCATACAAAATGCTGGAGGAACTCAGTAAGTTGGGTGATATCTATGTAGGGGAATAGTCACACTTTCTGGCTGATGCCCTTCATTAGGACTGGAAAGGAAGGAGGCAGAAACCAGAATCTTTCCAGGTCTTTCACCAATTCTGTTACGGTTATTATTTTATGAACTTACTGAGTATGCCCACAAGAAAATTAATCTCAGGGTTGTATATTGTGAAGGGGCAGAGGTGGGTTACTCTTATCTTACTGGTGGGTTACCAGTCGCTTTGGGCAGATGGGGCTCATCACCTGAGGTTGGCAGCTCATCTAGGAGAAGCAAAACTCTGATCTCAAACTTCCACTGCCTCGTGGCTATACCTACTCATGGGGAAGGCTTTGGGAGTAAACACCATGGGAAAAATCCAGAGCTGGAGTTCCTAAGGCAATCCTACACTGAGTTCAACGTCGACTGGCAATTCCTGCGACGCTGCTGGTACCAAACTGTATCGGTCTCTCCCGTTCCTTTGCGTTCATCAGATTCATGGACAGGAGTAACAGCTTACTCTCCATATCATACTGCCCAGGCTTGCTTATCTAGACAGCTAGGACACAACATCCATGGTCAACTCTGCCCACCTTATTCAAAGTTCAAAGTAAATTTATTATCAAAGTACAATAACGTCACAATATCGAGTTGACTGCCTCCGTCAGTCTGAGTCATCATCCAAGCTGGCGAGACCAGGTGAAGGGGAAGGTGGGTTGTGAAGGAGGGGTGATGAAGTAAGAAGCTAGGAGGGGTAAGTGAAAGATGTAAGGGCTAATTAGGAAGGCACTGGAAAACTGCAGGGGTGGCTAACGTTGTGCCTTCATTTAAGAAGGGCTCTGAAGATATATCAGGGAAGTACAGGCTGGTGAACCTAACATCAGTGCGGGAAAGTTACTGGAAGGCATCTGAGAGTCAGGATTCATCTGCATTTGGAAAGGGGTAAGGATTTGACAGAGAAAGCCAGCATGGGCTTGTGTATGGGGAAGCTGAATCGGATTGAGGTGATCAAAAGGATTGAGAAGAGCAGGGCGGTAGTTAAGCAATAACAGAAGGCCTTGCCAAGGTCAAAGGTTGGGGCTGAGGGAAGGGATTCAGCCTATTAAGATTCAGCATTTGGTTTTGCACACACGTTTTCTAGGGAAGTAGGAACTGAGTCACCAGTCAGCTTCTGACAATCAGTTGATGTTCAGCGCTCAGCTGATATTCTTGGTCACCTCTGTGTCACCTTTAGCATACAGTCAGATTGGTGCAATGGTATCTTGAGTTCAAAGCATTTTCCTCTGCATCATTTGGTATCAGTGTAGTCAACAAAAAGCCTTGCACTCATTTCGAAACCCTTTGAAGTAGGTCTGGTCACCCACTGTGTTTCATGGTCAGTAGATGACTAAGAACTAAAAGCTGATTTCTCACTTGCACTCTCCATCTGTGGGCACAATAGGGCTTCCCTGTGCTGTCGTTACCTCGCTATCTGGCTGAACCGAAAACCAGAGCAGGACAGAGCCCGAGCAAAGCGCAACGTTGCGGATGGTGGTGAAGAAGGGCAGGATTTGGTCTCTGGTCTCTTGTTAGTTATTTTTGTGAAATTGCTTGTCCAATCCCACAGTGAATGCATGGGGACACAATGGGATTATTGGTCAGTTTGGAACAGGATACCACCAGGAGGAACCAATACCCAGGAGATGAGGTGAGAGTAACTGAGCGGAGAGGGAGCGGCGATTGGTGGGCAAGTAATCTATATTGTGTGTGATGAGCTGTGTTTCTACGGTGTGGATCTGCGAAGAAAATGCAGAAAGGCAAAGCGGCAAGCTTGTCTGTAGCTTGGCTTCAACAGATGCAAGAGGTTTTAATCCCTGTGATCATTAAGGTGATGAGTGACTGGGAATAAACTTCACTCACATTGACATTCTGAATGTAGTTGGCAGTGTTTGGAATTCTTGTCTCTAGAAGACTATGGGTTCAAATCCTGCTCTACAGACCCTACCTGCCATTTGGGCCACCCCTTCTTCTTGAAGCCACTACAGCAGGAGGTACAGGAACATGAGGATCTTCAGCTCAAGGTTCAACAAATTCTTCCCCACTGCCATGAGTTTTTACAACGGACACAAAAAAACATAAAAGCCTCCAGTGTGTCCAGTTTGACTCCTATAACAGAGCCAGCCTTTCTAATCAGTTTATTGGGCCTGCTGGCATCATCCCAAGTTCCCCTAAAGTTGATAGGATGACTAAGTACCACCAGGCTCGTGAAGTAGTGTGGATAACTTCACTCACCCCCAACACTGAACTGACTCCACACACTATGGACTCACTTTCAAGGACTCTACAAATCATGTTCTCAATAGTTATTATTTGTTATTACTATTTTATTTTGAATTTGCATTATTTGTCTTTTGCACATTGGTTGTTTTGTCTTTGTTGTGTGCATTTCATTGATTCTATTGTGTTTCTTACTGTGAATGCCCAGAAGTAAATGAATCTCACAGCTATATGTGGTGACATATGCAATTTGATAATAAAGTTATCTTGAACTTTTGAAAAATGCTGGGTGCATGTAACGTGCTGTCAAGTGGTGGAGGCAGAATTATTAGAGAGATTTCAGACAGAAAGAAAAATGGAGGGAAGGATTAGATTGATCTTAGAGTAGGTCAACACAACCGTATTGTACCGCTGCTTCAAGAGGCAGATCTTCATAGCATTGCTACCCCTAGGTATGTGTGCCTATGACAATAAACTTGTCCTGGACATTGAGGGCTCTCTCTTCATAACACTGCAGTTGCCATGTGTAACTTTATTCCAACCTATATCCTCCTTGGAGAGCTATTTATTCATTTGGTAAGTTTGTTTGTTTAGTTTCTGTTTGGACTTCATTAGTTCAGTTCAATTAGTGGTTTGATATCTGATCACACCTCATCGGCAATAAGCCTTTGTGGTCTTTCTCTCCACAGATTCCTGTTTTTTCAACTGTCTGTCAGTCCAATGACTTCATCACATGTCATTTCTTAACTTCACAGGTTCTTTTCACAAGTTTGTCACATTTTCTTTCTAGCTCCATGGTGTGTAACCGTGGTGCACAAGTCATGTCCCTGTGAATCCAAAACTGGGCATGACCCCTCAAATTTGTGAATTCAGCTTCTGGATGCCCCTCACCACAGCCTCAAAATAACAACTTGGCCGAGCAAGGTAAGAAAATGCTTAGGGCAGAGACTTTTTGGAATTCATGATCAAATTGCTGAGTATACTCAAGATAGGTTGATGTGGTTCTGTGTATTAAGGGAATCAAGGGATATGGATTTAGTGCAGGTTAGTGGTGCTTAAATTAAACACTGGATCCATAAAAGTAAAGTATTTCCTATTAATATTTATTCTGATTATTATGATCAAATACCTTTTAATATTGCTAAAAATTATTTTACCTATCTTGGTATTAAAATTACTAAAAATTTTAAAGATTTATATAAGTATAATTTTCTTCCTCTAATTGAATATACATGACAAACACTTTTCAAATGGTCGCCTATGATGATGTCGTTAATTGGTCGAATAAATGCTATAAAAATAACAATTTTACCGAAATTTCTCTATACGTTTCAAGCTGTTCCATCCTTTGTCCCAAAATCGTTCTTTGATAGAATAGATTCTATGATCCTGTCATATATCTGGAATAATAAGAGTTCTAGACTGAGTAAACCTTTATTGCAAAAATTAAAAAAAGATAGAGGATTGGCGTTACCAAACTTTAGATTTTATTATTGGGCAATTAATATTTGTTATATCACTTTTTGGATTTACGGTATAGATAACCAGGACTGTCCTTCATGGTTGGACTTGGAGGAGAACTCGGTAAGGGGGTTTTCTTTGGCTTCTTTACTGGGAGCTCCTCTTCCTTTTTTGCTTTCTAGGATTGGTAGACAAGATCTTAGTCCCATTGTTGGACATACATTAAAAATTTGGTTTCAGTTTTTGACTTTTTGACTTAAGTAACTTTGTTCTCTCTAGTAATATCCATCTTAACTATTTTTAAACCATCAATTCTGGATAAGGCCTTTCTAACATGGAAAACTAAAGGAATAAAAACGTTTTTAGATTTGTTTTTAGAGAATTGTTTAATGTCTTTTTCACAGCTAGTGGATAAATATGACATATCTAATGCACATTTATTTAGATATTTACAAGTTAGGAATTTTCTACACGATTTGTTACCGAATTATCCATTTGCTCACTTATCAAATATGATAGATGCTATTTTTCAGCTTAAACCATTTCAAAAAGGATTGATAGCCATTATATATAAACGGCTCATGAATTTACGAATGATATCTAATGATAAGGTTAAATGTGCTTGGGAGTCGGAACTTCAGGAGTCACTTTCAGATGATCAATGGAATGAAATTTATCATTTAGTTAACAATTCATCCATCTGCGCCCGTCACTCCTTGATTCAGTTCAAGGTAGTGCAAAGGGCGCATATGTCAAAAGATAAACTAGCGCATTTTTTTCTAATATAAATCCCACCTGTGATAGATGTAACGCTGAGGAGGTTTTGAAGAGGTTACTAGGAAAGCTGACAATGGTAAGCAGTGGATGTTGTCTATATGGACTTCAGTAAGGCCTTTGACAAGGTTCCACACGTAAGGTTAGTTAGGAAGGTTCAATCGTTAGGTATTAATATTGAAGTAGTAAAATGGATTTAACAGTGACTGGATGGGAGATCCAGAGAGTAGTAGTGGATAACTGTTTGTCAGGTTGGAGGCCGGTGACTAGTGGTGTGCCTCAGGGATCTGTACTGGGTCCAATGTTGTTTGTCATATACCTTAATGATCTGGATGATGGGGTGGTAAATTGGATTCATAAGTATGCAGATGATGCTAAGATAGGTGGCATTGTGGATAATGAAGTAGGTTTTCAAAGCTTGCAGAGAGATTTAGGCCAGTTAAAAGAGTGGGCTGAAAGATGGCAGATGGAGTTTAATGCTTATAAGTGTGAGGTGCTACATTTTGGTAGGACTAATCAAAATAGGACATACATGGTAAATGATAGGGCATTGAGGAATGCAGTAGAACAGAGTGATCTAGGAATAATGGTGCATAGTTCCCTGAAGGTGGAATCTCATGTGGATAGGGTGATGAAGAAAGCTATTGGTATGCTGGCCTTTATAAATCAGAGTATTGAGTATAGGAGTTGGGATGTAATGTTAAAATTGCACAAGGCATTGGTGAGGCCAAATTTGAAGTATTCTATATAGTTCTGGTCACCGAATTATAGGAAAGATGTCAACAAAATAGAGAGAGTACAGAGGAGATTTACTAGAATGTTACCTGGGTTTCAGCACCTAAGTTACAGAGAAAGGTTGAACAAGTTAGGTCTTTATTCTTTGGAGCATAGAAGTTTGAGGGGGGACTTGATAGAGGTATTTAAAATTATGAGGGGGATAGATAGAGTTGACGTGGATAGGCTTTATCCATTGAGAGTAGGGGAGATTCAAACAAGAGGACATGAGTTGAAAGTTAAGGGGCAGAAGTTTAGGGGTAACACAGGGGGAACTTCTTTACTCAGAGAGTGGTAGCTGTGTGGAACGAGCTTCTAGTAGAAGTGGTAGAGGCAGGTTCGATATTGTCATTAAAAAAAATTGGATAGGTATATGGACAGGAAAGGAATGGAGGGTTATGGACTGAGTGCAGACTAGTGGGACTAGGTGAGAGTAAGCGTTCGGCACGGACTAGAAGGGCCGAGATGGCCTTTTTCCATGCTGTAATTGTTATATGGTTATATGATATGAAGGAAAAATAGCCACATTGCTGCTTTTAATTAATCTTCAAAAGCAAAACTGGGGAGGTTGGGGGTCAAGCTCCAGCAGATGAAAGCCAGGTGTGAGGTTGATATCTGGACTTCCGCTGTTCACGCACTGTATGATCAGTTTATGTGATTGATCTTGGAGAATGCAGTGAAGATCGATCAATTAAAGGGCAGGCTGAAGTCGAACATTGTGTCTTTCCAAATGAAGAAACTTAAAGGGTTTAAATAATCTTCTGCTCTTCAGAACTCATTGACTTCTTACTGCAGAAGATAAGGCTGATAGAAGCATATCTGCCTACAATTCTGCCAACTTTGACTTTGTGAATATCAATTAGTATTGAAACTGCCTATGTGGTCAATTCATTGTATAAGTATCACCCTTCCACTAAACAGTGGAGTTGTAGCATATTTTTTTCATTGATATGATCTGCAGAAATGTCAGTGCATTGAATTACCAATATGTTATACATTTTGCTTTATAATAAAGACATGGTTTTACAAGGGCAGCATTGTGTTTTCAATTCTTCCTAGTTGCAAAACTGTTCCTTTGCAACTTCCTTCATTCTTGTAACCTCCAGAATATTTGTGTAATGTCAAATCTGGCTCCTTAATTCATCCCTGAACTTAGTTGCTCCACCAATTATTTTTGTGCCTTCAGCTGCATTATCTTCATACCTGTCCACTTCTCCATCTCTTCTGCTTTCCAACCGTTGAGCACATCTATGTGAAACACTGTCGTAGGAAAGCAGCATCAAAGACCCTCACCATCCAGGCCAGGCCAGGCTCTTTTCTCGCTGCTGCCACCAGGTACAAGAGCCTCAGGATTTGCATCACCAAGTTCAGGAACAGTTACTACCCCTCAACCATCAGGCTCTTGAAAAAAGGGATAACTACACTCATTCTATTGAGATGTTCCCACAACAAACAATCTCTCTTTAGGACTCTTTATCTTGTTATTTCATGTTCTCGCTATTTATTTATATTTGTATTTGCAAAGTTTGTTGTTTTCTATGCTCTACTTGATCTTTCATTGATCTTGTTTACAGTTACCATTCTATAGATTTGCTGAGTATGCCTGCAGGAAAAAGAATCTCGGTTGTATGTTGTGACATACTGTATATGTACTGTGATAATAAAATTTACTTTGAACTTTGTATTTCATGGTTTGAGAATACTCCTGTGGAACACAAGATTTTTTTCTACTTTAAGTAAATATAAAATAGAAGCCATGTTTTGAATATTTGTGTTCCTTTCAACTAACTACCTTTCTTAATTCACCTCCATCCAACAGAATGTCAAAACCCCAATGATGCACCATTTTTTTGCCCCTGCACTTGAGCTATGAAGCATGGAGATAGCAATGCCAGCATTTAGTGTCTATCCCCGATGGAGCTGAGAAAGGGAACTGCAGAATGACATAGCTGAGGTGTGAGGATACAAGTTATTTGCCATTGAAACTTTGAGCTGTTGTTGCAGACAAGGTGTGTATGCAGCTGGTTGGGTTAGGTCCTCGTCAACAGTAACTCTCCGATTCATGATGATGCTGGGGAGATTTGCTGATGGCAATTAATTGAATGTCAGGGTAAGTTGGCTGGATGCTCTTCCGACATTTTCACCACTAAACGTATCAGAATCAGGTTTAATATCACTGGTATATAGATAGATAGATAGATAGATACTTTATTCATCCCCATGGGGAAATTCAACTTTTTTTTTCCAATGTCCCATACACTTGTTGTAGCAAAACTAATTACATACAATACTTAACTCAGTAAAAAATATGATAT
Organism: Hemitrygon akajei; assembly: GCF_048418815.1. NCBI lineage: Eukaryota > Metazoa > Chordata > Chondrichthyes > Myliobatiformes > Dasyatidae > Hemitrygon > Hemitrygon akajei. Next base: position 24,899,212 of record NC_133152.1, on the reverse strand, counting down.
GCATCTAAATCACTATCTCAAAAAGCATTAATAATAGCTTTTAAAAGTTCTTAAGTCCTGGCGGTTGAATTGTAAAGCCTAATGGCATTGGGGAGTATTGACCTCTTCATCCTGTCTGAGGAGCATTGCATCGATAGTAACCTGTCGCTGAAACTGCTTCTCTGTCTCTGGATGGTGCTATGTAGAGGATGTTCAGAGTTTTCCATAATTGACCGTAGCCTACTCAGCGCCCTTCGCTCAGCTACCGATGTTAAACTCTCCAGTACTTTGCCCACGACATGTCATGAAATTTGTTGTGCGGCAGAAGTACATTGCAATACGTAATAATAAAAACTATGAATTACAATTAGTATATACATTTTTTAAAATTAAATCAGTCGTGCAAGAAGAGGGCAAAAGAATAGTGAGAGAGTGTTCATGGGCTCATTGCCCATTCAGAAATCTGAAGGCAGGGGGGAAGAAACTGTTCCTTCAACATTGATTGTGTGACTCCAAGCTCCTGCGCCTCCTTGATAATAGCAATGACAAGAGGGCATGACCTGGGTGACGGGGGTTCCTGAATGATGGATATTGCCTTTCTTGAGGCATTGCCTTTTGAAGGTGACCTCGATGCTGGGGAGGCCACTGCCCATGGTGGGTCTGGCTGAGTTTATAACTTCCTGCAGCTTTTTCTGATCCCAAGCAGTGGCCCCTCCATATCAGACAGTGATGCAACACTCTGCACGGAATTTGTGAGTGTCTTTGTTGACATACTAATTCACCTCAAACTCCTAATGAAAAATAGCCACTGTTGTGCCTTCTTTGTAATTCCATCAATATCTTGGGCCCAGGACATATCTTCAGAGATGTTGACACCCAAGAACTTGAAACTGCTCACCCCTTCCACTGCTGATCCCTCGAAGAACTCCCGACTCACAAACAGAGGTGAAGTGGTTTTTAGATTGACCCTTGCTGTTAGAACAGTGACTACAAAATTGCTTAACTGCCCGGAAAAGGCTTTGCAAAAAATGTGAATGGTTTCTCTACAAGTCAGAATTGATCTTATTGACTACTTGTATAATCACACTCTTATTTTCTTACAGTGAACCATCACTTTGAAGATACTTCATCATGCTGTCAGGCATGAATTTCCAGGATTTAGACCAGTCATGATATATTTCCATTGTATTTCAGTGAGGATCTTGCAGGTGATGATGCTGTTCTGTACCTGCAACCCTTGCAATTTTGGGGTTTAGGGGTGAGGAAATGCTGTTGAAGCAACTTTCACTACAGCCACAGTGAAGGAAAAGGTGAATGTGTCAGGATAGTGGATGGGGTGCCAGTCAGCCAGACTGTTTTATCCTGGGTGATCGTGGGCTACTTCTGGGTTGCTGGAGCTTCATTCAATATAGCTGGTGTCGGTTATTCCATCCCCCACACTTAGGTGGGAGTGGTTGTTTAGGACATGAGGAGGTGAATCACCTACTGGAGAGTTTGGAGTGACGTAGCTGGGTGGTGCCAATGCGTATGGTAGAAGCAGTTATATCCTCTGCAGCTGGGGATGGTGTTAGCCTGGTATGATGGGGATCTCCGAGACAAGCAGAAGATTACTGACAAGGAAAGAACCTGCAGATGCTGGAAATCCACACAACACACACACACACAAAATGCTGGAGGATCTCAGCAGGCCAGGTAGCACCTATGGAAAAGAGTAAACACTCGTTTCGGGCCAAGACCCTTCACCAGGACTGGAGAAAGAAAGATGAGAGGTCAGTGTCATGAGAACTCTGACTTCTCATCTTTTTTTCTTCAGTCCTGGTGAAGGGACTTGGCCCATAATGTCGACTGTTTACTCTTTTCCATATATGCCGCCTGCAGAGTTCCTCCAGCATTTTGCGTGTGTTGCGGAAGATTACTGAGTAGACTTTAAAAATTCTACTCAAAGCCTGCTCTGATGTTCATGCCATCGAGTTGGAGGCTACCCAGATGGAATACAGGGTGTTGCTCCTCCAACCTGAGTGTGGCCTCATCACAACCATAGACTGACAAGTCAGAAAGGGAGATGGGAAGTGAAATTAAAATGGGTGGTCACTGGGAGATCCTGCTTTTTCTGGCAGAGTGTAGGTGCTTGGTGAAGCTGTTTCCCAATCTACGTCAGGTCTCACCAATATGCAGGAGACCACACTGGGAGCATCAGGTACAGCAGATGGACCCAACAGACTTGCAGGTGAAATGTTGCCTCACCTGGTAGTGAGGGAGGAGGTGTAGAGTAGGTGTGCCACTTGTTCCATTTGCAAGGATAAGGGTTAGCAGGGAGATTAGCAGGGAGGGATGAATGGACAAGGGAGTTGCATAGGGAGTGATCCCTGCAGAAAGCAGGAAGTGTGGGGGGGGGGGGGAATAGGGAAAGATGTGCTTGGTGGTGGGATCCCATTGAAGATGGCAGAATTCCAGAGAATTATGTGCTGGACGCGGAGACTGGTGGGGTGGTAGATGAGAAGAGGAACCCTGTCTCTGGTAGGGTGGCAGGAGGATGGGTTGAGGGCAAACATGCGTGAAATGGAAGAGATGCTTATGATGGTGGAGGAAGAGAAGCCCCTTTGATCTGGAAGGAAAAGCCTCATCCAGAGAGCAGATGTGGTGGAGATGGAGGAATTGAGAGATGGGGTGGCATTTTTACAAGTAACAGGGAGGGAAGAGGTATAGTCCAGGTAGCTGTGAGAATCAGTGTCTTGCTCAGTCAGAAATATATACTTTAAAATACAAAATGTAAGCAGTGAAGTATGAACAAGAATACAAAATGTGCATTAAAAAGTAACAGTGCAAAGTACGGATGTGCAATGAAACCATGTTGTACTTGAGGAGGAGTTGTAGAGTCTTATAGCTGCGGGGAGAAAGGATCTCCTGTGATGTTCAGTGGTGCACCTACTAAAGTTGCTCCTCGGATTGTCCAGTATGTCATGGAGGGAGTGAGAGGGATTGTCCACAATGCTCCGTAGCTTCTACAGCATCCTCCTCTCAGACACAGCCATCAGGGAATCCAGTTCCACCCCCAGAACAAAACCAGCCTTCCTGAAGAGCTTATTGATCTTCTTGGCATCCGCTGCTCTCACCCAGCTGCCCCAGCAGACTACGGCACAGAATAGAATGCTGGCCACCTCTGAGTCGTAGCAGATCTACAGCATAAGAACTGCAGAGGTTGAATGACCAGAGCCTCCTCAGGAAGTACAGTCGGCTCTGTCCCTTCTTCGCCCCTTCTCTGTCCCTTCAGTCCAGTTTATTGTCCAGGTGAGTTCCCAGGTATTTGTAGTCCCAGACAATTTACACATCCGTTCCCTTGATGGACATGGGAATTCAGGGTGTTTTCACCTTCCTGAAGTCCACCACCAACTCTTTTGTCTCAGTGATGTTGAGGTGCAGGTGATTCAGCCCACACCAGCCAATGAAGTTGTCCACCACTCTTCTGTACTCAGCCTCTCAACCCCAACCCGCAACTGCCGAATCGTCTGAACACTTCTGCGGGTGGCAGGACGCTGAGTTGTATCTGAAGTCCGAGGTGTAGACGGGGAACAGGAAGTGGGACAGGACAGTCCCCTGAAGTGACCCTGTGCTGCCAACCACAGTATCCGATACACAGCTCTGCAGTCTCACATACTGTGGCTGTAACCTGTAATCCAGGACACCACACAACTTATTTAATTTAACTTATATTTATTCCACTGTAATTGACATTTTTTCTCTATTACGTATTATGTTGTACTGCTGCCGCAAAGTTAGCAAATTTCATGACAGACGTGGGTGATATTAAACCTGATTCTGATTCTGATCCATCAGCAGGATCGTCAATCATTAACATGTTTATTTTACAGTAACTATATAAACATATCACTAGAAGAGCTGGGCAGAGTGATGGCAAGATATCTGGTGTGTAGATGCGTCAGCAGGAGAATCATTCCCTGCGGGGAAATGGCGCTCAAGTGATCGTTTTACGTAAAGCACTAAGACCAATTTGCACAGTTAATAGAGGTGTCAAATTGTACAATAACTTACTGTTAATAATCTGTCAAATTCTGATTATCTTTACAATGACTAATCACCTCATTGATTCTCATACAACGTCATGGTTTCAGTTGCAAATAGGGGGAAATAAGAATTTTTTTTCTAAAATAAAGGTTAGTCATCTCTGAAGTAAAGGTTAGTCACCTATGAGTTGGTTCAATTTCAAAATGTTAACTGAAACTCTGAAGTTGGTAAGTTGGCAACTATGGAAGGAATTGAGTGGTGTGTTGTTTGCAACACCAGAGAGGCTGGCAAAGAAATGAACAAAATTTGAAAAATCTGCATCTGTTGTCTTTTACTGGAGTAAATAGTGAAAGAGTAAGGTACTGCCTGGCCTGAGGCACACCACTAGTCACCGGCCTCCAACCTGACAAACAGTTATCCACCACTATTCTCTGGCATCTCCCATCCAACCACTGTTGAATCCATTTTACTACTTCAATATTAATACCTAACGATTGAACCTTCCTAATTAACCTTCCGTGTGGAACCTTGTCAAAGGCCTTACTGAAGTCCACATAGACAACATCCACTGCTTTACCCTCATCAACTTTCCTAATAACCTCTTCAAAAAATTAAATAAGATTTGTCAAACATGACCTTCCACGCACAAATCCATGTTGACTGTTCCTAATCAGACCCTGTCTTTCCAGATAATTATATATACTATCTCTGAGAATACTTTCCATGAATTTACCCACCACTGACGTCAAACAGACAGGCCGATAATTGCTAGGTTTACTCTTAGAACCCTTTTTAAACTATGGAACCACATGAGCAATATGCCAGTCCTTCGGCGCCATCCCCTTTTCTAATGACATTTGAAATATTTCTGTCAGAGCCCCTGCTATTTCTACACTAACTTCCCTCAAGGTCCTAGGGAATATCTAGTCAGGACCCGGAGACTTATCCACTTTTATATTCTTTAAAAGCGCCAGCACTTCCTCTTCTTTAATCATCATAGTTTCCATAACTACCCTACCCTGCCTTACCTTACACAAGTCAATATCCTTCTCCTTAGTGAATACTGAAGAAAAGAAATTGTTCAAAATCTCCCCCTTCTCTTTTAGCTCCACACATAGCTGTCCACTCTGATTCTCTAAGGGACCAATTTTATCCCTCACTATCCTTCTGGATTTATTTTCACCTTACTTGCCAAAGCAATCTCATATCTTCTTTTAGCTTTTCTAATTTCTTTCTTAAGATTCTTTTCACATTCTTTATATTCCTTGAGCACCTCATTTACTCCATGCTGCCTATATTTATTGTAGATCTCTCTCTTTTTCCAAACCAAATTTCCAATATCCCTTGAAAACCATGGTTCTCTGAAACTTTTAACCTTTCCTTTCAACCTAACAGGAACATAAAGATTCTGTACCCTCAAAATTTCACCTTACCTCCATTTCTCTATGTTGGCACGTGGCCTAGTGGATAAGGCATCAGTCTAGTGATCTGAAAGTCACTGGTTCGTGCCTCAGCTGAGGCAGCGTGTTGTGTCCTTGAGCAAGGCATTGCTCTGTGACGACACCGGTGCCAAGCTGCTTGGGTCCTAGTGTCCTTCCCTTGGACAACATCGGTGGCATGGAGAGGGGAAGGTTTGCAGCTTGGGCAACTGTCGGTCTCCCATGCAACCCTGCCCAGGCCTACGCCCTGGAAACCTTCCAAGGTGCAAATCCATGGTCTCACGAGACTAACGGATGCCTATGACCTGCATAATCTGGTGAGGAAGTCAGGGATTCAGCTGTCGAAGGATTGGAGGTCCAGGTTTTGGAGCCTGTTGCTTAGAACTGAGGGTGTGATTGTGCCTTAATCAGGTATTACTATTGTCCAGTTGGTCCAAGGTGATAGGCAAAATTGCAGTGGGTCCAGGTGCTTGCTTAGGCTGGAATTGATTCTAGCTATGGCCAACCTCTCAAAGTACTTCATCACAGTAGATATGGGTGACAGTCATTGAGGCAGCTCGCTCTGCTCTTCTTCAGCATTGGTATAATTGGTGCCCCTTTGAAGCAGGTGGAACTTCTGAATACAGCAATAAGAGATTGAACATGTCCATGGGCACTCCTGCCCGCTGGTTGGCACAGGTTTTCAGAGTCCTACCAGGTACACCATCAGGTGTAAACCTAGAGGTCACCTGTGTGTTCATACATCTGCATTATGCTTTTGTGTGTATTTGTTGGGTCTGACTAATTGCATAAAGTATTTTCTAAGTGGGGAGAAAATTCAGAAATCAGGGGTGAAAGGGACCTGGGAGTTCTCATGCAGGATTCCCTAAAGGCTAACTTGCCAGTTGAGTTGCTGGCAAAGAATGCAAACACAATGTCAGTGCTCCCATGATGAGCAATACTTGCAGGAAGCACCAAAATTCAAGATGGTTTGAGGAAAATTAAATAATTGTTACTCCAGATCTGATGCAGCACAAACAAAAATGCACACAAAAGATAAACACAATGACAGTCATAAAAACAATAAACAAGATAGCTTATATACATAGATTGACCATTAAGTGACACTAGGCTGTACATAAGGTAGCTCATGGGAAATAATAAAGTAGTGGTGGGTTAGTGGGTGGAGGTGTTGATCAGCCTTACTGCTTGGGGAAAGTAACTGCTTTTGAGTTTGGTGGTCCTGCTGTGGATATTACGTAGCCTCCTCCTTGATGGAAATGAGACAAACAGCAGGATGGGTGGGATCCTTCATGAGGTTATTGGCCCTTTTTCAGCATCTTTCTGTATATATGACCTTGACGCTGGGTGGGCTGGAGCCAGTGATGTGTTGTACAGTTCTGACTACCTGTTGTTGAGTATTCCTATCTGCTGCAATACAGCTTCTGTACCAAGCAGTACTGCAGCTGGTTAGGATGCGCTCAGCTGCACATCTGTAGAATGACATGAGTATGGATGAGCAAAGCCTCCTCAGAAAGTAAAGGCATTGGTAAGCTTTCTTGACTGTGTAGGATGTACCATGAAACTTTGTGTGTGATGTACACTCTCAGGAGTTTGAAACTGCTTTCAGTTTCCACCACTGTGTTGCTGATATAAAGAGGTGTATGAGTGATGCAAGTTCTGTTGAAGTCGATACCCATCTCCTTTGTCTTGTTGACATTAAGGAAGAGGTTATTTGCCTGACACCAGGCCTCAACCTCTTCCGTCTCCTCTCTGTAGCCATCTCTTCCTTGTTAGTGACGAGTCCCACCACAAACTTGATGATGTGATTGCCCGGGTATTTGGCCATGCAGTCCTGTGCGAGCAGAGTGTACAGCAGTGGGCTCAGCACACTGGCCTGGGGAGCATCTGTGTTGAAGATGATGAGGATGGAGGAGTGGTTGTGCAATCTGACTGTATAGGGGTCTATCGACAAGAAGTCAAACACCCAGTTGTACGGTGGTGTATTCAGACTGTGCTGTAGGAGTTTTCTCAGCAAGGTCCGTGGGGCAATATTGTTGAATGCCACAAGGACAAAAAACCTCAGGGGTTTCAATATCCATCAGGAATGAATAGGTAGTGCTAATGCTGACCAAGAGGTAAAGGGATACAACAACCAGTGAATGGGAGGTAGCAACTTCAAGAACAGCTCCATCATCCATTATGGTGAGACCAGCAAGTGAGTGCTAAAGGCTGAAGTACTGAAAACTTCAACGCTGAGATCTCTACTTTACCAATGCCAGTCTCCAGACAATTAGATTGACATGAAAAAAAATGCAACTAGATAATGTTCCAGATGTTCTTCTGCTTCATTGTTCTGGTAGTTACAACACTGCTCAGAGAAAAAGGGGGAAACATTTGGAGTTGCAGAATGAAGGGAGGCCTTTCATGAATACTTGGCTTCAATGTTTACCAGGGAAAGGGACTTTGATGAATGTGAGGTCAGCATAGAACAGGCTAAAGTGTTGGTGCATGCCAAGGTTAAGACAGAGCAGCACTGGAGCTTGAGAAAAACATTAGGATAGGTAAATCTACGAAAGCTCTCAGTCATCCAGGTCATTGTATATAAAGCAGTAGTGAATCAAGGCAATTGAACTTGCTGTGTCGTCTAGAAGATGTTCTGCTACTCATCCGAGAAGCTTCTTCAGATCTGATCCATGGTGGGTAGTTTTCTGGCTTATAAACTCTGAGTTGTTTAAAGACATAGCAATCACATGAGGGTCGTTAAGAGTCACAGAAGCAATGAGAGGGTCATTAGTTTTATCTTTGCATGAATGGAGGTGTGGAGATGCCAGGGTGGAGATGTTCGGACTGTATTGTAAATAGCTGATAGGTGCTGTCGTACCCCAGCCCCTCCGTTCAGGGATGGGTTTTCCACTTTGACAAAGATGGCTTCTTTAACCCCTCTTTCAAACCACCTGTCCTCCCTGTCCAAAATGTGCACATTATTATCAAAGGAGCACCCTTTGTCCTTTAGGTGTAGATATTCAGCTAGGTCTTGACCTGAGGTGTTCGCCCTTCTATTTGTGAAATGGTTGTTTTATCTTGCTGATCTGTGCAGTTCTCATTGAATAGGATAGCATATACAATATTGCTCTCTCATTACCTCTACGATGCTTAACGACCCTCATGTGATTGCTATACCTTTAAACAACCCACAGAGTTTATAAGCCAAGAAACTACCCACCATGGATCAGAACTGAAGAAGCCTCTTGGACCAGTGGCGAAATGTCTTCAAGACAACACAGCAAGTCCAGCTGCCTTGATTTACTACTGCTTGATATTAGGATAGGTAATACATCAGGGCCAGATGAGGTAGACCCCAAATTACAATGGGCAAGGAGGCAAGACATTGCTGGAACCTTGACAGTAGTTTTTGTGTCCTCCCTTGCCACAGGAATAGTAGCAGAGTATTGGAAGATGGCAAATGTTGCATTGTTCAAGAAAGGTAATGGGGATAATTCTGTAAATTATCCTGGGAATCAGTATTATATCTGTAATGGAGTGGATTCTTTTAGATGGAATTTATGAGCATCCAGAGAAGCAAAGCCTTATTAGATAGTCAGCATAGCTTTGTGAGGTACAGGTCAGGCTTCATGAGCACAATTGAGTTTTTCAAGAAGGTGACAAACTGGTGACTGGTGGATGTGGTGCGTATGGATTTTAGTAAGGTGTCTGACTAATTTCATTTGGTAGGGCCACCCGGAAAGGCTTAAGGCATGGGATCCAAGGATACTTGTTGTGTGGATTTGGAATTGGCTTGCCCACACAAAGCAGAGTGTGGGAATAGATGGGGCATACTCTGCCTGGAGGTTGCTGACCAGAAGGTTCTGCAGGATCTGTTCTTTGTGATTTTTATTTTTATAAACAACTTGGAAGAGGAAATGGAAGGGTAGGTTAATAAGTTTAAAGATGATACAAAGGTTGGTGGTGTTGTTGTCAGTGCTGATGGCTGCCATAGGTTACAATAGGATAAAGACAGAATGCAGAGCTGGGCTGAGAGGCAGCAGATGGGAGCTCAGTCTGGGAAAGTGTGACGTGATCCACTCTGAGATTGAACCTAAAGACAGAGTACAAGGTTATTAGCCGGATTCTTAGCACTATGGAGGAACAAAGGGCTCTTGGGATCCAAGTCCATAGATTCCTCAAAGTTGCCATGCAAGTTGATAGGGTGATGGGAAGACATATGGTGTGTTGGCCCTCATTAGTCAGGGGACTGAATTCAATAGCCACGAAGCAACGTTACAGCCCTATAAAACTCTGGTTAGACCACACTCGAAGTACTGTGTTCACTTCTCGTCACCTCATTATAGGAAGGAGAGGGACACAGAGGAGATTTACTAGGAAGCTGCTTGGATTGGGGAGCATGTCTTACCCGGGAAAGATTGTGAGCTAGGTTTTCACTGTGGAGCAAAGAGGTGAATTGATAGTGGTTATGAGAGGCATAGATAGAGTGGACTGTCAGTGCCCTTTTCTCCAAGAAGGCAATGGCCAATTAAGGGGAGTGGAGGGAATTTTAGAGGAGATGTCAAAAGAAGAGTGTTTTTTTAAAAAACACAGAACAGTAGATGTTTAGAATACAGAGCCAGGAGTGGTAGTAGAGGCTGATACAATTAGGATATTTAAGAGACTCTTCGATGGAAACATGAATGGAAGAATAATGCAGGGTTATGGGCTGTGTAGGAGGGAAGGATTAGATTCAAAGTACATTATCAGAGTATGTATACTTTATACAACATTGCAATTCATCACCCAACAAGTAGCCACAAAACAACGAAACCCAAAATAAGCCTTATTTTTAAAAAAAACTGCTGAACGCCCAATGTGCAGAGGAAAAAAACCCGCAAGCAAACAGTGTTCTGAACTAAAGTCCACAAGAGAGTCCCGTAGTTCAACGCAGAGCTGAGTAAACACAATATCGTGGGCCAAATGGCACATACTGTGCTGCACTGTTCCATGTTATCTAATCCCACATTCCTACAGACCAATTTAATCTTTCAGTTAGGAACCTGGGAAGCAACAGAACAGCATTCTTACTGAACTCCCTGTAGGTACCCACCAAAGCAGACCACAACTAGTCAGAACACACAATAGAGATGATCCGGTTAGCTGACCAAACCTAATAAACATCTCAGTCAACACACACAAAATGCTGCAGGAACTCTGCAAGTCAGGGTGTATCTGTGGAAGTGAATGTACAGTCGATGTTTCATTATGGCTGGAAAGGAAGAGGGAAAGAAGCCGGAATAAAAAGGTGGGGGAAAGGGGAAGAAGTACATGCTAGAAAGTCATAGGTGAATCCAGGTCGGGGGGGGGGGGGGGGGGGGGTGGGGAATAAAGTAAGAAGCTGCAAAGTGATAGGTGGAAAAGGTAAAGGGGTGGAGGAGGAACCTGATAGGATAGGGACCATAGAAGAAAGGGACATCAGGGAGACATGACAGACAAGATGAGGAGAAGAGGTAAGAAGTGGACCAGAGTGGGGAATTGAAGAGGGGGAAAACTTACTGGAAGTTGGAGAAATCAGTTTTCATGCTATCTGGTTGGAGGCTACCAAGACGAAATGTGTGTTGTTGCTCCTCCAACCTGAGAGTGGCCTCATAATGGCAGTAGAGGAAGCATGGACCAACATGTCAGAATGGGAATGGGGATTGGAATTAAAATGGATGGCCATCAGGAAATTCTGCTCTTTGCGGATGGGGCAAAGGTGCTTGACAAAGCAGTCGACATCTCAGTGACAATGTTTTTGGTACACACACAAAATCCAAGTCTGGCAGCATTTCTGGAGAGAAATAAATAGTCATCATTTTGGGCCAAGACTGTTCATCAAGACCAAAAGAAGGGGTCAGAAGCCAGAATAAGTATTTTTTTTGGAGGGGGAGGAGGAGCACAAGGTGGCAGGTGATAGGTGAGATCAGGTGATGGGAAGGATATACGGGTGAGAGAGGGGATAAAATAGAGAAGCTTATGGGAATTGGTGGGAAAGGGCTGAAGAAGGATTCTGATATACGAGGACCAAAGACGATGGGAGAAGGGAATGAGGAGGGCAACTGGTAAGAGGTGATAGGCAGGTGAGGAGAAATGGATAGGGGGGTAAGCAGAATAGGGAATGGAAAAAGAGGGAGGGAGAAGGGAAAACTGTTCATTGATGCTGCCTGACTTATTGAGGTCCTCCAGCATTTTGTGTGTGTTGCTCAAGATTCCTAGCATTTGCAGGATCACCTACGTGTACATTGCTTTTATTCACTGTTCGGTTTCCCGCTCAGGTCAAGTGACATGGCTTCCTATACCAGTATCTGTGAAAGTTTGTCAGACACATACTCAACTTCCTGATCTAAGCGGCTGCACGAATGTGTCGTTTTCTGGTTGGCCAGAAACAGGCAGTGTGCCACAGAATAGAACTCTGAAGCAACATTCCAGTTTATGGAAGTGGATCAGAGCTTTTAGTAAACTATGTTTACTAATGGGAGATAGCAAAGCAGATTCTGAAGCAAGCAGAAAGGCCCAGATAGAGTGGATGTGAAGAGTACATTTCCTCGAGTGGGAGAGTCTTGGACCAGAGGGCCCAGCTTCAGAATAGAGGGATGTTCATCTAGAATAATGATGAGGAAGTGTTTCTTTAGTCAAAGGGTGGTGAATCTGTAGAATTCATTGCCACAGCTGGCTATGGAGGCCAAGTCATTAGGTATTTTTAAGCAGAGGCTGTTAAGTCCTTGATTAGTAAGGGCATCAAATGTTACAGGGAGAGGCTTTATTGGTCAGGCTGCACTTGGAGTATATGAGCAGTTTGAGTCCCTTTTCTAAGAAAAGATGCAATGGCTTTAGATAACAGGGGAGGTTCACAAGAGTGATTCTGGGAATGTAAGGATTAATGTGTGTAGTGTCAATAGCTCTGGGTCTGTACTTGCTGGAGTTTAGAAGAACATGGGGGTGGGAGGGCTCACTGAAACCTATCCAATATTGAATGACATAGATATAGTGGATGTGGAGGTGATATTTCTATTAGTGGGTGAGTCTAGGACCAAAGGGCACAGCCTCAGAATAGAGGGATGGCTATTTAAAACAGATGAGGAGGAATTTCTTTAGCCAGATGATGAATCTGTGAAATTCATTGCAAGGACAGCTGTAGAGCCCAAGTCATTGAGTACATTTAAAACAGAGGTTGATAGGTTCTTGATTAGTTAGAACATCAACAGTTACTGGGAAGATGGCAGGAGAATGGGGTTGAGGGGGATAATAAATCAGCCATGACTGAATGACAGAGCAGACTCGATGGTCTGAATTCTGCTCCTATGTCTTATTGGAGTAAAGGGATTATACACAGATGAAGTAAATGGTAAAAGCTCTGGCGATTACAGTTTGGACTTTGGCAGCAAACATTAACTGGCAGAACACTGCAGAGAGAGCTGGGTGTCCTATTACATGACCCACAAAGGTTAGTTTGCACGTAGAGAAATTAGGAAACCTAACAAGAAGTTATCACTTTTTGCCAGGGGCAATGAAGCAGAAGGCTCATCTTCTACTATACAGAGCATTCATGAGATGACATCTGGAGCACTGTGCAAGTTTTCATCTCCTTATTTCTATAATGTTAAGGTATGGAAGGAATTCAAGGGAAAGTTTATTACCAGCAATAGGCAACTGCTTGGAGGATAGGTTTGCTTCACGGAACTTTAAACAGAACTAAACTGCAGTAGAAAACCCTGAGGAGCTCAATGGAAAGGAGCAGCAGAGGATGAATCTCATGGAGAATCTAACATTAAGGGAGTGCTGTTCAAAAATGATGATAGAACCTTTAAGATGAGGAGTGAACTGTTCTTCTGAGGTTTGCATTTTTGAACTTTTCCTTAAAGGATGTGGAAGCAGCATCATTTTTATGGCAGGAGTAGATAAGGAGTGAGATGTTACCACAGATACACAGGAATCTGGAGGTGAGGTTAGCCGAGATGTTACCAAGTGGCCTGCTATCTGAATTGCATGCCTATAGGATGGTATGTTTAGCATGTGGCTTGGCAGTCATTTACTTTAACAACCAACACACCCAAGGATGTGCTTTTTTTTTTAAACAAAATCCTTTATTACAAATATCAGTGCTATACAATATATACAAAACAGTGGCAAACACAGTTACTTCACTACAAATAGACAATAGACATTACACCAGAATGTTGCCATCTCTATCCATGATGGCATTTACACCCCACGGAGCCCAATGGTCTCAAAACTCCTCTAAGGTTGCCGTGGACTGCGCGTGTTCTTTTTCAATATTTACCCGGGCACGAACATACCCCCTAAACATTGCCAGGCATTCTGCCCGGGGAGATCCTCCCGCCACCCGTTTCCAAGACCCTTGAATGGCGGATTTTGCCAGCCCCAGGAGCAAGTTTACAAGGACATCCTCATCCCTCCATGCCCCCCTCCTTACTAGATGACCATATACAAAGAGGGTGGGGCTAAAATGCAGCCAGAAGGCGAGAAGCAGCCCACGTAAATACGCAAAAAGGGGCTGCAGCCTCACACACTCCATGTACATGTGGTACACCATCTCCTCCAGCCCGCAGAAGTGGCATGCGGGTGGGAGATCCATGTACAAACTAAAGAACTTATTGCAGGGCACCGCTCTATGCAGCACCCTCCAGCCGAGATCCCCCAGGTGCATGGGAAGAACCCCATAAAGGGACTTCCAGTGGGGACCCTCCTCACTGCCATGGCGTGTCGGGACGGTGGATAAGGGCAAGGAAGTGGAGGGTGTGGAGCAGCAGCTCTAAGAAGAAAGCAAAGCCCTTAACTCCGAGTGGAGTCATGGGGACGCCGTCGTGTGGGCTTTTAGTGGGCTTTCTTGTTTTTACGAGGCTGAGTTGCTAGCTCGACAGTCAACCCAGCACGGATGGAAAGCGTGCAAGGGAGCTGGCTGGATTCGAACTCGGGAGCCTTCGCTCCGACGTCCAGCGCTGATGCCACTATGCCACCAGCATAGTGTTGCTGCACATTCCAGCGTCAACACAGCACAACCACATTGCTCGGTAGCACAACACAGAACCAACAATAACAAAACAAGCCCGGTTCCTCCCTCCTCATCTATATCCCACCCACACGTTCAGTCTGCCAAGTCCAGGACAGGCCTCCAGTCTATCCTGTCCTGGGGTAGTGATTGCAGAGCCATCAGCCACTCAATATTTTGTTTCAGAAAGTCAATTTCCTATTCAACAGGTAAGGCATTCCTTTGTTCAGTTCATCAAAACAGTAAAGAATATTCTGTGCTCCCAGTTTTCATATCCCCAAACTACAACCTCTCTCACCCCTGGACTGCATCCTGGTTCACTCCATCTATACCTCCCCCTTCATTAGGGATGTCCTTGTTTCCTTATATTTCTTCATGCTTCCACCCCCCCCATGAGCAAAACTATTTATTGGAAAAGTCCTGATCCACATTGACAAGAAATATCTCTACCTGAGTCAATATGACAATTTACAAACTTACAATCATTACAATCAGGTATTATCCTCCGGCCGTTTCAGGTGATGAACAGGAGCCAAGCCTCGAAATAAGACATTGATGTCTCTGTTCTGAAGTCAGACCATTGGGTAAGTCTTTTTTTTTTGCTCACTTGTTTTGAGTATCTGAACTTACAACATAATGCAGGGGCTTCCAGACTTATAAACGGCTTCACATGTGGAAATCCAACTTGTACAAATTATCCCATATACTCTTAAAGCATTTTTCAAGCTAATAACTGGATTTCATTGTACTTATCTTGACTGCATATATTCCAGTAGTTTAATTACAGACATAAACACAAGAGATACTGCAGATTGTCCAGACCTGATGAAAGGTCTCAGCCCGAAATGTCAACTGTTTGCTCATTTCCATAAATGCTGCCTGACTTGCTCCATTTCTTCATCATTTTGTGTGTGCTGCTTTGGATTTCCAGCATCTGCAAAATTTCTTGCATTTAAGAATCTGCAGATACTGGAAATCCAGAGCAACACACACAAAAAGCTGGAAAAACTCAGCAGGTCAGGTAACAACTATGGAGAGGAAAAAGCAGTTGCTGTTCCGAAAGACTTTACTTTACCCAATTTAATTGCAGATAGTGCTAGGGCAATAATTAAGAGTCATAGAGAAATACAGCAGAGGAAGTCTCTTCAGCCCATCTAGTCCATGCTAAAACCATTTAGCCTGCCTACTCCCATCAACCTGCACTGGGACCATAGTCCTCCATAACCCTCCCATCCAAGTACCAATCCAAACTTTGAAATTGAGCTTGCATGCACCAATTGTGCTGACAGTTCATTCCACACTCTCATGACCCTCTCAGTGAAGAAATCTCCCCTCATGTTCCCCTTAAACTTCTCACCTTTCACCCTTAACCCAAGACCTCTAGATGCAGTCCCACCCAACCTCAGTATAAAAAGCCTGTTTGCATTTCCCCTATCTATACCCTTCAATTTTGTATACTTCTATCAAATCTCCTCTTAATCTACTTTCTAAAGGATACAGTCCTAAGCTATTCAATCTTTCCTTATAACTCGGGTCCTCCAGACCCAGCAACATCTTTGTAAAATTTCTCTGGACTTAGTGAAATGAAATTGTAGGTGTAATTGGAAAAATTGGCTTATGGACAGTTGTTAGGAGCACAATCCTAGCATAACCCAGGGTGCATCTGTATACAGCTATGTTCTTTCAATGCAAACATACCACATATAGAAGAAAACTTGACATGAATGTGTTTGCTGTGTCATTAGGATAGTGGTTTCCTGCTGTCTGTGTTTGTTACCTAGACCAGTATTATTTAATATATCAGACTCTCTTATTCAGGCACCAAGATGCCAGGAATTTGGTTGCGGCCAGATCCAACAACAACAACTATCAATCCTGCAAAACATCATTAACTTGGCAGAATATCTCAAGCACTTCAGTACATGCAAACAAAACTGATTTTAATCCAAATATTATAAGAATTTCTAAACATGCAAAAAAAAAAAGGAGTTAAAGTTAATTCAAATAGAGGAACAGCTGGGCATATTACAGGTCCACAATCCCTTATCCAAAAATCTGGAATCCAAAAAGCTCCGAAAACCGAAGATTTTTTTGCGAACGGCTGACGTCACTCAGGTGTGATGTGGCAGCACTACAGAGGCTCAGCGCTCGTACTGGTTACACGTGCATTTGCTGTCCGCTGATAATTTGTGTTCACTGTTGACTTTGTGTTTAATTTTACTGTGAAAATGTCAAAAAGAGCTGCAGATACCCCTGTGGGTAACAGTGAGAAAAAGAGAAGGAAGCATGTATCATTATCAATAACACAGAAAGTGGAGTTATTGCAGAAGCTTGATCGTGGTGTGTCTGTGCGACGTCTTACTGAAGAATATGGTGTTGGAACTACCACTGTATATGATTTAAAGAAACGGAAAGACAAGTTACTGAAGTTTTATAATGATAGTGATGACCGTAAACTAATGAAAAATAGGAAAACATTGCATAGGGCAAAAAATGAAGATCTTGACCATGTGTTGATTGAGTGGATTAGACAACGAAGAAGTGAACGCGTGCCACTGAATGGCATGTTGGTCATGAAACAAGCTGGAATATACCATGAAGAACTGAACAGTGAAGGTGAGTGTCAGTATTCAGAGGGTTGGCTGCAGAAATTTAAGAAACGTCATGGCATAAAATATCTGAAAATCTATGGTGAAAAAGCTTCTGCCGATCACGAAGCAGCTGAAAGTTACATTGACGAATTTGCCAAGATAATATCTGATGAAAACCTTAGCCCTGAACAAATTTACAATGCTGATGAAACAGCTTTGTACTGGCGCTACGTTCCTGGAAAAACATTAACAATGGCTGATGAGAGAACACCGACAGGTTTTAAAGATGCTAAGGACAGGTTCACTATCCTTGGGTGTGCCAATGCCGCAGGCACACACAAGGTGAAGTTGGCAGTGATTGGAAAAAGCCAACATCCGAGATGTCTGAAAGGCGTATGCGATTTACCTGTGCATTATTATGCAAACAAGAAAGCATGGGTAACCCGAGAAATGTTTTCTGGCTGGTTCAATAACCACTTTGTACCAGCGGCACGAGCTCATTGCAGGCAAGCTGGACTGGAAGAAAACTGTAAAATTTTATTGCTCCTAGACAACTGCTCTGCACATCCCCCTGCAGAACTTCTTGTGAAAAGTAATGTTTTCGCAATTTACTTGCCCCCCAATGTGACATCTATATTACAGCCTTGTGACCAAGGAATTTTACACTCCATGAAGAGCAAGTATAAAGACTATTTTTTGAATTGTATGCTTTCTGCAGTCAACAGAAGAGTAGGAATCCAAGACTTTCTGAAAGAGTTCAATGTTAAGGATGCCATTTATGCAGTTGCTAATGCTTGGAATGAGGTTGATAAATTAACATTAACAAATGCTTGGCACAGACTTTGGCCTACAACAACATTTGATGTAAATAAACCTATAGATCAGGACTTTGAAGGATTTCGTGTCACTGATGAGAAGATGATGATAACAAACCTCGTAACTTACGCTAAAATGTCATCGGACAAAAGTGTAAATAAGTTAGAGGAAGCTGACATCGAAGAAATGCTGAACATTGACAACAATGCACCTGTTGTGCATTCCTTGAGTGATGGGGAAATTGCTGAAATGGTGTTAAATACAGATAAGCATGAAGATAGTAGTGATAATGATGATGACATAGTGAACACAGGTGAAAAAATCCCCATAGATGATATAGTGAAAATACGTGATCAGTTAATTGCTGGCCTTGAACAATATGCATTTATCAGTGAGCAAGATATTATGGCAGTTTACTCAGTTAAAGAGAGATTGCTTAGACATAAGCCTATGTTAATGAGACTGATGACACTTGAAGAAGTCTTTAAAAATGCCGTCTGTCATAGTGTTGCTTCATAACTTGAAAATCCTGTTCCTGGCCCATTAGGTACCTGTAGAGTATTTAGCTTTGTTTGCCAGATGTACTGCAACTTTACCATGTGTTTGATTCGGTTCGTTTGAAGCTGTATATTTTTATGTTTCATTCAATGTTTTTGTTGGAAATAAAATGTACCAGTGTATTTTGGTCTATAATTATCCCACTATCTCATTTATCAGTATATTACTCTATAAATAAGCTGTAATAGTATTTGTAAGAGAATACGGATCAGGAAAACCCAGAAGTTTTCTCTCCAGCACTTGTTGTTGGAGCATGTACAGACTTATTTTCTTGTCATTATCCCCTAAACAGTATAGTATAACAACTACCGTAGATTCCGGATTATAAGCCGCTACTTTTTTCCCACATTTTGAACAGCTTTGAACTCTGCGGCCTATAATCCAGAGCGGCTAATACATGGTTTTTTTTCATGCCGCCTCGTAAACATTTTGCCTCGTAACAGTAGACCAATAAAATTGATGAGTAGTTCACAGAGGTCCAATGAAATTGTACGATAAATCAAGCGCACTTTCACAATTAAATTATTGTAAATCAGTCATTTGTACTCACCCTCATCAACATGGAAAATACTCGAAGAAAAGCAAGACCCGAGCGCGTCAGACCCGATTAGACCCGATCGCATTGCGCAAGCGCGTCAGACCCGATTAGACCCGATCGCATTGCGCAAGCGCGTCAGACCCGATTAGACCCGATCGCAATGCGCAAGCGCGTCAGACCCGATTAGACCCGATCGCATTGCGCAAGCGCGTCAGACCCGATTAGACCCGATCGCATTGCGCAAGCGCGTCAGACCCGATTAGACCCGATCGCAATGCGCAAGCGCGTCAGACCCGATTAGACCCGATCGCATTGCGCAAGCGCGTCAGACCCGATTAGACCCGATCGCATTGCGCAAGCGCGTCAGACCCGATTAGACCCGAGCGAAAACGCTGCTTTTAAGTTAAAGTCGATCAATAACTTTTCCTGGTAGGCTGCAGTATATATATTTTTACCAGTCGCTAGGAGATATTGGAATGTTGTTCGTGCTGTTCAGTAAAAAAGTATATGCAACGTAATTTGTGTTACCGATACGTATGTATATTTAAAAGTAGCGGTGCGGCCTAAAATCCGGTGCGGCCTTTACAATTAAAAAATTGATTTTATTTCTAAAATTAGAGCCTGCGGCTTTTAATCAGGTGCGCTCTGTAGTCCGGAATCTACGGTATTTACATAGCATTTACACTGTATTAGGTATTATAATTAATCTAGAGATGATTTAAAGTATACAGGAGGTTGTGCTTAGGCCCGGTGCTCCCCCGGGTCCTAAAGTCCACTTGCACTGAGATAGGTTAATTATCAATTTTCGGAAGTCTGAAAAATTCTGAATTCCGAAATGCAGCTGGACCCAAGGATTTCAGATAAGGGACTGTGATAGGAAAGGGAAAAAAGGCTGAGACATTGGAATAATTTGTATAAAGTCAAATTATACACAATCATACCAAATACACTCAGAGGCTATTTTATTAGGTACACCAGATCATTAAGGCAAATATCTAATCAGCTAATGAGATGGCAGCAACTCAATATATAAAAGCATACAGGCATGGTTATGAGGTTCAGAACAAACACCAGAATGGGGGGGGGGGAAGTGATCTAAGTGACCTTAACCCTGGCACCAGACAGGGTGGTTTGAATTATCTCTGAAGTTGCTCATCTCCTGGAATTTTCCACACACAACAGAAAATGATGAAAAAACAAATGAAAAACATCAGTGAGCAGCAGTTTTGTGGGTGATATAACGCCTTGTTCAGAGGTCAGAAGAGAATGGTTCAAGCTGACGGGAAGGTAACAGGAACACAAATAATCACACTTTACAACAGTGGTGTGTTGAAGAACATCTCTAAATGTACAACACATCAAACCCTGAAGTGGATGGGCTACAGCCACAGAGGACCAGTGGCCACTTTATTAGGTAAAGGAGATATCAAATAAAGTGGCCGCTGAGTGCATAATAGGAATATAATCATCTAATAAGAAGGAATTGGAAAGAATTAACATTGGCAAAGAAAAAGCACAATGGATAAAAGCTCAAAAATGACCAAATCTCCAAACCAGACCCAAAATCCCACTGGTGTATACTTACATCGTGCAGGTATTATTTGTAGCAACCTTTCAAAATTCTGTTTTCTGTAATGGCCCCAGGAAACTGGATAATAAAAGTACGTCTGCTACTGAAGAAATGGCAGGAAAGAGAAAACTGTGAACTGTACGGAGTCAGTGAGCCACCGGTGTCAGATAGCGAAGTGTTAGAATCTATTATTTAAAGGAAGTTATAACACAGGGCATCAGACAGGGGGAAAAAAATCATGATTTAGCCAGATCAACGTGGAAAACCCCATTTAAAGCTTTGTGAGAACGTAACCATGAATGGAATAAGGAAAAAACCATGGAATTTCCAAAAGACTCTCATTAAGATGACAGAAAGACAAAAAGTAGACAAAGAGATACAAAAGTTGATTACACAAGAAAAACATCTGTTAAGATATAGAGAGAAATTAATATATAGTATACCGGTGCTGAGGTCTCATGAAACAAAGTTAATTAGCAGGTTCAACAGCCAGCTGACATGAATGATGCCATCTTTATTGCAATAAGATTGAGGTACACACGTTTTGCTTCACTGCTAGTTTCTATCCTGACTTCTGGGCTAAGTTCATACGTTCTCTCTCCATGGCTGTTACGGTTTCCTCTGGGATGCTCAACATCCTCTCACATCACAAATACATGGCTGGATGTCATTTGGCTGATTGGGTATAGGTTAACGGCAGGCATGAGTGAGAGAGGATAAGCTGCAGAGGTACAGGGAAATAAGGTAAAGGGGGAAATGAGACTAATGTAATAGAGTCTCTGCCCCCCCCCCCTCAAGATGCGATATGGACTGAATGATTTCCATCCACGAGATACAGCACCGAACAGACCCTTTTGGCCCTTCACGCCATGCCACTCAGCAACCATTGACTTAAGTCTAGCCTGATCATGGGATAATGTACAATCACCGATTAACCTACCACCGGTACATCTTTGAATTGTGAGAGGAAACCCACACGGTCACGGGGAGAACATAGAAACTCCTTACAAACAGCTGCAGCACAAAGATGAAACGAGGCCAATACAGGAGTAATGAGTGGAAGGCTGGTCTCCATACCAGGGATGGATATAATTGGCTAGGAAGTACTGCAGGATAGATTCAGTAAGTTCATTTCAAGGATAAGGGCTTCCACCCACCAAACGAAATATCAAGGAAACCAGTCTTATTCTTAGGAGTTTAGATGAATGAGGTTCTTATTGAAAAATGATTAATTGAGTGGATGCCACAAGGCTGTTTCCTCAGGCTAAGATTATCTACGATAAGGGGCCAGATTTTAGGGATAAGAATTATGCTGTTTATAATTCAAATGCGAAAACACTTCCTTCAAAAGATCGAAATTCTTTGGAAACCTTCATTCTAGGGGTTTTTGGACCAACACTTAACGGTGTTAATCAATACCAAGATTTATATATTTTTGGATTTGAAAGTATCGTGGGTTCAAGTAGCAAAGTATTGCAGGTTTGAGGGGCCTTTGGCCAGCTCTTTCTGCTGGGTCTTGACAGGAAGTTGCAGTGTCAGCACCCTTTCTTCCTAGTAAAAAGAAAACAGGTTCAAGTCTTGCCAGAGAGAAGTGGGCACCAGATCTAAGCCAACACTGTCAGGTGAGAATGCAAGTGTAAGTAAAATGGTGAAACGGTTTTTTCATCACAGCTGCTGCCTGCCCCCATGTTTTCTATTTGTATTTATATTAAACTGAGGCCCCATCTGTTCTTACATATAGATGAAGATGATCTCACGGCATGTGTAAAAGGAATTCTCCCAGCCCCAGAAAACTGGCTGATGCTTATCCTTTGCACTAACATTCAGAAGGAAAAAATTTGCTAGAAACGCTGAGTAGGATAGGAAGCGGGAACAAAAGAAAACTAGTTTTCCCAGATTGTTGACCGTACATCATTGACTTAAAACACTGTCTTTTCTCTCTCCATAAATAGCACAGGTAATTAACTTTTCCAACACCTAGATAGATAGATAGATACTTTATTCATCCCCATACAGTTTATTTTGCTTTTTACTCACTTCAAAACATGTTCTGCTCATTATCACAAGTTTGTGGAACCTTGCCTTATACAAATATTTGAATGTCTGGCTTCCCAGGACTTTGTATTGCATTCTTGGCTCCATAAATACACAATTTAAATACAGAAATCTGCTTAACTTTAAAAAATAAATCCAAGGAGATATGCAGGAATGGAATCAGATTAAAATATGGTTCTATGTTTTCAGCAAGAATTGTGAAAATTAGGCCTAACAGCAAACTCTGCAGAGAAGCAGAGAAATTGTTTCTGATTGACATGGTGGAATTTCACTGAATAAAAATTGTCAATTTCTCTCTCAGGAACAATGCCTGACCTGTTGAGTATTTGCAGCATTATTTTGTGTTTTTGTTTACCTCAGAGTTCCAGCATCTGCTGTATTCTGCTTTTCAAAAAACAACTGGATAGGTGATTACAGAAAATATGCAGACGTTGGAAAGCAAGCAAAACACATGACATGCTGGAGGAACTCAGCAGGCCAGGCAGCATCTATGGAAAAGAGTAAACAGTCAATATTTCCGACTCAACTTAAGTCTATAGTAATAGTTAATCTACCTGTCTAACAGGATTTATTATGTAGCTGCTCACTTGACTCTTCCGATGTCTGTTTATTTATTGACATACAGTGTAGAATACACACTTCCAACCCTTCAAGCTGCGCCGCCCAGTAACCCTCGAGTTAATCCAAGCCTAATCACGGGACAATTTACAATGACCAATTAACCTACCAACCAGAACATCTTTGGACTGTAGAGGGAAACCAGAGCATGGGGGGAGCACACAAACTTCTTACAGGCAGCGGTGGGAATTGAACCCAGATCGTTAGAACTGTAAAGCTTTGTGCTAACCACTATGCTACCATGCTGCCCCAGCTTACATCCTTATATGTTCTAACTTGTATCCTATTATTGTTTGCTATATCCATAAACTAAACCAAAACTGCCTTAAATCCGATCCCAGGTTCCACTTCTCATTACCTTCACTTAAGACATTATGTTTTGGTCAAACTTTTAAAATTCTTAGCCTTATGAGCAAACTTCATTTTGATTTTCATCTCCCCATACTTGTAATCTCTACCTGCCCTTTAACCCACCAGCCCCTTCGTCTCCATAATTCAGGGCCCAATTTGCACTTCCTTTTCTTCACTTCAGCATTGCTGCCCAGCTTTTGTAGTCCAGGCGTCCCTTCTGCAATTCCAACCATAAGCAATTTTAAATCTATCACTTTGGTTACGATCTCAATTCCCTGCTTTGGCTATGATTGTCCACATTAAATCAACACATTAATACATGAACCATGCTCCAGGATGAATCATCTTCTACAAGACCTGGAAACAGGAAATACTTAAACAGGACAGACGTAAACAGGACAGACGTAAACAGGTGACGATCGTAAATATCAGAGTCCGGTTTATTATCACTGATGCACGTCATGAAATTTATTGTTTTGCGGCAGCACTAAAATCAATACATAATATACTACGAATTATAACAAGAAAGATATATAAAAGTTAAATGAATAGTGCAAAAAGGAAGCAAAAAATGGTGAGGTAATGTTCATGGGCTTGTTTGGTCAGTGATCTATGGTGGAGGGGAAGAAGCTGCTTGTGAAGTGTTGAGGGTGAGCCTTCAGGTTCTTGCACCTCCTCCCTGACGGTACCAATGAGAAGAGGGCACGTCCTGGATGGTGAGGGTCCTTAACGATAGATGCCACCTTCTATTGAGGAGGTCCTCCAGGGTGGGGAGGCTGATGCCCAGGAGGAAGCTGGCTGAGTTTACAATGCTCTGCAGGTTTTTCCCAATTCTATGCATTGGCTTCTCCGTTCAAGACGATGATGCAACCAGTCAGAATGATCTACAAGCTATATCTGTATATCTCCTCAACTCCTAATGGAATAAAGCCACTGCTGTGCCTTCTTTCTAATTGCATAAACATGCTAGGCCCAGGTTAGATCTTCAGAAATGCTGATACCCAATAAGTTGAAGATGCTCACCCTTTCCACAGCTGAAGAAGACTGATATGTGTTCCCCCCAACTTCCCCTTCCTGAAGTCCACAAGCAGCTTGTCACAACCAACTACTGCCTGATATTTGGTGACTATATCAGTGTTCAGTTCTCATAATGAAGCAACAAGATTCATGGCACTCAGGTACCAGCCAACAACACTCATCACTTAGTATGGCAATGCTGTCATCTACACAGCAGCTGCATTATTGACACAACTGTCTTCGAAACAATGATCTGGTATTTGTATTAATCTGACACATCGCACTCTTGGTGTGATGGCAAGGTATACACTCCTAGTGCTAGAAAATACGTGAAAGCATTGTAGCGGTGGTAGCTTTCCGTCACAACAATGGAGAGCTATCCGCATTCTGGGTATCATACATTGACATGGTAGAGAACGTAGTACTTGGGCTTCTGCGCGCCTCTCGTGAGGGGGACTGGGAGTTACACCTCCATGCTATAAGATCCATGATCCCATGGCGCTTTGCCTATGATAAGATGAATTATGCCAGGTAACTGTCCCCTTAGTTTGCTCAGATGATGAACCTCCCAGAGAAGAATTCTTCTGAGTATGAGGCCTTCAAGACAGGCTAATTCTCAGTGCAGCTGTCAAGTAACTACCCCTTTGGGCAGATCTGTGTGGACCAGGCTATTGTAGCCACAGTGTACAAAGACACACATACTCCTGGAAGCACATCATGGTTCAGCCTGAATGCTGGAGCTATCAAGTATTACTACATAACAGCCGAGCACCACAGTGCATTCCTGGGACAGTTAAGGGAGATGGTGCAAGGCAACAAATCAGAGCTTTGTCATGCAGAGCTGCAGCAGCCAAGGATCCAGAAAGATGAGGAAGCAGTTTCAGCAGTGGTTAGCCTCATACGTGAATGGGTCAACCCATTTGCAGAGAAGCGGACCTCATTAGCATCTCTACGGCAAAGGCAGCCCCCAAGGACATTGTCTCCGACCTGATGAAGGCATATGAGATTGGTGAGCAATGCTCTACAACCTTCAAGGATGAGAGACTAGAGGAAGACCCACCAGCAAAGAAATTCCATGACCCAATGAAAACCAACAAGCTGAAAATATTCAGTGATATGTGTGAGAAGAGAGAAGTGAAATCAAATGGGAGGGCGATTATCCTGAAAGCAGTCAGGTCTCAGTTTGGACGCATCATTGTGATGGCACAAGGGCGCAGTCTACGTATGGAGGATATCCTTTCTCATCCCCTTGGACCATTGCCCTGGGCCCTGTCCACACCAGAAGGATTGCTGAGAAAGACAAATAAAGCTACTTTAGCCACAACCTTGCAGAAAAAATGGAGCAGTAGAAGAGCAATTCCAGGAAACTCTGCTACAGTGGATGATGGAATGAACTTGGTCCAAAGAGTGAAAAGTGATCAAGTTACTTTCAGAGATGTTGCCACAACAATTCTGGGTATGGCT
This sequence comes from Hemitrygon akajei, assembly GCF_048418815.1. Lineage (NCBI taxonomy): Eukaryota > Metazoa > Chordata > Chondrichthyes > Myliobatiformes > Dasyatidae > Hemitrygon > Hemitrygon akajei. Next base: position 24,873,177 of record NC_133152.1, on the reverse strand, counting down.
CTGAGGGAAGGCAGTCAGAGTAGCAGAATAGATGTCGTGTTTGACACATACAAGGAGAACTCTATCAAGAATAGTGAAAGATCTCTACGGGGTGAAGAGCCTGGTCATGAGTTGCAAGGTATCACAGGCACACAGATGGTGCGGCAGTGGAGGAGCTTCCTGACCAAAGTCAGTAACAAAAATAGTCTCATTAGCTTCATAGTCCATGAATGGAGGAAGGCGGAGTACAGAGCAAAGCTACAGGAGAAGATTCTGTATGCAACTGTAGTGATCTGCTCAGAAGACACAGATGTCTTTATCATGCCTTTAGCATTTTGAGACAATATTGAGGCCCCATTGTTCCAGAAGTATGGCACTAGAACCCGTACAAGGCTTATAGACATCAGGAAGGTTGCTGCCACTGTTGGCATAGAGATTTGTAGGGCTCTCATCGGGTTGCACTCATCCAGTATACAGGATGTGACACTGTAAGCGCTTTTGCAGACAAAGGAAAGACAAGTGCCCTAAACTTCTGACCAGCAACAGGGAAACTCAGGACACATTCTTAAGAGTTGGGTCAGGAATGGGACTTCTCCCCAGAACTGATGGACAAACTGGAGGTATTTACATGTCTCCTGTATGCCCCAAAAGCATCAACCACCAAGGTCAATGAGCTCAGGTATCACCTTTTCTGTGCCAAAAAAGCTCAAATCGAAAGTCATCAACTCCCACCATGCAAGGACTGCTTAACAAAACATGCAGAGCGAGCCAGCTACCAGGCTGGTATGTGGAGAAGATGTTTGGAGAAGGACCGACAAGTGCCAAGCCCTGCTGACAGAGGATGGAAGATGAAGAGAGAAGAGGAAGCTGAACAGTTGGTGGTGCACTGGATGGAAGGACAGCCAGCACCTGATGCCATCCTGGATCTACTGGCCAGTAACTGTCCAAAAAAAAAGTTCACTCTCAAGATGTATGTGTGCTGCAAATGGCCTCAGGTGTACAGACATGTGTAGGCCGGCAGACTGTGAGAACCAGGCATCCACCTCAGAGAGTGTGGAAAGTTCCGATGAAGACGTGGAAGACTTGGAAAATTATTAATAGGTTATGAAAGTATGGAAAGTAGTCTTTGATTAAATATATTCATTCTACAACCAAATGGGGCCAGGTTACGGTTGTGTTGAACCCCACATTTGAATTACTGTACTGTAATTCTATATGCTATGACAAAAGCTTAAGATTTGTTTTGATTTGATATAACAATATGGAAAATATCATGACACTGATAAAACTCTAGAAATCTCACCAAATGAGGTTTTTTTACCTTTTGGGGGGTGGGGTAACATTTTCTGTTGTACTGATGTTAATATGGAATACATACAAAAAGTGATTACTTATTTGAATTCCTGAATAAATTCTCTACAAAGCGTCCTAGGGTTTTTACTGATTTTTCCAAAATAAACAACAGACAAGTATTTTTCTAAGAATGAAATGATTCACTCTACTGAAATTGGGCACTGTATTGCGAGTACCACCAATAACATAGTTTTCAATGTAAGTTTTATAACAACATTTGATGAAAAGTGCTTAAACTCAAGTATCATTGTGACAAATTTCAATGTTGAGGGATCACTGATGACAAAATACCACTAGGTTGAATATACATGTCGTACAAGTCCACAATCCCTTATCCGAAGTCTTTGGGGCCAGTTACATTTGAGAATTCAGAATTTTTCAGATTTCCGAATCCCTCCTTATTTAACCTGTCTCAGCGCGAGTGGACTTTAGGACCCGGGGGAGCTCCGGACCTTTGCACATCCTCCCATATCCTTTAAGTCATCTCTAGATTACTTATAATACCTAATACAATGTAAATGCTATGTAGATAGTTGTTATACTGTATTGTTTAGGGAATAATGACAAGAAAATGTACGTGCTCAAATAATGAGTGCTGGAGAGAGAACTTACAATCCGTGCTCTTTTTAACATTTTCACAGTGAAATTAAATACAAAGTCAACAGTGAACAAAACATAGCTAAATGTTTCATCAGCATTGTAAATTTGTTCAGGGCCAAGGTTTTCATCAGATATTATCTTGGCAAATTTGTCAATGTAAGATGCTGCACAGACACATCACAATCAAGCTTTTGCACTAACGCCACTTTCTGCGTTATTGATAATGACAGATGCTTCCTTCTCTCTTTTCTCATTATTACCCATTGGGGTATCTGCAGTTCTTTTTGACATTTTCACAGTGAAATTAAACACAAAGTCAACAGTGAACACAAAATAACAGTGAACAGCAAATGCACATGTAACCAGTAAGACGTCTGGCGGCCTCTGCTCGTGCTGCCACGTCTCTCCTGAGTGACATCAGCTGTTGGCGCCGCAAAAGCTTCGGTTTTCGGAGCTTTTTGGTTACAGAATTTCAGATAAGGGGTTGTCAACCTGTACTTTATATTGGCCACTTTTCAGAAATGCTTATTTTAGGGTAGTGTTATAAAATGCATGAGAGCACGCATAAAGCTACCACTGGTGCAATACTATCACATATTTTCTAACTCCAGAGATGTAGACCTTGCCCAAAATCACTATGAGCATTATTCCCCTCAGATGGTACCGACCAACCCTACTGGCTCACGGACTAAAATGCAAACTGGACAAGAAAAATAAAAGTCTATAAAAGCTTCTATGAATATGCAAAAAAAAAGGTTTGGGTTTCTTAGTCAGAAGGTATAGCGGGGAATTAGAAACTGAACTAATATCTTGCATCATTTCTCTTAGAAACAACACAGAAATACAGTCCAGACAGAATGAACAGCCAAAATAAATTAGCATTAGTGGGGTGGGTTGGGGGAAGGGGCAAAGTCTTGATGAAATTAACAGAACTGAAAGGTGGCCTGAAAAGGCACAGTTTTGAAGACAATGGGTGTTCTAGTTATCTTCCAAATTTCAGAAATTCCAATACAGATCGCACAGATCTTCACTTAGCAAATTTAAACAGTGAGAAGGTAGGAAAACTACTATAATCTATTGCGTCTGTTGCAAAAGAGAACTTACAAAATAATGACAGTTGAACTGGTGGGATGTAGATGTGAATTTGAAAAGGAAACCATGTTTGACAAGTGAGTTCCTTTGAGGTTATCATTAGCAGAATGGGTAAAAATATTCTACAGTACGTGATGTATTTGTACTTTGAGAAGGCCTTCAAGTTGCCGCACAGGGAGAATTTGAGCAAAGGGATTGAACCTAACTAATTAACATAGTAAAAGATAGAAAATAGTAGGAATAAATAACTCATTTTGGGTTGAGAAACTGTATCCAGTGAAGTGTCATAGGGATCAGTGTCTGGGGGCTCAACTGCTCACAATCTACGTCAACTGTATTGAAAGTATTGTATTGAAACATGGCTGCATTATGGCCTGTTATGGAAACATCAATGCCTTTGAACAGAAAATCCTACAAAAGGTAGTGGATTCAGCTCAGTACATCACAGGTAAAGCATTCCCCCCACCCCACCCCCAACCACTGAGCATATCTATGCGAAATGCTGTTGTAAGAAAGCAGCATTGATCATCAACTATCGTCACCACACAGGCCACGCTCTGTTCCTGCCACTACCATCAGGTAGAAGGCACAAGAGCCTCAGGATTCACACCACCAGCTTCAAGAACAATTACTACAACAAAAGAAGCTAATTACACTCATATATGGAGATGTTCCCACAACCAACAAACTTACTCTAAGAACTCTTATCTTCTTATCTCATGTCTTGATTTGTCTTTGCAGTTTGTTGTCTTCTATGCTCTACTTGATCTTTCATTGATCCTGTTTACAGTTACTGTAACAATTGAGTATGCTTACAGGAAAATGAATCTCAGGGTTGTATGTAGTGACATGTTTGTACCAATAATAAATTTTACTTTGAATTTTGAAAATACCCGAGAATGACAATGGTACAAAATTGGGCAGCAGAACCATTTACCAAATATATTCAAGACCAATATTCGTGAGATTTTTTTTGATATTTAGATAATTAACAAATATGGCATTAGTATGGAGAAGTGCCAGAGAATTAAATCGATTATTGAGGAGGCGCGTGTTCTTATCGACATTTCTAAACCTGTGCACAAGTGTATGCCCACCCAGATACCAGCATAGAGCAGAGATGGCCAGTCAAGTACTTCAGAGTTGTTGAAAGTTTATAAAGTTTTCAACAATTATTATCTTTATCCCCATAACGCGCGTCATACGAAAGATTACTCACTTTTCAAATATGGAAATCAACTTTTTCCTGTTCCTGACGGGTTCCGAGTCTTCCTCGAACTCTTCCATCTCCTTGCCCAAGAAGACCTCCTGGTGGAAGTCCCTGTTGAGGTTGCCCCCCTTCTCCAACTTGAGCCCATTCACATGATCCGGCGGCTGGATCTCGTTCTCGTCCTTGCCGACGGCCGACTTCTCCCTCTTGGCCGCCGAGTTGTTGGTGGGCCGGGCGTAAACGTCCACCAGCAGGAAAATGGAGAAGCAGCCCAGGTAGAGGCTGGCGATGCTACACAGGACGGACTTGACGGAGACCATGGTTAGGGTGTACGTCTGGGCAAGTGAGGGAGAGGGCGAGGCAGAGGGAGGGGACTGCACTGATGTAACCGGCCAGCGACTGCGTCAACGGCGGGAGGCCGTCATCTGGCCCGGGCCCCAGCCTCGGCCATAGACTGTCTGTCCACCGCGGTACACCCAACCCACGGCTCCCCCGACTCTTAACGCCCAGCTCACCCACAGGCCGCAGGATAAGGCCGCCGCAGAAGGAAGGTGTCTGCGCCGCAGCGCTGGGCAAGGTGTACCTCGGCGAGGCAGCGGGAGAACCCCTCTGGCGCCTCCTGGCCTGGACGACTGCAGCAGGCGGAGCGCTCGCCGCTCGGCCCCAACCCCTGGTGACCCCCTGGGTCTCCCCTGGGGTTCAGAATGAGCACTTGGAGCTGTGTGGTGTGTCAACCCAGCTCATGCCTTGTTCTCATTGCTACCATCAGGGAGGAGGCACACACTCAAAGAGATTCAGGAACAGCTTCTCCCCCTCTGCCATCCAATTTCTAAATGGGCATTGAACCCGTGAACACTACCCCACTACTTCTTTTTATTTGTTATTTTGCACTCCTTATTTTATCTTAGCTGTTTAATATAAGAACATAAGAAATAGGAGCAGGAGTAGGCCATCTGGCCTGTCAAGCCTGCTCCACCATTCGGCAAGATCATGGCTGATCTGGCCATGGACTCATTTCCAACTACCTGCCTTTTCCCCATAACCCTTAATTCCCCTACTATGCAAATTATATAAAACAATGTTACTCAGTTTTTTTCCTCTAAATTTATTGATCATGTATTTCATTGTACTGCTGCTGTATAGTTAACAAATTTCATGACATATGCAAGAGATAGTCTGATTCTGAACTGGGACAACCGTCAAATGTCAAGCAACACACACAAAATGCTGGTGGAACGCAGCAGGCCAGGCAGCATCTATAGGAAGAAGTACAGTCGACGTTTCGGGCCGAGACCCTTCGTCAAGACTGCTCAAATGTTGACAGTTTCAATATCTCTCCAGGCGATAGTCGGCTGTAGTCAAAGTCAAGTTTATTGTCACATGCAGAGCACATGAACACCCAAGTGCAATGAAGACCTTACTTGCAGCACCATCACAGGCTCATAGCAGCAGAGACATGACAGAGCTCGACATAAACTCAGTGGCCAGATTGTGTGTCTTCTGCCACCGTGGCCCATCCACTTCAAGGTTTGACATGTTGTGCATTCAGAGATGCTCTTCTGCACACCACTGTTGTAACGTGTGGTTATTTGAGTTACCACTGCCTTCCTGTTGACCCTTCACCTCTGGCCTCTCTCATTAACAAGGTGTTTTTGCTCACAGAACTGCCGCTCACTGGATGTCTTCATCGCTCAGTTTATGTTTTTTTTGTTTTTCATGCCATTCTCTGTAAACTCTAGAGACCAATATGCATGAAAATCCCAGGAGATCAGTAGTTTCAGAGATACTCAAGCCGACCCGTCTAGCATCAACAATCATTTCACGGCCAAAGTTACTTAGATCACATTCCTTTCCCATTCTGATGGCTCCTCGGTAGAGATCGTTAAGAGCACCAAATTTCTTGGTGTTCACCTGGCAGAGAATCTCACCTGGTCCCTCAACACCAGCTCCATAGCAAAGAAAGCCCAGTAGAGTCTCTACTTTCTGCGAAGGCTGAGTAAAGTCCATCTCCCACGCCCCCCCCCCCCCCCCCCCGCCCCATCCTCACCACATTCTACAGGGGTTGTATTGAGGGCATCCTGAGCAGCTGCATCACTGCCTGGTTCGGAAATTGCATCATCTCTGATCGCAAGACCCTGCAGCAGATAGTGAGGTCAGCTGGGTAGATCATCGAGGTTTCTCTTCCCGCCATTATGTACATTTACACTACACGCTGCATCCGCAAAGCAAGCAGCATTATGAAGGACCCCACACACCCCTCATACAAACTCTTCTCCCTCCTGCCATCTGGGAAAAGGCACCGAAGCATTCGGACTCTCTCGACCAGACTAGTTTCTTCCCCCAAACTATCAGACTCCTCAATACCCAGAGACTGGACTGACACCAACTTACTGCCCTCTACTGTGCCTATTGTCTATTATTTATTGTAATGCCTGCACTGTTTTGTGCACTTTATGCAGTCCTGAGTAGGTCTGTAGTTTAGTGTCGTTTTTTTTTCTGTGTCGTTTTCATGTAGTTCATTGTAGTTTTTGTACTGTTTCATGTAGCACCATGGTCCTGAAAAATGTTGTCACATTTTTACTGTGTACTGCACCAGCAGTTATGGTCGAAATGACAATAAAAAGTGACTTGAAGATCAGTTGAATCTCTTGATTATATCTGCATGCAGTAGTGCATTGAGTTGCTGTCACATGATTGACTGATTAGATATTTGCATTAACGGGCAGGTGTACAGGTGTTCTCTGAGTGAATTTCAACTTCACTGACCCCTTACCTTTGCTCCCCACCACCACCTTCCCTTTTACATAGGAGGACTATAAAAGGTATTCAAAGGAAAACCCTGATCACAATTACTAGTGCTCCAAGGATTTTGGACAGCCTAACCTCAGACCTAAGTTGCATAGTGAGGTTTGTGGTGGTGCTGCATTTACACAGAGTGGTTAAGCGATTAAATTAATAATCTAAGGTTCGGTTTATTGATCAGAGATCGCACAGAGGAGGAAATCTAACTTCAGCCATGGCAACCATGAAGCCACTGGAATGCAGAAAAAACCCAATTGATTCACCAATCCCTTTCAGGAAAAGAACTCCACCCAGCCTGAGCCTGGCTTGTTTGTACACCAAGGCCACAACAATGTAGTTTATTCTTACCTTCTGAGTTAAATATTCTAATACACCAGTTTAGGGTCAATTGGCTACAAGTGCTCATCTGGCCATTGACACCACCTCCCATGACCAAATAATTAAAATTGCAGTCAGCTCACTGCGAAGTTCCTAGGTGTACACTGTTCTGATGATCTGTCTTTATTCTTTCTTAATACCTATTGTGTAGCCCTGGAAATCAATCTTAATTCCTGAAATTTGGCCAGTAACTTGGCCCTCAACTAACTGCTTAACAACAGGGATGACACTGATTTATCATAAAGCATATTGAGGAATTCAAAGTGTAATATTAAAATCAATCTGGCATTACCTCCTCCAACTCACCTCTAATTTTCCTTCCTCTAAGATGAGTGAAGGGAAGTTCATGGGAAATGTCAGAGGTAGAATTTTTACACAGAGATCGATGAGTAAGTGGAATGCACAGCACAGACTCTTCAGCCTGTGTTTGTTAGTCCTGACGAAGGGTCTCGGTCTGAAACGTCGACAGTGCTTCTCCTTATAGATGCTGCCTGGCCTGCTGTGTTCCACCAGCATTTTGTGTGTGTTTTTTGTTTATTTTTGTTGTATTTTTATTTGTATTTAGAGACACAGCACGGCATTGGCCATTCAGGCCCTACAAGCATCACCACCCAGCAAGCCACCTATTTAACAGCCTAATCACAGGACAATTTACAATGACCAATCAATCTTCCTACCAGTACAACTTTGGTTTGTGGGAGGAAACCAGAGCACCTGGAAAAAACCCATGCAGTCACAGGGAGAACATGTTGCTGAGTCAACTTATATAGGCATACTCCATCATCAATCTAACTCTTCCCTCCCCCACAGTCCATTTCCTTCCATCAGTGTGCCTATCTATCTAAGAGTCCTTTAAATGTTCCTGTGGTATCAGACTCTTTTAGGCTTCCATCTGTACCGCTTGGTTTATCTTTACCTGGGACGATCCTGGCGAATTCCTGCTCACCCAGCTTGGAATATCTAACAGTGAAGTGTTGCCATGTGAGTTCATTTCAGCCATCCTGACTCAGTCTGTGGTCTCCCACACTTCTTGCTGACTTGGTAAATCAGCCAGCATGATCAAAAGCATCCCCCACCAGGCAGAAGATAGACAAGACCAACAGCATATATCGGCAAGTCCTGACGAAGGGTCTCAGCCCGAAACATTGACAGCGCTTCTCCCTATAGATGCTGCCTGGCCTGTTGTGTTCCATCAGCATTTGGTGTGTGTTAACAGCATATATCACCAGGATTAAGGACAGATCCTATCTCACTGTTATAAGACTATTGAATGGTGCCCTAGTATGATATAATGGATTCTTGACCTCACAATCTACCTTGCTCCCTATTCTCTCCCTACACTGTATTTACTCAGGAACTGAAACACTTCTTTCTGCATTCTGTTGTTATTTTTCTGTACTACCTCAATGCACGGGTGTAAATAATTGATCTGTGTGAATGGTATGCAATACACGTTTTCCTCTGTGCCTTGGTACATGTGACAATAATAAAGTAATTTTTTTAACTGTCCATTATATCACCGGTACTTACGCAGGAATGAAGGTCTTCCATCTCTGTCTGTCCTTGGCTGCTCAGATGTAGAAGGCTTCTTCATTGCTGTTTCCATAACAGTTTTGTTATACCAGTCAGAGGTGCTAGCCCTAATCTGAACTCAAACCTGGAGGACCGGTGGACCACTCTTAGTCTGGCCTCTACTCTTTGACCTGTTTGGCATGGATGACTATACCAGGAGTTAAAGCAAAAAGCCCCGACTCCAGCCAACACAGCTCACCGGGTCACTGAGGCACGCAAGCCTCCACGCCACATCAAGGTTGTGGTCCTCTTGGAGGAATAAAGTAATTTACTAGTTTATAATTTAATTTACATCATCAACAAATTTTAGGTAAGCAGCTCTCTGCTCCATCACCAAACACATTTTCAAATAGTTACATCCCCCAATCAGAACCATGTTTGACACCATTTGTCATTTCCTGCCAATTAAAGCATGGTTTATTACTATCAGCCTGTTAGGCAATCAACCTAACTTGTAAACAATTCAGTGATATCTCATTGGGGATACAAAAGATTGTAGATGCTGGAATTAAGGCAGAACATTGGATGCAAAGTCCTGAAGTAGGATCTCACCCGGAATGTCAACAATTCCATTTCCCTCACAGATGCAGCTTGACCTGCTGTGTTCCTCTGGCAGATTGTTCCATGAGTAATAACTCATTCTCTGTCTCAGTAGGAATTCTACTGTAAAATATTTAGAGTTTTTTGATAGTTAGGTTGCTGTCCAAATTGAAGTTATGATCATTAAGGATGAGTAATCTGCCCATCTTTATTCTGGAAGTATCCTTCTCATCACATCTAATTGCTTATAGAACATAGAATAGTACAGCACATTACAGGCCCTTCTATTAAGTAACTATCCCCGGCATTTTCTGGTAGTCAGTCCTTTTGCCAAAGCAGACCGCTTCTTCTTATTTACACTATCAAGGTTTTAATATCAATTTTCAATCTTGTCCTTTCCTGGGTAACACCTTTTCTATTCTTAGGCTGTTCGTGGAGGGTCAGAGAAACTTAGTGGGGTGCATACAGCTATTCATTTGTGTAAATTCACATGCATTTTAGCCAAGTCAATAAAGTCAGGAAGTACAGATTCTCCTGATGAAGGGTCTCAGACTGAAATGTCAACATTTACTCTTTTCAAGAGATGCTGTCTGGCCTGCTGAGTTCCTCCAGCATTTTGTGTGTGTTGCTTTGGATTTCCAGCACCTGCAGATTTTCTCTTGTTTCAGATTCTCTCTGTGCCCTAACAGATCACCATGGCCAAGGGGTAATCCTTGCAGCAGTTGCTTTCCAGACGAGAGACCAGTGGAATGGTAGGGAAATGGTGCTGGGCCCTTTATTGTTTGTCATGTAGATTAGTGATCTGGATGAGGTTGTTGGTGTCTTGAAGAGTAGACTTAACGGATGACACCAAAAAAGATGGTATAGTGGACAGTGAGAAAGGTTGTCAAAGGTTACAAGAGGACTGAGATCAGCTGGAGAAATAGGCAAGGGAATTTAACATAGAAAAATGCAAAGTGATGTAACTTGGGAAGTTAAACCAGGGCATGTCATACGTAGCAAATGGAAGGCCCCAGTAAGTGCTATTGAACAGCAAAATCTTGGGTTACAAGTACATAGTAAATTTGCTATATTATTGTCACATATACCAAGGTACAGTGAAAAACTTGGCTTGCGTCCATTCTTACAGATCACTTCATTACAACAGTACATTGAAGTACTACAAGGTGTAACAATAAAAGAGTGCAGAATAAAGTGTTACAGCGAGAGAAATTGCAATGCAGGTACTGTAGACTTTGATGAGATCTTGTGTGAGGTGAGGTAGATTGTGACGCCAAGAATCCACCTTAGGTTTAAATTTATTGTCATCAGATTGCACAACCAAAGGAAACCACATTCCTCTGGATTGCCAACACAGCACATAAACCAAAATATTATACAATGAATAAGTTAATATAATTCAAGTAAAGCACAGCACAGGTAAACAGTAAACAGTTCGCTGTCCTAGTGATGAGGCCTTGGTGGTGGCAGGGTATTCATTCATCTCACAGCCTGAGAGGTGAGGCTGTTCCCCAGTCTGGTAGTCCTAGTCCTGATGCTCCTGTACCTCCTTCCGAATGGTAATGGGTCAAAGATCCTCAAAGGCAACTCTCCTGGTAAATGTCACAAATGGGGGGGGGGGGGGGGGAAGAGTATCCTCAATGATCCACTCCTTACCCTTATGGCACTAAGGAACCATTCCATCGTTTTATAACAGCGAAACAGAAGCTATCCTTGAGCCTGGTGGTATGTGCTTCCAGCCCTTTGTATCTTCTGCTTGATGGGAGGGGTAAGAAGAGAGAAGGTCTGAGGTGGGTGGGATCGTTGATTACACTGGCTGCTTCACCGAGGCAGTGAGAAGTGTGGACAGAATGCGAGGTGGGGAGGCTGGTTACCACGGGGTGCTGGGCTGTGTCCACAACTCACTGCATTTTCTTGTGGATGTGGGCAGAGCAGTTACCATACCAAGCCAAGATGCGTCTGGATAGGATGCATCAATAAAAAAAAAGGGAGGCTCAAAGGATAACTTCTTTAGCCTCCTGAGGAAGTAGAGGCAGTAATGATCTTTCTTGGCCATGGCATCAATGTAGTTCCCTGATAGTTTTAACAAAAGTGGACAAGTTGATGAAGAAGGTGTATTGTATGCTTGCTGGAGGCATTCAGTATAGGAACTGGAATGTCTGATTACAGTTGTACAGATCGTTAGTTAGAATCCTGTAGGAAAGATGTGATTAAGCTACAGAGGGTGCAGATCAACAAATGTTGCTGAGACTGGAGGACCTTTGTTATAAAGAGAGATTGGATAAGCCAGGCTGCTCTTTCTAAAGTTCTAAATTGGCCTTCGTAAATCAATGTATTTCAGTACAGGAGTTGGGACTTTATGTTGAAATTGTACAAGACGTTGGTGAGGCCTAATTTGGAGTATTGTGTACAGTTTGGGTCACCTCCCTACAGGAAAGAGTGCAGAGGAAACTTACAAGGGACATGAGGATCTGAGTTATAGGGAAAGGTTGAATAGGTTAGGACTTTATTCCCTAGAACATAGAAGATTGAGGGGAAATTTGATAGAAGAATACAAAATTATGAAGGGTTTAGATATGGTAAATACAAGCAGGCTTTTTCCACTGAGGTTGGGTGAGACTACTTACTAATTTCTTTCCATGTTTTCATACACTTCTGTGACTCATCACCTTGAATCACTGGTGTCTTTACAGTCAAGGCGCTCCCCACAGCATTTGTAAACACAAGACATTCTGCAGATGCTGGAAATCCAGAGCAATGCATCCAAAATGCTGGAGGAGCTCAGCAGGTCAGGCAGCATCTATGGAAATGACACACAGCCTTACTGACTCAGAAGTTTCCTATACTGCCAATGGAGCTTGAATGTTGAAATTGTTTCTTACAGTGTGGAATAGGCACTTTGAGCTCCGCCACCCAACAAACCCCAGATTTAATCCAAGCCTAATCACAGGACAATATACAATGACCAATTAACCTACCACCCGGTACGTCTTCGGACCGTGGGAGGAAGCCAGAGCATGCAGAGGAAACCCAAGCGGTCAAGGGGAGAACATACAAACTCCTTACAGGCAGTAGTGGGAATTGAACCTGGATCCCCGGTACTGTTATGTGTTGTGCTAACCAGTACGCTACCGTGCCGCAACTAGGAACTTTAAATTATCGCTTCTTACCCATCTATAGTTTTAGCTATATAGTTCAATCTTTAGATATTTCAAGTCCACTTAGACCATAAGACATAGGAGCAGAATTAGGCCATTTGGCCCATTGAGTCTGCTCTGCCATTCAATCATGGCTAATCCTTTTTTACCCCTCCTCAACTCCTCTCCCCAGCCTTCTTGCTTTAATTTTCGATGTAGTGGCCAGTCAAGAACCTATTAATCTCTGCCTCCAATACACCCAACAACCTGGCCTCCACAGCTGCCTGTGGTAACAAATTCCACAAATTCACCCTCTGGCTAAAGAACTTTCTCGGCATCTGTTTTAAATGGACTCCCCCGCCATGGGAAATACCCTTACCACATCTACTCTGAAACCTTTCAAATGTTAAAAGGCCTAGACAAAGAGATCCCCTCTCATCCTTCTAAATTTCAGCGAGTACAGGCCATCAAACATTCCTCATACGATAACCCTTTCATTCCCGGAATTAGCCTTGTGAACCTCCTCTGAACCCCCTCCGATGCCAGCACATACTTTCTTAGATAGGGAGCCCAAAACTGTTCTCACTTCTCAAGGTAAGGCCTCACCAGTGCCTTATAAAGCCTCTGCATCGCATCCCTGCTCTTATATTCCAGACCTCTTGAAAAGAATGCCAACATTGCATTTATCTTCCTCACCACTGACTCCACCTACAAGTTAACCTTTAGAGTGTTCTGCACAAGGACTCCCAAGTCCCTTTGCAACTCAGATTTTTGGATTTTCTCCCCATTTAGAAAATAGTCTGCACATTTATTTCTACTACTAAAGTGCATGACTATGGATTTTCAAACATTATATTTTATTTGCCACTTTCTTGCTCATTCTTCCACTCTGTCCAAGTCCTTCTGCAACCTTCCTGTTTCCTCAACACTACCTGCCCCTCCACCAATCTTTGTATCATCTGCTATCTATTCCATCATCTAAATCATTGATATACAGCATAAAAAGAAGCAGCCCCAACACTGACACCTGCGCAACACCACTTCTCACTGGCTGCCACTCAGAAAAGGATCCTTTCATTCCCACCCACTGCCTCCTACCAATCAGCTAATGCTCTAACCATGCTAATAACCTTCCCATAACCCCATGGGCTCTTAACTTGGTAAGCAGCATCATGCGTGGCACCTAGTCAAAGGACTTCTGAAAATCAAAATATACAACAGCCTACAATATACAATGTCCTATTTGTAATCTCCTCAAAGAATTCCAACAGGTTCATCAGGCAAGTTTTTCCCTGAAGGAAACCATGCTGACTTTGTCATATCTTGTCCTGCATCACCAAGTACTCCATAACCTCATCCTTAATTGACTCCAACATCTTCCCAACCACTGAGGTCAGGCTAACAGGTCTATAATTTCCTTACTGCTGCCTTCCTCCTCTCTTAAAGAGTGGAGTGACATTTGCAATCTTCCAGTCCTCTCCCACCATGCCAGAGTCCGATGACTTTTGAAAGATCATTACTAATGCTTCCACAATCTCTACCACTACCTCTTTCAGAACCCCAGGGTGCAGTTCATCTGGCCCAGGTGACTTATGTAGCCTTAGGTCCTTCAGCTTTTTGAACATCATCTCCCTTGTAATAGTAACTGCCCCCACTTCTCTTGCCCTCACACCCTTCAACATCTGGCACACTGTTAGACTCTTCCAATTGAAGATTGATGCAAAACACTCATCTGCCATCTCCTTGTCCCTCGTTATTATTTCTCTGGCCTCATTTTCTAGTGGTCCTGTACCCACTCTCATCTTCCTTTTATTTTTTTTGTGTACTTGAAAAAACCTTTTCTATCCACCTTGATATTGTTTGCTGACTTGCTTTCATATTTCATCTCTTCCCTCTTAATGATTCTTGTAGTTGCTTTCTGTAGGTTTTTAAGTTTCCCAAACCTCTATCTTCCTGCTAATTTTTGCTTTGTTGTATGCCCTATCTTTTGCTTTACATTAGTTTTGACTACTCTTGTTAGACACAGTTGTACTATTTTGCCATTTGAGTATTTCTTGTTTTTGAGTATTTCCTGCACCTTTCTCATTTTTCCCCAGAAGCTCAAGCTATTGCTGTTCTGCTGTCATCTCTGCCAGCATCTCCTTCCAATTTACTTTGGCCAACTCCTCTCTCATACCATTGTAATTTCCTTTTCTCCACTGAAATACTGCTACGTCAGACTTTACTTTCTCCCAATCAAATTTCAAGTTGAACTCACTCATATTGTGATCACTGTCTCCCAAGGGTTTCTTTACCTTAAACTCCCTAATCATCTCCGGTTCATTACATAACACCAAATCCCCTGGTAGACTCAATGACAAACTGCTCTAAGAAGCCATCTCGTAGGCAATCAACAAATTCCCCCTTTTGAGATCAATTTCCAACCTGATTTTCCCAATCTACCAACATGTTAAAATCTCCCATGACTATCATAACATTGTCCTTTTGACATGTCTTTTCTATTTCCCACTGTAATCTGTAGTCCACATCCCATCTAAAGGTTTGGAGGCTTGTATACAACTGCCATCAGGATTCTTTTACCTTGCAGTTTCTTAACTCAACCCACAAGGATTTAGCATCTTCCGATCCTATGTCACATCTTTCTAATGATTTGATGCCATTCTTTTTAGCAGAGCCACGCCACCCCTTCGGCCTACCTTCCTATCCCTGATGCAATGTGTAACCCTGGACATTCAGTTCCCAACTACAACCACCCTTCAGCCACAATTCAATGGCGGTCACATCATACCAATCTGTAAAAGTGCAACAAGATCATCCACCTTATTTCTTATATTCTGTGCATTGAGGTTTAACACTGAGTACTGTATTTGCTACCTTTTTTGATTCTGCATCCCTAATGCACTGATGGTTGCAGTTTTGCCCTATCATCTGCTGCCCTTCCTGACAGTCTGACTGCACATTATCTTTGCTTTTTTACCATCTGCCCTATCCTAAGCCCCTTCACTCTGGTCCCATCCCCCTACCAAATTAGTTTCAACCCTTCCCAACAGCTCTAACAAACCTGCACACGAGAATAGTGGTCCCCCTTGGGTTCAGGTGTAGCCAATCCCTTTCGTACAGGTCATGCCTCCCACTATGTCCCCCGCACCAGCTTCTCAGCCACGCTTTTATCTCCAAATCATCTTGTTTCTACCCTCACTGGCGTGTGGCAGAGGTAGCAATCCAGAAATTACTACCATAGAGGTCTTGCTTCTCAGCTTTCTGCCTAGCTCTCTAAATTCTCTCTCCAGGACCTCTTTGCTTTTCCATCCTATGTACCAAGACATCTGGCTGCTCTCCCTCCCTCTCCAAAACGCTGTGAGTGCGATTCGAGATGTCCTTGACCTTGACACCTGTGAGGCAACATACCATTCGGGTGTCCCATTCACGACCACAGAAGTTCCTGTCTGATCCTCTAATGATCGAGTCCCCTATTACTACCGCTCCCCTCTCACTTCTGCACCACGGACCTGTGCTCAGTGCCAGTAACTTGATCTCTGTAGAATTCCCCAAAAGGTCATCCTCCCACAACAGTAATCAAAACAGTATACTTATTGAGGGGAATGGCCACAGGGGTGCTCTGCACCAACTGCCTGTTCACCGTCCCATTCCTTCTACTGAGTCACCCAGCTACCCGCCTCCTGCAACTTAGGGGTGCTACTTCCCTGTAACTCAGAATCTCCTCACTTGTCCGTACAAGGTCATAAAGCTGCTGCTCCAGATCCCTAACACGGTCATCGAGGAGCTGCAGCTGGATGCACTTCACACAGATATAGTCCCCTGGAAGACTCTGGGTCGGCCAGGACTCCAACAGATATTATGTTAAAGATAGTGTGCCACTTTCTTTATTTCTCTCTCTTCCAGTGGTTAATACTCAGCAATTGTTTGCAGTAACTTTTTTTCTGCTGTACTGTTCACACGTATACATCATCTTACTAACCTCAGTGTCTGAGGCGTCTGCACTAATAGGTTAAGGTTGAGAGATCATTCTTAGAAGTCAAGGCTGGCCCAGCGCAGTCCTACCAATAGTTCCGAGCAGTGGGAAGTATCAGTGGTCTGGAAATTGCTCTGTGCTGTTTTTGGAGTTGAAACTGTGCTGAGGACACACTGACCAGACTGTCAAAGTTGCAAAAAGTACAAGACCCCAACTTTAAGGATTATAGGCCAGCATTGTGTGCTACTGCACTGAAATTGCCAGTTTCAACACCACGTTCCCTGCTGATGTGTTGTTGGACCTTGCCAACCATAACAGCACCGAAACAGGCCATCTCAGCCCTTCTAGTCCGTGCCAAATGCTTACTCTCACCTACCTACACTCAGCCCATAACCCTCTATTCCTTTCCTGTCCATATACCTATCCTATTTTGCTTTAAATGACAATACTGAACCTGCCTCTACCACTTCTACTGGAAGCTCATTCCACACAGCTACCACTGAGTAAAGAAATTCCCCCTCATGCTACCCTTAAACTTTTGCCCCCTAAGTTTCAACCCATATCCTCTTGTTTGAATCTCCCCTACTCTCAATGGGAAAAGCCTATCCACGTCAACTCTCTCTATTCCCCTGATAATTTTAAATACCTCTATCAAGTCCCCCCCTCATTGGACAGTATAAACCATCTTTGTAGCCAGCTCTTAAAGGAGCAACTTAACAATACACTCTTCCCACTTCTGGATGAATAGCTAATTTCATGAAGGGTGTGGCAGAGTTTTCCCAGTGAGATGTCCTAGGCATTTTGTAAAGAATAACGCATTTTGGTCACCTGTAGTTTTCACTTCTGGCAGAATATTAATGTACATGGCTATGGAGATCCTCTAGGGATCCTTGGCAGGAAGTTGCCAGGGAGGTCTTGGTGCAGTGTCTGAAGGGTGCAATGCAGGAATATGTCTGTGGGGAGGAAGTTTCCTCTCCTTGAGTAAGGGGTTTGTGTTACTTCCACAATGCTATGAAAAGTGGCAAAGATTGGCAGAAGCTGCCTGCAGTGATTCCGAGGCTGGGAAGCTGATTGCGATTAGACTGTTGTGGTTAAAGCAGTCAAGCCACACAAATAGCTTTGTCATTGCAGTTATAGGTCATCAAAAATTTCAATAAGGACAAAATGCAAGCATCAACTCTGTAAATAGCATGACTACAGGGAAAGCAAATATTGTGAAATCTGACGCTTCAGTGAGTAAACAAATACTGTTGTTTGCCAGACCAGTGAGTTTAAAATGCCTATAGACAAATTTTAAGTAGTGTATTACTTTTTAATACCGTTTGGAGAGATTTAAGGTAGAGAGGAAAAAATGCTAAAACTCAGAATACCAAAGAAAGGACAATAGCTTTGTCAGAGATGAGAGCTTTAAAAACATTCAAAATCAATCCATTTTAGATTAATTTCAATTTTCAGCAGTCTTTTTTGTGTGGGCATGTGAATTTCTTACCTAAAGTGCATAAAAGCAGGTATTTGAATAATTTAGTGTAGCAACATGTATTTGTATAAAAACTCAAATTAATAATGTTAGCTATTGGATTTGACAATAACATTTCTTCTGGGTAAAAAGCACTGATCCTTGTTGGTGGCTGAGAAAACATTACAGACAGCATCCAAAATGCTCAGCAGAATCTGAATAGAAAGATGTTTCAGGTTTACATCCTTCATCAAATTGTGGGGTAAAAAATAGAAAAACTGGAAGTAACAATCTGCTGTAGGAACTCAGCAGGTCAGGCAGCATTGTTAGGAGGAAATAAATTCAGTGTTTCTGTTCAAAATTCTGAATCAGAACTGAGAATGGAGGTGCGAGATGGACTCCCTTTCCACTTTCTATGCTGGACCCACATCATTAAAAAAAAAATTCCTTCCTCCCACTGCTGCTACTCGATTGCCCGAGTTCCTCCAGCAGATTGCTTGTTGCTCCAGATTCCAGCATCTGTAGTCCCTTGCGTCTTGATTAAAAATCTGTATGTGTGAAGAAAGAGGGGAAGAAAGAACAAATGGGAAGTTTACAAGTGTTCCAATGGAGCAAGATAGGAGACCATGGGCAGAAAGATTGAGGGCCACATTAAAAGCTACACTAGACTGGTTGCATCACAACTACAGACTGAAAAGGGGAGTTTTGTAAAATGGTCAACCAATCTGCCTTCAGTTTCTTCACATTTTTATTTCTCAAATTGTGGATGGCTCCTTTGAGGCCAGTATTTATTGCCCATCTTTAAGTGGCCCTAAATGACTAGACAATTTCAGAGGACAATTAAGAGACTAGCACATTGATAAAACTGGGTTGACATATGGGTTAAATCAGGCAGTGACAACAGTTTTTGTTCCTGCATGGACATTGTCACATGAGCCCATTTAATTGTGCAAACATGATCACTAGGACATATACATACACACACATTCCAAATGTACTTAATTGTCAGAATTTAACTACTCAACTCCCACAGTGGGATTTGAAATAATCATCTCTAGATCACTAGTCTTGATCATTTGGATACTAGTCTAGTAAGTTATCTACATTGTCACTACATCTTTCAATTAGAAGTTACAACATAATTAATAACACAATATTCACTGCTTGCCAAGAAAAATAACGTTTCACCAGCAAAATCTGATTATGGCTGTGACTGGTAGGAAACAAAATAAAACAGCAGGTACGACATGAGGAAATCTGCAGATGCTGTAAATTCAAACAACACACAAAATGCTGGTGGAACACAGTTGGCCAGGCAGCATCTATAAGGAGAAGCACTGTCTACGTTTTGGGCTGAGGCCCTTCGTCAGGACTAACTGAAAGGAAAGATAGTAAGAGATTTGAAAGTAGTGGGGGGAGGGGGAAATGCAAAATGATAGAAGACCGGAGGGGGTGGGATGAAGCCAAGAGCTGGAAAGGTGATTGGCGAAAGTGATACAGAGCTGGAGAAGGGAAAGGATCATGGAACAGGAGGCGTCGGGAGAAAGAGGGGAGAGGGGGAAGCACCAGAGGGAGATGGAGAACAGGCAAACAATTAAATATGTCAGGGATGGGGTAAGAAGGGGAAGGGCATTAACAGAAGTTAGAGAAATCAATGTTCATGCCATCAGGTTGGAGGCTACCCAGCCGGTATATAAGGTGTTGTTCCTCCAACCCGAGTTTCGCTGAACACCTACGCTTGGTCCGCCAGAGAAAGCAGGATCTCCCAGTGGCCACACATTTTAATTCCATGTCCCTTTCCCATTCTGATATGTCTATCCATGGCCTCCTCTACTGCCAAGATGAAGCCACACTCAGGTTTCCCCCTCCCCCCACTACTTTCAAATCTCTTACTATCTTTCCGTTCAGTTAGTCCTGACGAAGGGTCTCGGTCCGAAACATCGACAGCGCTTCTCCTTATAGATGCTGCCTGGCCTGCTGTTTTCCACCAGCATTTTGTGTGTGGTGTTTAAAACAGCAGGTACTGCATTTCTGGAATTTCACAGAAAGGGGTTAAGATCAGATTCGATAGGTGACTGAGCAATAGATCTGAGCAATGATTCTTCCCACCGCCCCCCCCCCACAATTGTAGCATCACTTTGGAAATGATGTTGGTTGGCTCACTGAATCTGAAGGGCAGTAGGGTAGAAACTGGAGTCAGGAGAAAGCCGTGAGTGAGGGGGAAGGAGAACAAGCTGTGGAACTGCAAAGGGTTTGGTTGAAGGCCCTGGAAACTAGTGGTAGAGAATTGTTATTCAAAGAAAAAAAAGCAAATTAAAATCACTGATGTGGGAGAAAGCAAAGAAAATGGTACATTGGAATAGAACACATAGAAAATGGAGTAAGAATGAAGGCAGCCAAGGTAAAATTATAGGGCTATTGTTCACTAGCACCTCCAGAAATAAAGATATTGATGTAGGATACAATTAGAGATGGACCATGTTAGGGAGGAAAATGCAAGCAAAGGAAAAGCAATTTGTGGTATCTAAAGTTTTAAAAACACTTCCTTTAAACTATTTGGATGGAGGTCATCAGGTCCTGACTGCCTTTAGTCTCAATAGTTTTCCAAAACATTGGCCTTTGTGATGGGCACTGTTCAAAGTTTACTTCCTATTTGAAGCCAGCCCATCTAATATTTGCAATGTCCCCCAATACAAAATATCAGTTTAAATTATCTCCCATTTCTTTGTTTCCCTAGTCTCACTTTGCAACGTTTTACTCCCAACTATCCTATTCCCCCCCCCCCCCCCATATATTGCCAAACACTTTGATTGACAGTTTTCTCTCAATCTATTTTCTCCCTTCCATTTTAGGTATTTAGTCTTCTGCTGCTGGTTCCTGAAGCATTTCCATTCCTTTTGCCCAGTTCTTTTAGCTTTGGTCAAATACAATGATAGTATTAATAAAAGATATTGTCATTATCACATTGTAATGATCACATGGTAAAATTCCTGATACATTATCAACATACACAAAAGCACTGAGGGACATTACAAAGGTATGACAGAAAAATTGTCCAGGGCGAACTGAGGAATGAGGCTGAAGTTAGTAGATGATCAGTGGCAGATATCCAAACAGCCATCTCAATGCACTGCAGAAATTCATCCCAATCAGAAACAGACTTGATGGTAAAGATGAATCAGAGGTGGTAAAGGAAGATATTAAGCCAAAACCAAAAGCATTGATAGTCAAATATCTGAGAGAAAATAAGCACCATCAAACTGAACAGGCCCAAAGTGCTGAAAGAAAGCAAGGAAGTCAGGGGGGGGGGGGGGCAAATGTGTTAATTGTTCTACACAGATCTAGGGGGCCTTATAATGCACAATCTATCCTCTGGAATGCATCACTTGTGGCTGCTGGCTGGAGCTTCTCCACTTAACTAGGAATTGAAGTGCCATGGACATGTTCTGCCATTTAGAACCAGACACATTTACTATAGACCTCAATACACTGTCTTGCCCCAATGGATCAGATACCCACAGCCTTCAAGGTTAAGGTGGCAGTGGTGTTCACCAGGAAAAGCCAGAGGAATAACGAAAACCCAAAAATAACCATCATAGTGTATATGTTTTAATTACTGATCACCATACATTTAAACATCATTGTCACATTTTCCAACAGACAACGCATGACATTTTAAATTTGTTCATTAAAAGTCACTGCATAATACATTAATACGTCTGTAGAATTTGCTTCAAAGCAGATTTACTTCACACTGCACCCCCCAAGTACAGTGACCAGAGTACAGGGAACTAACCAAGGGCATAGCAAGTTGGTATAGTTTTAGCTGACTGCTGGTCACGGCCATGCACTGGTCACAGGCAGACCTCCTATCCCATACAGAGTGACGTATACAGCAGCAGGAGCAACATGCCGACAGCCCAGAAGGGCATGAAACTCAGCAGTATTCAACAGATTTGGGAAGGGGGCATGTGGGTGAAATCTAAATAATAGATAATAAATTGAATACAGAAGGTATTACATGTTAGGGACAAAATTAGAACTTGCATAGGACTTCATAAACTGCATGAGCAATAAAGAAATACAAAGATACTAGATAACTATGGGATTTTTAAACTTAGAAAGTATGTCCAGTTGTATTCCTTTATATACAAATTGTAACTAATTTCTGAGGTTTGGGAACTGCATCAGTTCATTGTATATCACAGAATACTTCAGTGATTTAAAAATCACTAGTTCCCAACCTGAGAAAAAGACCATGCTTCTGGTTTAAAACTTCCTTTTCCATGTTTTCTTTATGCAGCATCTAGTTTGATCTTCAAGAAAAAAAATATGCACATCAGCTGCCCTGACTGCCAAGTTCTGCTACCAGTCCCTGACAATCCACAAACTGCCCCAACTCTGACAATTAAGCATTCTGTGCCCCTGTCAGTCATTAATGGGGCAAGAAACATTTTATTAAGTGTGAATAAGTGGAACTTTCAATCAGTTCAGAACCATTGACTTTAATTAATGAACAATACTGATAATGTAGGAGAATATTTTAAAAATGCATTTATTACCTTCCCTGGATTGAAATGCATACACAAATTGTGGTACCATTAAAGGTTAAATATTGGTATGCACCATTAACCTTCTATACTTATACTACACTGAAAATTCAAATGCATTACTACAACTCTACAATAGACATAGAGAATGTCCAAGGAAAACTTCAAGTACTGGTTTTTCAATTAATTGAAAGGGGAAGTGTGCATTTTCAGCAGACAGCAAGAACTCATGCACACAGAGGCAAGGTTAATAGTTTTAAAAAACTGAATCCAGCTGAAATAAGAGTTCCAATTCCAACAGCTCATTCATGCACAACAAATCTGTCAAGAGATCAGTTTTCAGCTCAGCATTCTTTGATGCAAAATCTCCATTACAATCCATATATGGAAGCATTCAAGCACAACACATCATTGTTCCCTTTCCGCTGAGATTCCAGGTGGAAGTTACAGCAATGGTGTACATCTTGGCATTGTCTCCAGTAAATCATCATCCTTTAGAGTGCATTAGAGATGCTGCACAGCTGCTGAAATACGAAAGCCTCCATTGAATGGAGGTGTGTTTGCAAGGGAAATAGCTCTATTGGCAATTTCTGCTGAAATGTCAGAGGCATTAAAGAAAGGTAATGCCCAAATAAGGTAAACATCCACAGCAAGCTTAATACGAGGTGATCCAACTAGCAAAAATGTTACTTCTCTCGTTGTCATTCTGGATGGAAGGAAGGTTTTATCAAGCACAATTAACCAGCATTTTAATTACAAAATGATTTCCAGGTTTTACAGAAAATAAATAGTTACATTTGATTTTATCACTCTTATAGCTTACTCTATTTTACAGAGAGGAAATTTCAAACTAATGGCACAGTGAATGACAGCTCCACATGGGAGGTATATTGTACATTGGCTGGCTCAAGACTGTGTACAAGGTAAATTGGTACATACTTTATTTTCAAAAGCCTGAATAGTGAGAACTGGGTCCATATTTACAAAACCTCCCTGGAGGAGCAAAAACACATTTAGAGCAAGTATTAACCTTAATTTTAAAAACTCAAAGATCTACATTCAAGAAAAATGCTCCTTCCAACAAGGTTTGTAAAACACACTGTACCACTAGTTCACACGTCATTTCTCCTATTGAGAACTATTTTTGTTCTGAAGGAAAACCTTTCCCTTTGAACCTGGCCATTTTCATTGTATTCCCACTAATCAATAAATAACACTTCTTGGCATAAATAAGGTATCAAAATAGCAACAAAAAAAATTATTAGATGGTTCTGGATCGAAATTGGGGAGGAGAATGAAAAAAACAAATTCCAAAATAGCATTGCCACCCATCTTTCAACAAAATTACTAGCTATGTTTTTGAAATGATCACTGATTAGAGTTCTGCACTACATGTAAACTCAGTTTAGGCCTTCACAGGGAGCATGTTCACATCTGTTTACCCACTGCCTAATGAAAGGGCAACTGACCAGATCTTACTTTCAATTGGTGCTGGTTTTGTGCTGCGGCTCCTTGGTCATCTGCTGCATTGGACTCACGATTCCAATTGCACCGGTCAATGGACTACAACTTGGGCATGCTCTTGATTAGATAATAGTAAACGGTGTTACTGAAAGAAAAGTACACTTCAATTTTTGGACATTGCCAACAGTCATAAAAAACTAAACTCATTTCAGCCTGCATCAAACTGATGCACCCTACCAAATGCTGCGAGACTGCAACAGTTTTGAAAAATCATTTAGCACCCACACAAGTTATAGAAAGTGCTTAGCTTTTAAAAATTGTTGCTATGTCTTCATGTGTTCTCTTCAGCAAGCCTGTTATAATATTTGAATCAAAATTTTCCCAAAATGCTACTTGACAATAACACTTTCATAATTACCCAAGCTATTATCAGCCTTTTGAATTTTATGATTCCATGCAATGAAAACCATCACAGCACAAACCCTACACAATAGGATTCTTACTGTGGATTCCTGCATTTCCAGAGAATTGAGTACACTCTATGGGAGAGTGAAATCTCAAAGACTGCAAACCATTGTGCCCCCCCATCTAAAACCCCAAGTCCAGCAGAGCTGCAGTTTAAAGATGAATCAATTCCGCAGTTGGTCAAAGAGTAAAACTGAATAATGTCAGCAAATCATGCAACAGCAACATTCAAGAAAATGCATTTGTCATGCAAATTTAGTTGGACATATTGATAATATTTCCCTATTGTAACATTTTAATGCAAGTTATCCCTGCCTCCAAGTTTTTTTTTTAAAAGACAATGTGTTGCTTTGAGCTTAAAACCAATCTTAATTGTAGCAAATTTTACTGTCAGAAAAGGGATAATTCAAACTTATAATAAATGGACCAGAAGAAATTGACAAAATTCAAGGCTCAGAGCCAAGCCAAAGGTTTTTACCCGAAGAAACTGTTAGTTAACATACAGATGCATACACACAAATATATTAACATTTACTGTTGCTGAATTAGACAAATTCCAGAGCTTTAGACTCTTGTGCAATTAAATACAAGTACAATAGGACCCATGGGCCTCTCTGTAGTGACTGGTTCAATTAATGAACACCAGGTGTTCTTCAGGACACCTTTTGCACCCAGAAATTGAGCAAATGCAAATCCTGTCCATGAAGGTAGTTAGACATGGACCAAATCCTTGGCACTACAATGTGCTATTCTCAACTCTGATCAGGAAGAACAGCAATTTTGTGCTTTTTGGAAGAAAATACTTATTCAAGTGCAAATCCCAGACTTGCAATCAAAAGACCAATGTGCTCCCAAAGTACTGAGAAGTGATGGGAGTCCCTTTTTTTTTTTAAAAAGAGAAATTTCCTGCGTTGACATCCGCTCCATCATTCT
The DNA here is from genome assembly GCF_048418815.1 of Hemitrygon akajei. NCBI lineage: Eukaryota > Metazoa > Chordata > Chondrichthyes > Myliobatiformes > Dasyatidae > Hemitrygon > Hemitrygon akajei. The sequence goes on along the minus strand of NC_133152.1, from coordinate 24,847,673 downwards.
GAATAGGTCTCGCTGACTCCTCCTCGCCAGGGCCAAGTTGTTCATCAGGGTATGCCATCTTTTCGTTGGCAGCACTGGGATGGTGGGACATACCAATCATAGATATACGAGAGTCTCACTTTTACCTCTTCTTTGCACAGTTTTCCTTCCCTCTGGAGTGTCTGCTGTTTCTCCAGCATATCCTCAATACTTTGCTTGTGCGTCACAATGTACTTGTTGTTGCAGCCACGCGATTTGTACTCTGTGTCAAACCGTGGGTCGTGCAGGCGCTTGACATCAACTGGCGCCAGCCAAGTACCCAATGACACATCCTCACTCTGCCATACCTTCAAATAATCAATGTTAATTCGAATGTAGTGCACCAAGTCAGCAGATAGAACATACCCACCCCCGAGAGCATAAGGCAAATAATAGTCACACAGTACCCAATTGCTCTCCTTCCATTTTCCAGTGGACTTAACTCTTCCTCGTCCAGAGAAGAAACCCCAGTACAGTTTCTTAGGCTCCTTTGCCTTCAGTTCTTCTTTAATGATATCCAACCTAGCAAAAGTGTCATCATCTGCTTTCAGGACAAACTTAAAATCCACATTTTGGTCCACCCATGCATACATGTGAAGAATCTTATTAGTAAGGTTCTCATAGGAGTCCTTCAAGTCTGGGAGCAGCAGTAGATCGTGATGCCGACTGTCTTCCTGCTCCAGGTTTTGAACTTCCTCTGCTGCAAGCCCACTGGTGCCGATGGCAAAGAACGGGAGTATTTCCGGGTCCCGATTGGCCAGCCACGTGCTCCTGATGATGCTCCTCCTCTCGGTATACTTCGGGCCTGTGGTGATCAGCAGTACGAGAAAGGCAGAGAGACCTTTGGCTCTGCTGTGACCCTGATCATCCGCTCGTCTTTCCACGCCATGTGGTAAGCCCGGAGACTTCAATGTCTCTGAGGTGCATTTAGCCAAGTAGAGCAACATCAGTGCAAACAAGGATAGAGTGGCAATACCAAGGGCTGTTTTGTGACGACAGAAAAGTCGAGCTAGATTCATTGTGAAGGTGTTTGGATCTCTGGAGTGCTTTCAGCTACAGGGAGGAAAAAAAAGGTGATTTAATAACAGGAAAAACATGATTGTTCCATATTATCAGTGTTTCTTTTTGTTACTAACCTTTTATAGCAAACACACAGCTTTTAACATAGTCTCTTAGTAATTGCTCTGAAGATAATTACTTGTTGCCAAATTAACCTTTTTAGTATCAGCTTATATACAAAACATCACTAAAAGTTAGCCAAAGGGACGGGGAAATAAAACACTGAGAAATTGACTAAATAACCTTGTTCACAATTTGTAAAACAAGTGTTCTTAGAAACCTGAAATTGTCTGACAGTTTATCATTTTGAATTGTTAATTTACAATTAGACATTTAACAGTTTTGGAAGAAATTGTTGCATAAAAATCTAAGAAACAGGAGGAGTACAAGTAGACCAATTAGCTCTCAATTTGGTTTCATCAATTAATAAAATCCTCAACTTCAATACCATCTTCCTGCTCTCACCCTGTGATTCCCACTGGTGTTTAAAGGCCTGTCAATCTCACCTTCATAGCAGTTTGGGATAGAGGATTCCACAGATTCAGGGTCTTCAGAGAAATTCCTCTTGCCTTTTCTGCCTGTATACAAATGCATGCACATCCATATCTAAACTATGTAAAATTTAATCAGAACTTCCCCATTTAATACTCACTAAAAAATGTCATTCAGGTAAAGATAGAATACAAAAGCTAGCCAATGATATGGAAAAAGATACGGAAGGAGTCCTGACGAAGGGTCTCGGCCCGAAACACCGACTGCACATTTCAACGGATGCTGCCCAACCTGCTGAGTTCATCCAGCTTTCGTACATGTTGATTTGACCACAGCATCTGCAGTGTACTTTGTGTTTAAGATACTAAAAGTTTCTTCAGACACAAAGTGTAAAAGACAGGTGAGAGGTGTTATCAAACCACTGGAAAATGATGCTGGAGTAGTAATGGGAGAACAAGGAAATGGTAGACAAACTGAGCAAGTCTTTTGCATCAGTCTTCATTGTGGAAGATACTAGCAGGAATGTGGAAGTTCCAGGTGCCCGTATCATTAAGTGTGTGAAGTTGCCATTTCTAGAAAAGGTTCATGGGAGATTTAAAGATCTGCAGGTAAATAAGTTACCTCGATGAGATGGTGTACACACCAAGGTTCTGAGAAAGGTGGCTGAAGAGATTGTGGAGGCATTAGTAATGATCTTTGAAGAATCACTAAGTTCTGGAATGGTTCCAGAAGAACTAGAATATTGCAAAAGTCACTCCACTCTTCAAGAAGGGAGAGGGGCAGAAGAAAGGAAACTCTAGGCCAGTTAGTCTGACCTCAGTGGTTGGAGAGTCAATTATTAAGGATGAGGTCTCACGATACTGGGACACATGATAAACTGGGCCGCAGTCAGCATGATTTCTTCAAGGGAAAATCTTGCCTGACAAATCTGTTGGAATTCATTGATGAAACAAGCAGGATAGACAAAGGAGAATTGGTTGCTGATGTGTACTTGGATTTTCGTAAGGCCTTTGACAAGGTGTCACACACACAAGGCTGCTTAACAAGCTATGAGCCCATGGTATTACAGAAAAGATTCTAGAGGCTACAGAAGGACTTAGAATAGGAGAATGGGCAAAGAAATGGCAGATAGAGTAGTGTCAGGAAGTGTATGGTCATGCACTTTGGTAGAAAGAAAAGGTTAGACCATGTTATGAATGGAGAAAGTAAAAAAAAAAAACAGGCACAAAAAGGTTAATTTGAAAGTTGAGTCTGTAGTGAGGAAGGCCAATGCAATATAGGTAGTCCCAGAGTTACGAACGTCCAACTTATGAACAACTCGTACTTATGAACCGAGGAAGGAGAATGTCGTCCGCCATTTTAAGTTGGATCGCGACACCATATGCCATTTTAAATCATTGCCGTTGACACTGTGTTGGGTGTTAACTTTGTATTTGGTTTAAATTTTTCTTAGTAAGATTCACCCTGACCCCCCCCCCCCATTCCGGTCAGCTGGTGGCGCAGTGAGATCAGCGCCGGGCTCAAGAACAGAGGTTCCCGAGTTCAATTTAGTGACAGACTGCTCCCATGCCAGGTTGATGTCGAGCTTGCAACTCAATGTCAAGCTCGCAACTCAACCTCGTTAAAAAAAAACCTGCCACCGCCAGTTTAAATTGCCACGTGGAATATTGTGGAGGATCAAATATCCAAACCCAGCACAGCCTCCACTTGTCCCATTTAGCCTGTCTCAGTGCGGTGGAGTTTAGGACCTGGGGAATTCAGTGTGGTGGTCCTTAGGACCCAGCGGACCTCGGGAAACAGTGCAGCTTGGGACCCACCGCCCGCAGTATTTCTGTTCCATTGACGGGAAGCAATCACGACTGAAAATAAGGTGGAAATAATAAAACATTTGGAAAGTGGTGAAACGCCGTCGGTCATTGGAAAAGTGTTAGGCTACAGTCGGTCAACGATTGGAACAATTTTAAAGGATAACAGATAAAGTGAGAATAATGGAGAATGTGAAATGCCCTGCCCTGATGAAAGCTACAATTATTACTAAGCAACGCAGTGGTTTAATTATTGGAATACATATGTTTCTTAAGTGTTTTATATGCATAGAAAGGTAAAATATACCATATACCAAGACAAACGTTTTACTAACTGATGCTAAATAATACCAGATGTACTTGTTCTGTTGTATGTACAAATCTGACTTAAAGACGAACTCAGGAACGGAACTCATACGTAACCTGGGGACTGCCTGTATTAGCATTCATTTCAGAGGACTAGAATATAAAAGCAATGTAATGTTAGACTTTATAAGCACTGGCGAGGTCTCACTTGGAGTATTGAGAGCAGCTTCGGGCCCATTATCACTGAAACTGGAGAGAGTTCAAAGGAAGTTCATGAAAATGATTTCAGGATTGAATGGTTTGTCATATGACAAGTGATGGCTCCAGGCCTGTATTCACTAGAATCCAGAAGAATGTGGGTGACCTTATTGAAACCTATTGATTGGTGAAAGGCCTTGTTAGAGTGGATGTGGAGGATGTTTCCTATGGTGGGAGAGTCTAAGACCAGGTGATAAAGCCTCAGAATAGAGGGTGTCCTTTTAGAACAGATGAGGGGGCATTTCTTTTGCCAGAGAGTGGCAAATCTGAGGAATGTGTTTGCACAGTTAGCTGCAGAGATGACGTTTATGCATATTTTAGACAGTGGTTGATATATTCTTGATCAGTCAGGACATAAAGGGATACAGGAAAAAGGCAGGAGATTGGAGCTAACAGAAAAATTGGATCAGCCATGATGAATTGGCAGGGCAGATTTGATCGGCCAAATGGACCAAGTCTGCTTCTACATCTTATGTTCTACTTAAGCCAACTTTGTTAGCTTCCTAATCATCTGTTCTGTATGCCAACATTTCAAGTACTAGAACCTCCAGATCTTTGTACTGCAACATTTTTTCTAATCTCACTCCAATTAATAATCCACTTTTTATTTCTTCCTCAAAGTAGATTAAATATTTTCCTGCATTATAATCTGTCATCTTCATTTCTACTGACTTGCCCTTGGCTGTCTGCTTGCTTCCTCCTCACAACCTGCCAATCTACTCATTGCATCGTCAACTAATTTGTCCACAGTAGGCTGCCACTTGATCCATGTTATTAACACAAGTCTGAAGTTGCCACATTGGCCCCATCAGCCATTTGAGAACATACAAAAATCAAAATGGATCTCGTCCTCAACTTTAGCGGGCTGACTTGAAATTAAAAGATTGTAAATAATCAGAGTTATTATTATCGTCTGCACATGACAGACCCCGGGCTGGTCCCATTCGTCTATGTTTGGCCCATATCCTATTCATGCAGGTACAGTATATGAAGATGTCTACATGTCTTTTAAAAGTTGTAAATGTATCTGCCTCTACCACTTCCTCTAGCAGCTTGCTCCAACACTCACCACCCTGCTGAGAAAAATCTTGCCCCTTAGGGCCTCTTTAAATATTTCCCGTCATCTTACACTTTTGCCCTCCAGATTTATTCTACCCTGCCTTTGGCAGACTGATCAGCTACTTCTTCGAGAGATGTCTACCCTGAAGTTTAAATCTTCTCTGCAACAGGAGTTCAGTGAAACTGTCTCTCACCGTTTTCCCCTCTGTGCTGGTATCTTCCCCCTTCTTTCTTCAGTCTGGTCTTGGCCTGAAACATTGACCGTTCATCTATTTCCATAGATGCTGCCTGACTGGCAGTGTGTGTGTTGCTTTGAATTTCTAGCATCTGCATACCTTCTCACATTTATGATCTACTTTATCTCTGCCCTTCATGGTTTTTAAACACCTCTATCAGATCAATGCCAACTCTTCTTCAGTCTACAAAAAACCATCTCCGTGGTAACCTTATTATCCACCTTCTATTTGCTCCCCTACTCCATCTTCTCTCTCTGCAATTTTACGTCATCCTTTGCTAGTTTAAAAAAGTATCCTAATTCTCTAGTCAACCATTAGTCTGACCAAGAGAGAACACCATTTTAATTTTATACCATACTCAATTTCCTTTGTTAGCCACAGTCAGTGTAACTTTCTCTTATGGAAAGTTTCTTCCTCAACTGAATATCTTTGTTGGGAATTACAAATATCTGCCATCTCATCCCTTAACAATCTACTTTAGTCAACTCTGTCCTCATACCACTGTAATTGCCTTTATTTAAATTAGAACTCAATCTTCAGACACAGGTTTCACACTCTGAAACTGAATTTGAAATTCCACTGTGGTATAATCATTTTTTCCTTGGGGGATTCTTTATGAAGAAATCAATTAACCATATTTCAATGCCAAAGCTAAAATAGTCTGCTCACTGAGTTCCCCAGTGTTACTTTCAGAAATCATTCTTTGAATGTGTGGAAAGCTACTACTGCCAATTTCATTTTGCCAATTTATATAGTTAGCATCTCTTTGATTGCAGTACTTTTTGACAAGCCCAACATCTTGATTTATAGTGTGCCCTTCAGTATAGGTACTGTTCCGAGGCTATTATACTACATTTCTGACTAATTTTTTTAAACTCCACCCCAAGCTGCTTATTGGACTTGTTATTCAAATCATCAAGATTACTGGAACAAGGCACAGGACTACAAAGCCAAGTATGTGATAATAATAATGTTGATTAGCCCAACTGGGAATTCAGTGGGGATGGATTACCGGTAAATCACCTTTACCAAACAGATTACAATAAACTGGAAAATAACTCCAAAACCCTGGGTAAAGAAGCCATTAATCTTTTGCAGTCAGCATGGAATTAGAGTTGACATATTGACTAAGATTAGAAATGTTGGCAGGTGTGTGGAATGAGTGGTTAATTACTAGCCAAGCAAATCTTTTTAAAAATAAACTGGATCAACATTTGCTGAGAATAACCATCAGGATCAAAGACTATGTGGGACAATGTTTGACCAAATGTTTTTTCTTTATTGCATCCATCTTCAAATGCACCCAGATGAACGTCACTCTGAATGATATTTAAGGGGCTACACCCATTGTATGGTTGCTTCCATTATCTTGGCAAAAGAATGAGAAATTGATTTTAGGATATTTTGTGCTACCTCTGATTTCCTGATTAATGTGAAGGACCTGCAAGCTTTAATTAACAGGCAGTTCTCCCCCCACCCCCCCCCCCCTCCCAGGAAGCTTCCCAAGGAAATGTGGAAATAAGACTGCGTTGCACTTATAAACACATCATCTCCCATAGTCACAGGATACCAACAGACATTTACAGCCAACAAACATCTTCTGAAATCCCTGCTGTAACAGAGCAAACACTGGAGTTTCAAATCACCCTGTTCAGCTAATCTGCCAATGCAAAAGGCCATTTTAACACAAATGAAAATAGATTCTCAGTTTGTTAGAGCACCAAGAATTTACTGACATGATAAAAATAGATCACTGCACAAATCCACAATGAACTGGAGAGGAGGCAGGGTCTCAGTGAGTGAGAGTGTTTTATGAAAGGGTTCAATGATATGTTGTGGTTACCTGACCGTGCCATGAGGATGCCTGTGATCAGGTTCGTGGGTACATAACCTATCACTACCAATGAAGGACATGAAGCAAAGACACGGAAAGATCCCAAATGCCAATTGCACATGACAAGGTGATGAGCTCAATGCCTTTGCCACCTTGTTTGTTAGCAGCTGGAAAAGGGGCAGCCTTTATCTGGATTTCTTCCCCCTCATGTATAACGGCGGGGGGGGGGGGGGGGGGTGCGGAAGAATGTTACTCCAACCCCAACCTGATACTCGGACCAGTTTCAGAGATTGAATAGAATCTGGAAGGGAAATACGAGACAAAAGGAACAGTAATCTGGAAAGGGACAAAAATCATTTCACTTTGTTTTTAAAATCAGGCTTGTATGCATATGAACTATTAACATTTGTATCTGTAAACTATTCCATCCTACATTTACATGGTCACAATGATCACCGTAACAGAAGTCAAACAAATGCTACCATGGTCACCTTAAATAGATTAGCCTAGATCATTAAATACTGATAAAAACCTCACTGATCTCATCTCTTTTCAAATGAAAAGTTTGCACCTATTCCAGAATATGCATAGGTTAGATATTGAGTCAACATCGCTAAAATTGATAAAAGTCCATGACAAGAGGGACACTAATTAAATCAGAACATTTCCACAGCAACATTAGGAAATCCTTTCAGAATTTATGTACAGCAGTCGGCTATTATTGCATTTCCAGCTTGCTGCTCATGACAATTAATACAGTCATGAAAAGAATGACCTCACTAGTCACATCACTGCTAGACTGATGAGCAGAGTGGTTCAGATGCTGAATTTTTCAGCTACACTGCACAAGAACATAGTGATTAAATGTGATCTGATCTGGTAATCCAATACCAAAACACAAGGTTATAACAGTCTTCAGAGCAGCTAAACATCTGTATTCCATGCAGCAGTCACATTATTCAATACAGCACATCACCAAATGCGAGACAGTGGTTGCACTTGCTTCAGCAAGTCGTATTTCACAGTAGATCAGAGGCACTAAGCAAAGTATCTACCAGGACTGGAAGCAAGTGACATTTCTGATGTATGAAGCTTAGCTCAGGGTCAAATGGGATATCAAGACTACTCAGGCCATTCAACAGCAGAGGGACCAGGAAAAAGGACAGTATCAGTGTTTGGTATAGGGTCTGAAGCAGATACTACTTACCAGATATACAGTTTGAGAGCAATGATGTGGAGGAATGATAGATGCATTTGGGGAGGCAGTGAAGATGAAGGCCATCTTGTACACATAGAACCTAACATTATACTCTTGGGTGAATAAGGAAGCACAAGATTCCTTGAAGATTGAGGGGAAAGAGGAATGCCACATAGCAAGATAGCCTAGCTACCAGCATGGACATTTCCAGAAAATTAATGGAGAGGGGCTTCTGAGGTTGGTACTGTTACAGTAGAGGTGAGGACAGACAAGGGGAAGTTTTGCACCAAAGGCAGAGGACTTTTTTTGTACTAACTTCAACTGGGACAGCTTCAGTGCTCAGATGGAGCAGAATATGACTGGAGATTCAAAAACACAGCGGTTTTTGATTCCAGTGAAAGATGCTGAAAGATTTGGCAGCAAGGACAGAAAGGTTGTGCATGTTAGAACACACCCAACACTGCACTCTCCAGATTATTATTTCTGAATATTCCCAAACAGCATTGAGCTGTGCTGTATGAAATACATTAATAAATCCTACTGAATACATTAATCTAGACTACTGCCTAATTCTCTAAAATCTAAAATAAAAGCAGGAAATTCTGGAAATATTCAGGGAGGTTAGAATGGATCTGTGGAAACAGAATTAATGTCAGACCGAAGTATTTCCAGCATTTATGTTTTTATTTTCGATTCCAGCATTTGCAGTTGTTTTTTTTGGTTTAAATTTCTCTTTTCTCTGGTAAGGAAGGACAAAGAGGTCAATGGGAGTAGGCAGGTTAAATAGTTTGGCATGAACTAGATGGGCCAAAGGGCCTATTTCTAGGCAGTACTTTGCTATGACTGACAGGTATTGCACCAAATGCAGAGGCTCCTTTCCTTTGCATGTCATTGTTTGTCCATCTGTGTGTAGTTTAAAAAAAAATAATTCTACTGCATTTCTTCGTGCCTACGATGAATGCCCCCGTGAAAATGAAATTAATCTTCAAGTAGCATATGGTAACATATGATAAATTTATTATCAAATATTATATAAATTTATGTTTGAACTTTGAAAGCCATTGATTTTCTTGCCTGGAGGTCTCATCTCACGGTATCAAGGGCGAGTTTTGTAGAAAGGGCTAATATTGGGCCCTAAGGAGGGATTAGGAGTAGGCCCCAAGGCAAAATGTTGAGGAAACAGGAAAGCAAGGGGAAATTTGGCCAAGGCAGAGGTTGCCAAGCTTCATTTTATGCCATACAGCAATGTCATTAAGCAAGGGATCCACAGACATCACACATTGGGAACCCTGAGTTAAGGTTTGATTTGGTGGCCTGGACAAGTTATGGACTCGATAGAGGAAAGTTCAATGTCTCACTGACAAAATGGTCTATGTCATACATTGCTGGATGAGAAGATAAAACAAAGATAGGCTCAGGGACACTGGAACGCAAAGACCTCTGGAATTATCTTTGCTACCTGAGACAACTGTGACATAGTAAAATACTTTGCCAGAGGAGAACATGGCCAATGCTTGATGTGAACCTGACCATATCTAGACATGGAACAACAGAGTGCAAACACAAGGTTCATGGAAGATGGCACCTTTCAGAACTTCAGAGCCACAGTGGAAATCTCACAACGATAAGCCAGAGGCAGGAGAGAATGTTGGATAAGATGGAGAGAGTGAGGAAGCAAATTAGAAATGTAATAAACAGAAGCCGGGTTTGAATTCTTTAGAGAAAGCTTATTCTCTGGAAGACAAGGAACAAGTTAAAGGGATTCTGAGAATTTGCTGCTGCTGAGTAAAACAGTCTGATTAGAGGGACCATTTGAGATTACATGGCTGGGGAAATGTGGTTTAATATGACAACTGTGTGTCTGGTGGGAGAAACATCCTCAGACGGTGTTGGTCGCTGATGAAAACATCACATTTCACTATGTTTTGATGTACATATGACAAATAAAGCTGATTTTTGATTTCTTTATTTAAGAAATACAAATATCAGAAATGGGACAGAATTTCTGCATGAGACCTTGGGAGGAAAGGAAGACATTTGAAAGACAAACTGGGTGGGAAGACGACGGCTTGGTGAAAGCGAAGAATGAAGCTCAAGGCAGATGTGAACAGGTGGAACAAGGCAGGGATTCAGGATTACTCTGGTCTTATAACATTATTATACACTGCAATGGTAAATTAATGAATTTACTATTCTTAAAAGAGATTTAGCCAGCACACTATTCAAGATATTGGTCTTCACTTCACTGAAGTATTAAGATACAGTTTAGATTGTGACAAAATACTCTTTGCTAGTCAGGATTAGAATATAATAAATAGAAGCAGTCAACAGTATAACCCTCTGCACTGTTCAAAATTATCAGGGCTGATCTGTTGCTTCCTGTATTAGCCCGACAATCCTTAATGCCAAATCTGCTCTGACCTCTGTCTTAAATATACCCAGTGGCCAAGTCTCCACACCTCCAAAGAATCATCACCTGCTAGAGTCCAGTTCCAATATTCAAACAGCTCTTACACCATTTAGGACACAACAGCCTGTTTGATCGGAATGTCAGATAGCATCTTAGCCATCATGTGTACCATCTACAAGTACTGCAGTAAGTTAGTGAGGCTGCTTTAAACCCCCCCCCCCCCCACAACCACCACCCCCCCCCCAGTAGGTCAAGGGCAGCAAGAGTATAGGAACATCATCCTAACTTGTAAATCTATCACTATTCTTTCATCACTGCTTGTTTTAAACACACGAATTTCAAACTGATTAACACTGTAGAAACACTTCACTCGAAGACCACCACAGTTCATTGTAGTGACTACCACCTTGTGTTAAGGGTAATTAAACATGGGAAGCAAACAACTGGTCCTGTTGATACAGCTTATAATTTAATAAAAATTCATAATGCAGTACTTAAGGCAACGTGATATTATTTAGAATAATGTAATATTCATCAGGACAATGCAGTTATTAAAGTAAGTGAGGCATCATTTCAAGCAATGCAGTATTATACAACTAGGATATTGCAATATTATTAATTGGGCTGTTAAATAATGTTTACAGTAATGCAGTATAAGCATTTAAGACATTATTATTCATGACAGCACAATAGTGCAGTATTAATACCAAGGCTGCAAATTTCAATATTATTGTCCTTGTCAACACGGAATTGTCTGTTCTGCTGAAACGAAGGCAATACTTCACCTTGCTCACCGCTCCATTGATTCCTGACCGAGTGAGGCCGGCGACAACCCCGCGGAAGTCCAAGCGGCTCCGTCCTGCGCTTTTCCCGGCAGCGGCTGCCACCTCCTGGGCCCCAACCCCTGAAGAAGGACGCGACGAGCACCCGGCAGCATCCCCGCAGCAGGCAGCGGCCCAGTGACGTGGCACCACCCCTCGGCCCTCCCTCCCACCCCAGGCCCCGCCCCCTTTCCCCAGGAGGAAAGCTCGCGGGGCTCAGCGGCTCCCCTAGCGGCCGGGAGGACTCGCAGAGAGCGCAGAGGCTGGTTCGGTTCCCCTGGTGACCGGGAGGACCGGGCAGGACATCACACGGACAGGACGGGAGAAATCGCCTAACCAACCAAGTAGCATCAACAGGGAAGGGGAGAGAAAAAAAAAACAATCGTCTCTTCGATCTGAGCACCTTTCAACAGAAGTAGAAGACAAACATGCAAAAAGGGGGATGGCGGGGCCTGTTGTATGACTGTCTCATACATAGGCCCTTCAACTCATGTTCAGTCCTTCAGCCACTATTACCAATTCCGACAACAACACACACAAAATGCTGGTGTGTGTTGTTGTTTGAATTTCCAGCATCTGCAGATTTCCTCGTGATTACCAATTCCAATCTCATTTTCCATCAATTCATCCGTAACTTTGGTAATTCATGTGGAAATGTTTAAGAGTCCCTCCCTCCACTACCACTTCAAGTAATGTTTCAGATTCCATCCGTGTGCAAAAATTCTTTTTCAGATCCCTTCTAAATCTCCTACTGTTAACTTACATCAACATCCTCTGGTTTAAAAAACCTCACCATTGGTTAAATGTTTCTTACTAGCCACCTATGTCCCTCATGACTTTTACATACCTTTCAGGTTCCCTCCTCAGCCACTCATGCTTGAAGGAATGCACACCTAACTCCTCAGTGTCACAGAACTGAACCAGTTCATCACAGGTAACATAGCAAACTTCCTCTGGGCTTTTTTTTTAATCAAATGCAATTGCACAGTGGCCATTTTATTAGGTACACCTGGACACTTGCTCATTAATGCAAGTATCTTATCAACCAATCATGCTGCAGCAACTCAATCAGAATCAGATTTAATATCACCAGCATAGATTGTGAAATTTGTTAACTTTACAGCAGCGGTGCAGTGCAATACAGAATAATAGAAAACGATGCTCTCCACAGTACGTCTGGAGAAATTTTCACAAAACACACAAAATGCTGGAGGAACTCAACAGGCCAGGTAGCATCGATAGAAAAAAGTGCAGTCGATGTTTCAGCCCGAGAACCTTCAGCAGAACTGGAGAAAAAAATAGATGAGGGGTATATTTAAAAGGTGGGGTGGGGGAGAGAGAAACACAAGGTGATAGGAGCATCTGGGAGGGGGAGGGATGAAGTAAAGAGCTGGGTCGTAGATTGATGAAGGAAATCAGGGCTGGAGAAGAGGGAGTCTGATAGGAGAGGACAGAAGGCCATGGAAGAAAGAAAAGGGGGGAGGAGCACCAGAGGGAGGTGATGGGCTGGAATGGGGATGGGGAATGATGAAGGTGGGGGGGGGGGGCATTACTGAAAGTTTGAGGAATCGATGTTCATCCCATCAGGTTGGAGGCTACTCAGACAGAATATCAGGTGTTGTTCCTCCAATCTGAGTGGCTTCATTGAGGCGGTAGAAGAGGCTATGGACTGACATGTTGGAATGGGAATGGGATGTGGAATTAAAACTGGTGAGATTTTTGAGTGTTTCAGGTGACATACCAGATCTCCTCAAATTCCTCATGAAATATAGCCACTGTCGTGCCTTCTTTGTAGCTGCATTGATATAAACAAGAGAAAATCTGCAGATGCTGGAAATCCAAGCAACACACACAAAATGCTGGGGGAACTTAAGCAGGCCGGGCAGAGTACAGTTGACGTTTTGGGCTGAGACCCTTCGTCAGGACTGGAAATAAAGATGAGGAGTCAGAGTAAGAAAGTGGGGGGGGGGGGGAGGAGGGAGAACCACAAGGGACAGGTGAAACTGGGGGGGGGGCACCTATCACCTCTCAGTCCCGGTTTCACCTTTCCCTTGTGGTTCTTCTTCCCCTCCCACCACTTTCTTATTCTGACTCCTCGCCTTTTTTTCCCAGTCCTGATGAAGGGTCTCGGCTTGAAACGTCGACTGTACTCTTTTCCATAGATGCTGCCTGGCCTGTTGAGTTCCTCCAGCATTTTGTGTGTGTACGCAGCATTGATATGTTGGGTCCAGGTTAGATTCTCAAAGATATTGACGACTAAACTTGAAGTTGCTCGTTCTTTCCACTTCTGATCCCTCTATGAGGACTGGTGTGTGTTCCCTTGTCTTACCCTTCCTGAAGTCCACAGTCGGTTCTTTGGTCTTCTGATATTGAGTGCAAGGTCATTGCTACGAAACCACTCAACTAGCTACAACTCAGTGCCTTGTAAAAGTAATCAGCCACCAACCCTTTGTTCACATAAATGTGTGTTACAATCAGGGATTTTGATCAATTTAATTGAGAAATTTGGCTTGTGAATCACATGCTGTTTTTTCACAGTAGAGCCCAAAAAACGGGATATTGTAAAGAATGAAAAACTAAAAATTCAAAAACTGAAATGTTACTAGTTCAAAAGTATTCATCCCCCTTTGCTCAGCACTTCGTTGAGCCACCTCTTGCAGCTATTACAACCAGTAGTCTTTTTGGATAAGTCTCTATTAGCTTTGCACAACATGATGGAGCAAGATTTTCCCATTCCTCCTTGCAAAATTGCTCAAGCTGTGTCGGATTAGTTGGAGAGTGAGAGTGAACAGCAATCTTGAGGTCTTGCCAGGGATGTTTGACTGTGCTAAGGCCAATAATTTTCTTCATTTCAAGCCACTTCATGGTTTCTCAGATGGTGTGCTTTGGACTGTTGTCCTGCTGAAAGACAAACTTCCTCCACAGTTTAAGCTTTCTGGCAGAGGCTAGCAGGTTTTTATCCGGGATCTCTCTGTGTTTAGCAACATTCATCTTCCCATCAATCCTGACCAGATTTCCAGTCCCTGCTGCTGAAAAGCATCCTTACATGACTCCCTTGCTCAATCATCCCTCCCCATTGATCTCCCTCTTGGCATTTATACTTGCAAGTGGAACAAGTGCTGCACCTGCCCCAACACCTCCTCCCTCACTACCATTTAGGGCCCTAAACAGTCCTTCCAGTTGAGGCGACACTTCACCTGTGTGTCTGTTGGGGTCATCTGCTGTATCCAGGCCTGTATATTGGTGACACCTGATGCAGATTGGAAGACCGCTTCTCTGAGCACCTACACTCCGTCCGCCAGAAAAAGCGGGATCTCCCAGTGGCGAAGCATTTTAATTCCATTTCCCATTCCAATTCTGAAATGTCAGTCTATGGCCTCCTCTACTGTCAAGATAAAGCCACTCTTAGGTTGGAGAAACAACACCTTATATTCCATCTGGGTAGCCTCCAACCTGATGGCATGAACATTGATTTCTCGAACTTCCCTTCCCCTCCTTCACCATTCTCCATTCCCTTTTCCCTCTCTCTCCTTATCTGCCCATCACCTCCCTCTGGTGCTCCTCCACCTTTTCTTTCTTCCATGGACTTCTGTTCTCTCCAATTAGATTTCCCCTTCTCCAGCCCTTTATCTCTTTCACCAGTCAACTTCCCAGCACTTTATTTCACTCCTCCCCCCTCCCGGTTTCACCTATCACCTTGTGTTTCTTCCTCCCCTCTCCCCACTTTCTTACTCTGACTCCTCATCATTTTTTCCAGTCCTGAAGAAGGGTCTTGGCCCGAAACATCAACTGCTTCCTCTTTTCCATTGACGCCGTCTGGCCTGCTGAGTTCCTCCAGTGTTTTGTATGTGTTGCTCGTAGTATGATGTCACTTCTACCATACTTTTTCCTGGCTGATGCACAGTATTAAATTTATGTGACACATACTGACCACTTAGTGTTGAGGCCAAAAAGTTCCATTGCAGTCTGATCCACAAGACCTTCTTCCACATCTTTACAGTATCTTTTGCAAAGTCTTTATGAGAAAGAATATGCTTTTTTAAAGCCAGGGCTTCTTCCTTACCACTCTTCCATAAAACCCTTTTTGTGCAAGGCCTTAGAGATTATGGAGTCATGAACTTCATCTCCTGTTGCAGCCATTGACTTCTGCAGCTCACTCAGAGTGACTGTTGGCATCGCAGTCTCTCTTACAAGCACCATTCTTCTCCGGCGACCAAGTTTAGAGAGGGGCTTGACCTAGGTAGTACGGCTGTGGTTTAATATGTTTTTCACTTTTTCACGGTGGACTGCAGTGACTCTGGGGTATGTTAAGCACCTTTGAGATGACTACTTCTGTGATCATTTCCCTGACTCATCTTGAATTCTCTTTTGTCCTCACTTGGTTTGGTCTGTTGAAAAGCTGCCATACTGCTGGACCTTACAGAGAGAGGAGGTATTTATTCAGGTGGTCCTCCAATTTTCTACACCAAAAAATTGGGTGAGTTGGTGTGATAGTATACAGTAATGCACATCAGGAAAGTTAGAGTAGTAATTACAAAGGGGATGAGTATTTCATAGCTCCACAAATTTGGTGTTTAATTTTTAGTAAATTGTTGGCAAGTTTTGGAATTTTTCTTTTGATATGACATGATGCCTAATGTTTTGGTGAGTAGCTCACAAAAATCCAACTTCAATATATTTTATATTTAGAAAATGAGGCAGTAAAATGTGAAAGTAGTTGTGGGGGCTCAATACTTTTTTTTGCTTTTTTTTCCATTTTAAAATCTTTTTTATTAATTATTATTGAAGATCAACAAAAAAGATCCATTAAGTCAATATGTCATTATGTACAATAAAGGATTAAATTAGTAAATAACTGATTAACAAGGCTAAGCAATGTATCAATAATAATAAGAAAAATTAAAGTGTTAAGAATATTTTTTTGAAAGAAAAAAGGAAAAAAAGAACCCCTACTAATTAACTAAAAAAAAACCCTACTAACTGAAAAATAACAAAAAAAAAACCCATTGGGAGCATACAAGCTTTTCTGTATCTCGCTCCTGTATGCCCCCTCATCACCATCAGAAATTCTGCCAATTATGGTTGCATCAGCAGCAAATTTATAGATGGCATTTGAGCTGTGCCTAACCACACAGTCATAGGTGTAGAGAGAGCAGAAAAACATGTGGGCATGGTCGAGAGGTTCAGTTAACTGTCAGCAAGTTTTAGTGGAAGAGGAAGAGGTTCAGTTCATTCTATTGAGGCTGCTGGGTCTAGGGTTGATTGTCCCATTTTATGGGTCTCTGCTCAGGTTGGGGTTGAAGGAAAGAGGTGGCAGGCATTCTAGCCAAGCAATCATTAAAAGTTAAGGATGTAAATGTAGTTGTGCCTTTGCATAAAGGGGAAGTGAAAACCATAATTACAAAGTCCATTCAATCACTATGGCAACAAAGTCAGGATAAGGAAAAGAAAGGAGAGCATGTATATAAAATTCAGAGGATGGTATGAACTCAACAGCGAGATAGGTATAAAAGTAGAGAAGAAGTTATGCTTACATGTTTACATATTGGACCTACTAGGATGAATAATTCCTTGTTCTGAACTAGTACGCATGGCACAGCCATTTGTCGGGAGTGCGCTTGTCAAGGAATAGTGCAGCATACAGTACAGTATATTGTTTGAATGTAGATTCTATGAGGTGCAAAGGAAATATCTAATTGCTAAATTGAGGACTTTGGGACTGAATCAATTTAACATAGAAAGTTTGTTAGGATATCACTGTCATTTTAATGTATATAAGTGTGTAATTGACTTTCTGAAAAGTCTTGGACTTTTTGATATTACTTGAGGATTTTTTTGGGGGGGTGAATTGAAAGAGAGCGCCCTCTTCTTTGTGGTGGCGTGTTGGGGAGGAAGCATTAAGAAGAGGGACGCCTCACGTCTTAATAAGCTGGTAAGGAAGGCGGGCTCTGTCGTGGGCAAAGTACTGGAGAGTTTAACATCGGTAGCTGAGCGAAGGGCACTGAGTAGGCTACGGTCAATTATGGATAACTCTGAACATCCTCTACATAGCACCATCCAGAGACAGAGAAGCAGTTTCAGCGACAGGTTACTATCGATGCAATGCTCCTCAGACAGGATGAAGAGGTCATTAGGCTTTACAATTCTACCGCCAGGACTTAAGAACTTTTTAAAAGCTATTATTAATGCTTTTTGAGATAGTGATTTAGATGCATATCATATTTTTTACTGAGTTAAGTATTGTATGTAATTAGTTTTGCTACAACAAGTGTATGGGACATTGGAAAAAAAGTTGAATTTCCCCATGGGGATGAATAAAGTATCTATCTATCTATCTATCTCCTGTTGCACACTCCAGCTCAACACGTGGTGGCAATGCATCGTATGTTAGCCTGGTAACTGTGATTAAACATTACAAGAGGAAAAATAGGTTCAGTTGTTCAGACCAAACATCAGAATGGGGAAGAAACGTGATCTAAGTGACTTCGACCATGGAATGATTGTTGGTGCCAAATGGGGTGGTCTGAGTATCTGAAATTCGCTGATTTCACACATGGCAGTTTACAGTGAATGGTGTGAAAAACAGAAAAAAAATCCAGTGAGCAGTAGCTCTGTGGATTACCAAAATACCTCGTTAATGAGAGAGGTCAATGGAGAATGGCCAGCCTAGTTCAAGCTGACAGGAAGGTGACAGTATTTCAAATAACCGCAAGAGATACCTAACAAAGTGGCCACTGAGTATATGTTGAATTGTGTTGTCTCTAATGCTATGAGCTGGTGATGTAAGATTTTCATTGCTCCTGGGCATTCACGTGCTTTGCATTTGCTGTGGAAGGTATTTGAGTCGTTTCTACACTGTAAGTAATGGTCTGCTGTTTGGTGGGTTTGTGTACTGTTTGGCAGAGCAGTACGCTATGTAGGGTCGGTCCTGCCACTGTTCCCTTCACCAGGCTCACAGTTCTTGTACTGCTTCTCTTTCACTGCCCACCAGGTGGCAGTATGAGCACCTGGTTCTGCAGTTTCCAGCTGGACATTGAGTCATGATGCATTATGGAGCGTGTAATTTTTATCGTAATTCCAATATTATAGAGCATTCCTTGTAACCAGTATCATGGATCTGCCTTGCACAGGCATCACCCACACAAGCCTGCAGCACACATCGATTCACTTGTCACACATCCAGTCCTTGTGTTGCCAGATGGGGCTGTGTACACAGTGCCACTGTGTTACTGTGTTGTATAGGGGGTGACAGGTTTTTCTTTCAACTTAAGGAATTGAAAGTTGCCGTATTATTCATACCTCAGGTTATTCATACCTCCTATAGGTGAACCTAGACTTAGCCTTTATTGTTCAGTCGTTTAGTTGAGTTCATGGCAAGACACAGAAGAAGATTGGACATACTATCTACTAGAAGTAGATAGGGCCAATCCAGGCCTTTCTTCTGCACAGGTACTGCTGCTGCCCAGGTTGGGGCCCGGCTGGGTTTGAACTCGGGATCATCTGCCTGGAAGTCCAGTGCTGATGCCACTACACCACCAGCCGGCTCTCAGTAATGGACTACTATAGGCACAGTAAGTCTCAGTATAGCCACAAGAGACTGTTTAACTCTGGAGTACAATGCAAGTGAACACAGGTCCATCATTGCATAACATTGGGTGCAGTGCAAGTGGACACAGCTCTGTCACTTCATATTTGTGTGTTCAAGTCCTTTCTCAGTGGTTCCCAGCCTGGGATCCATGGACCCCTTGTTTAATGGTATTATTGGTCCATGGCATTAAAAAATGATTGGGAACCTGTTTAACTGATACTAAGTGCAATTCTTAAGAGCTCTTCTAAGGAACTGGTATAGGCACAATAGGCTGTAAAATTATTTCCATTATTGTCCCTTAGTTTCCCTAGTAGATTTTACTCTTCATATCTAGGCATGTGTACATGGATTTGAGCTAACTAGTTGTTGAAGACGGAGGCGGAAATTGCATCCAGTTTCCTGGCTTAGGGGTATGAAAAATATGTTCCCGTGAGGGAGGTGTGAACCATTTTTAATAAAATTGAGCTGGTATGCATTTTTTCGGAATATGCATCGATGTGGTTCAGATTTTAAATGCCTTTCTCCCTGTGCAGGAATTGCAGACCATCACACTTCAGATAGACCTCCAGCTGTGGAACTGCTCCTGGATCAGCCTCTCTGTGGGAGTGAGTGCCGCAACTTCTCGACAGCTGGATTGCAGTTGCTGCTTCATAGCTCGGAGCACATCGTTGCAGATGCAGTGTGATGGGAGCTCTCTGGTTAATGAATGAGGAATTCATCTCTTTCAGTGGAGTGCAGCAGACATTGTGAGCGTAGATTCGGCCAAATTGTAGGATTCTTAAAATTGACTGCACACATAATGTCCTCAGGAATCCTCAAGATGACCATCAGTGGAGAAGCTTAACATTTCCAAAATATGCATCGAGATGCCCCAGCCATCAATGCCATCTTTCTGGGAAGTTCATAGAATTTACCAGTCTAGGGCAGGTGACTGTCTCTGCCAGATTATAATTGCTGCAGTGAATGAAGTAATAGTTCTTAGGGACAATCCTTGTATCTGCAGGGTAAATTCTAAAGATACTCTGGGTCTCTAGGAATATTGTAGAGATTTCTGTAAGACTATAGACCATTTTGATTATGTTGGCTGTTTTACCAAGGCTGTGAGAAGTGTAGACAGAGTTCACGTAGGGAAACTGGTTTCTGTGATATGCTGGCTGTGTTTACAGCTCTGCAACATGCAGTTACGGTCAGAGCTGTAATGCATCCAGATAGAATTCTTTCTTTAGTGTGTCAATGTAAATTGGTGACAGTCAAAGGGGATGTGCGGAATTTCTTTAGCCTCCTGAGGGAATACAGGTATTGGTGAGCTTTCTTGACTGTAGCATCTATGAGGATGGAGCAGGACAGGCCATTGATGATGTTCATCCGAGAACTTGAAGCTCTCAACCCTCTCGACCTCAGTTCCGTTGATGCAAACAGGACCTTGTGCATTGTTCTCTCTGTTACCCCCCCCCCCCCCCCACCTCACCTTCCTGAAGTCACTCTTCTTTTGCTGGCATTGAAGATTATTGTCATGACACCATCCCAGTAGGCTTTCTATCTCCTTTCTGTACTCTGACACATTGTTATTTGAAATATAGCCCCCTTTGATGATATCATCTGTAAATGTAGATGGAGTTAGGACAGATGTGAGTGTATAGGGAATAGTGTAGGAGGCTGAGGATACAATCTTGTGGGGCACAAATGTTAAAACTAGTTGTGGTGGTGTTGCTGCCTGTCCTTACTGATCGCAGCCTGTTGGTCAGGAAGTCAAGAATCCAGTTGCAAAGGGAGGTGTTGATTTCCAAGTCTAGAAGATTAGGGATGAGTTTGCTTAGAAACGCTCTGAATTATAGCTGTACTCAATAAACAATGGTCTAATATAACTGTCTTTACTGTGCAGATGCTTCAGAGATGAGTGTGAACTCAGAGAGTTGGTGGCCACCATTTTGGCGCTAGGCAAGTTGCAGTAGCTCGAAGTTAACTGGGTGGTTAGAGTTAATGTGTGAGCCCACTACTGACAACTGAATAACGAGAAGCCTGGATCTCCACAGTATCAACCCTCTACCTCAACATTCACACCATCATATCACGAGGCCAGAAACCACCAAATAGACATGCCATGTCATTCTTATATATTCAAGCAGTCATAAAATCCTGCAATTGCTTATTAATCACTTCTGTGCTTCCACTTAGCACCTGTCGTTTTGCATGGGTTTGTCTAACCTGTTGTTACTGGGCTGAGTTCTCCCAATGCATCAGGCTGAGGGTGATTGCTCATTTGCAGTGAAGATGACTTTAGGTAGCTGGAAAGAGAAAATAAGCATAACAAGACAAGAATTAGAAGCAGGAAGAGAGCTAATTCCTTTTTTTAGTCTCAGTTCAAGGATTGAATCCATTAAAATGAATATTCTGCCCAGACGATTATATCTCTTTCAGACCCTACTAATAGAGATGAACAAAAATCAATTCAATGAATGGAACAAAATGTTATCAAGATATATATGGCAAGGTAAAAGGCGTAGAATTCATCTCAAAACTTTGCAAATAACCAAGGAAAAGGGGGGATGGGGCCTACCATCTCTTAGAGATTATTATTTTGCAGCACAGTTGAGAGCTGTGATATGCTGGTGCAACCTGTCATATGATGCTCAATGGAAAAAACATTGAAGAGAGGATACTTCTCATCCCCATACAGGGAATTTTGGCTGATAACAACCTACAAAGTTACATAAATACTATTGATAACCCGTGGGTGAAATGGACTCTTAAAATATGGAAAGCTATTATAAAAGAATATAAACTAGAGGGAGATATTGCAATTCTTAAATGGTGTGCATCTGACTTGGATTTTACGCTGAATAAACT
The DNA here is from genome assembly GCF_048418815.1 of Hemitrygon akajei. NCBI lineage: Eukaryota > Metazoa > Chordata > Chondrichthyes > Myliobatiformes > Dasyatidae > Hemitrygon > Hemitrygon akajei. Next base: position 24,825,742 of record NC_133152.1, on the reverse strand, counting down.
GGATACTAGATTTAAGGACTGGACAGCTAAAGGAATAATAGTTCTTACTAATAAAATGAAAGAAGGAATGCTGTTGAGTTTTGAAATGCTTAAAGAGAAACACTTATTAGAAAAACAAGACTCTTATCTGTATTTACAGATGCAACAGTATGCTAAAAGGAGGGTTAAAAATGTAACCAAGTCAAGTACATGCTTGATAGAGCTATTTAGAAAAGCATATAATTCAGATAACGGTAGTAGAATCACTTCAAGCGTGTATAAGGGTTTGTCAAATCTTAAAACACATTCGACTTCATACATTAAAACAAAATGGGAGAAGGAAGGAGGGATAATTGTATCTGAGGAAGAATGGACAATAATATGGAGATATCAATGGAAGTGTACCAGTTCACTGAAATGGAGAGAGTTCGGGTGGAAAAACTTGATAAGATATTTTATTACACCCTCTCAGAAATCCCATTATGATAGTAACCTCCCTGTTTGCTGGAGAAATTGTGAAAAACAAAATGCAAACCATTATTATATTTTCTGGGAATGCTCCGTTATCAAAGACTATTGGAGTGGGATATAAGACATCTTTAAATGTGAAATGCCCTTAGAAAGTAAGACCATATATTTTGGGTATATACCTCAAGAATGGTTGAAAAGAGATAAATATTTAATGAATATACTGTTGGTGGTTGGTAAAAAGACTCTTACCAGGAAATGGCTATCACAGGAGAGCCCAACTTTAAATACATGGATGGAAATTACAATGGACATTTACAAAATGGAGAAGATAGCAGCATTTGTTAATCATAAGTTGGAACAATTTGATTCATACTGGGTAAAATGGTTTAACTACATAATGCCTCATAGGCCTGATTTTATTCTCACAAATCAATGAATATGTTGTAAAAAAAAGATCACTCCCTACTTGTACATAGTTTTCTCCTTTCGCTTGTTCTTTCTTTCCTCTCTTTTCTATAAGTGTATACCTCAGATAAATATTATGGGGAGATTTGTGGCAAATAATACTATATGACATATATGTATAGTATCTGAAATACATCTTATGGAAATGTTTGTTTGAAGATGAACTTCAATAAAAAAATAAATTTTAAAAAAAGAAGCAGGAAGAGGCTATCTGCCTCCTCGAATCTCTTCTACCATTCTAAATGCTGATCTTTGGGCATAGCACTGTGCTTATATCTCTTGAATTCCTTAATATCCATAAATTCCTTAACGTCTAGTGACCAAGCTGCCCTATCTCTAGGGTAGAGAATTGAAGAGGTTTAAAGACCCTTATTATGAGACTGGTTATAGATAGTCAGTCAGGGGAACCACTATCCCAGCATCTCATTACTTCTATTAGGGAAGGCAGTAGCCTGAAGATGCACACTCACTCAATGTCTTAGGAATAGCTTCTTCCCCTCCACCATCAGATTTCTAAACAATCCATGAAATCCCAAGAACACTACCTCACTATTCCTTTTTTGCACTATTTATTTATTTTATCTCTATCATAACATGATGATCTTTTGTCTTACTCTACTACAAAGAAACAAGTTCACAATATTTGTCAGTGATAATAAACCTGATTCTGATTGTGATCCCATCAAGCCCTGTAAAAACATTAAGGGTTTTAATAATGCATCTTTTTCTTCTAAATTTGTCTGCATGATTTCTTCCTTTAGGACAAAACCCAATCACAGGAATCCAATGAATCTCGTTGAAGTACATCTTTCCTTTAGCAGGGAGGCCAGGCCTGAACACAGTTTTCCAAGTGCAGTCTTTTCAAGATAAGTCTATGTTACTTTTGTACCTAATTCCTCTTGCAATGAAATCATTCGCTTTATTGATTGCCTGCTGTTAATGTACATGAACTTTCAATGATTTGTGTTGGAAGTAAAAAGTAAAAGTAAAGTAAATTCATTATCAAAGTACATATATGTCACCATATACAACCCTGAGATTCATTTTCTTGGGGGTATACTCAACAAATCTGAATAACATTAACTATAACAGAATCAATGAAAGACCGCCCAACTGAAGTATTCAATCAGAGTGCAGAAGGCAACAAATTGTGCAAATGCAAAAAGAAGAAATAATAATATAAATAAATTAGCAATAAATATCAAGAACATGAGATGAAGAGTCCTTGAAAGTGAATCTATTGGTTATGAGAACATTTCAATGATAGGGCAAGTGAAGTTTAGTGAAGTTATCCCTTTATGTTCAAAAGACTGATAGCTGAGGGATAGTAATTGTTCCTGAACCGAGTGGTATGCCTCCTGAGGTTCTTGTACCTTCCTAGTGGCAGCAGTGAGAAGAGAGCATGGCCCTGAGTGGTAGTGTCCCTAATAATGGATGCTGCTTTCCTGCGATGGCGTTTCATGTACATGTGCTCAGTGGTTGGGAGGGCTTTATCCGTGAAGGATTTGGCCGTATCCATTACTTTTTGTAGGATTTTCTATTCAAGGGCATTGGTGTTGTGTATCAGGCTGTGATGCGATATACTTTGCAATACACATCTGTAGAAGTTGTCAAAGTTTTAGGTGTTACGCTGAATCTCCGCAAACTCATAAGGAGGTAGAGGCGCTGCTGTTCTGTCTTCATAATTGCACTTAGTGCTGGGCCCAGGACAGGACGTCTGAGGTAGTAACACCTAGGAATTTAAAGTTGCTGATCCTCTCCACCTCTGGTCCTCTGATGAGGACTGACTCATGGATCTCTGACTTTCTTCTCCTGAAGCCTATAATCAGTTCCTTGGTCTTGCTGACACTGAGTGAGAGGTTGTTGTTATGACACACTCAGCCAGATTTTCAGTCTCCCTCCTATATGCTGATTCATCACCACTTTTGATTTGGCCTATGGCAAAGGTGTCATCAGCAAACTTGAATATGGCACTGGAGCTGAGCTTAGCTGTAAAACGACTAGAACAGGGACTAAGCCCTCAGCTTTGTGGTGTACTTGTGCAGATGAGATCGTGGAGATGTTGCCAATCTGAACTGACTGGGGTCTACAGGTGAGGAAATCCAGGATCCAATTAGATAAGGAGGACATGCAGTTTCCGCTTAACACCAATCTATGAGCAGTTGTGGGGACAGGTGGACCCCGACGTGCCAGCAGGACTGACAGCTTGCCAGCCATGCACAATAGCAAGAGGAATGTTGGAAGAGCAATGGTAAGTGCAGAGGAGGGGTCACCCTGAGGAAGGACTGTAGATTTGTATTTCACTGAGCTGGTGCCACTCCTAGAGGCAGAATATCAGAATTCCTGGTAATCTGCTGGAGTATGATCACACCCTCAGAGGTCCCTCTCCACCACTTCCAAAAATGGAATCCATGCTCTGGGTTTGTAGGAAGCTATCCATTGCCACTGCAAAACTACAACATTGGGTGACTTCTGTCTCGAGTTGCAATGGACGCTGTGATATCAGCAATTGGCTGCTGACCCTTAGCTGGGTCTGTTCATCTGAAATTGACTATCGCCCTTGCCCTGGGAAGGATGAACTGCAGCTTCCTCACAGGACTGTGTGCAAGGTCACAATTAAACACTCCCATGCTCTCAGACATTTCAGTCAGATATTCAATGCCCTCAGCCTCTTGTACAATGGCTTTCATGTGTGAACAGCCCTATAATCATTCAGAGCTGTACAAGGCTGCAGTATTTAGACACTTTGGGCCATCACAATATACAGAACTACCCTCTACTAACCTATAGTAACAAGGTCTATTCCAACTCTTCTGGCCATCACACAAAATTTGACCATGGCAGTTTGCAACAAGATGGCTGGCCAAGTTCCCTAGTTGTGAACATTTTGCCATCGTAAGGAATGAATGTTTACAAGTGAGTCTATCGCAATCTCAGAACTTCCCAAATACGTTTTGCCCACGTGGACATTGTGGTAGGTTTGAAGAATATAATCTGTAATGTAGGGAAGCACAGAGTAGTATCTAGATGGAAGGCAGGATAATGGAAGATTGAGAGAGAGCATAAAATCAAGGCAGAGGGAGCCTGGAAAGTGGAAAAGTAAATGAGAATGAACAAGTGTAGAGTGTGAGTAATGGACCTGTGTTCCAATAGCTTTTTACAGTGAAATTATTCATTTATTTTTGACTTGGAAATACATTATAAAATTAAAATAGAGTTAAAAACACCAAATTATGGATGTTTGTTCATTATGTGCCATGCTGTGTGACATAGGTGACCATGGTCTTTCCGTGACCATGGTCTTTCCGTGACCATGGTCTTTCCGTGACCATGGTCTTTCCGTGACCATGATTGTTCTTGGCAAATTTTTCTACAGACTTCTGTCTTGCTTGCAGAACAGACACAAGCCACCCATTGCCACCTTCTGGGCAGTGTCTTTACAAGGTGGGTGACCCCAGCCATTGTCAATATCCTTCAGAGATTATCTGCCTGGCGTCAGTGATCGCATAACCAAGACTTGTGATATGCACGAATCGCTATACGACCATCCACAAACTGCTCCCGTGGCTTCATGTGACCCTGGTCGGAGAGGCTAAACAGACGCTACACCTTGCCCAAGACCTGCTGGCTAGCGGAGGGAAGGAGTGCATTACACCTCCTTTGGTAGAGACGAATCTCCACCCCACCTCTCAATGGATGTGATTAAATTCAGAATATTAAACTAGTGCTTTGGGGAAATGTGATAAAGTGTGTTCACAATTTGATGTAAATGTATTAAGTAGTGGGCTCCAGGAGAAAATTAAATTTTGGAGTACTTAAAAGCTGGTGTCAGCCATGGTTGATGTTAAATTTTGCTATTAGAACAGGAGCAGATGTAAGTTATTCTTATTGTTGCTGCACAAAACTATTTTGCTATAATTTGTGCCTCCCTCCAGCCACAGGAGGTCACTAAGATGCAGTGTTTACTATCTACTCAACCTTTTGCAGGGACTGTCATATTTCTGCTCTGAGTATCGACATTAAATCTCTTTTATTCAACGTCAAAACACAACTCTGAGCAAAGCAGAGCATCCCTTGGCAAAACACAGTTGAAAATTCTACGTGACTGGAATTAAGATGTTAGTCATAAAAGATGTTAAAGTTCCTACTAACCAAGCACCTGATAAAACATTAACCTACAGAAAATCTGCTTTAAAAGCATCGGCAAATATGGTTTTAATATGTAAGTATTTTGCAATCAGTGAAAGCCAGAGTTAATTGTAGTTTGCAATGAACAAAGAAGTATAATTTGAACAGGAGTATGAGGATACACACTCAATATTTTAGGAACAGCTTCTCCCTCTCTGCTATCAGGTTTCTTGACAGTCCAAGAATCCATAAACACTACCTCACTATTTTGCTCTCTTTTTGCACTATTTACTTAATTTAATATATTATTGTAACCTAAAGTAATTTTTAATTTATTGCACTGTACTGCTGCCACAAAATTTCACAACATATGTCAGTGATAATGAACTTAATTCTGATAGCCTATTCTTAAATATCAACATGATACTCCATTCATCGGTTTCAATGGTGCATTGCCTAACCTCATAACTGTTTGAATAAAATATTAAAGGCAACATAACAATTCAATACAAGTGGAGGTGCTGCTTCACATTCAGTAACCTGGGTTCTGTCCTGACCTCTGGTGTGTCTGGTCGGAGTTTGCACGTTTTCATTGTCCCCATATGGATCTCATCCAGGACCTTTGGTTTCCTCTCACTACCAATAGTTGAGGAGGATAGGATAGTAGGTAACTGGTCACTATAAATTACCCCTTGTGAGTAGGTGAACAATAAAATTTGTGGACAGGGAGGTGGAGAGTTTTTGGGAATGTGGGACCAACAGGTTACAGAGAGGATTGTGCTCCAGGATTGCTCTGTAAACTGGCATGGATTCAAGGATATTCCTTCTAAGTCATAAAAAATATGGGCAACATTTTTCTGACTTTAATACTCTGCAGGTTAGACAGAAAGTGTAGGACCAAAATGTAGTTAGTGCTTCAGGTCAATGACGCTTCATCAACAACACAATATTCACTGTGCTAAAGAAAGCAAGCTCAATTTTTCTAGTTATTTTATACCAATATTAGTTCCAGTTATTTTATTATTTTGAACCAGCTTTTATCTTCTCTGTTACATGAACATTCCAGAGCAGGGGTACCCCACCTGGGGTCCATGGACCCCTTGCTTAATGGTATTGGTCCATGGCATAGAAACGGATGGGAACCCCTGTTCCAGAGAGTGGAGGATGAAATTCTTCTAATCATGATCTTGCCTAAGTGTAGTATAGTTCTGGTTTACTTGCTTAAACTAGCTGACATTGGCCACAAGCGAAGTTTCTGATCAATCTCCTCTAAAACATTGGTCATACTACTGATGTCATCTTATCCTATTGCAAAAGATAACGGACCGCAGTATGGCTGTAATAATGAGACTGACGTATAAAACACAGTTTGCATGAGATGTGCCAAGTAAATTTGTGCCACAGACGTACTAATCAGATACCAACTCTGGTGACAGGAAGAATCCAACTATCTACTGTTGTTGAGTTGCCCACCCTCAAGATACTGGTGGCTTCACTGAGCAGGGGCTCAAATGGACCAGTTACAAAAGTATTGCTACAAGACCATGTGAGGCTGGATATTCCATGGAAAGTGACTCATTTCCTGATATCCTATTTCTTTACAGCTTTATAAGGCATAGGTCAGGAATGCAATGGAATACTCTGTACCCTTTATACAGCTCCAGCAACATTCAAAAAGTTTGCCACCTTCTGGGACAAAATAACTTACTTGAACGCCATCCTTACAGCATTCTAAACATTTAATGCCAGCTCTACTAGTGTATAGTATCTACAATGGGTCTACAGAATGCAGTGCAGTTACTTACCCAGCATACTCCAGCAGCACTTTCCAAGCCTATGACCTTTACCATCAAGAAAATAAGGGCAACTGGGGCATGAGAATGTTCCCTACTGCTAATACCCCTGCAAGCATATTACAGTTCCTTTGTCACCACTGTGAATAAATCCTGAAAGTCCCAATTGAATAGCAGTGGAGGCACTTCACCACCGTGATTCTACCACTCGTACTGGGAAATGAATCTGACCAGGGTATTGGAATTTCAGTGAGACAGCATTTTGGGAACAGTGATCATAATTTAAGTTTACAGATAGTTTTGGATAAGGTTAAGATTGGACTTCAGTGGGGGGGGGTGGGGAGTGTTAAACTGAGGGAAGGCTAATTACAGCAGTGTCATGCAGCAGCCAGAAAGAGGGGACTGGGAGTCATTCTATTCAGGTAAGTCCACATCAGACATGTGGAAGTCAGGACCAATATGTTCCTGTGAGGAAGAAAGACATTGTTGGCAAAGTATGGGGACCTTGTTGATGAAAGATGTCGTAAGTTTGGTCAAAAAATAAAAAAAGAGAATATTTAAGGTGAAATTGTACAGGATCCTTGAGGAATATAAAGGAAGCCGGGAAGAACTTAAACAGGGAATCAATAGAGTTGAAAGGGACCATAAGTTAATCCTTGTGAGTAGCACTAAGAAGAGTGGCATGTCAGTTTGTACATTTGTTAAAGACAAGGGTGGCTAAGAAAGGACAAAGGATGAGATTTATGCCTGGAGCCAAAGGAAGTGGACGAAATGCTAAATGCATGCTTTGCAGTCGGATTCTCTGGGTCAGAGAGGGTTCTCTGGCACGTTGACGCTAACTTCTTACAAGCTCAATTGAGTTTTCAAATAGGTGACATAGATGATCGAGGGGGAGCAGGGCATATTGTTTACATTGACTTCAGTAAAGCATTCAACAAAGTCCTTCATGGTAGACTAATCCAGAAGATTAAGGCACATGGGACCTGTGGAGACTTGACTTGCTTAAGGAAGAGAGGAAAGTGGTGGTGGTGGTGGGGGGGGGGGGGGGGTGCTGTCATTCCAAACAGAGTTCTATGATCAGTGGTGATCTACAGGGATCAGAGTTGGGACCTCTGTGAAATATATAAAACTGATTTAGTCAAAAATGTAGGTACACTGGTTAGTAAACTTTCAGATGACACAAAAATTGACAATGTTGTGGATGGTGAGGAAGTGTCACAAAGGATAAAGCAGGATATAGTCCAGTTGTAAAGATGGCCAGAGAAATGGCAGATGGAATTTAATCTGATCAAATCCGAGGTATTGTACTCATTTGCAAGAGGAATGTTTACAGGAGTACTAGGAGCATTGATGTACAGACCAGTCTTGGGGTGCAAGTCCATAGCTCCATGAAAATGACAGCACATGTAGATAGGGTGCTGAACAAAGCACAGGGCATACTGCCTTATCAGGAGAGGCATTAAAACTTGGGAAGTCATGTTGCAGCTGTATAAAACATTGGTTGGTCACATTTTGAGTGTTGCATGTAATTCTGCTCACCATATTACAGGAATGATGTGGAAACTTTGGAGAGAATGCAAAAGAGGTTCACCAGAATGCTGCCTGGATCAAAGAGTATTTGTTACAAGGAGAAGTTGGACAATCTTGGATTGTTCTCTCTGAAGTGTCAGACGTGTTTATAAAATTATAGGAAGCATAGATGGGGTTGATAGTCAAGTGTCTTTTTCCCAGTGATGTCAAATGCCAAATGCTAGAGGGCATAGATTCAAGATGAGAGGGGGAAATTTTAAAGGAGATTTGTGGGGCATGTTTTTGACTCAGTGAGTGGTAGGGACCTGGAGCGTGCTGCCAGATAAGATGGTAGAAGCAGAAACAGCAACAGCATTTAAGAAGAGTTTAGACAGGCACACGAACAGGAATGGAATGGAGGAATAAGTTTAATTTGGCATCAGGGTCAATACAGACATTGTGGACTAAAAGATCCTGTGCTGTATTGTCCTTTCTTCTATGTTTTCAGTGCAATAGATACTGACTTTGTTATGAATATCCAGGTCTGAAAAATCAATTGCCTCTCAAAGTCCAACCCTACGTCCCCGTCATGAGAGGTGGGAACGGGTAATGCTGGCCAAAGGGCTCTGGTGAAGCTATACGGGCCAATTCCCAGTACAGTGGATACAATGGATTACAGAAACATTGATGAACTCCAACCAGGCCATCGACTTTGGGCAATGGAGGTGGGAGGTCATCAGTGACCTATGGTCCACTAAGAGCTAAAGGTGAAGAAGAAGAAGAAAAATCAATTAAGCAAGTATCCAATGATCTGTGCAGACCAAAGCCTAAATATTGAATGGAAAATAAACAAAAGACAATTACTGGAACTCTGAAATGGAAAGAGAAATGCAGCTTCTGTGAAGAGAGCTACATAAATGTGCTTTAGGATGATAATTATTCATCAGAACTGTTTTCCTCTCCGCAGCTGCCTACATGTTGAAAAAAGCAACCCTGGCATTAATGATACTGTGAAGAATGTTAATAGCAATTCTTTAAATTCTAGCGTAGCTTTATGGAATGATTTAACACCTGTGGATTAAACCCTCTGACCGAGAAATATTGCTAAGATTTTGGCTAATTAATCGGGTTTCTAGTTTGCTTGCTGGTGGACTCCAGTGGGAACAATACAGAAAGCCCGAAGCTCTCACGGTTCAAGTCTTTGCGGGAGCTGGCATATCTCAGTCCATCCTGCACTGGTGTACATATTTCACTCAGGAATGTTCCAGAAAACTATTAACAGTTGTATACAGACCAGTCACTAATCTACTGAAGCTTTCAAATGTATTTATGAAAGAGGATAAAGGTAGCATGGAGAGAAGAATGCGAGAGTCATAAAAACAGGAATTATGGAAGTGTTTATAGGGAATTCATATTTTCATCATGCAGGACGTAAGAAAAAAAACTAAAAACATCACAATTGAAACCACTCTTCAAAATGAAGGAAACTTGCACTTTAAATGTCTATCAATGCAAAGACACTGCAAGTGACAGCTCTGCTGAATACTTGCGCTTGTTTTCTCTTGTGGTTGTGACTGTTCCAAGCTGGCTGCTCACTCATCTGTACCTCATCCCTTCATTCCAAAGGATGTCAATTCTTAAAAAGCTTCTCTGTCCTGAATACACAGTGGAATTCCCATCCTGCTGGCATGCTGAACAAAATATTTAAGAATAGGTTTAAGTCAACTTAAGTAAAAACCTAATGAAATTCATTGTAACTGATTAACTGTCAGACTGAGTTCTGCATGCTTCCAAAGCTGAAGGCCGTGAGTCAAAGTGCCAGTGTATGCATGAGCTCTTAAAGTCTCAGTTGGCATTTATAGGCTGTATTATCACTACAGTAAATGTTAACCTTGAGCCCTTGCCTGCCTGTTATAGATTGAATGGGTCTTTGTCAAGAAGAGCACAGTGTTCTGGCTAATATTCTCCCCTCAGGCAGCCCTTCTTAAAAATATGAACTTATTTGCTGATTGTGAGATGTGTAAAAATTGGGTGCCCTTTGTAAATAACCACAGTGATAAGAATCAGAATCAGGTTTATGATCGCTGACGTAAGTCATGAAATGTGTTGTTTTGCAGCAGCAGTAGAGTAGTGCAAGACTTAAAAACTGCTACCTAACTAACTACCAGATGTAGTGCATACTTCAGCGATAACTCTCCAGGCAACGAGGAAGGAGATGAATGGGTATCTTGCAAAAAAGCTCAGTTCCAAAACAAAAATAATGTTAGTGTTTCTTAAAATTATAGAATTTAAATTTAAATAAGACACGTATAAGGCACCTTTATGCTTGTATAGCAGTCTTTTTCAATGCTTGGAATAAAAAGGTTTTTAATATTTATTCACAGATCCAAAGGCAAAATATTGTACTTTGAAAGCTGGAAATATGAAATAAATGCTTAGCATATCCAGCAGGGCGGGCAGCATCTGAAAAGAGAGAGGATTAGAATCAATGTTTAGGATGATGAATCTCATCAGAACTAAGAAATGTTGGATGAAGGGAGGGAAAAGGGAGAGGATTTCAGGTGAGGATAGAGGGTGAAGGACAAATGAAGGGTGGATAGGTGGAACCAGGTAAAGGAAAAAATAACAAATAAAGCATAAAATATTAGCAATGAGAACAAAGATCAGTTGACTTCACCAATTGAGAAGACAAATAACAGTAGTTATACTGTTTTCATCCCGTTTACATATCTCCAGTTGATTACTTGAGAGAGAAAGTCACATCTATATTGTGCATGGATAAAACTGGTTTCATCACTTTACACAAGACCTAGGTTAACACCCAGCTCATCTTCCCTTGTCTTGGCTGTTACGAACCCAAGTATAGAAACTGATGATGGACTCACACAAAATGAACCCCAGCATAATGTTTAGGTTTTAGCCCTTGTAAACAGTATCTAACCTGGCTTGCAAATTATTGTTGTATGCATCAGAAGCAAAAATTCTGTAAGAGAAGCTAAATTTTGATCTCCAACCATGCAAATGAAAGTTTTCAATAGAGAAATCACCAATGTTGAATTGGAGTTATGAATTGTAAAAATCATTCAGGGTAGCTCAGTACTGTTTAAATTTTCTTTCAGCATATGGGTGTTACAAAGCCAACCTATGCACCATTTTTAAATAGATGAAATCATTGTGCAAAGTAGACAAAGTTTTTCCCAGCTCCCATTTATTTCCCACTTAGTAGGAATGTACAGTTGGACATACAGATCAGAGCTCTGACAGAAGGAAACATTCGTTGCAAATGGTTCATTTTGCACCAGTAGAATGATGGAAATCTCGCCTTTTTACTTCAATATATCCATTGATGTTATTTAAAGTATGGATTGGATAAATCTCGATCCAATTTTGACCTTTTTTAGATTGGATGAACTGATCTTCTGTCACTGACGCGATGACCTTCATTGTTCTATTTCAGGGTTAGCAGCTTCTATCTTAATACCCTTAAATGGGATGTGTCAAAGATGCCAAAAGCCAAATTAGAGAGCAAATGGCAGCAATTATTAATGATGAAAAATAACAAAATTTTCCTCTTAAAACAATGGTGGTTTTATTGACAGGAATGTTGGTTAAATAATTTCTGAATATTGCAGTACTGTACGTATATGGAGAATTAAAAATTACAAAAATTTCTGCAGTCATTCTCAATCTAAAGCAACAAAGGTATTAAATCTAAAATAAAAACAGAAAATGTTGGAAGCACTCAAGTTTCAGGTCAAAGATGCTTCATCACAGCTGATTAAATGTCTTCAACCTAACATCTTACCTTTTTCTCTTTCCATAGATACTGTCTGCCCTGTTGAGGATTTTCCAGCATTTTCAGCCTTAATTTCAGCTTTTAACATCTGCTATTTTATAAAATTTTAATTTAGTATTTAATATTCTCTTGAATAAATACCTATATATTTTATCCTTTTTTTGTGGCAGAGGACAGCTAATTAGAGGCGATCACTGCAATATACCCTTATAGAATTCACAAATCACACTGAGAAATCTGAGATGTAGCATATAACTTTGTTCTACAGAATTTATGTGAAGGAAAGTATATACAACGTGTTTTTCAACTCTTATTTCTTGACACTTGAGCAGGCAGCACAGTTCTGCGCCATGGAAAATTATGATACAGATTGTTTTCTAGGAACACAACCCCTTGTAACACCAGGGTTACTGGTAGTTGGTTTTACTTCTTGACATCATTGCATTCAAACAGGCGTAGCATGTGGGGAGACATTGATGCTTCCCGATCTCCATTGTTGGAAAACACCTCAAAGACACACTGAGCCTTCCTGAGTGACCTACTGAGATCACTAGCATGTTGGGTGAAAATATTAGGAAGAATTTTACTCAAGCGATGATTAATTTGGCAATGGAAGCAAAGTTTACACGAAGTACAGATGGGCGCAATAATGGGAGAGGCAGTCTGCCAAAGTTTAAGAATCTTAATGTTGAATGGCCTTTTCTCACATTCTAAGTCATATGTACAAACATACAACCACATGGTGCTCGATTAGCAAAGCAATCTGCCATTTCCCTGCACCACCGTGTCCTTTTTATGTCTTGAGTTCTTATAAACACAAGGGAGTAAAGCACAATTCTGTTCATTTAGCGGTGTTTGTTCAGCGGAGCAGTTTACTGAGATCTAACACTGAGGCCCCCTTGGAAATTACTATTTCCAATCAGACTTATTCACAGCTGATTCTTCTCTCTCCAGCAGAGGTGAGGTAATGCAATTAGGCACAATGTACAATTAAAGAAAATGAAAGCAGCTGTTGGAACCCAAGCCCTGCTGGCAGTATCAGGCGGCAAAACTAGTCCCGTCCTTTAATCAGCTTTCTGTCCCCATTCCAGCATTACAACTGGACATGAGATTGCAGATGATGTAAAGCGGAGCCCAATTCAAACTGCTGAGTCAACATCTCAGGACTGATGCAGAGTCTTGACCCAAAACATCGACTGTCTCTTTCCCCAGCAGATATTGCTTGACCCGCTGAGCTCGTCCAGCGTTTTGTTTTTTAGCATACCGCACATGGGAATGTTCATTACAGGCATCGTAAGCTCTTTGTTACACTTATTACTCCAACACATACTTTGTTATTTCCGCTGTAATTTACAGGAATTCAAATGATATCCCGTTCTGCGGTTCTGAATTAGGGACTCAACCCAAAACATCAACTTGCACCTTTTGTCTTCACAGAAGCTGGCTGACCCACTGAGATTTTCTAGTGTCCTGTGTTTTAGCTCCAGATTTCAGCATCTGCAGGCTCTTTCATCTCCTCCTTCAGCTGAGTTTTATACGTAAAGAGCTTGAATTTAGTCTATGAGATCCAGGAGCAGAATTAGGCCATTTGGCCCATCAAGTCTGTTCCGCCATTTCATCGTGGCTGATGCATTTCCCTCTCAGCCCCAATCGCCTGCCTTCTGCCCGTATCCCTTCATGCAAGAATCTACCAACCTCTGCCTTAGATATACCCAATGACTTGGCCTCCACAGCCACCTGTGGCAATGAATTCCACATAAATGCCACAAATTATGCAGTACCTTTCACCTCTTCAAGGCATTAAATTGTTTATGTGGTGTTGCCCAGGAGCAAAGGCAACAGCTGAGGACCAGTGAGGGTGCAGACGAGATAATGGGTCAGTTTGTTTTTAGCGGTGTTCTTTGAGGGTTAAACTTTGCCAGAGAAAAGCTCTTCTCCCTTTGAAATTGCAATAGGAACTTTTGCATGAACAAGTGGTCTGGGATATCAGAAAGAAAGATTAATACCTTTTCCAAAGCAAATTCCAATCCAAACTCGGGATGCCAGCATGTATATTGATGCCCTAACTGGGATTGTCTGCTAACTCAGGGTTGATCAGAAATTGTTGTCGCTACTTACCGGGACTGGCAATTTTTGATCCCCATGGTATCAGAAAGAAGTACACGAGCAAATCAGAAGATTAATGGAGATTAGTAAGGAGAAACTATACCTTGAAACCTGATGAAGGATCTTGATCTCAAATGCCGACTGTTAATTTCCCTCCATAGATGCTGCCTGACCTCCAGCAATTGTGTGTGTCTGTGCCTATTGCTGGAGAAGCTACTTCTTCTAGTGGATATCTAAAACAATAGGTCATTAACTGATGCACCATCAATAACTCGCTCTGAGACGTGAAGGCGAGATTTCGGCTTTTATTCACTGGAAGAAAGAACAAGCAGTAGTTGACCACCATACTACATCCTGGAGACTGAGGGCCGGGCTCAGGCCTCAATCGCCTTTATACCGGGGTCTGTGGGAGGAGCCACGGTCGGTGGGAGGGGCCACAGGAGCAGTCAGCAGGGGGCGTGTCCAGACAGGTATATGTAGTTCACCACATTAACTTAACATAATTACTAATAAACCCAATGAGGAATTTCGGAGGACTTCCATTATTCAAGAAGCAGTGAGGAAGTACAACCTGGGACCGCGTAGACTAACTGAGTGAGTCAAACAGATACTGGACATTTAAAGACAAGTCAGATGCATAAACTTGAGAGAACGAAACAGAGGTATGGCAACACGATGAGATGAAGTTGAAAAGAAGCTTTTGGAAAGCATAGTGATGGACATAGATCTGTGGGCTGAAAGGTCTGGAAGGAAGGCAAATGCAGTGTTAGCATTCATTTTGAGAGGACTACAATATAACAGCAAGGATGTAATGCTGAGGCTTTATAAGGCATCGGTCAGACTGCACTTGGAATATCTTCAGCAGTTTTTTGTGCCCCTTATCTGAGAAAAGATGTGCTGGCGTTGGAGAGCATCCAGAAGAGGTTCACGAGAATTATCCCGGGAAAGAAAGGGTTAAGGTATGAGAAGCGTTTGATGGCTCTGGCCCTTTAATCGCTGGAGTTTAGAAGAATGAGGGATGATCACATTGAAACCTATTGAATATTGAAAGGCTTAGATAGAGAGGATGTTTCCTATAGCGGGCAAGTCTAGGACCAGAGGGCTCAGCCCCCTTTACAACAAAAAATGTGAAGGAATTTCTTTAGTCAGCGAGTGGTGAATCTGTGGAGGCTAAGTCACTAGGAATATTTAAAATAGCGGTTGATAGGTTCTTGATTAGTAAGAGAGTCAAAGGATACGGGAAGAAGGCAGAAAAAAATGGGGTTGAGAGGGTTAATATATCAGCCTTGATGGAATGGTGGTGTAGACTCAATGGGTCAAATGGGCTAATTCTGCTCCTCTATCTCATGGTCTGTTTTCCTGCTGTTAATATAATTCATTCCATGAGTACCACACTTACTCTCTTCCACAATACACTTACTGTTAGCAAATAAAAATAAAGCACCCCCCTTTTAATAAACTCAAAACTATTTGTGGCCTTCACAATTAGAGAAGCTCTCTAAGGTAGAAAATCTGGAGACAGTAGAGTACCAGCTGAAGGATCACAGCTTTGGCAACTCAACTCGGGCTGTGGCTTCCACCAGAAACAAGGCCTGAAGACTTTGACTGTCTACTTTATTGATCCATACTCTTAGAGGCCTTCTCTAAGGAGAATAAGTCCTCAGGTTTGACAAAATATCTTTGACCTGAAACATTAACTCTTCTTTCTTTCTTTCAAAGATCCTGCTTGACCTGATGAGTGGTTCCAGCATTTTCTGTTTGTATTTCAGATTTCCGGCATCTGCATTTTTTTGTATTTTTATTTCTTAGGGACTTGGGAGCACTTCTGTCCCAGATCCCTAGACATCTAATATTGATTCGCATTGGCTCATTGGAGAAGTCAAAGAAGAAATTAATTGAAAGCTTTCAAGGTCAACTGGAAACGGAATTACACACACAAAATGCTGGAGGAACTCAGCAAATATGGAGGAGAATAAAGGGTTGATGTTTCAGGCTAGAACACACAAAACAATTGGACATTGTGGAAGGGATAACTCTTGTAGCTATCAGTATCAACTTGCCAAAGTTTCAGATGACAGATATGCTTTAAGAAATGGAAATGTGAAACTGTCAATTCAAAAATACTTCCATGAAGTACAGGCAGTCAGGCAGTCTAGCTCAGCACTTTATTAGTCCAATTAACCCCACTGCCTTGCTCTCTATGTATTGTTTTCTTTTTGCTTCTCAAGTCTTATTTCCTTTAAGAGTTATGATTGAATAGTCCTCATTGTCCTATCAGGTGGTGCAGTCAGGCAGATCATTATAATAATTCAAAATATTGTTTCCCTTTCTACGAACACTGCATTGTTCCATCCATTTTTGAAAACAGAAAATAAACTGAAGAATTTTCTGCACTGGAAGTAAGGGTGGAAAATAAGTGACATCCACTCAGTAGCCACTGTATTAGGGTACTCCTGTACCTAATAAAGTGCCACTGAGTGTATATTAGTGGTCTTCTGCTGGTATAGCCCATCTACTTCAAGAGTCAATGTGTTATTCATTCAGAGAGACTATCCCACACACCACTGTTGTGAGGTGTGGTTATTTGACTTCCTGTCGTCTTCCTGTCAGCTTGAACCAGTCTAGCCATTCTCTGACCTCTCATTAACAAGGCATTTTTGCTCATAGAGCTGCCACTCACTGGATTTTTTTTTGTTTCCAGCACCATTCTCTGTAAACTTCAGAGACTTATGCATGACTGTCGTGTTGTGATGGAGCCAGCTCCATCATGGGCACTAGACTCCCAGCGTCGAGAACATTTTCAAAGGGAAGGCTGCATCCATCATTAAGGATTTCCATTATCCTAGACTTGCCCTCTTCTCATTACTACCATCAAGGAGTACCTCCCAAAGACCCAAGACATCCACCCACTCAATGTCTTAGGAACAGCTACTTCCCTACCGCCTTCACATATCTGAATCGACAACGAACCCATGTACGCTACCTCACTTTATTTTGTTCTCTTTATGAACTACTTACTTAATTTTTATATATTTTACCATAATTTGTTATTATCATGGTGTATTTTATCATTATGTATTGCGCTGTTCCACAAAGCAACATATTCCATGGCATGTGCCAATGATTTTAAACCTGATTCTGATTCTGAAAATATCAGATCAGCAGTTTCTGAGGTATTCAACAACCCTGTCCAGCACGAACAATCATTCCACGGAGGTCAAAATCACTTACAGCATATAGCCATATAACAATTACAGCACGGAAACAGGCCATCTCAGCCCTTCTAGTCCGTGCCAAACGCTTACTCTCACCTAGTCCCACCTACCTACACTCAGCCCAGAACCCTCCATTCCTTTCCTGTCCATATACCTATCCAATTTTTTTTTAAATGACAAAATCGAACCTGCCTCTACCACTTCTACTGGAAGCTCATTCCATACAGCTACCACTCTCTGAGTAAATAAGTTCCCCCTCGTGTTACCCCTAAACTTTTGCCCCTTAACTCTCAACTCATGTCCTCTTGTTTGAATCTCCCCTACTCGCAATGGAAAAAGCCTATCCACGTCAACTCTATCTATCCCTCTCATAATTTTAAATACCTCTATCAAGTCCCCCCTCAATCTTCTATGCTCCAAAGAATAAAGACCTAACTTGTTCAACCTTTACCTAATTTGTTCAACCTTTACCTAACTTGTTCAACCTTGTTCAACCAAGTTGAAGAACCTTCAATTTAAACCACGTTTCTTACCATTGTGAAGAACAGCTGAACCTCTTGACCATGGCTGCATGCTTTTATGCAATGAGTTGCTGCCACATGATTGGATGATTAGATATTTGCATTAACATGCAGGTGTACCTAATAAAGTGGCCACTGAATATACATGTGAGAACATATACTTTATTTACTTATACTTTAGGATCGACAGTCTATATCACAGGCAATTTCAACATCTATTGCCAATTCATAGTTGCCAAGGTGGTCATGAGCCACCTAGAACCGAGTCATTCACTATGTCATTTCAAAGTCAAAGACATGTGGTCGGTCTGGACTGATCAAATAACGATGGACAGAAGGGAATCAGTGAATTGGTTCTAGTTTTCTGGCAAAACTTGCAGATTTTATGGTCAACATTATTAATGAGCATTTGTTCCTTCCAAATTCCAGATTAGTAACTGAATTTAAGTTCCACAGTAACCACGGCGGAATTCAAACTCAGGTCTCTAGATTGTTAATCTGCGTCTCAAAACTGCTATACCAGTAATTTAACCACTGCATTACCAGTTTACCCCACTACGAGCGGTTATGATACAAAGAGGATGTCATTGGACTGAAGTAATTCTGTTGAAAAATGTTGTTCCATTTGAGAAACTATGTGAACACCAAATCCCAATGGTACAACAAGTTTTGAAGAGGAACCAGGCTTGGGGATAAGTAAAATAGAGCCATGTGTACAGGTTTTAGATATTTTTGCATTTTGTGTGCTAGCAACTAAACAGACTGACAAACTCAGAGCTCAGCGCAGCATAATTATTTAGTGAAAGGACTTCCAGAAGGGTTTGGTAATTTTCTCTGGACAGTCACTCCAATCAGAAGACCAGTCGATCTCATGATTCTGTTTAACGAAGTGGCAGCTTTAAGGACACAATCACTCGTTTTGCAGAGAACACTAAGCACACTACCTTGTGGAGCTAATGGGTTGAGGCTACAAAAGGAATTGGCCAAATTTTCATGGCCAGAATACACTAGTTCCAGTTACTAATCAAGCCCCATTGCGATCAGTATTGGACTTCAGTCCTAGTTTTTAGTAAAATTCTGGATGAAAGGTCCTGCAAGTTCACAGCTGATAACAAAACAATTATGGGAATCAGGATCTTAAATGAGATGAGTGTATGATAAAGCGGTGTAATTGTGTTGAGGGAATAGCACAGCGCATGCCAGCTAATAAATCAAATTCTACGTACGTGGGTCAGACAGGCTGATACATATCAGACATGGTTGCAACCTGAAGCCGATTGTAGGGGAGTAAAGGCCAAGAATTTAGACTACATGAATCTCTAATATTCATGACCAATGCTAAAATCTGTAACAATTGGAAATTAATTAGGAAGTATCAAGAAGAGAAATACTGTATATGATCCAGATTAGGCTGCATAGTGTCAACACGAGGAAATCTGCAGATGCTGGAAATTCAAACAACAACACACACAAAATGCTGGTAGAAGACAGCAGGCTAGGCAGCATCTATAGGGAGAAGCGATGTCGACGTTTCGGGCCGAGACCCTTCATCAGGACTAACCGAAAGGAAAGATAGTAAGAGATTTGAAAGTAGAGGGGGGAGGGGAAATGCGAAATGATAGGAGTAGACCGGAGGGGGTGGGGTGGCATTGGTGGACGTACATAACAGGGAGCGGATGGAGTGGAGTGCCTCGGGGAGGACCTCCTGCCATCGAGAGACCGGCAACCCTTTTGACTTAAGGGCTAAAAGTGTGGCCTTCCACACTGTGGCATTCTCCCTCT
Source organism: Hemitrygon akajei (assembly GCF_048418815.1). Taxonomy (NCBI): domain Eukaryota; kingdom Metazoa; phylum Chordata; class Chondrichthyes; order Myliobatiformes; family Dasyatidae; genus Hemitrygon; species Hemitrygon akajei. The sequence continues at coordinate 24,805,977 of NC_133152.1, read as the reverse complement.
CCACCTGTCCATTTCCCCGGGGATTATAGCTCATGGTCCTACTAGTAGCAATGCCCCTAGCCAGCAGGTACCAGCGCAACTCGTCACTCATAAAGGAGGACCCTCTATCACTGTGGATATAGCAGGGATATCCGAACAGAGTGAAGAGCTGGCGCAGGGCTTTTATGACGGATGTGGCAGTGGTCCTTCGGTTTGCTTGCTTCAATTTGGTGAGATCCTGAGTGGCCTTAAGAATTCTTCAGAGAAAGGCTACCAAAGTTATACTTAATTGGAGGGCATGAGCTACAATCTACAATGATAGTGAGGGAGTTTGAACTTTACTCTGGAGAATTCAGGAGGAATTGTTTGAGATTTAATTTGTTTAAAATGAGTACAGGAATGGCGCCGGCTTAGTTAGTTAATTTATTTGAACCAGATAGGACAGAGCGGATCGGGGAACATGTATATAAGTCATGTAAGCATAGAACTGATTTAAATATCTGAACACTTTACTTTTCACAGAAGGTCATCAGCCTTGGAGACAAGTTTCCCAGTGCAATGTGCATGAATTTAGAAGCATCTCGAGTTCCCTACTGTCGCTGACTTCACAATCTTCAAAAGATAATTAAGGCAACATGCTCTTATTTCCCAGAATGTGTTTTTAATCACTTCTAGGAGTCACATCTCTCTTCTCCATGAATTATCTTAGAGATTTGAACTTGCCTTTTCCAGGCGATATTGTGGCAGGTGGATGATAAATGATCATTGTTGGGATGCCCCAAGGGAGCATGAAGCTGGCCCAACAGCCCTGCTGCTTTTATTTTATCCCATCATTTTTTTACGTTTGATCGCTGCCCTGGTTCAATATTCCGTGAGCTGTGCTGTGTTGATGCCAATGGCCAGCGAAGGTGACCGCTGAAAATGCAGCCCTTGATCTGATTAGCTTCAAGTTACATGTGTGATATTTTCACTCATTAAACTAATTGGGGAAGGTCATGTGCTTTTTTTTTGGGATGGCATAATTTTTGTTCCTATCATTTTAGAAAAAAAATTAAAAAGAGCTTCTAGAAAGCATATGACAGTTTTTTAAAGGTATCTTGCTTTCTCCCACCCCAGGATACAAAATTAAAACTAATTCAAAATGGATTCCTGTTTGCCTGTCTCACTGAAATGGATTCCTAACAGTCTCCATCCAGGTCTCAGGGGACATTAGCTCATAGCACAAATCACAGACTGAAGTACCACTTTTGCAGCAGCTGAAAATTTGGACACTTTCCTTGGATATATTTCAAATTTAAAGCTTCTCCATTTCAAAACATACATTCCAAGCACTCTAACCAAGACTGAAAATTCAGAGTTTAAAAAAACTTTTCTGAAAATAAGTTTGAAGTGATGTTGGAATAACAATCTCATTCAGTTGATTTGCACAATGGAAATGTCCATTTTAGGAAAGATCGTGGAATTGAACATACCATTCTACAAATGTCGGAATATACTTTGTGCTTACATTTAATGTTTGTTGGTCAATTAAACTTCCCAGTTAAGGATTCGTGTAACCTACCCTGACCCATTAGATTGTAATCACTGAAGCTTACTAGGAGTACTTTGCCTCTCAAATCTTTTGGCAATGTCATTATTGTAGGTATATTCATTGCCATTTTTGCATTGTTATTTGTAAGTTATCAGGCTAGGTGACGAAGGCTTTATTGCATAATTGGGGATGCCATTATCACATTGTTAAACTTACTATAACATACACAGACCCGTTCAAAATGATGAAAGCTTCAGAGACAAAAAAAAATCAAAACTAGCCAACAAAAGAACTTTTATTTTTCTGGATGTTCCAAAATTCCTTACGGCAGATGAAGTCCTTCTGAAATGCTGTCACTCTCGTGATGTAGGAAACGTGGCTGTGAATTTGTACCGAGGAAGTCTTACAAACAGCAGTTAGATAACTAACCAGATAATTGGTTTTGTTTGTTGAAACTGAGGGATAAATATTGGTTGATCTTCAAACTACTCCACTGAGAAAGTAGCTTCTGTTTAACCTCTGACTAGGAATTCATCCCCAATTAGTAATTTTAAATAAATGCATAGTTGCATACCTTCGAAATTCATGTACTTTAAAATGTCATGCCATTGGTTTCAGTGAAGTTATATTGTGCATTGAGCACAAATGCTTGGGATGAATTTTTAGTCAGGTCCCTTCCAACAGTGCAGCACTTCGCCAGTTCACATAGGAGAGTTAGTTAGGTCTTCATGCCCAAGGCTCTGGAGAGGGACTTGAACCAGGAACCTTCTGACGCAGGTTGAAAATGCAACTAAACGAGCCACACATGACCCTGATGTGAGAGCTGGACTACCAGAAAGGGAGCCCCAGCACAAGGAACGTCAACACCTCTTGAACTTCTCTTCCCGTTAGTTGCCCTCCCCTCCCTCACCAGTTTTGTGCATTCTTTCCTTCCGGAGGGCGGGGTCATTTGTTCTGCTTTCAGTCACCTGCTGGAGCCATAAGCATGGCCTTGGGAAGAGTTCTCAGCACCAGCAGCACGGTCATTGTGGGGTGAGCCTCTCAAACCTTTCCCCTAGCAACAAGGGAGAAGAAAATCGCACTGATGTTCTTGAAAAACTAAATTCTGTTCCTTTTGAACACAGGAAAAGCTGGAAATACTCAGCATGTCATGCCGATTTGAAGAGAAGGTTTTTGTTTAAGCTCTTCAGAAGCGATCGCCTATCCTTTCATCAGAAGTGATCACCTATTCTGCCCCACTTACCAGATAACCGCTGCAATACAGTGGGGACTGCTTTTTGCTGACCCTCTAGTTATGAGGAAATATCAGGAACATCTTGGGCCTTGTCAATCAAAAGAAGAAATGGTGTCCCAGAAAACACACTGAACTTCCGAGCCATAATCCTCCATCTTAGAGATGAGAGCACTGCAAATGGAGGCTAATAACAACCTGTAGAGGCAAATTTGTAAGAAGTCTAAGCAAAATTTGGAAATTTAAATAATTTATTTCATCAAAAATATAGATTAACAAAGGCAGGAATCCAAAATGTACCCTCAGTGGGCACCTTATTAGGTACACCTGTATAGCTGTTCCTTAATGCAAATATCGAATCAGCCAATCATGTGGCAGAAACTCAATACATAAAAGCACGCAGACATGTTCAAGAGGTCCAGTTGTTGTTCAGACCAAACATCAGAAGGGAGAAGAAATGTGATCCAAGTGACTTTGACCGTGGATTGCTGGTGTCAGATGGGGTGGTTTGAGTATCTCAGAAACTGTTAATCTCCTGGGATTTTCATGCAGAACAGTCTCTGGAATTTGCAGAGAATGGTGCAGATAACCACAAAATATCTAGTGAGCGGCAGTTCTGAAAATGCCTTATAAGTGAGAGTCGTCCAGGGAAAATGGCCAGACTGGTTCAAGCTGACAGGAAGGTAACAGTAACTCAAGTAACCACACGTTATAACAGTGGTGTGCAGAAGAGCATCTCTGAATGCACAACACATTGAACCTTGAAGTGGATGGGCTACAGCATCAGAAGACCATGAACATACACTCAATGGCCACGTTATTAGGTAAAGGAGGTACCTAATAAAGCGGCCACAGAGTGTAGATAGTCTCAGATTTTGGGCTTTAACCAGGTGTTTTCTAACTATGAGTTATTGGAGTTAATAGAGGGATCATTCAATAGCCCCATTCCTAACCTACAGCTCTCCCAAGCTGTGATGGAGAATGATTATTGTGAGCCAGAAAGGACAGCAATGTCACTGTCTGCTGACTCACTGATACTAAGCCATCTGTCACCACACTAAAGTACATCATTACAGTTAAGTAATCACTTCTGGGAATTTTCAACTATTTTTAGTGTGTAAGATTTCTGTCCCACTTTGTTTATATCTTAAATAATTAGTACATTTCATACAACCAATTACATTTAAGTAATGGGCAGAGGAACTTTGGTCACATTTTTAATCTTTAGCTTATGCCCCATTGCTGTTATTTTGAATCTTCTCTTATTGAATTCCAGCCACCATTTGGAAGTTTGGGAGTACAGTGAAACACCGCATTACTGGTCCTTCGCATGCATTTCGGACAACAACGTTCTTAAGTTTGTGCATCATTAATAGACTTGCACAGGTACTGATCCCTTAACAACTTAGTTGATCACAGAGATATCCCATTCTTTTGTGATAATATATGTTGTGGAGGTAAATCACAGGAATGTGGCCAGTTGCTAGAATCATTGTGCAGTAACAACTAGAGAGGACAATGAGCCAAGGTGATTTTGTTTTCACAGGGAGGGTATAGGGTCATAATGGTGGAGAGCAAGCTTAACAGGAAAACAAGGTATGTTTTAGTGCTAGCTAGATAGACTATAAGACATTGGAGCAGAATTAGGCCATTCACCCATTGACTCTGCTCCACCATCCATCATGGCTGATTCATTATCCCACTCAATCCCATTCTCCTGCCATCTCCCCTTGACCTTTGACGCCCTGACTAATGAAGAACCTATCAACATCCGCCTTAAAAATACTTATTGACTTGGCTTCCACAGTTGTAGAGATTAATTTCACAGATTCACCACCCCCAGCGAAAGAAATTCCTCCCTATCTCCGTTCTAAATGGACATCACTCTATTCTGAGGCTGTGTCCTCACCCCACTATAGGAAACGTTCTTTCCACAATCACTCTATCTAGGCCTTTCCACAGGTTTCAATAAGATCCCCCTCTCACTCTTCTGAACTCCAGAAAATACAGGCCCAGAGCCATCAAATGCTCCTCATATGTTAACCCCTTCCTTCCCTGAATTATTCTCATAATCCTCCTCCGGACCTTCTCCAATTCCAGCATATCTTTTCTTAGATAAGGAGCCCAGAACTATTCACAATACTCCAAATGTAGTCTGACCAATGCATTAAAATGCCTCAGTGTTACATCCTTGCTTTTATACTTAGACCTCTGAAAACGAATGCTAACGTTGCATTTGCCTTCCTTACTACCGACTCAGCTGGCAAATGAACCTTTAGGGAATCCTGCACGAGGACTCTGAAGTCCCTTTGCACCTGTGACTTTTGAATTTTCTCCCTGTTTTAAAAAAAGTATATGCCTTTATTTCTTCTACCAAAGTGCGTAACCAGACACTTCCCTACACTGTATTCCACCTGCCACTTTTTTGCCTATTCTCCTAATCTGTCTAAGTCATTCTGTAGACTTCCTGCTTCTTCAACACTATCTGTTCATCCACCTATCTTCATATCATCCTCAAACATGGTCACAAAGCCATCAAAGCCATAAGACTTAGGAGCAGAATTAGGCATTTGGCCCATTGTGTCTGCTCTGCCATTCCATCATGCTGATTTATTGTCCCTCTCAAGTCCATTCTCCTACCTTCTCTCCGTAACCCTTGATGCTCTTATTAATCAAGAATCTATCAACCTCCGCTTTAAATATTCCCAATGACTTGGCTTCCGTAGCTGTCTGTGGCAATGAATTCCACAGATTCACTATTCTCTAGCTAAGGGAATTCCTCCTCATCTCTGTTCTAAAGGGATGTTCAGAAATATTTTTCCAAAACTTTTCCTAAAGAGGGCAAGACCAAAATATATGAGTCAGAGCGGCCACCTCAGAGTAACATCTATCACAAATCGGATTTATATGTGAGTAAAAACAAGCTAATTTATCTTTAGGCATATGAGCCCTATGTACCACTTTAAATTGAATCGACGTATGTCTAGCACAAATAAAAGAAAAATTAACTAATTGAAAAATTTCTCCCATTTCTCTAAAGGTAAAGAAAGTTGAAGTTACTTCGCCCATTCATTTTTAATTTTATTAGATATATCTGGCTATATATTCATAATCATATCATAAATGATTGCTATTAAACCCTTTTGATAAGGGATGTTCTTCTATTCTGAGGCTGTGTCCTCTGGTCCTAGACCCCCCTCCCCCCACTATCCTCTCCGTGTTCACTCTACTTGGGTTATTGCATAAATTAAGTAGATACAGTCGTATAGCTCAGAGTAAGCGAAGGGCCAGAGTTTAAGGAGTCACACTGAAAATAATGTTAAATTAGTGTAATCAGACAATGATGAAAAAAATAAGAGAATGGGGTTCATTAGGTAGTGAGGAAAAAACGGACTCCCTCATCACAGAAGAATCGCAAGGAGAACCCAGCTGCAGGAGCAGGAATATGGGGCATTGGATCATGCAGAGAATTGCGTTAATATCTCACCAAGATGTGACACAGGTTTAAAGTTCATTACAAAGGACAGTGACTGGAGGGACAGGGAAAGGAAGTAGTATTCATGGTTTGGAGAAAAATGACGATGTAGGAGGATTTATAGAGGTAGACAGAACACAGTCATAATCCACTCCATGTATTTGGGCAACGTTATGAAGTGTGAATATCCCACTGAATGTTGACTAGATGAGAGCAGAAAGCCCAGTGCACGTCTTCTAAACAGGGAGACTGTTTTACACTTGACGAGACATGACGGGAGAATACCAGGATAATTCTTTCCATTGGTTCATTCGCCAGATGGGGAAGCTATCGTGATTTGCAGAAAATGTTGTTCATCCCTAATGGCGCAGAACTGAGGAGACTGTTAAAAAGCCAAGCAGGACAATCCAAAAGCAAACAGCAACAACCAGAACAGCTTTCTACAAACTAAACCTGGAGCTGAAATCCCTTAATGCCAGAACCATTCTGGTAAGTGTCTTCACACTCCCTGTGGAGCCTTCTGATCCTTCTTAAAGTATGGAAACCAGAAATGGATGCATATTCCATCAATGGCTTTTTTGGTGTTTTTATTGATAATTTAACATAACCTTCCTTCTAATTGTGCAATTTGTACATTTTGACATTGGGCATATGTTCAATCAGTTTCTACTCTGCAAACTATTTAAATAATATACTGAGCTGATTAGAGACACTTGTGAACACTTAGATTGGAACACTTCCTGATTTTTATGCCCTTAATATTTTAACATGGTAGGCCATAAACCTTTTTTACACCATGGACCCCTACAATTAACCGAGGGATCCATGGATCCCACGTTCTTGAATAATGTTACGTCAAGCATGCTATACTGTAGTTCTATTTCTAAGTCTTCAGTGAGTTTGGATAAATTCCACAAGATGATTTCAACCACTGAACAGGAACCAGTGACTGCAGGCGATTACTACCTTGCCTTCAAAAGGCTGACAAACATGTGCCCTCATCAACTATATGTTAGTGCAGTATTTGGTCTCCTGAAATCTGTCAGCCAATTGTAAGGCAGGTTCACATGGGGAGAGAGCTGATAGATACACTCAGTGGCCACTTTATTAGGTACATGAGTATTTCTGTATGTCCGTGGTCTTCTGATGCTGTAGCCCTTCAACTTTAAGGCTCAATGTGTTATGCATTCAGAGACGTAACATACAGTTATTTGAGTTACTGTAACCTTTCTGTCAGCTTGAACCAGTCGGGCCATTCCCCTCTGACCTCCCTCATTAATAAGGCATTTTCATCCACAGAACTACAGCTCACTGGGTGTTTTTGATAATCACACTATTCTCTGTTAACTCTAGAGACTATTGTGTGTGAAAATCCCATATCAGCATTTTTGGAGATACTCAAAACACCCTGTTTGGCACCTAACAATCATTCCACAGTCAAAATCACTTAGATCACACTTCTTCCTCATTCCAATGTTTAGTCTGAACCGCTTGACCATGTTTATTTACTTTTATGCATTGAGTTGCTGCCACACGATTGGCTGATTAAATATTTGCATTAATGAGCAAGATGGCAGCGCACATGGATGCAGCGGCCCCAACCAACGGTGACATTTCTTGTACTGTTTGTCTTTTCCATGAGTGAGAAACACTGCTGAGTAATAGGAAAACTAAAATCTGCAAGTCTGCTTTGCTAATAAGTGGAATAGTGAAGGTGCTGCACAGTTACAGACCAATGCAGGGAGTGGGGGCTTGCTCCTCACCGCAGTCTATTCGGGGAAGCCGTGCGCTGGAAGCATGCCAGTACTAAAGCGAAACTTAAAGCAGATACCTGCGCCCCCATCAATTCTACTTGTTAACATCCGATCGCTAGAAAATAAACTGGATTAAATGTGTTTGCGTCCGAACCAGCGGGAGATGAGGGACTGTTGTACAGTCGGCCTGACAGAAACGTGGCTTCAAGACACCATTCCAGACTCAGCCATCCAGCTGGAAGGTCTAAACTCCTTTTGAACAGTCAGACATGCTGCAACCTCGGGCAAGACCCGTGGAGGAGGTCTATGTGTCTACATCAGTAAGAACTGATGTGTGAACACCTTGGCAGTAATGGCCCACAGCTCACCCGCAGATAGAGTTTTTGATGGGGATGTTCTGCTGACTGAGGGACTGCACTGTCATTCTGATTATTGCTGTTGACATCCCCCTACCCCCATGTTAATGCTGGGGAAGAATAATGAAGTGTGGTAGTGTAATGTCATGTCCCATTCACGTACTTCTTACATATAAATCGTAATGAATTATGTAATCAAACAAAAATGCTTAATCAAACAATATATTTACAATATTACTCAGCTATTACTGAAATATTAAATAGACTGCACTCTGCCCTGCTTAGCCAAAAATTCCAACTCAATATAAAACACTGGCGGGAGTATTCAAAGACATTTTCAATCTCTCACTGCTATAGTAGGAAGTTCCCACCTGCTTCAAAAAGGCAACAGTTATACCAGAGCCCAAGAAGAGCAGAGTGAGCTGCCTATACAACTACGGTCCAGTAGCCCTCACGTCTACGGTGATGAAATGCTTTGAAAGGTTGGTTGTGGCTAGAATCAACACCTGTCTCGGGAAGGGCCTGGACCCTCTGCAGTTTGCCTATTGCCACATTAGATCTACAGCACACACGGTCTCAATGGCTCTCCACGCAGCCTTGGATCACCTGGATAATGCAAATACCTAAGTCAGGATGCTGTTTAATGACTATAGCTCAGCATTTAACACCATCATTCCTACAGTCTTGATCGAAAAGCTACAGAACCTGGGCCTCTGTACCTCCCTCTGCAACTGGATCCTCGACTTCTTATCTGGAAGACCACAATCTGTGGGGATTGGAAATAACATCTCCACCTCACTGACAATTAACGCTGGCACTCCACGGGGATGTGTGCTTAGCTCACTGCTCTACTCTCTCAACACCCATGACTGTGGCTCAGCGTAGCTCGAGCAGCAGCTATAAATCTGCTGTTGATACAACCATAGTTGGCAGGATTTGCAAAACTAGTCACCTCTGTCATGGGCACCAGCCTCCATGGTTTCCAATCCATCTTCAAGGAGCGGTGCCTGAGGAAGGTCATTAGGGATCCCCAGCACCCGGGACATGCCCTCTACACACTGTTACCATGGGGAAGGAGGTACAGAAGTCTGAAGGTGCACAACCAGTGATTCAGGAACAGCTTCTTCCCCTTTGGCATCCAATTTCTAAATGGACATTCAACCCATGAAGACTACTGTTTTAACCTAACCATTTAATAGATGTATATACACTTCATGTAACTCAGTTTTTGTTTTCTATATTTATCATGTATTTCATTGTATTGCTGCTGTGAAGTTATCAAATTTCACAACATGTGCTGGTGATATTATTTCTGATTCTGAATACATTTACACACACACACACACACACACACACACACACACACACACACACACACACACACACACACACACACACACACACACACACACACACACACACACACACACACACACACACACACACACACACACACACACACACACACACACACACCCCTATATAATACAACTACTATATAGATATCTACAGCATAGTATATTTTAAATTGTCCCATTCAGGCCTAAAGATTTAATCACCATGGAACCTTTCTTACTTTTGTGGGATAATGTCTTTCCTGACGAGGTGTCACTCTGCTTGGCAGGTAAGACTCATGGCTGCACACAATCTCAAATTCTTGGACCTTCTCCGTGGTGGTTGTAGGAGTTGACTCTGGGACTGGAGGAAGTGATTCTAACAATGAACTCTGCTTTCTTCAACTGATCGATGTGTTGTCTCCAGATGACATCAGATATACTTGCCACTGTGCAGGAGAGTGGCCCAGTTCTGCCCTTAATCTTCCTAAATACCCACTTTTGGTCACCTCTGTAGTCCCTCGCCAGGACTGCTTGTCCAGGAGTGAAACATTGAACCTCCTTGTTTGAGCAGACCTCAATTTTTTTTCAGCTGCCTGTCCTGCATACTCCTTCTGGGATTAGGTCTGAGGAGATCCAGGAGTGAGCGCCAGGATTGACCCAGGAATAGCATCTTCTGGATGTGTTGGCAACCCCCGTCAAGGAAAGTTCATCCCGGCACCGGTAAGAATGGAGGAACTAGGATATCAGTTGCATATCCAGCCATTTTGAGTAGCCAAGTAGACCTGAGACAGAGTGAGTTTTTTTCTGGTTTCCCTTTGCATCATCTCTGCCGTAATAGGGAGACTTTCAATTTGCATTAGGGAAAGTACATCAAACAGAGCGTCCTCTTTTGTAAATTTTTCAGCTATTTCCTTTCCCAAGGGTTAAAGGGACAATCCATCAACATTTCCATGATTAGTCGTCCTCTTGAATTTGATCCTGTAATTGTGTCCTCCAAGAAACTGAGTCCATCTCTGCATTTGTGCTGTTGCTGTTAGTGCAACACTCTTCTGTGCATTGGAAATGGCCACTAGTGGTTGATGATCAGTAATGAGGGTAAACTCTCTCCCATACAAGTACTGGCTGAAACATTTTACCCCCAACTCAGACTCAAGGCCTTTCTGCCAATCTGTGCGTAAGGGAATGTGATGTAAAAGCTATGGGGCGTTCACTTCCATCACTCGTGATGTGACATGACTGCAAATATATCGTAAGGCGAGGCTACAGGCAAGCTTCACTGGACAATAGTACAGTGTCTGACATCACCATTTCCTTTGCCTTTTGGAACGCTGCTTTGTCTATTGTAATTTCTTCCCAAACTGTAGTAACGAGTTCAAGGGGTGGAGCACAGTGGCCAGATTTGGAACCCGTTATGGTAATTGACAAATCCTGAAAAGAGCCACATCTGTGACACGTCCTTTGGCCTTGGGGCATCCACCACTGCTTGAATTTTCTCAGCACACTTGCGTAATCCTTGTGCGGCGATGGTGTGACCACAGTCAGCGATACTTGATTTAAAGAATTCACACTTGTTCCGTCATACTCTGAGCCCTTAAACTTCTAATCATTTTAATACACTCTTGAGATTTTGGAGATGGCCCTTGTCATCCTCACTGGTAACAATGAAGTCATCCAGGTAAAACTGAGTCCCCGGGCAGCCTGCAGCACCTGGTCCATAGCTTTCTGCCAGAGTGCAAAAGCACATGCTGCTCCAAAAATAAGCCTCTTATAGCGACAAAGCCCTTTTTGGGTGTTTATGACTCTTCTTCCATCTCCATCTGTAGGTAGGCCTCAGCTAAGTCCACTTTGCTGAAGAGATTCCCTCCAGAAAGTGTTGTAAAGATATTCTCCATCCTGAGCAGAGGGTAGTGATCTATTTTCAGTACTGGGTTGATGATGACCACAGATCCTGACTGTCCAATCCTTCTTGGCTACTGGGACCATTGGCATTGCCCACATGCTCCACTTCACCTTGGAAGAAATTCCTTCAGCTTCCATGCAATTTAGCTCACCCGCTGCTTTATCATGGATGGTATAAGGAACCGGATGGGCTTTGTAAAATTGAGTGTGGCATTTCCATTTAACACTATTTTTCCCTTCATATGTTTGAATTTTCCAAAACCATCATTGAAAACTACTGTGGCATCATAGAGTACCTTTCTTAATTTGCTTTCTGTTGACTCTGTCGCAGGGGTTGTGACATCTAAATGGTGGATGGATCTCTAATAAAGTTGTAGTTGTCTAGGCGAATCATGGCTCCACAATGCTGGCCCTCCTGTTTTTACCACATGCAAGCCCAATGTGGCTTGTTGGTTGTTGTATTTCACTGTTTCAAATATCATTCCCGCAGGAGTTATCTTTTTTCCAATATAAGTTCTTAGTTGGAGATCTGCATGCTTCAGTTTACTATGCCATTCAAACACATTTTGTGGAATGATTGAAACAGCCGAGCCAGTGTCCAATTCCATTGTAATTAATTAATCATTCACTTCTGGTGTAAGCCACATTGCTTGTCTCTCTTATTGCTTTTCACATTATAAAACTCAAGGCTATTTAGACACAAGTCACTCTCATCTTTGTCAGATTTTATCAACAGCATACAGATTAGTGCTCTTTTTGAAACTGCAGATTAACTTTTTATCTTTTTCTCTTCCCTGTGCAGACCATGAATTTTTGTCTCTTTGTACGTGTTGCATTATTTGCAAGTTTGGCCATTAAGCTGGCATTGGTCTGGTGTGTGAGCCCCTGCCACAACAGTAACACAATTTGTTTGGCCAGGCAGGTTTCTGCCCAGACTTTGCAATTTTGTTCACACTTATTTTGATCCCAGACTGCAACTCAGTTTCATCTCTGGCTGCTGATTCCATTGATACAGCAATTTCAACTGCTCTTTTAAATATGAGTTGTGCTTCAGTTAGGAGCCATTTTTGAGTGCTTTCTTGTAAGATTTCACAAACTAAATGATCTCTCAGTACATCATTAAGCCCATCTTCATCGCTTCATTTCGTGTTGTCGATATTTATTGCTTATTCATTTATTATTTTTATTTCTTTTTGTGTTTGCAGTTGCACATTGTTTGTTGTCCTGTTGGTGCAGTCCTTCATTGATTATATTATAGTTATTGGATTTATTGAGAATGCCTGCAAGAAAGTGAATCTCTGGGTTATATACGGTGACATATACACTACTGTGCAAAAATCTTCAGCACATATATATAACTAGGGTGGCTAAGACTTTGCACAATACTTTATTTGTCAACATGCAGAGGAGAGCAAGCTTGTAAATCTGGTGGGAGCAAAGGATGTTGAGAATGGTGAGGGTAGAGCACCACGGGAGTAGTGTGGCAGAGGAGGAGTGCCAGGAGTGGGGAGGGTGACACAGGTGCAGACACTCCTAGCCCTAAGACACCAGGCAAGGTCATTTGATTCCAAATAGTTGGTTTATTGATCATTACAGAATGTCTCTCTGGTGCTTCCCACTCCCTTTCCCCTTTCCCAACCATGATTCCCCTCTCCCTGTCCCCTTCCCACTCTCAGTCCACAATAGAGACCCATATCAGGATCAGGTTTATCATCACTCACATACGTCATTTTTTTTGTGTGGTAGCAGTACTGTGCAATACTCTTTCCGATGTAGCCAGTTATTTATTTATTTATTATTATCACGTGCTTCTCACTGTTTGTGAACCCGTGAATTTTGTCTGTTTTCTCCCTGTTTTAACTTGACCGTCTCTTCCCTTTTGAAGAAACACGTGCTGCACTTCTTAAAAACTCAAATGTCTCTCTTCTCTTCTGAAGAAAAAAAAAGTGCTGTGCTTCAACAAGTAGGTAGTCGTCTTGGGTTCTTTTTAAAACTTCCTTGTCGCCACTGTTATATTTTGTGACTCCAGAAACTAATGGAAAGAAAAACACAGGAGCCAGTTTTTTCTCATTAGTGAGGTGGTCTAATGATGCATGTCATTCCTGTACTTCTTACATATAACCTCTAATGAATTATGTAAACAAACAACAATGCTTAATCAAACAGTATATTTACAATACTACTCAAATATTACTGAAATATTAAATAAACTACAGTTTATACCAACATTTCTGGAGCCTACAAGGCTATCCTCCACCCTCGATTCAGATATTCAGACCTCATATTCATTTTGCTAACTAGTTAACGACCACTAGTTATATCAATTTACAGGGAGATCAGGACCTGGCCAGAAGGTGCTGCAGGACTGCTTAGAAAACACTCTCACCACCCTCAGGTTCCCCTTAAATATTTCACTGTTCACCCTTAACCTTAGATGTCTAGTTCTAGTCTCCCCCAACTTCAGTGGAAAAACCTTGCCTGCATTTACCCTATCTCTATCCCTCATAATATTGTATACCTCTGTCAGATCTCCCCTCATTCTCCTACGCTCCAGGGAATAAGCCTATTCGGCCTTTCCCTCTAGCTCAGGTACTCAAGTCTCGGTAACTTCTTTGCAAACTTTCTTTGTACTCCTTTCAATTATATTGAGATCTTTCCTGTAGTTAGGTGAACAGAGCTGCAGACAATACAGATGTCCCCCGCTTTATGAAGGTTCGCTTCACGCCACTTCGCTTTTACGAAAGACCTACCTTAGTACCTGTTTTTGCTAATCGAAAGAAATCCGAAGAGGATTTTCGCTTTTACGAAAAAAGGCACCCGCTTTAAACTTGTGTTTACCCTGAGAAAGATTACCATGACTGTGAAGCCATGCGTGGGCAGGTGTGTGCGCATGTGTGTACGTGCTAATTTTATTTAGGTTTTATGTGCTATTTGGTATGATTTGGTAGGTTATTTTTTGGCTCTGGGAATCTTCAGAAATTTTCCCCATATAAATTAATGGTAACCGCTTCTTGATGCCATTTTGGCTTACAAACGGTTTCATAGAAATGCTCCACTTTCAGATAGCGGGGGAATCCCTAGCCTTCACCATCATCTTATACAATTTCAAGAGAACGTTCCAACTCCTGCACTCAATACCAACCAGCTAAAGGCTGAGTGTCTGGTCTTACAGTTTGAGAGTATAATCAGAGTCACAGCAGGCGAATTGTTGTGTGCTCTGTGGCAGATTTGAAACAAGTTGCTAAATACAGGAAATATGTAGGATTATATAGTTTGTGCAATCTGTGATGATTAAGCGTAGGAACTGCCGCAAGACTCGGCGAGGCTCAAAGTGCTGATGAGCCACATCCAAGCGTTGTTGGGCAAAAGGATAAATGACCTGAAGGGGATAGGTCATTGTAGTTTCAGCACACAATACCGGTCTAGTGTGTGCAGACTGAGACCACTTGCATATTTTGGAATCAAAGGACAATTCACTTGAAAGCAAAACAAGGCCACGACAACTCAAGCAGTGTGAAGCCTATTGGAAGATATAGTAAAAGGCACCAAATACTGAAACAAGTGAAGAAGTTGGTGACCTGGATAGATTGCATAAGTTGTTCATGCGCAATCAGAATCCTACCTTCCACTTCCATTCCTCA
Organism: Hemitrygon akajei; assembly: GCF_048418815.1. Taxonomy (NCBI): domain Eukaryota; kingdom Metazoa; phylum Chordata; class Chondrichthyes; order Myliobatiformes; family Dasyatidae; genus Hemitrygon; species Hemitrygon akajei. The sequence continues at coordinate 24,790,774 of NC_133152.1, read as the reverse complement.
GTGTATGGTGAAGGGAAGAGATTGCCAACGGAAGTAGTCGTTAGTGCTGCAGTGCCAGTGATGTGTGTGGAGGAACTTAATCAACATCAAACTGCTGGAATAATAAAGCTCAAGGAGTCATCTGTCTCCTTCATACCGGCCCTGGGAAAATGATCAAAGCGAAAAGAATATATGAAATTGGAGTGAAACGTAGTGAGAGTGAAGCAAAGCTCCTGCTTTTGATTGTTCAGTATCCACTATCCAATTTGACGGGGCTAGACTGGGGAGAGATCAAGAGTATAAAGGAACGATCTGAAAAGCTAGATGTGTGGCCTGAAGTACTTTCAGATGAATTTGAAAATATTCATCAGTAAGGAAGCCAAGAAGTAAGCTGCACTGTTCTTCAAAGCACAACATGTGTCTTACAGTATAAAGGATGAGGTTGGGAATATCTGAAGAGACTACAGGGAGAGCTGCTATTTATCGGTTGAGTTTTCAGATTGGGCTACTCCATTCATTACTGTAGTGAAGACAAATTGCACCTTTTAGAATCTGTAAAGATAAACAATTAACAGGGAAACTCAAATAGACGGATAGACCTTACCCTTGACTTAAGATTTGTTTGCTCAGCTGGGTGGGTAGATAATTCGACTTTATCTGGGACCTGTTTAACAGACGGTGAAATTCAGCTATAAGCATTCATTATGTATTGTTTTAATGCAATAGATTTATACTTAAGAGATTAACTTCATCCTGATATTCTGATATTCTGAGGGCTGAGTTGTTCTCCGATCTTGGCAATCCTCTTGCAAACGTTTTGACGCCATACGAGGAGACATCATCAGTGCGCGGTTTATTTGTAGTGTGTCCTCTGAATGCTTGGCCTCTATATACTTATCAATCAGCTGATTGGTTGTCGTTATGGAAATTCGACTGTGATGTAGGGAGGGGCTCTCATCGCTGATTGGTTGCGTGGCGAACTCTGTGCCTTGTGATCTTGAATTTTGCCCACGTTGGCTCATAAATAGGATCGAGGTCAACGTGTCTATTTATAGAATTATTTGCAGAAAACCATGCCGTGTGTTTGCTGGTGCCATGACTTTCACTGATGCCCAGTTGAATTTGTGCCCCTCTCGATCTTCATGGGTAGAGACCAGGGAGAGTTGGTCATGCCGCTTTACAGCCATGGATGTTCATGGATCCTTGTTAACAGTTTACACAAGCGTGAGAGTGAAGAAGACATCTGTACTAACTGAAGTATCTGAGAAATTTACTGTCACCACCTTTCTCCTGATCTCAGTGCGGGTGAGCTCTCCTCTCTCTCCCCCGAGAAGCAAAAACTGCGGATGCTGAACTACTGAAATGAAAATGGCAAAGACAGCATCTGAGAAGGAAGAAAGAGAGCTGGTGCTGCAGGACCTCTGAAGAAGGGTAATTGAACTGAATTACCATCTAGAACCATAGAACCACAGAACATTACAGCACAGAAACAGGCCTTTTGGCCCTTCTTGGCTGTGCTGAACCATTTTTCTGCCTAGTCCCACTGACCTGCACCTGGCCCATATCCCTCCATACACCTCTCATCCATGTACCTGTCCAAGTTTTTCTTAAATGTTAAAAGTGAGCCCGCATTTACCACTTCATCTGGCAGCTCATGCCACACTCCCACCACTCTCTGTGTGAAGAAGCCCCCCCCAATGTTCCCTTTAAACTTTTCCCCCTTCACCCTTAACCCATGTCCTCTGGTTTTTTTCTCCCCTAGTCTCAGTGGAAAAAGCCTGCTTGCATTCACTCTATCTATACCCATCATAATTTTATACACCGCTATCAAATCACCCCTCATTCTTCTACGCTCCAGGGAATAAAGTCCGAACCCATTCAACCTTTCTCTGTAACTCAGTTTCTCAAGTCCCAGCAATATCCTTGTAAACCTTCTCTGCACTCTTTCAACCTTATTAATATCCTTCCTGCAATTAGGTGACCAAAACTGCTCACAATAAACTGCCCACAATAACTGTACCGATTCTGATTCCTGGCCAGCTGGTTGGCGTGTGGCAACACCTAGAATTGGTCACCTGGATTGTGTGTCACTTGAACTTTCTATTTTGTACAGTGAATGGTGGGAAGTTAAGTCCAAGATCCAGCCACACACATCCCTTGCACTCGAAAAAAAAGGTGTAATCACATTCATGCAACATTGCCCTGTCTACAGCCAGCCTTTCTGTATTAATTTGTCCTTAACTGCCAGTCAGAGCAAATGGAGTAGCAGAGGGTGAGGCCATTGAGCCCATCATACTGCTGCAAGCACTTTCAAAGGCATGCACTATTTAGGACTAAGATCCTGTACTTTACCCTTCAAATGCTTTCTTTTTCTGGAATCTGTTGGTGAGGCTGCACTTGGAGTACAAAACCGGGTGCAGGTTTGGTCATCTTGTTACAGAAAAGGTGTGGTTAAACGGGAAAGGGTGAAGAGAAGATTTAAGAGGATGTCAGGATTAGAGGGCCCGAGTTACAGGAAGAGATTGGCCAGGGTGGGTCTTTATTCCTTGGAATGCAGGAGAAATGTAGGAGAACCTTACAGAAAGGTTTAAAATTATGAGAGGAACTGTTAAGTTGGATGGTAACAATTCTTTCCCCAGGGCAGGGGAGTCCAAAGCTGGGTGGGGAAGGGGCACTGGTTTAGGGTGAGAGTGAAAAATTTAAAAAGAGACCTGAGGGGCAATTTTTCACACAGAGGGTGGTGATTATATGGTTTTAATATATCTATCTCATTGGCTCTTCACTCAACCTTGGAACCTTTGGATATTCACTTTTATATATTCATGGAAATATTTAAAAAGGTATAGAAATGTTCTCATGTTCCCTGTATTTATTGCTTATTTATTTATTATTATTCTTTCTTTCTGTATTTGCAGTTTGTTGTCTTTTGCACACCGGTTGAACGCCCAAGTTGGTGCCGTCTTTCATTAATTCTATTATGGATTTATTGAGTATGCCTGCAAGAAAATGAATCTCAGGGTGGCATACATGTACTTTGATAATAAATTTACTTTGAAGTTTGGATTTCTTGACATAGCTCTTGGGTCGATGGTATAGGTAAATATCACCCATCGGTGTGATCTTGACTCACATTCAGTCCTTTGGAGCAGTTGCTGCAGTCAAATCGCATATTTTATCTACATTTTTACTACGGGGAGAATTTATTTGCATAGTGAGTCAAGGAAGCAATCAGCTAACATCAGTGACCAGTTGGCATGAAACTCACACCCAAATACTAATATATTCCACAACACACACAAAATGCTGGTGGAACACAGTGGGCCAGGCAGCATCTATAGGGAGAAGCACTGTCGACGTTTCGGGCTGAGACCCTTCGTCAGGACTAACTGAAATAAAAGATAGTAAGAGATTTGAAAGTGGGAGGGGGAGGGGGAAATGCGAAATGATAGGAGAAGACAGAAGGTGGTGGGGTGAAGCCAAGAGCTGGAAAGTTGATTGGCAAAAGGGATACAGAGCTGGAGAAGGGAGAGGATCATGGGACGAGAGGCCTAGGGAGAAAGAAAGGGGGAGGGGAGCACCAGAGGGAGATGGAGAACAGGCAAAGAGTGATGGGCAGAGAGAGAGAAAAAAAGAGGAGGAATAAATAAATCAGGGATGGGGTAAGAAGGGGAGGAGAGGCATTAATGGAAGTTAGAGAAGTCAGTGTTCATGCCATCAGGTTGGAGGCTACCCAAACGGTTTATCAGGTGTTGTTCCTCCAACCTGAGTGTGGCTTCATCTGGACAGTAGAGGCCATAGGTAGAGATATCAGAATGGGAATGGGATGTGGAATTAAAAAGTGTGGCCACTGGGAAATCCTGCTTTCTCTGTGTGCCTCTCTAAACAGCAGCAGCAGGAGGAAGTAAAGCCTCAGAGGGCTCCTGTGCACCATTCACCGGCAACTTCCCCTCCATGTTGCAGGTCTTGTAACTTTATATAAATGTATGTTACCACTGAATTCAAAAGCAGTCCTATTTCAGATTATTAGCATACAGATTGGTTTCCCATCTACTTTATTGGCATGAGGTTCAACTATAAAAATGACTGCCTCACTTATTAGAAAAATAAATAAAGCCGAGCAGCTTTGGCTAATCCATGAAGGAGACCAATGAATAAATAAATTCTGTTTGACCTTCTTTATTTCATCACTTTTATGTCTGCCTATTTTCTATGGGAAAGAAAATGTTCATGTAGTTCCATCTATACCGAAGATTTTTCTGGTGGTATATTTTGAGTTGTATTTTGTGTTTGGTGAGCCTTTCATAATGTTAACACGCAGGTCAACAAGCTGTCAGTGCAATTACTTCCAGACACTGCCTGTATTAGCTCTGACGTTTTGTTTAGGCGTTAGGGAACCGGCTGTTATTTCAGTCAGAAAATTTTATTCATCTTCCCGATAATCGTCTTCGGGCACGTATGCATCGTTTCACTTCAACATGTAAAAAGATCAAAAGATAATTTTAGCAATCGCATCTGGGAACATAGGAATCTACTAATCATTTGATGGAAGAGATGGGTATTTGCAAAAATGGTAGTGGAAGATTTAGACTAGAAATAAGGAATAATGAACAGAGAAATGGTTACTGTATCACCGTGTTTGCATTTTGTAAAGTGGATAGCAATGCTCCTTCATTATAGGCGATAAAGAGCCTTTTCCAAAATGATTGCACTAAGGAGGACGTAAATAAATAAGAACCCAAAAGCTAGTGAAAGTTTTGTTTTATGTGGGCTTTTTGGACTAAATCCCCCTGTATTGGAGCTCAAATCGTCTTGTGCTCTGGGCTCAAGCAGAGTTTAACTCTGTAAAGTTCAGAGACAGAATTGCATTTATGAAGTCACCTAACCCCAGATAATTTCCAATGAATGCACTGCTGTTGTAGTCTTAAAAGTATAACGTGCACCCAGAAAGCTCCAACAGTGATCTGCATTTGCAGTGTTGATTGAGAGATAAGTATTAGTGAGGATATTGGGAAGGACTCCTCTGGTCTCCCTGATAACAGAGCCAAAGGATCTTTCATTGCCATGTGGAAGTGCAGACAGGACTTTGGTTTAAAGTTATACCTACAGCAATGCAGTTTGCTGAACTGAGGAGTCAGGCTAGGTTTTCGTGTTCAGGTCTCTGGTGAGGGACTCGGACTCTGATAAGAATGCAGATAGCAAAAGTTTGGAAGGCTGTAAGTAAACAAAGGCATTTTCTTTTCCTTTGAGAGTCAAGCCTTAGAGCAGGAGGAAGGGTGAACGACTGTTGTTGCCACAGCTGGTTGCAGGATTTTCACTTTGGCACTAGGTGGCGGTGTGGGCTGTAAGGAGGATACATAGAGGCTCCTGGGACTACAGATAGGCTAAATGATCGAGAAGGAAAGAGCAAGAAGCTTTATAATGTAAGGACATATGAGGTTAGCAACTTTAGTGGAAAAAATAGGAAAGTACAGATTTTCTTACGAGGTAAGAAATTGAACTATGCTGATGTACACAAGTCCACAAAGATTTAGTGTACTTGTTTGTGAATCTGTGAAGGCTAGCAGTAGATTCAACAAGCGATTGGAAAGGTGAATTGCCCTTTATTGCAAGAGGATTTGAGTGCAGTAGTAGAGAAAACTTGCTCAAATTATATGAGCCACGGCGAGACCATATCTGGAATATTGTGCAGAGTTGGGCTCTCCCTTCCCAAGGGAGATGAGCTTGCAATAAACCACATTGATTCTGGGGGTGTTGGGTTTGATATCTGAGGGGTGCACCAGCCTTGTATTCACTGGGAATGAGAGGTGATCTGAGTGAATTATTCAGAACTCTTAAGGAGGTTGACTGAGTAGATGCAAGGGTATTTTCTCTGTCTAGGGTATCTAGAACCAGGGGTCTCAGACTCAAAAGAGTTGGAGCTTTCAGGACATGGATATGAAGAAATTCCTTCACTGGGAGGTTATGAATCTTTGGAATTCTGTACACAAAAGGGCTGTGAAGTTTCAGACACTGGGCACATTCCAGGGAGATCTATAGATCTTTTTAGATATTAAGAGAATTTGGGGATTTGTGGGTAGTGTAGTGAAGTGGTTCTGAGAGGCAAGGTCTCCCATGACCTTGTTGAATGGTGGTGTGTGTACAAGGGACCAAATGGCCTTGATGCACCATCAATAACTCACTCTGAGACGTAAAGGTGAGATATCGGCTTTTATTGACTGGAAGGAAGAAGGAACAAGCAGTGGTTGACCACCATACTACATCCTGGAGACAGAGAGGCCGGGCTCAGGCCTCAATCGCCTTTATACCGGGGTCTGTGGGAGGGGCCACAGGAGCAGTCAGCAGGGGGCGTGTCCAGACAGGTATATGTAGTTCACCACAGGCCTAATCCTGCTTTGATTGCCTCTAAGGTGCAAATGGAGATGATAAGCCCACCAAGTCCCACGTCAAAGTTTGGCAGCAGGGAAGGAAGGATACAGAAGGGGAAAGGTGGGGAAAGAAAGATGGAGACCATTCCACGTGGGCAGAACAGGCACCTGAGCTCAGGTTCTGCCAGTAAGGACTTACACATTCTCTCTGTGCCACCACTCCATTTTCCTCCCGTAGACAAGCTGCAAGTTATCTGTTAATGCAGCTTAATGGGAAAACAAATTGAAAAAGAGGGGGTTGATGAGTATATGTGAGAGTGAATGTCTTTCTGGGATACAGGGAATTAAGAGGGGTATAGAACACAAATAGGATTGTCCCTCCAGGAGATAGCACAAGTGTGATAGGCTGAGTGGCCTCTATCTGTGTCAATAGGGGTATCAGAAAAGAAACTGTGGCAAGAGCTGGCGTACTTCCACACACCATCTCTATTAATATCCTCTGCCTTGAACATAAAGCAAAAATTATTACAACAAGGTCCAGGCCCCTTGGCATGTGATCAATGTTCCCTCCAATTTGTAATGACCAGTGTGCGCAAAAAAATCTTGTGCTGTGCAAGTTTTTGCCCGATGACAACTTGTGCGCACTGAATTTTTAAGTGGAAGTAAATCTGAAGGTAACAAGCCGTTCTGCTTTGAATGAGCTCGCAGCTCTTTTGCGCTTCACACACTTTGCTTCTTCGGAATTCAACAAAGTGAATCAATAATTTCTTCAATAAAAACTGTAGAAATAAGCCAGTTCTAAAATCTGCAGACTAATCATTGCAAACTCCACGTTGTCAACACTGTCCGCATCAGACACTGGAAAGGGAAATGTGATCGTGTGCGATTGTGAAATATACTTAACATGGCAGTGATGTAGATGGTGACAACCTTTTGTGCCCAGTTTAAATGTCTTTGTGCACTAGTAGCAAAAGATGCATGCACGTGCACACCTTAGAGGGAACATTGTTCGCGATGTTGTGTCGATCTCTTAACCTGCTCTAGGATTAAGCCTGCAAAGCCCTCAATTTTTCTATCATCCATGTGCTTATCTAAAAATTAGATAAATGCTCCGAACGTATCTGCCTCTACCACCTCTCCTGCCAGGGCGTTACATGCATCTACCACTGTCTGTGTAAAAAACTTACCTATGATGTCCCCCGTACTTGAGTTTGAGTTTGTCTTCTTGGCCAGTCCTCGAACCCTCAGCGCCTTCCGTGTGCAAAAACCTATTGAGCATACGCAAGCGACACACACGAGACGCTGGAGGAACTCAGCAGGCCAGGCAGCATCTACGGAAAAGAGTGCAGTCCACGTTGAGTATACTCAATGCTGGAGTGTCCATACCCCTCTGTCAGGTTTGACAGATCCCAATTACTGAAAGCATAATCTTTTAATCTGGATTTATTACCTTAATGCTGGTGAATTGTTCAAAAAAAAATCACCAGGACATTTACAAATGTTTAATGGATTTTACCGAATGCAATGCCTGGTAATGTAGGGGATATATAAACAATTGTTGAATTGCGACACGAGGAAAGATAAAGCATGTCTGAGACACAGGCCATGAATAAACATAAAATACTACAGAAAGGATGCAGGGTTGGTGCTCACTTTAGAGTGAGAGTCAGGATCAGGTCAGCTTACAAAAGGCAGGAGGTTTGATCTTCTGTTTAATGTCTGGGGAACGCACAGAATCTGGGCACCAAAACAGAGTTAAAAGGGAAAAGGACTGCAGTGATGCTGGATCAATGCTCCCTTGGCCTGGCCTGTGGTTTCTAGGGTTTTCTGTGGTGCAGTTGGGTGAGACCAATCACAAAGTCTTATCTTCACATGAGTCGTAATGATTTTCAGGTCTTTTAAAATCAAATGGCAACCATCGCAGGGAATAAATCAGCTCCTACCTCTCAGGTCAGAGTTCCCCATCACCCCAAGATGTTTGTACAGATTGGGTCTTAAGTACATGCTGACACCATTCCAAGTTGAATGAGTCAGTCACATTAATACGATGAATAGATTTTATTATCTAACCAACTATTTTGAATACTCACCACTGGAAAGCTGAAAATACTGTATATACAAGACTTATATTAGTTAGTGCCTTTCACGGCCTTGAGATGATCCAAAGAGCTTTATAGCCAATGAGGTGAGGGCCCTGTTGCCATATAGGACAATGCAGCAACCATCTTGTTCTCACAATTAATCACCAGATTGTCTGTTGTAACTGTTAATTGAAGGATAAGCATTAGGGAAAAGCTTTGTGGTTAATATCCTGCTTGATCTGTTCAGGCCAGAGATCCCTTAATATAACCTGCAGTTCTTCCCCTGTCATTTCCAACAAGAGGCACCTTGCTCATGGAGTCATACAGAGCAGAAACAGGCCCTTTGGCCCACTCAGTTCATGCTGATTATCACACAGTTCCCATTTTCCTTCCGGCATCTGCTTTGCCAAGATTTCCCGTATGGCCTCTCTGACTGCTCTCCCCATCCCCCACCTCCAGGAAGACAAGGACAGGGGAAGTACCTCCAACTCACCCTCTGCCACAAACAATTCCAACTCAGAGGGGAAAACTACCAAACCTTATATAACCAGGATGTGAAAGGTACGGTACCGCAGTGGTTAGCACAGCGTTCTACAGTACAGGCGACCCGGTTTCAATTCCCGCTGATGCCTGTCAGGAGTTTTGTACATTCTCCCTGTGACCGTGTGGATTTCCTCTGGGTGCTCCAGTTCCCTCCCACAGTCCAAAGAGCCAATTGGTCATTGTAAATTGTCCCATAATTAGGCTAGGATTAAATTAGGGGATGCTGGGTGGCGTGGCTTGAAGGGCCTATTCTGCTTCATATCGCAACGAGTAATTAAATGAATGAATAAATAACCTTCAGGACGTGCCACAACTTATTTGCTGGGTGGGGGAATCTAAAACTGGACGACACAAGTTTACAGGGAGTGGGGAGGTCTGAGAGGTAAACCTTTCACACAGAGTGTGGTACGAGCAGGTACAGTTACAGTATTTCGAAAGGCATTTGGACTTGTTTTTGGATAGGAAATGCAAAGAAAGATACAGACCAAACTTGAGCAAATGGGATTAATGGAGATAGGCAACCCAGTTGGCGCGAACAAGTTGGGATGAAGGGTCATCTTCTGAGCTGTACATCTCCATAACTCCATGATTCTAATTCTCTCTAGCTCCCTCGAGCACCATGGCTGAATATGGCCACATGGGCACAACCCTTGTATTGAGTCCCACTCTGGATCTCAGCTGACATTTGTGAACTGAGAACTGAGGTCACTTGAGGTTCTTCAGGTGATTCCACTGAATTACTGTGGAGAGTGGGGAGTGGGGGGGTGGAGAGAGAGAGAGAGTGAGAGAGTGTGTGTATGTGTATATATATAATTATCCCTGCTGTCCTGGTTTTCAACCAACATCTCTGAATCTGATGGACCTCTATTGATATCAATGGATCTGGGGTTGAGAGGGTGAACAGCTTTAAGTTTCTCAGTGTACACATCATCGAGGATCTCACGTGGTCTGTACCTACTGGAGGTGCCTCTTTCACCTCAGACAGCTGAAGTTTGGTGTGAGCCCCCAAATCCTAAGAACTTTCTAGAGGGGCACAATTGAGAGCGTCCTGACTGGCTGTATCACTGTCTGGTATGGGAACTGTACTTCCCTCAATCGCAGGACTCTGCAGAGAGTGGTGTGGACAGCCCAGCTCATCTGTAGATGTGATCTTCCCACTATTCAGGACATTTACAAAAACAGGTGTGTAAAAAGGGCCCAAAGGATCATTGGGGACCTGAGTTACCCCAAACATAAACTCTTCCAGCTGCTACCATCCGGGAAGCGGTACTGCCGCATTAAAGCCAGAACCAACAGGCTCCAGGACAGCTTCTTCCACCAGGCCGTCAGACTGATTAACTCACTCTGTACAATTGTATTCCTATGTTATATTGACTGTCCTGTTGTACATACTATTTATTACAAATTACTATAAATTGCACATTTAGACGGAGACGTAACGTAAAGATTTTAACTCCTCATGTATATGAAGTAAAGTCAATTCAATTCTGATGGTTATATCTGGGCTGTTGTTCTGGAAGGGTGCCTGCAGTGTGTCCCACATTACAGCAGGGAAACCTTCAAATTCTTCAGTAGCTCTAACACACTTAGGACTCCATTCAAGTTGTGAAAGTGATAGGCGGATGCAAAGCCCTTTCTAATCATTAGAATTACAAGCGAAAATGGCCCTCCGTCATATATCAAGTATCCCAGAAACGGAGCACTGTGATTGAGCGCCGCGTTAGCGTAGAGGTTAGCGCAACGCTATTACAGCTCGTGGCGTTCTGGTGTTTGGAGTTCAATCCCAGCCTTTTCTGCAAGAAGTCTCTGTACGTCCTCCCCGTGGAACTGGTGTGCTTCCTCCCACAGTCCAAAGACGTAGCAGCTAGGTTACGTGGCCATTGTGATCTGTTCCGTGATTAGGCTAGAGTTAATCAGGCTGCTGGGGTGGCGTGGCTCGAAAGGCCGGACGGGCCTACCCTGCATGGGACCGCTAAATGAATAAATAAATAATAAAGAAGGTGAGTCGTATGAAATGTAAATATTCCTGTTCCTCTCCCCCCCAAAAAAAAACCAGCTGCAGGACTTTTTGTAATACAGCACCTGACTGGAATTCTCTTTGTTGTTTGACTTGCCTCCATGGTGGCACATTCCTTTTGCCCCATGGTGCACTATGGGTTGGAAACCTTATTGCAGTGGAACAGTGAGCATCAACCATTTGGCTGACCCATTCGGTAATTAAAGTGTGATATCAGACCATGGCGCTGTAATCCAAAGACATTTCAAATCCCCTCAGCACTTAAATTCGGTTAATTAAGTAAATCTGGAATTGAAAATCTAATTGACGTAGAGATGACCTTGCGACTACCTGATTGCCTTAAAAGCCGTTTGGGTATCTGATGTCCTTCCAAGAAGCAATCTATTCCTTCCTTACCTGGCAATGTTGTCAGCTGCCTTCAGAATCAGGTTTCTTATCACAGAAGTATGTTCTGCCTCAGCAGTACAGTGCAGACATGCAAATCACTATTCTACAATGAAAAACAAAAAAATATAAGTCATGCAAAAAGAGAACAAAAAGTGAGGTAGCATTCATGAGTTCATAGTCCGTTTAGATATCTGATGGTGGAGGGGAAGAAGCTTTTCCTAAACGTTGAGTGCGCGTCCTCAGGCTCTTGCACCTCCTCCCTGATGGTAGCAATGACAAGACAGCGTGTCCTGGACGGATATGGTTCTTAATGAAGGATATTGCCTAACTGAGGCATCGCCTATTGAAGATCTCCTCAACAGTGGGAGGCTAGTGCCCACGATGGAGCTGGCTGAGTTTACAGACCTCCGCAGCTTCTACAACGCCCGAGGAAGTCAGTGGCTCGAAGATACTTAGAGTTGGGTGCACGTCCAGTAAAAAAATTTAAAAGAAAGCCACTTGTTAAAGGTTAATTTCTTTCCCAATGTGTTGAATATTGGAAGTTCTACACCTGCTGTTGGCTGGGTCCTCAGACTGACCAGAAAAGCCATTGCCCTGATAGTAGACACAAGGAACAAGGGAGGCAACCAGGCGAGCACAACCTTAATGTGAAGACATCGGTGCTCTGCTGCAGCCTGAGCTTCAGGTCCTTATGGGAAATGACCACTGATCAGTCAGCTCACTTCAACGCTTTCCCCACAGGTCTGGATGAGAATGATCCAGTGAGTCGATTCAAATAAAAAGCTGAGTAGAAACAACATATTATAAGAAAGAACCTTGAATTCAGTATCATTGCTGGCTTTGGCCTTGGTCATGAACTTCTCCTCAGAGTTGAAGCTGAACCCACAGAGAACTCGGCATTCACCCCAGTCATGTTTGTGAGGCAAAGGAAGAAATAATTGTTTTGATTCTTTGTTTGTTTAAACAGGAAATGTGGTAACATTACACAGGAAGTGGAAACATGTGTACTTTAGACATCAGAAGATCCGGGTGATGTTTTTGAGTAGGTTTAATATTTTGCAGACTTTTTAAACCGCAGAACATTTTGATGAGAGCAAACTGAGCACGACAACATTGATAGAAGGCAAAACATCCCCGAGGTGTTTATGAAGAAAGGAAATCTAGAAAGTCGTGTCAACTTAAGGGAGAGTTCAAAGCACTGACCAGGGCTGAGTTGAACAAGTGGGTTTTGCAGAGGCTTTAAAGTATAGAGAAATAAAGCACATTGGAAGGACTTAGGAAGAATAACGGAGAGAATGTGGGTTTGAAAATATAGTCAGAGGGGAGGTAGAGCAGACTCTGAAGAGCTGAGGGCATAAGTTGGGATGAATGACTGTTGGAGGTGGAAGAGACAGTGAGATGCAGAGCCATGAAGGAGATTTATAATCATGGGTGAGAACTTTTCAGTGAGGACAGAACATAGTACTTAGCAGGGAACAAGTTATAGACATCAGGGTCTGCTTGCTTTAGAACGTGGTCATAAAGCAGGAGAGCAGTTTGACTGAGAATGTTCAAAGTTTGAAGTACATTTATTTTCAATGCACATATATATCACCATATACAACCTTGAGATTCATTTTTTGTGGGCATTCATAGTAAGTACACAAAATATAATAGAGTTAATGAAAGACCGTACCCAATAGAACAGGCAAACAACTAAAATGCAAAAGACAAGAAATGGTGCAAATACAAAAATAAATAAATACTAACTAACTAACTAACTAAATAAATAAATATTGAGAACATGAGATGAAATGTCTTTAAAAGTGAGTCCATAGGTTGTGGGTACAGTTCAGTGATGGGGTGAGTGAAGTTGAGTGAGGTTATCTCCTTTGGTTCAAGAGCCTGATGGTTGAGGGGTAATAGCTGTTCCTGAACGTGGTGGTGTGGTCCGGAGGCTCCTGTACCGCCTTCCCGATGGCAGCAGCGAGAAGAGAGCATAGTTTGGGTGGTGGGGGTTGTTGATGGTGATGCTTTCCTGCAACAGAGCTCCATGTAGATGTGCCCAATGGTGGGGAGGGCTTTACCTGTGACGAACTGGGCCTTAACTATTACTTTTTGTAGGCTTTTCCTTTCAAAGGACTTGGTGTTTCCATACCAGTCCGTGATGCAACCAGTCAATATACTCTCCACCACATACCTATAGAAGCTTGCTTATAATTTTAAAGGACATGCCAAATCTTCACAAACTTCTAAGAAAGTAGAGGTGCTGACGTGTTATCTTTGTAATGGTACTTAGGTGCTGGACCCAGGACAGATCCTTTGAAACAATAACACACAGAAATTTAAAGTTTCTGACCCTCTCTGGCTGTGATCCCCCGATGAGGACTGTCTGATAGACCTTCGGTTTTCTCCTCTTGAAGTCAACAACCAGCTCCTTGGTCTTGCTGATACTGAGTGAGAGATTATTGTTGTGGCTCCACTCAAACGGATGTGGTTGAACGGGGACAAACCATACATTGCTCGGATTCCATGGGGTTTGACAGGAAGCTAGTGAGTGGAAAAGCTTTGGAGGAGTTGGCGGAAAGATGAAAAGTCCGAGTGAGGAGTGGTAAAGTGTACACCGGCAAATGATAGGTGAGTGGAGGGTGAAGCACGCTCCCTGGATGAGAAGTCCCAGAGGCACTGGTCATGTGCATCAATTAACCAATCCTCCACTTCAATGGAGCAACACATACAAAATTCCAGAGGAGCTGAGCAGTCATGCAGTATCTATGGAGGAGTCCTAATGAAGGATCTCAGCCCGAAACAGCAACTGCTTATACCTGCTGAGTTCCTCCAGCATTTTGTGCATGTTATCCTGGAGTCCCAGCATCTGCAGAATCTCTTGTGTTTATGACTTCCAGCATTTAATGGGCCTGACAATGAGCCAGCCACAGTGGGAAAAGCTCAATTGCGACAGAACGGATAACAATGGAAGATCGGCAAGTGTTCCTGAAAAGAAGGGACGTAAGTACTTCTTTTAGAGTCCTGATGGAGTCAGAAGATCATTATCAAACTATGTATGCAGCACACAAGCCTGAGGTTCGTCTTCCCCGCAGGCAGCCTTGAAGCAAAGAAGAACCATGGAACCTGTTCAAAGAAAAACAAACATCAAACCCCCTCCTCGCCTCCACGCACACAAAAAAACAATTTGTGCAAATGGCAACAATGACAAATAAGAGCAAAAAACACAGAACATACACAAAATCAAAAGGCATAACTCAGCCTTCAGCTTAGTGTTCCAATGGGTAAGATCAATGAAAAGCAGGAAACTCTTTTAGCCACCCATGGAGAAATACACAAGGCTGTGCACTCAATCAAGCCTGTGGCCGAAGACCATCGTCTTAGGTGTTGAAACAAATTTTAGCAAAAAAATTAACACATTTTAATAATTTAATATCAAAAGTTAAGACATAATTTAAAATATACTGTGATAGATGTGTAAAATAAATGGGTAACATCCCACATGGAAAATGATATAACATTTTAATGAAGCTATTAAACACCACAAAAAATAAATTTGAAAGTTCTTAATGATTTGCAGTATGTTAGCTCTGGAAGATAAAAGAAGCAGAAGCTTTCATGTTGAGGATTTCTTTTACAGGGAAACATTTGGCTCTTGTGTCACCACAATCCTGATTCCATTTCCAGTGGGTTTTCTGTCCCCATTGCTTAGCATTCATGCCACTGAACCAAGTCTATGGATACCAGACCTGTAATTTACACACAGTGCTGCCACACCTCCAATTCTCACATCACCACATGTCTGTGAGAAAGTTTGGACTGGAAGAAGATTTTTGTTCCAGCGACCCCGGGCTGGAAATTGGGTCACTGAGTTCTGTTCCATTCAGCTTCCCCAGGCTGAAGCACGGGAAGGACATTACGACCAACCACGTCCAGGTATCAGTGGCATCAAATTTAAACAGTAGCCCATGTTGCCCTAGGAATGATCATAGTCTTCCTCTCTGGGGAAATCCTTGCTTCCATCCCACAACCGGTACCCTGTTAAGGTAGGTCCCATACTCACCTCCAATCTGTGTGTCCTCTTGTCATCCTGGTATCACTTCTTCTAACTCTAACTTCCAATGTGTTCCATGACCCCAACCTTTCTGGGTGTGAATCCCTCAGCAGTACTCAAGGCCAGTGACCTCCACATCTGAGGATGTCCGAGCCCCAATTCCCTGATCCACTAGCCTATACCCCAACAAATAAAGCGATCAGTCTCTTTCAAGAAGCAGAAGGAAGATTAAGCCATTCTGCAATTCAAAAAGGGTTGCTGATCGGCTCTACTCTCCTGTACTGACATCATATGCCTTGCTTTCCTTAATATCCAACAAAATAATCCATCTCTGCCTTGAATTTACTCAATAGCCCTTTGGGTTAAGAACCTTTCCTCAAACAAGAGAAAATCGGCAGATGCTGGCAGGGTGTCAGCCCGAAACATCTTTTCCGTAGATGCTGCCTGGCCTGCTCAGTTCCTCCAGCATTTTGTGTGTGTGTTGCTAAGAACCTTTTCTTCACTCTTGCCTTTTGAATGATCCACCCCTACTTGAGGTTATGCCACACCCTCTTCCTTTCCAGCTTTAGGCACAGCAGCCGAGAAACACTATTTCTGCACCTAACCTCCAGAACTACCTAAGAACTTCGTATAATTCAGTAAGATCACTTATTATTTTGAACAGCCTGTCTATTTAATTTTGCCCACTACACCATGCTAGGAAGGAATGTGGTGAACTCTTGTTACTTCCCTCTAGGACAAACATATCCACCTCAAGGTTGGAAGACCAAACCTCTAGACAGTGTTCCAGATACAGTTTCCTGGGTGCTTTATATACCAGGAAATGGACTTCTCTACTCTTGCACACAAGTTTTCTCATTATAAAGGCCAATATTCTGTTTGCCAAACTGCAATATTAAATTTCAGTGAGTTGTGTACATGCCCAGTTCCTCTTGACTTCATCACCTTTCAAGTTCTTAATATTTAAAAAAATAACCTGCCTTTCTATTTTTTCCTTTACCTCAACCTCATCACCAACTGATCCCCAGCAAATGATTCCAATTGGTGGTTCAACCACAAATCATCTACCCTATTCACCAATCTGATTCCAATGCATCCTAATGAGATGACCCAATCGTATGGCATTGATCCTGATTGGTGACCTGACCACTTGATGTCTACCCCGAACCCCCCCAGTCACTGATCCTGATTGGCTGACCAAGCCCCCAGCTCTTATCCTGAATGGTAACCCATCGTGAAGATCAGTAGAAGTGACCAGGTGAAGCTGCGCTAAAGGTCACACTAGTGTTTCTTAAAGAAGGACAGGCTGCTGTCTTAACCCAGCTTGTTGACATGTGACTCCAGTCCTCCCTGACTCTCAGCTGCCCTCTGAAGTTAGCCAGCCAACAGCACGATTGGATCAAACTGCTTACCAGTGGAATTTGTCAATGTTCAAGCGGAAGAATTGCCAGAGCTGGATCTGGATAACTGGGGGCGAACAATAAACACTGACCTGCATAGTGATCCACAACACACCCTGAGAACGAAACAAAGGATCACAGAACCATCACAGCATAGAAGGAGGCCATTCGGCCTATTGAATTAATTCCTACAAACCATCGTCTTCACTTTTCCCACAGCCTTTCAGCGGATTTGCTTTCAAGTGTTCTTCCCATTCCATTCAGATCAAAAGATCAAAAACATCCCCTCACATCTTCTCTGTATTTTTTTGCCCATCAGTAACAGACATTTGATACATTATTGTGTGTGTATAAAGTGAGCTGTGTTAACCAAAGAGGCAAACATCAGAGCATCCTGTCTCAGAAGTGTTATCTTCAATTCGTTATGTCAACAAGTCTTGTGGAGCTCTCCATGGCTACAGTTTCACTTAGTTCAATATGCCCAAGATATTTTTCCATGGATTCTGCCCCATTTGTTAATTGGCTTAAGAGCTGTCACAGCAGGAGAATTTTCACTACCTCATACTGACTAACTTCAAATGTATTCAGAAACAGAATCAGTTTTAATACCACTGACATATGTTGTGAAATTTGTTTTATTGCGGTAGCATTGCAGTGTAGTACACAGTTAAAAAAACTACAAATTACACTAAGAATATATTATATAAAAATTAAATAAGGACAATAGCATAAAAAAAGCAAAAAAAAAAAGAAAAAATATTGAAGTAGTGTTCATGGGTACATTTTCCATTCATAGATCTGTTGCCAGGCATCACCCTAAAGGAGATGGCAGAGTTTGTTATTGAAACATCGCTTATAATCAATACAGGTACCGGGCTGGAAACCCGAGAAGAGTTTATTCCACATTTAGGCTAGATCCTGACAGAGGTGAAGAAGGTGTTCCTGAAACATTGAGTGTTTGTCTTCAAGCTCCTGTACCTCCTCCTTGAAGGCAGCAATGGGAAGAGGTCATGCGCTGGGTCATGGGGGGAGGGGTCCATCATGGTGGATGCAGCCTTTCTGAGGTATTGCCTTCCAAAGACGTTCTTGATGCCTGGCGGGTCAGTATCCGCGATGGAACTGCCTGAGTTTACAGCTTTTTCCGTTCCTGTGCAGTGGCCCCTCCCTAAAAGACAGCGATGCAACCAGTTAGAATGCTCCCCATGGCAGAAATTTCCTAGGGTCTTAGGCGACGTAACAAGTCTCCACAAACTCCTAGTGAAATATAGCTGCTGGCTTACCTTCTTTGTAATACCAACATCAATATGTTGGGCTCAGGTTAGAGCTTCAGAGATGTTGACACCCAGGAACTCGAAACTGCTTACCCTTTCCACTGCTGATCCCTAAGTGAGCGCCAATGTGTGTTCCCTTTACTGTCCCTTCCTGAAGTCCACAATCAATTCCTGGGTCTTACTTACATTGAGTGCAAGTAATTTGACTCAGAATATACAGCTTGAAATTACCGTTGCCAAATTAAATGGACACACGCTGACACAAGTGAACACCTTAATGTCCAGGCATCATCCCCAATGAAGACGGCAGAGTTTGTCATCGAAACATTGGTTATAATTGATACCTGTACCCAGATGGAAGAGTTTATTCATCATTTACACCAGGAAAGCACTAGATCCTTTTTCACATGAATTTGTCTGCTGTAACATGCAATTATTGTGAAGCTTTATTCATGCTGCCACTCTGCTTAAGGTATTAAAGTCAGACAATATAAACCAAAAATCATAGTTATTTGGATGTTGAAACCAAACAGTAACAAATGAGCATTTATTGGCAATTGTTCTTCGTCTGGGGCTAGAAAAGCAGGAACATAAAGATTTACACGTCATCCAAGTCATTCTCAAAGTTAGTGCACACGTGTATGATAAGCCTGCACTCCAATCATCTATGGGCTGTCTTGCTATCAGACCCTCCCGCTGTAAAGTCTGTGAGATTGCTCGTGTACAGCACCCACTTCTGTTAATAGAAATCACTCATAGACAGCTTCCATGTTCCAGTGATCACAAGTCATGCTGGCGGCTGAGGAACTGTCTGAGAAGAGCGGGAAGTTAGATAACTACTCCATTAAAACAGTGGGCAAAACGCTGGCATATCAACATACTTATGTCTTAAAGAAGAGGAATTCTGCAGATGCTGCAAGTCCAAAGCAGCACACACAAAATGCTGGAGAAACTCAGCAAGTCAGGCAGTATCTGTGGAAATGAACAAATAGTTGACGTTTCGGCCCGAGGCCCTTCTTCAGGACTTCATGCTTAAGTCTTGTTTTGCCACCCCATACTGCTAACAGAGAAATGGGGCTCAAGGAGGGTGTGGCCAGAGGTACGAGCCCAGCTGTGTGCCCGTTGCGTTGTGTGGACGCTGCTCTTGCTGGAGGTTGGCTTTATGGAGTTGTTCTCTGTAGTACATGTAGTTTGGTTAATAAATTAAGGATTTACTTTATGAAAACAAGTGTGAGGTTGTTGATAACGCGAGTCAAAGCTTCCAGTCAGTGTGGAGGAGCCTTTGGAACAAATGGTCCATGTTGGTTGGAACTCCTGCTTCTTCATCTCACTCCGTAGTCAAGCAGAGTGTCCTGGTATACAAACCTTTAATTTTTGTTCACTAAGATCCCTAACAGTAGTTTCTGAGCTGTTCTCCGCTAACAAAAGAAAGCGTTTCCAAGTCACACAAAACAAACGAGTCTTAAGATCTTAGACTATGAAAGAAAGAGCGTAACAAGCAGAAAGTCCAATTCCTTCTTCTGTATGGTTAAAGTCATTCCTAATTTGGAAATAGTTGCCGTGGATTGCATAGGCATCTATATGTACAGCTGCCCTCCTTGTACTGACTGGGAGCTGATGCGTTTGTTATAAGCACGCCTAGACCTTACCTGCCAGCTCACCAAATAACTTCATCCAAAGCAAGCAACCCATTTGCTGCAACTTTGATTGGACGTAGGTTCCACTGTGACCTTTGACTTCCTCCGCAGGCAGTGCTCTGGGTTCGACCCAACATCCTGCTGAGAAACGTTCCACTAACTCAGCTCTCTGACATCCTGCTGCTCTGACGTGTGTGTATGGTGGGGGCGGAGAGGGGAAATGGAGGTGGGGGGGGGGGAATCTGCTCCAGTAGGCGAAGGAAGTCACAAATGAGTGCTTATTGCTTTTCTCGAAGGCACGTTTGTGACTGATTCTGATAAAGTGGGCGTCATTGTCTCAGAAACAGGGGTCACAGAGTCAGAGTAAAGAGTAGATCAGGGATGATACCTTGGAGATTGGGGTGCCACGGTACCGGCGAGGTCAGCAAAATGCTTTACGGCTCTAGCGACCAAGATTCAATTCCTGCTGCTGGTTGTAAGGAGCTCCTCCTGTGACCGCGTGGGTTTCCTCTGGGTGCTCCGGTTTTATCCCGCACACCAAAGATGTAGGGGTTGGGGTTAGAGAGTTGTCCCAATGCTGGGGCCACATTTGCGGGCTGCCCCCGGCACATACTAGTACTCTGCTGGCCATCGAAGGAAATGGCGCATTTCACCGTAGGTTTTGATGGTTCGATGTACATGTGACAAATAAAGTTAATCTCCAAAATCTTTAGAGATATCTTCACAAGGGAAATGGGGAAACCCCGGAAATTCTCTACCCGGATACTCTAGGGGGGGGATGCTGGACTTTTCCCGGGAGGGGGGTGGTCTTGCTGAGGCCCGGTTCTACAATCTGTTCTTTATTGATCCAAAGTGCAGGAATGATTCCAGGAAGGGCTGTCATCGTAGAAAGCTCGAGCAGAACTGGCATCCTAATTATCTCCTTTATGGGCTTGTGCTGAGTGACTGACATTATCTGCACAATTTGCCGTGATAGAACCAAACAATAAATGAATTACTGTGTATTTTGCAAGTTTACCATAGTATTGCAATTTGCCTGAAAGCCAGTTGAATTAACAGTGTCTATGTTGGCCTAAGTGACAATAGATGCTTAACATTGATGTGCCTGTACAGTGTGTTATTAAGGAATACAGCACTGTCAGAGGTACCAGCTTTTCGATGGGATAAAAAGTCAACATCCCATGGGTTTTTTAGAACAGGGGTTCCCACCCCTTTTTATGCCATGGACCAAGATCATTTAGCTATGGGTCCGTGGACCTCAGTTTGGGAACCCCTGTGAGAATCAGCAAGGAAACAGGCCCTTTGGCCCATTGAGTCTGCACTGACCATCAACCACCAGTTACACTACATTGTTGTAAACAATGTTGTATTCTCCTCAAAGTTTAACCGGTTCCCCGGTACTGGTGAGAACGTGAGATTCTCTGTAGATCTTACCCTCACCTACAAACCAGGGGCAGCTCACAGTGGCCAATTACCCTACCAACTCATCCTTGGGATGTAGATGGAAATCAGAGCACTTGGAGGAAAGTCGTGGAGTCACGTACAGGACTGGACCCAGCTGCCGTGAGGCAGACGTTCTGTGAACCAGTACTGCCGGCCTGTCGGACCGACCTGGCCCCTCTGCCCTGCTGAGTGTTTCCCGCACTTCCCACTGCCGTTTCTCCACCTTCTCCCTTTGGGCGGGCTTCAAAAGATCCCCTGCCGCTGCTTCGAAGCTGGGGCCAAAGCCTAGCCCGCGAGCACAACCAAGGAAGAAATTATCGGGTCATTATCACATTGCTGCTCGTGTGAGCTGCTGAGTGCAAACAGTTTGCTCCTTCTGCACTGACTACACTTGGAAGCAACTTCACTAGCTGTAAATGTCATGAGATGCCCAAGATGCTATATGCTGTAAATGCCAATACTCCTTTCCTTTTGCTCTGCTGCCAGCACCTATGGAGACTGGACTGGTGATGCAGCAGAACTGCCTCACTCCAGAAGATTACTAAACTGCTCTCACAGCTTTTGTTGGAGGAGGCTGGAGCTGGCACTGCTTCTAGAGTTGGCCTGCATTTACACTGCTTTATTGTAAACAGAACAGCACTGTCATAATAACTCCAGCATCATGCAAGCCTTCCTGTCCTGGGACTCTCCGGATTCCCAGTACAGCAGCAGACACAGGCCTTGGGTAATTATCACTCCATTTCATTCTAAATAAACAGCCGTACTATAAAGAGATCGTTTCATGACTCATTAAAGGGTCTCATCCGACAAACTTCAACATTTTCTTCAAAGCCATTGATTGATTAAACAGGTGGCGGAGTTGTCGGACAGCGGCATCGCCCCCGTGGATGGAGAGGCTCTCATCCCCCAGCAGCTGTGCACACAAACAAATTAAGTCACCATTTCCTCAGATGGGAGCCCGGGCTGTTTTGAAATTTAGTATCTGTTTGATCTGTGAATCAGAGAGAGAGATAGGGAAACATTTATTTTATTTTTATTTACAGACACAGCCTGGAACAGGCCCTTTCGGCCTAGTGAGCCACGCTGCCTAGCAACACACCTAGTTATGTACTTGGAGGCTCAGCGTGGAACTGGTCTTTCCAATTCATCTATTTAACACCGGCCCAGTCACAGGACAATTCACAAGGACCGGTGAACCTACTAACTGGATTGTCGGTAGAAACCAGAGCAGGGAGGAAGCCCAGATGGTTGGGGAGAATGTGCAAGCTCCTTACAGACATCATAATTGAACTTCTGAAGATCCCAAGCTGCAATAGCTCTGTGTTTAACCAAACACAGAAGCAAGTGACACCTCGGCCCACGCCAAATATTTCAGACTTGCCAACCCCCACGATTGTTAGTCGTGTGAGGGAATTGGACGGTGACCCGAGAAGATGCAGAGCTTCAGAAAAGAGCAAGAGAGTGAAAATAATAAACACGCAGGGTTTTGTAGATGCTGGAAATCCAGAGCAACACATACAAAATGCTGGAGGAACTCGGCATGTCAGGCAGCGTCCGTGGAGGGGAAATAAGCAGTCCACATTTCGGGCTGAGATCTTCCACCAGGACTGGAAAGGAAGAGGGAAAGAGCCTGGAGGGGAATGAGTGATAGGTGAAGCCAGGTGAGGGGGAAAAGTAGGTGGGTGGGGCAAGGGGAATGAAAAGTGTGAAGCTGGGAGATGATAGGTGGAAAAGGTAAAGGGCTGAAGAAGAAGGAATCTGATAGCAGAATGGAAGGAGGTGGGGCACCAGAGGGAGATGATAGGCAGATGAGGAGAAAAGAAAGGGTAAGAGGGGAGCAAGAGGGGGGAATGGAAAAAGAGAAGGGGAAGGGGGAGAAAGGAATGAGTGCCAGGGGGAGATCAGTGGGAAGGGCCGAATGGACAAGGGAGTGAAAATAATTGAAGAGCTTTTTACAAAGAGACATTGCCTTTGGTCCATCAAATGAGCGAAGCTTCCTCTATTACCCCGGACAAAATGGGAGAACCAGTGATTGACACAGCAAAGTTTGCTCACCTAAAGGAAGCTGTCCACCAACATGAGTACGTGATTCAGAAGCAGCGGGAAACCAAAAGACCATCTGCTCGTCACTCTCAAGCATCTCTCCTTCTCATTGCAGCCAGCCTCCTCTGTCGGAGCCCCACGTTTCAGTGCCTGAACGCTTCGGCAGATCTCCAACCCAGTGGCGCAATTCCCTGTCCCAGTGCACCAGCTGCCTCTGTATGTTACCGACCGAGCCAAGATCACCTACGTCATCTCTCTCTTGACTGGGCTTGCTCCGACGTGGGCCACCGCTAAGCGGGACAATAAAACCACCATTTGCAATAAATACGAGGAACTCACCGCTGAGGTGAGACTGTCAGGGAAGTGAAAAGGAGGTAGTGGATTGGGTACTTCGCTGGCGTCAAGGATAACACCGTGGAATTGAGGACCCTCGTAGTGGAGTGCAGCTGGAATGCAGAAACCCTGCTGGCCCATTTCCATCCCGGCCTCTTGGAGTGCTTGAAAGACGAACTGTCTACCCGAGAGATGCCCACCGACCTTGGAAACCTCATCACTCTGGCCCTCCATGTTGACAATGTCTTATGGAACAACCCTCTCGATCACCAGCCAGAACCCCAGTTATCACTCGCCTCCAAATCATCTCCGTTGCTTTGCCTTCAGGCCAAACTTCCTCAACGATCCCTGACAGCCATAGTTCTGAAGCCGGCCAAAGGAATTAGTCCAGGAGCTCTAGTCAATATTTATTTGTCTGTAAATATTTTAAAAAAAGATCATCTGGTTGCTGCTTGTGTGAACTGGTCTAGAACAAATTTCAGTGATTACAAAAGTCCATAATTCTGGAATGCGATAAACAGCAACTCAAATGTATAAGTCTCTTTCTCAAGGGATGATCCTGGCCTAATTTCAACCTCCTGGTTTTAAGCGTAACGTTGAAACCTACAGACCTTAGCAGGTCGATTGTGGTGCTCACTTGTGGTGGGTCACGTGACATGTTGAACTGATGCAAGAATGTCTGGCTTTATGGAGTCTGAAGTTATATAGTGGACAGAATTTATTTATTGAAAGCCTTCACTAGAATGTCAATTATAGTCAGTAGCATCAGCATGATTTTTAAATACATGACCTTATCTTAAAATAAAGGAGTTACAATTTCATCTGTCAGCACTGGGCTTTTAGAAATAGAGAGAGCAAATCACAAGTAGATTAACTCTTATAATCATAACCTCAGTTCTGGCAATTTTGCATTATTGTGAGACCAAGCACTTGAGAACTGAGTAAAGGATCTGTGGTGCTGTAATGGTTAAATTAGTGAACCAGCCGCCAGGGTTCTAGACCATTTATCTGAAGATGTGTTCAAATCTCATGGCCAAATGGGGAACTTAAAATCAAGGCATTAATTGAATACAACTGGAATAAAAGAACACCTGTGTCAGTGATGGTGATCATAAAACCACTGGGCTGTTGGAAAAACTCATCAGGTTTACTCAAAAGCTTCAGAAATCTGCCATCACTACTCAGTCTGGCCAATACGTGATTTCACACACCCTGGAGAGGTTAATTCTTACCTGACAATTCCGTTTATCATGGGAGGACAATTAATACTGGCATTGCCAATAACGTCCACATACCGTGCATAGACACATACTAAAACTAACTTTGACATGGGGAAAGCTGGCTGGGTGTGTGGCTTGATTTCATTTAGGGGTTACAGAAGCCAAAGGGATTCAATCAGGGCTCCGGACAGTGGGTGTTCCCCAGGGTGGAGGGGAGCTGGACAGTACAACTCCAGGGCTGGGGTAATGGTGGGTGATGGTTGTCATCTTTAACTGACTATAGTTCTGGAATGTTCATTGAGTGACCTATTGTTTCCGACTGCCTTAGTTAGTTCAACACCTTTTCTCGTCCAGTATTAACTCTTGTCTTTCCAACAGGCACTTCTAAAGATAAGGATTAGCTTTATTTGTCACATCAAAGTTCAAAGTTTGAAGTAAAATTTATTATCAGAGTACCTGCATTCAACCCTGAGATTCTTTTCCCAGCAGACGTGCTGGGCAAAGGTTCTGTATGTGGAAACATACAGTGAAATGCGTCGTTTGCGTCAATGGTCAGAGGATTGTGTGGAGACGGGCCGCAGGAGTCGCCAACAGAGCATGGCCACGGCTTACTAACTCTTTGGAAAGTGGGAGGAAACTGGAGCACCAGAGGAAACCTGCACAGGCACGGGGAGAACATTCAAACGCTTCACAGACATTGGCGGAATGGAACCCGGGTCACTTTTGGTCAATGTGGCCGCAGTAGCATTACACTAACCACTATGCTGCCACGACACTTAATGGTTGACATAGGCCGGACGGGACCAACAGCCTCTTACAGGTCTTTATGACTTTATGGCTCTAAGGTAACTTCAAAAATGCCCCAGGGACTTGTCATTAACTCCTGGACTCAGAGGAGGATTGATAGCCCCTTGTTCCGAATACGATCCACACACCAGCAAAGATCGCTGCCAGGAACCCGGAGATCAATTGGACATCGGCCCTCTTCCGTCCACAGGGTATGCTCAGGATTGGGTTGATTCGAGGCTGTGGCTGATTCCGATAAAACGAGGGTCACTCATTGGGAACACCAGCGTTGGCGGGGGTGGGGGGGGGGGAGGAGGGGGTATGGTGGATGCAGAAGGTGGAGGCAAGTCATTGGTACAGTCACAGTTAGAGTTGTGTATCCAAACATCTGGTTTCGCTGCTAAAAATGAAGAGAAACTGAACCCTACACCCTGCTTGTGACATCTGAGCAATGAGGAGAGGTTAATGAGTTTGGGATTGTTTACTGAAGAAAAGGACTTGAGAAATTATATTCAAGAGAAGGTAAAAATAGTTACGTTTGCCATGCAGAGGCACAAATTCCAAGACATAATCTAGACTAAACTGTCCAATTAGCTTGGTAGCTCACTGGCTTTAATGTTAAAAGGATGTGATTCACTCCCAAGACTTAAGCACAAAAGCTTTAACTCGTGCTTCAGAGCAGTACTGAAGTACTGCCCGATGCCTCAGATGGGATATTAAATACCCTTCCCAGGCTGGATCTAAGGAAATCCATGGCATTATTTCAAAGAAGAGCAAAGGAATTATTCAGAATCGATCAAGTCAATAACTACTCCTCAGTTCTACATTGAGGGAGCTTGCAGAGACAGGCTGCTGCTGTACGGCAGTGAATTCCCATTAAAAGTACTTCATTAGGTTTAAAATCTTTCGGGATAGCCTGTTGGGGATGTAAAAGGGGCAATATAAATGCACAGAAGGCAATAGAAAATGCAGATTCTGTAATTTTAAATAAAATATAAAATGCTGAATTTCTTTTAGCTAGATATTGCAGGAGCCACCGATCGCCAGGGACAGATTGCCAAGGGAGGAAGATCGTGCGGGATAATTATTGGGAGGATTCTACAGCCGTTTGACGGAGTGGGCAATTAATTTCTGGGACAAAGATGGATTGCCGAGTCAGTTCATGTTCTTTTATTCTTTGATTTTCTGGCTTTTCAAGCATCTGTGATTGTTCTTCTACCTCTTGGCTTTCATCCCCGACTTGTCTTTGCAGATTAAGGCTGATTTTCCCTTTGAAACATCTGATCTGCATTTGCATCACATCCTCTCCTTAGTGAGATGTACACCAAAATGCTAATTCCGCTTAAGCTTTGCTATCTACCTATTTTACGTCCTTATGCCCTTGAGACCCTTGGGAAAGGGTCAATTTTGCAACAGACCACGAAGATTAGAAAAGGAAAATACCTGTAATGATTTGGGTTTAGGCGAAGTGACCAGATGAGGTAAGAAGGAGCTGGAAATATAGCTGAAGTATTTGGACAAAGGCTGAGAAACAGAGAAGGTATTGACAATGTGTCTGCAGCCGTGAGTTTTCCACTTCAGAATTTGGTGCTGATAAAAGCACTGTAAATTTTCTGTTGCCTTTCCAACTGCTGTATTGAATCGGAGCAAAGTAGTCTCACAAAGACGCTAACATCTGCAGCGTTGCAGTGGTTATTCGACACAGAGAGAAGCCATTCGTGCCGTCTAATGCGTGCTATTGTTAGACATAGGTAATTGGTTTACATGGACAATGAAAGTCTGTTTTGCATACCATCCATCCAGACCGTTATGCCACGTCTACAACAAGGTTGTGGAAGGGAAGAACAATGACAGAATGTTGTTCTGGAGAAGGCGTAGTGGAGGCAGGCAATACGGCAGAGGTCCCCAACCTAGTGTCCATGGACCCCTTGCATAATGGTATCGGTCCATGGCAAAAAAAAATGGTTGGGAAGCCCTGTGATACGGTGTAAAGCCATGACAAGGAGGATTGTGAGGTCAACAGTCCATCCTTTTGTACAGGAAGTCCGGTCAATAGTCTTGTAGAGAGGGATTGAGGCTATCCTTGAGCCTGGTGTTATGTGCTTTCTGGCTTCTTATCTGGTGGCCAACTTTAGCCTTCTCCAGCACAAAGTACACTGCAGATGCTGGGGTCAAAGCAACACGCACAACACGCTGGAGGAACTCAGCAGGTCGGGCAGCATCCGTGGAAACGAGCAGTCAACGTTTCGGGCCGGGACCCTTCATTTAGCCTTCTCCAGTCCTACTTCATCTGTTCCCACTTTTGTTATTTCCTTATGAAACCCGCAAGACACTCAATCGGTATGACAGCTCAGTTGCTCAGATATCTCCACTACTGGGAGCGCCTCAAATGAGGGCACATGATTTCAAGATGAGGGAGCAGTCACTTAAAACCAAAGAGCAAAGAGATTTCTCCCAACAGAGAGGTGCAAATCTCTGGAATTCTTAACGCCATAAGGTTGAGGAGGGTGAGTCATTGAAAGCATTTAAGGAGGAGATAGTCTTTTTTGAAAGGTTGAGGAACCAAGGGCTTTGTGAATCTGACATTGAGTTGAGGCCTGTGGGCAGATTGGCTAAAATGGTACTGGATGGCATGAGAGGCTGGTGGCCCACTCCTGCTCCCATTTTATTGTGACTTGTATTCTCTTGTTTTTCCAGATTTTAACTTAAATCACTCATACTGTTCCACTTATGGTTGCAGGTTCCGCAGTCTAGCACCGGTAATGGCGGCAGTTAGCAGAATGATTTATAGCGCCAGCGATTGGGGTTCAATTTCTGCCACAGTCCGTAAGGAGTTCGTATGTTCTCCCCATGACTGTGTGGGTTTCCTCTGGGTGCTCTGTGCTTTTCCCCACAGTCCAAAGATATAAGGATTAGAAAGCAGTTAGAAGCATGGTGACACTTTCTGCCTGCCACCAGCACACCCTGGCCCTGTGATGACAGTTAATGCAAACGACACATTTCACTCTATGTTTCGATGTACATGTGGCAAATAAAGCTAATCTTCTCCTTTATCCACTCTCTGGAAAGGATATTTCTTCTAAGTTCCCTTTTGGACTGATTTGTGAATATCTTATGTGAACTCCAACCTTCAGTCTGCAGTAGAAGTCTAAATACTTCCTTCAAGGGCTTGGCAAGATGGACAGGTTGGGTTTAAGAGCCTTAATCAAGTTATGTCCTTGTCCGTTTTCTCCCCCCCAAAAAAGCCAGGAGGTTCTATTTTTCCCAATGGATGAAGCATGATTCAGTTCTGGTACCATCCTGGCTTGCCTCGTTTTTCACACCTTTTCCAGTGTTTCAAGATTCCTAAAATGCCACAAGATCCGAAAAAATGCTCAGCCAACTTCTTTGTTTTTCAGTGTACGGATCAGCAGTGCAGTGTACGGGCCTTAGGCACATGAATAAAGCTAGGGTGAACAAGTACCGTATTGTCAACGTGGAGCGGAGAGCACGTGTGTAAGCCTGGCAGGAGCAAAGGATGTTGGGAATGGCAAGGGTGGAGTGCCATGGGGGGGGGGGGGGCCTGTGGGACAAGTGGCAGAGAAGGAACACCAGGGGCAGGGGTTGCCGTGAGCCCTGAGACACCAGGCAAGGTCATTTGATTCCAACTGACAGGTTTATCGATCATTACAGAATG
Source organism: Hemitrygon akajei (assembly GCF_048418815.1). Lineage (NCBI taxonomy): Eukaryota > Metazoa > Chordata > Chondrichthyes > Myliobatiformes > Dasyatidae > Hemitrygon > Hemitrygon akajei. The sequence continues at coordinate 24,761,554 of NC_133152.1, read as the reverse complement.
TCTCTCCGGTGCTTTCTGCTTCCTCCCCTCTCCCTTCCCCTTTTCCCAACCATGTTTCCTCTCTCCCTGCCCCCTTCCCAATCTCAATCCACAAAAGTGACCCATTTCAGAATCAGGTTTATCATCACTCACGTATGTCGTGAAATTTGTTTTTTTTTTGCCACAGCGGTACAGTGCAATACATAAAATTACGGTACTATACAGAAGACTAAGGTGCCTAGTTATATATATGTGCCTTGGACATTTTCACAGCCGGAATGAACTGGGATTCCATTTTAACTCTCCCTAGCAGAATGCCTGGTTATATGTACGAGAATCTTCAGATCCCATTGCTCCTCTGTACTACTCGTTTTTGCAAGGACTGCGTGTTCTTCTGATCGTCCTTCCCTCCCAAAATGTTCAGTCTGGAGGTTAAACGCATACCAATCCCCATGGAGGGATCAGAAGTGGAGAGAGTGGGCAGTTTCACATTTCTAGGTGTCAAGACCTCTGAGGATCTAACCTGGTCCCAACATACCAATGCAGTTATAAAGAAGGAAAGACAGCGACTATACTCCATTAGGAGTTTGAAGAGATTTGGCATGTCAACAAATGTAGTCAAAGACTTCTATAGAAGAAGAGAGTGGAGAGCATTCTGACAGGCTGCATCACTGTCTGGGGGGGGGGGGGGCTACTGCACAGGACCGAAAGAAGCTGCAGAGGGTTGTAAATTTAGTCGGCTCCATCTTGGGTACTAGCCTACAAAGTACCCAGGACATCTTCAGGGAGTGGTGTCTGAGAAAGGCAGTGTCCATTATTAAGGACCTCCAGCACCCGGGGCATGCCCTTTTCTCACTGTTACCATCAGGTAGGAGGTACAGAAGTCTGAAGTCACACACTCAGTGATTCAGGAACAGCTTCTTCCCCTCTGCCATCCAAATCCTAAATGGACATTGAACTCGCCAACACTACCTCACTTTTTAAAAAAAATAGTATTTCTCTTTTTTGCATGATTTTTAATCTGATCAATATACACATACTACTATCTATCTATTTAATTAATTAATTAATCTTCTTCTAGATTATGTATTGCATTGAACTGCTGCCACTAAGTTAACACTGCCAGTGATAATAAACCTGATTCTGATTAATAAATTTTTACATAATCCTCCCCAACATTAACACTTCCCTCCAATATGGTGCCACCTCACATTTGAGAATCATACACTCAGTGACCACTTTATTACTGTACCTCCTGTACCTAATAAAGACTCCACTGAGTATATATTTGTGGTCTTCTGGTGCTGTAGTCTATCCATTTCTGTATTCACCACCATTCATTTAGATAAATAAGTTTCACTTGGTATCCTCTTTTATATTATTAGCTAGTTTACCTTTATATTTCATCTTTTATCTCCTTGTGGCTTATCTCCAGTTGGATTTTAAATTTTTCTCAATCCTCTAACTTACTGCTCATTTTCAAAATATCATATGCCCTCTCTTCTGCCTTTATGCTGTCTTTGTCTTCCCTTGTCAGCCATGGTTGCCTCATCCTTCCTTTAGAATTCTTCTTCATCTTTGGGATGTGTCCTTCCTGCATCTTCTGAATTTCCCCGAGAAATACCAGCCATTGCTGTTCTGCCAGTTATATTTCCGAACAACTCTCCCATGTCTCTGTAATCCCATTTACTCCACTATAATACTGATACATCTGATTTTTGCTCCTCCTTCTCAAACTGCAAGGTGAGTTCTGTCATATTATGATAACTGACTCCTAAAGGTTCCTTTAATTTAAGTTCCCTTATCAAATTGGGTCACTACATAACATTCAAACCTGATTTGGCATTTCCCTAATGGGCTCAACAACAAGCTGCTCTAAAAAGCCATCTCATAGGCGATACAAATTCCCTCTTGGGATCCAGCACCAGCTGATTTTCCCAGTCTACGTGCATATTGAAATCCCCCATGGCTATTGTAACATTGCTCTTTTTACATGCCTTTTCCATCTCCCGTTGTAATTTGCAGCCCACATCCTGGCTGCTGTTTGGAGGACTGTATATAACGTCCATCAGGGTCTTTTTACCCTTGTAGCTTCTTAACTCTACCACAAGGATTCTACACCTTCCGATCTTATATCACCTTTTTCTAAGCATTTGTTTTACCAGTAGAATCACCCCACCCGCTACCAGTCCTTTCAATACAATGTGTATCCTTGGATGTTAAGCTCCCAACTATGATCTTCTTTCAGCCACGATGCAGAGATGCCCACAATGTCATACCTGCCAATCTCTAATGGTACTACAAGGTCACCTACCTTATTCTGTGTACTGTGTGCATTCAAATATGGCACCTTCAGTCCTGTATTCATCAGACTTGTTGGTTTTGACCCCGTTACACTTTAACTTATCCCAGTGACTGCAATTCTGCCCTATCGTCTGCCTGTCCTTCCTCAGTCTGACTACACACTGCATCTACTTGTATACCAGCTGCCCCATCCTCAGCCTATCACTCTGGTTCCCATCCCCATGCCAAATTAGTTTAAACCCTCCCCCACAGCTCCAGAAAACCCGCTCACAAGGATATTGGTCCGCTCTCGGGTTCAGGTGTGATCTGTCCTCTTTGTACAGGTCGTACCTTTACTAGAAAAGATCCCAACAATCCAGAAATCTGAAACCCTCACACACAAAATGCTGGTGGAACACAGCAGGCCAGGCAGCATCTATAGGGAGAAGCTTTTGTGTGTGTTGCTGTTTGAATTTCCAGCATCTGCAGATTTCCTCGTGTTTGATCTGAAACCCTGCCCCCTGCACCAATTCTTGAGCCAAGCACTCATCTGCCAAATCATCCTATTCTTACTGTCACTGGTGCGTGGCACAGTCAGCAATCCAGAGATTACTACCCTGGAGGTCCTGCTTTTCAACCTTCTACCTAGCTCCCTGTATTCTCTCTCCAGGATCTCCTCCCTTTCCCTACCTACGTTGTTGGTGCCAATATGTACCATACATCTGACTGTTCAGCCTTCCCCTTTAATGTTTGGTCCCCTGAGGAGGGATATGAAATTGGCCAAAACAGTGACAGAAACAACAGTAGAATAATTTATATTCAGAATCATGCATTAAAACAAGAGCTGTGTGACCCTTATCTTGATCAATTCAGGAAATGGGCTGAGGAATGGCAAATGGATTTCAACAGAGACAAGAGTGGCGTATCACATTTGGGACACGTTCAGTAAATGGCAGGGCACTGATGAGTATTGTGGAGTTGAGGCTCTTGGGGATGCAAGTACATAGTTTGCAGGAAATGGCCGCGTACTAGACAGCTTGCTGTTCTTCATCAGCCAGGCATCGAGTTTAGGAATAGTGACGGTATGTTGCTATTATTTAAGTTGAGACTAAGGCCATGCCTGGGGTATTATGAACAGTTTTGGTCACTGTGTTAGAGGAAAGGCATTGTCAAGCTGGAGAGGATGTAGAAGAGATTCATGAGGATGCTACCTGGACTAAAGGATCTGAGTTTTAGGGAGAAGTTGGCTACACTGAATTTTTATTCTTTGGACTGTAGGAAAACGAGGGTGACCTCAAAGAAGATTATGAAATCATAAGGGGTTTCGATAAAGTAGACAGTCATGGTCTTTCCCCCCAGGGTTTGGGAGTCCAAAACTAGAGGGCACAGATATAAGGTAAGAGGAGAAAGATTTAAAAGAACCCTATGGGGCAACTTGTGTACACAGAGGGCAGTGAGTTACCCAAGGAAGTGGGTGAGGCAGGAACACCTTAATGGGCATTTGGACATATACATCAAGGGGAAGGGCTTGGGGAGGGGGTTCTGGGCTGAACATGGGCAACTGGAACTAGCAGGGAGGATGCTGTGATTGGCATGGGCCAGTTAGGCAGACGAGCGTATGATTCTAAAGGGTTCAATTGAACGCAGATCGAGACATGTTGCTGTGCACCTATCCCAGAACGGCATAAGCTTTTAAAGGTGCTCTTGGCTGAGCAGCCAAAGAGTGACAACACACAATATTGCTCAGTCAATATTAATGTAATAGTGTGGCACAAAGTGAATGCAAACACTCCTGAACCTTACCCATACTGCACAAGATGCTGGCCAGCCAGAGAGCAGACACCGGATCCAGTATTAAGTTCAGAAAGCTTTGGCCTATTCGGTTGTGGATGGAGACTGAAGATTTTTTATAGTACTTTAAATCACAGGGGAAGGAACTGTTTACTGAAAGGGCATTACAAATGTTGCCAGACGTAACGTCTTAAATTATCATGAAAGATTTTGCAACAGAGATCTGGAGACTCAATGTCTGGCAAAGATTAAAAGATTCACAAAGGCATTGTGAAATTTGAAAGGAAAGTTACAGGCTGAATGCACGTTGCATTTTCAACCTGTCCTGCCCTTTCAGTAGTTGGGAAATGTAATAGAATGTGTATGTATTAAAATTAAAAAAGAGAAAAAACACTGGAGTGGATTTCTCATGCATTGGGAGCAGGACTGCTATGCATTGGGAGCACGAAGGGAACCTGTTTTCACCTACAACTGTATATCAGAAGCATTTCCAGGATTTCAAACTAATTAATGTGACCGTTTCCTGTCTGGGTCAATTTTAATGGCAACCCCACATGAGATCTCATAGTCATTAGATCTGAGAGAAGCACTGGAGGATTAACAGAATAGAATCCACAACCAAGAAGTGAGAGAGTGCAGCACAAACACTGTCATCTCCGCCACTGCTGATTTGCCGAGAACTTTGGCCGCAAATTGTGATCACAAAGTACTAACTTACCACACAACATTAGACAACTCGAATGACACAGTACCTCTCACAATGCAACGCGGAGAGCTGGCCGTTGGTAACCTCATTCCGCGTGTGACAGTTGCTCTTACAAATTGGCCCTGTCGCTTCTACACATGAAGGTTTGGAAGTACCCTGACCGGCTGCATTGCGGTCTGGTGTAGCAGTCCGAACGCGCGGGTACGCGAGAAGCTTCAGACAGTCGTGGACCCGGCCCGGTGAATCGTGGGCATGTCCCCTCCTCACCATCTACAAGAGGAGCCTCCTCAAGAAGGCGACATCTATTATTAAAGATCTAGGCCATGCCATCTTCTCACAGCTACCATCGGACAGGAGATACAGAAGCCTGAAGTCCCATCCCACCAGCTTCAGGAACAGCTACTTCCCTTCAACCATTCCGTTCACCTCAATTACTATCGCAGTCAGTTTTGCAACACCATGACCACTTTGATCACTTTACACTACAATATTGACTATTGTTTGTTCTGATTGTGTCCTTTATTATAAATATTGTATAGGTTTTATGCTTCATTTATGTTTTTCCTTGAGGATGCCGCTAACCTGATGTTATGTGCCTGTGATGCTGTTGTAAGCAAGTCTTTCTTTGCACCTGTGCATGACAATAAACTCAACTCGACTTGACCCCACCACAACCCCCTGATCACCAACGTAACTGAGTCGGGCCACAGCCGAATGATTGCGGCATTGGCTCGCAAATCCTCAGCACAACTTGCAGGAAAACTCTCTTGCCTGAGTGAGAGCCGCTCCTGTCAAAGACTTCCTTCATCCAGGACAAGGGAGCTACTTAGATTGGCATTCACATCAACCACCTTCAGTACGTGCTTCCTGCGTCACCCAAGCAATATATACATTTATTTATAGAGCTGCTGTGTCAGATATCACCCTTCTGACCCTTCGAGCCAAGCCGCCCAGCGACCCCTGATTTAATCACGGGATTAGACCACTCTGCCCTGTTACTCTGGGAGGAAACTGAAGCACCCGGAGGAAACCCACACGGTCACGGGGAGAACGTACAAACTCCTCACAGGCAGAGGCGGGAATTGAACCCGGGTCACCTGTACTGTGAGGCGTTGTGCTAACCACTACGCTACCGTGCTGTTCCCTATATACCTGCAGTTTGTGCCATCTACAACTGGTGGCATCATCCGGGGCTCCTTTGAAAGCCCCCCTGGGGAACCTGTTGCAAGGACGAGGCCCAAAACTGGAAGCTGCCATCGAAGTAATCAGTCTTCACTGCGATTATTGGAATTACCACTGGAGTGAGATCGGCAATGCTCCTTACACAGCAGCAGTGTGTGAGAACCACCTCAGCATCTTTTCATCTTCGTTTGGGGGTGATCATTAAAGGTTGAGAGTAAAGAAGTAACACAAGGCTCCCCACTATAGCCATTCCTATTTCACCCTCCCTCTGCTGGATGGCTTTGGAATCCTTTATATTTTGAAATAGTCCCGTAAAGGTGTTATGCTACATTTACATAAAAATTTAACTTTAGTGCGGGACTGCCTGCGCAGCAGTGGTAACAGTTCGTATATTCACGTGTACAAGGCATTCGATTTTGCATTATGGCGGCAGGGTGTGCGTAGTTGAAACCCACGTCTGCTCTCTTTGCTGAGAAGTAGAGTCCAGGGAACCGCACTGGTTCACTGAGAGCGGCTGAGGTGTTTCCATATTAAGTTATGTATCTGTGGAAGTATCAATATTTCTGAAATTCCTGCGGCATTACGGCCACAGAATTCAACCCATCGCATTTTGGAATCCAAAGAGGGAACTTCAAACAAAATGATTGGACAACTACTTTTGTTCTAGCTCCCAGGGAAATTCTTGTTCCTATGTTAAAAATAATACCTTTTGGATTAACTTTGAAGCACTTTTAGATGTTACCAAGCATAGGTTATTTTTAAATGTAGGAAAACAGAAAACCTCTGATTTTCAACAAGCCATCAGTAAACTAACAGTCCCTCACCTACTTCCAAGTTCCAGCAGCCGCAGCTGACGGAGACACTGTGTCCTATTCAGCTGCCTACTCCACTCACTCAAAGTTCACTCAAGGTGGCATTTCATCGGAGGTGTGGACAAGTAGGACAAGCCAGTAAACTCCGCTGGCATCAGAACTATGCATATTATGAAAGCAAATAGCCGTTCCATGGTGCATGGAATGTCTGGCACTTTGCTGGTGAGCTTTGGTATTTGAAGTAAACAAGGTTTGTGAACACAAAGATCTTAATTCATCCCCGAAGTGGGAAGAAAACAAGTGGCTGGAGGAACCCGGCAGGTCCGGCGGCGTCCGGAGAGAAATGGACGGTCGATTTTTTTTTCAGGTCATGGCTCCTTGCCCTTTCCTTACCGGAACCTGGAGAGTCCCGACTGTGGAATGGGGTCAACCGAGGAGGGTGCGCGGGAGGATGACAGTACGTGGGGAAATCTCAGGGTAGTTGTGTAACGCTTTCCTTTAAGGGGTAAATACAGAGAAGTGCCAGTTTGGACAAAGGAGTCACTTGTCTGCAGTGCTATTTTAAGAAGCACAGGTAGCATGTGGCAGTCCATCTGAGCTTCCTGTGGCCTGTATTATTCACGATGAAACTGTACCAAGCAACTGAAGACCTTCACTTATTAAAGGACTGAGTGAACCTTGACCTTACAGTGACCAAATTTTTAAAAAAACACGCTTCTGGCTAAACAACTCTCGGAAGAAAAAGCATCACCTTTAACTTTAAATCAGTTGCTCTGACGTCCTGCCGAAACTATTAGCTTGCAAAGTTATCATGAACTCTGGTGTTACTCTGCGTTATTCTCTTCTCAAAGTTTGACCAAACAGGCTTGCCAGCACTTATAATAATTAAAGTCTTAAGTATGTGATAAATAATGCATTTATCATAAACACAAGAGATTCTGCAGATGCTGGAAAACCAGAGCAACGCATGCAAAGTGCTGGAGGAACTCAGCAGATCAGGCGGCATCTATAGAGAAGAATAAGCAGTCAGGTCGAAACCCTTCAACAGGGCACCTACTTACCTCCTGTATTTCTTTCTTCAAAATTTATCTTCTTTTGATCATCTTCTAAATTTTGCTTCTCCTATTTCTTTCTCAGATCTCTCTTTCCTACATCGTGTCTGCGAGTGTTTCTCTCCCCTTTTAACCTTCAATAAATGAAGCAAATAGGTGTGGTGTCTTGGGAACGTAACATCCTGGTGTTCAAAGGCTCAGTGAAAGTCCTTGATTAAATTAAAGCTAATGGAATTATGAAGAATCTCTCTCTGGAGATCAAATAAAGCAAAGAGACAATAATAAACCATATATGGTGGAGAATGAAGCTCAACGTGCCAAAGGATTTTAATCTAGAGGAAGTGGTGGAAATATTTTTACTAGTAGGAAAGGTCAGAATTGTGAACCACAGGTGTATGATGGTCACGAAGAATTTTAATTAGAAATTCTTGAGGTATTTTTATTCCTAGGGAATGGTGTGAATGTAAAACTTGTTACCAGTAAGGCTGGTTGTGATGAACAGCATTGATATATTAAAGGACGGATAGAGCAACACATGAAGAAGAAATAAGAAGATTATCATGTCAGGAGCTGCCGTGTAGAAAGGAGAGAGACAAGAACAAGACGCGGTGTAGAAAGGAGAGAGACAAGAACGAGATGTGGTGTGGCAAGGAGAGAGACAAGAGTGACATACGGTGTGGAAAGGAGAGGGACAAGAGCGAGACACGGTGTGGCAAGGAGAGAGACAAGAGCGAGACACGGTGTGGAAAGGAGAGAGACAAGAGCGAGACACGGTGTGGAAAGGAGAGAGACAAGAACAGGATGGAGGGATGGAATGAGATTTAGGTGGAATATCATCACAGATAATGATGAACTTGTCTGAATAACCAGGTTCCATGCTGCATATTGAATAAGATCCTTTGGAGCAAGGAGACAAGAAGTGACGTGTGAGACTCCAGAATCAGAATTAGTTTTATTACCACTGACATGTTGTGAAGTTCACTGCTTTGTGGCAGTAGTGCAGTGAAATAGATCAAAAATACTGTAAACTATAATAAGAAACAGGATTAAATAAGTGGTGCAAAAAGAGAGTGAAAACTAGTGAGGTAGTGTTTGTGGGTTCATTGTACATTCGAAAATCTGAAGGAGGAAGGAGGGGAAGAAGCTGTTCCTGTGTCTTCGGGCTTCTGGGCCTTCTCTTTGACAGGAGTATTGAGAAGAGGGCGGGGGTTCTAAATGATGGACGCTGCCTTTTTGAAGCATAACCCTTCGAAGGTATCGTTGATGCTGGAGAGGCTAATGCCCGTGGTGGAGTAGGGTGAGGATACAGACTGTAGCTTGTTCTGATCCTGTGCAGTGGCCCCTCCATACCAGGCGGTGATGGAACCAGTTGGAATGCTCTCCACGGTACATCTGTAGAAATTTGCTCAAGTCATTGGTGACATACCAACTCCTCAAACTCCACGTGAAACATAGCCACTGTCGTGCCTTCTTCGTAATTGCATCAATGTGTTGAGCCCAGGATAGACCGTCAGAGATGTTGACACCCAGGAACTTGAAACTGCTCACCCCTCGATGAGGTCTGGTATGTGCTCCCTCAACTTCCCCTTCCTGAAGTCCACAATCAATTCCTTGGTCTCACTGACACAGTGCAAGGTTGTTGTTGCCACACCACTCCACCAGCCGGTCTATCCCACTCCTGTATGCCTCCTCGTCACCGTATAAGGTACCGCTGACAACAGCGAATTTATAGATAGCGTTTGCGCTGTGCCGAGTCGTGGGAGCAAGAAAGAGCAGGGCAATGCTAAGCATGCATCTTGGAGGTGTTGATTGTCAGTGAGGAAGAGATGTTATTTCTGATCCGCACTGACTGTTGATGGGGAGACTAGTGGAATCACAGATTAGTTGGAGGGTCTTGTTCCATATTTTAGAATCTTCTTTTTGCTCTCCAGATCCATGTTATGTTGTGCATTCTACAGCGAGATCTTCCTTAATTTTCTTCCGGGGTTTCACATAAATTACAGGAGCTTCATCTTGCACTATGACCTCCAAAGAAATGGTTCACAACCTCAATATTTTACAAGATTAGCTTTCAAAACATTATAATGTCCTTGTGCTGATGGTCTCGCACTGTCTAAACACTTAATCGTACCAAGGACTGAAGAAGCACAAATCTATCAGAGGCTGATGGAAAGCAGAATAAGTGCCTGGAGATAATTGTCTAACTGATTTAAGAAGAGCTACTCTGAGTAGTGTGGATTTGTTTATCACTGGATTCCTCTTGGATGACGCCTGTGACAGCTGCCACAACTCATTCCCATGTGAAAGAGAAACTTGCGTAATTGGTTAGCACAAAAAACAGAATAGAACTTTATTGTCATTGCACAAGACAACGAGATTGCACTCCGTGCAAAAGCAGATATTTACAATGCACCCGGTATGGCTTAATTAAAACAAAAATTCCCATATTTACATGCAACAAGTGACTTTAATAGTCCATTACACCCAAAGGCCATTGGCAAGCTGCGGTGTAGCGTTATTCAACTGCACAACAGCCCTCGGGAAGAAGCTGTTTATCAATCTGACTGTCTTGGCCGAGATGTTTCTGCATCTCCTTCCAGCTGGCAGCAGATTTTACAGACAGTGTCCGGGATGGGATGGGTCTCTAGTGATGTTACGAGCGCGCCGTGGGCATCGAGCATTGTAGATTGTTTCCAGGTCCGGGAGTTGAGTCCCGGTGATGTGCTGAGCTGGCCTACTTGTTGCCTGCCATGAAGATCTTAAAAGATTTATCCTCCTTCATATTAATTTGATAGCTTGTGAGAAATTTCTCAGGATTCTTTCAATAATATATGCTTTTAGAGCAGGACTTCCAAACGTTTCTGTATTGGCCATTTTCTGGTTGTGGATATGTGCATAGTAAGCACCTTACCTCCATCCTGCACAGACATGGCAACCATTTGTGGAGGGAAGGGGCCCATTTGAGTCAGGGCGAGCAGAAAAGCATCTTGGAAATGGAGATCAACAGTTGCATGAGATATTAACTATTCACAGGCCTGGCTGGAGGCAATGAGGATTGTGAGATGTTTAACAGGATTGTAGCAATGGGAACATAAAACGAGAGGCTCTCAGAGCAACTGCACTGGCAGACATCACAGTACATAATGTCTTTATGGTCTTCCTGTACTACCGTATAATGTCAGCTTATTGCTGGGGGTGGTGATAGAGACGGGTATATTAGGGACATTTAAGAGACTCTTAATTTGTACGTGGATGAAAGAACAAAGGAGGGTTATGTGGGAGGGAAGGGTAAGATTGAAGCATAGAAGAATGAGGGGAGATTTAACAGAGGTATATAAAGTTATGATGGGTATAGATAGAGTGAATGCAAGCAGGCTTTTTCCACTGAGGCTAGGGGAGAAAAAAAAGAGGACATGGGTTAAGGGTGAAGAGGGAAAAGTTTAAAGGGAACATTAGGGTTCTCCTTCACACAGAGAGTGGTGGGAGGGTGGAATGAGCTGCCAGATGAAGTGGTAAATGCGGGCTCACTTTTAACATTTAAGAAAAACTTGGACAGGTACATGGATGTGAGGGGGTATGAAGGGATATGGTGCAGGTGCAGGTCAGTGGGACTAGGCAGAAAAACGGTTCGGCACAGCCAAGAAGGGCCGAAGGGCCTGTTTCTGTGCTGTAATGTTCTGTGGTTCTATGATCTTGGAGTATTTTAAACATGATCGGCTGAAGGGCCTGTAGTGGGCTGTATTGTTCTATGTTCTAATGTCATTTCCTCCCCCTTCACCATATCTAATGTACGGAGAAGAGGATGAAGTGGACAATCAAATAAAGGAACTCACTTTGGTTGTTCTTTCTTAGAGAGGTTTCATAGAGTATACTCCACATTCAGCCCATCCAGTCTATGTGGGTGTTTACTCTCTGGCCAAGCTCCCTGCTTCCTTGCCTCGTTTAAAGTTCAAAGTTAATTTTGTTATCAAAGTCCATATACAACCCTGAGATTCATTTTCTTGCAGGCATACTCAGTAAATCTATAGAATTACTAACCATTGCAGTATCAATGAAAGGCTGCCATTCCCTTCTCCTTAAGACAGTAGAAAGTGGGCAAAGAGGAATCTTCCCAGCCTTGTTCTCCTCTCCATCTGCTACACCCAAATCCAGAACCACATGAGGTCCCTCGGTATTCTTCCTGGGCGATGTTATCACTGCAACCTCTTGTGACCGCGAAGGAGCTTCAATCGATTCCTCGTCGCTGGCTTTGTAAGAGAGGTGGAGGGGAACAGGATCCTCCTGTTCCAAGCACGTTGCTCCAACTGTGAGAAGCACCACTGTGGCAGCCAGGGAGTGCAGGACAACCGGTGAGCCGGCTACGGGATGGATTTGGGGAGGTACGGAGCACAGTTGAAGAGCACTGGGGCACAGGAGCAGTTGTAATTTCCACAGAGGGAAGCTCAGGGCTGCTTGTCCATTGCATCCAGCAGCTCAGGCCTCGTGAGAAATACTCCAGTAGTTAGGAAGTTCGATCAGAGTTTGTGGAGCGGAATCATGGGCTTCCACCTTAACAACTAGGGCAGCATCAGATGATCCTCTAAGTTAATTATTAAGCATTAATTACCCCGGGAAATACCCACGCAGGGCCTAAACACTGTTGGAGTGCAGATTCTGCTCAAGGCTGGGTGCTTGAGTAAGTTTATAGTTGGGCAAATCCAAAAAGGGTAACAGCTGTCCTTCTAATTCATTGCAGAATGCCCCCTCTCCCTCTCCCCAAGCCCTTGGCTGGCCTTTTAATGCCAAGATCGATCTAACCCTTCTCTCCCACTGGCCAATCCACACCAGGGGTGCGTGAAAAGAGCTACTTTTAATCAGGGCGGGGATCGAGATTTGAAGGCAGAGTTTCGTGGCAGGTTTTCTGATTTGAGGAGTGATAATTAGGGATGACAGCAAAAAAGTAATGGCTGAAATTTCGGGGAAGAAATTCAGAAGGCACAGGATATATACATTCCAAATAGGAAGAAGTATTCTGAAGGCAGGATGACACAACTGTAGCTAACAAGAGAAGTCAAAGCCAACGAGAGGGTATATAATAGAGCAAAAATTAGTGGGAAGTTAGAGGATTGGGAAGATTTAATATACTAACAGAAGGCAACTAAAAAAAGTCATAAATCAGGTAAAGAATACAAAAGTAAGCTAGCCAAGAATATTAAAGAGGATACTAAAAGTTTCTTCAGAAACACAGAGTGTGAAAGAGAGGCGAGAGTGTTTATCGGACCACTGGAAAACTGCCGGAGAGATAGTAAAGGGGGACAAGGAAATGGAAGACAAACAGAATACAGTCGGCCCTCCTTATCCGTGAGGGATTGGTTCTGGGACTGCCCGCGGATAGCAAAAAACACGGATGCTCAAGTATAGAATGACGTAGTATTTGCATATAACTTACGCACATCCTCCCATATACTTTAAAACATCTCTAGATTACTAGTAATACCTAATACAATGTAAATGCTATGTAAATAGTTGTTATACTGTATTGTTTATGGAATAATGACAAGAAAAAAAGTCTGTACATGTTCAGTACAGACGCAACCATCGTAGCTCTTCTGGGAACGCTGATGCCGCCTCAGCTTCAGCCGATCCCGATTCTCCCGTGATCTTTAAGTTCTTGACACTGTAGCGCTTTACATAGCTAGCCAGCCATCCCTTACTAGCCTTAAACTCCTTCCTCTCGCTCACAACACAAGTAGCGAACAAACGAGACGCGAGGCAAACAATGCTCAACTTCCCGGTTTTCCCAATCCGTGGTTGGTTGAATCCGCGCATGCGGAACCAGCAGATAAGGAGGGCCGACTGTAAGTATTATCTTCACTGTGGAAGACACTAGCAGTATGGTGAAGTTCCAGGCATGAGGGGTCATGGAGTGTGTGAAGTTACCATTACTAGGGAGAAGGTTCTTGCGAAACTGAAAGATCTAAGGTAAGTAAGTCATCTGGACCAGATCGTTTGTACCCCAAGGTTCTGAAAGAGGCTGAAGAGATCGTGAAGGCATTAATGATCTTACGAGAATCACTAGATGATTCTGGAATGATTCTGGAAGACTGAAAAATTGCAAATGCCACTCCACTCTTCAAGAAGGGAGAGAGGCAGAAGAAAGGAAACTATAGGCCAGTTAGTCTGACCTCAGTGGTTGGGAAGATGTTGGAGTCGCTTATTATGAGGTCTCAGGGTACTTGGAGGCACATGATAAAATAGGCCGTAGTCAGCATGGGTTCCTCATGGGAATCTTGTTGAATTCTTTGAAGAATAACAAGCAGGAGAGACAAAGGAGAATCAGTTGATGTTGTGTGCATGGATTTTCAGAAGGCCTTTGACAAGGTACCACACATGAGGCTGCTTAACAAGCTATGAGCACATGGTATTACAGAAAAGATTCTAGCATGGATACAGCAGTCACGAGGAAATCTGCAGATGCTGGAAATTCAAACAACACACACAAAATGCTGGTGGAACACAGCAGGCCAGGCAGCATCTATAGGGAGAAGCACTGTTGACGTTTCGGGTCCTGACGAAGGGTCTCGGCCTGAAACGTGGACAGTGCTTCTCCCTATAGATGCTGCCTGGCCTGCTGTGTTCCACCAGCATTTTGTGTGTGTTATTTGGATAAAGCAGTGGCTGGCTAACAGGAGGCAAAGAGCGGGAATAAAGGGAGCCTTTTTCTGGTTGGCTGCCAGTGACTAGTGGTGTTCCACAGGGAACTGTGTTGGGCCTGATTCTTTTTATGTTATATGTCAATGATTTGAACGATGGAATTGAGGGCTTTGTTGCAAAATTTGCGGACGATATGAAGATAGGTGGAGGGGCAGGTAGTTTTGAGGAAGTAGAAAGACTACAGAAGGGCCTAGACAGATTAGGAGAATGGGCAAACGAGTGACAGGTGGAATACAATGTCGGGAAGCGTATGGTCATGCACTTTGGTAGAAGAAATGAAAGTGTTGACTATCTTCTAGATAGAGAGAAAATACAACAACTGGAGACACAAGGTGACATGAGGGAGCTTTGCAGGGTTTCCTAAAGGTTAATTTACAGATGGGTCTGTGGTGAGGAAGGCAAATGCGATGTTAGCATTCATTTCAAGAGAGTTAGAATATAAAAGCAAGGATGTAATGTCAAGACTTTATAAAGCACTGGCGAAGCCTCCCTTGGAGTAGTGTGAGCGGTTTTGGGCCCCTTAGAAAGGATGTGCTGAAACTGGAGGTGAGGTGGAGACACAGTCCAGATGCAGGTTTCAACCCAAAGCGTCAGCAATCCCTTTCCTCATGTAGATTTATTTATGTCCTTATTGAGATATGGCGCTGAATAGGCCTCTCCAGCCCTTCGAGGCGTGACGACCAGCAATCCCCCAATTTAACCCTAGCCTAATCATGGGATAATTTACAATGACCAATTAACCCACCAACTAGTAGGTCTTTGGACTGTGGGAGGAAACCCACGTGGTCATGGGGAGAACGTACAAACTCCTTATGGCCAGTGGTGGGAATTGAACCCAGGTTGCTGGTACTGTCAAGCGTGGTGCTGACCACGATGCTACCATGCTACATGGCCCTCTGAGATCCCCAGCTGATTGTTTGTTGCCTCATATTTGGACCTCTAACGTGCAGGGCAATAGCATCAGAAACCAGCCTGTCCGTGCTTAAACCCATCCTCACTGTCCTCTCTCAGCGTTCGCTTCATTCCAGTGGAGCAGTTGGCAGTAGGGCAAGGTACAGGCATTAAATCGACTTGCTCCCTATTGTCTGACAGCCATTTTCACCAATGATCACAGTCCACAGGTAGGTTAGCAAGCCTTTCAATGCTTACACTGAATTGCGGCACAGTAGCTGTTTCAGAAATGTTAGAGCATTATTGTTCCAGATGCATCATGATCAGCAGGCGTTAATTGACATTCTTACAAATTACATGCTTCAAAACCACATTCCTGCAAGTTTTATAGTTTGTTAATTTGAGGAAAAATGAGTAAGCCTGCCATTTCTTCTGACAGGCTCTAATTGCAGGTTTAGCTGGGTACACAGAATGATTTTCGCTGCTTAATCTGTAAAAGTTCAGGATATCCACTTCATACACCAGGCATCAAACCACTGGTGGGCTCGTAGAGTCGCATTACCTAGGTTAGCCTGGACTGCTCTAACCGGGCTTAGATTTGGCGCATTTATATCAGACGAATGGCTGAATACTCTGAGAGACAATCACCCTCATCTGTTACCTGAGCCCATGTAAGCACAGCAAGAGCTTACACACCCTGGTGTTACAGGATATTGGCATTTATCGCAAACAAGCGAGGGAAATGATTGTAATTACTGCTGCTGTGTCGCTACAAGTAATGGCTTCATGATTACCACGCGATGACAGTGAACAATTCTGTGATGAACTGTAGTTCTTTTGTGATGAACTGATGCTGTGCCAGATAAGTCTTGGATAAACTAGTAAAACTGGCTCAATTCTTAATCAGAGATTAATTAGCAAATTCCATTCATCTGAGCAAGGCACTTTCTGTGTCTTCTGATTATACCGATGCCCTGAGGCCATGTGAATGCTGCCTCAGCAAGTGATAGATTTCCAAATAAACTATTGTCTAAAACTTTCTATTGTCTAAAATACAGGGGAATCTAAACTGGAGGATCAGAGAAACTCAGGTGACACAGTAATGAGGGCCTGACTGATGAGTTTGCAATTTCTCCGGCTATTGGTGACCTTCCCATCCACGCCCGAATTACCGTAAAGTGAGCAGCATTGGATTCAGTGAGGAATTAACCCACCGGGCGGTGCGGTGGTGCAGTGGTCAGCTCAATGCTTTACAGTGCCAGCGACACGGTGAGGAATTTGCACGTTCTCCGTCTGACCATATGGATTTACTCCTGATGTCCTGGTTTCCTCCCACGGTCCGAAGGTGTACTGGTTGGGACGGTTAGTGGTCTTTGTAAACTGTCCCGTGATTAAGCTAGGGTTATATCGGGGATTGCTGTGTAACTGGATTTCCTCCGGGTGCTCCAGTTTCCTCCCATAGTCCAAGGCTGCACTGGTTGGCAGGTTAACTGGTCGTTGTAAAACGTGCTGTGAATAGGGCAGGGGTTGCCGGGCAGCACAGCTCAAAGCGCTGGGCTCGGGCCTATTCCCAGCTGTATCTCAATAAAAAATATAAAATAGAAATAAAATAAATTGTGTAGTGCCCTGCTTCAAATCTTTACTTTTACGCTGTAGGTATTTCATTTAGCAGCTCTGTTCTGCTTTCAGCCTGTTTGTTGAAGATAAGGGATGATATGGAATGTGTGCCATCCAATTAGCGGCAGGTTTTTCTTGGTGAGGGACAATAAGATTGCTCTTGGGCCTTCTGTTTGAGAGGAGATGAAGAGAGAAGATGCTGGGGAGAATGGTCATAGCGTGCAATCTGGTGGGAGACCCGTTTGTTCGAGATGGGTTGTGAGCAACATTCGGAAGGTGGCGTGTGTTTTCATGTTGACCGAGGGCCCAGCGCGTGAGTGACAGAGAAGTTCAAGATGAGCTCCAACTTGTGCACATTTGACTGTTTAATTAGAATGGGCCCTTTCCTTTTTGTTATTCTTTACTGATGTTTCAATTAAGATTTATAAATATAATTCCTTTAATTGTATGCAGCGTACTGTCTGTTATTTCGTGGCACTAATCTGTAACAGGGGAGCAAATGACACAGCAGGCTTGGTGTGGGATCGAGCGCACCTCAGTCTCACCAGGTTGTCTTCTCCAGGCTTACACAGCCGAGGAAACCAAGGTGTTTTCAATTGTAACACAAGTTTGCTTATGTTGGATTAGGGCATACAATTGTCGTTCTCCTTGATTTATCTTGTCGTTTAATTTTCCTGTACTTCCTTGTATTTTTATATAATTGCCTGTATGCATGTAATTGTTCAGTCAATCTTCCAGTAATTGTAGTCTCGCTGATTCTGCATTTTCTCAGCTTTTCTGCAGTTAATTATAGATTAATTGTTATCACTGCAGTTTTCTTTGTCTCTAGTCAGAGTATGAGGTAACCACAACTTCTTTCCTTGTTCGTTCTTTGTTCTTGTTACACTTAATAAAACAGCCAAATGCAACATGGTTTATATCTTATTCTTGACTTCTGAGGAAACTTTGGGCCACAGAGACACCAGGATCCAACAGCTATTAAAATTTTAAAAAAAGGCAGAAACTGGAGAGTTGAGAAAAAAACACAAAGCTCCCTGGTCAGGTGATTTCTGCACAAAGAGAGTTAACATTTTGGTCTGAGATTTTTATTTTGGAAGTTCTGATAGATGGTCGTTGACCTGAAATGTTAACTTCGTTTCTCTTTCCACATGTGCTGACTGACCTGCTGGGTGTTCCTGTTTTAATTGTTTATAAGCTGAGCACAGTGATCAACTTTAATGAAAGAACTTCTAAAATGCACTAATGTCATGAAGGCATCCCACGTTTTTGGAAACCTTGGAGACACGGCTTTATAGCTGAGAGAATCTCCCAGCTGGGAAGGTTAGCATGCACCTCTGTTCAACCTAGCCTTACTGAATTCCTCAGATCTTAATAGTAATATTGCAAACAAATTAGTATTCATGGTTAATGTTGTAAGTCCAGAACCCTTCACCTGAACCATTCTGGTGAATGGGCTGGAAACTGAAACGTTAATTGTATCTCTTTCTACAGAGCAACACACACAAAATTCTGGGGGATCTTAACAGGCCAGGCAGCGTCTATGGAAGTAAGTCCTGCTGAAGGGTCTCGGCCCGATATGTTGCCTGTACTTTTTTTCCACAGATGCTGCCTGGCCTGCTGAGTTCCTCCAGCACTTTGTGTGCGTCGCTCGGATTTCCAGCATCTGCAGGTTTTCTCTCGTCTCTTTCCACAGATGCTGCCTGACCAACTGAGTATATTCTGTTTCTGTTTCGGATTTCCAGCATCTGCAGGTTTTCTCTCGTCTCTTTCCACAGATGCTGCCTGACCAACTGAGTATATTCTGTTTCTGTTTCGGATTTCCAGCATCTGCAGGTTTTCTCTCGTCTCTTTCCACAGATGCTGCCTGACCAACTGAGTATATTCTGTTTCTGTTTCGTATTTCCAGCATCTGCAACTGGCTTTTTTTTGTGTGTGTGATTTTTGGTAATTTCTGGAAGCTGCTTGTGGACAAGTCTAACTAGCAGAGACTAAAAAATCTGTTCGGGCATCAGGTTTTAAAGGGGATGATGTTGTCAATCTACTTTGATTTCTTTTTCCTCACCTGCAGTTAACAAAAGTCTGTCAGTCACAGATTTAAAATTAAGCATTGACTCAACTTCTGTGTCCACTGATAAAGAGAGTGCGTAGGAAGGGTCTCGGCCCGAAACGTCGACAGTGCTTCTCCTTATAGATGCTGCCTGGCCTGCTGTGTTCCACCAGCATTTTGTGTGTTGTTGTTGTTTGAATTTCCAGTATCTGCAGATTTCCTCGTGTTTGCATAGGAAGTTTGTAACTTCACTTCTGCAGGGCATGACTCTGATTTCTTAAATTCTGCCCCCGGGAATTACATTCTTTAATCACCAGAACTAGTTTCCCCCCATCCATCAAATCAAATCTCCTTAATATCTTGAAAATGTATCTCAAATTACCCTGCAACTGAGACGAGAAACCTAGGCGAGGATGGTAAAGACCCAAGTGCTGGAGTATTGGAGACTAGAATGGAGACCCGATACGATTCTGAGACGAGGACAGGGTTTTAAAGTAGGCGCGAGGCAAGAATCTAAAGCACAGCTGATGACTGGACGCTGAACCTCAGTTCAGGTGCTCTTTAAATATTAAAATCCTGGCGCCAAAACATGGCCGCCAATTAGCGGGGCGGGCCTGAATCTTCAAAGGGGCCGTGCCAGCTCTCCATATTCCGGAGAGCTGCGGCATGTGAACCCTGGAAGCTGGTGTGGTCGGGTGCGTGTAACTTTCTAAGTCGACAATCTTGTTGAGAATTCTTTTTTTTTTGACTAACAGAGCCACACGTTCAAGGGGAATCTGAGGGCATTCTTATTCACTTAGAAGGTAGTTTAGGTGTGGAACAAGCTGCCAGCAGAATTGGTAGATAAGAATACAGCTGTAACATTTAAGAGAAGTTTGGACAGATAAGTAGATGAGAGGGATGTAAAGAGCTATGCTCCAGATGTAAGTAGATAGACCAGTTTGGCATGGACTAGATAGGCTGAAGGGCCTGTTTTGGTGCTGTAATACTCCATGACCCTATAAAACTATCGTCCGGTGCATTAACATCAACCACTATGAAATGCTTTGAGTGGCAGGTCATGGAACACATTAAATACTTTCTCCCGGCTACACAGGACCCTTTCCAGTTTGCTTATTGCTCGTCGATCCAATGAGGATGCAATAGCCACTGTCCTGTTCCTCCTGTCCTGGAAATGGGGTCTCATATGCCAGACTGCTGTTTATAGACTTCAGTTCAGCGATCAGCACCATCATACCCCAGAAACTAATGGGGAAACTGGCCTCACTGGGTCTCTACACCTCCCACTACAATTGGATTCTGGACTTAACAGAAAGGCCACAGTCAGTCCGTGTGGGCAGTAACGTCTCTGAGCTCTGGCGCTCACCAGGGCTGTGTGCTCAGCCCACTGCTGACGCATGACTGTCGCAGGATTCAGCCCAAACTGTGTCATCAAGTTTGCCCTTACCAGGAACCATGACGAGATGGAGTTTGGAGAGGACGAGGAGCGGCTGGTGTGAGAAGGACAACCTAAGCCTGAACGTTGGGGAAGACAAAGGAAATCTTTGTGGACTTCAGGAAGGTGCAGACGAACCATCACCCTCTGCGATTTCATGGCTCCTCCGTAGAAAGGGTTAAGTGCGTCAAGTTCCTGGGAGTTCACATCACAGACCTCACCTGGTCCCTCAATGTCACCTTCCTGAACAAGAAGGCACAGCAGAGCCTCCACTTCCTAAGAAGACTGAGACAAGCAAGGCTCCCCCCCCACCCACAATCACCACCATCTTAACTGTGGTTTACAGGAGCAATACTGAGAGTGTTAAGTTGCATCTCCATCTGGTATGGGAGCAGATGAGCATCAGACCAGAAGTCCCTGCGGAGGACTGTGAGAATGACTGAGAGGATCATAGGGTTTCTCCCTGGCATCCACTGGGAATATTTATCAGGAGCGCTGCACACACAGACCCTTAGTGTTATTAAGGATCCCACCCATCCATCCAGCATCCTCTTTGACTTTCTGCCGTCAGGGAAAAGACTATGATGTGTAAAAACAAGAATGGTCAGGATGAGAAACAGTTTCTTTCCCCAGGCCATTAGGCTTCTGAACTCTCTGCCGCAATGTATTTGAAGTGTCGCTGGTTAATCTGTTCCGTACCTGATGATATTTAATATTAATATACTTCACTTTGTTATTCATGGGTGATTCATCTGTAGATTTTATCCTGATGGAATGAATACTGATTTCTCCTTCTGGTAAAAATTCCCGTCCCATTCCCTCTTCTTCTATTTCCCACTCTGGCCTCTTACTTCTTCTCACTTGCCTATCACCTCTCCCTGGTGCCTCTCCTCCTTCCCTTTCTCCTAAGGTCCACTCTCCTCTCCGATCAGGTTCCTTCCTCTCCAGCCCTTTGTTTTTCCCACCCTCCTGGCTTCACCTATCACCTTCCAGCTAGTACTCCTTCCCCTACCCCCACCTTTGTATTCTGGCATCTTACCCTCTTCTCTCCCAGTCCCGAGGAAGGGTCTCAGCCCAAAACGTCGACCATGGATGCAGCCTGACCTGCTGAGTTCCTCCAGCATCTTTTGTGTGTGCCCTAGATTTCCAGCATCCGCAGGATCTCTTGTGTTTATGAAGAGGAACACCTGCCCATTGCTTTGAGCTTCTTACTGAATACGTTTCAGAAGCACTCAGGAAGGTGGGATAATCGTACTTTGTGTTGTGTTTGAGGTCTTGATCTACTAAGCATTCTTTTACTCAGATAATCCCCTCCTACCACCTTCCCACCCTGCACCAAATGCCCTTCCATCACTCTGCCGTGCTCTCCAGTGCCGATTGTTGCATCTCCAACAGACCAGTGATCCCTCTTCAACAGACCAGGTTGGGGAGCTGATAGGAAATGGTCTTTGCACTGCTCCCTCTCACTCAGCTTCCTCCATCCCTGGCAGCATTCCCACCCCCATTCCCAGGAGAAATCCTCCCATTCACAGCAGCCCTGCAACCCCTCCATTCCCTGCAGCACTCCACCCATTCCCAGCAGGCCTCTTCCATTCCCGGCAGAACCCCTTTCATTCCCAGCAGAATTCCCAGCTCATTTCCAGTAAAAATCCTGTCCCTGTTCCCACAGAACTGCAGCCTCTATTCCAAGCAGACCTCCTTCCCTGCTCCCTGTGGCACCTGACTGAGGCGAGAGTGCACCTACTATTCCTTCTGTTTCGCCATGGACCAAGCCAAAGTCAGTCAGTATCGGTGAAACCGGCAGTAATGAGCCCAAGCCGGTTACTTCATGAAACGTGCTGGTGAGTGAGCGCAAGTCACAGCAAACAATGGCATTGGCTCCTCAGCAGCGGTCTCAACGTGGAGCAGGTTGGTAACTCCGTGAGACGCTCACTGGTGAATCAGCAGCAAGTACACGGGGAGAGACAGTGACTCAGCGTCCCTCACTCCATGGGGAAGAAAGCAGTCAACCTACACGCGGGTTTCCCTCAGTTTCCTCAGAAATCCCAAAGGGTTGGTAGGTTAATTGTCCACTGTAAATAGCCAGTAGTTTATAAATGAATGGAGTAGCTGATGAGAAGGTAAGGGGAATAAAAATGGATTAATATTGGACTAGTGTAAATGTGGGGTTGCTGGCTGGCATGGATTTGGAGGGCTGAAGGGCTTGTTTCCATGTTGTATCTCTCTATGACTCTACAATATTACATCATAGAGAGGTAATGTTTAATGTTCAATCAGTCAGCAGCTGTTACTCCAGGGGCCTGTCAATCTCACGGCTATAACAAAACCGGAAAGTACCGGAAGCTCTCAGACCGCCTCTGCTGGGAAAGGAACGGAGTTAATAACCCAGTTTCACCAGACGCTGGAAATCCTCAGCAGCACGCACAAAGTGCTGGAGGATCTCCGCAGGTCAGGCAGCATCTGTGGAGGGGAGTAGACAGTCGACGCTTCAGGACGAGGCCCTTCATGAGGACTCGTGATGAAAGGTCCCAGCCCGAAGCTTGGATTGTCTATTTCCCTCCATAGACGCCGCCTGACCTGCTGAGCATAAACACTAGAGATTCTGCAGATTCTAGAAATTCACACAGAACGCTAAAGGTCATCAACAGGCAGAATGATGAGTCCTGACAAAGGGTCTTGTCCCGAAACATCAGCCGCTTATTCCTCTCCAGAGATGCTGCCTGAACTGCTGAGTTCCTCCATCGTTTTGTGTGATATATGCCTGACTTGCTGAGCATTTTGTGTGTTGTGACAGTTCAGTTGGAACCCTTCGTCACTCGGAAGGCGGATCTCTGACCTGAGACGCTGACTGTTACTTTCCCCACAGTCCAACCCTGACCTCCAGCAGGACCTGTTTCTGTTTTAAACTTCCAGCACACGTAGCCTTACCGGATTCTCACAACAGTGAATCTGCATCTGCTCTGTCGTGCCGCAGTCAGCACCTTCTACGCACCGTTAGAGTAACAGACACTGGGACTCTGCTCCAGCAGGCCACAGTGCATCGCCAGCTGTCTCCCTGTTACACTGGTCTTGAAGCAGCATCGAAGCAGAGACTGGGAAATGTATCTATGAACCCTTCAAGCATATGTTGCTGGATCAGGACACGTTATCCCAGGGAAAGAACCAGGAGTGAATAAACACCTACAACACCAGGAAACAGCCAATCAGTAATGTGAAATTGGTTTGAGGTATATTTCTTATTGTAACTTATAATCTTTAATCTCTTGCAATGCACTGCTGCCACAAAGCAACACGCTTCATGACATATGAAAGTGATAATGAACGTGATTCTGGTAAAAGTGAACGAGTTACGTTGTAAATCGGGTGATAAGTTGCTCAGTGGCTATTCCACTGCAGACTTGGCATTTCTGAGTCTGCCTCACTGTGTAGCAGGTTTATTCTCTGATCTCCACGTCGGCGAGTGATTGCCACAAGGCAGGCGCTTACTCAGCACCAGGCACCCCGCTAAACAAGCAGCAGGCTAACTCAGTGCACGGGACGATCAGTGCCCATTAAAACGTGAAGCAGATAATTGTAGTGTCAAGCCCGACAGTGTGAACATTGAGTTCTCTAACTTCTGGCAATCACTTCTCTCTGTCTCTTCCCCCCCACTGTTTTATTTTCCTTCCTGATCCCACTGCTCTGATCACTCTACTTCTTCCCCCTCCCCCCAACTATCACCCACTCACTCCTCCCAATGGGCCCTCTACACCTCCTTCCCTCTTTTGCAGGTCTCACTGCCTTGATGACCACAAGACCATAAGACATAGGAGCAGAATTAGGCCATTTGGCCCATCGAGTCTGCTCTGGCTTTCAATCATGGCTGATCCTTTTTTACCCCTCCTCAGCTCCACACCCCGGCCTTCTCCCCATAACCTTCGATGCCATGTCGAATCAAGAACTTATCAAGCTCTGCCTCAAATACACCCAACGGCCTGACCTTCACAGCTGCCTGTGGTAACATATTCCACAAATGCATCACCCTCTGGCTAAATCTCTGTTTTAAATGGACGCCCCTCGATCAAATTCCCTATCAGATTCCATCTTCTTCGGCCCTTTGCCACTTCCCTGCATACCACCTCCCTGCCTTTCACATAATTCTCACTTGCCTCGTTCCCTCATCTGCCTGTCACATGCCCCCCCCCCCCGCAGGAACCACCTGTCACCTGTCTATCCACCCCCCCCCCCCTTTTTGATTCTGGCTATCTTCCCTCTATCCTTCCCGTTCTGATAAAGGGTTTCGACCTGAAATGCCGACTGTTCATTTCCCTCCCTAGCAACGCGCACACAAAATGCTGGAGAAACTCTGCAAGTCAGGCAGCATCTATGGAGGGGGACAAGCGGTTGGAGTATCGGGCCGAGCCTCTTCACCAGCATCTGCAGAATCTCTTGTATCTACCGTTTCCCTCCGTAGATGATGCCTGACTTGCCGAGTTCCTCCAGCTCCTTTGTGTGTCGGTCCGGATTTCCAGCGTCGGTAGCCTTTTGTATCTCCACGATGAGTCAGCACCAGCTGAACAGGTGACCATGAAACTGCGACTGACCCCGTGAAGCAGACAAAGGGCGAATCAGCGGTGTTGCCCTGTAATAAAGGAACGTCTGGGAGTGGCAGCTCATCAGCTGTCCCTGGTGCAAAACACATCGGTGAGTCAGCACTCTCTTTCATGGCTTCCAGCTGTCGTGTGACTCCGCCGAGCAAGCCAATGTGAACAAGAAACTTCTTCCAACAAATAAAACTGGCAGAAGAGAGTCAGCTAGCCGGGCCAGGCAGTAGTGAATGAGACACTTGTTACACCAGGGAAGTAGCAATGGTGGATCGGCACACATACATTGCAAAACTGGTCACCGAGACCCTGGCCATGTTTCTATAGGTCCTTAAGACATAGGAGCAAAATTAGGCCATCTAGCCCATTGAGCCAGCTCCTCCATTCCATCAAGGCTGATTAATTAGTCCCCTCAATCTCATCCTCCTGTCTTCTCCCCATGATTGATCAGGAACCTAACAACCTTCGCTTTAAATATACTGAGTGATTTGACCTGCACAGACGTCTACGGCAATGAATTCCACAGGTTCACCACCCTCTGGCTAAAGAAGTTCCTGCTCTTCTCTGTTCTAAATGGACGTCCCTGTATTCTGAGATAAAGCCCGCTGGTCCTAGACTCACCCACTTTAGGAATCATCCCCTCCACATTCACTGTGTCTAGGCATTTCAATATTTGATAGGTTTCGATGGAGGCCCACCCTCATTTTTCTAAACTCCAACCAGTACAGGCCCTGAGCCATCATTCGGTCCTCAAATGTGAATCCTTTCATCCCCTGAATCATTCGCGTGAACCTCCTCTAGACCCTCTCCAACGCCAGCACTTCTTTTCTTAGATAAAGAGCCCCAAACTGCTCACAATAATGCCGTATAAAGCCTCAGCATTACATCCTTGCTCTTATATTCCAATCCTCTTGAAATGAATGCTAAAAGTTGCATTTGCCTCCTTTACCACTGACTCAACCTGCAAGTTATCCCGTCGGGTATCCTGCACAAGGTACCAAGTCTCTTGGTACTTCTGAATTTTTAACTCCCTTCTTCCTCAACATGCCTGCCCCTCCACCTAACTTTGTATTTTCCACAGACTTGGCCACAAAGCCATCAATTCCTTCATCCAAATTAGTGACAAATAATGTGAAAAAGAGCAGTCCCAACACAGATCCCTGTGGAACACCACTAGTCACTGGCAGCCACAGGAAAAGGCCCCTTCATTCCCACTCTTTGCTTTCTACCAGTCAGTCGATCTTCTTTCGATGCTAGTATCTTTCCTGCAATACCACGGGCTCTTATCTTGTTAAGCAGCCTCATGCACAGCACCTTGTCAAAGGCCTTCTGAAAACAACATCCACTGACTTTATCTATCCTGCCCGTTATTTCCTGAAAGAATTCCCGTTAAGGAAACCATGCTGACCTTAATCATGTGCCTCCAAGTACCCGAAAACCTCATCCTTGATAATGGACTCCAACTTCTTCCCAACCACTGAAGTCAGGCTATCTGGCCTATCATTTCCTTTCTTCTGCCTCCCTCCCTTCTTAAAAGAGTGGAGTGATTTTTGCAATTGTCCAGTCCTCAGGAACCAGGCCAGAATCTGATTCCTGTAAGATCATTACGAATGCTTCCACAATCTCTTTAGCTTCCTCTTTCAGAACCCTAGAGTGTAGTCTGTCTGGACCAGATGACTTTCCAATCTTTAGACTTTTCAGCCTCCCAAGCACCTTTTCCTTAGTAATAGCAATGACACACTTCTGCCCTAGGCACTATTGTACCCTCCACAATGAAGACTGATGCAAAATACTTATTAAGTTCATCTGTTATTTCTTTGTTCCCCATCACTACCTCTCCAGTGTCATTTTCTAGTGGTCTGATACACACTCTCATCTCTCTTTGTCTCCTCTTTTACATCATCGACTGGCATACCTTCATATGTCATCTTTTCTCTCTTTATTTCCTTTTTAGTTGTGTTCTGTTAGTTTTCAAAAACATCCCAGTCTGCTAGCCTCCCACTAGTTTTTGCTATGTTACCTGCCCTCTCTACTATCATGTAGGTATTTAGAATGTGTGAGGAAATCTGAGCACCCAGAGGAAATCCACATGGTCATGGAGAAGCGGACAGTGGCAGGAGTCGAAGCCCGCTGACCGCAACGCTACCGTGCCTGTAGACCCATGAAACAGGCAACTGTGTATGCCAACTGTGGCATTGTGAAACCGCTAATTGTGAATTGCATCAGCTATATAAGCGCATAAAAGTGAATGAACTTCCCCGACATCATGAAACAGGCAAATGTGAATGGTCTCTGGTACACACACACACACACACACACACACACACACACACACACACACACACACACACACACACACACACACACACACACACACACACACACACACACACACACACACACACACACACACACACACACACACACACACACTGTTGACAGGCACTGTGAAAGAGGCCGTACCTGTTATAGGGTGAAGATGACATCAAGAATCTTCGCCTGTTATTCTGTGAGGTACCCAGCACGTTAAGCAGGCAATAGTGACCCAGAGTGGCCAACTTCACTCACCCCAACTCTGAGCGGATTCCACTACCTATGGACTCACTTCCAAGGACTCTACAACTCAAGTTCTCAATATTATTTCTTTACTTATCATTATCATTCTGCTTCTCTTTTTGTATTTGCACATTGGTTGTATGTCCGCCTTTGCTTGTGTGTAGTTTTTCATTGATTCTGTTGTGTTTCTTTGTATCTACCATGAATGCCCACAAGAAAATTAATCTCAGGTTAGTATACGGTGACAGATACTGTACGTACTTCGATAATAAATTTACTTTGAGCTTTGCTTCTGCCAGGCTTCAACGGAAACTTCAGTCGAGGATTTTCTTACCGAGCTGCCAATTTGCAATTGGTCACTTCACGCTGTGGCGAAGAGACGGCTTCACCCCTGCATTATCACTGAAGCAGGGCCTGAGGTCCTGCTTTCCATTGTGAAGTGATTGGTACCGACGATTCGATGTTCTCTCAGGCCTGGCAGCTGCTCAGCACAGAAAAGCAGACGCACATTAACTGAGGTTCAATCTGTTGGAATGAAGAGTACGTTTTGTACCTCGCACAGCAACTCTCATCAGTTACAATTAACCATCTGTGTGCCATTGCTGTAATAAGCCAATAATCTAATGTTGTGTCTTCTAGGAGGCTTCTTTTCCACCGTGCCTTCATCCATCAAATGACTCGTGGGACCTCCCAAGAAGGTGAACGCTCTGTGTTGGTGGTCCCATGTAAGCTGCAAATTGCTTCCAGTGGCTGAAGTGAAAGCTCTCTAATAAGGGCACACAACTGAAATACGAGTGAATTAAACAGGAATCAGTATTATGGATCTGCTTTTGGTGTTAATACAGGGATGAAATTGTCTCTTCGTTACAGCGTGAAGTGGCCGATTGCGAATTGGCAGCTCAATAAGAAAATCCTCGACTCCAAGTTTCCGTTGAAGCCTGGCAGAAGCAAAGCTCAAAGTAAATTTATTATCGAAGTACGTAGAGTATCTGTCACCAAATACTACCCTGAGATTCACAGTAGCAACACAACAGAATCAGTGAAAAATTGCGCACAAGCAAAGGCGGACATACAATCAATGTGCAAAAGATGATAAACTGTACAAATACAAAAATAGAATAAAAATGATAAATCAAGAAATAATATTGAGAACTTGAGTTGTAGAGTCCTTGGAAGTGAGTCCATAGGTAGTGGAATCCGCTCAGAGTTGGGGTGAGTGAAGTTGGCCACTCTGGGTCACTATTGCCTGCTTAACGTGCTGGGTACCTCACAGAATAACAGGCGAAGATTCTTGATGTCATCTTCACCCTATAACAGGTACGGCCTCTTTCACAGTGCCTGTCAACAGAATGTGTGTGTGTGTGTGTGTGTGTGTGTGTGTGTGTGTGTGTGTGTGTGTGTGTGTGTGTGTGTGTGTGTGTGTGTGTGTGTGTGTGTGTGTGTGTGTGTGTGTGTGTGTGTGTGTGTGTGTGTGTGTGTGTGTACCAGAGACAATTCACATTTGCCTGTTTCATGGTGTCGGGGAAGTTCATTCACTTTTATAGAACTTAGAAATCTACAGTACATTACAGACCCTTCAGCCCACAATGTTGTGCCAACCATGTAACCTAAGAAAGTGCTTAGAATTTTCCTACTGCTTAGCCCTCTGTTTTTCTAAGCTCCCTGTACCTATCTAAGAGGCTCTTAAAGGACCCTATAGTAGCCACCTTTACCACCATCGCTGGCAGTGGATTCCACGCACCCATCACTCTGTGTGAAAAACTTACCCCTGACATCCCCCTTGTACCTATTTCCAAGCACCTTAAAACTATGCCCCTTCGTGTTAGCCATTTCATCCCTGGGAACAGAGCCTCTGACTATCCACACAATCAATGCCTGTCATCATCTTTTACACCTCTATCAGGTCACCTCTCATCCTTCAAACATTATCTGTTTGTATAGAAGATGTGATTCACAGTTAATGGTTTCACAATGCCGCTGCTGTTACACACTGTTGTCTGTTTCATGCATCTACAGATGTTGATTTCATGCTGTAACAGATGCAGTTTCACTGTTGGCTGTTTCATGTTGTAACCAGAATCAGAATCAGGTTTAACATCACCAGTATACGCCGTGAAATTCGTTGTCTTTGCGACACAATACATAATAATAAGGCCAAAAAAAAACACGAAAATAAAAATTAAAGAAGTGGTGAGGTGGTGTTCCTGGGTTCAACGTCTATTCAGAAATCGGATGGCGGAGGGGAAGAAGCTGTTCCTGAATCGTTTAGAGTGTACCTCCCTCCTGATGAGGGAGACAAGAGGGCTTGTCCAGTGCTGATTCACCTCGAGAATAGTGACTGGGCAGAGACTATGTCAAGAATGGGTAACATGGGTGCTGGAAAGAAGGAAGGATAATGTATTATATTAAGGAGGCAGGTACATGTGCTTCAGCCTATAAAGGTCATCGTGGCTTGATCCCCATTTGTAATTTTGGTGTAATCCGATGGTAAAATTGAAGCCTTAATAGTTAATACAGAGCATTGCCAAAAGAGCCCAAATGTGCATTTGCAACGACTGACAATACATCCTATTATTGCATTCAAAATAAATCTGGGTTGATGGATGTAACTGCAGCCATCTTGAGAGATATCCATGTTCTGCCCGATACTTCACGTTTCACATTTGCATGCCTTTGGAACGAGCCCATCAGCAATGCTGCACCAGCAGATCCCTTCACCGGAGAACCGGCAAACTTCCTTCTCATTCTCTCAAAGCACAGAGGCCAAGGCCCAATTGTTGGTCAATGGGGTTGGTAGACTCCGGTAGTAATAGTCGTCATGGACACAATGGGCCAAGGGGCTTGCTTCTGCCCAGAATGACCCCATCACTGTGTTTCTAGGTGGCTATACCTAGATTGGAATGCTGACGCACTGCCTCCTGATGCTCCACGTGCATCTACCTAGCTGGTGAAAGACTATTCTCTGCAAGCTGTGTTTTGCTTCCTTGTTTGTTGCAGTACACAAGATACACCTGATATTTATTATTCAAACAGCCAAGACTGTTTCCCTACCAATTCAGCCGAGGGTGAAGCAAAGTAGGTGCCATGTCTGATGGCAGAACTATACTTTCAAAGACTAACCAAGCTGAACAAAACTGGACACACATGCAGAGGACCAAACCCTTACCGCAGTAATTTTGCAAAATCGGGCCTTTGTTTGGATTAAATTGGTGCTCTCTACAAAAGGCAAAGCAAACCTCTGGTTGATACATCTCAGTAAAATCCATTCACCCACAACACAGATCAAACATAGAGCCATCCTGAGGAATAAAAATTTAAGCAACACACACAAAATGCTGGTGGAACGCAGCAGGCCAGGCAGCGTCTATAGGGAGAAGTGCTGTCGACGTTTCGGGCTGAAACCCTTTGTCAAGATAACTGAAAGAAAAGATAGTAAGAGATTTGAAAGTGGGAGTGGGAGGGGAAATCCTAAATGATAGGAGAAGATGTGGGGGGGAGGTGGGATGAAGCTAAGAGCTGGAAAGGTGATTGGCAAAAGGGATACAGAGCTGGAGAAGGGAAAGGATCATGGAACGGGAGGCCTAGGGAGAAAGAAAGGGGGAGGGGAGCACCAGAGGGAGATGGAGAACAGGCAGAGTGATGGGCAGAGAGAGAACAAAAAGGGGAGGGGGGAAATAAATAAATCAGGGATGAGGTAAGAAGGGGAGGAGGGGCATTAACGGAAGTTAGAGAAGTCAAGGTTCATGGCATCAGGTTGGAGGCTACCCAGGTGTTGTTCCTCCAGCCTGAGAGTGGCTTCATCTTGACTTCATCTTTAGTTTAGAGATACAGCACAGTTTCAGGCCCTTCAGCACAACGAACCTTCTCTGGCCCATTACACCCATGGGACCAACTAACCTACTAACCCCTACATCTTTGGAATGTGGAAATAAATTGAAGCACCTGAAGGAAGCTCGGGTGATTGCAGGGAGCTGGTACAAACTCCTTCTAGACAGCGGCAGAACTGAACCCGTGTTACTGGCGCTGTAATGGCATTACGTTAACCTCTATACCACCGTGCCTCCCACATTCACTGGCAACCAGTGAATTTCCTGTGTCTTTGCTCACAGTCAGTGGGCATAGTCGAACAAAAGGGGCAGCTTGCCCTGAGAATCTTCTCGGGCATTCTCCTCAGTGGATGAACAACGCCATCAGATTGCAGATTCTGGAAGTTTAGAAGCTCCATCTAGTGGCAGAAGGCTGCAGCTGCAGGTGTGACTGTATGTCACAGACTGGTAATACCCAAAAAAGGCATTTACAACATGCATGACAAATTTAATATCAGCAGCTGGATGTTGGCATGCTGCCCGCTCATCCATTTTTGGATGGCAATTCTAAACCTCCAGCTTTGGAATTGAGTTGAAGCTCTCAGATAACAATAATAAAATTCATTAGCTGCAGCCACTGAGTTGCTTGAAGGGTCACAATGCGGGTTACATTTTGGCAGCTCCCAGCCCTGGGAAGAAAGGGAAGAAAGTCTTCCCCCAGATGAGTTCACAGCTCTGCCGCATGTTAAATCGGGGGAAGTAAGTCTTCACCTGATTGAGCTATAACTCAATATCCTTTGAGGAACAGACAGACCAAATTTTCACGACAATCCTAAACTAGAGGTAATCTGCAGATGCTGGAAATCCAAAGCAACAAACACAAAATGCTGGAGGAACTCAGCAGGCCAGACAGCACCTATGGAAAAGAGTACACAGTCAACGTTTCAAGCTGAGACTCTTTGGCAGGACTGGAGAAAAAGATGATGAGAATCCTATTGTCTTTCTTTTCAGTCAGTGACATCCTCTTGTGACTAACACACAACGACACCCTCCAGCTGATGGATGCCCAGAACTATAGCAGGAAATGCAGCTAGAGTTCCTGGTTACAGATTATCTTCTGCTGGTTACAGATGCTGGCTGACCTTCTGAGAATTCTGTTTGGCTCTGCTTTATTTCAAGCACCCAACCGACTGGACGAGAGGAGTGGCTGAAGTGATGTGACCAATCTGTTGTATTGTTACTCTGCCAACCATGCACCCTGTTTGCTGCTGATGGGAAGGATGAACACTGAGTTTGAAGGCACCCAGCAGCGATCACCTCAAACTTCTGCGCCTTGCATTATCTTGGGCTCAGTTTATCTTGTCCACCCATTCTAATCATTGATAATGATAATTCCATTGTGTTTTCTTCTTCTTTCTGGGTGTTAGAGATTAAATCTGTGATGTACAACTTAAATTGGAGAAATGGACACATTTAATTTAGAGATGAGAGGAATTGGTGGAACTTCTCCTGGGAAGAGTCATTGCTGGATTTTTATGTCCACAAGATGGTACTACCAATAGCGGACCATGATATTTGTATGATCTTGGTGGGTGGGAATGTAGAACCTTTACTTCCTAAATCCTTAATGAAAACTACAATAGGAGGATAGGTGGACTTACTTACCTCTGAGATGATGACTTCCATCTTGCCCACTCTTGGGCTGTCCTATGCAGTGGAATTCTGCATGTTAAACTGTCCATCTACCAGCCTCACTCTTCTTCCTTTGAGCCAGGGATCAAAACCAGCGTTGATCCATCTTTATCATCTTGGTTTCTTCAGTGCCAGCTCAGTGATGGCTCTGGCGCTTTGTGGAGATATGGGTTCTCTGTTCCAATTCTAAGACTGGTACAATAGTACTAAAGTGAGAATTCCCTGATGCAATGTTGCAATGCCACGATGTTCTGAGATCCTGCTTCCACTGAAGAAAGGGGTGAATGCATATCACAGTCCCCTCTGGATGTCAACTTCTCTATCGTTGAGGGGAAATGTGAGTAGAAAGCCTTAAGTGAATTATTCCACCTTCTGGAACCCTGCTTGGAACTGCTGGGTATCCCAAATCCCTTTGCCAGGACAAGTCAGCGTGATGAATGCTTTCAGTTTGTTTGTCAATAGCCTTCTGGATAACAGGAGTGAAGATCAGGAAGATCATGCTTTTGATAGGGTAGCAGCAACAAAAAAAATCAGGAACATCTGGAAAGTGGTGTAAAAACGATGCCCTTAAGAGACAAAACAATAATGATAGCACATCAAGAGATTCTGCAGATGCTGGAAATCTTGAGCAACGCGCACAGAATACTTGTGGAACTCAGCAAGTCAAGCAGCATCTAAGGAGGGCCTTGGTCTGAAATGTCGAATGATAACACACTATTGACTAATCAAACCCCTACCATAATGTCCCCTTGTTAGCTCTGGTGTTACATCACAGTCTCATTGCTCTCTTGTGAAGGGCTTCAGGACATTTTACTATAAGACCACAGACATGAGCAGAATTAGCCTATCCAGTCCACTCTGCCATTCCACTATGGGTTATTATTATCCCTCTCAACCCTCAACCCCATTATCCTGCCTTTTTCCTGTAACCTTTGGTGCCCTGATTAATCAAGAACCTACCAAGCTCTGCCTTAAATATGCTCAATGACATGGCCTGCTCAGATGTCTGTGGCAATGAATTCCACAGATTCCCCAACCTCTGGCTAAAGAAATGTTTCATCGTCTCTGTTCTAACTGGATGTCCCTCTATTCTGAGGCAGTGTCTCTCGTCCTAGACTTCCCCACTATAGAAAACATCCTCGCCACATGCTCTCTATCTAGGGCTGTCAATATTTGATAGGTTTTGATGTGACCTATCTTCTAAACGCCGGTAAGTACAAGCCCAGAGCCATCAAACACTCCTCATATGTTAACCCTTTCATTCCTGGGTTCATTCTCTTGAACCTCCTCTGGACCCTCTCCAATGCCAGTACATCTTTTCTCAAATAGGGGGCCAAAAAATGGTCACAATGCACCAATTCTAGTCTGAACAATGCCTCATAAAGCCTCAACATTACATCCTTGCTTTTGTAGTCTAGTCCTCTTGAAATGAATGCTAATATTGCATTGGCCTTCTTTAAAACAGACTCAACCTGCAAGTTAACCTTTAGGAAACCCTGCACAAGTTCTCCTAAGTCCCTTTGCACCTCTGAATTTTGGATTTTCTCCCTGTTTGGAAAATTCCTACCAAAGGTTCATGACCATACACTTCCCTACACTGTATTCCATTTGCCATTTCTTTGCCCATTCTCCCAATCTGTCTGTCCTTCTGCAGACACCTCACTTCCTTAACACTACCTGCCCCTCCACCTGTCTTCATATTGTCTGCAGATTTGGCCACAGAGATATCAATTCCTTCCTCCCAATCATTGATATATAATATGAAAAGAAGTGGTCCTAACACTGACTCTTGGGGAACACCACCAGTCACCGGCAGTCAATCCGAAAAGGCCCCTCTTTATCCCCACTCTTTACCTCCTGCCAGTCGGGCAATCTTCTGTCCATTCTACTGTCTTTCCTGTAATACCATGAGCTCTTATCTTGTTAAGCAGCCTCATGTGTGATACCTTGTCAACTTCTTCTGAAAATCAAAATTAGCAACATCCACTGACTCTCCTTCGTCTATCCTGCCTGTTACTTCCTCAAAGAAGTTCAACAGATATGTCAGGCAAGATTTCCCCTGACAGAAACCAGGCTGACTTTGACATATTTTATCATGTCCTCCCACCCAAAACCTCATCCTTAATAATCGACTCCAACATCTTCCCAACCACTGAAGTCAGGCTAACTGGCCTATAATTTCCTTTCTTCTGCCTCCCTCCCTTCTTAAAGAGTGGAGTGACATTTGCAATTTTCCAGTCCTCTGGTACCATTCCAGGATCTAGTGATTCTTGAAAGATCATTACTAATGTCGCTACCATCTCTTCAGCCACCTCTTTCAGAACCCTGGGGTATAGTCCATCTGATCCAGGTGACTTATCCACCTTCAGACCTTTCAGCTTCCCAGGTACCTTCTCCTTAGTAATAACAATGACACTCACTTTTGTCCCTAACATTCTCGTACTTCTGGCATTCTGCTAGTGTCTTCCAAAGTGAAGACAGGCACAAAATGCTTATTAAATTTGTCTGTTATTTCCTTTTTCCCCAGTACAGCCTCTTCAGTGTCATTTGCTAGAGGTCCAATATCCACTCTCACATTTCTTTCACTCTTTATACATCTGAATAAACATAATTTTTTTATTTTACTGAGATTCAGCATGGAATAGGCTCTTTGAGCTGTGCTGCCCAGCAAACCCCCTGATTTAACCCTAGACTAATCGTGGGACAATATACAATGGCCAATTAATCTACCAACCTGTACACCTTTGGACTGTGGGAGGAAACCCACACAGTCACGGGGAGAACGTACAAACTCCTTACAGGCAGTACAAGAATTGAACTCTGGGCTCTGACACCCCGAGCTGCAGCAACATCATGTTAACAGCTATGCTACCATGGCTAGCTTACCTTCATATTTAATCTTTTCTCTAGTTATGGCTTTTTTTGGTTGCCTTCTGTTGGTTTCTCAAAGCTTCCCAAACCTCAAGCTTCCCACTAGTTTTTGCTATATTACATACCCTCTCTTTTGCCTTTATGCTGTCTTTGTCTTCCTTTGTCAGCCACAAGTTGCCTCATCCTCCCTTTAGAATACTTCTTCATCTTTGGGATGTATTTTTCCTGCACCTTCCGAATTGCCCCCAGAAACTCCAGCCATTGCTGTTCTGTATCATCCCTGCTAGTGTCCCCTTCCAATCAACTTTGGCCAGCTCCTCTCTCAAGTCTCTATAATTCCTTTTATTCCACTGTAATACTGATACATCCAATTTTAGCTTCTCCTTCTCAAACTGCAGGGTCACTGCCTCCTAAGGGTTCCTTTACTGTAAGCTCCCTAATCAAAAAAAGAACAAGAATATCAGGATGCACAACTCCCTGACATTCAACGACCCTATTGAACTCAGTGTCATTGCATAACATCCAGTCCAGAATTGCCGTTCCCCTCTTGGGCTCAACCACAAGCTGCTATAAAAAGCAATCTCATGGGCATTGCCTCCCTTGGGATCCAGCACCAACCCGATTTTCCCAATCTACCTGCATATTGAAATCCCCCATGACTATCGCAACATTGCCCTTTTTACATGATTTTTCTATCTCCTGTTGTAATTTGTAGCCCGCATCTTGGGTACTGTTTGGGTCCCACCAGGGTCTTTTTACCCTTGCAGTTTCTTAACTCTGCCTGCAAGGATTCTACATCTTCCAATCCTATGTTACCTCTTTCTAAGGATTTGATTTCATTTTTTACCACCAACGCCACCAAATCTTCTCTGTTTATCCACCTGTCCTTTTGATACAATATGTACCCTTGGATATCAAGCTCCCAACTATGATCTTCCTTTAGCCACGATGCAGAGATGCCCACAACATCATACCTGCCAATCTCTACCTGCACTACAAGGTCATCTACCTTATTCTGTCTTCCAGGTGCATTCAAATATAACACCTTCAATCCTGTATCCATCCCCTTGGGTTCAGTTGTACAAGTCAGACCTTCCCCAGAGGTGATCCCAATGATTCAGAAATCTGAAACCCTGCCCCCTACATCATTTCTTCAGCTACGCTTTCTTCATCCTCACTGGTGTGTGGCACAGGAAGTGATCCAGACGTTACTTCCATGGAGGTCCTGCTTTTCAGCTTTTGACCTGACTCCCTATACTCTCTCTCCAGCACCTCCTCCTTTCTCCTAATTATGTCATTGGTACCAATACGTAACATGACTTCTAGCTATTTACCCTTCCCCTTTAGAATGCTGTGGACCGATCCAAGACATTCCAGACCTTGGCACCTGGGAGACAACATATGATCCAGGTGTCCCTTTCACACCCACAGAATCTGCTGTCTGCGCCTTCTATGGTGGAATCCCCTGTCACTACTGCCCTCCTTTTCTCCCCCACCCCTAACTTCCCTTCCGAGCCACAGAGACAGTCTCAGTACCAGAGATCGGGTCACTGTGGGTTCTCCTGTTCAGTTGTACATCCTCCCAACAGAATCCAAAGTGATAGACTTATTACTGAGGGGAAAGGCCACATGGGTACTCTTTGCTGGCTGCCCATTTCCCTTGCCTCTCCTGATAGTCACCTGTTTTCCTACCTCCTGCATCCTAGGGGTGACTATTTCCCTGTATCTCCTTTCTATCACCCCCTCATTTTCTCATATGAGCCAAAAATCATCCAGTTGCAGCTCCAGTTCCTTAACATGTTCTCTAGGTAGCAGTAGCTCAGTGTACTTCATACAGATGTATATCAGAGGGACTGGAGATCTCCCAGAGTTCCCACATCTCGTACAAGGAAGATACCACTAACTCTGGACCCAGTCTCAGCACACTAGTTATGTACTATATTAAAAGAAACTTACTGAGAACCTCTGCCTGTGCTTGCCTAAGCCTGTTGAGCCAGAGCCTGGTCACTCTAACACTATCCACACACACAATGGCCACTCTGCTTACGCCTCACCCCTGCTGAGTGCCTAATAGATCATCATGACTGCAGCCCGCTAAGAAGTCCCGAAAGCACTCAAACTCTTTCTAAACCTTGCACTGCGCCACCAACGAATGACCTCTCCCGCTGACTGCAGGCCGATGTTACCGGAAATACGTACGTGCTTTTTATTGTACTATATAAACACCTCACATATGGACATTCACTCTTCTGACCTGTATTGCATGGTATCTGAGGACGACGGATGCTAAGGGGGAATTTGCCTGTATAACATCGTAAGAGATCTGCGTAAGGAGAAAGGAAGGGCTGAAGATGGGAAAGGTGGAGTAATCAGAGAAGAAATGAAGTGGGGGGAGACATCCAAAGAAAGAAAGAATCTGGAACTTACTGATGGGAGCAGAACCCCTCATTAATGTTTTATAATAATACATGGATCAACACTTATGTTGTAATCTATGCAGACTTTAATGAAAGCTGGTAGGTGAGGTTGTCCTCAAAAGGCTTTCCATGTCTAGCATAGGCATTATGAGATAAACGGTCTCCTCCTGTACCATGTATTCTGACTACTCTGTGATCTGTGAGAGCTGCTTTGTAGATTTTCACACAAGGTGAAATTGCTTTCCAATGTTATAATTCCCTTCATGATTGTTTGCAGAAGGACAAGCGGAAATGCTACCTTTAATAATTCTGCCGCAACTCCTTCCGAGAGTAGTCGGTGGTTGCAGTCACAAATTGACTATGTAACATTCGTTTCTCCCTAGTGACTGAGCTCCTTTTATTCTATAGCTCGGGTGATGGTCAGGAGAACCTCAAACTTATCAGAGCAGTGGAGAAAACCGGAATGACAATCAAGCTCATAGTAAAGGAGATGAAACGTGGATGTATACAGGCTTCAGTGAACAAGATGACAAGAGGCACAGATCGAACGGAAAAGCAGAGAATTTTTCTCAGGTGGAAATGGCTAATACCTGAGAACACAGGTTTACGGTGATTGGGAGGAAGTATGGGGTGGGGGGGTGTCAGAGATTTACGCAGAGCGGTGAGGACGTGGAACGCCATGTCAGGGGTGGTGGTAGAGGCCATTTAAGGAAGTGGAGAGCAATGCAGGAGGGAAGGGTTAAATTGATCTGAGAGTAGGTTAAAAGGTCGGTATAGCTTCGTGGGCTGAAGGGCCTGTACTCTGCTGCAGTGTTCTAAGTTTTATGTTCAACAACTGAGGGGGAGCATTTACCCTGTGCACCAGCTGTGTATTGATTGTAGTTCAAACTGCAGGTACAAACTCTGCAATTTCACCATCCGATGAAAAATAATGATAAATATCAGGTGGAACTGAAATGTACTCAGCTATACTTACGACTTCAAAACACCTAGCGCGGAGAAAATCTGTCTCCATCTTGTAAAACTCTTGCTTGTGGTGGAGGCTTTACTTTGTAATGGGGGGAGCGGGGGTTCAGCTACCATTGCTGACACTACCTCTGCAATCATATCAACACAGAGTGATCAACACCCTGAGTTAAATCTGGAATGGAGTTGAGGTGGCTGCTTGTTAAAGAAATCCATTTTGTTCCTTTGCTTAACTGAAACACACTAGAGTTATGGAATCATAGCACAAAACAGGCCCTTCGGCCCTTCTAGTCCATGCTGAACTACTATTCCACCTAGTCCCATCGACCTGCACCCGTGCCACAGCCCTCCATACCCCTCTCATCCATGTGCCTATCCAAATTTCTCTTAAATGCTGAAATCGAACCCACATCCACCACTTCCATGGGCAGATGGTTCCACACTCTCACCGCCCTCTGAATGAAGAAGCTCCCCTTCATGTTCACTTTAAACATTTCACCTTTCACCCTGAAGCCATGACCTCTTGTTCTAGTCTCACCCAACCTCAGTGGAAAAAGTCTTCTTGCATTTATCCTGTCTATACCCTTCATAATTCTGTCAAATCTCCCCTCATTTTCATACGCTCCAGGGAATAAAGTCCGGACCTATTCAACTTCCCTCTATAACTCAGATCCTCAAGTCCTGGCAACATCCTTTTTAAATTTTCTCTGCACCCTCCCAGTCTCATTGATAGCTTTCCCGTAGGTGTTTTTATTTTTGGAAGTGGGCCTCACTGGACAGGTTGGTATCTGTTAACCATTCCTAATTTTGAGGCAGCGGAGTATCCTGCATGCCGTTTCAGGGAGTGCTTATGATTCATCCGCATGGCTGTGGTTCCGAGGTCACACATATTCCAGATCAGCTTCAGATGGTAGATTTCCACTGCTGAGAATATCAGGCTTTCCTACTTAATAGAAGGACTGCTCACACTGGCGCTGCACCTTTACAGTCTTGGTGTCAAGGAACAGCTATTTTCTGTAATCTGGGACTTAACGAGCCAATTTGCAAGCTTCCAGAAAGAGCTAGATGGATATGACCTGATTTAATGATCCTGACTGAGGAAAAAAGGCCTCTCCTGTCCTTCTCCGATATAGGCCAACCCTGCTTTAACTCTCCACTGCATCCGAACCGACAATCGTTCTCTTATTAGCTGACACAAACTTCACAATTAACCTTCACAGAGTAAAGAACTCCCCAGCACGCAATGAGTCAAATTCAGAATGGTTTTGATGATCACATCTCCACATATGACTTAAACTTCAGGTCTTATCCAATATTATGTATCATCGCAACTCTTTCACCCATTTATTATCCAGTGGGTCTAATTTTCTGGGAGCTGAGGCAGGGTTCCTTATACCAGACTGATTTTACTCAGAGCATCTGAAAGCAGCAAACTGGCTCAGCTACTGCAGCATCAGCCACACAGGCCCTGTGAATCAGGGTCGATTCTGTTCTCCGGCGCTGGCTGTGCGGAGCTCGAATGCTAGGTTAAATGGCCACTGTAAATTGTACCTAGTGTGCGGGCGAGTGGTAGGTTCTGGGGGAAGCTGGTGAGAAGGGGGGGATTTAAAGGTGGTTGATGGGTTGAAGGACCTGTGCATGTGCTGTATCTTTCCATGGTCTATGTCTTACACACTCTATTAAAGTTAGGATATCATCTTTTTGCCTTGGGATGGATTTGAAATCATTGATGAGACACTTGTGTAATGATTTAGAGTCCTGACAATAATGCCTTTAACTCCCTTCTTAAATTTATTGCTGCCCTTCGGAATAGCTTTTTCATTCCACACCAATGCAATTTATACTCCTATGTCTAAATAAGGACACTAGGGAACAGCAAAATATTTGTGAGCTCTTGGGAAATGGAAGATACTAGAAAAACAGAAATTACCACACGCCTCTAGATTCCCTGTGGATGACAAGGATTGCAAACAAAGCAGAGGACTGGAGTCACCTGCAGGCTGGGTGAAATTTGGGTGGTACATCCCTCCTTGAAGAATATTAGTGAATCAATTGGATTTGTTATTAGAATCCTGCCCCTTGTTTTCTACTTCTCACTTGAGAATTTGATCTTTAGTTACTAGTAGAAAGCTGTCTTGAATACATCTCTGTACATAGGGCTCAATGGAAGTCATTGGAACTCAGGGAATCTAACCAGTTTCTGATACTTTCACATGTCAGAGGAAACTAATTTTGTTTCCATTGACTTCAATGTCTGACGTAGGCTTATAAACTTCTGATAATACGTTGCTAATCCCATTGACACACTGTTGCTAGAGATAAACTCTTGATATTCTCCTGCTAGTCCAGATTGTAACTACCAGTCTACCATGTCCCATTCAACAGAGGCAGACTTCCAATTAAGCAAAGTAATTTATTATCAAAATACATATATGTCCTCGTATACTAGCCTGGGATTCATTTTCTTGCAGGCATTCACAGTGAACAAAGAAATCCAATGGAGTCAACGAAACTGGCCTGCAGAATCTGTGATTTGAATTGACTTTATTACTTACATCCTTCATATATATGAGGAGTAAAAATCTTTACATTACGTCTCCGTCTAAATGTGCAATTTATAGCAATTTATAATGAATAGTACGTACAACAGGACAGTCGCTATAACATAGAAATACAGTTGTAAAAGCATGAATTAATCAGTCTGATGGCCTGGTGGAAGAAGCTGTCCCGGAGCCTGTTGGTCCTGGCTTTTATGCTGTGGTACCGTTTCCCAGATGGTAGCAGCTGGAACAGTTTGTGGTTGGGGTGACTCAGGTCTCCAATGATCCTTCAGGCCCTTTTTACACACTTGTCCTTGTAAATGTTCTAAATAGTGGGAAGTTCACAACTACAGATGTGCTGGGCTGTCTATACCACTCTCTGCAGAGTCCTGCGATTGAAGGGAGTACAGTTCCCATACCAGGCAGTGATGCAGCCAGTCAGGAGGCTCTCAATTTTGCCCCCATAGAAAGCAAACTTCCAAGAAAGTTTTCTTTCTTTGTAATGGCATTTTTAAAAAATTCATGGTGATACAGTGTGAAATAGGCCTTTCCGGCCCTTTGAGCCATGTCGTCCAGCAACCCCCTAATTTAATCCCGGCCTAATCACAGAACAATTTACAATGACCAATTAAACTATCAACCGGTTCGTCTTTGGACTGTGGGAGGAAACCGGAGCATCCGGAGGAAACCCACACGATCACAGCTGAGAACATACAAACTCCTTACAGTCGGCAGCAGGAATTGAACCCAGGCCACTGGTGCAGTAAAGTGTTATGCTGACCACTATGCTACCATGCCACGCATTTACCTATGTGCTGGTCACAGGACAGATCCTCTGAAGTGATAACACCAAGGAATTTAATGTTATTGACCCTCTCCACTTCCAATCCCCTGACAAGGACTGGCTCACAGACCTCCACTTTCGTCACCAAAGGAAATATCTCCCGTGATCTTTTCCTTCAGATACGTTTTTATTTTTCTTGCGTCAATTAATATTTTTTCAGCAGATTCTTAACTATTATGTGTAGTTTGAAATTCAGCAAGTAAACATTATCGGTATTGTACTGTTTCAATTGGCCCTTTTTGTAATTACATTTTCCATGATCAAGAAGAGCATTGTTTTGAAATGTGGCACAGCTATTGATAGCACAACTGGAAGCAGCCAAAATATTTGTGTGGGAGGTCGAGCAGACAGGTTCTCATCTCCGTAATCCCGGACATGACGGCTGCTTGTGGAGCTTCATAATGAACTTCAACTATTTTGCTGGAAGCATCTATCAGTAATTTGTCTGTACCTGCATACCTGCTGCATTCGGAGAGTCTGGGATTACTATTAAGTTTATCAATGGGTACCTCAGACATTGGAGACCGCAGTTTATGCCGCAGCTTCTCCGAATGGCAAACAGCCTTGGATCTATTAACACTTGGACAGCAGGCTGGTAAGAGATTTCATGGGGGAAAAAAATCGCCAAAATATAATGACAAAGGCTGAAATGTTCCCAAGTATTGCATTTCATAGTTGTACGCTGACTGTGTAATTTTCAGGAGCCATCAAATATTTTCTTTGGGCAAGCCACTCATTTTAACCCCCCCCCCCACCCCCACCTCTCCCCCAATCCTAAAAGCATCAAATGTCAGAAGTTTGGAAAGCAACGAAGAAATGAGCCGACTTCAACCTTGGAAACTGTCCCAATGACTATATTTCTAATATTTCACAAGGAACTTACTGCTTGTTTATTGGGATTTTGTAGGAATAGTGGATGCTGGAAAATTCATTAATGATGTTACAAATATTCGGCTTGTCCAGACTCTGGGAGTACCAATTCCTTCACCTTTATTTTTCACCTATTCTTTTAAAGAAACAACACACTTTAAGCTTAAATGCTCTAAAGCCGGACTTGAGCCAGCAGCACTTGACTGAGCGAGAGAGGCTGCAGGTAAGTTGAGCGGAGAAGGCGAATCACAGGATGTCAGGTATAAAGGAGGCCATGCTGTGGATCCCTTTCGGCTGCGCTCCAACTCCGCAATACT
This sequence comes from Hemitrygon akajei, assembly GCF_048418815.1. Lineage (NCBI taxonomy): Eukaryota > Metazoa > Chordata > Chondrichthyes > Myliobatiformes > Dasyatidae > Hemitrygon > Hemitrygon akajei. The sequence continues at coordinate 24,717,604 of NC_133152.1, read as the reverse complement.
GAGCGTGTTCGCTCTCTACTAACCCTTCCACTTCCCGGCATTCAATAAATCCAGATGTCTGGGGAAGCTGAAATTGCCTCCTCAGCTCTGCCAGCCCTCATCACACTTCAGAGTCCCAGAGTGTTCTTCCAGACCTCATAAAGCTTCAGACGCTGCTCTCCCCCTGAACTAGCCCAGTGCTCCCCAATACCAACCTGTCAGAGAGAGCACAGGAGAGACGGAATCTTCCTCGCCAGCAATCCGTGAACTTTGACCCCACCCTCTCCTCCAGTTCTCAGGAAGTCAAGTTGCCACAGCCTGGACCCTTTCACTGTCCTCCCAAGACTGTTCCATTATGCTGCAGCTACTGATGAAGGTAGCACCTTGCAGTAAAACCTGAAACTCACCATGAGGAATGCCGCTGGAATTTGTTGGTCTACATCGTCAACACGGTCTGCCAACAAAAGATTTCTGGCCACATATTCAGGAACCACACACTGTTCAGCAGCACCAAGTGAAATGGCATCAAACTGGGGCAAAAGAATCAGGCAGAAATGGCAGCAAACAAACACACGGACTTCAGCCGACTCTGGGGAAAACCTCGAACCCGGTGCTGGACGCACGAAGTAATACCGAAATTGCCAGAAAGACCCAGCAGATCAGGCAGCATCTACGGAAAGGGAAGGGCTTCTGTTGAATCAGATGTGGAGAAGGATGAAGGGTGTGAGGTAGATTATAGAGGACGGAGTGAATGGCATACCTGTACAAGGCAGTGGAGCCAGGTGGGAAAGGGAGGGTAAAGAGCGCAGGAACTAACAAACGCAAGTCTGACGGAGGTGCAAGTAACAAAAAAGAGATATAAACTTCCAAACTTTACTGTTAGAAACAAAATGCTGAAAACGCGATTGCAAAAGCTGGAGTTGCTAAATGTCTCGGTGAAAAGGGAAAGTTAAACCAATCATTTAAATCAAATACTTTTGGAAAGTCTTTTTTTGGCTTTGGCTTGCTAACTATGGAATTAAAGGTGGAATTCGCATTCACACAGTGCCTCTTCTATTCTCAGGAGACCTGAGTTGTGCACGACCAGTGAAGTATATCTGCACTGATGTAATGTAGGAGAAGTGTTTTCATGCAGCAACATCCCACAGACAGGAATCAGGTGACTCAGCAGATGTCCGTTTCAGCAAATCTGACTGAGGGGTTTGAAAACCCCACCTGAGCAGTGTCACATGATCCACTCGGTTTACCTTCAATAAAGGTAGAACTCCTCAGCTTAAAGTCTCATCGAAAGATAGCAAACTACCCAAATGACCAACTTGGACTCATACTGCATGGGAACGTGCTCTTCAGCCCAATTTTTTCCATGTTGACCATGCTAGTCCCATTTACCAGCATTTGATAAATAACATTTTAAACCTTTCTAGTCCATGTACCTGTTCAACATTGCTGCTGTACTTGCCTCAACCATCTTCTCTGGCAGCTCATTCTATATAATTACATACCAACCTCTGTATTAAAAACTGCTCCTCAAGTTCCTATTAAATCTTTTCCCTCTCATAAACCTATGCCCCCTAATTGTGATTCTCCAGCCCAGGGCATTCACCCTACTTATACACCTCTAGAAGATCACCTCTCAATCCCCTACACTTCTAAAAAAGAAATCTCGGCCTTTCCAACCTTTCCCTGTTACTCAGTCCCTAGAGCTCTGGCAGCGTCTTTATAAATCTCTTTTTCCACAAGACTCCAGTTTAATAATGTATTTTTTCTGACAGGTTGGACCAAAACTGAACATGGTACTCCGAGCATAGCCTCATCAGTATCGTGTATAACCTGTACCATGGCTTCACAACTTCAGTTCTCTGTGCCCTGAAAGCTAGCATGCCAAAAGCCTTCTTCAGCACCCCATCTACCTGTGAGTCTATTTGCAGGGAATCTACCTGAACTCCAAGGTCTTCCCGTTTAAGAACACCCTCCAGTACCGTGCTGTTCACTGTGAACTTCTACAATATATTTTTTAAATTTCTTTACGGGATCTGGGCGTCACCACCTAAGCCAGCATTTATTGCCCATCCCCAGTTGCCCTTGAGAAGGTGGTGATGAGCTGCCTTCTTGAACCGCTGCGGTCCCTGAGGTGTAGGTACACCCACGGTGCTGTTAGGGAGGGAATTCCATGATTTCGACCCAGCGACAATGAAGGGACGGCGATACGTTTCCAAGTCAGGATGGTGAGTGACTTGGAGGGGAATTTCCAAGTGGTGGTGTTCCCAGGTGTCTGCTGTTCTCACCATTCTAGATGGCAATATTGATGGCATATTGATCTAGATGGCAATATTGATGGCAAATTGATCTAGATGGCAATATTGATGGCATATTGACTTAGATGGCATATTGATCTGGATGGCATGAGTAGAGAAGTGTATGGGACCATCGTCACAACCAAGGTCCCCTCCAAGTCACTATGACAAGCCATTGCAACCTGTTTGGTGATATCACTTCCAGATCACTATTCAGATTCCGATTCAGATTCAGTTTATTGTCATTTAGAAACCACAAATGCAATGCAGTTAAAAAATGAGACAACGTTCCTCCAGAATGATATCACAAAAGCATATGACAAAACAGACTACACCAGAAAATCCACATAACGTTTGGCAATCCCCAATCCAGAGTCCGGAGAGGCTGCTGCGTATTAATATTGCGCTACCGTCTTAGCGCGTTCCCCGGAAAGAAGCTCCAATCCCACCAAACAAACAAGACCAAAAACTAAAGCTACAAGACCTGCACAAAACCACATATTTACAACATATAGTTACAACAGTGCAAACAATAGCATAATTGATAAAAAAAAAACAGACCATGGGCACAGTAAAAATAGTCCAAAGATGTCAAAAGACTATAAGTTTGAAGAAACCAATGAAGGAATAGCAATATCTTTCCAAGTCACTATGCAGATTACAATGGCTCGTGATCCATCACTTTCCTGGGGTTAAGGGCATCAAAGGTTACGGGGAGAAGGTGGGAGAATAGGATTGAGAGGGATGATAAATCAGCCACGATGGACTGTCAGAGCAAACTCGATTAGCCAAATGGCCTAATTATGCTCCTATACCTCATGGTCTATCTGAAAATGGATGTTAACTATTGGTTTGCCACATCGTTTGCACAAACAAACATAATTTAAAAAGAAGCAGGTTTTGGACAGTGCTCTCCCCCTGTGAAATGGGTAGGGACCCACCCATGTGCCAATCCATTTCTTGTCATTGTTTTTGCATGATGGCCTAAGCTCCAGCTATAAATATGTACTTAGTAATATTAGGAGATAGATCCTCGCCTAGCAGGTAGGGTATTGGCACGAAGGAATTAGCTGCAGTTGCTCTGACCCTGTCTCACTTTCACAAGGGGCTTCTGGGGGGGCTTCACAACCTCCAAGAACAATCCCAATGATGTGGACTTGAAAAGCTCTGACAGTTCAGCACTCTACCATCTGAAGAGGAGCCAAGGTGATCTAAAACCCTGCAAGGAAAGACAGGGTTATATTTTTGAGTTTTAGAGATGTAGAGTCATAGAGACTGCAGCACAGAAACAGGCCCATCTAGTCAATACTGGCCCATTATGCTGCCTCATCCCATTGACCAGCACCCTGATTATAACCCTCCATCCTCCTCCCATCCACATACCTCTCCAAATTCCTCTTAAATGCCGAAATTGAAACCACATCCACCACCTGCCGGCAGCTCGTTCCACCCTCTGAGTGAAGAATGTTCCCCTCACTTCCCCTTGCACCTTTGTCCCATGAGCCCTAGTTCTAGTCGCCCTCAACCTCAGTGGGTTGAGAACCCATGCCACCACATCGGGGTGAACATGGAAAGAGAGAGCCCTCTGTTATACAGTCTCTCTAAAACTGTAATCTATCCTTGATGCTCCAGTGACCACCTCCAGCTAACAACGTCCGAGATCTCTGAGGTTTGAAGGAAAAGAAAGCAAGAAGGTTGGGCAAACACGAGGAAATCTGCAGATGCTGGAAATTCAAGCAACACACACAAAAATGCTGGTGGAATACAGCAGGCCAGGCAGCATCTATAGGGAGAAGCACTGTTGACGTTTCGGGCCGAGACCCTTCGTCAGGACTAACTGAAAGGGAAGATAGTAAGAGATTTGAAAGTAGGAGGGGGAGGGGGAATTGTGAAATGATAGGAGAAGACCGGAGGGGGTGGGATGAAGCTAAGAACCAGACAGGTGATTGGCAAAAGGGATACAGAGCTGGACGAGGGAAAGGATCATGGGATGGGAGGCCTAGGGAGAAAGAAAGGGGGAGGGAAGCACTAGAGGGAGATGGAGAACAGGCAGAGTGATGGGCAGAAAGAGAGAAAAAAGGGGAGGGGGAAAATAAATAAATCAGGGATGGGGTAAGGAGGGGAGGAGGGGTATTAATGGAAGTTAGAGAAGTCAATGTTCATGCCATCAGGTTGGAGGCTACCCAGTTGGTATATAAGGTGTTGTTCCTCCAACCTGAGCGTGGCTTCATCTTGACAGTAGAGGAGGCTGTGGATAGACATATCAGAATGGGACTGGGATGTGGAATTAAAATGTGTGGCCACTGGGAGATGCTGCTTTCTCTGGCGGACAGAGCATAGGTGTTCAGTGAAACGGTCTCCCAGTCTGCATCGGGTCTCACCAATATATAAAAGGCCGCACCGGGTGCACTGGACGCAGTATACCACACCAGCCGACTCACAGGTGAAGTGTCGCCTCACCTGGAAGGAATGTCTGGGGCCCTGAATGGTGGTGAGGGGGGAAGTGTAAGGGCAGGTGTAGCACTTGTTCTGCTTACAAGGGTAAGTGCTGAGAGGGAGATGAGTGGGAAGGGATGGGAGATAAATGGGAAGGGACGGGGGATGAATAGACAAGGGAGTCGTGAAGGGAGCGATCCCTGTGGTTGGGCAGCTGAATCACCCCCCATCAAAGAGCAGAAAAGAAGGAGCTGTCGGAGCCTAGAGCAGAGAAGAATCCTGGTTGAATGGTGATTGGATTCAGCATTTAATATTTTCCTCTTCCTTTCCATTCCCCTTCCTGTCAATTGAAGAGAGATGAAAGTCCTATAATCACTGCTTTTTAAAAATTTTCAAGAAAACCCTTTCACTTGGCCCAATGAGATGCCGTGGCGGTGCAGAAGAAGGGTGAAGCATGCTGCTGATGTTTATAAAGCTGAACAAAAGGCTAACGATTCCAGGAAAAGACAATTGAAGTTACTTTACTGGAAGATCAGCCTGGACTTTACCAAACAGAAAGGAAGTTTAAAAGACTCCTGCACCAGTCTGATCAAATGAGACAGAATGCCAAAGCCATAATGTAGATCTCTCCGTGGTGGAATCAGGATGAAGACTTACAGTGCGGGATCTTTTGCTGCCAGCATGGTTTTATTGAACTGATCAAAGCAGGTGATTAAATATAGATCCTGCAAAGTACGGACGAAGTTAAGAATCTGCAACCATACAGAGGCAGACTTCTCAGAGGGACCCAGCGTAAAGGCACAGGATCAGGAACTAAGATCACACCAAATCATCTGGGAAACACACACAAAGTGCTGGAGGAACTCAGCAAGTGAGGCACCACCTACGCAGGGGAATAAACAGTTAATGTTTCAGTCCCAAGACCCTTCATCTGGACTTGAAGGGGTTTGGCCTGAAACGTCGACCATCTTTGCCCCTCCATGACTTGCCGAGCTTTTCCATTTGTATGCGTTGCTCAATGTTTCCAACAGCTGCGGAATCTCTTGTGTTTGAAATTATCTGGGAATTTTGTTAAGTGCTCCTATACAAACACCGGCAGTGAATTCAAAGGGTTTCAGCCGAGCCCCACAACTGATAGCCTGACCTCTCGTCTTTAGTACTTTTCAGGGAGTCCTCTGATGGAGGATGACATGTGGGTTCTAGATGGTTAATAAAGACCAATGTGACTGCTGGCCCATGGGGTGGGCAGTAGGAGGCCTGTTTCTTCCCTTGCTTAGCGGAGGGCCTATGTGTGCTCTTGATGCAAGGCAATACCATCTCAGCTTCTCTATCACTGCTCCAAGTGCCAATTCTCAAAAGTCAGCCCTTCTATAGGATAACTGTCCAACTCAGTGCTAAGACCAAAGAACTGATGGGAGGGAGAGAGGGAGAGAGTGAGGGAGAGTGAGAGAGAGAGAGAGAGAGATATCACTGAGGAACTAACCTGGACTCAGCATATCGATGCAGCTACAAAGAAGGCATGACGTTGGCTATATTTCATTAGTAATTTGAGAAGATTTGGTTGGTCACCAAAAACACTCTTAAATTTCTACAGCTGGATTGTGGAGAGAATTTTAACTGGCTGCATCGCCATCTGGGTATGGGGGCGAGGGGTGGGGGGTTGGGGTGGGGCTACCGCACAGGATTGAAATAAGCTGTAGAGTTGTAAATATAGTCAGCTCCATCATGAGCACTAGGTGGTGTCCTACCCCACCCCATCTATTCAGGGATGGGTTTTCCAGTTTGACAAAGATGGCTTCTTTAACCCCTCTTTCAAACCACCTGTCCTCCCTGTCCAAACTGTGCACAAAGTGGAAAACCCATCCCTGAACAGAGGGGGTGGGGTACAACACCACCGATCAGCTACTTACAATACATCCTAACATCTCTACCCCAGTGTCTCCACAACAGTTCACACCTCCATTCATGTAAAGATAAGACTAATGACCCTCTCATTGCCTCTACAACTCTTAACGACCATAATGTGATTGCTATATCTTTAAACAACTCATAGAGTTGATAAGCCAGAAAACTATCCACTACCCTTGCCTTCTACACAACAAGTCCAGTTGCCTCGATTCACTATGGCTTGATATACAATAACCTGGATGACTGAGAACCTTCATAGACATATTTAATATACAGTATACATTCTTTAGTTCACAGTTTTTCCCTCTATTATTATGTATCGCTTCATACTTCTGTCACAAAGTCAACAAATTCACAATGTATAGCAGTAGTATTAAACCTGATTCTGATTTAGAAAAGATAGTGGGGATGACAACACTCTGCTTTGAGAAATATCATTAAAGGAACAATGCAAGGTTTCTGGAAGCGGAAACTGAGGCACCTCTGAATCGCTGTGTGTTGTGACCACTGAGGTGAGGGGGGAATGGCTCGCTTGAAGCAGGCCACGAGGGTAAACGGTGAAGGAAAGGCAGACGTAATTAGCTTTGTTATAAACTAGATAAACGTGTAACAGGCAGAAGAGTTACAAGGCCCCCCAAGAAGCAGTTAAAGCTGCAGTGGATGATTGCTTCATTGTTTAACATGTGTGGACTAGTACTGAAGGAGATGACATTTTAAAATACTGTAAGCGCTCAGTAATGAGTCACAGTTGACAGGTGACCCTGTGTGGAGGTGGAAGGAGAGGGACTGGGAGGGGGGGAAGAGGGGCAGTGGTAGGAACTGGAACCCTTGCTGATTTGGATCAATCCATGGTAAGATTCAGATGACGTGTCTGTTGAGTGTTTGCCCACCTACATACTGCCCGTTATGTCACTGGTGATTAGGGCAGCAATGAAGGGCTCCATCCCTGGGAGTGTTCATTGTGTCAGTAGTTTTCTCTCAGTTTTCAGTACTGTCAGTCAAGCGAGTCCTGGGTGGAGATTCAGGAATACTGTCACACTCAGATGTAGAAGAATTCTTCATTGCTGCTTCCTTGACAATTTTGTTTTACCAGTCAGGGCTGTTAGCTTTGAGTTGAACACCCGAACCCAGAGGACCGGTGGGCCACTCTTAGTCTGACCTCTACCCTTTGACCTGTTTGGCATGGGTGACCCTACCAAGAGCCAAAGCCAACTTAGCTTTAGCTCTAAGAAAGCAAGCCTCCTAATCTTATGACAAAGTCGTGGTCCTCTCGGACTCGTGAACAATAGGAAGATTGTATATTTTTGAAAGGCGTTATTTAGAAAAAAAATGAGGAGGGATGTAGCGGGTGTTGAAATGGGTGAGGATTATAAAAGCTCTGCAGAGGTGTGATGAGGAATATAAACAGTTGGCCAATTTACATCTAAGTACCCTGATGTTCCAAGCATTTTCTGATCTCCAGCCACAGACAGAGCTTCCCCAGGAATGCTGCTGATCTTCAGTCTTGTACACCCCATTGGAAATTGATCTCAATGGGGTTTCCTTGAGGTGTTCAAGAGACACAAAAGGGATTCTAGAGATGCAGGAAATCTTGAGCAACACACGCAAAATGGTGGTGGAACTCAGAAGGTCAGGCAGCATCTATGGAGGAAAATTGACGTTCGACACTTCAGACTGAGTTCCATTCCTGAGGAAGGGCTGTACATTTCTCTCTAGGGTCACTACCTGACCCGTTGAGTTCCTCCAGCACTTCAAGTGTGTCGCATTAGGTATTCAATATAACATCCGTGATCTGAAGTCGTATTTGACAAGACAGGTCTAGTTTTTGGTGAGCAACTGAAAATTCTGGAATTACTCAGTATGTTGGGCAACAGCTTTCTCGGGAGAAACAGGGCCAATGTTTCATCAGAACGATGAGCATCTCTGTTCATCTATTTGATTGCTCGATAAAGTTCTTTGAAGGGTAGATTGAGATAATCTAATGGATGTCGTCAACTGGCATTTCCCAAAAGTTCTCAACAAAGCTACTTTGTGGCAAAATTATGTCACAGGATATTACAGATAAAGTGATGATGATAGATCACAAACTGATTAAAGAACCACCCATAAAGGACTGTCATAAATAGTTTGCTTTCCAAAGGTGTCCAATTGAAAGCTGAGTTATCACGGGGCTCTCTGTGGTGTATTATGTTTGCTAGCAAGCTAGAATCAATGCCCAGAGAACGGTGCCATAGAAAACCCTTACAGGGCAACTGGGTTTGGGTAGATTAGGCAAGAGGGCCTTGTAAAAAAATTGTTTCCTGAATTGACTGCTCTGTATGTTCGCAGAGTTCTACAAGGCTTTAATGAGACCTGCTCCGTGTACCTTTTGAAACTCCTTTGCCTTTCATTCCCAACACCCCATCAGGCTCTAGTGGCCCCAAGAACTCATTTATTTGCCTCTCAGGCCTGATACTTTAGAAAGGTGTGATTGTGCAGATGAGCTGAATACAAGGTTTTTAATTCTATAGAGTAAATGCTAAGGCTAATGTAACCTCACAGTGTTGATTGCTATGGCAACCATAATGCCAAAGTGAATTAATGATAGCCTTATAATGAAATATAGATTATTCTTCCATATGGGCGATAAAAATATTTCAGAAGCACTTCCAGCATGCAGACAGTGAGTCACACCAGACTGCCAGTTAATAGCACTCATCAGTGAGACTTGTTCCAATTCCTTTGCGTTCTGAATAAACTTACTGAGTATTAATCTTCTGGGCTGATTGTTAATAAGTGCAGTTGCACAGATGGAAGAAGATGTTAAGATGACAGGGAAGGGAGGAACGGAAGGAACAGAGAAATCGAGGACCGGAGGAGGACTTCAGGAAAGATATAACTCAATCTGATTTCATCAAGTTGACTGGCTGCTGTGTTAATGGAGCCAGAATGAAGCGAATCCAAGCACTTTCGTTAGTAATTCCCTGTCAATTATGATTTATTTCGATTACTTTGCTTTGATCGTATTGATGTAAGGAAGCTTCCGAAGGAGTGGCAAAAGGACATTAGATATTGGCTTGGGTAAAGTTAGCAAGCTGTGACATGATAAACGTAGCACAGGTTTGGCCATACACATAGTGGTTGGTTTCAGATTTGTTCAAAGTGAGGGTATTGCTAGTTGGTTGACAAATACGTTCATCATGGCAAACTGGATAACTCAGAAACTCAAGTATACAAAGAGAAGACAGTGAACAAGAAACTAATATTTTGCATGTGATGCTAGTTTTCACAGAAGAATGGCTGCATTGAGCAATAAAATGAAATATTGGGAACATTTTGTGCTTGGAGTACAAATAAGTATTTGTGTTATTCTTAGAAGCAAAATTCTTTGCGGTGGGAAAGAACTAAATGCTACTTGGAGCCTTAAAAATCTAAATTGGATCAATGAGATATTGAGAGTTGTCTGTATGCTTTTGAAATCTGTTAAAGATTATTACCTGGCATTTTCTTTATGCTGTGCCCAGATGGTCTGCGGCGGGGGCAGGGAATCTCTTCTATAAAAAGCCCATAGAACTTTATGGCAGCAAAGGAAAGCATTCAGCCCATTTTATTCAGGATGGCTAAAAAAGGAAGTATGTTGCTGAGAATGCCTGGGGGAAAATTGAACAGAAAGCCTCTCCACTAGGCCTCTTTATGTTGTCTATCACTCCAACCTGATAACTTGTACCCTAAACCACAAACCATGAAATGCCATGGGGTAAGCTTTTGTTTTAATTCATAAATGAACTTTATTCAAAGGTTACACGAGTGAATCTGCTGATGCTGGAAATAAATAAAAACACAAAATGCTGGCAGAACTCAGCAGGCCAGACAGCATCTATGGGAGGAGGTAGTGACGACGTTTCGGGCTGAAACCCTTCATCAGGAGTCACTCCTGAGTTCTGCCAGCATTTTGTGTTTTTCTTTATTCAAAGGTTTGTTTATTATCAAAGTATATTTTTCTTCTCCAGGTAGATACAAAACCAGGAAAGTAAAGACCAGCAGCACGATCATCAACCCCCAAATCCCTCCTCCCTGCACAAAAACACAAATAAAAACAGATCAGGCACATCGACCCACAAATCCCTCCTCCCCGCACACTTAAAAATGAGAAAGATCAGGTGAAAAACACAGAATGCAAAAAAAAATGACTGAAAAAAAAAATCCACAGTCCAAGTCCACATCCAAAACGAAGAAAACCTGGGCAACATTCTCCATCTCCATTGCAGAGTGATCTCACCAGTGATAAAAAGGCAGTCTCCCCTCTCCGTAGCAGAGTGAACCCCCAGTGATAAAAAGGCAGTCTCCCCTCTCCATAGCAGAGTGATCCCCAGTGATAAAAAGGCAGTCTCCCCTCTCCGTAGCAGAGTGATCTCACCAGTGATAAAAAGGCAGTCTCCCCTCTCCGTAGCAGAGTGATCTCACCAGTGATAAAAAGGCAGTCTCCCCTCTCCGTAGCAGAGTGATCCCACCAGTGATCAAAAGGCAGTCTCCCCTCTCCGTAGCAGAGTGATCCCCCAGTGATAAAAAGGCAGTCTCCCCTCTCCGTAGCAGAGTGATCTCACCAGTGATAAAAAGGCAGTCTCCCCTCTCTGTAGCAGAGTGATCCCCCAGTGATAAAAAGGCAGTCTCCCCTCTCCGTAGCAGAGTGATCTCACCAGTGATCAAAAGGCAGTCTCCCCTCTCCGTAGCAGAGTGATCCCCCAGTGATCAAAAGGCAGTCTCCCCTCTCCGTAGCAGAGTGATCCCCCAGTGATAAAAAGGCAGTCTCCCCTCTCCGTAGCAGAGTGATCTCACCAGTGATCAAAAGGCAGTCTCCCCTCTCCGTAGCAGAGTGATCCCCCAGTGATAAAAAGGCAGTCTCCCCTCTCCGTAGCAGAGTGATCCCCCAGTGATAAAAAGGCAGTCTCCCCTCTCCGTAGCAGAGTGATCTCACCAGTGATAAAAAGGCAGCCTCCCCTCTCCGTAGCAGAGTAATCTCACCAGTGATAAAAAGGCAGCCTCCCCTCTCCGTAGCAGAGTGATCCCCCAGTGATAAAAAGGCAGTCTCCCCTCTCCGTAGCAGAGTGATCCCACCAGTGATAAAAAGGCAGTCTCCCCTCTCCGTAGCAGAGTGATCTCACCAGTGATAAAAAGGCAGCCTCCCCTCTCCGTAGCAGAGTGATCCCCCAGTGATAAAAAGGCAGTCTCCCCTCTCCGTAGCAGAGTGATCCCCCAGTGATAAAAAGGCAGTCTCCCCTCTCCGTAGCAGAGTGATCCCCAGTGATAAAAAGGCAGTCTCCCTCTCCGATAGCAGAGTGATCCCACCAGTGATAAAAAGGCAGCCTCCCCTCTCCGTAGCAGAGTGATCTCACCAGTGATAAAAAGGCAGTCTCCCCTCTCCGTAGCAGAGTGATCTCACCAGTGATAAAAAGGCAGTCTCCCCTCTCCGTAGCAGAGTGATCCCACCAGTGATAAAAAGGCAGCCTCCCCTCTCCGTAGCAGAGTGATCTCACCAGTGATAAAAAGACAGTCTCCCCTCTCCGTAGCAGAGTGATCTCACCAGTGATAAAAAGGCAGTCTCCCCTCTCCGTAGCAGAGTGATCCCACCAGTGATAAAAAGGCAGCCTCCCCTCTCCGTAGCAGAGTGATCTCACCAGTGATAAAAAGGCAGTCTCCCCTCTCCGTAGCAGAGTGATCTCACCAGTGATAAAAAGGCAGCCTCCCCTCTCCGTAGCAGAGTGATCTCACCAGTGATAAAAAGGCAGCCTCCCCTCTCCGTAGCAGAGTAATCTCACCAGTGATAAAAAGGCAGCCTCCCCTCTCCGTAGCAGAGTGATCCCCCAGTGATAAAAAGGCAGTCTCCCCTCTCCGTAGCAGAGTGATCCCACCAGTGATAAAAAGGCAGTCTCCCCTCTCCGTAGCAGAGTGATCTCACCAGTGATAAAAAGGCAGCCTCCCCTCTCCGTAGCAGAGTGATCCCCCAGTGATAAAAAGGCAGTCTCCCCTCTCCGTAGCAGAGTGATCCCCCAGTGATAAAAAGGCAGTCTCCCCTCTCCGTAGCAGAGTGATCCCCAGTGATAAAAAGGCAGTCTCCCTCTCCGATAGCAGAGTGATCCCACCAGTGATAAAAAGGCAGCCTCCCCTCTCCGTAGCAGAGTGATCTCACCAGTGATAAAAAGGCAGTCTCCCCTCTCCGTAGCAGATTGATCTCACCAGTGATAAAAAGGCAGTCTCCCCTCTCCGTAGCAGAGTGATCCCACCAGTGATAAAAAGGCAGCCTCCCCTCTCCGTAGCAGAGTGATCTCACCAGTGATAAAAAGACAGTCTCCCCTCTCCGTAGCAGAGTGATCTCACCAGTGATAAAAAGGCAGTCTCCCCTCTCCGTAGCAGAGTGATCCCACCAGTGATAAAAAGGCAGCCTCCCCTCTCCGTAGCAGAGTGATCTCACCAGTGATAAAAAGGCAGTCTCCCCTCTCCGTAGCAGAGTGATCTCACCAGTGATAAAAAGGCAGCCTCCCCTCTCCGTAGCAGAGTGATCTCACCAGTGATAAAAAGGCAGCCTCCCCTCTCCGTAGCAGAGTGATCCCCCAGTGATAAAAAGGCAGTCTCCCCTCTCCGTAGCAGAGCGATCTCACCAGTGATAAAAAGGCAGCCTCCCCTCTCCGTAGCAGAGCGATCTCACCAGTGATCAAAAGGCAGCTCCCCTCTCCGTAGCAGAGTGATCCCCCAGTGATAAAAAAGCAGTCTCCCCTCTCCGTAGCAGAGTGATCTCACCAGTGATAAAAAGGCAGTCTCCCCTCTCCGTAGCAGAGGGATCTCACCAGTGATAAAAAGGCAGCCTCCCCTCTCCGTAGCAGAGCGATCTCACCAGTGATCAAAAGGCAGCTCCCCTCTCCGTAGCAGAGTGATCCCCCAGTGATAAAAAGGCAGTCTCCCCTCTCCGTAGCAGAGTGAACCCCCAGTGATAAAAAGGCAGCCTCCCCTCTCCATAGCAGAGTGATCTCACCAGTGATCAAAAGGGAGCCTCCCCTCTCCATAGCAGAGTGATCTCACCAGTGATCAAAAGGGAGCCTCCCCTCTCCGTAGCAGAGTGATCTCACCAGTGATAAAAAGGCAGTCTCCCCTCTCCGTAGCAGAGTGATCTCACCAGTGATAAAAAGGCAGCCTCCCCTCTCCGTAGCAGAGTGATCTCACCAGTGATAAAAAGGCAGCCTCCCCTCTCCGTAGCAGAGTGATCTCACCAGTGATCAAAAGGCAGCTCCCCTCTCCGTAGCAGAGTGATCTCACCAGTGATAAAAAGGCAGTCTCCCCTCTCCGTAGCAGAGTGATCTCACCAGTGATAAAAAGGCAGCCTCCCCTCTCCGTAGCAGAGTGATCTCACCAGTGATCAAAAGGCAGCTCCCCTCTCCGTAGCAGAGTGATCCCCCAGTGATAAAAAGGCAGTCTCCCCTCTCCGTAGCAGAGTGAACCCCCAGTGATAAAAAGGCAGCCTCCCCTCTCCATAGCAGAGTGATCTCACCAGTGATCAAAAGGGAGCCTCCCCTCTCCATAGCAGAGTGATCTCACCAGTGATAAAAAGGCAGTCTCCCCTCTCCGTAGCAGAGTGATCTCACCAGTGATAAAAAGGCAGTCTCCCCTCTCCGTAGCAGAGTGATCTCACCAGTGATAAAAAGGCAGTCTCCCCTCTCCGTAGCAGAGTGATCCCCCAGTGATAAAAAGGCAGCCTCCCCTCTCCGTAGCAGAGTGATCTCACCAGTGATCAAAAGGCAGTCTCCCCTCTCCGTAGCAGAGTGATCCCCCAGTGATAAAAAGGCAGTCTCCCCTCTCCGTAGCAGAGTGATCTCACCAGTGATCAAAAGGCAGTCTCCCCTCTCCGTAGCAGAGTGATCTCACCAGTGATCAAAAGGCAGTCTCCCCTCTCCGTAGCAGAGTGATCCCACCAGTGATAAAAAGGCAGCCTCCCCTCTCCGTAGCAGTGATCCCCCAGTGATAAAAAGGCAGTCTCCCCTCTCCGTAGCAGAGTGATCCCACCAGTGATAAAAAGGCAGCCTCCCCTCTCCGTAGCAGAGTGATCTCACCAGTGATAAAAAGGCAGTCTCCCCTCTCCGTAGCAGAGTGATCTCACCAGTGATCAAAAGGCAGTCTCCCCTCTCCATAGCAGAGTGATCTCACCAGTGATAAAAAGGCAGTCTCCCCTCTCCGTAGCAGAGTGATCTCACCAGTGATCAAAAGGCAGTCTCCCCTCTCCGTAGCAGAGTGATCCCACCAGTGATAAAAAGGCAGCCTCCCCTCTCCGTAGCAGTGATCCCCCAGTGATAAAAAGGCAGTCTCCCCTCTCCGTAGCAGAGTGATCCCACCAGTGATAAAAAGGCAGCCTCCCCTCTCCGTAGCAGAGTGATCTCACCAGTGATAAAAAGGCAGTCTCCCCTCTCCGTAGCAGAGTGATCTCACCAGTGATCAAAAGGCAGTCTCCCCTCTCCATAGCAGAGTGATCTCACCAGTGATAAAAAGGCAGTCTCCCCTCTCCGTAGCAGAGTGATCCCCCAGTGATAAAAAGGCAGTCTCCCCTCTCCGTAGCAGAGTGATCTCACCAGTGATCAAAAGGCAGTCTCCCCTCTCCGTAGCAGAGTGATCTCACCAGTGATAAAAAGGCAGTCTCCCCTCTCCGTAGCAGAGTGATCTCACCAGTGAGCAAAAGGCAGTCTCCCCTCTCCGTAGCAGAGTGATCTCACCAGTGAGCAAAAGGCAGTCTCCCCTCTCCGTAGCTAGCGATCCCCCAGTGATAAAAAGGCAGTCTCCCCTCTCCGTAGCAGAGTGATCTCACCAGTGATGAAAAGGCAGTCTCCCCTCTCCGTAGCTAGCGATCCCCCAGTGATCAAAAGGCAGCCTCCCCTCTCCGTAGCAGAGTGATCTCACCAGTGATAAAAAGGCAGTCTCCCCTCTCCGTAGCAGAGTGATCTCACCAGTGATAAAAAGGCAGTCTCCCCTCTCCGTAGCAGAGTGATCTCACCAGTGATAAAAAGGCAGTCTCCCCTCTCCGTAGCAGAGTGATCTCACCAGTGATAAAAAGGCAGTCTCCCCTCTCCGTAGCAGAGTGATCTCACCAGTGATAAAAAGGCAGTCTCCCCTCTCCGTAGCAGAGTGATCTCACCAGTGATCAAAAGGCAGCCTCCCCTCTCCGTAGCAGAGTGATCTCACCAGTGATCAAAAGGCAGCCTCCCCTCTCCGTAGCAGAGTGATCTCACCAGTGATAAAAAGGCAGTCTCCCCTCTCCGTAGCAGAGTGATCCCCCAGTGATAAAAAGGCAGTCTCCCCTCTCCGTAGCTAGCGATCCCACCAGTGATAAAAAGGCAGCCTCCCCTCTCCATAGCAGAGTGATCCCACCAGTGATAAAAAGGCAGTCTCCCCTCTCCGTAGCAGAGTGATCTCACCAGTGATCAAAAGGCAGTCTCCCCTCTCCGTAGCAGAGTGATCCCCCAGTGATAAAAAGGCAGCCTCCCCTCTCCGTAGCAGAGTGATCTCACCAGTGATCAAAAGGCAGTCTCCCCTCTCCGTAGCAGAGTGATCTCACCAGTGATAAAAAGGCAGTCTCCCCTCTCCGTAGCAGAGTGATCCCACCAGTGATAAAAAGGCAGTCTCCCCTCTCCGTAGCAGAGTGATCCCCCAGTGATAAAAAGGCAGTCTCCCCTCTCCGTAGCAGAGTGATCTCACCAGTGATCAAAAGGCAGTCTCCCCTCTCCGTAGCAGAGTGATCTCACCAGTGATCAAAAGGCAGTCTCCCCTCTCCGTAGCAGAGTGATCCCACCAGTGATAAAAAGGCAGCCTCCCCTCTCCGTAGCAGTGATCCCCCAGTGATAAAAAGGCAGTCTCCCCTCTCCGTAGCAGAGTGATCCCACCAGTGATAAAAAGGCAGCCTCCCCTCTCCGTAGCAGAGTGATCTCACCAGTGATAAAAAGGCAGTCTCCCCTCTCCGTAGCAGAGTGATCTCACCAGTGATCAAAAGGCAGCCTCCCCTCTCCGTAGCAGAGTGATCTCACCAGTGATCAAAAGGCAGCCTCCCCTCTCCGTAGCAGAGTGATCTCACCAGTGATAAAAAGGCAGTCTCCCCTCTCCGTAGCAGAGTGATCCCCCAGTGATAAAAAGGCAGTCTCCCCTCTCCGTAGCTAGCGATCCCACCAGTGATAAAAAGGCAGCCTCCCCTCTCCATAGCAGAGTGATCCCACCAGTGATAAAAAGGCAGTCTCCCCTCTCCGTAGCAGAGTGATCTCACCAGTGATCAAAAGGCAGTCTCCCCTCTCCGTAGCAGAGTGATCCCCCAGTGATAAAAAGGCAGCCTCCCCTCTCCGTAGCAGAGTGATCTCACCAGTGATCAAAAGGCAGTCTCCCCTCTCCGTAGCAGAGTGATCTCACCAGTGATAAAAAGGCAGTCTCCCCTCTCCGTAGCAGAGTGATCCCACCAGTGATAAAAAGGCAGTCTCCCCTCTCCGTAGCAGAGTGATCCCCCAGTGATAAAAAGGCAGTCTCCCCTCTCCGTAGCAGAGTGATCTCACCAGTGATCAAAAGGCAGTCTCCCCTCTCCGTAGCAGAGTGATCTCACCAGTGATCAAAAGGCAGTCTCCCCTCTCCGTAGCAGAGTGATCCCACCAGTGATAAAAAGGCAGCCTCCCCTCTCCGTAGCAGTGATCCCCCAGTGATAAAAAGGCAGTCTCCCCTCTCCGTAGCAGAGTGATCCCACCAGTGATAAAAAGGCAGCCTCCCCTCTCCGTAGCAGAGTGATCTCACCAGTGATAAAAAGGCAGTCTCCCCTCTCCGTAGCAGAGTGATCTCACCAGTGATCAAAAGGCAGTCTCCCCTCTCCATAGCAGAGTGATCTCACCAGTGATAAAAAGGCAGTCTCCCCTCTCCGTAGCAGAGTGATCTCACCAGTGATCAAAAGGCAGTCTCCCCTCTCCGTAGCAGAGTGATCCCACCAGTGATAAAAAGGCAGCCTCCCCTCTCCGTAGCAGTGATCCCCCAGTGATAAAAAGGCAGTCTCCCCTCTCCGTAGCAGAGTGATCCCACCAGTGATAAAAAGGCAGCCTCCCCTCTCCGTAGCAGAGTGATCTCACCAGTGATAAAAAGGCAGTCTCCCCTCTCCGTAGCAGAGTGATCTCACCAGTGATCAAAAGGCAGTCTCCCCTCTCCATAGCAGAGTGATCTCACCAGTGATAAAAAGGCAGTCTCCCCTCTCCGTAGCAGAGTGATCCCCCAGTGATAAAAAGGCAGTCTCCCCTCTCCGTAGCAGAGTGATCTCACCAGTGATCAAAAGGCAGTCTCCCCTCTCCGTAGCAGAGTGATCTCACCAGTGATAAAAAGGCAGTCTCCCCTCTCCGTAGCAGAGTGATCTCACCAGTGAGCAAAAGGCAGTCTCCCCTCTCCGTAGCAGAGTGATCTCACCAGTGAGCAAAAGGCAGTCTCCCCTCTCCGTAGCTAGCGATCCCCCAGTGATAAAAAGGCAGTCTCCCCTCTCCGTAGCAGAGTGATCTCACCAGTGATGAAAAGGCAGTCTCCCCTCTCCGTAGCTAGCGATCCCCCAGTGATCAAAAGGCAGCCTCCCCTCTCCGTAGCAGAGTGATCTCACCAGTGATAAAAAGGCAGTCTCCCCTCTCCGTAGCAGAGTGATCTCACCAGTGATAAAAAGGCAGTCTCCCCTCTCCGTAGCAGAGTGATCTCACCAGTGATAAAAAGGCAGTCTCCCCTCTCCGTAGCAGAGTGATCTCACCAGTGATAAAAAGGCAGTCTCCCCTCTCCGTAGCAGAGTGATCTCACCAGTGATAAAAAGTCAGTCTCCCCTCTCCGTAGCAGAGTGATCTCACCAGTGATCAAAAGGCAGCCTCCCCTCTCCGTAGCAGAGTGATCTCACCAGTGATCAAAAGGCAGCCTCCCCTCTCCGTAGCAGAGTGATCTCACCAGTGATAAAAAGGCAGTCTCCCCTCTCCGTAGCAGAGTGATCCCCCAGTGATAAAAAGGCAGTCTCCCCTCTCCGTAGCTAGCGATCCCACCAGTGATAAAAAGGCAGCCTCCCCTCTCCATAGCAGAGTGATCCCACCAGTGATAAAAAGGCAGTCTCCCCTCTCCGTAGCAGAGTGATCTCACCAGTGATCAAAAGGCAGTCTCCCCTCTCCGTAGCAGAGTGATCCCCCAGTGATAAAAAGGCAGCCTCCCCTCTCCGTAGCAGAGTGATCTCACCAGTGATCAAAAGGCAGTCTCCCCTCTCCGTAGCAGAGTGATCTCACCAGTGATAAAAAGGCAGTCTCCCCTCTCCGTAGCAGAGTGATCCCACCAGTGATAAAAAGGCAGTCTCCCCTCTCCGTAGCAGAGTGATCCCCCAGTGATAAAAAGGCAGTCTCCCCTCTCCGTAGCAGAGTGATCTCACCAGTGATCAAAAGGCAGTCTCCCCTCTCCGTAGCAGAGTGATCTCACCAGTGATAAAAAGGCAGTCTCCCCTCTCCGTAGCAGAGTGATCCCACCAGTGATAAAAAGGCAGTCTCCCCTCTCCGTAGCAGAGTGATCTCACCAGTGATAAAAAGGCAGTCTCCCCTCTCCGTAGCAGAGTGATCCCACCAGTGATAAAAAGGCAGTCTCCCCTCTCCGTAGCAGAGTGATCTCACCAGTGATAAAAAGGCAGTCTCCCTCTCCGTAGCAGAGTGATCTCACCAGTGATCAAAAGGCAGTCTCCCCTCTCCGTAGCAGAGTGATCTCACCAGTGATCAAAAGGCAGTCTCCCCTCTCCGTAGCAGAGTGATCCCCCAGTGATAAAAAGGCAGCCTCCCCTCTCCGTAGCAGAGTGATCCCACCAGTGATAAAAAAACAGGCAGCCGGCATTTCATTCTCCCTCATCACTTTAATTGGTGAACAATGGAAGCTTTAATCAGTAAAATGGAGTGGGACGTCGGCTCACGTCTTCTTGCCACAAGGTTCCAGCACGCTGCCGCTGCGGAATCCTCTCGGAGACCGCAGAGCGCTGAAACACCCAAACAATCTCCAAACTGCAAATCACTGGCTCCAACAGTTCCAGAATCACATTCAAGAAGGAAAACAAACGTTAACGACATTAAGTGAAATATATGGTTTCACGATCTATCCAGAAGATGCCGGCCGAAGGAGCATTGTACACAGGCACCATCTTGACCGGAAGTCCAAGAGGTATTCTTAAAAGTATCTACAGTAGAAGAGATATAAAGTCTACGCCTGGCTTTCTTTATGTTCATAGTGTGTACACTGTGAACGTTGGGATCCCAGTATGTGGTTAACTGCAAATTGTATTTGTGTTGCAGACAGTATGGCAAATTAACTCTGCCTGTTTGGTTATCGTCTATGTAGTTACCGCTCTTGTTCATTGGCTGCATCGAGTTCAAGTTCAATTGTCATTCAACTATACACACGTAAGCAGCTAAACCAAACAGCGTTCCTCCGGGGTCAAGGTGCAAAACCATACGGTCAAACACAACACAGCACATACAGTCACAAAATAATATTAGCACAAGACCCTGAGTGGCATGAAAGCCATGCTGCTAAGCTCAGCCCACGTTACAGGTTACCCCTTGCAACGCTATGTTGCAGCTTTATAAAACTTTGGTTGGGCTGCATCTGGAGTGCTGCATTCTCCCATCGTGGGAAGGATGTCGAGGCTTTGGAGACGGTGCAGAAGGGGTTTACTAGGATGCTGCCTGGATGAGAGGGCATATGAGGAGCGGTTGTTTCTCTGGAGCAGTGAAGGCTGAGGGGAGATTTAATAGTGGTTTATGAGAGAATGAGTGGCAAAGATAGGAGAGACAGTATGTTTTTCCAAGGTTGAAATGTCTAATACTTGAGGGTGTGCATTTAAGTGAGAGGGGGTAATTTCAAGTGAGAGGTACAGGGTAAGTTTTATCCACAGAGGGCAATAGGTGTCAGGAATGTGCTGCCCAGGGTGGTGGAGGAAAATGCGACAGAGGCCATTAGCCCCTCTACTAATTTTTATAGAGGAACCAATCCATTAATTATATTAATGCGACTTATTAGTTCTTCTTGAATGGAGTGAGCCTGCTCTTGAATACATTGTATACTTGAAGCTCAATGTGTACAAGTAAATGAGGGGAATTGGCTGGTTATTGGTTCCTCTATACTGAAAGATCCCTGCGCACTCTATTTCCTTCCAAAGATGCTTCCCTCCTCCTTTAACTGAATTAATCTGAACAGTTTCCTGATTCCAGAGCTCCTCCTCCCCTCCCCCCCGATCTCCCGATGGGTGAACTTTAACGTTATACACCACAAGAGATTTCCCAATACCCGGTCAGCCAAACGTTTGTCCTTCAGATGGGCTGTTAACTGGCCGTTCTTGCCATATTCCATTATAGGGGTCTGAGTTCAGCTGAAGATTGGTGAAGTGGAATGCTTTCTTTGCATTTCAGATGTGCCAAGGGATCGCTGGTAGATGAATGGCGAGTCTAATCAAAACTTTGCTGTTTTTGAGAACCCAGCAAGGAGAAGTTCTGATCCTTCCAAATTCGCCACTTCTTTCCAACATTCTGGCCACTGAGAAATTTAGACTTGCTCCTACAAAACCATTTCAAACCCTCTTTCTTTTATCGCTAGGACCGTCTCTATCACCTTCAACATCAGCACTCTCATGTTGCCATTAAAAGACTTACCACTGCCCTCCATTCTCAATGAATAGACCATATATTCAAGAATGGTGCACAGTGTAAGAGTGGGCACAACATTCTGTCCATCCTGGGCATGCCCTCTTCTCGTTACACCATGTGAGGGGAGGTACATGTTCTGTTCATTTCGTTCATTATCAATGTGTCTTCCCATTCTAATACTGTTGACTACTCAAAAGCTTGCTTTGCCATTTTACCACCAACCTGTGTGGTTCAAGGGTTCAAAGTACGTTTATAACCGAAGTTTCTACGCAGTGTACAACCTTGAAATTCGTCCTCCCCACAGCCACGGAATGAAGAAAACCGTGGAACCCATTCAAAGAAAACCATCACCCCCTCCACGCACAAAACAAAACATGCAAACACCAACAAGGAAAAGCAAGCAAGAAACACAGAATGTAAAACACAAAATCAAACGTGTCCGGGCATTTTCAGTCCAGGATCCAGATTCACAGGGCCGGGGTGCAGGCCAAGGTCCCTGAGCTTCTTGTTGAGCCTGACGGTGGTGGTGGGGGGGAGTGGAATTATGCTGAACTGTAGTCCAAGAACAGCATTCTAACTTAAGCATCCCTTTTCTCCAGGTGAGTGAGGATGGTGTGTAGAGCTGTGGCTATGGCGTCATCTGTGGGTCAGTTGTGTCGGTAGGTGAATTGTGGAGTGGTCAGTGTAGGTGGTAGTTTGCAGGTTCTCTCTCTCTTTCTCTACATTTGGATATTGACTAGGAGATTCATACAGGATAAACACAATCAGAATCGAATTTATTATCACTGACATGATGAGAAATTTGTTACTTTGCAACAGCAGACATGGAATTATTATAAATTACCAAAACTTAAATATATAGTGCAGGTCATGAGGTAATGTTCACGAATTGTTCAGAAATCTGATGGTGGAAGGGAAGAAGCGGTTCCTAAAACATTGGGTTTGGTTTCTCGGGCTCCCCTACCTCCTCCCTGATGTCAGTAACAAGAAGAGGGCATGTCCCAGATAGTGAGGGCCCTTAGTGATCGATTCTGCCTTCTCGAGGCACCACCTCTTGAGGATGTCCTCGATGGAGTGGGGGGGGGGGGGGTGTTGCTGAGCCTATGATGCTCTGCAGCCTCTCGCAATCCTGTGCAATTGGAGCCTCTCTACCAGGCTGTGATGAAATCGGTCAGAATATTCTCCAACACACGTATGAAATGTATCCATTGAACCTGTGGCACTTTAAAACGCGCAGGAATCCTGCCTGGCTGTGGCTGACGTGAGTAAGTAGGAGCAACGTTTCATAATTCCCTGCCCAGTCTTCAGCTGCCATTAGTGCACTGAACTGCACGCATTAGCTGAGCTGCGTCAGTTGTTGCAGGGTTTTAAAGCATTAAAAACAGACACAAAATAGGCCATAATGCACTTTGGCATGGCTCTGCCATTTAATAAAATCAAGGCCAATTCTCCTCAGCAGCATCTTCCTGCATCAGCCCAATACTCTGTTCCCTTAATATCTAAATATGTGTCAACCTCTGCTTTGGATAGACACGGTAACCAAGTCTCCACAGCTTTTCAGGTAGAGAACTCCAAAAATTCACTACCCTCCGGGTGAAGAAGTTTCTTCTGATCTCCTGAATTGGAAACTGCATATTTTGAGACTGTGGGCCTTGTTTCTAGACATGCCAGCTGGGGAAATGATATCTGTTCTCTCAGCAACTCTGCATGCTTCCCATCTCATTATTCTAAATCTTATTGAGTATAGGCCTGGATTAATTAATCTTTTAATTGAGATTAACACTGCCTCCCCAGGAATTGTTTCACTGAACATTTGCTTCACACCTTATGTATCTTCCCTTTGGCAGGGAGACCAGATCTGTACATTAGAATGTCAATAAAATGACTAGATAATGAACTTGAAAACTAAGCATGGACTTTGTCATCAACCCCTGCGTTTATTGTTCCTTGAGAAGATTGTGGCAAGATGTCTTCTGATGCTGCTGCAGTCCCTCGGAGTAAGTGTTGGGACAAGAAATATAACTGGTATTTATATACAGTGGATTCCAAGTAATTGGGGCAGCCACTTATTCAGGACGAATCCTAAAAAACAACAAAAGTTAATTGAGAAAATAGCCAGGACTCCCTTTGTTTATCTGGGACATGGTGCTGCTTAATTGAGTCAGGAGACTGTTTATGCACAGATTCTAACTAGCGTCAGTTGTGTGTACTTGTTTTCCAAAAGCAGAGACTTTTGTCACTGATAGTTGGCGAGAAATAAGCAGTAAGACGATTCTGAACTATTTTGCTCAAACATTCAGGCTTGGCGATGCCAGGAATGGCCAGGAGTGAAAATGAGACTACTTCACTGCTTTAACAGGTTATGAACTATGAAGAATTTGAAGATTATTAACCATCATCCTGAACGTTACAATGAACATGAAGATTTGGAGGAGGTAATTGCCAATAGCATTGTATGAAGGCAGTCCATTATCTGCACTAGGTATCTGCACTGATTTTTTTCATTGTGTAAGCTGGATAAATTCCTCTGTTGTTAACTATTAGGAACTAATACACAGTTTTATAATACTGTATCAGCATTAATAGCATTCTAATTTGTTCTGTATTTCATTTAAATTTATAATTTGATCCTCAGTTTGTCTTTCTATACCTTTTTAACTATTTCAATGAAACTTCAACTAATGGGGGCAACCACTTCATTGGGCCAAAATGTACTGGTCCTGATGTGCCACTTTATATATATATACTTCTTATTGTAACAGTAGTTTTCACAGCATGATGGCATCTGTTAGTCTCGCGAGACCATGGATCTGTGCCTGGAAAGTCCTCTCCAGGGTGCAAGCCTGGGCAAGGTTGTATGGAAGACCAGCAGTTGCCCATGCAGCAAGTCTCCCTTCTCCATGACACCGATGTTGTCCAAGGGAAGGGCAAGGGCTGATACAGCTCGGCACCAGTGTCGTCGCAGGAGTTGCCAGAGCGAGGTTGAAGGCAATGTCGGACTGCCTTAGGGATTCCAGCTCCGGATTTGTCCTCAGGGTTTACTCCCGAAGCCTTTCCCATGAACGGGTGTGGCCGCAAGGCAGCAGAGGTTTAAAATCAGAGTTTTCCCTCTCTTAGATGGACTGCCTTCCCAGGCTGATGAGCTCCATCTACCCGTCATTTTCACGACATATGTAAGTGATAATAAACCTGATTCTGGAAGGAGAGTGTGAAATCATAAACTCAACCCATCCCCCCATCCTGTGAAGCACCTCTGTGGTAGAATCTGTGGATCCCATAAAGGCTTCTTCAATTATTAGGCAACCAGTGAAACAGGAAGTAATGGGTCTGTGCCTGTTACTCCATGAAACATACAATCAGCGGCCACTTTATTAGACACATCTGTATAATTGCTTGTTAATGCAAATACCTAATCATATGGCAGCAACTCAAGCATGCACACATGGTCAAGAGGTTCAGTTGCTGTTCAGACCAAACACCAGAATGGGAAGAAATGTGATCTAAGTGACTTGTACTGTGGAATGATTGTTGGTGCCAGACGGGGTGGCTTGCGTATCTCAGAAGCTGCTGATCTCCCAGGATTTTCACGCACAACAGGGAATGGTGAGGAGAAACAACAGACATCAAATAAGCAGCACTTCTGAAAGTACCTTGTTAATGAGAGAGGACAGAGGAGAGTGGCCAGACTAGTTCAAGCTGACAGGAAGGTGACTCATAACCCCATGTTACAACGGTGGTGTGCAGAAGAGCATCGCTGAATGCACAACACGTCAGAACTTAAAGTGGATGGACAACACTTTGAAACCTGAAGTGGACGGGCTGCAGTACCTGCTAAAGTGGCCACTGAGCGGACATTGGTGACTGAGCTCATGTCACAGCAAACAATGGCATTAGCTCCTCAGCCGCTGTTACAACGTGGAGCAGGTGAAAGCAGACGGGTAGGTACCTGTAACTCTGTGAGACACTCACCAGTGAATCAGCAGTAAGTACATGGAGAGACAGTGACTCAGCATCACTCACTCCATGGGGAAGAAAGCAGTCAATCTACATGCGGGATTCCCCCCCATTGCTGCAACTTCCTCATAAATCCCAAAGGCATATGGGTTGGTAGGTTAATTGTCCACTGTAAATAGCCTGTAGTTTATAAATGCATGGTAGAATCTTGGGATAGTTGATGAGAAGTTGGGGAGAATAAAAAATACAATAATATACTGTTCTTGGAAACAGCCCCTCCACTGCAAAACTTCCTTAGTATCTGTTTCTTTTTCAATCAGATCATCTCTCGTCCTTCTAAGTTTTCAATAGTTATGGCCCTAAATTAATTGCAATTGCTTACAATGACTTCCTCTGCATTGCTTCCTTAAATGAGAGCTGAATGCAACCTTCCAGATGCAGTCTCAATGCAGCAAGACTTCCATACTTTCAGATTGCATCTCCTTTCCATTGTACGCCAATGTCCTATCTGCCTTGACGCCCACCTGCTGTGCACCTACTTGCTGCATTTCGTGCTGAAGGTCACCCAGCTCAAACTGAACAGCCGAACCCTGGAGTCTTCCTGTGTTTTTTTGCCTCCTGCGTTTGCTGCCGCATTGGGGAAAGGTGTTGGGCGCGCCCAAATGTGGCAGGTCACACATTTTTCCATTGTTGATCTTTACACATGTGTGAACAACGTAAGTAGACTTCCTCCTTCCCAAAGGTGTTAGGAATGAGGGAGTGCCCAGTGGTGTGCAATGGAGGATAGGTTCTCTTAGGGTAGGAGGGACCAAGAAAGGAAGACTAGAAGAAAACGATGATGAAAGCTATCACTAATTCCCTCACCAGTTGTAATAAAACTTTCCCTGGGAACTCAATGATGTTAATAACTCAAAACCAAATTAATTAGCAAGTTATCACTCCAGTTTAAGGCAGAACTCATTATCCTTACCATGACCAGGGACCAGAGAAACTCCAAATCCAAAGCAAAATCCTCAGCTCTTTTAAGAGATTTGTTCCTTTCAGTGTTTGAGTACACAGCCACACGCCTGCAAAGATGTCAGCCAAATCCCACAAGTTAGAGCACAATTGCAGTTTGCAAGAGCTGCAGACTTATGACAAATAGCTCATTCCACCATGTTCCTTTTTTCTGTGGTGAATGTATCCACGTCTTGGGAAGAGAAACTATTTTTCTATAATCATTGATGTTTGAATTTGACAATTCATATTCACCTTCCATGTTCTTGTGATTATCTGCCCGCACAGAAGAAGAGCCAATGTACCCAATCAATCTCAGCTTAAATCTTATTAAGTACCATATAGGGACTTAATAGTTCTTGTGGAATGTTACAAATAATTCCCAGCGCTAGTTGCAATGAACAAGATAGTACCTAAAGCATCCACAGATGATTCTACAAACTGCAACTGGCGATAGAACAGAAAACAGCCAAAATAATCAAAAAAATATGAAAATAACTGTATTAATAGGATTAGCTATCATGCATTTCCAGGCTGCTGTAGGGTGATGGAAGCAGACTCATTTGTCATTTTCTAAAGAGGTCTAGATTGTACTTCAAGAGTAAAGCTGATTCTAAGAGCCACGCAGTGGGATTCTAAACAGGCTTAGTGGCTAAAATGATCATCTGTGGCTTGTGATTCTACATTTAAGCTAACTACTTGTTGCTGTGAAGGATTCACTTGGAGAGCTAGATCAGTATGCTTTTTAAAAACAGAGTCATTCAGACAGAAATGTAATAGTATACTTCGACAGGCTCAGTCCTTGTTATCTACTGATGTAATATCACCTGTACTTGCGACGTTGGCTTTAAGCCCCCCATCTTGCCTAACAAATAAGCCTATATACATACGCATGTGAGGACTCAATCATTGTATAAATACAGCAATCAGTTTTCAAACCGCTTGTGACTCCCCATTGCGCTCTGTTCCCACAGTGTGTTTTTTTTAACTTACACAGCTCCTCCTTGTGATGTTAAAACTGGTCACTACTTGTAAGTTTCAATGAAAATACTTGATTATTATTATTTCTTTTTTGGTTCTATTAGGTTCATCAATGCGAGGTAATAATTTTAAAACATTATACAACATATTTATGTTTATTTGTGGAAAAGATGATACAAAGGAGAGGGATAGCGGCTCTTTTGTTAAATGCAGGAAGTCTAAGCCACTGGCCCCAGTGGATAACAACAATTTGGAGAGCCTTTTTACAACAGGAGGAGGGGTTAAATCAATGGGAACTGCTAGAGCGTACACTGGAGTTATGGAGCTTAGCAAATAGTAATTTCAACTGCAGCCATTCTTCACATTCGAATGTGGATTGTAGATTGAGTTTAAAATGCAGCTCTGAACAATGGTCTTCCTGGAGCTGCAGACTGGGATCGATCGTAAACAAAGAAACACACCATTCGACCTCGGCTGCCTGTATAGACACGAGTCCGTGGGGATTAACATTCATTTTGCGTGTCTGTGGAGTCGGAGTGAAGGTAGAGAGGTTTGAAATTCAAAGGAAGCATTGTAGGTAGATTTTAACTACCTGTATAGAATTGTCCTGCTGTTACCCTTGATCTTTAGCGTATAAAAATGTCACGTAACATTGGGTCAGGCAGGCCTCCTTTTCCAAGAGCGTCTCAGGTATGATGCCTGATGCTTGTTTTTGCTGATTAAAGACGTCTATATCCACCAGCTTCTGTGTCTCCCGATGCCTTCACAACAACAAGGATTATTTTTGTTCTCCGGCATGGTACTCGAGTGATTGAGCACTTGAAGCAAAGGGCAAGAATGTTGTATAGTCAGATCTGGCAATGAATCATTAAATCAGCTTCCACAATCCATTCAGGGCTGAGCCCCTTAGATTGGAATGAGTGAAGAGCAAAGTGTCAAGGCAGCTGGAAGCTGATGGAATGGAAGGCTGATTGTTCACCAGAGACTAAGGAGAGAGGTATTTTCATAGAATGAAGCCAGTAAGTAACTGGAAAGTGTACAAATTATTTTTTCAATATGGCATTTTGGTTGGGAAGGGATTTTAGTGTTAGTCATCCTGTGAAAATGAATTCAATAAATCCAGTGCCTAAAAAAATGCCTGTCCATTTCCCTCCAAGTATGCTGCCTGACACACTGATTCCTCCAGCAATTTGTTGGATTTTTCACTTCAGGTTCATCTGCAGTCTCTATTGTGTCAATAAATGTGATAATCCTGATGAAAGGTTTTGGACTGATACGTTGACTGTTTATTCATTTCCATAGCTGTCGCCTGACCTGCTGAGTTCTTCCAGCATTTTGTGTGTGTGTTGCTTTGGATTTCCAGCATCTGCAGACTTTCTCATGTGAATGTGATAATGTGCCCGAGTGGTAGCCAGGAACCTTCAAAATAGTTGTTGGACATCCCCGATTCACTCATTTCTTTCAGTCAAGGAAAACTGCCCCTTGCTTTGGTCTTGCCTATCTGTCACCTGTACCATATGATGGTTCTGCCGAGCTGAAGCCTTAATCTCACAGATGTGGTGTGAGATGCTGAAGATTTCCAGTACTTACTCTTCTCATTGACAGGAAACTAAATTTTTTTGTGTCATGAGTTCTGAGGGTGTATCATTTCTGTGCTGGAGTATACAGCATTAAAAAAGATTAAGATTTGCTCATATATATATATATATGTAAATATATTGAAAAAAGGTTCTCGGCCTAAAACAACAACTGTTTGTTCATTTCCATGGAGGTTGCCTGACCTGCTGAGTTCCTCCAGCATTTTGTGTGTGTTGCTTTGGATTTCCAGCATCTGCTGCATTTATTATGTTTATACAGTGAAATGACTATTTGAGTCAAATCAAATCAGTGAGGATTGTGCTCAGGCAGCCTGGAAGTGTTGAAATGCTTCCGGAGCCCACAGAGCATGCCCACGACTCACTGACCCTTACATCTATGGAATGTGAGAGGAAACCAGAACTCCTGAAGGATACCCAGACGGTCACGGGGAGAATGTGCAGTCCCCAGTACACAGTGTCAGGAATTCAACCCCGTTCGATGATTGCTGCTGCTGTAAAGTGTTGTGCTGGATGCCACACTATCTTCCAGGAGACCTCGAGTCTGTTTGGCAAATGTCATAAGTAGATGACAAAGCCGCTTCTCTTTTCTTTCCAATGTGAATAAGTTCTGGATCGAGTTGGAAATAACATGAAAGGCAGATGTTGGGGCTGGCTGGACAAGGGTTCATAAAAGTGACTGAGATTTGGCCTGTCAACAAGGGTTCCACATCAGAAGCAGAGGAGAGATGAAGGGATTTCCTTTGAACTCTGCATGTTGCTCATATCCAGAATGCTCTCCCGGAAATGGAAAAGAAAGCTGATTCAATACAAATGTTCAAAGAGGGAAATAGATAATAAATTTGCGTGGAAAAGGCTAACTAATTGGGCATTCAGGCAAAATGAGTTGAAAGGCCTCCTCCAGTTCTGCAGAATCCTCCATCTGGAGGTAAACTGAGTGGATACTCAATATATCATTGCACCTCTTGAGGAGGGTGTTAATAGGGTGGAGGTGACTGAGGCAATAATGAGAGAAAAAAGTTCTAACCCAGCCAGGCATTGCTGGTAACACACACAAGATGCTGGAGGAACTCAGCATGTCAGGCAGCATCCATGGAGAAGGATAAAGAGTTGATATTTCAGGCTGAAATTTTTCATCAGGACCCTTCTTCAAGTTTAAGGCCAAACATGGAACTTCGTTTCAGAGGTAAGATACTGTAGAATGCCCTTAACATCGACTCAGCATTTTACTGCTTCTGGGTCAAGGAGCCCTGGTGAAACCGAAGGCATTGGGAATAAAGAGGAACACTCACCGATGGTTAGAGACGTACATTGATAAAGGGAGATGGTTGTGGTTGTTAGATGTCAATCAACCCACCACCAGGATAGAAGTTCCTCGGGACAGTGTCCTATCTCCAACCATCTTCAGCCGCTTCATCAATGACCCTTTTTTCAGCAACAGGCCTGGAGTTTGCAGATGATTGCACAGCTGCTCAGTAAGTGAAGCCATTCATCCACAAACACAGGAAGATCTACAGATGCTGGAAATCCAAGCAACACAGACACAGTGCTGGAGGAACTCAGCAGGCCAGGCAGCATCTAAGGGACATATCAAGTCTCGGCCCGATATGTCGACTGTTTACTCTTTTCCATCGATGCTGCCTGGCCTGCGGGGTTCCTCCAGCACTTTGTGTATGAAGAAGTCCATTGCCAGTTTGCAGAAGGAACAGATGAGAATGATTTGATATGTGCCATGTAATGGATTCACCACACAAAGAAAAAACAAAGCACAATTATTTCCAACAAAAGTAGATCTAAACATCTATACTTGATGTTCAATGGCATTATCACTGCCTAATGCCCCACTGCTGATATCCTGTTTGTCACCATTGATAAGAAACTCAGTGGACCAGTTACATAAATACTGTGGCTCTGAGAGGCTGTGTATCCTGTGGCAAGTGACTCCTAAACCCTTTCCACCGTCTACAAGGCACAAGGTCAGACTGTGATGGAATATTCTCCAGTTGCGTAGGGAGCAGCTACAGTAACACTCAAAAAAAAATCTCTCAATGTCATCCAGAAGAAAGCAGGCTTGATTAACCACCAGCCTATCACCTTAACCCCTCTCCCTGTTCAACTGCTGACACATCATGGCTGCATGGCATACCATCTCAAGTTCAAAGTAAATTGATGATCAAAGTATGTAAGTGCTACCATATAGTACTGTAAGATTCATTTCTAAAGACAGAAAAACAACAACATGCAAGGGAAGACAAACTATGCATAAAAATATTAGTAAGGACATGAGTTGGAAAGACTCTGTAAATTACAAAATCACAAAGTTATAGGATGTACTGTCGTTATTCACCTGGGCTTCTCCAACTACACCTCTCAGCCCCACAACAGCGGGAGCAGATACTTACTCCCACCAGGGATGGGAAAAGCGGTAGGAATACTATCATTAAAGATAAGTTGTTCTAGTTGTTGGATAGCCTGGTGTGTCCAACATGGGTGGTGTGAGGAAGGTGCTGCTCCACCATGACACACTGGAAATGGTGAAGCTGCTCCTCTCCCTGATCTCTTCCGGCCTTCCAACTGCAGGCTGGACAGGAGTAAGAGAGGAAGTAGCATCATGATGAAATCCTCAGCAGAACCGAAAGGGTAAGAAAAAGGAGAGAATTAAGGTTAATCATTGGAAAGTGGGCATTTTGCCTCTTTTTACCCAAGGTCTCATGGTGTTTCCCACTGCCTGGCAACTATTTAGATTGAGCATTGTTAATGGCAGCAAGTTTGGGCACCAATAGGGTTGACACCATAAAGGACATCACCAGGGTGGGCACTGCAATGGTAGACACCGCCCATGGGCACCAACAGGGTAGATGCCACCCATGGGCACCACCAGGGTAGACATCACCCATGGGCACCACCAGGGTAGACATCACCCATGGGCACTACCAGGGTAGACACCATCCATGGGCACCACTAGTGTAGACACCACCCAGGGCACCAACAGGGTAGACACCACCCATGGGCACCACCAGGATAGACACCACCCATGGGCACTACTAGGGTGGACAGCACCCATGGACAGTACCAAGGTAGACACCACCCATTGGTACTTTCAGGGTGGGCACCAGCCAAACAACCACAGATACTGAGTGAAGGACATTTTCTGGTCTGTGCCAAGCCTGCTGGTCTTCCAGAACAAGGGGGTGTGCACAAGTCAATGCTGTAAACTGGCACTTTCCAGGATGCAGGAGTACCTGGAGAGGGACTCATGCTGAAGCTCTGGGGGAAAGAGCCACTGAAGGCTGGGCCCTGTGTGACAAGCATTTCACTGCTGCAGTGCTTAAGGAAGAAACATGAGCCACACAAGGAAACGTGCTGAGTTGCTGGCACAATGAATGCCGGTGATGACAAGTACCAGTAATGTTTACTGTGTATATTTGGGCTGCCTGGTGGTTCAGCTGATGGGGCTGCCTGTGAGGAGACTGCATGTTCTCCCAGGTGAGAGGCGGGTTCCTCCGGGGTAATCCCACACTCCAAAGAAATGTAGGCTGCAGTGGGGGGGGGGGGGGCATGTGGAGGGGAAAATAAATCGTGGAGCTGATTGTGAGTGAGTGTATGTTGAGAGTCAGTGGAACGAATCGGTGCAGGGTTGGGGGAGGGAGGTTGGCTGTACACAAGCCCAGAGTCTAGGCATGGAGCCAGAATGGGACTTTCTTCCGGTGTCCCCCCTCTCCCGGGCGCTGCATTCCTCAGTCTGAGGGTGAGCCGAGTCCCTGGCAGAGCGCCAGACCTGTCAGTCAGTCTCAGACAGATCTCGCCGTCTTCCCCTCTCAGGCTTCGCGGGGCTGTCAGCGCTGGCGCCTGGACAGGGGCTCCGATCCCCAGCCACAGACGGCAGGCCGGCAACACAAGGAGCAGCCCTGTTACACACACACACACACACATATATATAAAAAAACAACACGCACACAAATAAACACCAACAGATCTTGCTCATTATCTCCTCGTCAAAGCACCTCGCTCACCGGCACGCTGAGGTGAAAGCCAGCAGAAAGCAGATGACCATTCCTCGGCCTGGCGCTTCACGCTGGGCAGAGAATCGCCGACGAACCGCCAACCGGCCGAAAACGTTTCCAACTTTAAAGGCTATTTGCCAGACAAAACGGGATCCCTGCTTCAGCACCTCGTGTGAGGGTCCATTCCTCCGAGTTTCCGGGCTGCTTTCGGAATGGCCTCCCTCACCCGCGATTCCCACGGCAGATTGATGCTAACGCAGTGAGAGCAGTTTCTCCCGCGATGTCGGCGGAACGCTGCCTGCTTTTGCGCCGATCGAGGGCCATTGAGGTTTCATCCTCCCAGGTAACTGGCTGCAGCCCGAATGGGGAAGTTGTGGTGACTCCGGCAGGGCAGGAGAGGCTTTGTGTGGATCCAGCTCTGCCATCCACAATAACAACTTTATAACTTTTATTGCTAACATTGGCAGTGACATCCATCTGACAACGGGAAAACGTCCGTGTGCTTACCTTTACACCGAGGGCGTGAATAATTCTCTGTTACTTGTGCGTGTCCATCTGTGGTTATCATGAACAGCTGTGTGTGCGTGGCTGGAATGTTCAGGTATGGTTGCCCTGTGCTAGGCTGGCATGTCACATGTGCCCAGACAGTTGGCCCAGGGCGCAGTGAGAGTATTGGAAAGATCAGTCGGCCTTTGGGTGAGTGACCTACTTCAGATGGGTCAAGTTCCAGGCTGACTTCGCAGCTTGGGCTATTGATTTAAGAAGAACGGTATCTTTAAATAACATAAGAAATAGGAGCAGGAGTAGGCTATCCGGCCCATTGAGCCTGCTCCGCCATTCAATAAGATCATGGCTGATCTGGCCATGGACTCATCTCTACCTACCTGCCTTTTCCCCATAATCCTTAATTCCCCTACTATGCAAAAATATATCCAACCTTGCCTTAATTATATTTTCTGTGGTGGCCTCCACTGCTTCATTGGGCAGAGAATTCCAGATTCACCACTCTCTAGGAAAAGCAGTTCTTCCTCATCTCTGTCCTAAATCTACTCCCTCGAATCTTGAGGCTATATTCCCTAGTTCCACTCTCAGCTCTGAGTGGAAACAACTTTCCTGCCTCTATAAGGTGTGGCCAAAGTTGGTGGCATTTCCTGTGCAGCTGCTTTTTATGATTTGGCAATGTGTGGGATCTATTTTCCTGACCTTTCCCACTTCTCCTTCTGGCCTTTCAGATCTTCCACCTGATGTACCTACCTTGCTGCGTATCACTAATGTTACAGACATGAGAATAGCTAACTACAATCCTGGGTCCAGATGTGAGGCAGGGAATTGTCCATAGATTTTCAGAAAACCCATCCAAGAGGAGCACGACCTTGTTGTTGGATTTGGAGGCTTGTAGGCCTCAATGGCCCAGAGAGCGATGTGAGTCAGGGCTTTGTTACTTTGGCTCTTGGTAGGGTCACCCATACCAAACAGGTCAAAGGGTAGAGGTCAGACTAGGAGAGGTCCACCAGTCTTCCAGGATCAGGGATAACAGTGCTGGCCGGTAAAACAAAATTGTTACGGAAAGAGCAATGAAGAACCCTTCTACATCTGAGTGTGATGGTATTCCTGAGTCTCCACCCGGGACTTCCATGACTGACAGGAGTGAAAACCGAGAGGAAGCTACCGACACGATGAAGGAAGCCCTGAACACCACCAGAGATGGAGAACCTTCATTGCTGTGCTAAACGCTAGTGGCGTAAGGGGCAGTAAGTAAGTTGCAGAAAACCAAATACTTATTAGTGACTATCCAATAGTTTCATGATCAGTGTTTCCTTTCCATCCCAGTTTATTTAATCTAAATCTTTAGGATTCAAACTCATAACCTTGCATTCTTCTCCAGTTTAGCCACCACCATGCCGTTTTAAATTTATTCATACGTACAGACCTGGTCAAATGAATTCAAATCCATTGGTCCCGCTGATCAGTATGTAATGGACAGAAACCTGTGGATGATTGGCTTTAAAAAAAAAGATTTAAAAACCCTTCCCAAAGGCTTCACCGGGGCTACCAGCAGGCAGAATATCAGTCATTTGGCAAAATGCCTCATTGAAGCATTAAGGCCTTGTCTGGCAGACGGAGAGAAGGGTCTTTCCTCTCAGATCACTCATGCACAGCAAGAATGCCATTAGGACTGTGCAATACCCTCGTGGTGGCTGTGCTAGGTGTGAGAACCTCGTCCACCTCTGAAACTAGCACTTTCCCGGTAGGGATGCAATCTTTCTGTCACGCTTCACCCAGAGCAGCTACATAACATAGGGCCCCTTGCTCTATGTTCCCAGCCACTCATTGGAACAATGACCCACCAGCTTTGGCCACATCTTCCCTAGATCTGGGACAGTAGTCTTCACCTCTCAGTGCCTGTCCATTATGTGTTCAAATAAGAGTGAGAAATCTCAGCCCTGAAATGCTCCCCCATTGAAAAGGTACTTAATAAATCCTTTATTTTCTTTCTTTTCAGTTAGGTGTGTCGTTACCATTAATTGTTAGTGTGTTCCCACCCCCCACCCCCCAAAAACTTTCGTTAGTACACTTTGTCAGCCTAACCTCAGAAACAGTAGAACATCTTACTGGAATGATGCAGGCACTGGTTTATTCAGTTAGATGGAGGGGGATTAACTGTAATCATGTCACAAAAGAAAAGACAGGCGCGTTTTGTTAAAAGGCCCCAATTCCTCGTCTTTTGAGCTCCGCAAAAGAATATAAAAAAAACAGATCCTGTAACGTTCTCAGGAGGCATCAACCTGTCTATCACCAGGAAGACTTGAAGGAAAATACATTAGACTCACAAACGTTTGCAGAGATTATCACTGAGCAATAATTCTCACCTTCCACCATAGACTTTCACAGCGCGACTGCTGAGTGTCGGATGACCTTCAATTAAAAGGGTAACCTAGCGGTTAGTGTAACGTAATTACAGTGCCAGCAATCCGGGTTCAATTCCCGCTGCTGTCGGTACGTTCTCCCTGTGACTGCACGAGTTTCCCCTGGGCATTCCAGTGTTCTCCCACATTCCAAGACGTTCCGGTTAGTAGGGGTCACATGGATATAATTGGGCGGAGTGGGTTCGTTTGACCGGAAGGATCAATACCGTGTGGTGTCTGTAAATAAGTCAATAAACAAACATACAAATAAAAAAGTTAAAGGCACAAGCATTGTTCTGTTCTGGCGCTGAGGAAATTGGTCAAGTACTGTATTGGAGTAAAGGGTTATAGAGTGAGTACTGGGACCAATATTGATTATTTTAAAAGAGCTGGCAGAGAAAGAACAGAATTTTGTTCAGATCTTCAATTAAGTGAAAATTTTGTATCTGTGATTTCATCCACACGATGTTAATTCTCTGTCACGTTTTAGTGAGTTTTAGTTTCAGATTAAAATTCACCGACACAGTCAGAAACTCTCAGGGTTTTTAAAATTCCTTTGCATTTATAATGTCAGTAGCAGGTTTCCTTGTGTAAGCTGGATTCTTTTTTTGGGCATATTGCAGGAAATGCTTCAATTACCTGTCTAGAACAGTCAAGGTAAGCAATATTCTTTACTTACTTTCTCTGTCTCGATCCATAGGGAATCATACGAGCTTCATCAGCATAAGACCAAAGAGCATAATTAGGCCATTCAGCCCATTGAGTCTGCTCTGCCATTCCATCATGGCTGATTTATTGTCCCTTTCAACCCTATTCTCATGTCTTTTCCCTGTAACCTTTGGTGCCCTGATTAATTAAGAACCTATCAACCTCCATCTTAAATATACCCAGTGACTTGGCCTGCAAACAATTCCACAGATTCACTTTGGCTGAAGAACTTTTTCCATTATCTCCATTCTAAATGGACCCCGGTCAGACCCCACTTGGAGTACTGTGCTCAGTTCTGGTCGCCTCACTACAGGAAGGATGTGGAAGCCATAGAAAGCGTGTAGAGGAGATTTACAAGGATATTACCTGGATTGGGGAGCATGCCTTATGAGAACAGGTTGAGTGAACTCGGCCTTTTCTCCTTGGATTGATGGAGGATGAGAGGTGACCTGATAGAGGTGTATACAATGATGAGAGGCATTGATCGTGTGGATAGTCAGAGGCTTTTTCCCAAGGCTGAAATGGTTGCCACAAGAGGACACAGGTTTAAGGTGCTGGGGAGTAGATGTCAGGGGTAAGTTTTTTACTCAGAGAGTGGTGAGTGCGTTGAATGGGCTGCCGGCAACAGTGGTGGAGGCGGATACGATAGGGTCTTTTAAGAGGCTTTAGGACAGGTACATGGAGCTTAGAAAAATTGAGGGCTGTAGGTAAGCCTAGTAATTTCTAAGGTAGGGACATGTTCAGCACAACTTTGTGGGCCGAAGGGCCTGTATTGTGCTGTAGGTTTTCTATGTTCTATCCCTCAATTCTGAGGTTGTGCCCTCTGGTTCTAGGCTCCCCCATTGTAGGAAATATCCCCTCTAGACCTTTCAATATTCAATAGGTTTCAATGAGATCCCTCCTCATTCTTCTAACTTCCAGCCCAGAGCCATCAAACACACCTCATCTGTTAACCCTTTCATTCCTGGGATAATTCTCATTGAACCTTATTTGGACTCTCTCCAATGCCAGTACATCTTTTCTTAGATAAGGGGCCCAAAACTGCTCACAATACTCTGTGTGGTTTGACCAATGCCTCATAAAGCCTCAGTGTTACATCTTAGAGTCTGAGTTCAAGTCCTCTCAAAATTAATGCTAACATCGCATTTGCCTTCTTTACCACTGACTCAACCTGCAAGTTAACATTTAGGGAATCCTGTGTGAGGACTTCCTAGCCGCTCTGCACCTCTGATTTTTGCATTTTCACTCCATTTACAAAACAGTCTATGCCTTTATGCCTTCTGCCAAAGAGCATGGCCATACACTTCCCTGCACTTCCCTTCAATCTGCCACTTCTTTGCCCATTCTCCCAACTCTAACTACTTCTGCAGAGTACCTGCTTCCCCTCACCATACCTGTCCCTCCACCTATCTTTGCATCATCTGAAAACTTGGTCACAAAGCTATCAATTCCTTCATCCACATCATTGGCATACAGTGTAAAAAAGAAGTGGCCCCAACACTGACCCCTGCTTCGCACCTTCAGTCACTGGTAGCTAACCAGAAAAGGCCCCTTTTATTCCCACTCATTGTCTCCTTCCAGTCAGCCAATCTTCTATTCATTCTAGTACCTTTCCTATAACACCACCCTCTCTTATTTTGTTAAGCAGCCTCATGTGCGACACTTTGCAAAAGGCCTTCTGAAAATCCAAATAAACAACATTCTCTGACTCTCCTTTGTCTATCCTGCCTGTTACTTCCTCAAAGAATTCCAAAAGATTTGTCAGGCAAGATTTCTCCTTAAGGAAAACATGCTGATTGTGACCTATTCTATCATGTGCCTCCAAATACCCTGAAACCTCATCCTTAATAATAGACTCCAACATCTTTCCAACCACTTAAGTCAGGCTAACTGGCCTAAAATTTCTTTTTTTTTCTGCATCCTCCCTTCTTAAAGAGTGCAGTGACATTTGCAATTTTCCAGACCTCTGGAACCATTCCAGAATATTGTGATTCTTAAAAGATCATTAGTAATACCTCCACCATCTCTTTAGCTACCTCTTTCAGAACGCTGGGTGAAGTCCACCTGGCCCTGGTGACTTGTCCACCTTCAGACTTTTAAACCTCCCAAGCAATGTCTCTTCAGTAGTACCAATGGCACTCACTCCTGCCCCCAACGTTTCTGGCATTCTGCTAGTGTCTTACACGGTGAAGACAGATGCAAGATACTTAGTAAGTTTTTTGTTTGCCCCCATTACTATCTCTCCAACATCATTTTCCAGTGGTCAGATATCCACTCTCGTCTCCCTTATATACTCCTTATACAGTATAACTGAAAAACTTTTTGTATCCTTTTTCATATAATTGGCTAGCTTCCCTTCATATTTCATCTTTTCTCACTTTATGACTTTTTGGTTATCTTCTGTTGGTTCTTAAAAGTTTCCCAATACTCTACCTTCTCACTATTTTTTACTATATTATATGCCCTCTCTTCTGTTTTTATGGTGTCTTGACTTCACTTGTCAGCCACTGTTGCCTCATGCTCCCTTTAGAATACGTATTCATTTTTGGGATGTATCTTTCCCGTGACTTCTGAATTTCCCCCAGAAATACCAGCCTTTGCTGTTCTGCCATCATCCCTGCTGGTGTTCCCTTCCAATCAACTTTCTCATGCCTCTGTAATTCCCATTACTCCACTGTAATACTGATACATCTGATTTTAGCTTCTCCTTCTCAAACTGCAGAGTGAATCCTATCAAATTATGATCACTGCCTCCTAAGGGTTCCTTTACCTTAGGCTTATGAATCAAACCAGGGTCATTGCATAACACCCAGCCCAGGATTAATGTTTCCCTAGCGGGCTCAACCACAAGTTGCTCTAAAAAGCCATCTCATAGGCATTCTACAAATTCCCTGTCTTGGAATCGAGAACCAACATGATTATCACAATATTGACATTTTTACATGCCTTCTCTATTTCCTTTTGTAATTTATAGCCTGCATTCTGGCTACTGTTCGTAGGCCTGTATAGTGTGTGTCAACAGGGTTTTACTACCCTTGCAAAAATACTTCATCTTCTGATCCTGCTGTATGTCATCTTTCTAAGGATTTGATTTCATTTTTTACCAGCAGTGCCTTGCCATTCCTCTCTGTCTTCCCGCCTGTCCTTTTGATACAATATGTATCCTTGGATATTAAGCTCCCATCTATAATCTGCTTTCAGCCATGACTCTGAAATGTCCACAACGTCATACCTGCCAATCTCTAATTGCGCTACAAGACATCTACCTTATTCTGTATATTGTACACATTCAAATATAACATCTTTGGTTTTGTATGCATCACCCTTTTTGATTTTGGCCCCCTGTTACACTTTAACTCATCCCATTGACTGTAATTTTGCCCTATCATCTACCTGTCCTTCCTCACAGTCTCACTCCACACTGCGTCAACTTGTAAACCAACTGCCCCATCACTCCGGTTCCCATCCCCATGCTAAATTAGTCTAAACTTGCTCCAACAGCTCCAGCAAACATTCCTGTAAGAATATTGATTCCCCCTTGGGTTCAGGTTCAACCCGTCCTTTTCTGTACGGGTCATATCTTCCCCAAAAGAGATCCCAGTGATCCAGCAATCCGAAACCCTGCCCCCTGCACCAGTTCTTCAGCCATGCACTCATCTGCCAAATCATCCAATTCTTACTGTCACTGGCACGTGGTACAGGCAGCAATCCAGAGATTACTACCCTGGAGGTCCTGCTTTTCAACCTTCTACCTAACTCCCTGTGTTCTCTCTTCAGGACCCCCTCCCTGTTCCTACCTGTGTTATTAGTACCCATATGTACCATGACTTCCAGCTGTTCACCCTCCCCCTTTAAAATGCCCTGGACCCGATCCAAGATATTTCTGACCCTGGCACCTAAGAGACAACATGCCATCTGTGTGCGTCACAGGATCTCGTGTCCACTCCTCTAACCGTCACTATTGCACTCCTTTTCTCCCTCCTCCTCCTCTGAGCCAGAGAGCCAGAGACCTGGTTGCTAGGACGTGCTCCACAGTTCCTTGCTCCCCCAGCATGCCTTACCTTATGAAGTTTGAAAAGTTGACGGTCTTTGTACAAATACAAGCACTTTTCAACCTTTTTCATTCTGTATTCATTCCCTTTCACTTACTCTATTTGCACTGAACAAAGATACAAAGAAGCTCTGAAATGATTAGTTAAGCCAAGGAAGGCAACACTTGAAATATAAATAAACTCCGCGCTCTGAAATGCCTTAGCTAAAATACACAATGTCATTCAAGTTGCTGGAGAGTGCTTCTTAAAGTAATAACTCCACTCTGAGTGATCAGTTTCTGAGGCCAATCTTCCATTCGGCACAAATGAATGTCCAAATGACATCATTGTATATTTTGCAGAGCCTTCAGATGGTTAACATTGTGGTGGTGACAATAATGGGTCTGGGGCACTTCAGGGATTCTTGCTTAGACCACTCCTTTACCCTCTCTACACACGACTGTGTGGCCATCTATAAATTTGCCATCGACCACAACTGTTGTTGGCAGAATCTCAGATAGTGACGAGGAAGCATACAGGAGTGAGGTAGATCGGCTGGCTGAGTGTTGTCACATCAGCAACCTCGCACTCAATGAGACTGAGGACCTGATTGTGGACTTCAGGGAGAGGAAGTCCAGAGAACGCAGCTTCAATTCCTGGGTATCAACACCTCTGAAGATCTGTCCTGGGCCCAACATATGCAATCATAAAGAGGGCTATATTTCATTAGGAGCTCGAGGAGATTTGGTATATCACCAAAGGTTTTAGCAAACTTCTATAGACTGCTCGCATCGATGTCTGGTATGGAGACACTGATGCACAGGGTCAGAAAAAGCTGCAGAGGACTGCAAACTCAGCACGCTCCCTCACGGGCACTAGCCTCCCCACCTTTGAGGACATCTTCAAAAGGCAATGCCTCAAGAAGGCAGCATCCATTATTAAGGACCCTCACCAACCATGGCATGCCCTCTTCTCATTGCTACCATCAGGGAGGAGGTACAGGAGCCTGAAGACACTGGCTCAACACTTCAGGAACAGCATTTGCCCTCTGCCATCAGATTTCTGGAACGCATAAACACCCTCTCTCTTTTTGCACATTATTTTTCCAAATATTTCTTATTGTAACCAATAGTAATTTTTTACATATCACACTGCTGCCACAGGACAAGTTTCCTGACATATATCAGTGATAATAAACCTGATTCTGATTCAAAGCTTCAAAGTGCATTTATTATCAAAGACTGTATAAATTATACAACCTTGAGATTTGTTTTGCTTACAGGCAGTCGTGATGCAAGGAGCCCAAAAGAACCCAATAAAAACAGTAAGACCAATCCCTCCTCCAGTGCCCACAGAGAAAGAGAAACACAAAACAAATCGTATAAACAACAGAAGCGAGCAACATCGACAGCTTTCCGAACCAAGTTGAGTCCTTAGATCCAAATTCCCGGAGCTGCCTGGTGTGGGCCCAATGCCTGGGTATTCAGTTCACCATATCAGCAGGGCAGATCACTGCAAAGTTTGCAGATACAATGCACAGCAGCAGGGGGCAGTCTCACAGCCTTCGCTTCCGGTTGACCCCCCATGATTTAACTTTTGCCAGTCCCATTCTAGGTGGGCAGGTCGGGTTGAAACTGGCACCCTGATGTTGGCAGTGGATGTAGAAAACTGGTGCTGGGGAGGTGGGGGAGTAAATAATAGCAAAAAGGGTTTTTCACATGACTAGGATAGTGCAAGGAAAACTATATTTAACATCAGTCTCTTGTTCCCTCCAGCAGCAAGTGGTGTGTGTGTGTGTGTGTGTGTGTGTGTGTGTGTGTGTGTGTGTGTGTGTGTGTGTGTGTGTGTGTGTGTGTGTGTGTGTGTGTGTGTGTGTGTGTGTGTGTGACTGAATTCCATGGATATGAAAAATCAGGATCATGTGAAAAATCCCAGTAAAAGAATAACAAAACGCAAGCAGCGTCGGTTCTGAATTTAAGAAGGATTTAATTTGACCGGTTTCTGCGATGCCTCAGACCACTGCCACTGTAAGACGCAACTGTCTGTTAGATCGTCCACTGTCTGAAAAGGAATGTGGTTTGGCTTCTTACCTAATTGCATCAGTCTGGAACAATGTGGGTGGGAAAAACAAGACTTGCTAAATTCTCATCGAACATGAAAACAGAATCCACTCAGTGCATCAGACAGCATCTGCGGGAAGAGAAACAGAGTTATGTCTCAATTAAAGAGGGCAAAACAAAAAAAAAACGTGTGTGTGTGTGTGTTACTGAGGATTTCCAGCACCTGCAGAATCTCTTGTGTTTTCCAAGAGAGGAAGCATTAGTTTGAAGTTGCAGCGAGGGTGAGAAAGGGGTGGATAGGATGAAAAGAATATCTCTGTTAGGGTGGGACCAGGCTTCCCATGGGGATCAGCTGTTGAAGAATTTCTGTAGCCACAGGGTGGTGAATCTGTGGAATTCTTTGCCTCAGGCAGCTGTGGACGCCAAGTCTTTATGTATATTTAAGGCAGAGGTTGATCGATTCTTGATTGGTCAGGGCATGAGGAGATATGGGGAGAAGGCAGTAGACTGGGACTGAGAAGTAAATTGGAATAGCTATGATGAAATGGCGGAGCAGACTCGATGGGCCAAATGGTCTAATTCTGCTCCTGTATCTTATGGTCTAAGCCATATGGTTTATAGATTAATGAGGGAATTGGGGGGGGGGGGGGGGGAGAGAGAGAACGAGAACATACAGAGGGACATATAAAGGCTGTAAAATGTAGGTCATCATGATTATCATCATAGATGCTGGAAATTTAGAGCAATACACACAATGTGCTGGAGGAGTTCAGCCGGTCAAGCAGCATCTATGGATGGGAATAAACAGTTTATGTTTCAGGCCAAGACCCTTCATCAGTCTTGTCTTCCTGGTGTCAGTGGTCAGATAACCAGGACTTGTGATATGCACCATCTGCTCATATGACCATCCACCACCTGCTCCGCACGGCTTCACGTGACCCTGATCGGGAGGCTAAGCAGGTGCTACACCTTGCCCAAGGGTGACCTGCAGGCTGGCGGAGGGAAGGAGCACCTTATACCTCCTTTGGTAGGGACGTATCTCCACCCCGCCTCACCAAAAAAGATTGCAGGTCTGAGCTGCAAAAATTGCTCAGCAGTGTCAGTGGAGAATCTAGGTAAGTATTGCAGATGAAAATCCTCCAGCAGAACTGGCTGGTGTCGTACATATCGACTGGGTGCAGCCCTCAGGTCTGAAAAGAGTCTTCGGTTTCACTTGCATCTGATGTGTCCTGCGCGACTAGTGGAAGCAATGCAGCAGGAAGTCTTGGAAAAACGAGCCTGTATTCCACCCAATGCACACAAAACACTGGAGGAACTCAGCGGTCCAGGCAGCATCTGTGGAAAAGAGTGAATAGTCAACATTTCGAGCCCAGACTCTTCATCAGGTCTCGGCCTGAAAAGTTGACTATACTCGTTTCCTTAGATGATGCCTGGCCCACTGAGTTCCTCCAGCATTTGTGTGTGTTGCTTGGATTTCCAGTGTCTGCAGATTCCACCCACTGAGGGGAAATGGTCACTGCTGATGTACAAGCATGTCAACGAGAGAACTTACTGCCCTTGGTTCTGATAAAGACAAACACTTCTCTTCTCCATTTGCCTCATTCCTTGTCTCTCAGCCTTCACCACTGCCTGACCTGTTTGAATCTGGACTACAACGTTTACTTAGGATACTATTTATTACTGGATGTCTCATTCTTTCTCTATCCATGTATTCATCTAATCCATGACTTAGATCATCTTACAAGCTAGTCCTGTTGAAGGGCCTCAGCCTGAAACGTCGACTGTACTCTTTTCCATAGATGCTGAGTTCCTGCAGCATTTGTGTGTGTTCACCCTGAGATATTGTTTTGAGAAATTGAAAGGCCTAGACTAGTGGCTCTCTGCTGTTCCATGACAGGGGTCCTACAACTCACCGGTGGTGAATGTCCATCAGGGCTGCCATATTTCAAGCTCCATTCAGAGGGTGTTTCTACCTCTTGATCATTTTCTGCTCAGCCCACCTGTGGACACTTTTGTTCTCCCTTTCACTGGGTCTGGAGACTTAAACCATAAGTTGGCATGCTGAACTTACAATTTTTAATCCTGTTTGATCAAGAACTTAACTTTTTTTCTCACTTTCTATTTTTTATTCATTTTCTTTGATGTTCACTTCAGTACCAATCTGCAGCCAACAGATTAGAGTTATACTACTGGGCACTGCAGTCAGATCATACTGAAAGAGTTAGTGGTTAGGAAGATCACTAGTACTGCTGAAAGTTTTTTTTAATGTTTCTGCACA
The DNA here is from genome assembly GCF_048418815.1 of Hemitrygon akajei. Lineage (NCBI taxonomy): Eukaryota > Metazoa > Chordata > Chondrichthyes > Myliobatiformes > Dasyatidae > Hemitrygon > Hemitrygon akajei. The sequence continues at coordinate 24,672,808 of NC_133152.1, read as the reverse complement.
GTAACACACATAACTTTTAGGTATTAACACTTACAGTTTACTATCTATCCCTTAATTCATATGGCAACCTCTAGAAATTTACCAGGACAATGCAACACGAGTAAGCCTTTTACCATATCCGACAACACTGAGCAATGAGTTGGGGAAGAAAGCAGCCTCAAACAATTTGCAGATATTCCTTGGGCATGAAACAGGGCGTCAATTGTGTGGAGAGTGAATTATCAAGAGTGGATACCACTGAAGAAGCAAAAAGCAGAATTACCAACAACAACATGTGATTGTGCTAGTTATTTTGTCAGTACTTAATAAGTTTAACAATAGTGTTACATTATTATTTATGGCACTATTTAGAATGTTATTTCCTGGAGCAGTTTCCTGATTTCTAGACAATCATAAAGACCCTTCATAATTTAATTTAACATTCTAACCCAACCATGAACCTTTGGGTGGGTGAGACCAGACCATCAATACATTGCATATTATCCAGGAAATTCCACTTAACGACCATTACCATTAATGACCAAGAATCTCCAGGACTTTCAGCATATCCATACATTTCCATGATGTCATTCTCACAAGCAACATGTCAGCAGCTAAAATGACCAGACTGTAATTACTTTGACAAGATACAGATCCAAACTTTCCTAAGTGTTCCAGCTTCACTTTTAGTTTTTTTTGTGTATCCAAGTACTGTGGGACATTATTCACTCTAATAGTCTGTATTTAATTCAAACTGCGAACAATTCTACATGGAAACGATGGGCTGTATGAATATTCTCTTCATACCTAGTTGAACCAGTATCCTTAATGTCCTCTCTTGGTGAAGAAAGTCACTGAGTTGTCCACTGTGCATTTGGAAACGATGATGTTCGTGCTTGCATGAGTTCGGAGGCTGAGCCCCAACTACTGTTAATGCTTTCACTGAAGCATGTGAGCAGATAACTCAAATTCTCATCAACCCCAAGATAAAGATCCCTACCAAACAGCCCCTGCTGTGCCACTGTGGTGTCCAGCACATCTTCAAGGAGCGGGACCTCAGAAAGGCGGCGTCCATTATTAAGGACCCCCATCACCCAGGACATGCCCTCTTCTCATTGTTACCATCAGGAAGGAGGTACAGGAGCCTGAAGGCACACACTCAGTGATTCAGGAACAGCTTCTTCCCCTCTGCCATCGATCTCTAAATGGACATTGAACCCATGGACACTACCTCAATACTTTTTTAAAAAGTTTCTGTTTTTGCACTACTTATCTTATTTTAACTATTTAATATACGCACATATACGTAGTGTAATTCCTGTATTTATCATATATTGCGTTGCACTGCTGCCACAAAGTTAACAAATTTCACGACATACGCTGGGGATATTAAACCTGATTCTGGTTCATGATGACACCCTGGAAGACATGGACAACTTCCTACAGGAGTCCACCCCCCCTCCCCCCAGATTCTTCCTCCTACCTGCACAACAGGGGAAACTTAGAGTGGCCATTGAACCTTGTGCGTGCACACAGCAAACGGACAGTGCCAACATGTGGCTGGCACTGAACTGGGGTGGTTCTGGCCTGTTCGGCCCGGAAGGCCTGTTCCGCACTGTATTGCTAAATAAAATAAAATAAAGTATCCAAGGAATAATCAGTTTTGTTCTGCAGAGCACAGGGAAATCAGCATCCAGTGTTTGCACTTGAGTCACTTGGTTAAGGTCTTTTTCAAGCATCCCAACGTCAACAGCAAACAGTTGAACTGGTGAGAGTTGGAAAATGCTTCAGTAATTAAAACTGGTTTAAATCTCTTTTGTACTGTGATCAAATAAAAAAATTGCGAAATCAAATGAGAATGATTGTATTTATATCGAATACCTCCTTGTTACCCTCCCTCCCCACCTGCACCAACACAATCCCGAAGCCTCTTCTATTTTCTTCCATACCAGAAGACTTTGCCTTTTGTTACCTATTTACTAGATTTTACTAGACTAGATTTTATCCAGTCCAAACTGGATATCATCTGGTCTTTGAAGCCTGAAATCTTTTCCCTTGCCTCCATTCTTTTGTAGATGAGAAGATTATGAAAGCTGCAGGTTTGATAGGAAAATTTCATGCCGATGTATCTTGCTTGTGGCACTCAGAGGCTTTGTAACTTGCCTTCTGTCAAAGCCTTATACTGAAGGAGGCCATTCAGCCCATTAGGTCTATAGCAACCCCCACCACAGAAACCCAGTTCAAGATTGTCTAATGTAATGGAGTTTCATCCGAACAAGTGTGAGGTATTGCATTTTGAGAGGTCAAACGCAAGAGGAAAATACACAGCTCCCCTCAGAGCATTGATATGCAGACAGATCTTGGGCTGCATGTCCATAGCTCCCCGAAAGTGGCAACATGAAGTTGGTAGGTTTGTAAAGCAGGCGTATGGCATACTTGTCTTCATTGGTTAGGGCCATAAAAGTTGAGAAGCTGTACACAACTTTAGTGAAGTCATAAGTCAAGACAAGATTGTTTAATGTCATTTCCAGTACAGAAGTGTAAAGGGGAACGAAATAATTGTTACTCCAGATCCAATGCAGCACAAAAAAACGATAAGATAAAAGCACAATAATAATAAGAAACACAATAAATATAAATACATAAGATAGCTTATATACTTAGATTGACTGTATGTATTGTGCTGTAGGGTTTCTATGTTCTATGTCCATAAAGTGATGCTAGGCACAGGAGTGTCTGTATATAGGTGACCAATAACACTAAACAATCTTGAACTAGATTTCTGTGGTGAGGTTGCTATAGGAAGTGATAAAGTACTGGTGGCTGGGGATGGAGGTGTTTATCAGCCTTACTATTTGGTGAAAGTAACTGTTCTTGAGTCTGGGGTCCTGGCATGGATGCTATGTTAACCCCCCCTCCCCGATGGGAGTGGGACAAACAGTCCATGAGCAGGATGGGTGGGATCCTCATGATGTTACTGGCTCTTCTCCTGGATGGCGGGTAGGCATTTGCCAGTGATGCGTTGGGCAATTTTAACTGCTCATTGTAGATCCTTCCTCATCACCACAGCACAGTATCCATGCCAAGCAGTGACGCAGCTTGTTCGGATGCCGTATTGGAGGGGTCGTGACTGTCACGTGACAGCACTGCCCATTACTTGGTTGGAAGATACGCCACCTGCCAATCAAGGTTTGACCCCTCCCCATCCATCAATGCACACCTAACCATTGGCCCTTTTAATTAGCCTTGTACTTCTCCTCGGGCGATTGGCCTCTGTAATCAGCTTAACCCTGCGGACACTGAGCCATTGGCTTCCCTGTGAATTACCTGGGCTGGACCTTCCAGCCCTGCTGCACTATAAAGTAAGCCCCATGGGCTTGACCCACTCTTTTTTTTTGCTATCTTCGAGGGGACCACCCTGCTGATGATGGGTTGTGCATTGAATAGGGTTGGGAGTGTGAGTATTGTCCCCAAGCAGAAGAGCCATGCCTGCACAGAGTCGAGGGGTGGCAGGTGTCGTATTGAGTGTGTGTGTGTGTGTGTGTGTGTGTGTGTGTGTGTGTGTGTGTGTGCTGTTCCCATGTGATTTTATTAAATCTGCTTGTCTGTTTTATTGCTGATCTGACTGCTGTAAATTGTGCGCGTGTGCATGTTGATTCTGTTGCCATTTTCCCACGTTTGCCTTCTGTAAATAAACTCCTTTACTACCAAGGCTGCGTGTCCAGAGTCCTTGTCTGTGAGACCTATCGAATCTGCTTCCTCACTTACAACAGATCCTCTCTTCTGTAGATCTGTCAAAGGACTTGAGTACAGACATGTCCAGTCCAGCCATCTTCAGCCTCCACAGAAAGTCGAGGCGTCGGTGAGTTTTCCTGATTGTGTAGAATGTGTTCAGGGGCCATGAGAGGTTGTGGAGTTGTGCACTCCAGGGGTATGAAACAGCTCACACTTTCCACTGCTGAGCCATCGATGTTAAGAGGGGCGTGAATTGTGCAAGTTCCGTGAAGCCGATAACCATCTCCTTTGTCTTGTTGACATTGAGGAAGTTATTTGGCCATATTTGGAGTATTGTGTACAGTTCTGATTGCCACTCTAAAGAAGGCTGTAGCAACTTTGGAGAGGGTGAAGAAGAGGTTCACAAGGATGTTACCTGCATTTGGAATGCGTTAGCTACAAGGAGAGCTTGGAGAAACTTGCATTGTGTTCCCTGGAGCGTCGGAGGAAGTTGGATTGTGTTCCCTGCAGACGGAAGAAGTTGGATTGTGTTCCCTGGAGTGTCGGAGGAAGTTGGATTGTGTTCCCTGGAGAGTCGGAAGAAGTTGGATTGTGTTCCCTGGAGTGTCAGAGGAAGTTGGATTGTGTTCCCTGGAGTGTGGGAGGAAGTTGGATTGTGTTCCCTGGAGTGTCGGAGGAAGTTGGATTGTGTTCCCTGGAGTGTCGGAGGAAGTTGGATTGTGTCCCTGGAGTGTCGGAGGAAGTTGGATTGTGTCCCTGGAGTGTTGGAAGAAGTTGGATTGTGTTCCTGGAGTGTCGGAGGAAGTTGGATTGTGTTCCCTGCAGTCGGAAGAAGTTGGATTGTGTTCCCTGGAGTGTCGGAGGAAGTTGAATTGTGTTCCTGGAGTGTCGGAGGAAGTTGGATTTTGTTCCTGGAGTGTTGGAAGAAGTTGGATTGTGTTCCCTGGAGTGTCGGAGGAAGTTGGATTGTGTTCCCTGGAGTGTCGGAGGAAGTTGGATTGTGTTCCTGGAGTGTTGGAAGAAGTTGGATTGTGCTCCCTGGAGTGTTGGAAGAAGTTGGATTGTGTTCCCTGCAGTCGGAAGAAGTTGGATTGTGTTCCCTGGAGTGTCGGAGGAAGTTGGATTGTGTTCCCTGGAGTGTTGGAAGAAGTTAGATTGTGTTCCCTGGAGTGTTGGAAGAAGTTGGATTGTGTTCCCTGGAATGTTGGAAGAAGTTGGATTGTGTTCCCTGGAATGTTGGAGGAAGTTGGATTGTGTTCCCAGGAGTGTCGGAGGAAGTTGGATTGTGTTCCTGGCATGTCGGAGGAAGTTGGATTGTGTTCCTGGCGTGTCGGAGGAAGTTGGATTGCGTTCCCTGGAGTGTCGGAGGAAGTTGGATTGTGTTCCCTGGAGTGTCGGAGGAAGTTGGATTGTGTTCCCTGGAGTGTTGTAAGAAGTTGGATTGTGTTCCCTGGAGTGTTGTAAGAAGTTGGATTGTGTTCCCTGGAGTGTCGGAGGAAGTTGGATTGTGTTCCTGGAGTGTTGGAGGAAGTTGGATTGTGTTCCCTGGAGTGTTGTAAGAAGTTGGATTGTGTTCCTGGAGTGTCGGAGGAAGTTGGATTGTGTTCCCTGGAGTGTCGGAGGAAGTTGGATTGTGTTCCCTGGAGTGTTGTAAGAAGTTGGATTGTGTTCCTGGAGTGTCAGAGGAAGTTGGATTGTGTTCCTGGAGTGTCGTAAGAAGTTGGATTGTGTTCCTGGAGTGTTGGAGGAAGTTGGATTGTGTTCCTGGAGTGTCGGAGGAAGTTGGATTGTGTTCCCTGGAGTGTTGTAAGAAGTTAGATTCTGTTCCCTGGAGTGTTGGAGGAAGTTGGATTGTGTTCCCTGGAGTGTTGTAAGAAGTTGGATTGTGTTCCTGGAGTGTCGGAGGAAGTTGGATTGTGTTCCCTGGAGTGTTGTAAGAAGTTAGATTGTGTTCCCTGGAGTGTTGTAAGAAGTTAGATTGTGTTCCTGGAGTGTCGGAGGTTGAGCGGTGACCTGATGTGAAGCATGTAACAAGAAGAGATATAGAGATAGTCAGAATCTTTTTCCCAGGGTTAAAATATCGAATGCTAGAGGCAACAGATTAAAAGCGGGAGGAGTAAAGTTTAAAGGAGGTGTGTGAGGCAAGTTTGTTTTCACACAGAGTGTGGTAGGTGCCTGGAACACTCTGCCAGGGAGGTGGTAGAACCAGATATAAGAGACGTTTGGACAGACAGATGAATAGATAAGAAATGGACAGATAGTGACCATCTGTAAGCTGATGGAATTAGTTAGATTGGAATCACTGCTAGCACAGACACAGTGGGGTGAAGGGCTTCTGCTTGTGTGATGCTTTTCTAAGTTCTCTGTAATAAGAGCTTGCACTACCTTACCACCTTTGGTAATATTTAGCTGACGTTATATTATTTAATTCTTACATAGACTGGACCAGCTCTCATATATCCAGTTAGGTGGTTAAACCGTGGGTTTCTGAGGGACTGGCCACTGACAGTTAACCAACAGAGGGAGACAAATAGACAATAGGTGCAGAAGTAGACCATTCGGCCCTTCGAGCCTGCACCTCCATTTTGAGATCATGGCTGATCAATTACTATCAATACCCAGTTCCTGCCTTGTCCCCATATCCCTTGATTCCCCTATCCATAAGATACCTATCTAGCTCCTTCTTGAAAACATCCAGAGAATTGGCCTCCACTACCTTCTGAGGCAGTGCATTCCAGACCTCCACAACTCTCTGGGAGAAGTTTTTCCTTAACTCTGTCCTAAATGACCTACCCCTTATTCTCAAACCATGCCCTTTGGTACTGGACTCTCCCAGCATCTGGAACATATTTCCTGCCTCTATCTTGTCCAATCCCTTAATAATCTTATATGTTGGAATCAGATCCCCTCTCAATCTCCTTAATTCCAGCGTGTACAAGCCCAGTCTCTCTAACCTCTCTGTGTAAGACAGTCCAGACATCCCAGGAATTAACCTCGTGAATCTACGCTGCACTTCCTCTACAGCCAGGATGTCCTTCCTTAACCCTGGAGACCAAAACTGTACACAATACTCCAGGTGTGGTCTCACCAGGGCTCTGTACAAATGCAAGAGGATTTCCTTGCTCTTGTACTCAATTCCCTTTGTAATAAAGGCCAACATTCCATTAGCCTTCTTCACTGCCTGCTGCACTTGCTCATTCACCTTCAGTGACTGATGAACAAGGACTCCGAGATCTCTTTGTATTTCTCCCTTACCCAACTCTACACCGTTCAGATAATAATCTGCCTTCCTGTTCTTACTCCCAAAGTGGATAACCTCACACTTATTCACATTAAACGCCATCTGCCAAGTATCTGCCCACTCACCCAGCCTATCCAAGTCACCCTGAATTCTCCTAACATCCTCATCACATGTCACACTGCCACCCAGCTTAGTATCATCAACAAATTTGCTGATGTTATTTTCTATGCCTTCATCCAAATCGTTAACGTAAATGGTAAACAGCTGTGGTCCCAATACCGAGCCCTGTGGCACCCCACTAGTCACCACCTGCCATTCCGAGAAACACCCATTCACCGCTACCCTTTGCTTTCTATCTGCCAACCAGTTTTCTATCCATGTCAATGCCTTCCCCCCGATGCCCTGAGCTTTGATTTTACCCACCAATCTCCTATGTGGAACCTTATCAAATGTCTTCTGAAAATCGAGGTACACTACATCCACTGGATCTCCCCCGTCTAACTTCCTGGTTACATCCTCGAAAAACTCCAACAGATTAGTCAAGCATGATTTACCCTTGGTAAATCCATGCTGGCTCGGCCCAATCCTATCACTGCTATCTAGATATGCCACTATTTCATCCTTAATAATGGACTCTAGCATCTTTCCCACCACCGATGGCAGGCTGACAGGTCGATAGTTCTCTGTTTTCTCCCTCCCTCCTTTCTTAAAAAGTGGGATAACATTAGCCATTCTCCAATCCTCAGGGACTGATCCTGAATCTGAGGAATTTAGTTTAAACCCCCCCAAGAAGCACTAACAAACTTCCCTGCAAGAATGTTAGTACCGCTCCAGTTCAGGTGTAAACCGTCCCTTCGGAACAGATCCCACCTTCCCTGGAACAAAGCCCAATTATCTACAAACCTGAAGCCCTCCCTCCTGCACCATCCTCTCAGCCAAGTATTAATCTGTATAATCCTTCTGTTCCTTGCCTCACTTGCACGTGGCCAGGTAGCAATCCTGAGATTGTTACCCTGGAGGTCCTGCTCTTCAGCTTCGCACCTAACTCCCTGACCTCCCTACACAGGACCCCCTCACTCATCCTACCCACGCCATTGGTCCCTACATGGACCACAACATCTGGATTCTTGCCCTCCCTCTCGAGAATATCCTGCACCCGAACTGAGATGTCTCGGACCCTGGCACCAGGGAAGCAACATACCATCCGAGACTCCCGATCTTCCCCACAAAATCTCCTATCCGCCCCCCGACTATAGAATCCCCTATCAATACCGCTCTCTTCTCTTCCCTCCTCCCCTTCCTAGTCAAGGGTCCAACCTCAGTGCCAGAGACAGGACCACTGCAGCTTGTTCCTGGTAGGTCATCCCCACCAACAGTATCCAAAATGGTATACTTATTGTTGATGGGAACGGCCACAGGGGTGCTCTTCTGTCCCTATCTGTTCCCCCTGCCTCTCTTGACTGTCACCCATTTGCCTACCTCCTGTCTTTTCGGTGTGACTGCCTCCCGATAACTCTTATCTATCTCTGTCTCTGCCTCCCGAATGATCCGTAGTTCATCCAGCTCCTGCTCCAATTCCCTAACTCGGTCTGATAGGAGCTGCAGCTGGATGCACCTATTGCAGGTGTGGTCATCAGGGACAACTGTGTTGACCCTGACCTCCCACATACTGCATAGGGAGCACACCACTGCTCTAACCGTCTCCCCCATTACCTGATCTTAGATTAGACTTGTCGAAGCCCGCTGAGCCAAAGCCCAGCACTCCGCTGCCCGCTCCTGAAAGTGGGTCGCTTTTTTAAAGCCCGCGCTCGCCGCTGACGTCACCCGCGCTTGCGCAGCTTTACCTTCCTCCTCAGGTAGGTGCGAGGGTCTCGGCCTACCTACAATGGCTGATCCTCCGATCTCCAGTCGTATGTCGATCACGAGCACTCCTTACTCCCGCTCCACTGCCCGCACCGACGCATAAAGATGGCTGCACCCTAATATCAGCACACCTCAGAGAACAGTACCGCACAGTATGTCCCTTCAGCTCACAATGTTATAAAGCAGCTCCACGATCAATCTAACCTTTCCCTCCCACACAGTCCATAACCCTCCATTTTTTCTTACATCCATGTGCCTATCTAGGAGTCTCCAATGATATCAGTGTCTACCATCACCACAGGCAGCGTGTTCCAGGCACCCATCACTCTCGGTGTGAACAAAACTTGCCTCTGACATCTCACCGTAGCTTTCCTCTACTCACCTCGAATGAATGTCCTCTAGAAATGGCCATTGACCCCCTGGGAAAAGGCGCTGGCTATCCACTTCATTGATGCTAACTTTCTCTCTATCTTTACTGATGAGATTATCCAATTTATTTTGGTGTGGTTTAACCAGACACAGTCCAGACTGACTATATAATCAGTTTAGGGACCACCTAGCATTTCTTTTACTTAAGGTCTCATAGTATTTAACTAGAATTATGTAACTTAATGACATCTTGTATTAACTCATGACGTCCAGTGTAAGTGTGCAAGAACAGGCACTCTATGATCAACAACTAGTCAATAGTAAATGATTTTATCTAACTAATTCTGATGCTATGTAACCAGATGTAATACCACCTAATGAGTTTTGGTACCACCTAAGAATTCAAGGAGTGTTACCACAAACAAGAGAAGATCTGCAGATGCTGGAAATCTGAGCAACACACACAAAATATTGGAGGAACTCAGCAGGTCAGGCAGGAAAAGAGTACGGTCGACGTTTCGGGCTGAAACCCCTCGGCAGACGGTGTTAGCATCTAAACAGTTCAGGTGCCTCCACAAAACCACTGTGGAAAAATGTATTTGTTTCATAACTTAATATTTAATGAAATATTTTGAAATAACAATGCCTTAGCAATTCCAACATTTGAATTTAATTTCGTGTTTTAACTTGATTCTGGGGAATTGAACCTCCAACAATATTGAGCTAGCAATAAAAGATTGATGTCTTTGCATAGCTTTACACCTCCTAAAACAGGCTTAGTCCTGTCTAGCATCAACTCAGTGTGGACGGCCACGAATGGATCATGTTACAAAATGTTTTTATTTGACAGCGAAAGCTCCATACAATTCTGTACCTCTTATTATAAAATTATTATTTACAGCCTGGAAGTTGCTGTCTTTGGGTTCACTCAAGGTTTCTGGGGAAATTTATTCCTTCTGGCTCACCCCAGATATTGCTGTTTTCGGTCTGTAGGTAAAACTGCGGAGTATTCTCAGACACAGTGAAACGGCCAATAGGAATTGGAGCGGTATCAAAAACCTGAAGTGGTGACAAGCTACAGATATTAGTCAATAAACAACTGGAACAGCAAGAGCAATTATTTGACGAATGGCAATCCGAGAATAAACAAAGGTCAGGAACTTCCATGAAGGATTTGCCTGAGGATCTACTGTAAATGCAACTAAAACTTTAGCAGTGTTAGCACAGCCATGTGTTGCCCAAATGGCCTCTATCGTTACCACAGAAAACAGCTGTTTAGAGAAGAGTGTGTCCAACCAATGCTCCAGAGAAAAGTAATCCAGCAACTGATGTTCTTGCACACATTTAGCATTTGTCAATCCAGAGGTGAACTTTGCCCCTGATAAGTGACACCTTTTACCCACCTATCTATTTCTCCGGTGATTTCAAAATTTGGCAGGAACATCCAAGAAGCCAGTGCATTCATTTCCATAGACCCTGCCTGACCTCCAGAATATTGTGTGTTTAGCCTTGGATTTCCAGCATCTGTAGATTTTCTTGTGTTTGTAGAAATTCTGGTCCTTTTTTTTAAATAACCATTGTTCTAAGTCAACTTCAGAAGTATGAAGTGGGGTCTTGGGGAAGGCTCAGTTAGGCTGTAAAGAGAAGTTCAAGAAGTGTGTTGAATCGGGTTAGTGAGTCAGTAAGCAAGTGCAAGAGGACTCACCTGTGAGGGGCTGAGATCTGGCCTGACCCTATCTGCTTCCCTCCTCAAGAGCTTGGTCCATAATGGCAAACGGTCACAGGAGCCCAGGCTGCCTTTTTAAAGGAGCCAAGGACATTTTGCGCCTGCTCCAAGCAGCAGATTAATTATGGGGACATCAATGGGAATATTTAACACCTTGTTATAAACTGCCAGTTCAGGAACAACCTCTTTCCCTCTGCAATCAGATTTCTGAACTGTCCAGGAACCCATGAACACTACCACACTATTCCTCTTTCCCACTATTTATTTTATTTTACCCTTTCACTGTAACTTAAGAGTATCTTTGTGTCTTGCACTGTAGGGCTACCACATAACATCCAATTTCATGACATATGTCAGTGATAATAAACCTGATTCTGATTCTCATTCTCATTCTCAGCAGACATTAAATCTCTCCCTTAATTTAAACAACGTTCTGATCCGTGTGAAGACCACAGCCCTTCTCCGGTCTGCTGACTGGAACATGGGGAGAAAGACAATGATCTAATATTCCGGGCTCTGCTGTGCCTCTTTAAACACTTACATCAATTGAAAGCAAATGGCATCAGATCCTGTCTGATCAAAATCTCAGTCAGGATTTAGCCTCTCCTTCAGGCTGATACTGATAAAGTGTGAGCTAAAGTATTCATCTCACTGGGAACTCAGCCAAAAGTAGAATAAGAAATCCAAGTCCTATCCTTTCCAAGAGATGCATTTGCACCTGGTTAACTTGTTCTGTGTATCTGAATAAAAATAGCAAGGTTACAGGGTCCAGTATCTGTACAAGAGGGTGCATCTTCTCACCTACTGGGACAGAAATGTCAGCTTAGATGATTCAGAACCATTGAAGCTCCATAACCAAAAGCATTTACTTGGTGGGTGTTTTTTAATATGAAAAACATAGCAATAAGCTTCACGGAAGCTTAATAAAAGTAGGCATTGAAGGAGAGAAGATGATTATTTGATGACTACCCAGAAGCTTGGCTAAGAGCCAAGTTTTAAACAAAAGTTTCTAAAGGAGGAGATAAAGTTGCAGAATTGCAGTGATTTGGGGAATGATGCACTGCTCTGTCTCTACACTCATGACTATGTGACTAGGCACAGCTCTAAAAGTTCACCACAGGCAGCACCGTCGTTGGCCGAGTCACAGACGGCGATGAGGAGGCACGCAGGAGCAGGGTAGATCAGCTGGCCAAGTGAAATCGCAACAACAACCTCAGCTCAAACATCGGCACGACCAGGGAATTGAGTGTGGGCTTCACGAAGGGGACGTCGAGGGGGCACACACCTGACCATGTTGAGAAGTCAGTGGTGGAAAGGGTGAGTCAGCTCCTCAGAGGATCTGTCCTGGGAACCATCCTACAAACTGATGCAATCATGAAGAAGGCATGCCAATGATTATACTTCATCAGGAGTTTACGGTCATTTGGTGTGTCAACAAAGACTAGCACATTTATTTTACTTGTTAATTTATCGAGCTAGAGCTTGGAATCGGCCCTTCGGCCCTTTGAGCTGTGCCACCCCACCCAGCAACCCCCCCCCCCACCCCAATTTAACCCTAGCCTAATCATAGACGTCAAGATGGTTGTTGCGGTGTGTCTAGTGTGGTAGTGCAGTGGGACGTGCTTGTCACTCTCACTTTCAGCTTCCACCACTGGCTAGCACTCTCGCAAAAAGGAGAGCTGAGTGTGTAAGTCTCTCCATGCCAGTACACAGCTTCTCCAACAGCAAGCCTCACATTAGTGCCTCCTCGCTGGCGACACACTGAAACTGAACTCCTTTCAGACTCGGACTGAACTACAGAGGACGGGAGGAGGCCTGGCCCCTGTACACGTAGCACGCAGGCCCACCAGCGTGTGGACATGCCCTGGTGCTCGTGAACCAGACTCCCAGCTATGGGTAAAATAACCCTACTGTCTTGTGAGTAGCCTCGGGAGAGACGAAGGCTACGGGAGTAAATCCAGACAGCAAATCCGGAGTGGAGCCCCTAAGGCGGCTGGACGTCATTGAACATCCTTCCGGCAGCTCCTGGAGCCAAGCTGGTGCCAAACGTATTGCTTCATAAGCTTTCCCTTGGACCACCCTGGTGAGGCCGAGAAGGGGATGTTGACGACTGGGCAACTCAGGATCTCCATACCTTCCACCCAAGCTTGTGATGACGATCATTGGGTGTATTTAAGGCAGAGATTGATAGGTTCTTGATTGGACATGGCATCAGAGATTACGGGGAGAAGGCCGGGAAATGGGGTTGAGGAGGAGAAAAAAAAGGATCAGACATAACGGAATGACGGAGCAGACTCGATGGGCCAGATGGCTTAGTTCTGCTCCTATGTCTTATGGTCTTATCATCACTCATTGTCCTTCAAGACAGACGGATGCCAACCAATCACAGAGCAATCTACAATGACCAATTAACCTACTAACCCTCTAGGGTTAACATATGAGGAACGTTTGACCGCTCTTGGACTGTACTTCTTGGAGTTTAGAAGAATGAGGGGAGACCTCATAGAAGCATTTCAAATATTGAAAGGCGTGGACAGAGTGGATGTGGCAAAGCTGTTTCCCATGGTGGGGGAGTCTAGTACGAGAGGGCATGACTTACGGATTACAGGGCGCCCATTCAGAACAAAGATGTGAAGAAATTTGTTTTAGCCAGAGGGTGGTGAATCTGTGGAATGTGTTGCCAAGGGGAGCAGTGGTCAAGTCATTGGGTGTATTTAAGGCAGAGATTGATAGGTATCTGAGTAGCCAGGGCATCAAAGGTTGTGGTGAGAAGGTGGGGGAGTGGGACTAAATGGGAGAATGGATCAGCTCATGATAAAATGGCAGAGCAGACTTGATGGGCCAAATGGCCAAATTCTGCTCCTTTGTCTTATGGTCTATGGTCCAATCGGTACTCCTTTGGACTGTGTGAGGAGACCAGAGCTCCTGGAGAAAACCCACACGGTCATGGGGAGAACGTACAAACTTCTCGTAGACAGCGGCGGGATTTGAACCTGGATTGCCTGTGCTGTAAAGTGTTGTGCTAACCACAACGCTACCGTACCGCCCCATTTGCAGGGCGAAGAGCATCCTGGCTGGCTGCATCACCATTTCCAATGCACAGGATCGCCAGAGGCTGCAGAGGGCAGACATCGCTAATTCCATCATGGGCAAACCTAGCCATTGACATCATCAAGAAATGGTGCCTCACGAAGGTTGGTTCCATCATTAAGGACCCTTTCCATCCAGAACGTGCCCTCTTTTCACTCCTGCCATCAGTAAAGAGGTATAAAGCCTGAAAACCTACACTTAGTGAATTAAGAACAACCTTTTTGCCCTTCGGTATTACTTTTTGCACTTTGCTTTTACAATTTATCGATTTTTAATGTCTATTTATTTATATTTTTGCAATTTCCAGATCTTTATGTCTGTATTGCTGTTGCAAAATAACCGAATTCACATCACATATCAGTGATAATAAATCTGATTCTGATTGTGAATTTGAGAATGCGGTCACCAGAAGGGAGGTAGGACAGCAGTCAAAATCAGAGTTAAAGGAAGAGATAGAGGATGTTTCACGGACAGGAAGGGAGCAAGGCATAAGGGTGGCATGGTAGCACAACACTTTACAGTACTGATGACCTGGGTTCAATTCCCGCCACTGCCTTTAAGGAGTTTGTACGTTCTCCCCGTGACCGCATGGGTTTCCTCCGGGTGCTCTGGTTTCCTCCCGCAGTCCAAAGATGTACCGGTTGGTAGGTTAATTGGTCATTGTAAATCTTCCTGTGACTAGGCTAGGGTTAAATCAGGGGATAGCTGGGTGGCACAGCTTGAAGGGCCTGAATGGCCTATTCCGCACTCTATCTCAATAACAATAAAAGTAATATTTCAGTGCGATTTATTAAAGACTTCCCAATGATTAACTTAAATATCATGCACTGATTTCCCTTCTTTGGTCTTTTGTAGCCTCAGTAAATCTTCAAATATTTGTACTTCCTCCTTTGCAGTATTGGTGAATGCGGTAAACAGCTAAATTTCAAATGCATTTGCTAAGTTGTTAAGCGGCTTGGGAAGACCAGAGATTGTGAAATTCAAATCTTCCTTCTGCTGCAGTGAGCAGGCCGATTGGTGGCTCATTCTATGATGTGCCTGCGACTTGCCCACGTCAGAATAGTTCGGGCACGATGAAGTTGGCATTTGACCAGAATCAAGCGTGGGCCTGCCTGGGGTAAAGGTGGCAGGTGTCACATAAACGTACAGAACCAAAGGAAGAGCCTCATTAAGTCTCACTTCATGAAAGCTGATACCATACAGCCGACTCTACACCAACTACCTCCACACAAAAAATTCTTAGGAGAGAAACAAAATGGTGTGAGAAAGCACATACAGTGCTACTGTGGGTAAAGTAGCAATGGGCCTCTCAGGGCAGCTCTTCTCTCAAGGACATTGGTGGCTACCACTTTTCTTCATTGACTCTCCAGCAGAACATTTCAAATCTGCCAGAGAGTGATCTGGTTGCAGATTCCGCAGCTTTAGTCCGCAGGCATCGATTCTTCTTCACTCCCACCACCTCCACCGCTCACTCCTGCAAGTAAGATCCCGGTTTTGTTGCGCAGACGACCTTCTGTACACTTTCTTTCTCAGGAAATAGAGAACGGTTGTACTAATAACCTGCACGTCTTTGAAGATTGCAGGGCCCACCCTGCGTGGTAAGCATTCAACTCTCTGAGGAATGGTGATGAATTTAGAGGGATTCAGGATGAAGGAAAACCTGGCATCTCTGCTCCTGACTCCATGGAGAAATGTGGGGACCATGAGGAAGATCCCAGCAGGAATATGTTAAACCACCCTTCACAGGCGAATGGCTGAAGGAGATGTAAATGCCCAAGAGCCATGAATTATTTTCAGGGGCTCCGTTCCTTAGGCTAATCTTTCAGTCGATATGTTTTCCATTATCTGAAGCGCACATCTATTTCAAATGGGAGATTTGATGCAAATTATGAGAGATGTAGGTAGGGGGGACAGCCAGAAACTTCCTCCCACAGTGGAAATGTTGAATACTAGAAGACATAGCTTTAAGGTGCGGAGGCAGAGGTAAGTCTAAAGGGGATGGGCAAATTATTTACATCTTCCAGGGAAGGAAGCAGGATTGATTGTGGCACTCAGGAGGTTTTTGGATAGGCATATGAGTATGCAGGCAAAGGGGGGATATAGATCACGGTGCAGGCAGAAAACATTAGTTTAATACTTCTACGCTCAGCAGATAATAGACAATAGACAGTAGGTGCAGGAGTAGGCCATTCGGCCCTTCTAGCCAGCACCACCATTCACTGTGATCATGGCTGATCATACACAATCAGTAGCCCGTTCCTGCCCTCTCCCCATATCCCTTGACCCCGCTATCTATAAGAGCTCTATCTAACTCTCTCTTGAATGCATCCAGAGACTTGGCCTCCACTGCCTTCTGGGGCAGAGCATTCCACATATCCACCACTCTCTGGGTGAAAAAGTTTTTCCGCATCTCTGTTCTAAGTGGCCTACCCCTTATTCTTAAACTGTGGCCTCTAGTTCTGGACTCACCCATCAGCGGGAACATGCTTCTTGCCTCCAGTGTGTCCAATCCCTTAATAATCATATATGTTTCAATCAGATCCCCTCTCATCCTTCTAAATTCCAGTGTATACAAGCCCAGTCGCTCCAATCTTTCAACATATGACAGTCCTACCATTCTGGGAATTAACCTTGTGAACCTACGCTGTGCTCCCTCAATAGCAAGAATGTCCTTCCTCAAATTTGGAGACCAAAACTGCACACAATACTCCAGGTGGGGTTTTACCAGGGCCCTGTACAGCTGCAGAAGGACCTCTATACTCCTATACTCAATTCCTCTTGTTATAAAGGCCAGCATGCCATTAGCTTTCTTCACTGCCTGCTGTACCTGCATGCTTGCTTTCATTGACTGATGTACAAGAACACCTAGATCTCATTGTACTTCCCCTTTTCCTAACTTGACTCCATTTAGATAGTAATCTGCCTTCCTGTTCTTGCCACCAAAGTGGATAACCTCACAGTTATCCACATTAAACTGCATCTGCCATACATTTGCCCACTCATCCAACCTGTCCAAGTCACCCTGTATTCTCATAACATCCTCCTGACATTTCACATTGCCACCCAGCTTTGTGTCATCAGCAAATTTGCTAATGTTACTTTTAATCCCTTCATCTAAATCATTAATGTATATTGTAAACAGCTGCGGTCCCAGCACCGAACCTTGCGGTACCCCACTGGTCACAGCCTGCCATTCCGAAAGGGACCCGTTAATCACTACTCTTTGTTTCCTGTCAGCCAGCCAATTTTCAATCCATGTCAGTACTCTGCCCCCAATACCATGTGCCCTAATTTTGCCCACTAATCTCCTATGTGGGACTTTATCAAAAGCTTTCTGGAAGTCCAGGTACACTACCTCCACTGGCTCTCCCTTGTCCATTTTCATAGTTACATCCTCAAAAAACTCCAGATATCATGGACCAAAAGACCTGAGCCTCTATTGTTCTGTATTTAAGAGAGACATTGTTTCAATCTCATTTGGGCTGGACATTTAATATGTTTCTGTATGGTAAGATAATCTTTTTGTCCCAATCACAGCTGAGGGTGGGGAGAAAAGGTTTTAAAATTGCTGGGTGATGGGCCAAGGTTTTAAAAGTGTGACGGTGTGCATGCAGAGTGATGGGAAATGGGTGAGCTCTTAAGTGAATACTTCTTGTCTGCTGTTACCGGAGGGTGGGGCATGAAAGTTTGTGCATTCAGTGGAAGGATATTCTGGAGCAAATCAGTTTTACAAAGGAGTAGATACTGGAGGTCCTGAAACACGTAACAATGGATAGATCCCCTGATGGGCAGCAAGAGGGAAGATTGCTGGGGCTTTGGTGGAGATTCTTGCATCTTCATCGGTCGCAGGTGAGCTACTGCAGATGCTGCAGGATAACTAACGTTGTGCCTTTATTTCAGAGAAGCTGAGTGAGCCTTACATCAGTGGTGGGAAGGTTATTGGTCAGTATTTTGAGGGACAAACATGATTTGCTTGTAGAAAGGCAAGGACTGATTCAGAGTAGTCTGCATTGCTTCATGTGTGAGAAGTCATGTCCCATGAACTTGATTGAGTCTTTTGAAGAGGTGGCCAAGAGGATGGACAAGGGCTGGCCAATAGACGTGTGTTTATTTATTTATTTAGCGATATGGTGTGGAGTGGACACTCTGAGCCACTCCACCCAGCAACCCCCGTCAACCCCGATTTCATCCTAATCTAATCATGGGGCAATTGGACTGCAAGAGCATACCAGAGGACCCAGAGAAAGCGGGGTGGGCGTACTGAGATGTCTTATGGAGGATGCTGGGATTGAATCCGAATCCGATGTTCTGAGCTGTGAACCACTACACTACCATGGTGTCCATGTTGTCTTCATGGACATTTGCAAAGCCCTTGAGATGGTTCTGCATGCTAGGCTCCCAGAACGAGTTAGCAAATTGGATACAGAATTGGCAAGGTGGGGGTGGCGGAGGGTTATTTTTCAGATTGGCCGCCTGTGTCTGGTGGTGTGCCACAGGGATTGGTGCTGGGGCCTCTGTTGTCTATTAACCATTTGGATGAGAATGCAGGTGGCACGATTGGTAAGTGCAGATGACACCAAAACTGGAGGCATGTAAACATTGAAGAAGATTGTTGAAGGTTATAATAGGACTGGGCGAATAGGCAAGGAAATGGCCAATGGGATTTAACTCAGGCTAGTATGAAGTGTTGCATTTTGGGAAGTTAAGCCATATATAGCATGACCCTGAGCTGTGCTGTTTAACAGCAAGATGGTGGGGTTAAAGTATATAGTTCCCAGATTACAGATAGTCAGGGCAGTGATGAAGATATATTGGCAATGCTTGCTTTTATTAGCAAAGGCATGGAGTAGAAGCGTTGGGATGTCCTGTTACAGCTATACATGATGTTAGGGAGACCACACTTGCAGTATTGTGTACTGTTCTAGTCGATATACTATGGGAAGGATGTGATTAAGCTAAAGCTGGTGCAGAAAAGATTCAGAGGTATTCTGCCAAGATCTGCTTTAAGGACAGGTTGGATAGGCTGGGTCTGTTTCTTTTGAGGCCATAGAGTCATAGAACACTAGAACACAGAAATAGGACCTTCAGCCCATCTAGTTTGTGCCAAACCATTAATCTGCCTAGTCCCATCAATCAGCACCTGGGCCGTAGCCCTCTGTATCCCTTCCAATCCATGTACATATCCAGATTTCTCTTCAATTATCAAATCAAACCTGCATCCACCACTTGCACTAGCAGTTCGTCTACACACCATCCTCTGAGTGAAGAATTTCCCCCTTAAACATTCCACCTTTCACACTTAACCTGGGACCGCCAGATGTCGTCTCACCGAACCTCAGTGGAAAAAAAGCCTGCTTGCATTTACTGTGTCTATACTCCTGATAATTTTGTATTCCTCTACCAAATCTCCCCTCGATATTCTATGCTCTGGGGAATAAAGTCTTAACCTACTCAACCTTTCCCTATAACTCAGATCCTGAAATCCTGGCAACATCGTTCTAAATTTTCTCTGCACTCTTTCAATTTTATTTACATCTTTGCTGTAGGTAGGTGACCAAAACACACACAACACTCCAAATTAGGCCTCACCAACATCTTGTACAACTTCAACAGAACATCCCAACTCCAGTACTCAATACATTGACTTATGAAGGCCAATGTGCCAAAAGCTCTCTTTACGACCCAGTCTGAACGAGATAAGGAGACCGAGAGGTGACAGGATAGAGGTATATAAAGTTAAGAGGGGCACAGATGGGGTAGATTTTTGTTTCCTATGGTAGGATTTTATAAAACTAAAGGGCATAGGTTTAAGGTGAGAGGAATCCAGAATCAGGTTTAATGTGACTGGCATATGTCATGAAATTTGTTGTCATGTGGCAGCAGTACATAGCTACACATTATGTCTTTCCTGATTTGGATTGTTATTTTATTTCTAATCACGAGATCTCACTGCTTGCTGTTGTTGATTGTCCATTAAGCAATTAGCTTTCGCCAGCAGGGCGGCCACTTTGTACGTGTCATTTAGTAGTTGGAAGCACTTGTTAGAAGTTGACGGAATTTCAGTCAATATTTCAATCTGCCTTTGGTAAGAACACCAAGAAGTAGTCTTTTACACCGGCTCCTTGAGGATTGTAATGCGTTGATGAATAATAATAATTATGCCGGGACTAGAGTTATTTAAGCCAAGTCAAGTCAAGTCACTTTTTATTGTCATTTCGACCATAACTGCTGGTACAGTACACAGTAAAAACGAAACATTTTTCAGGACCATGGTGCTACATGAAACAATGCAAAAACTGCATTGGACTACGTAAACCAACACAGAAAAAAACTACACTAGACTACAGATCTACCCAGGACTGCATAAAGTGCACAAAACAGTGCAGGCATTACAATAAATAATAGATTGGACAATAGGGCAGTAAGGTGTCAGTCCAGGCTTTGGGTATTGAGGAGTCTGATGGCTTGGGGGAAGAAACTGTTACATTGTCTGGTCATGAGAGCCCAAATGCTTTGGTGCCTTTTCCCAGATGGCAGGAGGGAGAAGAGTTTGTATGAGGGGTGCGTGGGGTCCTTCATAATGCTGTTTGCTTTGCGGATGCAGCGGGTAGTGTAAATGTCCATAATGGCGGGAAGAGAGACCCCGATGATCTTCTCAGCTGACCTCACTATCCACTGCAGGGTCTTGCGATCCGAGATGGTGCAATTTCCGAACCAGGCAGTGATGCAGCTGCTCAGGATGCTCTCAATACAACCCCTGTAAAATGTGGATGAGGATGGGGGGTGAGAGATGGACTTTCCTCAGCCTTCGTAGAAAGTAGAGACACTGCTAGGCTTTCTTGGCTATGGAGCTGGTGTTGAGGGACCTGGTGAGATTCTCCGCCAGGTGAGCACCTAGAAATTTGGTGCTCTTAACCATCTCAACGGAGGAGCCGTCAATGTTCAGCGGAGAGTGGTCGCACCGTGCCCTCCTGAAGTCAAAAACCATCTCTTTTGTTTATCTGTCCAACTTGAAAAAAATGGGGAATATTCTTGAGTGAGGGCAGAATAATAATAAAAATCTATAAATTGCAATAAGAAATAAGTATTTTTAAAAAGTAAATTAAAGAAACTAGTGCAAAAAGAGAGAAAAAAGTAGAGGCACAAAGAGTAGTTCGTATCTGTTGTGATCTGCTGGAGGAGGGTGGTGGAGGCAGGAACAGTAACATCACTTAACAGGCTCCTTGATATAAGAGGGCAGAGGGGGATATGGAATTAATTCAGGCAAGTGCAATGAGTATTGTTAGGCCTGATGGCCAGCATAGGCACAGTGGGCCAAATGGCCTGATCCTACACTGTATGACTCTGACTCTTTGATTCCACAACTCCTGACAGCACATCGAGTTCCTTCCCAAGAGTCCCCTGCCCTCCCAGCCACCTCAGCCTTCCTCTGTTCCCCATCGTACTGGTGTATGGTGGACTCCTGGCTGGCAACCAGCTCTGTGGGAATCTTGCCATAAAAAGCATTTCCTTCATTCCTGCATCATAGCCATGTTGTTCATATTGGAAGGTGCTCTCCTGCCATTCGTGAAACATGTTTGAGGCTCATCCTTCATACACTGTGATTTCCTCAAGAGGTTCTGCTGTTCAGGTGAGGTCCACCTGCAGGATCTCAACTACCTTAGAAGACCAGATGTGGCTGTCTCCTCACTAGACTGTGTCTCTCTGCAATGCCCAATAGGTACCTCTTTCTCCTACAGCCCAGCAGACCAAATTAGCTTCCTAGATCCAAACTTAATATAATCTTCATACTTGGGTTTGGAAACACCCACACAGTGATTACCAGAATTAATGTCGTAACATTCCAGCAGCTTAGCCGCTGAATGGTTCGATTCATACTGGGAAATCGGTGCCATGCAGCTGTTGACATGGAGCGATCTCAGTCCAGCTCTGGGCAAAAGCTGGGGCTTTTGTAAGGGAATTCAGCCGAACTTTAGTGAAATAGTGAGAACACAAAATGCACATCAGTGCAACTTCTATATTGTCAATTATGTATTTCCGAGTTAAATCATGATTCTTTCATTCATTTTAGACACTAGAAATTTTGGTTACTGGAACAAAGTTGCAGATGGCAATGTTTTAGATAGATTGGATTAACATTGGAAATAAAACACAGGCGACCCTGTGTTATGGGGGAGTGGGAGATTTTTTTTGTTCTAGGAAATGGTCCGTTTCACAGATTTTTGTAACACGAAACCATGTCATCTGTGCATGTGCGGAGAAACATGAGCTGTTAATTTTGTGTCCAGTTTTTCTTTCACACGAAATCTGCGGGCAAGAGCTTTGTCTCAAGCATTGGGGTAGTAGGTTGTGAACTCTGTCAGGGCGACAAGCGGCTGTAACACGGTAGTCACCTGCACAGGATTCCTTGTGTCGTGCTGAGAATTGCCACCTAATACTAGGCATGCTTTAAGGATCAACTGGGACAATCTAATCAACCTTGCATTAAAGTCAATCAATTTAAGTCTCAGATCATTATAGGTGGTCATTTGTCCATTGCCCACACCACAAGGGTAGTGCAGTGGTACCACACTTAGTGCTGCTGTCTTCCGCCTCCAGAGGCCCAGGTTTGACTTCCATTTTCAGTACCAGAGGTGAGGAATTTGCGTGTTCTCCCAGTGACCGTGTGGGTTTCCCCAGAGGTGCTCTGATTTCCTCTCACAACCCAACAACGAGCTGGTTGATTGGTTAGGTGGCGACTGTAAACTCCCCCTGGTATGGTCAGGGGTGGGGGCAAGTGGTAGGAGAATTCAGGTGAAACAGATGGGTTGAATAATCTCCTTCTATATCAATACCAAGAAGCCCCTTCTGGATTCTTTCCATACAGATCAGTCTTCTGCAAGTTCTTATTCATAGAACATAGAGCCAAAACCAGTCCAGCACAGGAACAGGGTCAGAATCAGGCTTATTATCACCGGCATGTGTCGTGAAATTTGTTAACTTAGCAGCAGCAGTTCAATGCAATACATAATATAGAAAAAGAAAAGTTAAAAAAATAAGTAATTAAATCAATTAGAGTATATGTATATTGAATAGATTAAAATCATGCAAAAACAGAAATAATATGTATTTAAAAAGTGAGGTAGCGTTCACGGGTTTAATACCTATTTAGGAATTGGATGGCAGAGGGGAAGAAGCTGTTCCTGAATTGCTGAGTGTGTTCCTCCAGGATTCTGTACCTCCTACCTGATGGTAACAGTGAGAAAAGGGCATGCCCTGGGTGCTGGAGATCCTTAATAATGGATGCTGCCTTTCTGAGACACCGCTCCTTGAAGCTGTCCTGGGTACTTTGTAGTCTAGTACCCAAGATGGAGCTAGTCTGTTAGAATGCTCTCCACAGTACAACTATAGAAGCTTTTGAGTGTTTTTGTTGACATGCCAAATCTCTTTAAACTCCTAATGAAATATAGTTGCCGTTTTGTCTTCTTTATAGCTGCATTGATATGTTGGGATCAGGTTAGGTCCTCAGAGATCTTGACACTCAGGAACTTGAAACTACTCACTCTCTCCACTTCTGATCCCTCTATGAGGATTGGTATGTGTTCCTTCGTCTTACCTTTCCTGAAGTCCATAATCAGCTCTTTTGTCTTACTGACGCTGAGTGCAAGATTGCTGCTGTGACACCACTCCACTAGTTGGTATATCTCGCTCCTGTACGCCTTTTCATCTCCATCTGAGATTCTACCAACAATGGCTGTGTCATCAGCAAATTTGTAGATGGTATTTGAGCTATGCCTAGCCACACATGACTGTCTATACCCATGACTGGGTATAGAGAGAGTAGAGCAGTGGGGTAAGCACACAACCCTGAGGTGCACCAGTGTTGATCGTTAGTGAGGAGGAGATATTATCACCAATCCGCACAGATTGTGGTCTTCCGGTCAGGAAGTCGAAGATCCAATTGCAGAGGGAGGTACAGAGACCCAGATTCTGTAGCTTATCAATCAGGACCGTGGGAATGATGGTGTTAAACACTGAGCTATAGTCGATGAGCAGCATCCTGACATAGGTGTTTGTGATGTCCAGGTGGTCTAAGGCCATGTGAAGAGCCATTGAGATTGCATCTGTTGTTGACCTATTGTGGTGATAGGCAAATTGAAGTGGGTCCAGGTCCTTGCTGAGGCAGGAGTTCAATCTAGTCTTGACCAACCTCTCTTCAGCCCACGATGTGCTGAACTAATTAAGCTTGTCCTTCTGCCCTCACAAAGTTCACGTCTCCCCTCTCTCTGCACATTCATATGCCTAACTAAGAGCTTCTTGAACACCTCTATTGGGTTTGCCTCCACCACCTCCCCAGCAGCACATTCAAGGCAGCAACCACTCTGTGTGTGTGTAAAAAAAACTTGTCCTGCACTTCCCCCACTCAACATGCCTTCTCATATTAAGACACTTCAACCCTGGGGGATAAAGGTACCAGCTGTGTACTCTGTCCATGCCTCTCATAACCTTACCATTCGAGGGGCCTGATTGACTGCTTCCACTAGCTTTATGGATCATAACTACTCTCAGTGCTAAGAAAGTTCACCTCATGTCCTCCATCCATCTTTAGACCAGATATCTTTGTTCTCTGGCCCTTGAGCCAACAGGAACAGCATCACTCTAATAGTCATTATAAATTGGCCTGTGATTAGACTGGGGTTAATTCAGGGGTTGCTAGGTAGCGCGGGCCAGAAGGGCCAATTTTGCATTGATTCTCAATTTAAAAAAAATTAAACCAGTACATCTTGTAAACCTCTGTAATATCTCCTCGCAACATCCTTTGATTTGAAGAGATTTAGATCAGGCAGGACTCTGCAGAGAGTGGTGCGGGCAGCCCAGCGCATCTGTAGATGTGAACTTCCCACTATTTGGGACATTTACATAGACAGGTGTGTAAAAAGGGCCCGAAGGATCATTGGGGACTCAAGTCACCCCAACCACAATCATTTCCAGCTGCTACCATCTGGGAAACGGTACCACAGCATAAAAGCCAGGACCAACAGGCTCTGGGACTGCTTCTTCCACCAGGCCATCAGACTGATTAATTCATGCTGACACAATTGTGTTTCTATGTTCCATTGACTGTCCTGTTGTACATACTATTTACTACTACTATTTATTACAAATTACTACATTGCACATTTAGACGGAGACGTAATGTAAGGATTTTTACTCATGTGCGTGAAGAATGTAAAAAATAAAGTCAATTCAATTCAACTTAACCTCGGAGCTGAAATCCCTCATCCCTGGAATTAGTTAAGAAGAAAATATCAATTTTCCTTTTCACTGAGGTGAAAAGAATGCCTGCCATTTTTACCAGCCTGGTGTTTACCGGTGTTGAAGCTCCCATATGTCACAGTCTACCAATCATTAGAATTCCGATTACAAGGCCATGTTCATGGAGCTAGAACAGAACAGACACAGCCCAGCATGGACATTTTATCCTGAGAAAAACTCCAGGAACTGTTAAATAACGTTTCGAATGACACATGTGAGCAATGTTCCAATTTTATGCTGTGATGAAATATACATTTTTTTATAATTGCAAATTTAGATGTCTAGGAATAACTGAAATAGAAAAGCATTCAACTGTAGCAGAAATTATTTAGAAATCAAAGGCTGTGAAACATAAGACAAAATTATATATTTGAAATATTTCATATAATAAGTTCATGGATAAAGTAAATGGTTTAAAGTGTTTCAAAATACATAAAGGTATATAGATGAATTTATACATGTGCATGTATAGAACACAGATACATTTTGGCAAGTGAGAATGTAGTGAAGAATAAATATATCTACGTATAATACATTAGTCACCTTATTTCTCCATGCAAGCCCATTATAAATTCTTTTAAGTCAACAAATAATGGGAATTGCCCATGAAATCATGTGTGGCATTGATTGCTGCCATCTGGGATTAGAGGGTTGCCTTATACAGAAACACTGAGTGGGCTGGACAGTATTCTCAATGTGATCTCACGGAAACATTTTGGAATCTAAGGGAGGTTTGTCTGGGTTGGTGCTCTGACCCTGTTTCCCCCATGAGGGATCTTTACCTACAGGCATGGTATCTGAGTAAGAGGTCACACTTTAAAATGTAGGCGAGGAGATTTTTTTTTCTCTCTGAGAGTTTTAAAATCTTTAGAATTTTGTTTTTATTCCAGACAACTGTGGAGGTCAAACAATCCAAGGCTGAGATGGATTTTCGATCTAAAATGGAGACAAGGTTTATGGGGATCTGGCAGGAAACCAGAACTGAGTCAGACTTGCCTCTATCCGATTGGATGGTGGTGCAGGCTTCTGAGTTTGAGTGGCTTACTGCTGATCTGATTTCTAATATCCCTATGTAATGGTATCTTAATGTTACCTCTTGCAACCCATCAGCTTGAACCACAAAAAAACCCTTATTTTCTAATCAATTCAATTCCTCTGCATTTCATCTTGCTATTGGTTTTGCTACTGAACAACAAATATTCATTCAAAATTTCCCCAAAGGTTCTAGCCTTCGTCACACTGGCAGGGGGTTAGAACTTGGTCATAAAACAGAAAATTAGACAGAGAAACAGCACAATGGCCCCTCATGGAAACTGGCTCAATCTGAAACTATACCATATTCCTCTCTACTTTGACGCAACCTGACCTGCTGAGTATTTGCATTCTTCTGTTTTTATTTCACATTTGTGGTGTCTTACTTTTCAAGGTCCCTATTATGTCAGCCATGCTGACAACATGAGGTCACCACTAAACCAGCTCGTAAGGGCCACTCATGTCCACAAAGTGAAATGGAGATTTGTGCTTCACTTTACTGTGAATTCCTCCTCAGAAGTGACCCGAAAACTAGGCCAGACACCAAACTCTTCAGGGATACAAGGCACCAGCCCACTGGATCTCCGTGGAAGTGTGGTTTCCAGCCGGGAAGATGGAAACCATTTGCACTTGTGTGGTATCTCTCATCACTCCAGCAGGTTCAGAAGTTCATTATGGCCAATTACAAGGGACACCGTGGGCAATGCACAAATCCCTCAAACAACAGTGACATAACGTTTAAAAAAATCATGCCTTAGTGATGTTGCTTGAGGGGTAATATTTAACCAGAAACTTAGGAGTGTCCAGCACCCCCCACACAACCAACCCTCCCAATCCCCCAACTCCGCACCTCTTTGAAATAGTGCCCTGGCATTACTTACACCCACCTTCTGGGCTCCCCTACATGTATTACAAAGTTGAAGGGCTTTCTATTGCCGATGTGTGTTTGGAAATTCAAGCAGCTGATGCCTATGGTGGTTATTGTTAGTGCTCATGCAGGCTGTTGGCACAAAGCTGGCTAAATAAGTGTTAGCAAACGTGATGCCACCCCTGGCAACCCCTACAGGTGGCTGTAACAATCCTATAAAGAAAGCTATCACATAAACATTATACAGTACTGTGCCAAAGTCTCAGGTACCTGTAAAAAAAATCTGAAAAATGAAGATGCTTGAAATAAGAAGTTTCTAAATATCAAAAAAATTGACAATAAAGAGCAGTGAACAGTAAAAAAAAAGAACTAAATTAAATCAATATTTGTTGTGACCACCCTTTGCCTTTCAAACTGCACTAATTTTCTTAGGTACACTGTCGTGCAGTTTCATAAGAAAATCGTCTGGTGGGTTGTTCCAAGCACCTTGGAGAACTTGCCACAGTTCTTCTGCAGACTTTGGCTGTCTCGCTTGCTTCTGTCTCTCCAGGTAATCCTGGACAGCCTGAATGATGTTGAGATCAAGGCTCTGTGGACGCCAAACCATTTGAAACTATGTAAAAAATCTAGGGTGCCTAAGACTTCTCAACAGTACTGTGCATGGACATTAAAACAGGAACCAAATTCCATCATCATAGCGTGATTACTTTAACTATATGTGAACTTCATAACCACAGGTTAACATTCGGTTGATAATATTTCTCACTAACTTTTGACATGTAAACATTTACAGTTGAACATCCCCTGCGCAAGAAATGGATAGTAACTCTGTTGGTGAACCACTTTGATTACCCAAAATGCATTTCCAAGGTATAATCACCCACCACCTCTTTCACAGTAACTGAAATTCATAATGTCCAAATTAACGGTTTAAAAATAATACTTAAAGCACACATTTATAATTAGGATTACCAGCCGTAATTTATTTTGCACATTGCAATTCTTTCACTGGGTTTTCCACCTTCTGTTGTTCAGTGGCACTTCAAAGCTGACCTCGGGCTGGATACTTTTACCCCACAGAGATGTGTTTCGCTGCTGAGTGCAGGGTTTAGAGGACATCCTGACCTTTACCTATAGAATCTATGGGCTTCTCCTTTTTTCTCTCAAAACAATTTGAAAAGAGAGTGGATGTCGTAGTGATGTGACTGTTGTGGGAGGCTGGAACTGGAATTGGAAGATGTCTCATACTGTAATGGGATCTTGGAATTTTGGAATGTGGGTGGCAAGGAGCAGCCTCCAGCACCTGATCCTGCTGGATAGAGGGTCCGTCAAATGGAGGCATTGGTGGACAGGGCACAGTGGGATTTGAAAGGATTATAAGCAGGGTCTAACAAACATCAGCAAAGCAAAGAAAATAGAAACATAGCCTGCAGAGGAGAACTCAAAAATAGACAGGCTTAGAAATTTGAATGGACATAAATTACAGACCACAAAGGCTTTCATTTTAACCACACTGCACAGGCTGATTGTCTCTTTTTGTGCCACGACTTTCCACGGTCCTATGATCACGAGACTAAAACAAACAGAGAATAAGTCAAGAGAGATGTGAAACAAAGGAGAGGGGCAGAAGGAAATAGAGAGAGACAGAATCCTAAATCAGTACCAGTAAAAACATAAACAGAGACGGGAGGAGCAGGGAGAGATCGGGACACAAATATCAAAAGCAGGACTTAAAAAGACTCTAGTAGAAACAGGCTTAAAAAATAGAAGAGCTTTAAACACAAATGTGGAAGCAAGGTTTTCATTTCCTGGTTCAAAAACATTTCGCAATTCTTGGCTACAAAATTAGCAAAAGCGAAGATTTGTCCCTCAACTTTCTGATTGGCTGCACCTCTTATGGCCAGAGGCTTGTGGCAAGACTGGTCCTCAGACAAGGGACCGCTCACAAACATTGCTCTCCTCTGTGGCTAGGACCAGGGCTTGATGCCAACTCACATCGAGGGTAAAACAAAAACAACTCGTGTTCCATGTGGGAATTCGAAGGCAGACAGGCTGATGACTGAAGATAAAATTGAAACCACTGTGCCTGGAGACAAGGTCAGCGCAGAGCTGACAATGAAATAAATTTTGGGTCCATTTACAACAGCAATGTCAACACAAAGTCATTTTATTTATAATAGAGCTGCAGTATTTGGGCCAGGCAGTCTTCTGACTCTGAAGGTATGTGACAAAGTCAGAGGGGGAAATTTGGGCCAAACGTGCCCAAATCCTGGCTGTGCCCGATATGGTGACAAAACAGAGCAAGGTTTGCTGGAGGGGCGAGTCTTAGGCTGACAGTCTCCAGATTCAAGTAATATTGATTTACAATCCTCAACGGCGCTGAAGTTAAATGCACAGAATCCTGAGCACAACACCATCCTTGAAATAAAAGGCCACAGACTCGGCTCAGTGCAGAGGAAGCAACTGAACCATCTTCATCTTGAGTCAGTGGAACAACTCAGCCGATGAAAGAGACAGAGGCATGAGTTTTAGAGAGAGAGAGAGAGATAGAGGAAGAGTCAAAATATTGGACATACACTCGATGGCAACTTTAATAGGTATACCTGTACACCCGCTCGTTAATGCAAATATGTGTTAGCAACTCCATGCACAACAATATGCAGACAAAGTCAAGAGGTTCTCAGTAACTCAAATAACCACGCGTTACAACCGTGGTGTGCAGAGGAGCATCTCTGGACGTACAACACATCAAACTTTGAAGTGGATGGGCTACAGCAGCAGAAGACCATGAACATACACTCAATGGCCACTTTATTAGGTACCGGGGGTACCAAATAAAGTGGTGACTGTGTGTCAGTGTAAATCGTGCATTAGAGATGGAAGAAGGAATGGATACAAGAAGCACTACACAGTCAATATCACCAGGCTTGAAAATGATGCCCAAGTTTTAACCCAGCAAGTCTAAAGTGCATCAGAGTCAATGCTTGTAAATCAGTGATTGAAAAGCAAAAGTCTGCAGATGTTAGAAATCTGAAATAAAATCAGAGAACACAGGAATTACTCAGCAGGTCAGGCAGCACCAGTGGAAAGAGAAACAGATAATCATTCTGGCTGATCACCTTTCTGCAATATCAGGGGAGCGTGACATAGGAAACTGCTCTCAACACATATTAACACCGATGGTCCCGGGTTAGTTCTCAGTGAGTTTGGGGACGGGTTATTTTACAACTATATGAGGTGGTAGCTGATGGTATTTTTGGGCAGCAGGTTAAACCTGTAGGCCAGAAGCGGTGAAATAAATTTATCAGGGGGGACAGAAGCAGTAGCACTCCTTTTGAGGCAGCCTATCAGGAGCACATAGAGCCATTTTTAGAACTGGTATAAAGGTTACCATTTGCCTGCAATAAAAGCTTTAAGAATTCAGTCGTTCGTTTCAAAGATTACTTTTTTTGCAGAGAGTGGAGACACTCTTCCAATGACGAGAAAACCAGACTTCTTCCAGCTTCCAGCAGATTCTGAGGGACAGACTGCGTTCACTGAAACTGTAAGGTACCCGAACTGGCAGTTACATAGGCACAAAGATTGCAAGATTAACAAGTAATTATAGAGTGATAGAACACAGAAGCAGGCCCTTTGGCCCATCTAGTCCATGCTGAACTATTATTCTGCCTAGTCCCATCGATCTGCACCCAGACCACAAACCTCTATACCCCTCCCTTCCCTCCCTATCTAAATTTCTCTTAAATCCATCACTTCCGCTGACAGCTCATTCCACACTCTCACCACCCTCTGAGTGAAGAAGTTCCCCCTCATGTTCCCCTTAAACATTTCAACCTTCATGTTTAACCCATGACTTCTAGTTCTAGTCCCACCCAACCTCAGTGGAAAAAGCCTGCTTGCATTTACCTTATCCGTACCCCTCATGATTTGAATACCTCTTTTCAATCTCCTCTCATTCTCCTATACGCTAGGGAATGAAGTCCTAGCCTATTGAATCTTTCCCTATAACTCAGCTCCTCAAGTCCTGGTAATATCCTTGTAATTTTTTTCTGCGCTCTTTTTCAATGTTATTTACATCTTTCCTGCAGGTAGGTGAACAAAACTGTACACAGTACTCCAAATTAGGCCCTGCCAATGTCTTAAATAACTCCAACATAATATCCTCGGTTTTCTGAATTATGAAGGCCAATGTGCCAAATGCTCGCTTTATGATCCTATCTACCTGTGACGCCACTTTCAAGGAATTATGGATCTGTATTCCCAGATCCCTCTACTCTACCACACTCATCAGTGGCTTACTGTTCACTGTATAATTCCTACCTTGGTTTTGTCCTCTTAAAGTGTGACACCTAGCACTTGTCTGCATTAAATTCCATCTGCCATTTTCCAGCTCACTTTTCCAGCTGCAAACTCTGATAGCTTTCCTTGCTGTCCACTGCACCCCCCAATCTTGGAGTTATCCACAAATTCCAGTTTACCACATTATCATCCAGATCATTGATATGGATGACAAATAACAACAGACAGCAATGTACGTGTGACAGATAATTAGCACTATTTGTTACATGTTTCTTGCAAACGTACAGTGAAACGCATCATTTGCATCAAATCGAATCAGTGAGGATTGTGCCGGGCAGCCCGCAAGCGTCACCACTCTTCCGGCACAAACATCGGCTGCACAGGGATAGTTTGGTGAGCCCCCAGCTCTATCAGTGCTTACCATTCAAAGTTGCAATTTTTCTGAGGTAAAATTATCCGGCGGCCAAGATCTA
Source organism: Hemitrygon akajei (assembly GCF_048418815.1). NCBI lineage: Eukaryota > Metazoa > Chordata > Chondrichthyes > Myliobatiformes > Dasyatidae > Hemitrygon > Hemitrygon akajei. The sequence continues at coordinate 24,640,838 of NC_133152.1, read as the reverse complement.
CAGGTAATTATATGTAAATAAAGGCATCAAAAACTCAACTATTATAGTCAACGTTGTAAGTTATTTTTAACCAATAATTTTGTTTGTAACTTTTTTATGGATACTTAACATTTATGCAAAAATAGAAGAGAGTGTTTCCTTGGAGAGCATTTTGAGTATAGTTTTTCGGGAAGCGATAATACAGTGTTATCTTATAGTGCAACAGATAACTGTGGAATCCCTTATTTGAGTGTCAGTTTGTGTTTGACCGACATATGTAACATTGACATTCCCACCACAATAGATTCAATGGGCTATACGTAACACGTAAGATTAAAAATAAGATATACAAAGATAGGCAGATGTTATATATCAAAGATCTCATTCAAAACTGAAATTACATCAGAGCATCACGCATTTAAATGATGGAAAAACATGTTCTATTTCCCTTTCGAGAACAGAACTTGCTTGCAACACCACTTCCAAATCCAGGTATTACCTTTATATAAGGTTGCACTCCTCATAACTATTTCTAAATGTCAGAAGTTGTAGTTACAGTAAACTAATTACTTCCATCGCAAAATGCAATTTGTCCCCAGGAATTATTGTACCTCGCGCTCGAGACTCTCGTGTGTTTCTTTCTCGGCTCCCTGTAGGAACTTTTCTTATGTTCAGAGTTCCTGTACAACTCTTGGGCCACATCAGGCAGTTCAAACATCGTAACGATACCGTCTCAGAAGCTAGTGTCCACTGAAACATCTTGAAATTCGCTGGAAGAGCTCTGTGTTCAAGCTGAAGACATACTATAGCACTGAGCACACAATAACTTGGAACCAACGTGGCAGCATTTCATCCAAAAAATTAGCTTTCTGTTCTTCATGTTTAATACACACCTTTCTGCTGTGTTGCCCCAATGGATACAATCACTTTTATATGTTGCAGTTCAATGCTGCTGATGAAGACTCTTCTTATAGTTAGGCATTGTGTGCATTTTTGAAGTAAAACACTTGTAACGAAATACCGATCGACGTAAATAGACGAAGATTAGATGGCAGAGTACAAAGGGAGAACTGTTGATGGTAAAATCCCACCGGTTTTATTTCTCCTCAACAGTACGTCATTCTCTCTCTCACATTTTAAAATCTTAATAGTTAAGATAGCCAAAATGCTGGCATTACGGTCTGTTTCTTAGTAGGATACGTCTTGCTATACACCAACAAGTATGCCCATAAAATCAGATCCACTCTGGATAGATATTGACGCTCCTGCACTGTTGTCCACAAATATGGATGTATATTGCTCGGCCTGAAACACACAAAGAGAGAAAAAAATCAGTGAGCTTCTGTAAACCTTCCGCCAAACAAATATCCAACTGTAGCTTTCTGAATTACAGATGATTCATATCCGGGTCAAGGGAGATTTCTAATCATAATGATGTTAGTAATAAAGACAAGGGAATCTGCAGATGCTAGAAATCCAGAGCAGCGCATACAAAATGCTGGAGAGCTCAGCAGATCAGGTAGCATCTATGAAGGGATTCGGGCTGAGACCGTTAGTCTGGACTGGAAAGGAAGGGGGAAGAAGCTGGAATAGGAAGGTTGAGGGAGGGGAAGGAGATTATCAGGGCAGAACCAGTGGGAGTGCATTTCCAAGCCATGCCAGGCCCGGGCGGAGACATGGCTCTGAGATGATGGAGATGGAGTCCCAACATCCTTCATATATCTGCCTGAGCCAGTGCTGAGACAACTACTCTTCTTCTCCTAGCACTCAGTACATTTTCTCTTTAAGGTGACGGAGGCCTTGGAGACGTTTTGCAAGCTTTCTTGAGACATGATGAAGCTGTGGAGTGGAACATCAGTCACCATCTCTTCTAGAAAGTTGGCTCTCATTCTAGACATATCCAGCACCTGTCAGAAGAACGCTCAGGGGCACAGAGGTTCCTGACCTATAAGACCATAAAATATTAGACCATTCAGTCCATTGAGTACACTCCGCCATTCGATCAGGGCTGATTTATTTTCCCTCTCAACCACATTCTCCCCTTCGCCCTGTAACCTTTGACTCCCTTAGATACTTCGATACCAATCCACTCAGTCCGCATCACACCAATGTGCCGACACCAACCTGTAGCAGCCGCATTGATACAACAATGACTCTGGATGCTGGCAATTGTTTTCACAGTAGAACATTTGTGTCATGAGCCTTCTGACACATTAATACCCATTACAGCATGAGACCCTCACTCCTCACTTTTGTTCTGTTTCTTCAATGAATGGTTTTGGGACTTTACCTGAAGAGTTATGTCCAGTTGTCTATAACTCTGACACCAGCAGACTAGCAAAATGACCTCCTCGGGGTATTAGTAATAATATCAGTTGAGAGAAGCTAACATGCCAACAAGAAGAGGTAATGGCAATAATCAGAAAATGTGTAGCTCGGGTGGTTGATGGTTGAGTTGAGTTGTTCTCCGATCTTGGGCAACTTACTTGACCGAAAGTTCGGACGACACCACGTGATGATGTCTCCTCGTGTGCTGACAAAACGTTTGCAAGTAGATTGCCAAGATCGGAGACCAACTCAACCCAACCAGAGGTAACGACATTATCGGCCAGAGACTATGACTGCAGCAGCCAGACAAAACAATGCCCTCAGACAGTAGCTAGGAAAGTACAAACACGAGAGATTCTGCAGGTGCTGGAAATCTAGATAAACAGGCGGAAAATGCTGGAGGAACTCGACAAGTCAGGCGGCATCTATGGAGAGGAATAAAGTGTCGCTTTTTCAGGCCGAGACCCTTCAGCAAGGAACACAGCCCAACCCTCGCTTTGATGAGCCCTCGCTCTAATGATAAACCAACAACATGCATTGCACATGGGACTATGTACAGAGCTGTGGAGAGGCAGGGAAGAGTGTGACCATAGCTCCAAAGCATGAGTGTATATTTAGAAAAGTCTCAGCAAGTTGTTAGGGAAAGATCAAGCTATGAACTTTCAGGGTGGGTGTGTGTGTGGGGGGAGGGGGGGTGGAAGAGGTGGGGTTGAAGGAAAAGTGGGGAGAGTGAAGGAATGAAGTAGGCATTGGTGCTGTTTTCAGGTGGGTAGACGAGGGGAGGCATTAAGCTGGCTGCAGGTGACCTGCTCCACCTGTAAAACCAGAAGTCATGATCAAAGTGAGAGCACCTGGGGCATATCAACAGCATCAAGCCTCTGGGGGATCAGGTAATCGGGTTAACATAGAAACATAGAAAACCTACAGCACAATACAGGCCTTTCGGCCCACAAAGCTGTGCCAAACATGTCCTTACCTTAGAAATTACCTAGGTTTACCCACAGCCCTCTATTTTTCTAAGCTCCACGTACCTATCCAGGAGTCTCCTAAAAGACCCTATCGTATCCGCCTCCACCACCGTCACCGGCAGCCCATTCCACGCACTTACCACTCTCAGAGTAAAAAACTTACCCCTGGCATCTCCTCTGTACCTACTCCCCAGCACCTTAAACCTGTGTCCTCCTGTGGCAACTGTGAAAAAGCCTCTGACTATCCACACAATCAATGCCTCTCATCATCTTATACACCTCTATCAAGTCACCTCTCATCCTCCATCGCCTCAAGGAAAAAAGGCCGATTTCACTCAACCTATTCTCATAAGGAATGCTCCTCAATTCAAGCAACATCCTTGTAAATCTCCCCTGCACCCTTTCTGTGGTTTCCACATCCTTCCTGTAGTGAAGCAACCAGAACTGAGCACAGTACTCCAAGTGGGGTCTGACCAGGGTCCTGTATAGCTGCAACATTACCTCTCAGCTCTTAAACTCAATCCCACGATTGATGAAGGCCAATGCACCGTATGCTTTCTTAACCAGAGTCAACATGTGCAGCAGCTTTGAATATCCTATGGACTCAGACCCCAAGAACCCTCTGATCCTCCACACTGCCAAGAGTCTTACCATTACTACTATATTCTGCCATCATATTTGACCTACCAAAATTAACCACCCTACACTTATCTGGGTTGAACTCCATCTGCCACTTCTCAGCCCAGTTTTGCATCCTATCATTGTCCGTCTGTAACCTCTGACACTATCCACAACCCCTCCAACCTTTCTGTCATCAGCAAACTGACTAACCCATCCGTCCACTTCCTCATCCAGGTCATTTATGAAAATCATGAAGAGCAGGGGTTCCAGAACAGATCCCTGAGGCACACCACTGGTCACCGAGCTCCATGCAGAATATGACCCATCTACAACCACCTTTGACTTTTGTGGGCAAGCCAGTTCTGGATCCACAAAGCAATGTCCCTCCTACATCCCATGCCTCCTTACTTTCTCAATAAGCCTTGCATTGGGTACCTTGTCAAATAACTTGCTGAAATCCATATACACTACATCAATGCTCTACCTTCATCAATGTGTTTAGTCACATCCTCAAAAAATTCAATTAGGCTCATAAGGCATAACCTGCCTTTGTCAAAGCCATGCTGACTATTCCTAATGATATTATGCCTCTCCAAATGTTCATAAATCTTGCCTCTCAGGATCTTCTCCATCAACTTATCAACCATAGAAGTAAGATTCACTGGTCTATAATTTCCCGAGCTATCTCTACTCCCTTTCTTAAATAAGGGAACAACATCCACAACCCTCCAATCCTCCAGAATCTCTCCCGTTCCCATTGATGATGCAAAGATCATTGCCAGAGGCTCAGCAATCTCCTCCCACAGTAGCCTGGGGTACATCTCATCCGGTCCCGGTGACTTATCCAACTTGATGTTTTCCAAAAGCTTCAGCACATCCTCTTTCTTAATATCTACATGCTCAAACTTTTCAGTCTATTTTAAGTCATCCCTACAATTGCCAAGATCCTTTTAAGTAGTAAATACTGAAGCAAAGTACTCATTAAGTACCTCTGCTATCTCCTCCGGTTCCATACACACTTTTCCACTGTCACACTTGATTGGTCCTATTCTCTCATATCTTATCCTCTTGCTCGTCACATACTTGTAGGATGTCTAGGGGTTTTCCTTAATCCTGTCCACCAAGGCCTTCTCATGGCCCCTTCTGGCTCTCCTAATTCCATTCTTAAGCTCCTTTCTGCTAGCCTTATAATCTTCTAGATCTCTATCATTATGTAGTTTTTTGAACGTTTTGTAAGCTTTTCTTTTCTTCTTGACTAGATTTTCTACAGCCTTTGTACACCACGGTTCCTGTACCCTACCATCCTTTCCCTCTCTCGTTGGAACATATCTATGCAGAAATCCACACAAATATCCCCTGAACATTTGCTATATTTCTTTCATACATTTCCCTGAGAACATCTGTTCCCAATTTATGCTTCCATGTTCCTGCCTGATAGCCTCATATTTCCCCTTACTCCAATTAAACATTTTCCTAACTTGTCTGTTCCTATCCCTCCCCAATGCTATGGGAAAGGAGATAGAATTGTGATCACTATCTCCAAAATGCTCTCCCACTGAGAGACTTCACCCCTGGCCAGGTTCATTTCCCAATACCAGATCAAGTACAGCCTCTCCCCTTGTAGGCTTACCTACATATCGTGTCAAGAAACCTTCCTGAACACACCTAACAAACTCCACCCCATCTGAACTCCTTGCTCTAGGGAGATGCCAATCAATATTTGGGAAATTAAAACTCCAATCATGACAACTCTGTTATTATTACACCTTTCCAGAATCTGTCTCCCTATCTGCTCCTCGATATCCTTGTTACTATTCGGTGGTCCATAAAAAATACCCAGTAGAATTATTGACCCCTTCCTGTTCCTAACCTTCACCCACAGAGACTCCATAGACAACCCCTCCACAGATGGAAAAGATGAAGGCATGGTTTGAGTGGCAGTGGGAGGAAAATCCCGTTTAGCAATGGCTCTAATTCTGTCCCTCCTCCTTGTTGTCCCATCAAAACGAAGCTCCCTTTGCACTTCTCTTTGGCTGGGCCACAGACAGCTGATGGGATCCTTCAGGCAACACAAAAAACCAACTGGCGTACCCAGTTGAGTTGCCTTCCATCAGACCTTTGCTCTTGGAGAACACTAATTTACAGAGTAATGTGGAGAAGCCAAAGGGCTGTGGTGATCTGGACAGCACTTAGAAAGAGGCAGGCACAACCCTGATGAGATGAATGACTTCCTCCAACATTGACGCTAAAACAGAGAAGACAGCATCAGCAGTGAATTTTACACTATGAGTGTCGGGGTGGAGATAAGTCTCTATCAAAGGAGGTGTAAAGCGCTCCTTCCCTCCGCTAGCCTTCAGGTCACCCTTGGGAAAGGTATAGCATCTGCTTAGCCCCCCGATCAGGGTCACGTGAAGCCACTGGAGCAGGTGGTGGATGGTTGTATGAGCAGCTGGTGACCTCTGACGCTAGGCAGACAATCTCTGAAATTTGGGGGTCAGCCATCTAGTAATGGTGCTGCCTAGAAGAAGACAATGGCAAACCACTTCCGTAGAACAATTTGCCAAGAATATTCATGGTCATTGAAAGATGATGATCGCCCGTGACATTTGACTCAGCACACAATGAGCGAACGGACGATATTTATGATGCACACAAGTGATTCTGCCAATGCTGGAAATCCAAGTAACACACACAAAATGCTGGAGGAACTCAACAGGTCAGGCAGCATCTATACAGAAGAATAAAGAGCCGATGTTTCGGGCCGAGACCCTTCGTTGGGGCTTCTTCCCTCCCCTTCCCATCTCGGTGAATGGACTTGGCCCAGTACGTCAGTTCTTCATTTCTCTTTATAGATATTTATGATGCAGTCATCTTGCAGTAGAAAGACTCACAGCCTCTCCCCCATGGTTTTCACATGGAACACGAGGCAGACGCAGAATGGCTACTAGGTTGGAGAAAGAAGAAATGTGGCTGCTAATTTGAAAATGAAAATAAAACCAGAAAAAACACAAAATCTAGTTTCTTATAAATCACGCCCCTTGAGAGATAGTGGAAATATATCCTCAGCAGGCGAATTCTCCCCTTCAGACACAATTCCCCACACGGATTCATCCTCTCCTATCATTCATTAAGCAAGAATTCTTTTGCAGTGGAACTGTAAATAATTGACGGTAGCTTTTGACTTGAAAATTTATTACAGAAACAAAATGTTAGATCGTTGACAGGTAGATAGATAAATTAAAAGAAGAGTAGTGAGGTTATGTTCCTGAGTTTGTGTAACGTTCAGAAGTCTGATGGCAGAGGAGCTGAAGCTAATACAAGAAGTCATGATTGAAGGTGACTGGATGAAAGTATAGGGGAAATGTCAAAAATGGGTATTTCACACAGAGAGTGGTAGGTGCCTGGAACACGCCCAGGGCGTTGGTAGAGGCAGATACATTTCTAACATTTTCTCTAAGAAGTTTGTACACTTTCCCTGTGACCACATGGATTTCCTCCGGGTGCTCTTGTTTCCTCCCATAGTCCAAAGACGCACTGGTTGGTAGGTTCATTGGTCGTTGTGAATTGTTCTGTGATTAGGCGTGGGTTTAATTGGGGGTTGTTGGGTGGTGCGGCTCAAGGGCTGGAAGGACACTGTGCACTGTATCTCAGTAAATAAATCAACATTTAAGTGGTGGATGACAGAACAATGCAAGGTTATGTGGAAGGGAAGGGTTAGATTAAAAGGTCAGTACAACATCATGGGTCGAAGGGCCTGCACTCTGCTCGACTCTTCTACCTTCTGTATTTTACTAGTTTTGGACCATGGGAGACAACTGGAGCATCCATACAAGTTCATGCGGTCACAAGGACAGCGTGCAAACTCCACACAGACGGTACCTTACGCCGGGATGCTAGAGATGTGAGCTAATGGCTGTGCCACCTTTCTGAAACATGGCCTTTGCTGTCAGGCAGCAGGAGACAAGGGCCGAGACACCAGCACCACCAGCGGCTGCTCGCTGTGCTTTTTATATGCAAAAGCCCAACTATCCAGTTCCAACTCTTCAAACTCTCCCTTAAATCCCATATGGAGCCATTTCCCTCTCTTTAGTAAGTTACTGCAATATGTGTAGCAAGCCCCTGTAACTGGGCATCGTGACCAGGACCAATGTGATTGCTTACTGGACCCCTGGAGCTCTTGGTAGGTTCACTGCAGATCAAAGCAGAGTCCCACTGGTAAAGCAGGAGCCTTGGAATTGCTTTACTATGTCTGACAACATGAAAGCATTGCTGGGTTATCAGAATCAGGTTTATTATCGCTGACTTACGCCAGGAAATTTGTTGTTTTGTGGCAGCTGTACAATGCAACACCTAAAATATTACCGTAAGCTACAGTAGGAATGTATAAAAAATAAATAAATATTGCAGAAAGAGAACATAAAAGTGAGGCAGAGTTCATGGGTTCATGGAGCATTCAGAAGGGAAGAAGATGTTCCTAAAATGTTGTGCGTGCGTGCGTGCGTGCGTGCGTGCGTGCGTGCGTGTGTGTGTGTGAGAACCTGCAGCCGTCACATCGAATCCTTGGAACGCTTCCACAGAAGATGCCTTCAGCGCATCCTGGGAATTACCTGGCGTGAGCGGATGCCTCACACTGAAATACTTGTAAAGACCAACTGCAGAAGTACTGAGGCCATGATCAGCTGCAGTGGCTGGGGCACGTGATAAGGAGGCCCCCATGTTGGCTACCCCACAGAGTGTTACACGGCCAGAGTCATTTCAAGTAACTGAGGCAATCAATGAACTTGTCACCAGCTATATCACGGTCGACACTCAGCTGGAGGGCTGAAGAAGTGCTATAAGGATCAGATGAAGAATGCTTTAAGGAAGTGCAAGATCAGACCTGAGGACCTGGAGGATGTTGCTGCCGACCGTAATACTTGGCGACAGCTGTGTAGGGATGGGGTTCGTATTCTGGAGATGAAAAGAACAACCGGAAGACAGCAGAAGAGAGCCAGGAGAAACGCAGCCATGGTTGCCATCACTACCACATATACATGTGCCACCTGCAATCGAGCTTGTGGGTCCAGGATAGGACTGTACAGTCATCAAAGATCTCACTGTTAAAGGAGTGGACATCATCATCGGATTTCGATGGACAACTGAAGAAGAAGAAATGTGTGTGTGTGTGTGTGTGTGTGTGTGTGTGTGTGTGTGTGTGTGTGTGTGTGTGTGTGTGTGTGTGTGTGTGTGTGTGTGTGTGTGTGTGTGTGTGTGTGTGTGTGTGTGTGTGTGTGTGTGATGCTACTGTTATTAATGAAAATCTTACACTGATTGATGAACTCAAGAGATTCTGCAGATACTGGAAACCCAGAGCAAGCAGCACACACAAGATGCTGGAGGAACTCAGCAAGTCAGGCCACAGGCCACATCTCCAGAGAGGAAAAAGTTTCAGGCTGAGACTCTTCATCGGGACTGGACAGGGAGGGGGAAGAAGCCAGAATAAGATGGTGGGGAGAGGAGAAGGAGTACTGACTGCCTGAAAGGAGTGTGACCATTCTCCCTGTGACCGTGTGGGTTTCCTCTGGGTGCTCTAGTTTCCTCCCGCAGTCCAAAGGTGTAAAGGTTGGCAGGTTAGTTAGTCTTTGTAAATTGTCCTGTGACTAGGCTAGGATTAAATCGGCGATTGCTGGGCCTACTCTGTGCTGTATCTCAATAAATAAATAAACTTCAAACTTCAAGCTCATAAAATAGTATTCTAGTTAAGAGTGCACACTGCTTCTTTCAAAGCAGCGTGTCCCACTGTCACGTTGTAAGTTCCCACTACTGTAAGCTTCCTGCCTGCAGTTAGCCTAGCACGTGTAATCTCTGCAGCCAGTCCTTGAAGGAACAGACCACCACTGCAAACGACACTCTTCCAGCTGTTGGGGAGTGTTGCTACTCAATGAGTGGATGCTATAATGACAGGGGACAGAGAAACTTGAATAAATACATCTGATGTGTGATGTGAGAGGAAAAATGGATTAGCCATGATGAAATGGTAGTGCAGACTCGATAAGGCACACGTCCTAATTCTGCTCCAATGTCTTATGGTCTTAAGAATAAGTTGGTGAAGAACAGTGGAAGAATATTCTTGGATCAGAGAGCTCTGGTGCCACAGGCAGGAGTTGACTGCTCTTCATGGATCCCTGGGTTTTGGGCCAGTCTGCAAACCAGTCACATGCCTGCGCCCACCCCACTTGCCCACACGGGCTGAAGGAAAAGTCGACATGATGTTCTCTCCTTGAGTTTGAAATGTAGGTGACCTCTGTAAATGCAGCCATGGACAGCAAACTGCATCATGTGGCAGACATCAGAAACGATTCCTAAGGAAGGTTCCTAACGGAAGTTATGACCGTGAACCATACAGACAAAGCAACCCAGACCCGTATGTGAACCTGTATATAAAGCCGACTATTCCATGAGCAAGTGGGGGCAGTGGGGTTAAAGCATAATAATTGAGATGAATGTTGAGTGTTGCACCACTGTTGGCATAATTTGGGAGAGCTTCATGCCGGAATCCACAGTACCCACGGAAAAGTCAGGGGTCAAACTTGCCAACGGGTTTAAGACACCTGAAGTATAAATACTATTGCTTTACTCCAGGGCAAATGATTTTCAGAGACACACAAGAGACTGCAGATGCTGGAATCTAGAGCAGAGTGCTGTTTGCTTGCTGCAGCTTGAAGGAATCTTTAGGACGTATGGATCATCAATGAAGAAATCCTAGGAGAAGTATTAAAAGAATATAAAAGTATTAAAAAATTCTAGATAACATCTATCGCACTTGCTGAATTGTATTAAGCATGAGGGTGTGGCCGAGTTGCATTTATTTCGGACAGACTCTTCACGATGCAAATACAACAGTGGCAACAGATGAGATCAGCTTTTGCAGAGTTGGAGATGGAAACTGTAACCGGGGTTGCTCCCCTCAATCACCACGTGGGCACTGATCAAAATCTGCTGTTCGTCGCCCCTCACCATTCAGGAGTCTTCGGTCAATATCGTTATGCTTCAGGGTAGAATTACGCTGATGCTTGGTTGGCAGACTCCCCGCACATGTAAAACACTCCACAGCTACGGTACGTATCTGCTAAAGGGTCCACTCCGAGCAGATTGAGGGTGTATTTTTTCAGCGGTGCCTCATGTATTTAGCTTCTGCTGTGCTTCAGACCTATCTTGTTGCATTACACATTCACACACGTCAATATGCATTTTTCAACATCACATATCTGGAACAACAGTGCTTAGACTTAACTAATTTCATATGCTTCCTGAACTCTGTGCTGCCAGACCCTTGCCATGCCCAGTCACAAGCTTGCTTCTACCTTAATTTCTTTTGTTGCCGGTACTCTTCATCCATTAAACTTTTGGCTACTCACTTCGCTGTGTCTTGCATAGCATCTGCTGGAATTTCGGCCATTAAAACAAAGAGATTTCTATCCCACGCAGATTGCATTGAAATAAATAGCAGCAGGAGTAGAATTGCATGGAGTCAAACTCATGATGTCTCCTTATTCCACCGGTGTAACGTACAAAATCAAAAGACAAATTAGAATACTTTGTTAATAGTGAGAGGTTATAAACTGCATCAGACCAAGGACATAGTGTAATAGAGGGATACAGCTTGGAAGCAGGCCTTTCGGCCCATTGCATCCATGCCCACCCTCGATCATCCATTTAGACCAAACAGAATCAGGTTTAATATCACCGGCTTATGTCGTTAAATTTGTTGTTAGGCAGCAGCGGTACAATGCAATGCATAATTATTAAAAACTGTAAATTACTGTAAGCATGTATATGTTAAAATGTTGAATTAAAAAGTGCAAAAAAAAGGGGGAAAAAGTAGTGAGGTGTTGTTTATGTGTTTAATGTCCACCCAGAAATCAGATGGCAGAGCGGAAGAAGCTGCTGCTGAATCATTGAATGCATGTTTTCAGGTTCCTGTACCTCTTCCCTGATGGTAGCAATGAGACGGGTGATGGGGGTCTTTAACGACGGCAGCCGCCATTTTGAGGCATCGCTCCTTGAATATGTCCTGGATGCTGGGGAGGCTACTGCCCATGATGGAGCTGGCTGACTAATCCCACCATATTCCCATTGCTCTATTCCCCCAGCATCCTCATCGGCTGGAGGCTGGAGCCAAAGTCGGCCTGTTAAGGGACTAGTGGAGTGGGTACGCACGTTGGGTGGTGGGTGGGTGGGAGGAAGAAGGGCTCGTTTTGCTGTCGCTGCTTTGTCGCTTGTTCTGTTCTGTTTTGTCATAATCTGTGTTGTTCTGCCAACCATTGGGGCATCGCTGGCGCCGGGGGGTGTGGCCACACCTGTGGGCTGCCCTGGCAAACACCCTTGGTTGTGTAGGTTGCTAATGCAAATAATTTCACAGTATGTTTCAATGTACAGTAATAGTACTTAGGCACCTGACACACATCTATAGCTAGGGAGCCTAAAGCTTTTGCACAGTAATGCATTAATCTTATGTGCAACAGGCGAACACACATCACAGTTCAATAGTCTTTCTTTAATTATTTTGTACATTATTATTTCAGAATATTATTCTGTACTTTATTATTGTTTATTATTATAATTTATTTTTTTATTTATTATTGCCAAGTGTGTTTTTAAATGTTGCTGCAGTTATGAAGTAATTTCCCAGTCAGGATCAATAAAGTAATTAATATTATTGTTATTATTGCACTGTACAGCTCCTGCAAAAGAAAACAAACAAATTTCTTGATATACGTGAGTGATGATAAACCTGATCCTGATACGGGTCTCTATTGTGGACTGAGAGTGGGAAGGGGGCAGGGAGAGGGGAATCATGGTTGGGAAAAGGAGAAGGGAGGGGGGAGAGATTGGGAAGTACCAGAGAGACATTCTGCAATGATCAATAAGCTAATTGTTTGGAACCAAATGAACTTGCCTGGTGTGTCAGGGCTGGGTGTGTCTGGACCCACATCACCCGCCCCCTCCCCTCCCCACCCCGGCACTCCTTCTCTGCCACACCCCTCCTGCATCACATTATTCCCGCCAGATTTACAAACTCGCTCTCCGCTCCACGTTGATAAGTACAGTCCTGTGCAAATGTTTTAGGTGCCCTAGCTATAAATATGTGCCTAAGGCTTTTGCACAGTACTGTAGGTCAGATTAATAAATCTGAAGATGAATCAGATCATTCCCATCGTCTGCAGTTTACAGAAGCCAATGAACTGACTAACTTGCACGTCTTTGGGATGTGAGAGCAGCCAGAGCACCTGGAAGAAACCCAGACACTCACAGAGAGGACATGCAAACTCCACAAAGACAGCATCCAGGTTCAGGTCCCAGACAGCTGGTGCTGTGAGACAGTGGCTCCTCCAGCTGTGTCATTACACTGTCCTGCTGGGATACTGGGTCATTACAGTCCTGCTGGGATACTGGGTCGTTACACCGTCCTGCTGGGATACTGGGTCATTACACTGTCCTGCTGGGATACTGGGTTGTTACACCGTCCTGCTGGGATACTGGGTCATTACAGTCCTGCTGGGATACTGGGTCATTACACTGTCCTGCTGGGATACTGGGTCATTACAGTCCTGCTGGGATACTGGGTCGTTACACTGTCCTGCTGGGATACTGGGTCATTACAGTCCTGCTGGGATACTGGATCATTACACTGTCCTGCTGGGATACTGGGTCATTACATTGTCCTGCTGGGATACTGGGTCATTTTACTGTCCTGCTGGGATACTGGTCATCACACTTTCCTGCTGGGATACTGGGTCATTTTACTGTCCTGCTGGGATACTGGGTCATTACACTGTCTTGCTGGGATACTGGGTCGTTACACTGTCCTGCTGGGATACTGGGTCGTTACACTGTCCTGCTGGGATACCGGGTCATTACACTGTCCTGCTGGGATACTGGGTCATTACACTGTCCTGCTGGGATACTGGATCATTACACTGTCCTGCTGGGATACCGGGTCATTACACTGTCCTGCTGGGATACTGGGCCATTATACTGTCCTGCTGGGATACTGGGTCATTACACTGTCCTGCTGGGATACTGGGTCATTACACTGTCCTGCTGGGATACTGGATCATTACACTGTCCTGCTGGGATACCGGGCCATTACACTGTCCTGCTGGGGTACTGGGTCATTACACTGTCCTGCTGGGATACTGGGTCATTACATTGTCCTGCTGGGATACTGGGTCGTTACACCGTCCTGCTGGGATACTGGGTCGTTACACTGTCCTGCTGGGATACTGGGTCATTACACTGTCCTGCTGGGGTACTGGGTCATTACACTGTCCTGCTGGGATACTGGGTCATTACACTGTCCTGCTGGGGTACTGTGCTGCCTCAGAGCAACTCTCTGAATACACCCTCCAGCCACGTCCCTACACGTTGACTGTGGATGAAAACTGGCTTATCGTCCCAACCATCCACGATGCTACTCTCTACAAGCTGCACAGACAGAAACATTAATCAAAAATATTAACAGAAACAGATGGGGGGGGGGGTGGTAGGGGATGATGGGTGGATGAGGCCGGGTGTGGGAGAGAAAGAATGCACTGAGACCCTCACCCATCTCCCATCCAGTTCCACCTGCCTGAAATGTACTTCTCCTTATCTGTTTCTGTCTGTCACCTCTGAACCTCTGACTCAGGACTCTCCCTGCTTCATTACTGATCCCCCCCACCTCACCAGGTTTCATTACCATCTAGCAGCCCTGCCTCATCCCTCCCCTCATTTCTCCACACTAGCCACCTTCCCTCTACACACCACAGGGGCTCCACCGGAAACCACCTCCTTGATGCTGCCTCACCCACTGATTCCCTCCAGCGGTTTGCTTTTTGTGTAAAACTACCACAGGAAAGCAAAATGAGAGTGTCGGGACAAGCAGGAAAGCTAAAGGTCTTTTCGGGCAGGGCGTAAATGGGAAAAGTAGGATCACTATCAGAAATGACAAAAAGAATGCGGATGGTGGAAGTCTGAAATGGGAACACTGGAATTGCTTGTCATTGGTAACGTTCAACACAGTGTTGACTCTATGTTTCTGTGTTCAATAAAACAGAAAAATCAAACACTTGTTAATTATTTCTCCAATCTTCCAGTTTCCATAGTTTTGCTTTCTGCTATGGTTAATTTATGTCTGAATTCTATATTAATCTCATGAACAGTTGATACCTGGGAACACCACCACTTGGGAATCCCCCTCCAAGTCACTCACTATCCTGACTTGGAAACATATTGCCGTTCCTTCATTGTTGCTGGGTCAAAATCATGGAATTCCCTCCCTAACAGCACTGTGGGTGTACCTACACCTCAGGGACTGCAGCGGTTCAAGAAGGCAGCTCATCACCACCTTCTCAAGGGCAACTGGGGATGGGCAATAAATGCTGGCTCATCTGGCAAGGCCCACATCCCGTAAATGAACAAAAATTACTTTACTCTGTACTCTTTAGCTAAATCTCATTCTTCACTCTGAACCAGTCAATACGTACTACAGATCCAACAACGAAGGTAGTGAAGGGGACTCGGAGAGAATGCTCTGCTTCTGCAATGACCTGATTTCTTTTGTCAAACAGAACATTCCCAACGGTCCATCGCTCCCTCCCAGAACAACCGTCAAGGTCTCTGTTTACTACCTATTACGCTGCTGCCATTTAGGGCAGCAATGAAGGTCTTCCATCTCTGGCAGTGTTGAGGTCTCCCTTCATCATGTCAGTAGCTCAGTTTTCACTACAGTCAGTCATGCATATGCCCAGCAGAGACTTCGATGTAGAATGATTCTTCATTGCTGTTTCTGTTACAATTGCTTTTTGACCAGTCAGGGTTGTTGGCCCTGAGCTGAATCTCCGAACCTGGAGGACTAGTGGACCACTCTTAGTCTGACCTCTACCCTTTGACCTGCTTGGCATGGGTGACCCTACTGAGATCCAAAGCACAAACCCCTGACGCCAGGCAGCAGAGCTCTCCGGGTCACGTTGAAGCACGCAAGCCTCCAAACCCAATGACAAAGTTGTGGTCGTCTCGGAAGGTGAAAGGACAGTTTTGACCTAATGTGATGTCGGCTTCCAGGAATAGAATCATTGTCCTGGAGCCCGTGGAGACTACACTGTGAGGTTGGTGCAGACTAACCTGTAACTGAAGTAACCCATGCACATAGACTGTGAATATTTTGCTGTTGCTCTCCAGACCAGCTATAACTTCAAGGGAACTGCAAGTGAAACAAAAAGGTAAAAGGTCACCTCAAGATGCTATCAACTGAAGGCAGACTGAAGTAATTAAAGCCTGTAATGATAGCACCAACTAAAAATAAACAAATGCGCTGTGTTTGAAAATATAATATTTCCCATGTGTGGGAAAATCTGCAGAATAGATTAATCTGAAAGGGAATAAATATAATAGAAATAATGAGGGAAGAAACAATGTAAACGAATTAATCCCGTTCTTCAGAAATCATCCCCAAAGCAACTGCCTCTGCAGACACAATAAAGGACACTCAGTTCGGCTTTTAATATTCAACAGAAAAATAACAGAAGTTCAATTTTTATTTGTAGCCAAGATCAACATAAATGTCAGTCAGAATATTCTATTTTTATTTTTATTTAGAGATGCTGTATGGTGACAGGTCCTCCCGGCCCAACGAGCCTGCGCCACCCATTGACACTCATGTGACCAACTAACCTCCCCCAACCCGTACATCTTCGGGAGAAACCGGAGGGATTTATTTTTCTTGCCTGTGATGGACTATCTTAGTTTTTTTGTTGTTGATCACAACAAACGTGGCTGAAATGTACCAGTAAAATCAGGATACAAGAAATAGAAGCAGGAGTGTGCTATCAGTGTCTGCCACCCTCAAGAGGCTCCTGAGATACGGGGAGTGGCCAATAAAGCTTTATTGTTGGGGGGTGATGTTGTGCAACGGGGCCAGCTTGGTAGAGGACCTTGGAGCACAAGGTCCCATCTCTTCTTTGTCTCATGGAACAAGCTGACAGTGAACTCGGCCTTTTCTCCTTGGAGCAATGGAGGATGAGAGGTGGCCTGATAGAGGTGTATAAGATGATGATGGGCATTGATCGTGTGGATAGTCAGAGGCTTTTTCCCAGGGCTGAAATGGTTACCACAAGAGGACACAGATTTAAGGTGCTGGGGAGTAGGTACAGAGGAGATGTCAGGGGTAAAGTTTTTTACTCAGAGAGTGGTGAGTGTGTGGAATGGGCTGCCGGCAACGGTGGTGGAGGCGGATACAATAGGATCTTTTAAGAGACTTTTGGATAGGTCCATGGAGCTTAGAAAAATAGAGGGCTATGGGTAAGCCTAGTAATTTCTAAAGTAGGGACATGTTCAGCACAACTTTGTGGGGCGAAGGGCCTGTATTGTGCTGTAGGTTTTCTATATTTCTATGACAATGATTGGAGTTCAGAGTTTGAACATACTTCTATATAAGTGTTCACATATGGACAAGTACAGTGTACATACTCAATATGAGCAGAACTTCCCGGTAGCCAAACATTTTAATTCCGATTCCCATTCCTGTTCTGACATGTCGGTCCATGTCCTCCTCTTGTGCCAAGGTAAGGCCACCCTCAGGGTGGAGGAACAACACCTTATATTCCAGCTGGGTAGCCTCCAGTCTGATGGCATGAATATCAACTTCTCTTTCTTGTAAGTAAATTTCACTCCCTCCCTTCCTCTGTTTCCCACTCTCCTTTTACCTTCTCCCACCTGCCTATAATTCCCCTTGAATCCCTACCTCCTTCCCTTTCTCCTATGGCCCACTCCCCTCTCCTGTCAGATTCCTTCTTCTCCAGCCCTTGACCTTTCCCACCCACCTGGCTTCACCTTTCACCTTCCAGCTTGCCTCCTTCCCCTCCCCCCCACCCTCTTATCCTGGCATCTTCCCCCCCTTTCTTCTCAGTCCTGAAGAAGGGTCTCGGCCTAAAACATTAACTGTATATTCATTTCCATAGATGATGCCTGACCTGCTGAGTTTCTCCAGCATTGTGTGTGTGTGTGTGTGTGTGTGTTGCTTTGGATGTCCAGTACCTGCAGACTTTCTTGAGTTTATACTGAAAATGAGATGGGATGACTGAAAATGGAATTCCCTTCGTTCAGGACAGGAGCTAAAAGCAATTGAATGTTCTGATCTCTTCTCAATACTACCATATAGCTCATTGTCTATAAACCCTTTTAGTATATCTTCAAATCACTGAAGTATGGATGGAAGTTCTTTCTCTAAAAGCACTAGACCGATGGGAGATTTTGTGGGAAGGGGTTGCCTGTACAGATTGCTGTTTTCCTATGGGTAAGGTTGATCATTGTGAGGCAGACCGGATCAGCAGGGAGATCAGGAGATAATCAGTTGTGCCGAAGAGCCCAGACAACGGATTGCTTTGAAGTGCTGCCTCTGAAGGCAAGCTGCTCAGCCACCGTGCAATATTGCAACAAGAAACTGTCAGCTTCTGCTAGCGACACTCGGGGAGGAATGTTGGCTGGAAACCTCAGATACAGCCTCAGTGGTTTTACTGCTTGGCAAGGCAGCTACGTCTAGCACCTCAGACAAAGGATAAAGCATCCTCAAGCTCCAGGCCCACTGGGATGCATTATCAACTAAAGTCTTGGAACTTCTGTTTCCTTTATTTTTGGCTTCTATCACCAGGCCACCATTTCTTACCACAAGTGAGTCAACTTACTGAAAATTACCATGCATGCTGTAGTTGCTCCCGATAATAAAAACAATAGGAACTTCGGGGTGTAGTTTTTGCTGGTGGATGTACCTTTCGATGTAACTATTATGCATGAAGGTGGTGAACAGCCAGTCCACAACACAAATGCTTGACTCAACACAAAGCTACAGGGATTTTCTTTTTAGCTGTTTGAACAGTATGGAGAAACTCAGCCGCTTTTAAACAAAACACGGTGTGAACCAAAACGGAAAATGTCCAAAGTACTTAGTAGGTCAATCAGCATCTATAGTGAGGGAAATAGATTAATGTTTCAAGCAGCTGACCCTTCATCATTAATTCATAGAGTCATCCAGCTCCGACAAAGGCCTTTGGCCCACTGTGACCATGGTAACCATCTATATAAGTCTCATTTACAAATTCTTGGATTCATTGCCTTCTCTGCCTTGGTGATTGAAGTGTTCTCTTAATGCTTCTTAAGTGCTGTGAGAGTACCTGCCACAAGCACCCACCCAGGCAGTGTCTCCAGATTCTGACTATAGATCTCTTTGGGGGCTTTTGCTATTGCTTGCGTGGTGAGGGGGGGGTGGTGCTGGAGCAAGTGGGGGGAAGGGGTGGGGGATGGTCGACGGTCTGATGCTGCTTGTATGTGGGAGGGGGAGGGGGCTTTGGGGTGCTGCTTTCACTATCATTTATTCTTTGGGTTTTCTTGTTTCATGGATGTCTGTGAAGAGTAAGAAGTTCAGGTTGTATACTGTATACATCCTCTGCTATTAAGTTGAACCATTTAGCAAGGTTCTTCCTCAAATCCCCTCTAAATGGTTTACTCCTGGCCCTAAACTTGCCCTTCCGTTTTATGGGAAGAAGACTCCTACTTTTTAACCCTGTCTATGCCCTGGATTCTGATGAAGAGTCAGTGAGATGTTGGCTCTTATTCTCCAGCCTGACCTGCTGAGCATTTCTGGTGTTTACTGATTTTATTTCAGGTTTCTAGTGTCTGTAGTTTTTTTTAAACTTCACATTTCTGAGCACAGTAGCCATCACAAACCACGAAATACCAGTCAACATGTTGGGAATTATTCAGAGGCTTGTTGGTAGTTTGAATCTTGGAACTTGAATACGGGAACAATATTGGTTTGTGGCTGATGAATAAATTACTTGTGGCCCCAGGATTATACTTAATGGATGACCTATTCCCAGTTAACTTGGAATGGAAGAAGGAATATCTTAAAGCAGAATGAGCTGGGAGAATTACGAAAAACAGCAAAGACACAGTGAAGGTGCCAACTTTCATTGATTTACTATGGCAGGAACTGGAGAGAAGAATTCTACAGAGCACTTTATTAATCCTCTTAAAAATGGACTCATTTATTGTTCATAATCACACCCAGGATGATCAGCTTGTCTCCCTCTGGGATTGGGGGGGGGGTCACTGATTCGTGAACATCCAGAGTTGGGGTGCCTTCACTGGTTCTATAGCAATAATTCCACCAAGGGGATCACCAGAACACCAGATCGTTCTTTATGGCAAAGCTCACTCCATGAAGAGAGCACTTGATTTCCTCCCTGCCCTTTCAGAAGAAGACGTTCTCACCACTTTGTTAACTAAACTGGCAGTCTCTCCCCCAGGGTAGAGGAGCTCAATGATGCAAGTTATGATGTATAGCTGACTAAAGACCATAAGAAATAGGAGCAGGAGTAGGCTATCTGACTGAACCTGCTTTAGAAGTTAGTGCAACAGTCTCCAAATCAGGGCCATTTGACGATCAATTATGCTGTATTTCAGTGCTAGTGAAAATGCACTCAGCACAGAATTTGAACTAAACTACCTAGGGCTATAAGATTAAGATTTAGATAATTTAGTGTATTATTTCCTCCGAGTGCTTCGGTTTCAACCCACTTTCCAAAAAGATGGACCGGTTAGGGTTAGCAAGTTGTGGGCATGCTATGTCAGCACTGGAAGCACAGTGAGACTTTGCAAATGATGACACAAACAATGTATTTCACTGTATCTCTTAAATTTAATCTTTTATCTATTTTCAAAGACACCAGGGTGCAAAGCACCCAAACTTCTGCAATGTATGAAAATCATTTGTCTATGTTAGTTAGCAATAACATGTTAATGTTAATCCTTTAAAAAGTTTAAGTGAATGGGTGAACCACTGGACAGGACACTGGTGTAGTCACGGTAACCAGTAAATTATTGTAGTAAGGGACACACACAAATATTTGAGACGATTGATGTCTCGTCGGCTATTCAAGATGAAAAGACCCAGAGTAGGATGTCCAAGAAGGGGAGGAAGGATGAAGATGGGTGAAGGGGTCATCCTTGTGGGGGGGGGGGGGAATTTTTGCCAAAGAAGTGGGCTTGACGATGGAAGTAAAACCTCAGTGTCATAATACCATAAGATATAGGAGCAGAAGTAGACCATTCAGCCCATCGAGTCTGCCCCATCATTCAATCATGGGCTGATCCAATTCTTCCATTTATCCCCACTCCCCTGCCTTCTCCCCATACACTTGGTGCTGTTAGGACCACTGCAGATATTAATGATATAGAATAGATTTTCCTATTTTAGTCGCTATAATCCTACAATGTGATCCCTAAATTTTCCACAAAAATAGCCTTTAAGTCTGCCTGGATAGATATTGCCCATTGAATTGGGAGTAATTTAGTAGCTCAGTTATCTGCTGAATAAGTTCAAATATAATTTGTGGTCTTACGTATTCCTTTGGCAGAGCGACTCAATGCAGATGAGAACGTGCACGTTATCTCTTGGCCGGAGGGGACCTTTGCTCTTCATTTCACTGTGATCTAGAGTGAGCGGAGTGAGAAACTCGTTAGGCAACAACAATCATATTGAGCTGTCCACATTGTTAAAATTCAGGCAAATACCTTGATTTCTGCTCCTCTTAGTGAAAAGGGAGCGATAGAGTTTGAAGAACAACATATTTTCAGTTTGCTTAAGAAGTCACGAGTCATGATGTAAACAAAATGCCTGCTTGATCTGAGCTTTCTGTGAGAGACTGCAAGTCTGCTGTAATTATTTTTCATTAACATTGTCTAAAGGATTCTATATGGCAGTGTCTCCGTAATGTAGCCGCGCAGTCTGCACCAAGATCTCTATCAGAATGCCTCAGCATTAGAGAATAATAGCATGGGGAGGGGCTTGTTGATGATAACCCCTTTCCTGGAGGAATGTGCCTGGTACCTGTTCCCCGAGCCAGTGAGTTTCAGCACTGAAGGAAGTTGCCCCTGCACTGTGCACAAGACACAGTGTGCAGACGGCGGTAGGCTCTCGCCTCCTACCCACTGCAGAGACTGGACTACCTTCAGCTCCGGGAAAACATCGCCAATACTGCCTGCAGAATTCAAGTTCACGGGAAGGGCAAGGGAAGCAGAGTCAGTGTCCTCTCCCAGCCCAGTGTTCCCAGCACCGGGGCCCCATTCCTCCAGACTGGCTACAGTGTTTGTGAGCCCGACACCAGGCTCTCGAAACAGACACTCCATTCTGAGCTTTGTCATGTGAGATTTGCCTAGTGGCCAGAGGAACAGAATCCGGTGACCAGAACTGCACGCAGTACTCCAGGTGCGACCTAACTTGAGTTTTATAAAGCTGCAACATAACTTCCTGACTTTTGAAACCAATGCCTCGACTAATGATGCCATCCCCAATGACATGCATTCCCTCAGTGAGGTGGTGAGAAACTCGGGCAGCCTCCCGCTGTCTGTAAATGGCTAGCGGACTCTCCAACCACATGATGAAAGGTGGACCAGAAGACAACACCAGGAGCCTAGTTCCCAAGTTTTGATGGAAGTTCTGCAAGAAGTTCAACGACTGGTCATGGTCAGTGAAATGCATTCTTGAGTGCACGTCTCCAGCCTCATCCTGTTCCCACACCTCATAACTAGCAACTTCTATCCACTAGCAAAATCATCTTCAAAGGATGGTACCATGTGTCATTATGGACCCTCACCACCTGGGACCTGCCCTCTTCTCATTACTACCATAAGGGAGCATGAAGACCCACAGCCAACATTTTAGGACAGGTTAGAAAATGGTACAGCACAAAACAGGCCCTCTGGCCCTCTGGTATGCTGACCTTTTAACCTACTCTAAGATCAATTTAAACCCTCCTTTCCTCATAGCCCCCCTCATCTTTCATTCATGTGCCTATCTAACAGTCTCTTAAATGTCCTTAAATGTATCTGCCTCTACCACTATCCCTGGCAGGGCGTTCCACACACCCACCATGCCCTGTGTAAAAGCCCTTCCTCTGACTTTGCACTACGAGTGGCTCCAATTAGCTTCTTCACCTCTGCCATCTGGTTTCTGAACAAAGCACGGACTCACGAACACTACTCTTCTTTTTAATCTATCTATCTGTTGCTGTAACTTTTAGTAATTTCCTATACCTTGCACTCTACTCCAGCTACAAAAACAACAGACTGCACAAAATATGCCTGTGATAATAAACAGGATTTGGATTCTGACACGTTTCCATGCACCACATTCCCATCTCATGTTTTGTCCAGAACAGCAGCTATTCAACCATGACAGGAATGTCCTCCAGGTATATTGCACATGGCACTCACTGGTCCATGAATTGTAAACTGCCTGTTGCACCACTGGCGTTTAGGGCAGCAATGAAGGTCCTCCATCTCTGGCGGTGTTCGGGGCTTCTCTCATCGTGTCGGTAGCTTCCTCTCGGTTTTCACTACTGTCAGTCATGCAAGTCCCAGGTGGAGACTCAGGAATACCGTCACACTCAGATGTAGAAGGATTCTTCATTGCTGTTTCCATAACAATTTTGTTTTACTAGTTGGGGTTGTAGGCCAAGAACTGAACCCCCAAACCTGGAGGACTGGTGGACCACTCTTAGTTTGGCCTCTGTCCTTTGACCTGTTTGGCAAGGGTGACCCTACCAAAAGGCAATGCACAAAGCCCTGACTCCAGTCAACACAGCTCTCCAGGTCACTGAGGCATGTAAGCCTCCAGCCCTGCAGCAAGGTTGTGGTCCCCTTGGAGGACCACAACCCATCACGGGCAGGGGTAGAGCCTTGCTCTCCAAGGAGAAGGTAATATTGGAAGTGTCCCCTTTAAGGAGGTGACAAAACTTGTTAAGCTGCCAGAGCTCTCATTCCCCTTCCCACCATGTTCTACCTCCTCCTTAACCCACAATATAAAGCCCCAGCCAACTTGGCTAGGATTGATTTTTAAACTTACATGTTTTTATACTCTGCATGGCAGACAATATTAGGACATATTATTTTAGTATTATTATACACTTCTGGTTTTCTTGCTTTTGGATGATCACATAAGATAAGTGAGTAAATTTAAAATAATACACTGTCATTGGAATGGTTAGAAAACTGATATTTTGCACCTCTTCCTTCTATCTCTTAAAAAAAATCACAGCGACTATCAATTTAATGCTCCAACCACTCCTGTACAGTATTAGGACTGAGAGTTCCAATCCAGACGTTCTTGGCCTTACCTCAGGATTACATTTTTAAAATATATTCCACAGAAAAATTGGCAGAATGTCGTCAGTTAGTGTAATTCTTCATTGGGATCTTTCTTCAATAATAACACTTACACAAGCAATAAATAACCAACCTACTCTCTTTCCCAAAGGAGTCAGTAATCAAATCACTTGCTCTTGATGGAATCGCGGCTGTTTTTCAAGCACAGTTTAAGGTTCATTTCTTACAATTGCTCTCTGCAATAAACATCAGTTATTATCAGGCGGAGCTCTGCACGGGTACTTACCAATGTGCACATTGGCAGAAAATTGGTAGATGCCAGTGACTGGTGCTGTAAATCGCCCAGTGGACAGATTCATCCCAGATCCCCTCAGGAATGCTCCTTTTGCAAGTGGCTGCAGGAAAACAAACCAGTCTGGGTTTGTAAGGATGTCAACCGAAACCAATGCTAAAATAAAAGACATCACTCATAAATTACCGAGCCTGACACGGGCAACAAATGCTTGGCATCATCCTGGAAATTTCCTCCGGTTTTTAATGAGGCATGAACAGATTTATTTGAAGAAAGGTTAACGGCTCTAGTATTGCAGACAAAAATATACCATAAGGAATTATAAATATTTTTCCTATTTTGCCAATAGCAATTTCCAAGCTTTCCTTTACTTTTGACACTAGAGAAAGCAGAGGCATCTTTCAGCATTTTAACTGAAATATAAGATTAGTTTGCATTCTTATCTGCATTTTTGTAAGTCCTCCGTAGGTTACAAGCGCTGGACTTATAGAAGTCCTCGTCACATGTACGAGCAAGCACTTGGGAGACTGGTGGGGATCGATTTTCGGGCTGCTGTAGGTTGCAATCATCTCCTGCCGTGTGGGAACTCGCTTCGAGGCCTATTTCCAACTTGTGATCTGTTCGAGTCGCAAACAGTTCATGGGAATGGAGCCCTGCCTTAACCTGGGGGTGACCGACACACATTTTCTTAACTTTTACGAAAGAACACACACCAGATAAATAACTTCTAAATGTGCAAATATACTTTCGTGGAAAGAATGCAATGATCCTCCCTCAGACTGAGAGTGTTCAGAGTCACTAAATCCCAGACAACCTCAAAAAGCTCTCCCTTTTATCAGAATCAGAATCAGGTTTAATATCACCACGTGTTGTGAAATTAGTTAACTGTACAAGAGCAGTATAATGCAATATAAAATAATAGGGGAAAAAACTGTGAATTACAGTAATAATAGCTAAATTAAACAAGTAGTGCAAAATAGAAATTTAAAAAAAATAGTGAGGCAGTGTTCATGGGTTCAGTGTCCATTCAGAAATCAGATGGCAGAGGGGAAGAAGCTGTTCCTGAATTGCTGAGTATGTGCCTTCAGCTCCTGAAACTCCTCCCTGATGGCAGCAATGAGAACAAGGCATGACCTGGGTGATGGGGGTCCTTAATGACGTTGCCTTTTTGAGGCTAGTACCCATGATGAAGCTCAGTTTACCACTCTCTGCAGCTTATTTTGATCCTGTGCAGTAGCCCCCCACCACACGCCCCCATACCAGACGGTGACACAGCCAGTTACAAAGCTTTCCACGGTACAACTGGAGAAATTTGTGGGTGTCTTTGGTGACATACCAAACGTCCTCAAACTCCTAATGCAATATAGCCACTGTTGTGCCTTCTTCGTAGCTACATCGATATGTCAGAATACCTTCAAGGAAAGTTCTGCTATGTACTGAACAGAGGCAGAAAAGGCTGCGAGCACTCCACAGATCAAGCAGGATCAGAGGAACAAGAAAAAGAGTTGACGTTTCAGAAACACAAAGGATTCTGCAGATGCCGGAAATCCAGACAGACACGCACAAAAAGCTGATCTCGGCTGAAACGTTGACTATTGTCCTCCATAGATGCTGCCTGCCCTTCAGAGTTCCTCCAGCATCTTGTGTGCTGACATTTCAGAACTGGCCAAGTGAACAAGCTAGCGTTCCTTACCTTTGAAGAGGCGAGGGTGGAAAGAACAGGGGGAATGTCTGTGACAGGGCATGAATCTGTGTTGTCAAGGTAACAATTCAAAAGCCTACAGTTTGAGAAAGAAGAAAAGGAACATAATGAAACAGATAAAATAAGATCTAGAGAGGGAAGAAGAGCGAGTAAATTTAACTGGAAGTACAGAGTCCTAGGATCTGCCGTATGCCCAGTGGGAAAACAAAAGTGCTCTTTCTCAAACTAAAGTTAGTCTTGGCTAAGACAGTATGACAAGGGGATGGACAATTCCAAGAATAGGTGACTGGAAGCTCCGACCACCTGATCTGCATTTGGTTTCTCCTTTGGCCTGGATATCCCGCATCTGAAGCTCTTTACCTTCATGTAGGAACTTGGACTCAGTCCAAAAACCTACAGCCTGGTTCCCAGCTGGCTGATGTCCTGCAGTCCCACCGCACTTCTAACTACTGACTCGCAGTCAGAGTCTTGCTGTTGTTTCTGGCTACAGGGAGGTGTCACCAGGCAGGCTTCAGAGAGCTTCCGTAATTTCCTGCAAACCGTCTCAGCCAATCGCCCCTCCCGGCGGGTCCGGTTGGAACGAGGGGCTGTGCAGCATCCAGGCAGAAAGTTCGGGGCAAAATTGTGTGGCTTAGTTTACCCAATGGTTGACCAATAATGGGTTAAAGACCCCCCCCCCCCCTTGCAGCCCTCATTGAAGGCATCCAAACCCGGTATCCCAGGGAATCTGACTCATCAAGAAAAGTGAGAGTTTTCTTTCATTTGCCCATCTAATTCCCTGGGGGTTCGTCAAAATGTCACACAGAGCTTCTCACTCCACAATTCCCTTCCCAGCAGAATCAGAATCCGAATTACTATCACTCACAAACAGTATGTTGTGAACAACAACACACACAAAATGCTGGTGGAACACAGCAGGCCAGGCAGCATCTATAGGGAGAAGCGCTGTCGACGTTTCGGGCCGAGACCCTTCGTCAGGACTATCCGAAAGGAAAGATAGTAAGAGATTTGAAAGTAGTGGGGGGAGGGGGAAATGCGAAATGATAGGAGAAGACCGGAGGGGGTGGGATGAAGCTAAGAACTGGAAAGGTGATTGGCGAAAGTGATACAGAGCTGGAGAAGGGAAAGGGTCATGGGACGGGAGGCCTCAGGAGAAGGGGGGGGGGGGGGAGCACCAGAGGAAGTTGGAGAACAGGCAAGCAACTAACTATGTCAGGGATGGGGTAAGAAGGGGAGGAGGGGCATTAACAGAAGTTAGAGAAGCCAATGTTCATGCCATCAGGTTGGAGGCTACCCAGCCCGTATATAAGGTGTTGTTCCTCCAACCTGAGTTTGGATTCATTTTGACAGTAGAGGAGGCCATGGATAGACATATCAGAATGGCAATGGGACGTGGAATTAAAATGTGTGGCCACTGGGAGATCCTGCTTTTTCTGGCGGACCGAGCGTAGGTGTTCAGCGAAATGGTCCCCCAGTCTGCGTCGGGTCTCACCAATATATAAAAGGCCACACCGGGAGCACCCAGACGCAGAATACCACACCAGCCGACTCACAGGTGAAGTGTCACCTCACCTGGAAGGACTGTCTGGGGCCCTGAATGGTGGTGAGGGAGGAAGTGTAATGGCAGGTGTAGCACTTCTTCCGTTTACAAGGATAAGTGCCAGGAGGGAGATCGGTGGGAAGGGATGGGGGGGACGAGTGGACAAGGGAGTCACGTAGGGAGCGATCCCTGTGAAAAGCAGAAAGAGGGGAGGGATAGATATGCTTGGTACTGGGATCCTGTTGGAGGTGGCGGAAGTTATGGAGAATTATATGTTGGACCTGGAGGCTGGTGGGGTGGTAGGTAAGGACAAAGGGAACCCTATCCCAAGTGGGGTGGCGGGTGGATGGGGTGAGGGCAGATGTGCGGGAAATGGGAGAGATGAGTTTGAGAGCAGAGTTGATGGTGGACGAAGGGAAGCCCCTTTGTTTAAAAAAGGAAGACATCTCCTTCGTCCTGGAATGAAAAGCCTCATCCTGAGAGCAGATGCGGCGGAGATGGAGGAATTGTGAGAAGGGGATAGCCTTTTTGCAAGAGACAGGGTGGGAAGAGGAATAGTCCAGGTAGCTGTGAGAGTCTGTAGGCATAGTAGATATCAGTAGATAGGCCGTCTCCAGAGATGGAGACAGAAAGATCAAGAAAGGGGAGGGAGGTGTCGGAAATGGACCAGGTAAATTTGAGGGCAGGGTGAAAGTTGGAGGCAAAGTTAATGAAGTCGATGAGCTCAGCATGCGTGCAGGAGGCAGCACCAATGCAGTCGTCGATGTAGCAAAGGAAAAGAGGGGGATGGATACCGGTATAGCCTTGGAACACGGACAGTTCCACAAAGCCAACAAAAAGGCAGGCATAACTGGGACCCATACAGGTGCCCATGGCTACACCCTTGGTTTGGAGGAAGTGGGAGGAGCCAAAGGAAAAATTATTGAGAGTGTTGTGTATGTTGTGAAATTTGTTTTGTACAAGACATTGACAAATTACTAAACATTGCAAAGGACATAGACTAATTACTAAACATTGCAATAAAAAAATAATAAATAGTGTGAAAGAAGACTAGTGAGGGAGTGTTCATGGTTCATGCACTGCTCAGGAATTTGATTCCGGAAGGGAAGAAGCTGTTGCTAAAATGTTGAGTGTGAGTGTTCAGGTTCTTGTACCTCCTCCCTGATGGTGGTATTGAGAAGAGGGCAATAAGTGGCAACTTTCAGTCAACAATGAACCTATCAGCAGTCATTGGGATGTGGGATGAACCCAGAGCACCTCAAGCATGTGTGTGTATTACAGGGAGAAGTTACAAGCTCCCCTCTCGTCAGAGGTCAGGATCGAACCTGGGTCTATGGAACAATGAGACATCAGTCCTCCCTGCCGCGTCACCGTTCAGGAAGAGCAAGTCTCCTGTCAGTCACACTGACACGTTCAGCACCGGCTGTGACCCTCAGCCATGGCAGACGCAGGGTGGGGCAGTCTGCCTCGCCCCGTCCGTACGCTGCTTTCATCTCCATCCCCGCTCAGAACACACCATCTCCTTCCCTGCACTACACACTGCATCCCTCGCTCTCTGCCACTCATCCTGCAGCCTCAGGAGGAGAGTAACCAATGGAAGGTCCATCTTGTGCCTCACTGGGAGGGAAGACACCCAGCAGCGGAGGTACTGAAGGCGAGTACGAGGGGTAGGGAAGCTTTTGACTACTGCCTTTCTGCAGCTCGACACCGACTGCACCATTGGTGCCATTCTAATCATTTCCAGATGAGGTTGCCAATTACGAGTTTCTTAAGGGCAGCTCAGGGCTGAAAGTCATTGAGGCTGAGGGGCAAAAAACTCTGCAATCTGCAAAGCAGCAGAAGGGGGCCAGAGTGAGCACGGCCATACACTCAGTGGCCACTTCCATAGATACACCTGCACACCTGCTCGTTAACACAAATATCTATTCAGCCAATCATGTGGCGGCAACTCAATGCATACAGAAAGGTCAAGAGGTTCAGATGTTGCTCAGGCCGAACATCAGAATGGGGAAGGAATGTGGTCTCAGGGACTTTGTCTGTGGAATGATTGTTGGTGCCAGATGGGGTGGTTTGAGTATCTCAGAAACTGCTGATTTCTCGGGATTTTTCACACACAACAGTTGTTAGAGTTTACAGAGAGTGTTGTGAAAAACAAAACAAAACATCCAGTGAGCATCAGTTCTGTGGGTGAAAACGCCTTGGTCAGAGGTGAACGGCCAGAGTGGTTCAAGCTGACAAGAAGGTGGCAGTAACTCATATAACCATGTGTTACAACAGTGGTTTGCAGGAGAGCATCTCTGAACTCGTAACATATCAAACCTTAAAGTACAACAGCAGAGAACCATAAACACACACTCAGTGGCCATTTTATTAGGTACAGGAGGTACCCGAGTGTTTGTAGGTGGGCAGGAAGCAGTCTGTGCCCCGGGTCAGCTGGGACACACTCAGGACATTCGCTGTCTGATGTTGCCGTGGTAACACAGTGCACATTGAATTCCGCTTGTTTACTGAACAGGCAGGGCTATTTGCCACAGGATTCATGCAACTCTCCAGCAAGCTGTTCTCCTGTTGGTCAGAAGTGCGGTGCTGACCCTTAACCCTACCGCAGTGGCAAGGGGACCAACTCCTCTCACCCCCTCTCAGGGTAACTCTCCTCTCCGGCGCCTGCCACCTGCCCACCACAAAAGGAGGCCGACTGCAAGCCCTCTGTGCCTGCAGTGCATGGCTGGGTTTCCTCTGAAACCTCCGTCCCTGGTTACGAAGGAACGACAGGGTTCCTTTCAGAGCTGCATTATTTATTTAAGCTTAAAAGTGTACGGTGTAAGTATGGTTTCCCCCAATCAATATTGACAAGTAAAAGCAAGCTGCTTATAAATGTGCTTATTCTTGTTTGGTCAAGCCTGCCTTTTCTCCCTAAGCATCCAGTTAGAGTGGGGGAAGAAAATTACACACTACTTTACAAAAACCATATTACATTACATGTACACGGTACCACAACAGTATAATTTTCTAGACGTCGTAATTGCTTTGACACATTGCTATACCTCTTGCTAACTACTAGGGATCATCACGTCAGCAATTGTGGACAATAGCAGACAGGTTCGTACCAGACCTTTTGCAGATCTCATTACCTTGACCATCGCGGTGTAATTAATTTGAATTTCTTTTCACAATAAAATGCAACATGATCTTGTAAAACGCAGTTATTATCATACCATTTCATTTCATAATCTGTTCATTAACATCAAAACATGAAACCATTTCATACACTTCATATCCAAATAGAAAGCTGCTTGCTTTATACCCACCGAAGTTCCTCTTTGACACGATGACTTCTCCATTGACAACATGCCTGCCACGCAACAAACTTGATTTTGCAAACACAGCTAAATCCTTTCACATGGCGAAACATCATTAACTTCCATTCATTGCCATGGGAATCACTTACCCGACTGCTTTAATCCCTTAATTTCATCGCCCCTCTGCATTTCCCCAAATTTCTCCTTTCACTGTTTTATCTCTGCAGTAAATGGACCCGCTTCAAATTCTGTTTCAATTC
Organism: Hemitrygon akajei; assembly: GCF_048418815.1. Lineage (NCBI taxonomy): Eukaryota > Metazoa > Chordata > Chondrichthyes > Myliobatiformes > Dasyatidae > Hemitrygon > Hemitrygon akajei. The sequence continues at coordinate 24,609,668 of NC_133152.1, read as the reverse complement.
TGTCTACAGCTTAGTGATGATAATGAGGCCAGTGAATTGTTGCTTTATACAGCATAGTACGTAAAGGTGAAACGTTGCTTTAAAAAAAAGCTGAAATTGCAACCAAAACTGTGATAGAATGGAGGAAAATCTTGACTATTGTAGAAATAACGTGCGTAACAATGAGTCAGTTATACAGAGACTCAATGTAATTTCTCTTGGGTGCAAAGCAGTACCCATGAATGACACCAGCAGGTTTTTTTGCCTCAGTTATCTAGTGGCTCGAGACAATTCACTGACAACTGGGAACAACAATCGTACCTCAAAGTTAATTTATTATCAAAGTACATATATGTAAAAATCCAAGATGGCGGCACGACGCAGCTTGCAGTGGCCACTCCGGAGCTGATTATCTGTTATTTGTGAAGTGGGGTGCCGTGCGCAATCATAATCGATTGAAAATGGACGTGGGAACACGGAGGAACATCTGGAAATCTCCATGAAGACCTTCTTCGTTGCTGCTGCTGCTGTGAGGTCCAGGACTCTGGTGGGAAAAACAGGCCCCCAGTCCTCGGGGTCACGTTGCCGATGGCCGTTGGCAGGGGCGTCTTAATATGCTCGGCAGAGGATGGTGCTCAGAGAAGCTGTGCCGGAGGGGATGGTCGTTGACTCGGAGGTTCGACGGACTCGGAGTCCGCTGCGGTCAGGTCGCTTTCGGTGTGTGCTGTGTCTGCGAGGCTGGGTTCGACGGAGCTTTCGTTGTGTGCTGCGTCTGCGAGGCTGAGTCGGGCTGCACCGTGGAAGTCCATAGCGGGGGTATTCCCTTCTGCCGCCGGCGTGGGATGGCGAGTCTGTCGGGACCCTGGGGACTTGTGGAAACTGTGTGGTGATTTCTTTTGAACTCATAGTCCTTTAACATCTTTGGACTATTTTTACTGTACCCATGGTCTGTTTTTTTTTTTATCAATTATGCTATTGTTTGCACTGTTGTAACTATATGTTGTAGCTATGTGGTTTTGTGCAGGTCTTGTAGCTTTAGTTTTTGGTCTTGTTTGTCTGGTGGGATTGGAGCTCCTTTCCGGGGAACGCACTAAGACGGTAGCGCGATATTAATACGCAGCAGCCTCTCCGGACTCTGGATTGGGGATTGCCAAACGTTATGTGGATTTTCTGGTGTAGTCTGTTTTGTCATGTGCTTTTGTGATATCATTCTGGAGGAACGTTGTCTCATTTTTTAACTGCATTGCATTTGTGGTTTCTAAATGACAATAAACTGAATCTGAATCTGATATGTCACCATATAAACCCTGAAATTCATTTTCCTGCACAGTTTAAGTACAAGAAACACAACAGAATCAGTGAAAGGCCGCACCAAACAGGCAAACAGCCGATGTGCAAAAGACAACAAGCAGATACAAGAAGAAAAAAAGAAATAATCATAACAAATAAGCAATAAATATCTAGAACATGAGATGAAGAGGCCTTGAAGGAGAGTCCATAGGTAGTGGGAACTGTTCAGTGATGGGGCAAGTAAACATGGGTGAAGTTGCCCCCTTTGGTTCAGGAGCCTGATGGTTGAGGGGTAATAACTGTTCCTGAACCTGGTGGTGTGAGTCCTGAGGCTCCTGTACCTTTTTCTTTATGGCGAGTAGAGAGCGAATGCCCTGGATGATGGAGGTCCTTGATGATGGACACTGCTTTCCTGCGACAGCGTTCTGTGTTGATGTGCTCAACGGTGGGGAGGGCTTTACCCGTGATGGACTGGGCCATATCCACTAATTTTGTAGGCTTTTCTGTTCAAGCACATTGGTGTTTCCACACCAAGCAACCGGTCGATACACTCTCCACTTGACATCAATAGAGGTTTGTCAAAGCTTTAGAAGTCACGCGGAATCTTTGCAAACTCCTAAGGAAGTTGAGGCGCTGTCGTGCTTTCTTCGTAATGGCACTTACATGCTGGGCCTTGGCGAGGTCCTCTGAAATGATAACAGAGAGGAATTTAAAATTGCTGACCCTCTCCAGCTCTGATCCCTCGATGAGGATTGGCTCACGGACCTCTGGTTTCCTTCTCCTGAAGTCAATTATCAGCTCCTTGGTCTTGCTGACATGGAGTGAAAGGTTGTTGTTGTGACACCACTCAGCCAGACTTTCAATCTCCTTCCTATAAACTGATTCATCATCACCTTCGAGTCGGCCTGTGGCAGTGGTGTCATCGGCAAACCTGAACATGGCATTGGAGCTGTGCTTGGCCACACAGTCATAAGTGTAAAGTGAGTTGAACAGGCGATTAAGCACACAGCTTTGTGGTGCACCTGTGCTGATGGAGATCGTGGAGGAGATATTGTTGCCAATCCGAACTGACTGGGGTCTGCAAGTGAGGAAATCGAGGATGCAGTTGCACAAGGAGGTATTGAGGCCAAGGTCTTGAAGCCTATTGGTTAGTTTTGAGGGGAGGATAGTAGTGAATGCCAGACTGTAGTCAATGAAGAGCATCCTGATGTATGCACCCTTGTTGTCCAGATGTTGCAGGGTTGAGTCACGAGCCAATGAGATGGCACCTGCTGTGGACCTGTTGTGACGGTAGGTAAATTGGAGTGGATCCAAGTCACTTCTCAGGCAGGAGTTGATACGTTTCATCACCAACCTCTCTAAACACTTCATGACAGTTGATATAGGTGCTACCAGACGATAGTCAGTGAGACAGGTTGCCGCGCTTTTGTTAGGCACCAGTTATTAAAGCCTGCTTGGAACAAGTAGGTACCGCAGACTGCCGAAGCGAGAGATTATAGATCTCAGTAACCACTCCAGCTAGTTGTTCAGCACAGGTCTTTAGTATTCAGCCAGGTACCCACCTGGGCTGGATGCTTCCTGTGGGTTCACCCTCCTGAAGGATGCTCTCACGTCAGCCCCAGAGACTGAGATCACAGGGTCACTGGGGGCTGTGGGAGTTCGTGAAAGTGCCCATATAGATTAGGTTCAGTTGCTCAGACAGGTTAACATTATTATTGTAAATCTAAATACTGCCAGCTGACTGAATTTACAATTCTCTTAACTCTCAAGTATGCCAATAAAACTGATAACCCAATACTTGAACTTAAAGGAATCCCAAAGATTCAGCTAATGATGCTGCTTCAACCTTCTCACTTGCCAGGATCCCAGTCCCACATTCCTTTCTTTTCTTTTTCCATCTTTTTATTATCATTATTAATAACAACAAAATAAAATTGATACATAGATAATGAGATTACACGCATACATATTTCAACTAACTATAAATGATTACAAGAGCAATGATTACAGTATAAATGAGTATTCCCACATCATAAATGATACAATATACAAATAGACAAGGCAAACCTAAGTGTATCATAATATAAAATAAAAAAAAGAAAAAGAAAAAAAAGAAAAAAAATCATTATGCAAAAAACTAATCTAAAAATCTAATAACTAATAGAAGAGAAAAAAAACAAAAAAAAGAGAAAAAGAAAAAAGAAAAAGAAAAAAGGGGGAAAAAAGGGGCTGTTTATAATATCTCACAAAAATACAAAATTATCAGTGTCGTCAACTCCAATCCTCTTGACATATATGCAATCAAAACTGGAAAATCAAATAGGCCTGGAACAGGGTCCTCCCACATTCCTGTCAACCTACCAGGATCCCAGTTCCCACATTCCTGTCAACCGACCAGGATCCCAGTCTCACTTTCCTGTCAACCCACCAGGATCCCAGTCCCACAGTCCGTTCCAACCCACTGAGATACAAGCTCTCACATTCCCTTCCAACTCACCGGGATCCCAGTTCCCATATTCCCTTCCAGCTCATCGGGATTCAGGTACCCACATTCCTGCCTACTCACTGTGATTGCAGTCCCATATTCCTTTTTAACTGACCACGATTTTAGGTTTCACATTCCCTTGCAACTCACAGGGACACCAATTCGCACTGTCCCTTCTAACTCATTGGGATGCCCTTCCCAGCTCACTGAATTAAATGCACTTTGGGGTATTAATCCTAATAAAACTGAAAATCTGTCAGGTCAACAATCAGCAAAGTTCTAGCATGCCTGATTATCACATAAATCCCAGCTCAATAACATTTTACTTTCTCGTTCGTGTTATATAGCCATCTGGGGACAGGTTTGTGGTATCTGAGAAATGTCAGCTTTCTTACCGCCTGGAAGTTCTGAAGTTCCAGCAGAGTTCTTTTGTCCACGGTAACTGTCCCCTTCAGTTTGCAATGAAAAGCTTCCTCTACTCTTCTGTATGGATGGACGTCGTGAAACGAGAGAGAAGTTGGTGCCTGCACTTCAGGCAGAACAGCTGCCCGTCTCTCTGTTTCTTCTGAGAAAGGCAAGGAAAAATTCTCAAGTTTATAGGATTACTTCAAAAGAAAAGGATCAAACCATGTTAAACAGCTTCCTGATGTGATCCAATACTCCACTTGAAGCAATGGGATGCCTCCTGACCATTCCTGTGACATCTGCTGGTTTAACACTTTGCTCATGTGGAAAGATCACAACAGAAATTTAGCAATGCAACCAGCTGAAAACGCACAGGGCCAGCATGGCCACATCATAAAATGGTAGGATTAAGTTCTGAACTTGCACATTGAGATTGGCATTATTCAGGAGGTGACCAATGTGGGCATTCCAGAAATCTTACCAATGCTGAGGCATCCCTTCCCCACTTCATTTCTTACAGATCAATCAGATAGCATTGTTACGTCTTCCCTCATGTTCTTAAAGAATGTGTTTTTTAAAAATAACGTTGACTTGTTTCAGAAGATAGCTACAAGATAAGGAGCCAGTCATTTAAAACGGAGATATGAAGAAATCTCTTCTCACAAAGGGTGGTAACCTCCGGAATTTCCTGTCCTGGTGGGTGGAAGCTGGAATATCAGTGTTTAGTGACAAGTAATTGATAGGTTGAGAAGTAGAGGTGCAGATGAGGAGTTGAGGCCACTATGGATCAACTATCATTATTTTGAACAGCATGGCAGTAGGCCTGTAGCCTGTAGTCCTACCCATTTACTGATTACTGTAGTCATCAAGTTCTACAACATGGACGCAGACCATTCAGCCCAACTAGTCCATGCTGACAATCCTGGTTAGTTCTCTTTGCCTGTGTTTGGCCCGTATCTTCCTATATCTTTCCAATCAATGTACCTGTCCAACTGTCTTCGAAAAGTTGCCACTGTACCCGCCTCAAACACCTCCTCAGCAGCTCATCAGGATTCCGGTTCCCGCATTCCCACCAACTCACCGGGATCCCAGTCCCCACATTTCCGCCAACTCACCAGGATCCCGGTTCCCACATTCCCGCCAACTCACTGTGATCTCAGTTCCCACATTCCCTCCAACTCACAGGGATCCCAGTTCCCACATTCCTGTCAGCTCATCGGGATTCCAGTTCCCACATTCCTGCCAACTCTCCGGGATCCCGGTTCCCACTTCCCCACCATGACACATACAGTACCATCTACCCTTTGTGTAATAAAGTTGCCTCTCAGGTTCCTATTAAATCGTTCCCCTCTCACCTTAAAGCCATGCCTTCAGTTTCTTCAATCCCCAACTCTGGGAAAAGAATTGGGTGCATTCTCCTTATCGATGCCCGTCATGATATAATGTCACTTCTAAGTCTGCTACACTTCAAGGAATACAGTCCTAGCACAACCGTCTTCACTGTTCACTCTACCACCTATTTTAGAGTTAACTGCAAACTTATTAACCGTTCTTATCCAAATGGTTGATCTAGATGACAAACAGTAATGAGCCCAGCACCAACCACTGAGACATGCCACTAGTCATGGGACTCCTGCTTCCATTCCCTTGAGTTCTTGTACACTACTTGTTCAGTTGTGAGGACAAGGAATTCAGACACACATCTATCATGGCTTCCTCTTGATGGTATGTGTTTCTTCCTCTCGTTATCCTTGCAATGCCTCAGTAAGAACTTGAAGAGGCGGTTGAGCCGGCAGCTTAAAATCAAAGATCACCCTTGAGTGTCCATTACAGTGGCCAGCTTATAAACCTGCCCCTTGTTGTAGAACAGCAGGACCTGGGCGCAGACCCACGCGAGCCTGTGAGCCAGGTTTTGATTGCAGCTACGAGGGTGCCAAGAATGAAGCCTGTGGCTTCCTTTCGGATGGGGAGAGTGAGTCACTTCAATTGGCAGCACACAGTAGAAAACACAATATGCTCCAACTTGTCATTATATAGATTCCTTTCATAACTGGAATGGAAAATATACTCAAGTCTCTTTATCTAATATACAGGTGATGTCATAATTACCCAACGACTTCTCCAGCTCATTCCATGTGGTCTGAGGAAATTATTCCTAAGTCTGAGCAACCCACACAGAATGTTGGAGGTACTCAGCTGGCCAGGCAGCATCAATGGAGGGGAGTAAACCATCAAATGTTTCAGGACGAGATCCCTGCATGTTACTGCTTTACCTTATTCTAGCTGAACGCATTGTGGAACGAATTAATCAAGGTAAGCTTTTCACAGCATCTTGGTATGTGTGACAATAATTAACCAAAACCAATACCAGTCTTCCCTGCCAGCGTTAACCTGTTATTTTCGAGTCATAGAGAAGTTTGGCCCACCTAGTCAATGTTGAAACCATTTACCCTGCTGGTCCCATCGGCCTGCACTGGGACCACAGTCCTCCACAGGCAACATCTATGGAAAAAAGTACAGCCGACATTTCGGGCCGAGAACCTTTGACAGGTTCTTAACCCCATCCTGTGTGGGTCAAAGCAGGGGTCGAAAACGCACTGACATATTGAACCTTCACCCCACCTGCAGCCTGGAATTCAGTTCAAACAGCAAAACGTCGCAGATTCCTGAAATCTGAAGTAAAGATGGGAAGTACAGGATAGCCTCACTATAGGAAGGATGTGGAAGCATTGGAAAGGGTACAGAGGAGATTTACCAGGATGCTGCCTGGTTTAGAGAGTATGCATTATGATCAGAGATTAAGGGAGCTAGGGCTTTACTCTCTGAAGAGAAGGAGGATGAGAGAAGACGTGATAGAGGTGTACAAGATATTAAGAGGAATAGATCGAGTGGACAGCCAGCGCCTCTTCCCCAGAGCACCACTGCTCAGTACAAGAGGACATGGCTTTAAGGTAAGGGGTGGGAAGTTCAAGGGGGATATTAGAGGAAGGTTTTTTACTCAGAGAGTGGTTGGTGCATGGAATGCACTGCCTGAGTCAGTGGTGGAGGCAGATACACTAGTAAAATTTAAGAGACTACTAGACCGGTATATGGAGGAATTTAAGGTGGAGGGTTATATGGGAGGCAGGGTTTAAGGGTCGGCACAACATTGTGGGCCGAAGGGCCTGTACTGTGCTGTATTGTTCTATGTTCTATAAATATTCAGCAGGTCGGGTCACGGTGGTGGAGGGAGAGAAGGTTTCAGGTCGATGGTTCTAATGACAGGCCACCCATTGTCGAATTTACGCACAGTTTATGTACTTTGTGCAGTCCGTACCTAAAAGCCCATGAGACAGCCAAAGCAGGTTTTTTGTACCTATACTTGTGCACAATCAGCGTAGACTTGAACCCTGTTTCTTCTCTCCACAGATGCTGCCTGACCTGCTGAGTGTTTCTAAGCATTTCCTGTTCCAGAGCTGAATCGCCAAGCCAAATTCACTGCCCTCTCCCCCTTCACTCTATCACCGGTCACTCTGCCCCAAGCCCCTGCCTCCCCCCCCTCCCCCACATTCGCAGCTTACCTCGTACCATTGCTTTGAATTCACGCATCAGTATCTCCTGAGTGATGGCAGCCCCTGCTGGCCCGGGGGGTCCCGGTGGTCCTGGAGGTCCGGGGGGGCCGGAGAGGCTTGGCTTGGGGGGGGGGAACAAAGAGAAATGTTGTTGCAGGACGGCACTGGTTCTGGGAGCAAGAACAATGTTGGCTATATCTGTGTCTGAGGGCTTCTGACTTTATCCCTGAGCAAGAGACCCCTTGGGATCAGGTGAAAGGCTGGACTGATACCCTGGCTAATAACTGCAGAGCACGGTTAAGTTAAATGATAATGCATCTTAGCAAAAGGAACAATAGTGCGGACTATTATCTAAATGGAGAGAAGGTTCAGACATCAGAGGTACAGAGTGACTTAGGAGTCCTCGTGTAAGACTCCCAGAAGATTAATCTACAGGTTGAGTCTGTGGTAAAGAAGGCAAATGCAACGTTGCCATTTATTTCAAGGGGAATAGAATATAAAAGCAAGGAGATAATGCAGAGCCTTTATAAGACACAAGTCAGGCTGCACTTGGAGTATTGTCAACAGTTCTGGGCACCATATTGCAGAAAGGATGCGTTGTCATTGGAGAGAGTCCAGAGGAGGTTCACAAGGATGATTCCGGGAATGAAGGGGTTAACATATGAGCAGCGTTTGGCAGCCTTGGGCCTGTACTCACTGGAATTTAGAAGAACACGGGGGGATCTCATTGAAACCTACCGAATGTTGAAAGGACTGGAGAGGGTGGATGTGGAGAGGATGTTTCTTATGGTGGGGGTTGTGGTGAACTACATATACCTGTCTGGACACGCCCCCCTGCTGACTGCTCCTGTGGCTCCTCCCACTGACTGTGGCTCCTCCCACAGACCCCGGTATAAAGGTGATTGAGGCCTGAGCCCTGCCCTCAGTCTCCAGGATGTAGCATAGTGGTCAATTGCTGCTTGTTCTTTCTTCCAGTCAATAAAAGCCAATATCTCGCCTCACGTCTCAGAGAATTATTGATGGTGCATCAGGGGTATCCAGAACTAGAGGGCACAACCTCAAAATTGAGGGGTGACCCTTTAGAACAGAGGTAAGGAGAATTTTTTTTAAGCCAGAGAGTAGTAAATCTGTGGAATGCTCTGACGCCGACTGCAGTGGAGGCCAAGTCTGTGCATATATTTAAGGTGGAAGTTGATTGGTCAGGGCATCAAAGGATATGGCGAGAAGGCAGGTGTATGCAGTTGAGTGGGATCCAGGATCAGCCATGATGGAATGGTGGAGCAGACTCGATGGGCTGAATGGCCTAATTCTGCTCCTACGTCTTATGGTCTAAGTTAAATCAGGAGTGTATAAATCTGGCATCACACTCAATTCCAGTAGTTTTCCAACAGACAGATTAGGTTTAAAGAAGTCCCTATACCAATCTAAATTGACAATATTCACCTTCATATTTTCAAATTTACTGGGCCGATCTCCACAATCGTAGGAAACTATGTCTGAGAGTGGTATCTGCTAACGGAGCAGTGACCCCTTGATAGAGGCAGCGTATAAGAGATCAAATTGATCGTGGCAGGAAGCACAAGGGAGATGCTGGAAACCTGGAGCCACACACGAGATGCTGGAGGAACTCAGCAGCTCAGGCAAGTCTGACGAACAAGTCTAGGTCTGGGATTGAGCCCTCGCATCAGGACTGGAAAGAAAGAGGTGAGAAAGCCGGTATGAAAAGAGGGGGGTGGGGAGTGGAGCTAGAGCTAGTGGGTGAGAGGTGAATCCAGGTTAGGAGTGAAGGTGGGGGGGGAGGGGAGGTGATAGGCAGTTTGAGGGAGGGGGAGAGTGAGAATGATGTAAGAAGCTGGGAGGTGATAGGTGTAAATGACAAGGGGCCGAAGACGACAGAATCTGATAGAAATGGAGACTGGACCATGGAATAAATGGAAGGAAGTCGCAGGGGAACCAAAGGGAAGAATGTGTGTGTGACGGGCAGATGGACATGGGAGTGGAGGTGAAGGAGGCAGGTGAGATAAAGAAATAAAAGGGGGAAGTTGTTATTGGAAATTAGAGAAATCAATGTTCATGCCATCATGGTTAGGCACTATAAAAGTGGAAAATTAGGTGTTGCTCCTCCAATTTGAGTCTTGCCTCAACATGGCAGAAGAGGAAGCCATGGATAGACATTGAGTGAAACTAAAATGGCTGGCCATTAGGAGATCCCGCCTGGTACAACAGGAGGAGCGAAGGTGTTCAGCCTGTTGAGTATTTTGCATTGCTTCAGATTGATTGTTGCTGATAAGATTTGCCTTGGAAAGGTCATCCAGAAAGTCACGAGGCATGGGATCCATGGAAATGTCTGCATGGATTCAGAAATGGTTTGGCACAGAAGGCAGATGGTGTTGGTAGATGGAGTGCATTCTGCCTGGAGGTCGGCAGCCTGTGATGTTCTGGGACCTCCGCTCTTGGTGATTTTTATAAGCAACTTGGATGAGGTACTGGAAGCGTGGGTTAGTAGGTTTGCAAGGTTGGTGGTGTGAATAGTGTGGAAGGTTTTTGTAGGTTACAATGGGATATAAACAGGATGTGAAAATCCACAGAAAAGTACTTGATGAATTTCAATCCAGAAAAGTGATGTACTTTTGCAAGATCAAACTTGAAGATGATGCACAGGTTAATGGCAGGATTTTTAGCGGCGTGGAGAAACAGGGTGAACTCGGGGTCTAAGTCCATAGATCCTTCAAATTTGCCACTCAACTTTATCGGGGGTCGGTAAGAAGGTGGGCCCTGAGCCACGAGGTAATGTTGCAACTCTATAAAGCTCTGGTTACATGTGTGATCACCTCATTATAGGAAGGATGTGGAAGCTTTAGAGAGGGTGCAGAGAAGACCTATCAGGTTTCTGCCTGGATGAGAGAATAATGTGTCTTATGATGAAAAGTTAGGCAAGATAGGACTTTTCTCTTTAGGCTGAAGGGGCATCAGAGGCAGCTTGAGAGAGGTTTATAAGATTATGAGAGCCATTAATAAAGTAGACACCCAGAGGCTTTTCCCCAGGCCACACATTTATGGAGGAAAGCTTAGAGATGTCAGAGGTAGGATAGTTAACACAGAACTTGGCAGGTGTCTGAAATGCACTGTCAGGGATGGTGGATACAATAGGAAAATTTAAGAGATTCTTAGGAAACGGATGTAAGAAAAATGGAGGGTTATGGAACGTGTAGGAGGAAAGGGTTAGATTGATTGTGGAATGGGTTGGCACAACATCATGGGCTGAAGGGCCGAAGGGCCTGTATTGTTCTATGTTCTGTGCTGGGTTTGCTCACTTATCATTGGTTAAGGGCTTACAACTGGCCGAGGGGCAGCTGGGCTGGGTAGTGAAGATCAGTAAGGGAACGTCTTTCAAGTGTTGTGCAGCCGTTGCTGCTGTATCTTTGGGCCTTGAGTCTGGACGTGGGCAGGACTGAGTTAAGCTCTGTGATTGTGCCAACGGTCACAGTCACGGTTTGTGGCTACTTGGCTGCCCGATGAACCATATCCCAGGAATGAGTCAGGATCTGGACAGGAGGAAGAGAGCGGAAAAAAAATAAACTGGAATACCAATACTCTTTTCCGGTTGGGTCTGCATTTCTTGTTTTTCTTGGCTCCATCTCGTTGTACAAATTTAATCCAGGATGAATGTGGGTCCACCGGACGATGCTCTCGATTTTCTGGGAGCTAGGAACAAACAAACTGATTACTCCTCCAGGCATTCTTCTCTTACATTATCTCCAGATCCCCTTCACATATCAGGGGAACCAATACTGGAAAATACACACATTTGAACTTTACATGCCCACTATGCCATTTCAACCCTGCAAGACAATGTTCACAAACCTGGTGTATATCTCTGTGGGCCTTTACGTACATTTATGGTCATGAATTATCTAAGGAATTCCTTGCCTTCACACCAGGCTTCTAAAGAATGGTGAAATAGTCCGGGCCAATGCCCTCCAGAATTGGGAAGAATGGTTGGTGGTGACCTCATTGAGATTCTGAGGGGGGCTTCATCAGGAAGACCCGGAGAAGTGGTTTCTCCTCATCTGTAATTAGCCACGTGGTTTCAGAAATAAGACTCACTCATGTCAGAAGATAAAAGGAGGGTTGTGAATCTTTGGAATTTACTACTCCAGAGAATATCAAAGGATGAATCACTGAATATATTGAAGGTTGGTCCATTAGGGAGAAAAGGGATCTGGTTCTATTTTTGTTTTTAAAAAGTCTTACTGGTTTAATTTAGAACTGCCATTAAATTTCCTCACCTGCATAGTTCTAAATAGCACATTTCACAACACCAAGAGGGGAGAAACCCTCCTTACATCCACCTGACGTGAGTGAGTCTTATTTTTGAAACCACGCGGCTAATTACAGATGAGGAGAAACCACTTCTCCGGGTCTTCCTGATGAAGCCCCCCTCAGAATCTCAATGAGGTCACCACCAACCATTCTTCTCAATTCTGGAGTACGTTAAATTTAGAAACTGCTAAAACTAGTTAGTTGAAATCATGTGACTCACGATGTTACTTCAGAATAGAAATCTGCAGCTAAAGGTGAAATAAATTAACTAAATGAAATGAAATTAAGAAACTATTTTAAGGTGTGCACAAGGTGGGTGAGGAATTGCAGCTGTAGTATTTGGTGGAAGTCAACGGCAAACACGGTGACCATCTCTACAGTAAGTGACAGTTCTGAGTTGATAATCTGGAGTCTGAGCTTCACAGGGATGTAACAGGGAAGGGGAAAACCACCAGGCCCCTTTGTTCCGGGAGCTGGGTGTATTGCTTGGTTTGGATAACGCCGATCTGGTTGGTAAAAAAGGCCAGGTCGAAGAGTGAGGAGGGTACGGCAATCCAGAAGCTGGCATTGGAAACCTTGCAGTTGTCCAACAGGTAGAGAGTTCTTGCTGCCCTTGCAGACAGGAGCAATAAGCATGTAAACTGGCCACTGAGGTACAGGAGCCAATGAATTTGGGTGAGTGATAGGGAATATAGCAACAACAGAAGACAGTTTAGTTGGAGAACAGATACTTCTCCTTGTTGCCTGACTGGTGACACTTAATGACATCACCTCAGAGCTGGAGGGGATCTTCCAGCAGGAGGGGAGAGATCTGGTGGTCAAGGTCCATGAGGATGCCATTGACTTCTGTAGGATAAAGGAGCAGGTTTCGCTAAAGAAATATTGTAACTGAGGCCCAAAATAAACAGCAGAGTCTTTGAGTTATTACCTGAGTCCACCAAATTGGCAGAGTAAAAAAGACCAGAGAACGGAAAGCTTGCTGCAAAGGCCACTGTTGGAGAAACGGGTGCCAACTAACGTACTGTGGCACTGGATTGGAGGAAAAGGAATTCTTCTTTTGCGACTGGCTTCTCTTGAATTGGAACGCGACCAGCAAGTTGAATAGCCGGGACTTTAAACTGAGCACAGATAGAAACGCGATAACCTGCTAATTCCTGATGGTCCAGAATTCCCAAATTCCCAGTGCTGCGGCTCCTGCTCCCTTTAAACCCACTGGAACCAAGCTTCCTGCGCTCTCCTTTACATTCAAAAGAGAGCAGGTTCCCAACCTCCCATGAAACTCAATAGCTGTGTCGCTATGAATCCAGAGCAGGCTGATGAATTAATAACTATAACATCCAATAGTCCACCACCAAAATCCCAAGTGTGGAAATAGTAAAACCTAAAGTAAATCCGAGGATATAGATCTGGTGATGGAGAATTCATATAGTTCAAACAAGTATAAAAGTCACTACTGCAGGATAGAAGGGTGAGTAATAAGAATTGGAACCGGTATCCAAGCAGAAGGATATTCCTCCTGTAGAATGAGAAGAGAGTAAATGACACAAAGACAGATCTGAACCATCTTTATCTCTCCATATGCAGCATCAATGAAAAGGTGGGTGAATTAATCACAGCCGTGGAAAGAAATGGATAATATCTAACAGTATGCACAGAGATGTTCCAACGTTGGAAACTAAATATTGGCAACCCCAGTCCCCTCTGGTTTACAGATCATGATTTTCTGTAATACAACGCTACATTACCTGCATATGCGTTAGTTAGAAAAAATGTGTTTATTTATTTACTTTCTTCACATAAATTTTACAAGAGTGGATTTTTGTTCCACAGCTCAGATGATTTGGTACTGATTTGTGAATTCCGTAAGGTCATACTTCCCTCATCGGCTGGCCCACCTCCTTTCCCATTCCCTCTCAGAATGTCTGGAAGGGAGAGAAAGAATGGAAATTGAGATGGGATAGAGAAGAACAGGGTAAGGATTGTCAAGAGGATGGAACATCAAGAAATTTGTCAGCTTGAGTGGAGAGCCACGAAACAGCAAGGGGCAGAAACCATCAGTGGGAGTTATTGTATCTTCGAGCTCCCATGCTGTAAGGGTAATGTGTCAATCAGGAATGTGTAACAAGGCTAATACAAAAATCAATGTGCATTTTAATCTACATATGGGATAGATAAGCAAAATTAGTGGTATTAGGTTAAATTAATGGAATATATAAGGAATAGTTTTCCAGATCATTGTGTTGAGGAATGATTGAGAGGATAGGTTATCCCAGATAATTAGTCATTATGTAATAAGAAAGGTCAATTGATAACCTGGTGATTAAAGGAGTGGGGGGGGGAGCGTGATCATTATATAAGAGAATGTTAGGTAGAGATTGAAACTGACAGGAAATCAGCAAGACAGGCAACATCACAGAGGGCAATAAGCGGTCGATGTTTCGGGCTGAGACCCCTTATCAGGGCTGGAAAGGAGGGGGGCAGAAGCCAGAATAAGACGGTGGGGTTGAACCATTTTCCTTTCCAATACTGATAAAGGGTCTCAGCCTGGAATGTCGACTGTTTATTCCTACGGATGCTGCCTGACCTGCTGAGTTCCTCCAGAATTCTGTGTGTATCCCTCAAGGTTTCCAGCATCTGCAGAATCTCTTGTGTTTAGAGTTCTGTCGGAAACTAAGGTCCCAATGAAGCAAACTATGGAGACGTGAGACATGGATTAGGAAACTACATTATCGGGTATGACAGTAAATACCTTCTAAGCAGTTAATAAATGTTTACAAGTAATATACATCTAAGCAGGCAAAAGAAAACCAGGTGAAGTGTCCCGCAGTGGATTTTGTAGAAGGTGCAGGTACACTGATTGTCATCGTCCCAGGATTGCAGAATTTTTCCCAAGACTGGAAGATAGCAAATGTAACCCCAGTACTAGGAAAGAAGAAAGAGGAAACTGAGGACTTCAGACCAGGTTAAAGTGGGGAATGAGCTGGAACTAAGGAAGCGGTTTTGGCAAACATGGAAAATTATAAAGGGCTTGTGTCAATGTCATTAACAGGAAATCCTGTTTTACAAGTCAGTTGGGATATTGAATTGACTTTATCACTTACATCTTTCATATACATGAGTAAAAATCTTTACGTTATGTCTACATCTAAATGTGCAATTTATAGTAATTTCTAATAAATAGTATGTACAACAGGACAGTCAATGTAGCATAGAAACACAATTGTGTCAACGTGAATTAATCAGTCTGATGGCCTGGTAGAAGAAACTGTCCCGGAACCTGTTGGTCCTGGCTTTTATGCTGTGGTACTGTTTCCCGGATGGTAGCAGCTGGAACAGTTTGTGGTTGGGGTGACTCAGGTCTCCAATGATCCTTTTTACACACCTGTCTTTGTAAATGCCTTGAATAGTGGGAAGTTCACATCTACAGATGCGCTGGGCTGTCCGCACCACTCTCTGCAGAAGGGATATGCTGAGTTGCATCCAGCAGAGTAGAGAAGGATGCACCAGTAGATGTGACAAATTTGGACTTTATTAAAGGAGATTATTAAAGAAAATGAGAACAGGCAGAACTGGAGGTAATCATGCTGGCACAGATAGAAGTTTGGCTAATGGACAGAAGGAATAAGTGGATTAACAGATAGTAGAAACAAACTGTGGCTGCCACAAGGAATGGTGGGGAGGCCATGACAATTCACAGTGCCTGTCAATGATCTGAATAGGGAGATCACTGGAAACAACTCCACGTTCAGAAGCTCATTCTTAACTTACAAAACTAAACAGCCAAGGTCAGCAGGCCACTGACCACAAAGTCATCACTGTCCTCCCCCAATGCTCACACAGATGCATTCCCCAGCAGGGATGGCAGCAAGGACAGGAAGTTCCGAGGACCGGGGCCAACAACAGAGACGCTTGGTCTACCCAACGAAGACTGATCTCCATGGCCTTTGGAACTCTGCATCTCAATCCGCAAGTAATGACGGGCCTCGGCATTGAGAAATATTATTCTGGGGTTTTTTTTCAGGAAAGTTTCACATCTTTTGTAATGCTCTCTATTGCTGCTAAAAATCCTTGTGCACTGGAAGTGCATAGTAAGTCAAAAACCTCCAGATTAAATCCCTTTCCAAAGCAGTACAATTTACCATTATACCGTCACAAAACCGAAGTAACGTCGATGCACAGACACCAAATTTCACAGGACAGATTGGGAATTGCAGTAGTTTTGTGCCCTACTGGATCACAAAGAGACAAATCTTGGAGATAGGATGTGGAGTGAAGCAGTGTCACTGTGAATAGAGAACATAGAACATGGAACACTACAGCACACTACAGTCCCTTTGGCCCACAATGATGTCCCAACCTTATAACCTACTCTGTCAAGATAAATCCTCCTCTCCTCTATATCCCTCCATTTTTCTAACATCCATGTGCTTATCCAAGAGTTTCTTGAATGCCCCTAATGTATCTGCCTCTACCACCACCTCTGCAAGTGATAAGAAGAAAAGGGTGTTCTGGGCAGGTAGAGAGCACAGATATAAGGGGAGTAGAAATTGCCAAGGACCCCTCCCACCTGTTCTACAATCTTTCCGACCTCCTGCCACCAGGTAGAAGGTACCACAGTATATGAACGAGGACTGTTAGGCTGGGTAACAGCCTGTGAAACTTCTGAACATCTGGTATTCATTAGTTATGACAGCACCAGTAACAGTAATACTGTTGAATATTTCACTATTTGTCATGACGGAGACACCTCTTTTTCCCTTATTAGAGAGAGAGAGAGAGAGAGCGAGAGAGGGAGCCTGTGGTATGTCGAATTACCGGGTGAATGAGTAGTCTTGGGGGTCTGTGTCTTTATTGATGCTTTGTTGCACACTTGAGTGCTCGGTGGAGGGTGCTGATGCTTTTTTTGCTGGTGGGGGGAGTCTTTGCTTTGTTGCTGCTTGTGCATGGGAGGGGGGGGGCTTTAGGGTTCTAACATTTAACTGCCACTCATTCTTTGGGGAACTCCTCTGCTTTTTGTGGATGTTTGTGAAGAAAAAGAATTTGAGGATGTATATTGTACAGATTTCTCTGACATTACATGTAGCTATTGAAACCTTATGCATTTTATGCCATCTACAGAATATTTGTTCCTTTGTTAATATCATTGTGATGCTATTATTTTATGTGCTGTATCTGATATATCTGCTGTGTTTTCAACTCGGCCCCAGAGGAATATCGCTTCGTTTAGCTGTAGACAAGTGTAGGGTTGAATGACAATAGACCCGAACTTGAAATGTAGTCCCTGGTGTTAAATCCTGAATGAATGATACAGTTGTGGTTGTACACGGGATTCCACTCCCGACATTGGAGTGAATGGAGCCAAATTTCTGAAGCAGAAGCCAATACGCATTCATTGCGATCTGCGGCAATCTGCACATGGACCGGGATGTCCTTCAGTTATTATGGACAGACCATACCCCTGCTGAATTATCGTGGTGAAGGGAGGAACTGCGGGCAATTCCGAGTCTCTTGCTGCTACTGAAGCACTCTGAACTGCCAGCTGCTGTCGTGAGGTCAGTCATCCAGGAGTCAACGTGCCCCACAGGCCTCCGGTATTTTCAGAGTTGGTTACTCATCGCTGCACCGTAGCAGCAGCCAAGACTTCTCTTCTCAAGCCCCAGGCGGACACCCGCAAACTTCCTTTGTGGAGGCAGGGACGTCCTAATACGTTGAACGACCAGCTGGCCAAAGAATGAATTCATCAGCTCAGCAGCTAAGGTGGCGTGATAAGGAGCAGATAATCTGGTTTTAATAATGGATAAAGACAGGCCAGAGCACCAAGCACCTGCTCCTCCTCAAATTTACCATAGTTACTACAGTCACTTGGATAGAATGGTGCCAGAGGTTTTTACAGACCCAGGCGACTTCTTCCAGTTTGTCCGCAAAACAGCTCATTCTTCTCTTCTCGTGTCTCTTTTTCCTTTTCAAGGTGGCCGGGGTCCTGTTGGAGTCCGTGATCTACAGCTGCAGCTCAAACTACCATTCTTCACGGGCAGTGGGTTCTCACTTTTGGACTTGCCGAGCGACCTGGCGTTTCGATATTGCCTGATACGGCCTGGCGGACGTGCGTCTTCAGGGTGTGTTCCTGTGGACAACCCGGTTCCTTGCCACTGCCACCAACGGAAGCGTCCCGGGAGATGGAAAGATCGAGACGGCAGGCGGTGCATGCTCCTCTCAAAAGAAGGCCCCTGCACTCAGGCGATCTCTCTCGCTCTCGATGGTGAGTGAGAGCCTTCTGGTCCTCGAGCTGGGGAACTCGGACGAGACCATAAGAGCAGAATTAGGCCATTGGCCCATAGAGTCTGCTCTGCCATTTCATCGTGGCTGATCCATTATTCCTCTCAGCAACAGGACATATCGTAACATCGAAACTGTGAGCTGCTGGTCTCCCCTCTCATTGCAGGAGTGATATCTCTCTCTCTCCCCCTAGGTTGTGAGAGAGAGAGACCATGCTGAGACGTCGAAGCGTTGGGATGGACGGTAGTGATTTTGATGGGCTCTAGATCACGGTCTCTTTGCTCACTTTTGCTTGCATGGTGGGTGGGGGGGGGTTGATCCTCTTACTGGAGCAAGTGGGGGGGAGGAGGAAGCCTTTGCTGCTGCTTGTGCATGGGGGAGGAGAGGATGCTTTGGGGTTCTAACATTTTCTGTCAGTCATTCTTTGGGGCCCTTTTCTGTTTTGCGGACAACTGTGAAGAGTAAGAATTTCAGGTTGTTTACTGTATACACTCACTGACATGAAATCGAACCATTGAACCATTGGACAGGTCCTATAAAAGCACACATTGCAGTGACATCCTTCCTAAGCACTGCTGAAGCAAACTACCACAAAAGCCGCAGATCGGAAATAAAAACAGGGAATGCTGGAAAACCTCTGTGGGTCAGGCAGCATCTCTGAAGAGAAAGAGGCAGAGTTAACACTTCAGGTCAACTCTGACTCTCTCTGCATAAGTTGTCAGCATTTCCTGACGTGGTCACTCAACGGTGCAACAGCCAAGATATATAATCTTCAGTTCTCCCGCCTGAGGCCGAAACCCACAACTTCCCTTTGCAGGGGCAGAAGGACTGTCCTCAAATGTTGAACAAGCAACTGGCTGATGGATGATTCCTCTAGTTCAGCAGCTCAGGGTGAAAACTTTTAAAACCACACCTTGTTAGCAATTAGTTCAATCTCAAGATTGAACAGCAGCCCCAGATCCAAATGCTGATGGGTGCAGTGGCCTTGGATACCTTTAAATAAGTCTTGAGTCTCAGAGAAGTCATGGGCTTGGTCATCTGCTTAAAGTTCCAACAATCTGATCTATAAGTTCAACGGTTCGATAACAAGACCAAGAATCAATCTCTCTTTCTCTCTCTCTCTCACACACACACACACACACACACACACACACACACACACACACACACACACACACACACACACACACACACACACACACACACACACTCACTCACTCACTCACTCACTCACTCACTCACTCACTCACTCACTCACTCACTCACTCATTCACTCACTCACTCACTCACTCACACTCACACTCTTCTTGTCATTCTGCAGGCGTTGTGCTGGGTGTACACACATATCAATGTCTTCCCTGGGATATTCTCCTAACGGGTCCTAAACCGAGCTGTTGCTCTTGGATTGTCTTTATGGTGCCTTTCCCACCATACACGGTGAATAATCCATTTCATTAGTAATAGGGTGGGTAAGTGTGTAGATGTTGTTTGTATACTGTACAGGTGTTCTCCCCCCCCCCCCCTTTACAAAGGTAGAGCGTTCTTATGAAACATTTCTTAAGCTGAAATGGCATAAAGCGAAGAACCATTAATTTATATGGGAAAATTTTTCGTAATAGCAAAAATCCTCTTTGTAATGCGAAAACGGGTTACTAATGTAGGTCTTTTGTAAAATCAAAATGGCATAAAGCAAACATTTGTAAAGCGGGGGACACCTGTACTTAATGTAGATACTTCAGTTTATTTTTTTTAAAGTGATTGTAACCACATTACACATGCATCGTATTCTGACTCGTGTAGGCTTAAGTTAGCTTTGTGGGTAATTAAATATGGTACCTCCTGGTGCCTAATAAAACAGGGCTCTTCACCTTCAGTAGGACAGAGACAGAAATACAGGCTGCTAGCAGTTCACACTGGACAAAAATAGAGAGCTATAACTTGGTTTTCTGGTAGATATCTTTTTGCAAATATTGGTACTTTTCACTATTTTTGCTAATTTTTGTAAGTTTGATTTTTGACACACCTAATAAACACCCTTGCACTATAGTGCTGAGCAACTTCAGCCATTTTTTCCTTTGGTCAAAACAGATATTTAACAAGGACATATAGGGATTTATCATTGAAAAAATATAATAAAGTAGAAGATGTTATAGGCAGGAATACATGCAGCTTCAGAATGTCAAATTAAATAAATAAAAATTAGCCTACTATTTTTGTAGTTTCTTTCTGTAATTTTTTTAAGGAACTAATTTCTTTCAAGCTCTTGAGTTCCTTTCCAAGGTCTGAAGAAACCTTTCGCAAAGCAATTGCACGAAATACTGCAACACATTTGAAACGAGCGATGATTTTTAAAGATATCGCCAAAAAAATCCTGCGGAATCTGGATCCTTTCCGAGTTTGGAAAGAGCAGCTAGAGCAAGGGAAGAAAACTTCAAGCCGCGGTTGAGGTACGGAAGCCAAAGCCCGATCTGTATAGGACCTTGGAGCCCAAGTACACTGCCTGCTTCGCTGCCACTTTAAGAGGCAAACTGTGTGGTCATCATCGTGCACCCGGTGAAGAGGAGAAACTCACATGGGTCGTCTCACCCTGCAACGAGGGTGCCACCTGTTGGCTGGCCAAGGACTGGCACTGGCGTCGGAAGTCAGGAAGCTCTCCACGCCCTGTTCTTCCACCCTCCGGCCTGGGAGAGGGGGTCTGGAGGGTAAAACCCTTGAGATGGGGGGAAAAAGGGAGAATAATAAATAAAATAAGGAATAAGTTGACTTTTTAGTTTTTTTTTCAAAGAAATCAAATGCCAGTATATAGGGAATAAGTCAGCTTTCTTTTAATTTATATTTGAAATTTTAAAAAGACTACCTTTTTAGTCCTAATGCGAGCCTTGCTTAGGGAACTGTGCACAGGTCAAGAGAGGGACAAATTCCTTTAATTGGACAGTGTGTTGGATTATAAAAAAGGGACTGGCTCTTTCAGTGCTGGGTCTCTGCTCTTGTGTTTCAGAGGCCAGCCAGGCCTGCTGCTACCCTGATGTACATGAAATGTCGGATCTGCACCGTTTAGTACAAATTACCCCCATTCCATTGCAAAGCAGGCTCAAAGCTCATCCTTGAGGGCAAGGAAACGGGTTTTGAAAGGGCTAAGCTATAAATTTACAAACAAAATATCACTAAAGCCAGCTCATGTGTGAGGTGACCACATGGAGTGACCCACTGTTGATTTACTGTCTTAACTTCCCACACTGCGATGTGTTAAGTTACAATGTAAACTCCCGCGGATTAAAGGTGCTTTGAATGGTAGCTTTTAACAAGTGGCTTGTTGTGGGCCGTCCCGGGGGTATCTCTCGATTATTAACCTCTCACGATGTGAAGGAGACAGACCCCGGGGATAATCCGCAGAAACAAACAAAAATAAAATAGTCTCGATAGTATTTTAAGCGTATTTGACTTGCAGTGAATGTCCTTGGCTGTTTTCAATCTATGCATTTTTAATCAATACGATGGTTAAAATCCATGTTTACTTTTAATTTTGCTTTTTAACAGTCTGAGTTTGCATTGAAGTTAGCGTGGGGGGGGGGGACATTAAATGCTTGGAATATTAATAGAACTTAGAACAGTACTGTACAGGAATAGGTCCTTGAGCATACAATGTCGTGCCGAATCAGTTAAATTTGTAATCAAATGGCAGCTAAACTAATCCCTCCCACTTACACAATGTCCATATCCTTCCATCTTCCTCACATCCATGTGCCTATCTAAACATCTCTTAAAAGCCTCTAACGTATTTGCCTCTACCACCACACCAGGCAGCACATTCCAGGCATCCACCTCTCTCTGAGTAAAAAATCTTACCCCTCACATCCCCTTTCAAATTATCCCCTCACCTTAAATGCATGCCCACTGGTATTTGACATTTCATCCCTGGGGGAGGAAGAAGATACTCTCTGTGTACTCTATCTACGCCTCTCGTAGTCTTATAAAGCTCTATCAGATCTCCTCTCAGCCTCTGCCACTCCGGAGAAAACAACCCAAGTTTGTCCAAGCAACACACACAAAATGCTGGAGAAACTCAGCAGGACATGCCAAAAGGGTATGGTCGATGTTCCAGGCTGAAACCCTTTGGCAGGACTGTATTCTACTCCATAAAGGCTGCTGAGTTCCTCCAGCATTTTGTGTGTGTTGCCCAACCTCTCATAGCTGACACCCTCCAATCTAGGCAGCATTTTCTAAACCTTCTCTGAAGCCTTGACATCCTTTCTATAATGGGGCAGCCAGAAATGAATGTAATACTCCAGGCACAGCCTAGCCTGGAACATAAGGCTGCAGCATAATTTCTGACTTTTGAACTCAGTGTAAAGTATTAAAATATTTAAAAGATAAACATCCATAAAATAAATAAACCATTCCTTTATTTGTTTTCGTCTGATAATATTGTTATTATTATATTAAATGAATAGTTTAACATTTATTGTTAAACTATTAATGTACAAAAGCACAATAACTTTAGTTTTTTTGTTAGTTGAGAACAGGCATTAATGTATTCTGATTAACCACTGTGGAGATATCGTTTGTTGATCTGTGAGGTGAGATTAGAAAGTATCTTTTCCTCTTGGCTATAATACGTTCTGGGACAATCTGAGCTGAGAAAGATATTTGCATACATGCATTTCCTTCTTTATATCTCAAACTGCTAGCGAAACTCAGAAGAAGGCTTAAGGAATTGAAAGGAAAGACTTCGCCTGATCAAAAGACTAAATGTTCCTCTTCTTCCTACATAAATATGCTTAAACTCCGCTTGCCAACATGCCCATCTTTGACAACAGAGCCAACTCATTTGCTTTTTAACACAAGTACCCTCGGATGCCATCTGTAAAGGAAATGCCTGCTTTGCCACCCATCAGCAGCAAAGCGAATGAACTGGAGCTCGCCTTCATGATGGGTTTGCTCTGTAAGCTCCATGACCCTCCTTATTGACTCCAAACTCATTGATCCTCTGCATCGCAGCCTCCCGCCTCTCTGCAGTGCCGGGATGGCTGTTACCGTCCAGTCGGAGCAGGGTTGGAGGGGACACTTCCCTCACCTGTGAAAAGCTGTCCTTTCATAAAAGATAGGCCATGGTTTGGAGGTAACCCAGAGGAGAGAGGACATTCCCTAATGTGGATGGCTTCAGAGAGTTATGGACTCAAATGGCTCCATCACAGCCACAATCCCCATCCCCCCCACCATCGAAGATGTCTTCAAGGGGCAGTGCCTCAGGAAAACAGCACTTATCATTAACTTGCCCCCTTCTCTATTTGCTGCGCGTGGTGGTGGTAGAATTGGTTGAACCAGGGCCACGACGTGAACACTTCTACCTTGGCCCGCTGCCCAAATCACTGACTTTAACACCGTGGAGAAAATGCTTTCTGAGGCCTTGGAGGGACTAACATCCTACCTCCGCGCAAACCCATCAAAGACGCAAGTTGTGCATCCCACCTCAGGAACCGTGAAGCCAAACGACAGCTTAAAGGAACCCGGTGTGGAGCCACAGTGACGCTTTGCGAGCACCCTAACTGCTTAGGAGTCACCCCTGACAGATGCCTCACTTTCAAGAACCACATCAATAAGACAAAGGCATAAGTGAGCGCACGAAACAACATCCTGAATAAGCTCACTAACACAAAACGGGGAGCAAGCTGGAAAACATTGCGAGCCAGTGCACTCGCTCTTTGCTGTTCCACTGCCGGATACGCCTGCCCTGCATGGGAAAGATCTACTCATGCTAAGAAGATGGATGCCGTTCTGAATGCAAGCTGCCGACTTATCGCAGGTTGTTTAAAACCAACAAACACCAACAGCCTATCTTTCCTGGCGGGTATCGCTCCCCCGATGGTAGCCATCAAGAAAGAACGATTCCGTCAAACATCAGATGAAAGGCACCCTCTACATGGTCATACACCCACACCCAGCCGCCGCCTAAAAGCAAGGAAGAGCTTCGTGAACAGCGTTGTTCCATTACAATCAACCCCATCTGAAGTCCTCATCGCCTTGTGGAAAGACCGGCTCACCAGTCTCAAACAACCCCAAACGATGGGAATCCCACCGGATGAAAGCCTTCCCCCAGGAGCTAATGGCAACTGGGCGACCTGGAATTGCCCGAACAGACTGAGGACTGGTGTAGGTCGTTCAAAGGTGTCACTAAGCAAATGGGGATATACAACCAGCACGACAACTTGTGAATGTGGAACTGAGCAACAAACTATGCAACGTCTCCTGCAATGCCCATCGCTAGAGGAACCCTGTACTGTTGCAGACGTTGGGCGAATTCAACAACAGGGTGCAAAAATGTGTCCAGTTCTGGCTGGGCCATGTATAGACCGTCCGTGGACACAATAAGAAGAAGAAGCCCCCTTCTCACTATTACCATCAGGGAGGAAGTGCAGGAGCCTGAAAACCCAAACTCAATCACTTTTCCCCCTCCGCTATCAGATTTCTGAGCAGCCCGTGAACTCATGAGCACCAATTCAGAATCAGAATCAGAACTGGGTTTAATATCACCAACAGGCATCGTGAAGACCCTGTGAAGGGTCTCGGCCCGAAACATCGACAGTGCTTCTCCCTATAGATGCTGCCTAGCCTGCTGCGTTCCACCAGCATTTTGTGTGTGCCGTGAAGTGTGTTGTCTTTGTGGTAGCAGTTCAATGCAATAAATAATAGAAAAGAACCAAATTACAGTAAGTACATATGTTAAATAAGTATTGCAAAAATAGAAATTAAAAAAGTTGTGAGGTTGTGTTCACGGGTTCAACGTCCATTCAGAAGTTTGGTGGCAGAGGGGAAGAGGCTGTTCCTGAATCTGCCCATGAAGGTTCTCAGTCATCCAGGTCATTGTTATGTCAAGCAATAGTAAATCAAGGCAACTGGATTTGTTCTGTTGTCTACAAGATGTTTCACCACTCATCCGAGAGGCTTCTTCAGTTCTGATCCAGAGTGGGTAGCTTTCAGGCTTATAAACTCTGAGTTGTTTAAAGGTATAGCAATCACATGAGGGTGGTTAAGTGTTGTAGAGGTAATGAGGGAGTAATTAGTTTTACCTTTGCATGAATGGAGGTGTGGAGATGCCGGGGTGGAGATGTTAGGATGTATTGTAAGTAGCTGATTGTAAGTAGTGTCCTACCTCAGCCCCTCTGTTCAGGGATGGGTTTTCCACTTTGACAAAGATGGCTTCTTCAACCCCTCTTTCAAACCACCTGTCCTCCCTGTCCAAAATGTGCACATTGTTATCAAAGTGCACATTGTCCTTTAGGTGTAGATATACAGCTGGGTCTTGACCTGAGGTGTTAAACCTCCTGTGTTGAGAGTGTGCCTTTAGGCTTCTGTACCACCTTCCTGATGGTGGCAATGAGAACAGGGCACGACCTGGGTGATGGACGCCGCCTTTTTGAGGGATTGCCCCTTGAAAATGTCCTGGATACTATGGAGACTAGTGCCCATGATGGAGCTGACTAGGTTTACTACTCCCTGCAGCTTATTTTGAACCCGTGCAGTAGGCCCCCCCCACCTCATATCAGGCCCCATATCTCAGAAAGAATGTATTGCCATTGGAGAGAGTCCAGAGGAAGTTCACGAGGATGATTCCAGGAATTAAGGGGTTAACATGTGATGAGTGTTTGGCAGCTTTGGGCCTGTAGTCACTGGAATTTAGAAGAATGCATGGGGATCTCATTGAAACCTACCAAATGTTGAAAGGACTAGATGGGCTGGATGTGGAGAGGGTGTTTTCTATGGTGGGGGTATCCAGAACTAGAGAACAAAGCCTCAAAGTTGAGGGGCAACCTTTTAGAACAGAAGTAAGGAGGAATTTTTTTTAGCCTGAATGCTCTGCCACAGACTGTGGTGGAGGCCAAGTCCGTGGGTATAGTTAAGGCAGAAGTTGATTATTTCCTGATTGGTCAGGGCATCAAAGGATATGGTGTATGAGGTTGAGTGAGATCTGGAATCAGCCATGATGGAATGGTAGAGCAGACTCAATGGGCTGAATGGCCTAATTCTGCTCCTATGTCTTATGGTCTTATACCAGAGGGTGAAACACCCAGTTAGAATTCTCCCCACCGTACATCTGTAGAAATTTCACTATTCCTCTTTTGCACTGTTATTTATTTTTGTAACTAATAGTAACTCTCATGCCTTGCCCTGTAACAACAAATGGCATGACATGCAGGGTGACACGGTCGCACAGCGGTTAGTGTTATACTATTACAGTAGCAGCGACCGGGGTTCAACTCCGCCGCTGTCTGTAAGGAGTCCGTACGTTCTCCCCAGGACTGTGCGGATTTCCTCTGGGTGCTCCGGTTTCCTCCCTCAACTCGAAGACCCTGTATGGGTCAGTGGGTTAATTTGTTCACAGTGTGGGCCAGTAGGGCCCATTACCGTGCTGAGTCTCTGAAGTAAATTAAAATACGCCGGTGATCGATAATAAACCTGATTCTGATTTTTAGATCTGCGAAGGCAACATGCAGTGAAAATGTCTGCAAGAGAACTGAGAGTTCTCACACGGGATTGCCAGTGATTTTCATGCTGACGCAGGCCTCGGCAAACATGTGCGTACACATGCAGAAGCCCCAGAGTTCCACGGCTGATCACTGCCTTCACGTTTACTGTAGTCAGATTGAGGAGCCCAGAGGTGGATGCGAGCTGCCTGCCGTTTCCCAGCAGCTACACTGTGTAATCTGCCCGCTGAACCCGTGCCAGTTTACATCTGGCACGAATTCAACAGCTCCATTCACTTTAATGCAGAGGCGCAGCTGCAAGTGAGAGATTGCAGTTTCGGGTCACTTACAATTTCTTTGTTTAATTGAATTGATTTTAATTGTTTTTCTGTTGATATAACTGTCTATAGTTTTGTTTATTTTCTAAAAAAAAGTTGTTTTCAATACTTTCTGAATGTTTGTGGATGTCAGAGACATTTAGATCCTTCGACAGCTGGTTTAGCCCGGGGACAGCTTCACTAGCTGTCTGAGTACTTGGGAGGGAATTCCCACTGGAAAGTCCAGAACTGCCCAAGGCCTTACCAAAGGAGTGGAGGTGACTTTGAGAAAGAAGTTCTCACGAGTAGCTTGTAGAGCTGCTCCCTTGCAGTCCCAGAAACAGAATTTTAATTCTGACCTCTGATGCTGTCAGTGTGGTGTCAGCAAACTGTCGTATGCTCACATCAGGCATTGCCATTTCATCCCACACCCAAATGAGGTGTAAATCCGTAGGTCAATTGCCCACTGGAAGTTGCTCCTTGTGGGCAGGGAAGTGTTGTGACCTGGAGGGAGGTGATGGGAATGTGGAGAGAAATGGGGATTCATGGCCGGGTTGGTGTCTCCCGCAGGCCCTGGTGCACTGACGCATCTACTCCTGCACTATGATGCAAACATGTCCTCCTGAGCCCTTCCACAAGCTCACAGGTCTGCAAGTGTGGAAATTGCACCGAGAAAGTTTTAGTTGTGAGAAATAGTGAAGTATAGTGACATAGTGCACCAGTAAATTGCAGCTAGTGAGTAACAAAATCAGGGTAATGTTCCTGCAAGTAAGAACACTACCTTACTTCTTAAAAAATAAGTATTATTTTTGTTTTTGCTCTAGTTCTAAACTATATATTATACTGTAATAGATTTAATTGTTTTTTTCTTTCTATATTATCATGTATTGCATTGTACTGCCGCTGCTAAGTTAACAAATTTTGCCGGTGATAATAAACCTGATTCTCATTGTTCCATTCTACGGTTACACTGTTATTTCCACCCGTGGCCCAGGATGTCAACTGGACAACCATCCACATCTGGCACTGGACAACCAAGTGGGGCTGCTGGATTTGAACTCACGGGCAGTCCGGCATCTTCCTACTGGCCTTGGCTTTCCCTTATGGGATTCCCTTTCTCC
Source organism: Hemitrygon akajei (assembly GCF_048418815.1). Classification (NCBI taxonomy): domain Eukaryota; kingdom Metazoa; phylum Chordata; class Chondrichthyes; order Myliobatiformes; family Dasyatidae; genus Hemitrygon; species Hemitrygon akajei. The sequence goes on along the minus strand of NC_133152.1, from coordinate 24,581,459 downwards.
TGGCCGAAGGACCAGGCAGGATCTTAAGCAGTGAACAGGAGAAGGAATCTCAGGCCTGAATGTGGTGACGTGTATGCACTCTGATAATAAACTTTGCTTTGAACTGTGATTCAGAGTGCTTTCCTGGTTGCAACAGCGAATCAGAATTAGAAACAGAATCAGGTTTGTTACCACTGACCTAAGTTATTAAATCTGTTGTTTTGCTGTAGTACAGTGCAAATACATAAACTTTAGGTCACAATAAGAAATACATTAAAAACCGATAAATAGTTGGAAAAGGGAGCAAAAATAGCGAGGGGGCAGTGTTTGTGGGGCCATTCAGAAATCTGAAGGCGGAGGGAAAGAAGCTGTTCCTAAAACTTTGAGTGTGTATCTTCAGGCTCCTGGTCCTCCTCCCTGATGAGAAGAGTGTACGTCCTGGATGGCGAGGATCCTTAATGTTGGCACAACTTTTTGAAGATGTCTTTGACAACGGGGTGGCTAGTGCCTGTCATGGAGCAGGCTGGGTCTATAAGACTCTGCGTTTTTATCCTGATCCTGTGCATTGGAGCCCGTAGACCAGACGGTATATTCACCCAGTCAGAATGCTCTCCACGGTATAACTGTAGAAACTTGCTAGGTGCTGGCGACATACCAAATCTCCTCAAGCTCCTAACGAAGTATAGCTATTGGCGAGTCGGCATCAACATGTTTTGTGGCTCAAGATGGCGGAAAAAAAAAGAAAGAAATTAAAAGTTCAGCAGAAGTGATAGACAACCTGCCACCCGATGGTTCCATAACACAAAGGTATCAGCACACTCGCCGCCTGTACATTTTTCCTGGCCTGCTGAGTTCCTCCAGCATTTTGTGTTGCAGCTCCCTCAAAGATTAGCTTTATTTGTCACATACAGTGAAACGTGGTGTTTGTGTCAAAACAAATCAGTGAGGATTGTACCGGGCAGACCACAAAAATTTCCATACTTCCGACGCCAACATCGCATGTCCAAACCTCACTAACGCTAGCCGTACGTTTCTGGAAAGTGGGAGGAAACCTGAGCACCGGGAGGAAACCCACACAGTCACAGGGAGAACGTGCAAACTCTTTTACAGAGGGTGATGCAGTGTAAACTCTGAAACTACAGCTGGTGCTAACAGTGGCAACCCCATCTGTCTCTATCCAGGCCTTACTTCCATCAAACTAATAGGTAGGTGGCTTCAGAATGTTTGTACTTAATTGCGCAGTGGGGTTCTTCCACATAACGAAACAGGGATCAGTGTGAAAGAAAACTCTCCTTGAAAAATCCAGAATACCTGTGGCACATATCAAAGTACATTTATTACTAGAGTATGTATACATTAGATAACCTTGAGATTTGACTTCTACAGGCAGCCAGAGAACAGGAAACCCAGAAGTACCCGTTTAAAAAAAAAGCCAAACACCCAGTGTGCAGCAAGAGGGGGAGAAAAACAAATCGTGCAAACAATAAAAGTAAGCAAATAGCATGCAGAGTGGAAGTGAGCCCTCGGACACAAAGCCAGGCAGCACGGCAGCCGGAGCAGACCGCAGCCTCAGTTCAGAGCAGAGCTGAAGCAGTGAGCAGAACTGGCCTGTTCCTCGCCTCTGGTCCCAACACCCGGACCTTTCCAATCTGCTACGGAATAACCTCACTGTGCTTGCTGACAGATGCCAGTCCGGGTACGTATACTCTGAATGAAAGCCCAGCTTTGTTCATGAATCCCTGAACTTTAAGATCATATAGCCCTGAGTGCTCATTTCTGCTACAATCTTTATAATCCCATTTCTCATCTTGCAGTAATATACAGCTAATACAAAATTAGTCCGAGCAATTTGCTTTATAAGTGGTCACATAGATGGAGGACACCAACACTTATAGAAAATGCACTGTAGTGACAACGAGATGGAGCTTGCCGATGACCTTTTATCAGAATGCTGAGAATATTATTTCAGAACTTTGGCATCTGCAGGACAGTGTGTGTGAATAAACTGGCTGGAAACTCATTAAAGCACCAACTATGGCTGCCTTTTTTTCTGTCAGTGTTGACTCCTCCCTCTCTAATTCCTCTATCAGGAGGACAATCAGTCCACAAGACAAGGTCACACACAGAGCTTTCTCTGTGAGCCCAGGCGCTACGTGGGCCTTCGCAGCCTTCACAGCTAAGTGGAAAACACATGCCACATGCGGACATTTTTGCCATAATCCCCCTTATTACAGCTGATAATGTAAGCAATCGATGCTGCACTGTAAGCAGGCAAACAGCAAGGTGTGAAACTCATAATACAAGTTCCTTCCTGTTCAGCGCAGGATCTACAAGCATTCCAATTATGCTGGTGTTGTCGTTTGGAGTCTGTCACCACAGAAACTGAAGTATCGTGCTTGGGGCAGTCCACTCATTGCTGAAAGACTTATTCCAATATTGTTCAGTTTGTCCGCATTTGAAAGTGCCATTCCATGAGACCAGAATTAAATGGGCTGCTAATTCATCGCGGCATGGGCAGATGTCGACATTGGAAAAGAGTCTGTGAGCAAACTCTCGACAGCGGGTGCCAATTAGCATTAGTTTGCAGAGAAACGGAAGATGTAAACACATAACATAGAAACAGAGAGGGCAGCGTAAGGACGACTACAGCATCCTCATTTCTACTTTCAGTAGAGTAGTTACGTTAATGAATGGGATGCTGTTAGACAGTCGCCTCGCTGAATAACTGGCAGAATGGCCAAACATTGTACCATATCATAGTTAAAACTCCCTGCCTCACCTCCCGTGCATCCCCAGTACCAGTCTACCCCCATCGAGGACGTACGGTATATACAGAAAGGGGCCCGATAAAAAGGCCAGGCCAGTAATAGACAATAGACAATAGACAATAGGTGCAGAAGTAGACCATTTGGCCCTTCGAGCCTGCACCGCCATTCTGAGATCATGGCTGATCATCTACTATCAATACCCGGTTCCTGCCTTGTCCCCATATCCCTTGATTCCCCTATCTATAAGATACCTATCTAGCTCCTTCTTGAAAGCATCCAGAGAATTGGCCTCCACTACCTTCCGAGGCAGTGCATTCCAGACCCCCACAACTCTCTGGGAGAAGAAGTTTTTCCTTAACTCTGTCCTAAATGACCTACCCCTTATTCTCAAACCATGCCCTCTGGTACTGGACTCTCCCAGCATCTGGAACATATTTCCTGCCTCTATCTTGTCCAATCCCTTAATAATCTTATATGTTTCAATCAGATCCCCTCTCAATCTCCTTAATTCCAGCGTGTACAAGCCCAGTCTCTCTAACCTCTCTGCGTAAGACAGTCCAGACATCCCAGGAATTAACCTCGTGAATCTACGCTGCACTTCCTCTACAGCCAGGATGTCCTTCCTTAACCCTGGAGACCAAAACTGTACACAATACTCCAGGTGTGGTCTCACCAGGGCTCTGTACAAATGCAAGAGGATTTCCTTGCTCTTGTACTCAATTCCCTTTGTAATAAAGGCCAACATTCCATTAGCCTTCTTCACTGCCTGCTGCACTTGCTCATTCACCTTCAGTGACTGATGAACAAGGACTCCTAGATCTCTTTGTATTTCTCCCTTACCTAACTCTACACCGTCCAGATAATAATCTGCCTTCCTGTTCTTACTCCCAAAGTGGATAACCTCACACTTATTCACATTAAACGTCATCTGCCAAGTATCTGCCCACTCACCCAGCCTATCCAAGTCACCCTGAATTCTCCTAACATCCTCATCACATGTCACAGTGCCACCCAGCTTAGTATCATCAGCAAATTTGCTGATGTTATTCTCAATGCCTTCATCTAAATTGTTGATGTAAATTGTAAGCAGCTGTGGTCCCAATACCAAACCCTGTGGCACCCCACTAGTCACCACCTGCCATTCCGAGAAACACCCATTCACCGCTACTCTTTACTTTCTATCTGCCAACCAGTTTTCTATCCATGTCAATGTCTTCCCCCCGATGCCCTGAGCTTTGATTTTACCCACCAATCTCCTATGTGGGACCTTATCAAATGCCTTCTGAAAATCGAGGTACACTACATCCACTGGATCTCCCTTGTCTAACCTCCTGGTTACATCCTCGAAAAACTCCAATAGATTAGTCAAGCATGATTTACCCTTGGTAAATCCATGCTGGCTCGGCCCAATCTTATCACTGCTATCTAGATATGCCACTATTTCATCCTTAATAATGGACTCTAGCATCTTCCCCACCACCGGTGTCAGGCTGACAGGTCGATAGTTCTCTGTTTTCTCCCTCCCTCCTTTCTTAAAAAGTGGGATAACATTAGCCATTCTCCAATCCTCAGGAACTGATCCTGAATCTAAGGAACATTGGAAAATGATTACCAATGCATCCGCAATTTCCAGGGCCACCTCCTTTAGTACCCTAGGATGCAGACCATCTGGACCTGGGATTTGTCAGCCTTCAGTCCCATCAGTCTACTCATCACCGTTTCCTTCCTAATGTCAATCTGTTTCATTTCCTCTGTTACCCTATGTCCTTGGCCCATCCATACATCTGGGAGATTGCTTGTGTCTTCCTTAGTGAAAACAGATCTAAAGTACTCATTAAATTCTTCTGCCATTTCTCTGTTTCCCATAACAATTTCACCCAATTCATTCTTCAAGGGCCCAACATTGTTCTTAACTATCTTCTTTCTCTTCACATACCTAAAAAAGCTTTTGCTATCTTCCTTTATATTCCTGGCTAGCTTGCGTTCGTACCTCATTTTTTCTCCCCGTATTGCCTTTTTAGTTAAGTTCTGTTGTTCCTTAAAAACTTCCCAATCATCTGTCCTCCCACTCACCTTAGCTCTGTCATACTTCCTTTTTTTTAATGCTATGCAATCTCTGACTTCCTTTGTCAACCACTGTGGCCCCTTTCCCCCCTTTGAATCCTTCCTTCTCTGGGGGATGAACTGATTTTGCACCTTGTGCATTATTCCCAAGGATACCTGCCATTGCTGTTCCACTGTCTTTTCTGCAAGGATATCCGTTCAGTTAACTTTGGCCAGCTCCTCCCTCATGGCTCCATAGTTTCCCCTGTTCAACTGCAACACTGACACCTCCGAGCTGCCCTTATCCTTCTCAAATTGCAGATAAAAACTTATCATATTATGATCACTACCTCCTAATGGCTCCTTTACTGCAAGATCGCTTATCAAATCCTGTTCATTACATAACACTAAATCCAGAAAAGTCTTGTCCCTGGTCGGCTCTCGTACAAGCTGTTCCAAGAATGCGTCCCGTAGGCACTCTACAAACTCCCTATCCTGTGGTCCAGCACCAACCTGATTCTCCAAGTTCACCTGCATGTTGAAATCCCCCATAACTACTGCGACATTACCTTTGCCACATGCCAATGTTAACTCCCTATTCAACTTGCACCCAATATCCAAGCTACTGTTTGGTGGCCTGTAGACAACACCCATTTGGGTCCTTTTGCCCTTACTGGTCCTCAGTTCTATCCACACAGACTCTACTTCTCCTGACCCTATGTCCCCCCTTGCAAAGGACTGAATCTCATTCCTCACCAACAGGGCCACCCCACCCCCTCTGCCCACATTTCTGTCCCTACGATAGCACGTATACCCTTGTACATTCATTTCCCAGGTCTGATCTCCCTGCAGCCATGTCTCCGTTATCCCAACAACATGAAGGATCCCACCCACCCTGCTCATGGACTGTTTGCCCCACTCCCATCAGGGAAAAGGCTGCTTAGCGTCCACAGCAGGACCACCAGACTCAGAAACAGTTAATCCCCCCCCCAACCTGTAAGGCTGATCAACCCCTCCATCGATTAACTCATCCCATCACCACTACGTACGCATCACCAAGCCTCACCTTATGTACATACAGTCAGCCTATGTGTATAATAGCCAATGTGTACATTGTCCTTTATAGGATTGCTTTTATATTTATATATATTATATTTTATGTGTTCTTTATGCTCAGTGTTTTTAATGCTGTGTCAGATCCGAAGTAAGAATCATTTCCTTCTCCTTTACACTTGTGCTGAAGAGCGACGATAAGGCATCTTGAATCTTGAATAGTAAATAAGCTGCCATCCAAGTGTTAACAGGGAGTTCACACAGACCTCTTTGGAAATGGATGGTCATGTTGTCTGGCACGGTGGTGGCCTGGTTAAAGCCAGCACCACAGGTAACACACTCAAGAAGACATTGTCTGTTTGGACACGGCAACTTCACCCATACCACTTGAGGTCAGGTTATTATTTTGTTTAGGGATTTATACCAGGTCTTCAAAAGCCAGAAGGTCATTTGAGAGCCCGTTGCCCTCACACAGTAGGATGGAAGGGTCCTTTCCAACATTTTATGTCCCTGAATGCTGTGGCCTCCGAATTAACCCAGACCTTGGCCAGATGAAGCTCTCCGATTGAAAAACCATCACACCCACTCAATTTATCAAACCCAGGGCTGGTTCGCTCCCAAATGGCTTTCGATAAAAGCAGAACAGCCTTTAGTTAATGTGATACTGGAATGCAGCCATGTTCGACACACAACCTCCTTCCACAGGAGCAGGTGGAGCTGCTTCTCCTCAGTAAAATAGTTCTGAGTACCCTTGTCCCTTTGCCTCAATCATCGCCTAGTGCTTATGCCCTAACTTTTTTACCTCAGCTTAGATATCAGAGTTGCAATCCTCTTTCTTACCAGTTGTAAAGGTCTATGCACCACAGCCTACCATCCTCTCTGCTCCTCTTAAAGCGTTTCCACATGTTGCATTAACTCTCTCCTCATTCATCCTCAAAAATGTGTCATCTATCATTTCTTCACGTTAAATTTCATCTGGTATTTGTTTGCCCCATCTGCAGACATCACTCCCATGTCCCACTGCAGACAACTGTAGCCCTTCTCCGAAACAGTCAGCCATCTTATTTTGTATTAACGCAACCGGATTTTGAATCGGGATCATCAGCATATGTTGTGAAATTTATTGACTTTGCGGCAGCAGTACAATGCAATACAATGCAATATATAGAGAGCAAAAACTGTGAGTTACAGTATGTATATAGATATTAAATTGGTAAATAAGTAGTGCAAAAATAGAAATAAAGCACGTGAGATAGGGCCCAGGGGTTCAATGTCCATTCATAAATCGGATGACACAGGGAAGAAGCTGTTCTGAATCACTGAGTGTGTGCCTTCAGGCTTCATACCTGCTTCTTGATGGTAACAATGAGAAGAGGGCATGTCCTGGGTGATGGGGGTCCTTAATAATGGATGCCACCTTTTCGGGGCCTCATTCCTTGAAGATATCTGGATACTGTGGATGGAGCTGACCAATTTTACAACTCTCTTGCGGCTAATTTCGATTTTTAGCCCTACCCTAAACACATGCGTGTGCAAATGTGCAATTCCAACATACGAGCACACACGTGTGTGCACATGCATACATGTATATAAATGCACACAAGCATGTGCACACGCATGAGACACACACACACACACACACACACACACATGGTATATGTATGATATTGACACCAACGCCCAAGAACGGAAAAGCCTACAAGAAGTAGTGGACACAGCCCAGTCCATCACATGAAAAGCCCTCTCCATCAGAAAGCCCGTCTACATGGAGCGTGGCCGCAAGAAAGCAGCATCCATCATCGGGGCCCCACCATCCAGGCCGCGCTCTCTTCTCATTGCCGCCGTTGGGAAGGAGACAGAGAAGCCTTGGATCCCACACCACCAGGTTCAGGAGCAGTCATTACCTTTCAACCATCAGGCTGCTGAACCAGCGAGGGTAACGTCACTCAGCTCAACTCTGAGCTGATTCCACAGCCCACAGACTCACTTTCAAGGGCCCTACAACTCAGATTCTCAGTTTCATTTATTAATCATTATTATTATTAGTTTTGCACTTGCACAGTTTGTCTTTTGCACACTGGTTGTTTGTCAGTGTTTCTGTGCAGTTTTTCATTGGTTCTCTTCCTACTGTGAATGCCCGCAAGAAAATGAATCTCAGGGTTGTATACGGTGACATATACGTACTTTGATAATAAATTTACTTTGAAGGACGGAGGTGCGTGGAGACCTTGTGCATTCCCTCTTCCATCACTGGAGATGAGTGAATTCTGCACGTTTGAAGGAAACATCATCTGGTGTTTATGGACATCAGCAGCCCCAAGATCCCCTAAAGGTCACATGTCAGCGTTTCTTCAATGTCTCTGGGTCTAAATCCTGACTGGAGCTCCCCACCAGGGTGTTGCACGGACTTCAATGACCGCTCACTACAACCTTCTCAAGAGAGACCGGGGAAGAGCGAGAAATGCCAGCGTCCCTGTTGCTGCCCACTGCCCAAGAAGTGGGCTTCGGGAATGATACTGTGCTGCCCGCGGGCGGTGTCGACAAACTGAAGATGAATAATAATTGAACCCCAGTTGAAAATCTCATAAAAGGCTGACTTTAAATGGGCCAGGGAAGTTGACTTTGAAAAATGTAATGAGGTCCACATGACATTGCTTTCAAGTGACGCACTTCTCTCCATCGGCTCAGACCAATCCCATTCCTGCTCCATTCTGGCTTTTGCTCCCTACTGTGCTCAGAACTTTGTTTCTCTTTACTCCTCAGGAATCACGCCAGTCCTGCTCCATTCCGGATGCTGCCAAACTTCTTGCGAGGCTTCTGAGCTCCTAACATCAGGCAAATAATTCCATCGTGCTCAAGACTTGTGGAGATGTTTCAGGAGGTGAGTCACTCACCACAAGACACCAAGTCCCTGGCCTGCTCCTGTCTACAACAGGACTGTCCCAGCTACTGTTGCTGGTAAATACTGAGCCCCAGGGCACTTGGCTCTGTTTGAGTCACTGACATCAAAGCTCGGTGGTTTCCACACACTCACCACTCTCTGCGTAAAGGGGAAGACAGTTCGTGCTTCATGTCTGAAGCTTTAGGTTCTGATGAAGTCATCAACCTCAGGCTTTTCTGCCACAGCTTCTGCTTACTGACTTCCAGGTTCATTCCTCATTTGCCAAAGACCTTATCTGGGAAGAAGGTCCTTCGGGAGTCAGCCAGCTGCCACCATGTCTCTCTTGGTAATGGACACTGAAGGTCCCATCCAAACCACATTCTATACCCAAGAAGGATGTATCCGTACGAGATGGGTGTGTCAGTGTGAGACAGATGTGTCAGTGTGAGATGGATATGTCAGTGTGAGACAGACGTGTCAGTGTGAGATGGGTGTGTCAGTATGAGACAGATGTGCCAGTGTGAGATGGGTGTGTCAGTATGAGATGGGTGTGTCAGTGTGAGATGGGTGTGTCAGTGTGAGACAGACGTGTCAGTGTGAGATGGGTGTGTCAGTATGAGACAGATGTGCCAGTGTGAGATGGGTGTGTCAGTATGAGATGGGTGTGTCAGTGTGAGACAGACGTGTCAGTGTGAGATGGGTGTGTAAGTATGAGACAGACGTGTCAGTGTGAGATGGGTGTGTCAGTATGAGACAGATGTGCCAGTGTGAGATGGGTGTGTCAGTGTGAGATGGGTGTGTCAGTGTGAGACAGACGTGTCAGAGTGAGATGGGTGTGTCAGTATGAGACAGACGTGCCAGTGTGAGATGGGTATGTCGGTGTGTGGGTGTATCAGTGTGAGACAGATGTGTCATTATGAAATGGATGTGTCAGTGTGAGATGGGTGTGTCAGGATGGGACAGAAGTGTCAGTGTGAGATGGGTGTGTCAGTTGCTGAAGTGTGTGTACGGTTGAGTGAGTTGTGGACATTGCATGTTGGTGCTGGAAGCCAGGTGACGCTTGTAGGCTGCCCATCCCAATCCTTGCTGACTTGATGTGGTGCAAACAACATGTTGACCTGCGTGTCTTGATGTACATGTGACAAGTAAAGCTAAATGTTATTTTTAAAATTTTTGCTTCTTGTGTTCAGTGTAAGGAACTCAAAGGTGTGTTCTGTGATCCGGCAGTCGCAGAGAATGCTTTGTTGGGCGTTAAGGACAATCCGCCCACCATTTTCATCCACAGAAACGAATGGGTTGAGATTCCTAAGATATCTGGTAACAGCAGAGCGAGGAATGATGGCGTACAGCCAAGCTGGTACATAATCAGTAGGAAGGACCAATATCAAGATAAAATTAAACAGACATGGCAGATTACACAAAAAGAATAGTCGGTCTTTCACCTGGTCCTCAATTCAATTTTAAAAACAACGCATGTCACAAAGCATCCCTAACTTGTGATTGGATCATTCAGCTGCGATAAGAAACTTGCCACAGTTTGAATAGTAGGTGTTGTGCCAGAAATGTGCTACAGAATCTTTAATGATGTGCTCTGTGTATCGGCTTCCGTGGCAAAAAGACACAAAGATCGGAACATGAGCGTTGGGAAGATTCAATCAAAATCGCAATCTTAAAGCAAAGAAATTGAATGACTGTAGTTCCTCAAACCATGCATCAGAATGAGGAGTGATTGTAAGGAGGCGTATAAAATTCTGAGCGACGTAGATCGAGGGAATGCACCTAGTCTATTTCCCAGGATTGGGATGTCGAAAAAAACAAGGGAGTATATATAAGTGAGAGGGAAGAGATTTAAGGTGAACCTGAAAGGCAACTTTTTTACCCCGAGCTTGGTCTGTGCACAGACTGAACTGCCTGAGGAAGTGACTGGGGCAGGTACGCTTGCCAAATTGAAAGGCGCTCTGACAAGTACATGGATAGGAAAGGTCTAGTGGAAATGGGGCCAATTGCGGCTAGCTCTGATGGGAACTTCGGCTGATGTGAAACCACTGGGCCAGACTCATACTGCGCTGTTTGACTCTTGACTCTGGCTCAAGGCAACTTTCATAGCAAACAAGCTTAAAGAACGTGTTCAACGATATACAATCAAAGTGATTGTCTCAGTCTTATTCTCAGAGCCATATTAATAAGTAGGCTTCTCATATGCATGGGCTTTGTAAGTAGAACATTCAAAGTTAAGTGTTCTGTCCTTTTTTTATAGTGACTTCAACAGAGATTTCAGGAAGTTTGCATCAAGTGGCTCCATACTTGACAAATTATAAATATTTTGCTGACGTCTTCCCAACCTTTAATATGCCACGGACCAATACCATTAGGCAAGGGGTCCATAGACCCCAGGTTGGGAAGAACTGTGACTTAAGCTAATACTTGCAGACTTAGCATCTGGTGGAAGTAGTTATTTTTCTCATTTACCTGTTGAAGCTCTTCCTTTCCAAACGTGAGTCATTCATTGAAGGGTGGTAGGTGCAGCAGTATTGTACAACTCTAAAATAAGTCCTTCATCTCCAGAACTAAAGAACATCGACAAAAGTGCAGATACAGCAGCATGTAGGTGTAACACCTAACCAACAGGCTGGTATATGTCTAGGGGAAAAGGAGATCCAGCCACACACCAACCCCACCTCCCGTACACGCAGGTGCTGTGAGAATCAAGTTTAAGCCTCGCGCCCGCACACAGTATCAAATTCACACCAGATACCGTTATGAAATACACTTTAAAGAGTTTACTAAAACTAAAAGAGTACTAGGCAATACAATATATATGAAAGGAAAGAAAAAAAACAAAAGGCGCCAACTTATCAAAGTTCAGTCAGTTTAGTGCACATCGTTGGAGCTCAACCATCGAACCATTCGACCCCTCGTCGCTTGCCTCTGACCTCCACGTCTTCACACCTGGGACCACCCCCGGTGGTCAACCAAGCACTGCAGCGCACGTCCACCTTCCTCGGCGTCTTCCTCTTGACTCTCCTCAAAAGACCGCGAACCCCCCCCCCCCCCCAAGTTCCCAGCCTCACAAGACAAAATAACATTCCCCATTGGTTAACAAACGAATACAATCCCCATATCAGCAAGTCTAAAGCTAAACAACTGCGAGAGAAACACTTATCAGACAAAGAAGCATTCCTACTCTTAACAAACCAAAGAAGCCATTTTGAGTAACATACACAGGACATTGTACATAGGGTAATTGGTGGGACGTTCAGGAGCATGTTGCAGTGGCACTGTAACTCTGGGCAGGTCAAGAGGGCATTCTGAACAAGGGCTCCCAGATCAGTATGGTGCATAAGTACACCATCAAAATGACAGAAGCAGGAGTATTGAAGAAAGACATTGCAAAACATCCATGTGTCTGGATGAGATCGATATGTCAGTATGAAGGGTTTACTAGTTAGCCCACATTCAACTACTAAACTAGACAAGAGAACAATAAGGAGATGAATGAGTAACCTTAGCTAGGAAAACGTGGGAAGCTCGTGTGGAATGGGTGGTTTCTGTGGTGCCTCTTCCACCCACTGAGTGACCTAGGTCAAACCACAATTGACATTTCACGTCGAGCCATAAAACTAGTCAACCAGTGGGCCCAGAATTCCACTGAACACGGCCACAGAATTATTCGCAAGACAAAACGGGATGGATAAGCTTAATGGCGGAAGGGAAATTCATGAGAGATAGACACAATAGACCCAGAATAAGACTCGGACAGAGTGGTAATGTGTTTATTCACGCTTTGACCACCCCTTCAAGCGGTGGGCAGGTTCAGTTGTGACAGCATATTGAAAATAGTCAGTACTTATGAATGCTGCTCAGGGTGATACTCGAGCTATAAGCATTAGTTAGTTTCTTTTTTTTTGAATTAGCACACATTTGGAATGTCAGCTTCCTTGCGTAAAAAGCAAACATATGTAGAAAAGAGCTCACTAAAGATCCCTCAGTTTCTGTTGGTCAATGAGCATCATTAGAGCAAAAAGGGATTACTTCATGTAAACTCCTTACTTAATGATGCAGCTTGAGACTAAATTTTGTCACTGAAGGACGTGGGAAAATGAATCTATTAACATTCACAGTGCCAATTGGCAGTTCTATATCATCCTTGCCAACTAACCATTGCCAAGAGATTGCTGAAATTCCAAGAGACCAGTCTAACTGTGGAGAAAGGGTGGTGAGAGTTCGATTAAACTGCATAAGTTTCAGTTTTCTTATCAACCCATATTAATTTGATTTGCTTTATTCCAGAATGCCAATTTTCCTTGGTTTAATGTATGAGAAATGTTCGGTAGCTCTGGATCTGTACTTGTTGGAATTTAGAAGGACGAGGGAGGATTTCATTGAAATCTACCAAACACTGAACAACCTGGCAGAGAGGGTGAGGAGACTTGTCCATTGGTAGGAGAGTCTATGAATTGAGGGCACAGCCTAGGAATAAAGGGGCATACCTTTAGAACTGAGATGAGGAGGAATTTCTGCAGGGGATGGTGAATCTGGAATCTGTTATCAGAGTGGGCTGCAAAGGTCAAGTCATTGAGTGTACTTAAGGCAGAGATTCAAAGGTTTTTGATGGGTAAAGGGGTTAAGGGTTACAGGGAAAAGGAAGGAGAATAGGCTTGAAAATAAAACAGCAATGATTGAATGCCCAAGCAGGCTTAATGGATCAAATGGGCTAATTCTCTTATATCTTATTGTCTATGGTCTTTGCAATTCTTTGTCTGGATACAGAAACAACTATAACATGTAAATGCCCTGCTTTATCCATCTCTTATGACCTGCGTGGCCTCTTCGCTCTGCGGATTTGACTGCAAGGGTCTTGCACTGGGAACCAAAGCCAAGAGGTGTAGTGGTTATGAAGGTGCAGGAGCTCCTGTCGAGCAAAACCAGAGGGCCTCAAGAAACGAGCAGCCAGCCTTTAAAAACACTGCAGAATTTTGTTGAGTTTATTGAAATCAGACGATTCACTCTGAGACCAAGCTCCCCAACAGCTGATGACCCTGGATTGTATACTGGAAGTGAGTTTGACGCCTTACACGACTATAAAAATCATAGGGCTTCATACCACAGAAGGAGACCATTCGACCCATTTTGGAAATTGCCAGCCAGAAGCCTATTTGGATTAAACCTAGATTGAAGTCGGTGTCTTCTGGATTCATGGAAAACTATTGTCCGTGTTGCTTTATCCTGAGGCTCAAAGTGAAGTAATGAACATTCCTCTCAGGCAATGAACAGAAAAATCAGACCCTTTGACTTTGCCTGATTTGGGGAATAAATCTGCAGTATTTACATTAGTGGGTTATATAAATAGCTTCATCTCCCAGATGTCTGGCTTACTACATTGGTCTCTGACATTCATGAGGTGCTATTATAATATGCAATCAAACTTGGGGGAGGTGTGCAGTATCATTAGTTTGAGGTAATTCTCTTTATCCCAGGAATGAGGAGTTTACTAGATGGACAGCTATTGGAACTGTGGTCATTCAAGAGCAGCTGAAACGGATACTCAGTTGCTCATCCTGGGGGTTGTCAAACCAGATACTTTGCCAGATCAGAGACACAGGAGATTCTGCAGACGCCAGAAATCTTGAGCAACACACACACAGCATGCTGGAGGAACCCAGCAGATCAGGCAGCATCCGTGCTGGGGAAATGAACAGTTGATGTTTCTGGCCAAAACCCTTCATCAGCACTGGTGAAGAGTCCTGGTCTGAAATGTCGACCGTTCATTCCCCTCCACAGATGCTGCCTGACCTGCTGAGTTCCTCCAGCATTTTGTGTGTGTTGCTTTCCCAGACCTCCTCTGCTTTACAGAAGGGAAACTTTTTACATTTGGTAACATATGTGGCCTAAAATTGCATTTAATTCTTGCTAACACGAGGAAATCTGCAGATGCTGGAAATTCAAACAACAACACACACGAAATGCTGGTGGAACACAGCAGGCCAGGCAGCATCTATAAGGAGAAGCACTGTCGACGTTTCAGACGTCAGGACGAAGGGTCTCGGCCCGAAACGTCGACAGTGCTTCTCCCTATAGATGCTGCCTGGCCTGCTGCATTCCACCAGCATTTTGTGTGTGTTGTTGTTTAATTCTTGCTGCTTCCATATCTGTTAGTTTGTATCTCATCAGTGAGACAAACCTCTCTATTAAATATGGTAACAGCTAAAGCAGTTCTTATCCATGAAAGACTATCTTCTTCTTTTGCTCTTTAATTGTCAGACAATGCAACCAACTCTGTTCTGCTTTTACTATGTTCCTGCTCTTGCTGTCCCTGAACTGATTGGTCAGTCACAGGTCTGCAAGCCCCTGGATGTCCTCCTGCACGTGAATCAACCACATACAGTGCTTCTCTGACAGTTTAGATGACCACTCCCACAGTCAAAAATCTGTTCAAGTTCCCACTTTCGGGAGATCATAACATTTTATTGAGACACAGCGCTGAAAAGGACCTTCGAGCTGCACACCCCCGCAACCCCCAATTTAACCCTTGCCTAATCACAGGGCAACTTACAATGACCAATTAACCCACCAACCACTGCATCCTTGGACTGTGGGAGGGAACCGGAGCACCCGGAGGAAACCCACACGGTCACCGGGAGAATGTACAATCTCCTCACGGGCAGCAGCGGGAATTGAACCCTGGTCGCTGGTACTGTAAAGCATTGTGCTAGCCGTTATGCTACTGTGCTCATGATGTGCTTGAATAGATTATCCTTCAGGTTTCCATTAGAGTTAATTTACTTGTCACAAATCCCCAACTCTTCAATGAACTAAAATCAATATCTTCTATTAAATAGCATTGTTAGGAAGAATAAAAGATCATTCTTCTTTCCATGTGAAACTCCCCTTGGATGTAGCCATATGTACCAAGGGTCAGTTTTATTAATGCTTTTGAAAATGGGTTTAGAATATAGAACACAGGAATCTACAGCACATTATAGGCCCTTCGGCCCACAATGTTGTGCCGACCATGTGACCTACTCTAGAAACTGCCTAGATTATCAATAAAAGTAGAATTTAATAAGTATCTAATGTTCTGCATGATTTAAAAAGCAATATTTAATCATTAGTCACTGCGCCGTTTAATATTGATCAGTTTTCTCACAGGACAACATTCTAAAATCAAAATGCGATCGTTTAGTGTGTGAGCTGGAAGAAAACCGATTTTGGAAGGGGCTTCCCAAGATATTGTGGAAACTGAGAAGGCTGCGCTTTTAGGACAACACCGGACTGGAATCAGTGGGTAATTTCTACCTCCAATCAAAAGGGATCAAAATGCTGCTTCTGAACTTCACGCCCGTGATTTACACGCAACTACTCTCCACTCAGTGCCGTTTTCTGGAGAAAATGGTCCCACGTTCATTGGGAGAAGTTGCCCTGTCCCTTGCGCTCATTCAGCTGGTTTTGTTCGCAGTGTCTGTTTTGCTGCGAATAATCAATCCTCCCCGTGGCGCCTCCGCCTAACCGGGAAGCGTGAAAGAGAGAGAGCACAGCCTGCCGTTTGCCGTTTGCCCGACTCCGGCCGGATTCGGCTTTCAGCACTGGCAGACTCAGGGAGAGATCCGAGGCCACTTGCCCAAAGAGACAAGAGCAGCTCTGCTTTCCCCGTGCTGTCACAGAGACGCGGAAGTGCAAATCCTCCGGAGCCCCGCAACCTAGGTCACGCCTCCAACCTACAACGCAGGAGCCGACTCCCACTCCTGCCTTCCCTGAGTTTAGACCGCTCTCGGCAGCTGGCGTTCCACGTCCCGCCCGCTTGCTCTTCTATACCCACAAATACCCAATTCGCCATCCATCGTCACCAGCGGGAACCCACTCACTTTTCAATAGCTGGTCCCCAAAAGAATCGAATCGCCCTTTCGCGGATCAATACTTTAAACTGAGATCTTCCACCCCAAGAGGGGGCCGCTCTGATCCCACTCCCCATCCCAACAGCGCCCAAGCTAGAGGGGACACGGCTCTTCATAACTCATTCCGCCGCATCTCTACTCCACACTGCAACACCTCCTGTCCCGGGGGAAAGGGCTACGAATGTCACCAGACGCTCGGTACCGTGCAAGCGACTTTTGTCTGGCATTGTTAACTGACAGTGTGCAGATCGTGAGCCGGACAGACACCCTTTAGGGGCGAGTAAGCGCCGCGAGACAGAACGAGTTCAGTCCTTTACTCACCTCCTCGCTGTTGCTCAGTGTGGTGTTGAAGGGCTCGGTGTGCTGGTTTAACCTCGGCGATCGCCTGGCAGTCGCCTGCCTGTACACGGCGAGCTGATGCCACACGATGGTGGTCAAGATCGCCGCTCTCCAGCCTCTCATTGTCAGCGCCGAGCAGGTCGGGGGTGCAGAAGCGGCTGCACTTCAACGCCAAGCTGTTGGGAGATGTGCCGTGCTCACACGCGGGTGAATCAGAGGCATCGGATGGGTCCGCCAGGAAAACACCGGCTCACGGCGGCCAACGTCAAAAATAAACGCTGCTTTGAGGGAAATGTCGGAGCTTTAAAAAACAAATATATATATATATATCGTAGATGGGATGGGGTGCCGGATTAATCCCGGATGGCAAAACCCGGGTCAGTTATCGTCTACACTGCCGTTTTGCAGAGCGGCTGCTCCCGCTCCCGCCAGTTAGTGCCGCCAGCAGAGTGCGGATGTCCCCGCTCTGGCAGACTGCAGACACCCCTCGGGAAACATTCCACCCCCCCCCCCCGCACCTCTCCCGAGCCCGGGGTCGGTGCCTTTAATCCTGTGCACTTTCCGATCCTTGTTAAAGAGGAGGAAGGTGTGGGGGGGGGGTCTGTTTAAAGTAATAATCTGCCTGCGAACATTAATCCTCCTCTCAAAGGAAATTGACCATCAGATGTCAAGGATTGGATCCCAATAACTTGACCATCCGCACGACAGGAGTGCACAGCTCCTGGTGGGCGGGGGGGAGGTGGTGGTGGTTAGGAATTTCTCACATGCCTCCGATCGCTCGCTCCTTGTTTGTGGAGGAGGTGGAGAGCGGTGAAACAGCTCCCACCGAGCCTGTGTGCAGTCTGTTTAATCCATTATCAGCAGCAGAGGCGGCGACGCGCTCCCTCCGAGAGTGACTCTTTTAACAGAACGCCGCGGGAAAGAGATGAGAGGCTGTGAAGCCCGAGCCGAGGGCTTGTGTCAGTCCCTCACCGTCTCTACTTTTCATCGCCTTCCCGGGGGCATTGTTCTGTTTTATAGCGTGAGGTTGTGTTATCTTGCTTGACCATCAGTGATGCGCCAAATCATTCGTAGTGTTACCTTGCCGGATAAATATTATCATGTTTCTACAACTTTTTTTTAAAAAAAACATAACACACGCAAAAAGACGCCAGAGAATAGAAAAGTTTTGCAAACTATTACAAAGTCAGTACCTCACTTGGAGAGTGGGTTTATCGTGAAGAATACAAGCTCAATTAATATATTTTAAAATGTAAAACCTCGGTTCAATACGTTGCATAATGTAACAAGTTGCTTAATATTTTTGTCAATAAATGGTTCAAATATAACATGCAATACAATTATAATTAGGTGCAGAATTAGGACAATTAATCTGTTTTTAAATTATTTGATACTTTAAAAAATACAAATTACTTTTGGTTATGCAGATATCCATTTGGATTTTTCGTGGAGTTTCATAAATGTGGAACCTATTTAAAAACAGTGCATTCATATTACATTCTATATAGAAATATGGAAAAAAAAACCCCTCAGCGCAGTTTGTGGGAATCTGGGCGCTGCTTTTCATCCAAGTCCCAACAATGCGAGGGAACCTGATGTATTTATGGGAATGTGGAGTATTACCAGAAATGACACCGTCCTACAAGCGACGGGAATCAGTCCCACGGACCGTGGCAAACCAGCCCAGAGTTACGGCAGCAGGACGTTATGAGTACAGTACCGGGAAAATGAACCACGTGCACAGCATGTACGCAACCGGACACGCCGGCCGCACGAAATGCAGTCTTTTGGGAATGCAATCCCAATTAGAGCTCGCAGCAAGTGTATGATAAATTATGTCGAGGTACAGAAAATCTGAAGATACAGAAGTTGGTATGTTACGCAATTAAACTAAATGCTCGGATTATATACTACAGACGCCCTCTAGACTGTCATTGTGCCGAGCAATCCAGAAGTATTTGCTATCTGTGTTGGATTCGTACTAATCTCGTCTTTAATTCCTCTATTTCAAAATACCCAGCCGCCACGATTCCCGTCATAAGTACACTAATAGGCAAAAATCCTGTCAGAATTTCTTTTGGTGAGGTTTGAATCCATCTCTGCAATTGAAGCTTTCAGACTTGGTTGGCAAAGGGAGGGAGGAGCGATTGTTGCTTCCCACTTCATCACCTTGGGTGGGAAAAAACAAAAGTAATTTTACTAAATCCTCGTTAAGTCAGACAACAGCCTGTAGGATGTTTACTACACCCGCGCCTTGATAAAAACACAATATATACTGTTACGTCGGCGCGGGCGTTATCAGGACAGAAACTCCACAGGTACACATACCTGGGAATAGCGAGATGCCTGTATTTGTCAAACTGCTTGCTGGGAATACTCATATCAGATTAACAGGAAATCCGCACGGCCTGTTCTCATGGAATAGACACACGTTCGCTACCGTAATGGCAAACTGGTGCATGGTTCCAGGAGAGAGAGAATTTTGTAATATATTACTTCGCTTCCCCCAGGCCGCCCCCCCCCCCCCACCCCATTCCTCGAAGAATTTTTACTAGGCGTTTTAGGAATCCCAGTAGAATCCAACGCTCAGGTTTATAGGCAGTGAAAAGATGGATTAACTGAAATTCACGGGGTTGATTTGTGTATGTTTGAAATGGATGGCGATTGCCGAGAGATTGCCTCACCGTATTAATAAAGCAAATCGTAAAAGCTTGTTCTGTGATGTGGAATTATTGCGCGTTTTCCCGTCCGGACAGCAGGGAAATCAGCGTCGTTCTAAACAGCAACAATTTAAATGTTTTCAGCGTTTAAACATTACTAGATTTGGAAAGATTCTGATTGTTTTCATTACTGGGCGGTTGAAGGTAATGGTAAATTTGTGGAATTAAATCTGAGCTTTGTGGTAGCTAAGGAAAGTGATTGTACTGGGGAACGCAGGAAAACACACGCATGCCTCCCCCAGAAACAAAACCCCGCAGGGTCTCGCCCGGTCGGGGCTGATTTGCGTCCACGGAGTTTGAGGTGGTAACCGCTGACAAACATTTGGATCGTTTGTATGAGTTGAGTTGTGCCTGCTTATCCCTGGCCCCTGCCTGCTTCGGTGCTTTGGCTTTATTTTGAATACATGGCCAAAAAGTCTATAGGCTCACTATATTTTTCCAAGAAGACTTGAAAAAGGATCTTTGAAGCATCTCTCCTCCTAGAAATGCGTTGGCATTACAACGTGCAGAATTTGTTTTGGGAGTCTGGGGTCAATTGTGCGGATAGTGTGAGGGCGTTCGGCTTGGTGGTTTTGCGGGTACCGTTGGTCTCCAAGATGACGCTGCCGTTGTTAGCCTGTTCCTGCCAATGGGATTGAGACCATTTTGAGGATAAAATGTTGGCTTTGGTGTCTTGAGATGACTATTAGCACGTTTCTCACACAGGAAGGTGGAAATCTCTGAAGTGTATTAGGCGCTGGCCCTGGTGAACATCGTCTTCCTCAAACAGCCAAAGGATGCGGTGGTATATTTTGGGTGGACCGTAAGACATAGGAATAGAATTAGGCCATTTGGCCCATCGAGTCTGCCTTGATCGTGGCCAATCTATTTTCCCTCTCAGTCCCATTCTCCGGCTTTCTTACTATAACCTTTGAATACAGTATACCCAATGACTTGGCTTCCACAGCCATCTGTGGCAATGAATTCCAAAGATTCTCTACTCTCTGCCTGAAGAAATTCCAACCCACCTCTGGTCTAAAGGGGCCTTCTTGTACTCTGGGACTGTGGCTTCCGCAATGTTCCCTCTAACTTGTAATGGCCAGTGTGCGCAAAAATGTGCTGTGCCATTTCCTGTTTGCTCGGGGACAACAACACATACGCACTGAATAATTTCTTCAATGAAAACAGTATAAGCCACTTTCTGCAGACAAATCATGGCCAACTCCACCGTCCGCATCAGCAACTGGTTGTGTACGATCGTGAAATATGCCAACAGCACGTCAACGAGATAGAGGGTGACAACCTTTTGTGCGCCCGTAGCAAAAGATGCGTGCACGCGCACACCTTGGAGGATCTCCCAGTTGCCACCCACTTCAACTCTGCTTCACATTCCCATTCGGATATGTCCATACATGGCCTCCTCTACTGCCATGATGAGGCCAAACTCAGGTTGGAGGAGCAACACCTCATCTACCATCTGGGTAGCCTCCAGCCCCTTGGTATGAGCATTGAATTCTCCAACTTCCGGTAATTCCCTACCCCTATGCCAGTTTCACTCTGCCTCCTCCTCCAGCTGCCTATCACCTCCCTCATGGTTCCGCCTCCTTCTACTACCCTTACATTCCTCCTTCACCTTTCCTGCCTATCCACCCTTCCCCCACCCCTTCATCTTTCCCCTTACTGGTTTTTCACCAGGCACCTACCAAGCCTTCTCCTTCCCACCCTCCCCCCACCTTCTTTATAGGGCCCCTGCCCCTTCCCTCTTCAGTCCTGACGAAGGGTCTCGGCCCGAAACGTTGACTGCTCGTTTCCACGGATGCTGCCCGACCTGCTGAGTTCCTCCAGCTTGTTTGTACGTGTTGCTTTGACCCCAGCATCTGCAGTGTACTTTGTGTTAACCTGAGAGGGAACATGGGTCTTTTGATCATCTAGGGGTATCTGTACTTTAAGCGACAGGGGAAATCATCCACTTTTTCCAAGGTATTCCGGTGGATAAGAGTGTCAGACAGGGTGGTGTGGTAGATACAGGCTGACAGAGGACCTTTGCCTTCAGGGTATTTAGGGCAATGCCCAGGCTTGTGTAGACTTCCAAGAAAAAGTTATTAATAACTTGGAATAAAAGCTGAAAATACTGACAATAAATAGCAGCACAGACATCCGTGGAGGGAGAAACTGGGTCAATACTTAGCAAAAATATTGACGATTTCTTTTTTCCCCCTACAATTGTCACTTGACCTGCTGTGCGATTCCAGCCCTTTCGCTTCAGATTTGCATAATCGTTTTGGTTTTGTACCAGCTTGCAGCTTGCCCCGGTAATGTGCACGTACACAGGCACTGTTGGCTGTGTGAATCCGTGACTGAGTTGTGCTGTTCACGGTAGTTTCCATGGACAGGCATGAGGTGGAAAAGGGATTTTTTTTTAAACAAACAGTGCCATCTGCTGGCTGAAACGTGTAAGGTGCACACATTTAATCACGCAGGCCTAAATTATTCACATTGCAACCCAAGTCACTGAAACTAATTATTTATCAGACCTTGAAATTCAAGGAAAACAGAAAAAAAACATTTCAGAATTTGGTTACTAAATCTCCTGCGGACAGATATGGTTAAAGTGCAAAAGAACAAGGGGAGGGAATAGAAGAATGTCTTCTACTTAACGATAATAATCTGAAACAGGCTGTCTAACTCAGCAGTGGAAGCGGGTGTAGTCTTCATTTTTTTTTAAAAAGGACTTTGCTTTTATTCAGGGATTTAAAAAATGGGGACAGTCTCCTGTAGTGTGGAATTATGAGTGCAGCAGATCACTGTGCGGAATCCTTTTTCAATCACTACATTAATCCACTGCTGTGGAAAAATCTGTCCTTGACGCTAACCCAGCACCAACAGTACCTGATTGTGCCGCAATGTCAGTCGTTGTTGGTGCATTAGCAGAGACAGAGTGCAACCCTGAGAGCCGCATCAGTGCTCCCCCCCTCCCCTGGTGCCTATGGCCCAGACATCAGTGCTCCCCCCTCCCCTGGTGCCTATGGCCCAGACATCAGTGTCCCCCCTCCCCTGGTGCCTATGGCCCAGACAACAGTGCTCCCCCCTCCCCTGGTGCCTATGGCCCAGACATCAGTGTTCCCCCCCTCCCCTGGTGCCTATGGCCCAGACATCAGTGTCCCCCTCCCCTGGTGCCTATGGCCCAGACAACAGTGTCCCCCCTCCCCTGGTGCCTATGGCCCAGACAACAGTGTCCCCCCTCCCCTGTGCCTATGGCCCAGACAACAGTGCTCCCCCCTCCCCTGGTGCCTATGGCCCAGACAACAGTGCTCCCCCCTCCCCTGTGCCTATGGCCCAGACAACAGTGTCCCCCCTCCCCTGGTGCCTATGGCCCAGACATCAGTGCTCCCCCCTCCCCTGGTGCCTATGGCCCAGACATCAGTGCTCCCCCCTCCCCTGGTGCCTATGGCCCAGACATCAGTGCTCCCCCCTCCCCTGGTGCCTATGGCCCAGACAACAGTGCTCCCCCCTCCCCTGTGCCTATGGCCCAGACATCAGTGCTCCCCCCTCCCCTGGTGCCAATGGCCCAGACAACAGTGCTCCCCTCCCCTGTGCCTATGGCCCAGACAACAGTGCTCCCCCCCTCCCCTGGTGCCTATGGCCCAGACAACAGTGCTCCCCCCTCCCCTGTGCCTATGGCCCAGACATCAGTGTTCCCCCCTCCCCTGGTGCCTATCGCCCAGACAACAGTGTCCCCCCTCCCCTGTGCCTATGGCCCAGACATCAGTGCTCCCCCCTCCCCTGGTGCCAATGGCCCAGACAACAGTGCTCCCCTCCCCTGTGCCTATGGCCCAGACATCAGTGTTCCCCCCTCCCCTGGTGCCTATGGCCCAGACAACAGTGCTCCCCCCTCCCCTGTGCCTATGGCCCAGACATCAGTGCTCCCCCCTCCCCTGGTGCCAATGGCCCAGACAACAGTGCTCCCCCTCCCCTGTGCCTATGGCCCAGACATCAGTGTTCCCCCCTCCCCTGGTGCCTATCGCCCAGACAACAGTGCTCCCCCCTCCCCTGTGCCTATGGCCCAGACAACAGTGTCCCCCTCCCCTGGTGCCTATGGCCCAGACATCAGTGTCCCCCCTCCCCTGTGCCTATGGCCCAGACAACAGTGCTCCCCCCTCCCCTGGTGCCTATGGCCCAGACAACAGTGCTCCCCCCTCCCCTGTGCCTATGGCCCAGACATCAGTGCTCCCCCCTCCCCTGGTGCCCATGGCCCAGACATCAGTGCTCCCCCCTCCCCTGTGCCTATGGCCCAGACAACAGTGTCCCCCCTCCCCTCCCCTGGTGCCCATGGCCCAGACATCAGTGTTCCCCCCTCCCCGGGTGCCTATGGCCCAGACATCAGTGTCCCCCTCCCCTGGTGCCTATGGCCCAGACATCAGTGTCCCCCCTCCCCTGGTGCTTATGGCCCAGACAACAGTGCTCCCCCCTCCCCTGTGCCTATGGCCCAGACAACAGTGTCCCCCCTCCCCTAGTGCCTATGGCCCAGACAACAGTGTCCCCCTCCCCTGGTGCCTATGGCCCAGACATCAGTGTCCCCCCCTCCCCTGGTGCTTATGGCCCAGACAACAGTGTCCCCCCTCCCCTGGTGCCTATGGCCCAGACATCAGTGCTCCCCCCTCCCCTGGTGCCTATGGCCCAGACAACAGTGTCCCCCCTCCCCTGTGCCTATGGCCCAGACAACAGTGTCCCCCCCCCCTCCCCTAGTGCCTATGGCCCAGACAACAGTGTCCCCCCCCCCCTCCCCTGGTGCCCATGGCCCAGACATCAGTGCTCCCCCCTCCCCTGTGCCTATGGCCCAGACAACAGTGCTCCCCCCTCCCCTGTGCCTATGGCCCAGACAACAGTGTCCCCCCTCCCCTGTGCCTATGGCCCAGACAACAGTGTCCCCCCTCCCCTGTGCCTATGGCCCAGACATCAGTGCTCCCCCCTCCCCTGTGCCTATGGCCCAGACAACAGTGTCCCCCCTCCCCTGGTGCCTATGGCCCAGACAACAGTGCTCCCCCCTCCCCTGTGCCTATGGCCCAGACAACAGTGCTCCCCCCTCCCCTCGTGCCTATGGCCCAGACAACAGTGCTCCCCCCTCCCCTGTGCCTATGGCCCAGACAACAGTGCTCCCCCCTCCCCTCGTGCCTATGGCCCAGACAACAGTGCTCCCCCCTCCCCTCGTGCCTATGGCCCAGACATCAGTGCTCCCCCCTCCCCTGTGCCTATGGCCCAGACAACAGTGCTCCCCCCTCCCCTCGTGCCTATGGCCCAGACATCAGTGCTCCCCCCTCCCCTGTGCCTATGGCCCAGACATCAGTGCTCCCCCCTCCCCTGGTGCCTATGGCCCAGACATCAGTGCTCCCCCCTCCCCTGGTGCCTATGGCCCAGACAACAGTGCTCCCCCCCTCCCCTCGTGCCTATGGCCCAGACATCAGTGCTCCCCCCTCCCCTGTGCCTATGGCCCAGACATCAGTGTTCCCCCCCTCCCCTGTGCCTATGGCCCAGACATCAGTGCTCCCCCCTCCCCTGGTGCCTATGGCCCAGACATCAGTGCTCCCCCCTCCCCTGGTGCCTATGGCCCAGACAACAGTGCTCCCCCCTCCCCTGTGCCTATGGCCCAGACATCAGTGCTCCCCCCTCCCCTGGTGCCCATGGCCCAGACATCAGTGCTCCCCCCCTCCCCTGGTGCCTATGGCCCAGACATCAGTGTCCCCCCCCCCCCTCCCCTGGTGCCCATGGCCCAGACATCAGTGCTCCCCCCTCCCCTGGTGCCTATGGCCCAGACATCAGTGCTCCCCCCTCCCCTGGTGCCCATGGCCCAGACAACAGTGTTCCCCCCCCTCCCCTGTGCCTATGGCCCAGACAACAGTGTCCCCCCCTCCCCTGGTGCCTATGGCCCAGACAACAGTGCTCCTCCCTCCCCTGGTGCCAATGGCCCAGACAACAATGTCCCCCCTCCCCTGGTGCCTATGGCCCAGACAACAATGTCCCCCCTCCCCTGGTGCCTATGGCCCAGACAACAGTGTCCCCCCCTCCCCTGTGCCTATGGCCCAGACAACAGTGCTCCCCCCTCCCCTGGTGCCTATGGCCCAGACATCAGTGCTCCCCCCTCCCCTGTGCCTATGGCCCAGACAACAGTGCTCCCCTCCCCTGGTGCCTATGGCCCAGACATCAGTGCTCCCCTCCCCTGTGCCTATGGCCCAGACATCAGTGCTCCCCCCTCCCCTGTGCCTATGGCCCAGACAACAGTGCTCCCCCCCTCCCCTGTGCCTATGGCCCAGACAACAGTGCTCCTCCCTCCCCTGGTGCCAATGGCCCAGACAACAATGTCCCCCCTCCCCTGGTGCCTATGGCCCAGACAGCAGTGCTCCACCCCTCCCCTGGTGCCTATGGCCCAGACAACAGTGTCCCCCCCCTCCCCTGTGCCTATGGCCCAGACAACAGTGTCCCCCCCTCCCCTGTGCCTATGGCCCAGACAACAGTGTTCCCCTCCCCTGTGCCTATGGCCCAGACAACAGTGTCCCCCCTCCCCTGTGCCTATGGCCCAGACATCAGTGTCCCCCCTCCCCTGGTGCCTATGGCCCAGACAACAGTGTCCCCCCTCCCCTGGTGCCTATGGCCCAGACATCAGTGCTCCCCCCTCCCCTGGTGCCTATGGCCCAGACAACAGTGCTCCCCCCCTCCCCTCGTGCCTATGGCCCAGACATCAGTGCTCCCCCCTCCCCTGTGCCTATGGCCCAGACATCAGTGTTCCCCCCTCCCCTGTGCCTATGGCCCAGACATCAGTGCTCCCCCCTCCCCTGGTGCCTATGGCCCAGACATCAGTGCTCCCCTCCCCTGTGCCTATGGCCCAGACATCAGTGCTCCCCTCCCCTGTGCCTATGGCCCAGACAACAGTGTTCCCCTCCCCTGTGCCTATGGCCCAGACAACAGTGTCCCCCCTCCCCTGTGCCTATGGCCCAGACATCAGTGTCCCCCCTCCCCTGGTGCCCATGGCCCAGACATCAGTGCTCCCCCCTCCCCTGGTGCCAATGGCCCAGACAACAGTGCTCCCCCCTCCCCTGGTGCCTATGGCCCAGACATCAGTGTCCCCCCTCCCCTGGTGCCTATGGCCCAGACATCAGTGCTCCCCCCCTCCCCTGGTGCCCATGGCCCAGACAACAGTGTCCCCCCTCCCCTGGTGCCTATGGCCCAGACAACAGTGCTCCCCTCCCCTGTGCCTATGGCCCAGACATCAGTGTCCCCCCTCCCCTGGTGCCTATGGCCCAGACAACAGTGTCCCCCCCTCCCCTGGTGCCTATGGCCCAGACAACAGTGCTCCCCTCCCCTGTGCCTATGGCCCAGACAACAGTGTTCCCCTCCCCTGGTGCCTATCGCCCAGACATCAGTGTTCCCCTCCCCTGGTGCCTAAGGCCCAGGCAACAGTGCTCCACCCCTCCCCTGGTGCCAGAGTTACAGACATCTGTGCTTCCCTACCCAGGTCCCAGTGGCCAAGGCATCAGAGATCCCTCTCCTCTGGTACCAGGGGTGGAGACACCATTGACTCTCTCCCCGGCACTGGGGGGGACAGACATCAGCCCTTCCCCTGGAACCAGAGTTACATACATCAGTGCTCCCCTCCCTTTGTGTCAGGGGTGCATACAGTCAGGGAGCACTGATGTCTGGGCCATTGGCCCCAGCGAACGTGGAGCACTGATGTCTGGCCCAATGGCTCTAACATCAGTTCCCTTCCCTGACAAATGGTGAGGGTGGGAGAATTCTTCAAGAAAAACCAACCAGCCAGTCATACCGGTATCTGCATTCCGATCTTGTGGCCAAATGTGGAGCTCAGCACGGGGGGCTCTCTGCAGTGGGTCAACGCTAAGAGAATTTGGCACACCAATGTGGTTCTATTGTAGATGAAAAACCGAGAGGAAGACTGAATAAATATTCCATTATTATGGCCCCAATCTCCCTTTTCCATAGTTCAAACCCTGACCTTGCCCCGGTTCTGAGCCCCACATTTACAGCTTTCAGTTGTTTCTTAATTGCTTCTAGACATGGTGCTTGCTCTACTCCACCTGGAATATTATTCCAGACTTCAATGCCCGTGTATGGAGAATTTCACAATGATATTCCTCAAGGAACCTCCAACGCCCGTGAACTGTATCCCTTTATTCTCCTTTCGTGACCCACACACTTTCTGGTTGCAAGAAGATTGTTTTTTTCTGCCAGGAATTTCATGGCCCTTGATGTTTGGCAATTTTCTCCGTGCTGCCTTGTGCAATAGCTTGAAAAATCAAGCACAACGCTTTTACTAGATACTTTTTGTAAGCATATCTTGTGATTCGTTTGGTCTGCATAACTAGCTCTTTATAAATCAGTGCTAGTTGACCCTGACTAGAATTTGTCTGAGCTTATCAATAATTTGTTTCAGAATCAGAATCAGGTTTAACATCACCGGCATGCGTTGTGAAATTTGTTGTTAGGGGTCAAATATTACAATACATAGTATAAACTGTGAATTACAGTAGGTATATCTATATTTAGAAGTTAAATTAAATAAATAGTGCGAAAAAAAGTAGTGAGGTACTGTTCAATGTCCATTCGGAATTCTGATGGCAGAGGGGAAGAAGCTAAGAAGTGAAAGGCCTTGAGAGAGTGGATGTGGAGATGATGTTCTCTATGGTGAGAGGGTCCAGGACCAGAGGACACAGCCTCAGAATAGAGGGGTGTCCTTTTAGAATGGAGATGAGGAGGAATTTCTTCATCCGGAGAGTGGTGAATCTGTGGAATTCATTGTCACAGGCAGCTGTGGAGACCAAGTCTATATGCATCTTTTGACAGATTCTTGATTGGTCAGGGCATGAAAGGGTACAGGAAGATAGGAGATTGTGGCTGAGGGGGAAAATCAGCCCTGATGAAATGGTGGCACAGACTCCATCAATTCTCCTTCTATGTCTTATGATCTTAAGCTGTTCTTGAATGGTTGAGTGTGTGTCTTTAGGCTCCTGTACCTTCTTGTTGGCAGCAATCAGAAGAGGGCATGTTCTGGATGGTGACAGGAAGAGGGGGGGGGGGGTCCTTAATGATAGAAGCCGCCTTTTTGAGGCACCGATCCTTGAAGATGTCCTGGATACTGGGGGCGGGGGAGGGGGGTGGTTAGTGCCCATGATGGAGCTAATTTTACAACTTTCACAGCTTATTTTGATCTTGTGCGGTGTCCCTCTCCCCCCCCCCCCGCCCCCCACCACCACCCTCCATACCAGACAGCAAGGCTCTCCAAATACACTCCAACACTTCACCACTAAGGAGTTTGATGAGTTCATCGTACTCCTTTTCACAAATAGCTGTTCCACTTCAGTATATATTACCTTAAGTGACACTCCCACTTCTAAATAAATAATTAGTAAACATGGGATTGTTAGGAAGAGCAGTATTTATTGCCCATCTCCAATTTCTCATCCTGAATGGGTGCAGTTTGTTTGCACAGTGAGTTCCGGCATTTGGACCCAACAGTGATGAAGGGACAACAACACACAGTAAAACTCCAATATTCTGGAATACAGGGGACATTGGCGGTGTTGAATGGTTGGATTTTCTTTAATTATACCCCAACACAGATTTAATTCACTTGTTTTTTTTAAAAAGATATTACACAGTATTTTAATATTTTTCCAGTGAACTAGGTGGGTTTAGAGAGCACAGGAGCTAAGGCTCCAGGTAGGGAAGAGGGAGGACCAGTGCAAGGTCCCAGGGAGCGGGAAGGGAGTACAGGAACTAGGGGCTGGCGAGTGCATAGGGAGGGGGAAGTTCAAAAGAACTGATGCTGGTGAAAAATAAGGCGATATGCCAAAAAACATTGGGAATTCCAGAGAGTCAGAGAATGGATGATTGGAATTTTCCTGTAATCAAGGATAGGTTTGAGTGTCTAGGAAGGAAACATGGCGACAGTACAACAATGCACCTTATCCTTTCATGTGCTGGAGACCGGAGGTTTAGTAGGTCCAAAAAACGTTTCCCTTGATATTCTGGGGTGTAGCCTTCAGGCTTGTAGCCTATTGGGAGAATAGGGGTCACCAGTTGGGCTGGGACCAGCTCCCAATATAATAATCTCAGAATTAACTCAGCAAGTCTCTGTGTCCACCCTAGGCACAGCTAAGACTGTCTGAAGGGGTTTGGCTCACGCCAGGGTAGTCTTGCGCTGGGCTTTTACTGCCTGAGCCTTGATGGACACAGGACAGATATAGCAGCTCCACAGAGATCCAGCAGCCTGGAGCTTCAAAGAACAAATGCTTGGCTTCTTCTTCGTTCTAGTGTGTTCCTCTATCAGTCCCCTTACAAGGGAGCACATGCCTCCGGGGAAGGAAGAGGCCCTTAATGATACAGTACAGTACTTGCCAAGAACATAACAATTAGACGAACACCTCCTGACCGGTTAGATCATTACCAGGCAAATTTTCAACGTAATTGCTGAGATCAGAGGGCCATATGTTCTGTGGGCCATTATCACCGACGCTTGCTCAAAACATTTACACTGTAGCAGTGATTCACAAAGACAGCCCTCACTTTTGACAGTTGCTTCCAATTGATCGCATTGTTTAATCAATTTCGTTCACTGATAACTCTGCACAGCTCTGCAAACACCAACCAAAGCATTAACGGTAAATGCCCGTGTCTCAAACAATTTATGTCCTCATCGAGACTGCATGAAATCAACTCTGGGCCTGCATCAAGGGCCTTCACACTTTGGCTAGTCAGTTATAATTATAGACCATTCTGGGCAATGCCAACTGTGAAATTCAATTTTTTTTTCAGATTTCTCTGATTAGTCTTTAAGCACTTATTATTCAGCATAATCTTTTATCTTGCGAGGAAAACACGACGATTTCCAGAAGAAACTTAACTCTCAGAAAAACGACGACACCTAATTATTTGGAATTGCTGGAAGAGGTGGATTCAGTCGTATTTCATTCTCTCGGGTGTTACTTTGGAGACCATAAGATATTGGTGCAGAATTAGGCCATTCAGCCCATTGCATCTACTGTGCCATTCCATCATGGCTGGTTTATTTTCCCTCTCGACCCCAATTCTCCTGCCTTCTCCCTGTAACTTTTGACACCCTTCCTTGATGAGTAAGGGCGTCAAAATTTCAATAGCTCCATTTAATGTCAGAGAAATGTATGTAATATACATCCTTTTTCTTCGCAGACATCCATGAAAACAGAAGAGTGAATGACAGTTAAAACCTTACAGCCCTGAAGCCCCTCCCAAGCGCAGACAGCAGTAAAGCAACGACCCTCCCCCACCCCAACCCACTTCCGCAAAAAAGTAAACACGAGGAAATCTGCAGATGCTGGAAATTCAAACAACACCACACAAAATGCTGGTGCAACACAGCAGGCCAGGCAGCATCTATAGGAGAAGCACTGTCGACGTTTCGGGCCGAGACCCTTCCGCAAAAAAGTGTCAGCACCCTCCACCCACCCAGCAAGTATTAACAAAGCCCCCAATAAAGGCCATGATCTGCAGAACAACAAAAACTAATCGTTCACCTGACAATTCGACATACCACAGGCTCTCTCCCTCCCTAGTAAAGGAAAAAAAGAGGTGTCCTCTTTCATGGCAAAGGGGGAGGCATAACAAAACAACTCGCTGATTTACGATGCTAAAAGACTGTAGCACTGTTTTTTTAACCCCCGAGTATGGTGACCTGAGAATTGGCAACAACCTCTCACCCACCAACGAGAGAGAGAGGGGGACGGAGACAGAGCACGGCTTGCTGACTGCAGAGCCTCCGGCAGCTGATCCGCTGTTCCGTTCTTTCCTGCGGCACTTCAGTCGGTTGCACCAGCTTAGAATCGACCCACGCACAGGGCCACGAAACCTCGGAACCCTGAAGGCGCGCTCGTCATCTAGGCCGCGTCCTTGGTATAGTGAAAAGCTGCCAGCCGTGAACCCCCACCACCGCAATGGATTATGGGAGAATGGGGTTAAGGACAATAATTAACTTCCGCTTTTAATATACTCAATGACTTGGCCATCACAGATGCCTGCAGCAATGAATTCCACAGATTCACCACCCTCTGGTTAACGGAATTCCTCCTCATCTCTGTTCTAAAGGGACATCCTTCTATTCTGAGAACAACACACACAAAATGCTGGTAGAACACAGCAGGCTAGGCAGCATTTATAGGGAGAAGCGATGTTGACGTTTCGGTCTCGGCCCGAAACTTCAACATCGCTTCTCCCTATAGATGCTGCCTGGCCTGCTGCGTTCCACCAGCATTTTTGTGTGTGTGTTGTTTGAATTTCCAGCATCTGCAGATTTCCTCGTGTTTGCTCTTCTATTCTGAGGCTGTGCTCTCTGGCCCTAGTCTCCCTCACCATAGAAAACATCCTCTTCATGTCTGGTCTAGCTGGTCCTTTCAATGTTTCTTAGCTTCTTTACCTGCAATTATTATGGAGCACTCCACAAAACCGATGACAAACAAGCCCACGTTCACCAGTAAAGTATTAGGTAAGATTAAGGAAGCTGGAGAGCAGAGTGGGCAACCATCAGATTATGTAACTGGATTATCAAATGGATTCATGTTGGAGTTGCTGTTGTTTATAAATTTTATGCAAGTAGTTTTGAAAAGACATAATTACTCAGTGCAACTTTCCTTATTTACTTTTAACATGGAGACCATTCAGCCCATCAGTTTATGCAAACTCAGAGAACAATCCCAATCCCCCACTAATCTTATCCACATTCCCATCGCCTTCCCCCAGATTAAACCGACCACTTACAGTTGGGAGCACTTACAGAGACCAATGAACCTACCAACTTGCTTATCTTGGGATGTGGGAGGAAACTAGAGGATCCCAGAAAAAATCCATGCGGTCACAAGGAGAGCAGACACACTCAACACCAAAAGTCAGATTGAACCGGTTGCTGGAGTTGTGTTGTGCGGTACTTTAGAAGGTCCCAGGGATCCAAAAGATACATCATAAATAAATTCTTTCATTTAACTGATTTGTCATTTCTAGTTCAGTCTTCACAAGCAGTTTAGTAAATAAAATATTTCAATGGACTGGCAGTATCTTACCAGGCCAGGCTGGAATTTCTTATTAAAGTCATTATTGGGTGTGAACAATAAAATATTATTGACCTTGTTATTGATGCCTGTGCACCAGAACTAGATTTAAATCAGAAGATTTTATCTCCGCACCACAGGAAACACAATGATTACATTTGGTCATTGTGACACTCACTGGTTTATTAGAAGACTGCCTGCACAGCCACTGTACTTCGTTGCAAAGGGAGGCAACAAGTCATGGTGAGGACTTCATCTTTTTAGAGATAAAGTATTAGGAGTCATAGACAATGTATTTGGGATAGAAATTTTAAGGATTGGAAAACACAAATTAAGTTAAACATACCAAGATAATTTACAAAAACATCAATTTAAGAGAACATCGATTTTCTTTGGCAATTCACCAATGTGCCAACGTCTACTGTGCTCCCCATTTGCTTCGGAGTAATGGAGGTCGGTAGGACTCATTTACATTAGTCTGACCATAAGACGGTAATATATAGGAGCAGAATTGGCCCATCGAGTCTGCTCCGCCACTTCATCACGGCTGGTCCGTTTTTCCTCTCAGCCCCAATCTCCTGCCTTCTCCCCGTATTCCTTCATGCCCCAACCAATCATGAATCTATCAACCTTGGCCTTAAATACGTGTAAAGACTTGGCCTCCACAGCCACCTGTGGCAATGAATTCCACAGATTCACCACTCTCTGGCTAATTTTCTCATTCTCATTTAAAAGGACACCTCTCAATTCTGACTCCGTGCCCTCCCACCATAGGAAACATCCTTTCCACACCCACTCTTCTTGAAGTCACATGAAGACCAGAATAGTTTAGGGTGACAGATTTCCTTCTCTAAAGGACTTGATGCTCTAGGTAGGATTGTTTTTTAAAAAAACAATCTAGTGCTACTGTTAGAGAGGCTAGTTTCTTTTCCCCATTCCAGTTTTATTTATTTTATATTATTGAAATTCCTCAACTGCTCCTGTGTGGTTTGAACTCATGTCTTTGAATCTATGATTCTGCAATTAATAATCCAGAATTACTGCTTCTAGTCTACTAATTTAACAATGGTGGGAAGAAGTCATTTTGCAGTGGGAAGACAGAGGAAAGCATAGGGGGTTGCTCATAGGTTGAAGAAAAATCTGTGGAAAGTTTTAAAAACAAGCAAATTCCAAACAGAAATTAGGAATCAGGCTATCCATACAAAGGGAATGGATCTGATAGTTACCTAACCAAAGATACAACACAAGCAGCAGCAAATAAAATCTTACTGTGTATTATGGCATAACATTTTATCACAAGATGACACTAAAAGCACGAAAAGAAAGCTGAGGCTCTCTGGAAAAGTTACAAAGTCTTCAGGACCAATTAGTACCGACATGGATATGAAGCCAGATTGATCTGACTGTTGAGAAAGGTTTTTGAGTATTATAAAGATTTACATGGCTCTATCCGATTCTTTTGAGAGAAAACAAACACACCGATTCCCTCTGCTTCGCCACTAAAAGTCACTGGAGATCACGTCAGAAAGCATCTCGCAGCAAATTCCTAGCAGTTAAAAATCAGGGCACAACAGATGTGGCAGCCATCGTGAATCAATAGAGAAGGTTCGACATACCTTTTCTTACTCAGATTCCATGCTGCTAATTCTATAAATGAGACGACTTTTCAAAAAAGCACCTAAAAAACGATTATAACCTGTCAAACGTTCTCAAAATCTTGGTTTGCGACTTATTCTGACGATGTTGTACGTGTTCAGGCCCGGAGCGTCAAAACCAGTAGATAGGCCTCTACTGTTGAAGGGGAAAAAGTTAAAGAGCTGCCCGTCTTGAGCTTCGAGGGACACGGAGGCCTTGTTGAACTTCAGGACGCACGGGTATGCTTTCTCAAATACGATTTGAAAAACCCTTTCTTCTAGGTAACAAAGCTTGATAGTCCTATACTTCTCGGGTATCAAGGTTTCAATGTGAGGGCCGAACTGCTGCATCACCAAAACCCCTCTCTTGTCTTTCTTTACCTCGTAAAAGGTCAAATTTGAAAATGTGTAGTAGCCAACGTAAGGCTTGGATTCGGGAGGCGGATGGAGGATTCTGTCGCTTTGGCGGAATGCAGACTCCATTGCTGGGATGAGGTAATTATAAACCCCGGCAGTCAAGTCTTCCTCTTGGGGCCGGGAACCCGACATTAAAATGATGAACCCTATTTTGAGGCGAGGAACCAGGGAGAAGGTGGCCGAGTAACCATCCAGATCGCCATCTTTTTTGATGACATCGTAGCCCAGCTGCTCGCTGATTTCCCACGGCGTCCCCGTCCCGCTGACGAAGTAATCCTCGGAGCACTTCAGCACGGGGGTGAGCATCACCTTCAGCGTCTCGGCGCCCAGGATGCGCTTGCGAACGACCCCCAGCAAGGCCATGCACAGCTTGGCCAGGTCGGCAGCCGTGGAGTACATTTGGCCGGAGGGCCGGTACCAGCCCAGGTCGTAGAGCTGAGCCGGTTTGCCGTTGCTGTAGACGCCGACAGCTAACTGAGCACGAACCGGCGGGCTGAACTCAAATCCGGTGTGCTCCATTCCGATCTTGGTAAGGATGTGCTCGGTGACCCAGCGCTGGTAGTCGGCTCCAACAACCTTACTGGCCAGAACGTGAGCCAGGAGGGAAAATGCTAGGTTGCTGTAGTGACATCTGAGGAGGACAGAATATTAGACCGTCAGCCATTTCCATGCGTGCGTGCGTACCCTTCCTTCTATGCATCCAGTAGAACTATGCCACACGCCATTTTAAGTGGGGATATTGGGTCTAGCTTTCAGTTTATTTATGCAGATCCTTCCACCCCTTCGAGCCACACCGCAGTTTAACCCTAGCCTAATCACGGGTCAATTTACAATGACCAGGGAGGAACTCCACGCGGTCACAGGGGGAACGTCCGAACTCCTTACGGGCAGCGGCAGGAATTGAACCCGCGTCGCTAGCGCTGTAGAGCGTTGTGCTATCCGCTCCGCTCCCCCACCCCCACGACAGACTGGAAAATTGGACCTGCTGCATAAAGAACTGTGCAGCATTCAAAATGCACGTTTTGAAGTATTGGCGAGGTGGTACGAGGTGGTGGTTGCTGCCATCGGCGGGAACAGAATGATGCGCAGTGGTACATTCACCAGCTCCAATTTCCCAGTCCGACATTGCTAGCTAGACCCTGCTGCCAACATGCGCAGGCTTCAATACCCCCCATCCCATTTAAATTGGGGGGGGGGGTGTATCGTGTGACATAATTCATCATGAGGAATGATAGTTAAGAAGTGCTAAATGTTTAAGATACAAAGCAACGGCATGGTAGTATAAAAGTTAGCACAACGCTTTACAGTGCAGATGACACGGGTTCAATTCCCGCTGCCGGCTGTAAGGAGTTTGTGCGGTTCTTCCCTGTGGCCAGGTTTAATCCTTCAAGTCCAAAGACTTATTAGATGGTGGGTTGCCCCATGATTCAGCTAGGGCACAGCTAAAAGGACTGTATTTCAATAAATAAACTAATTTGTTATCACTGATAACTGAAAAGTGCTTCTACTTTTACATAATTTTTATTAACTGTGGGTGAGTTGTAACATATCTCCATTACATTGGTATTAAATCTCATTTAAGGTGCTTTAGAAATATAATACCTGCCTTGTCCCACTAAATGTTTAATCATCAGTGTAATCATGCTGCAACTTTGCAGATTAGTTACAATGGCTGTACCAAGTCAAGCAAATACAATACCTTCATCGACCACCTTATTAGGCACACCTGCTCGTTGATGCAAATATCTAACCTATCAATAGGCGGCAATAGTCAATATCTAATCATTAGGCAACATCTCAATGTGTTAAAGTACGCAGTTACGTCAAGAGTAAATATCAGAATGGGGACGAAGTGTCATCTAAGTGGCTTTGACCGCAGAGTGATTGTCGGTGCCAGATGGGGTGGTTTGAGTATCTCAGAAACTGTT
Organism: Hemitrygon akajei; assembly: GCF_048418815.1. Taxonomy (NCBI): domain Eukaryota; kingdom Metazoa; phylum Chordata; class Chondrichthyes; order Myliobatiformes; family Dasyatidae; genus Hemitrygon; species Hemitrygon akajei. Next base: position 24,544,741 of record NC_133152.1, on the reverse strand, counting down.
GATTTCCTGGGATTTTCACATACAACAGTCTTTAGAGTTTACAAAGATTGGTGTGAGAAACAAAATACTTCCGGTGAGTGGCAGTTCTGCGGGCAAAAACGCCTCGTTAATGAGAGAGGTCAGAGGAGAATGGTTCAAGCTGACAGGGAGGTGACAGTGAATGGGCTACAGTTGAAGGCCGTGAACATCCAGACAGTGACCATTTTATTAGGTACAGTGGGTACTGAATAAAGATTGGGAGTCCTGCCTTAGGCATTTGTCAGGCAAGATTTCATCAGAGGATTTATATCCCATAAATAAATATTGGAACATTTCACCGGGTAGTGGTGGTTCATTGCATGCAAATTTAAGCTACAAATTGTAGGAGAACTAGGATTGCAGCAAGTCAGCAATTCTTTAAAAAGGCAGAAGTTTCATGTTCCGGTCTGTCAGCGTTGGCGGATGACATAAAAGCTGAACTCACACCTTGTACCAGGATCTGCAATGAGTAAATCATCTCTCAAGAGATCCAGTGCCATCTGGGTATTCCCTTCCCAAAGTAGACTTGTGGACCTGAGTCGCCTGGGCAATCCTGCAAATCATTTCAGACAACATTTCAAGATTTTGGCACCAAAAAAAAAAATCCAACACGTATACAGTTTGCCGTGACCATAAATGGAAAACCCATTAAATGCCCAGGGGCCAGGGAGAACATGTAAAGCCAACTGGTAAAGCAACTAATTGGGTTGGGCAGTGAAGTGGCACAGCTGCCACCCCAGAGTCCAGAGATCCAGGCTCAATCCTTATCTTCGATACCATGTTCTCCTTGTGAATGTGTGGACTTCCCCTCGATCCCCTGGTTTGCTCCTACACCCCAAAGACCTACCGATTGGTAGGTTTATAGGACAATATGAGTTGACCCTATACAGTGAAGTCGAGACAGAGTCGGAGCGTGCGAAGCGGAGCAAAGTCAGAGCGGGGAGTTCTGGAGCCCGTCCAACAAAATCGATGGCGGGCAAGGCTTGCTGGGCCGATTTGAAATGGTTGGATACGGGCCGGAATGTGGTGGCAAGGTCCAGGGCCAGAGCGCAGGAAAGTGACAGGGACTGCCCGGGTCTTGGTGTGATGGATGATCTGATGTTTGGACAATTTAAACGCTGGGCTGGATGGATTGAAAAGGCCGGGTGCTGGGGACCAGAGGCGAGGGTTGAGTTGGTTCTGTACGCTCCTCCGTGACATTTACTCCTCTCTCTGTGGCGCTGAGGCTGAGGCTGTGGGCCTGCTCAGGATGCTCTGGTCTTTTTGTCTGCAAACTTCACGACAATTTGCCCTGCTGTGAGATGAATTGAGGCTGTGGGCCTGTCCTGGGCTTCACGTCTATGGACTCACTTTCATTCTGAACGCTGTTGCTTGTTTTTATAGTCTGCACGATTTGCGTTTTTTTCCCTCTTTCTCTCTGCGTTGGTCTTTTTTTTAAAAAACGGGTTCTTTCGGGTTTCTTGTTTTGTGGCTGCCCGTAAGGAGACGAATCCCAAGGTTGTGTAATGTATGCATAGTTTGATGATAAATGTACTTTGAACTAGGTAGGATGGGAATGTGTAGAGAGTAGATCATTAGTGGAATTAGATTGTTCAGAGAACCAGCGCTGACTCAATGAGCTGAATAGTTTCCTCTGCCACAAGGAAATTTCGAAGTGAGCTATGAGGTTTGTGGGTTAACATGAGCAGGTAGAGGTTACAAAGTGTTACGTGTTGTGTGATACTGCTTCTCCCCATTCACGGGCATGAATTTAATTCTCATTTAGAGATACAGCACAGTAACAAGTCCTCCCGGCCCAAAGAGCCACTGCCACTCATTTACACCCATGCGAGCGATTACCCTACTAATGCGTGCATCTTTGGACCGTGGGTGGAAACGGGAGCACCCAGAGGAAGTCCACAGTGGTCACAGGGAGAGCGTGCAAACTCCTTACAGACAGCGGCGGAATTGAACCCCGATCCCGGAACTGAACCCTGCCTGCCCTTACCGCGTACCTGGGTCGCTGGAGCTGTAATAGTGATAGGCTACGCTTTCGTTCGTCACACAGGCATGCCTGTTACTGCGGGGAGCCCGGCGGATCCAGTGGTCAGCAAGATCATTCTGGTACTTCCTGAACGCCCCCCACCCCCCAGTCCAATTTTCCAACATATACTTCTGAATTGTACAAATCCCCAGGCGCAGGTGTGGGAAATAGTTTGGCCATACTGTGCATTGTGCTCACTTTGACTTCTGTAATGTTAACTCCTGCTCTGGACAATGACAGACTAACTTCCTAAAATGATTAACTGGACAATAATTAATGGGTCTCGGTCCGATGCACATCTCGTTTGAGCAGCTTTCCAACTCACCTGATAGCTGGCTGGCCATTCTCTTCAACGTCACAGATGATACTTTGGTGGCGGCTCTCTCTCTCCCTAGAGATACCAGGTCATCTGCTTCATATTTATGTTCTGAGTCTTTTGAGCTTCCCAGTGGGTTTTTAATACTAAAGTTTTTGACATATTTTGTAAGTGGATCATCCAAAGACGCGATTTTTCCTTCCTCCCATAGTTTATACAGCATTATAGTGGGGAATATCTTGGAAATGCTTGCAATCCTGAAAAGAAAATTGATTATGATTATCACAACATTCTTTACTGTAAAGTATTTCAGATTTACCAAAAGTAGTAACAGTGGGCAGCCGTCGATCCCAGGGGAACATGGGTTTGCGCCTCTGGTGGACTGTGGCCTCTCCAGGGTGCAAGCCTGGCGGGAAGATTTGATGAACCAGCTGTTGCCCATGCCCCCTCTCCAAGTCACTGTAGTCCAAGGGAAGGGCAAGTGCCGATACAGTTTGTCACCAGTGTTGTTGCAGAGGTTGCTGGAGTGAAGTTGTAAACAACATCAAACTGTCTTAGGGACCCCAGCTCCGGATTTCTTCCTCACGGTGTACTCCCGAGGCCTTCCCTGTGGGTGGGTATGGCCGCAAGGTGGCGGAGCTTTAAAATCAGTTTTCCTTCTCCTAGGCAGGCTGCTGTCCAAGGCTGACCAAGCCCCACCTGCCCAAAGATTTACCAATATAAAGCAATTGCCCTTTTTAGGAATGAAAATGTACAAAATTAGTCACAACAATCTTCTAATAAACCTGTGGACTTCATTGCTATGGACGGCTGTGGAGGACAAATCATTGGATATATTTGAAGTGAATGTTGGTAGGTTCTTTGTTAGTCTGGGTGAGAAGGCAGGAGAATGGGGTTGAGAGGGATAATAAATCAGCCATGACAGGATGGCGGAGCAGACTTGATGGGCCAAATGGCCTATTTCTTCTTCTATGCCTTATGGTCTTCCCAGAGGATAACAGGACCTCAATTTTTTAATGTATATTGATGACATGGTATCGAGTGTATATGGCACAATATTAAAATTGGCAGATAACACAGAAGTTAAAAGTTATTGAGGATTGTGAGTGAGCGTAATGTAGATTTCAAGGAGACAGAGACAGACTAGCTGGAAGATGACAGGTAAAATTTAATACTGTGAAATGGGAAATTACTAGTATTGGTAGCAATAATGAGAAGAGGCCAAAAGGATGCAATCTGGAGATTCACTGAAAGTCGCAGGGCAAATAGAGAAAGTAGTTAAAAGACAGGATCCTGGGTTTTATGAAGTGAGGGACAGAACAGGGTAGTCATGTTAAAACTTTATGAAACACAGGTGAAACCACAAATAGAGGACTGGGTACTGTTCTGAATGCCATACTTTGGGAATAGTTTTCAAAAACGTGCAAAAGAGATTTATTACCACGATTCGGGGAATGAGGGACTTTATTTGAATACAATGAGGGACTTTATTTGGTTGTAGTGCTTGCAATTAACATGGTTAAAAGGAGACCTTATTTAAAATCATGAAGGGTATAGACATGGGGAAAATCGCTCCCACTGGCAGAGGGAGTCAGGAACCAGGAGACATGGATTAAAGGTGAATGGCACAACTCTCCCACCATCTAGGACATCTTCAAAAGGTGATGCATCAAGGAGGAGGCATCCATTACTAAGGATCTGATCAGTCAGGGCATCAAAGGATATGGCAAGAAGGCAGATGTCTGTGGTTGAATTGGATCTGGGATCAGCCATGATGGAATGGCAGAGCAGACTCAATGGGCTGAATGGCCTGATTATGCTCCTATGTCTTGTGGACGTGACCTCTTCTCATTACTACCACCAGGGAGGTGGTACAGGAGCCGAAAGACACACACTGAATGATTCAGAAACAGTTTCTTCCCCTCCATGAAATCATGAACACTACCTCGTTATTTTTTGCACTACCTTTGCAATTAATAACTTTTATGCCTGTCTTTTGAAGCACTGTACTGCTGTCACAAAACAACAGATTTTGCATCACGTAGGACCATGATAAAATATACTTCTGATATAAAGATAGTAGAGAATGCATTTAATTGCAGTGTTCAGAAAGGAATTAGATAAGTTTTTGAAAGGAAAGAATTTGTAGGTCTATGGAAAAAGGACAGGACTAGCTGGGTTGCTCTTAAGTAGCCTCCTTCTGCATTGTAACCAGTCTGTGACTCTGCAACATCCAAGTATCATGACAATTATAATATTTGATTCTTTAAATCTTCATTTATCTGCAATAAATTATCGTGCAGGGAACTTAATTAGCAGTATAGTTGTTAGTTGGTAACACTGCAAACGACGTTGCATATGAGGATAATAATATCCCTGTGCCCGAGTCTGAGAAGGGAGTTACAGCGGGGGGGAGAAGAGGTCCCGATATCAGTGGGAACATGATAAGTAAAAGAGGAATAACCTACAGGGCTTACTTGTGTGGCAGGGTTTCCACATGGAGATAAATTAAGGGTAGTACATGGATGTAGGTCAACAGGTGTTATGGTTGAAACAGAGGAAGGGTGAATTGAAATAGGAGGAGATAATTAGTGAATCTTCTGAGGCAAACTAAAATGATGCAGATGTGGTGTTTCATTCCAAACTAAATGCCAAGCCAGCACAGTCACACAATTTAATTTCAGATCACCAAAAGCAAAAGAGATATTAGATTTTAGATATTAGAGAATATTAGATTTTAAAACATATATAGACTGACTGGGAAAGAAGCCATTCGGGGAGGTGGGGTAGGAGGGGAAGTTGCAGACGGGGAACAACTGAAGCTGAGCAATTCAAACAGATACAACGCAACTCGGAGCAGAACAGGATGATGAGAAAGTGGACCATCAAGCTCAAATAAAATGGCACAAAAAGATCATTGTAAAGATGCATCACTGAACTGTGTCCCAGCCAGAATAAATTAACATTGCAGAGAGTGCAAGTTATGCTCGGCTGATCAGTCAGCATCTGTGGAGAGAGAATCCGAGTTACGTGGCTGACCTTTGAATAATTTAAGATACAGGAGGCCATGTGATAAATTGACAGGCCCAAGGTGCTGAAGTGCAAGTGCAGCATAAACTCTACGATATACTTTTACATCAGGAATAATCAGGCCATTGTGAAGGATGGCTTAGGCCACGGCTTCCCACCCTCGGGTCCACGGACCCCTCAGTTAAAGGTAGGAGGTCCATGGTGTAAAAAAAGTTGGGAACCCCTGGCTTAGACAATCTCACTGGTTATAAAACATAAGGAGCAGAATTAGGCCATTTGGCCCATTGAGTCTGCTCTGACATTCCATCATGGCTGATTTATTATCCTTCCTAACCCATTTTCCTGCCTTCTCCCCGTAACCTTTGACAACCTTAACAATCGAGAACTCTGCTTTAAATATACTGAATGACTTGACCTCCATTACCAACTGTGGCAAAGAATTTCACAGATTCACCACCTTCTAACTCAAGATATTCCTCTTTACCTCTTTTCTGAAGGGAGATCCTTGTATTCTGTGACAGTGCCCTCTGATCCTAGACTCCCCGTTATAGAAAACATCCTCTCCACGTCCATTCTATTTAGACCTTTCGGTATTCGATAGGTTTTAATGAGATCCCTCATGATTCTTCTCAACTCCAGCGAGTACAGGTCCAGAGCCATCAAACGGTCCTCACACCTTAACCCTTTCATTCCCAGGTTAATTCTCTTATTAAAACCAGCCAGTCTTTGAGAGGAGGTTTGTAGTGTCAGCATTCTAAAGATAATTAAAGCGAGCCACCTTCATCATTTGATCTTGTGATTGATGAAGTAACATAACCTCTTGTAAATATTTTACATGTTACATTAATGAGATGGGGTGGTTTAATTAAGTAATGTGGCATTACTTATTGAATCAACTGTCAAAGAAACAAAGACTTGTGCAATGTGCAAGAAAGGAGGCAGTGCAAAGTTACCTGTAAACAGTATATTCATTTGGTGGAGGCGAAAACTCATCTGAAATATTTTTTTTCCCAAAATTTCCAGTCCACAGCACGGTGTCATTAAATATTACAATAGCCGAAATGGACGGCAGACTCATTGGATGTATTTGATGACGCAAAAGGAAGTCAATCTGTATAAAGACAGAAATATGCACCTGATATTTAAAGACAGAAATATAGTTTTTGCCTAACTCCTGACTGAGTGGGTGGATCTTACCTTTGTACATTTGGAATACTGAATACACACAATTAATAGTGATTCTGCATCTGACATCACGTCCCCATGTTAGCCATGGCAAAGTGACAGCACTCTTGCCTCCAAGTCATAAGATCATGAGTTCAAGTCCCACTCCCAACTTGGACACATTAGTTTAAAATCGATTGCAGTATTCAGGGAATCAGCATCGTTGGACAGACAGTCTTTTGGAAGAGACATCAAAGAAAAAAAAACCTGAAAGCATATGCCAATAGGCTCAAGGACAGCTTCTACCCCCAGTGTTACAAGACTATTGAATGGTTCCCTGGCACAGTAAGATAGACTTTTGGCCTTTCTATATACCTTATTATGATCTTGAACCTTATTTTCCACCTGCACTGCGCTGTCTCTGTGGCTGCTAAACTTTATTCTGCACTCGATTATTGTTTTAGCTCGTATCACCTCAAAGCAGTGTGTGATGAAATGATCTGTATGTACAATATGCAGGACAAGCTTTTTACACGCAGCGATAATAAACCATTCTAATTCCAAAAGATCCCTTGACACCATCCAAATGCACGCAAGTGTGGTTTACCTGGGAGTTGTTTGTGTGAAACTACTGCGCACTTTTGTCTCATGTTTCCCACTGTGTAGTTATTGACTGCCTTGAAGCAGTGAAAGGCACTATATTAATGCAATATACTAAGTACTCAAACGTGAATTTAGCCAAAATGCTTGCTAAGTACTTAAATTCCATTCTTTTAAAGTCATGTATGTTTTGCAGTCTTCTTTCTATTTGCTTTTCTGCAAATCTTTGTTTACCTTTCACCAACTCAGTGAATTCAAACATGAATCATCTGTAATCCTTTAATTTCCCTGCCTTGTTCAGATTGTTTCATGTTATCTCAGCTGCAGAGTTCTATTAATCTAACAAAAAAAGTCAATCCTTTCGTATTTGCTTTACTGTTTTAATCCAGATTAAAATTTGTCTGCCACATCTCGATCCAGTGGCACTAAAAAAAAGAACAATGGTGCAAATCTCACTAACTTTTGCTAATGGCTAACGATGGAACTGCCATTGTTTAAATGTTATAATTCCTTTTGTTACTTTAGGTGAAAAAGGTTATTTAAAAAAAAGTTGTCACACTTAAGAATTCAGCTTTTGGAAAATGGAGCACAAAGATGCCAGCTATGACGTTTCAGTGGGGGCGAACTCTGCCATGGATGGTCCCAAGCCTGGCTGTGAAAGGAGGAGGGTTGGGCATGTGGTTAGTAACCCCATCCCGTAAAAATTCAGAGCTACAGAGATGCCAACAGAAGCTCCAAAGACCTCAACCCTGGGAGAGGAAGGATCTTCACCTAGAACATAAAACATAGAATAGTACAGCACATTACTGGCCCTTCGGCCCACAATGTTGTGCTGACCCTCAAACCCCGCCTCACATATAACCCCCCCACCTTAACTTCTTCCAAATACCTTTCTAGTAGTCTCTTAAACTTCACTAGTGTGTCTGCTTCCACCACTGACTCAGGCAGTGCATTCCATGCACCAACCACTCTCTGAGTGAAAAACCTTCCTCTAATATCCCCCTTGAACTTCCCTCCCCTTAACTTAAAGTCATGTCCTCTTGTACTGAGCAGTGGTGCCCTGGAGAAGAGGCACTGGCTGTCCACTCTGTCTATTCCTCTTAATATCTTGTATACCTCTATCATGTCTCCTCTCATCCTCCTCTCCAAAGAGTAAAGCCCTAGCTCCCTTAATCTCTGATCATAATGCATACTCTCTAAACCAGGCAGCATCCTGGTAAATCTCCTCTGTACCCTTTCCAATGCTTCCACATCCTTCCTATAGTGAGGTGACCAGAACTGACACAGTACTCTAAGTGTGGCCTAACTAGAGTTTTATAGAGCTGCATCATTAAGAAGATGTATAAATTAATGGAAGCTGTAGCTGTTTGGGGTCTATGCCCCAGGAGGGGTAATGGGCTCAAGGAGAAGATATTAAAACAGGAATTTCCTGTTGAGTTGTATCCAATTATCAAGCAGATAAATGTACAATTTTTTTTCCCTCAGGAGCTGACTCAGAGAGGAGAAGGCGATCTCTGAAAGAGCAATATTTATTACTTAGAGGCTTGTGGCAATGCCATCCTTTCACAAAATATTAAAAGTTCACTTTTAAATTAACTTTTTAAATATTATACAGATTGCAAAACAATCATCGGTTTGTACAAACTTGATTTCAGCATCTTAAACGTTGGAAAAGAGCATTTAAATTTCACAACATTATACTTTGAAATATTCGGCTACAATACAGAAACATGGAATCGAGTTCTATTCAGGACAAAATGACTCGGTCTGTAATAATTGTGGCTTATTAATAACTAAAAGCTCTTTTAGACCTCTACGACAAAGTGGAGGATTTTCAGAGGATTGTTCATAAGTCTACTCAGTAAACACCTGAAATCCCTGTTGATGCGTATGCTGTCCCTGGACTCTGTGAGGGAGACTGTAAACATCAGTGCCTTCCTGTTAAAGTGCATTGAATCATCAGGAGTTCTATGTTAAACTCAGCAGCTGGGAAATTGCTATCAGTTTCAAAGAATAGGGAAAATAAACACAGCAGCGTTGACACCTTCACTGGATCCTGGCTAATGTACTTACAAACCTTCTCCAGAGCTTCTTTTAGAATCGGTATGGGGTGTTCCAACGGTACGGGCCGGGGATGCCTCGGGCACATTTCCACCGGTTTAACCTCATTAGATGAAATATCTTCACCTGAAACAGAAAAACAACACAGCAAGAAGAGTTGGACAACTCTGGTTCTTGGACAACATCATTGTCACTGAACAGCAAAGGGGGCAGTTCATTCAGCTCGGTTGGAGGCAGAGAGTGAAGGATGGTGGGAAGCAGCAGGCAGGGGAGCAGCTGGTTAGTATTCAGGTCAATTGCTCACAGGAAATTAGCAGCCTACTCTGTACGGAATGGCACTAATGATACCAAAGTTCATTGCCAAGTACAGTAACTGATGACAGTCCTTTCACTTACTTGTGCCTTGCTTTGGAAGCTTGTACTGCCAAACGAAACAGCACGTCATGGTGATGGACACAACTACAAAGAAGGCCATTCCAAGTTGAGGCCATTTCAAAGCCTTTATGTAGCTTTTCTTCGCACCTTCCCCGTCAGCACACTGTCGAAAAAGAAAACACAGACAGATAGGCACCCCCTTGCTTCCTCCTCCGACTGCCACTATGCAATGAGGATAGAGATCCCTACTACTCCCCATCTCCAGAGGAGTACTCGCTTTGCAGAATTTCATGCTGTTGACGGGTTCACAAGTTCAAAGCTATCTTTAGCCAGCCTGCAATAACAGAGGAACCAGCACAGAGATTGCAACGTAATGGAAATAAAGAATCTATAGTGAAGTTCAGCTCAGCTTGTACATGTCACCGGCAACCACTGAACCAACAGAATAACAGAGGCCATCCTTCATCCAGCACGGACTTACGCATATTTGACCAGCTCCAGTTGATCCTTTAATAAGTGAAATGAATGCTTCTCAAGAGGTTCGGTGAAAAGAGGCTGCGACTCTGGTGCGCCCAGGTTGCCTAGTGATAGGCAAACCTACAGACTTAGGAAAGCAGATAAGTAGCATCAAGACCCTCCGAGAGGACCACAGCCTTGTCTTCGGGTTTAGACCTGGAGATCTATGTTGGTTGGAGTCAGGGCCTTGCGCTATGCCTCTTGGTAGGGTCAGCCATGCCAAACAGGCCAGACTAAGAGTGGCCCACTGGTCCTCCAAATTCAGGGTTCAGCTCAGGGCTAACGACCCTGACTGGTAAAACAAAATTGTTACGGAAACAGCAATGAAGAATCCTTCTACATCTGAGTGCGACGGTATTCCTGAGTCTCCACCCGGGACTGGTGTGACTGACAGTAAACTGAGGGGAAGCTACCGACACGATGAAGGAAGCCCTGAACACTGCCAGTGATGGAGGGCCTTCACTACAGCCGTAAATGCCAGCATCAAAACAGGGTGGACACTGCAACAAGCTGATAATTAAAAATAAACATTTAGAACCACGAACAAAAAGCTTGAGCAAGGCCACGGTGCAAGTTGAGTGAAAGATCAATAAATTCTTCATTACATTGGTTGTCAAGATTTTGTAACAGTTTTCACACAATTCAGTCTACGGACCCTGAAAACCAAAGGGATCACACTTGACCTACGAAAAGAGTGTATTGGAACAGGAAAATGTCTTGGCTTAAGCTGCAGTTATATCTAATCATCCAAGAAGACAAAAGTGCAATTCTTAGAGAACTACCTGAAAAGGGGGAAGTGAATTCCAAAGATAAGATCATACTCAAAAGTTCAAAGTAAATTTACTTTTCAAAGTGCATATACCTGATTGTTACCCTGAGATTCACTTTCTTGTGGGCATACACAATAAATCCATTATATAATAATAACCATAACAGAATCAATGAAAGACCCAGGAAATGTTAACTATTTACATTTTAAGATGCCTTTTAAAGCTTTGGAAGTGCAGAGAAAGCCCAGACTCCCCATCTTGAATTATAAACATTTTTACCATTGTCAGAAGTTGCTCACATCCACTATTGCCTGTGTGATGAGGAATGGCACTTTTAAGATTGGGGTGACTGAGGACAACAAGAGACTTTGAATAGAAGGATGGCTCCAGCACAAGGTCCTGGCTAGAGATCTTTCAGGAGGTAGAAGCAAGGGTTGACCAGACCTTCCCTCTGCGGTTATACAGGCTCAGAGAATAACCTCAGCCTGCACCCAATGTTGTGAATTCAAGCAATCGATTACAAGCCAAAATTTCTCATCATCTAAATGTGAATTAGTAATTTTGATTATGGATCTGTGCAGAATTCAGCAAGGTAGAAAATATATATTTCCCAGTAGCAGTTTATCATTCATTCACCCGCCTAAATAAAACAAGACTTCCTGCTCAACATTGCCTGATGGACTATGGACCAATTGTGCATAACAGCATCAACAATATTGCTAGACAACTTTGTCAACTGAAAAAGAAAATGCAATCTGTTATGGTGACTCGTGCAAGTTGATGATGAGGTTCTCATATAGTTTTGCAAATGCCTTATTTTGGCTATGTTATGTTTTGTAACTGCAAAACACTGAACCAATTCAAAGGAAGACACGGGAGTCCGAAATGCGAGTCTAACTTTGTGTTAACTTTGACCGAGGTGCGCACGTATCATGTGGTAGGTAGTGTGATGAATGATGTATGCAATTCATGTGTTTTTATGTACAACCATAATGAATTTGATAAACACCAAAGAATGCTTAATCAAACAATACACTTACATGATTACTCAAAATATAACTGACATTTTAAATACATGATTTCTAAAGGATTATCAGAGCATGCGAGAAAGGGTCCACACTATTGAGTCACAGAGATTATTCTTGAAGTTTCTGATAAGACTTGAGCAATGCCACATGTAACTGAATCTTTAGGGAGCAAATAACAGGAGTGGGAAAAGAACAACTTCTTTTCATCCAGCTGGCTCATGCATTGTGACATCTGGTGCAACACATTACTATTCTTCCCCATCACACCCGAGCATTATAACCTCCTCGGAGACACAGAATACTAAAGGAATAGGGATTAAAATGAAAATGCCCCTCTTCATTCCCCGTAGACCGGGAGATGATCCTGTCCTTGATTAATATCACACAGAAGGAACATGCCAAGATCCTAGTGTCCACTGTGAGATGCAACTGGACCACCATTCTATCTCGAGATAACCACCTCTTGACATCTAACCAGTATTGGTCTTCGATGACTTGAGACTCAGCGTTGATTTTTATTTTCTTATTTAATGAGATGTAGTACGGGACAGGCCCTTTGAACTGCGCCGCCCAGCAACCGCCCCGATTTAACCCCAGACTAATGATGGGACAAGTTACAACGACCAATTAACCTAACCAACGGTACGTCTTTGGACTGTGGGAGGAATTTGGAGCACCCAGAGGAAACCCACACAGTCCTGGAGAGAATGCACAAACTCCTTAGAGACAATCTTTACCTTTTGTCACTCATTCATGTCCTATGCCTGGACAGCTCATACATCATATTCATCCATCCATACATCCAGACCCACACATCTTCCAAAATGGACCAGGAAATGAACCAGATTCGGTAGCATTTAGGGATGGAGAGTACATGCTTGCCCAGAATTTATTGCTTTTTAAAACTCATTTTCTAAACTTTTATCAGATCATATCTATGCTTATGGTTCTCTAAATGGAATAATCCCAGTTCCTTTTACCTATTTGGATAACTAAAGGCGGTGTAAACGGATGATTAATCCAGTCCTCCTCCACACCTTCTACAAAGCTTCAACCATCCTCCAGTCAGTTACCTTCTGCCAAATGGATTTGAAGAACAAATTTCCCCAAATCTATTTCCAGAATTAGTAAAATGCATTAGAAGGCATTACACGAGACCAAGTTTTATGAACATCTACAAACAGCCTACGTCAGAGAAAAAAAATGTTGTTTTTGTCTCATAAAATTATCATTTTTTTTAAAAACTAAGTGAAGGTGAAGGATGCAAGTCCACAATGTGGCTTGCTGAGATGAAGTAAATCAAGAAGCATTTTAAAAAATTTATTTCAAATACTACCAGAACTGAGTGCATACACTGGATTAAAAAAAAAACAACTAAGCATCCATTTGCATTTGCCACCATTTGGCTCTTATACAGGTCAATGGTTTTAACACACATTGTAAAATGTACACTCAATTTCCCTCCACAACCAACTGCATGTGACTGGGAAGCAGGGCAATATTCTGCATGTTAGGTATAAAACACTTAAAAATTATTGCTCATAAGCCTTAACGTTAATTAGTTCTTCACTCGACCTATCACTGCTCCAAGTCATTCTTCGATTTCATTTTCTCAGCAAAATGCAACCACATCTTTATTGCTTAAAATTAAACATATGAAGAAAATGGCAATCAAGAGTATAACCATAATTATATGTTATCACTTCATTGTCAACAGGAAACTCACCCAACGGTGTGCTTTACTCAATGGTGGCATATCACAAAAATGTCTTCGATGGAACACGCACCCCAGTGTTTAAATCATGGGATGCTTGTGATGAAAGGCTGCAAGTGCTTTGGTTCTGACAATTTCAGATCATGTGAATTACCAACGTGCTCTGCTCTGTCAACACAATTTCTCCTTTCCTGACGTCATAATCCATGGGTTTATGTCTTAATTCTACAAGTGGGAAGCAAAGTCTTTAATCCTCCTATTTAATTCACTTTTGACTGAGTAGATTTCTTTCAAGAGGTAAAGTAATACCAAAAGTACCAGTTTACTGTAATTATGCCAAATGCTTCGTTAATGACTGTGCTGAAATCATGCACTTTGGCTGCAACTCCCTACCACTGGATTCAAATAGCTTATCAGAGAGTATTCCCTAATCAAATATGCTATCAAATCTGTTGGCATACTATAGCATTATGCTTAAAAATTAATATGACTACTTTAAAGAATTTTGTTTTAAATAGATCGTGCAAATTTTAAAACCAAGCTACTGATGGCAGCTGTCCTCTGCACACAGCTAAGTGTGCATGTTTAACAGAACAAACACCAGGAAATCTGCAGATGCTGGAAATTCAAACAAAAACACACTCAAAATGCTGGTGGAACACAGCAGGCCAGGCAGCATCTATAGGGAGAAGCACTTTGAAAGTACTTTCAAATCTCTTACTATCTTTCCTTTCAGTTAGTCCTGACGAAGGGTCTCGGCCCGAAACATCGACAGCGCTTCTCCCTATAGATGCTGCCTGGCCTGCTGTGTTCCACCAGCATTTTGTGTGTGTTGATGTTTAACAGAAGTCAGGATAGACTAAAAACACACACATGCACAGAGTACATATTATGGGAGAGAGTTAAAACTTTATCAGAAGGGCAGATAAAAACCCAAAGGGCATACAAACAAACTAGCGTGAGATTTAAAAGCAGACATGCAATAAAAAAACTACAGGAAATTCCAATTTAATCATGTTTTCTAAAGCAAAAGCCAGGCTAGATATTGATTGTTCATTGTCAAGATTCTCTTTCTTTGAATCTCATTGTCTTGAAAGACACCCAAACATGAAAAAGGGAGTCTTTGTGCAGCACATTCAGCTTCTGTTGTCTGGTCACATCTTGCCACATTTACCAGGAAAGACACATTATCTGCCTCAGAAATACTGCTGTCTGCAGGGCAAGCACCATCCAAATCTACAACCTTCTCCTCTTTAAACCGACACTTCGGGGATCTGTCAGAACTGCTTAGTAATATTTAGCTGTCAATCTAAATTGGTCCCTAATCCAAGATGTGAAATAACCCATCAAGAGATGCTCTCTTCCTTGACCCATTCTGACCCCACCAAACTTATAAAAACAATCATAACGAGTATAGTCCAGCAGCATTCAAAGGTCTCAATAATAAGTATGTTCAACAGCAAGTGCCAAGTCAGGAAAACACTTCACTGGATAAAAGTTCCACATTCCCTTCTTGCCTTTGTAAACCGTCCCTAGAAAAAATAAACTGATTCTGTTTGGTTCCGTAAGGATTATGTAAAAACAGGACATCAATGGAAAAGAGTAACCACAATTAGAAAAAGACGCTGTAAGTATAATCATATTATTTTAGTAAAATATTAGCTGATGTGAATAGAGATCAAATAGTTGCATTCAACTGAGATAAGCAAAGCCTGCCTTTATAAGCAGATATTTCCTTTGTGGGCCATATGACAACTGGAAGTGGGTTGGCCGGAATAGTTTGGTTCTCAGGGTGGTCTTACAATTCTACCTGTATTTTCCAGGGTCCATCACTGGCTGGGAGTGTAAGATCAGCAGTCATGCTGCATGAAAACGAGCCCTTCGGCCCATCTCTTCCAGGCCGACCAGGAGTCCCATCTAAGCCAGTCACATTCGCCCGTATTTAGGCCATGCCCCTCTAAACCTTTCTATCCATGTACCTGTCCAAATACCCTTTAAATGTATCTGCCTCAACCACTTCCTCTGGCAAGTCATTCCATATACTGGCCACTCTGTGGGTGAAAAATTGTCCCTCATTTTCCTATCAAGTCCCTTCCCTCTCTGCCCTAAAGTTCTTGATCTCCCACTCTTGGGAAAAAGACTGCACACATTGACCTCATCTTTCTGTCCTGCATGGTTTTATACGCCTCTGTATGATCACCCCTCATTTTCCTGTGCTACAATGAAAACATTGCAAACCTGCTCAACCTCTCTCCATAACTCAGTCGCAGAGTCTCAACAACATCTTCATAAATTTACACTCTTTCCAGCTTAATGACATATTGGAAGTTGTCAGACCTTTAACATTTGAATTAAGTCTGAGCAAGTCAAGAAACTACACAGACAAGTCTTTGAGATTGGGAGTAAAGTCTTCCACTCTGCCTTCTGCTTGTATGGAACCATCTCCACACCACATCAACGAAATGGAGGAAAGGTTTCTCCCAGCCCTGACCTATCATTTACCTGTGGTAGGGCAGATGGCCAAACCTGACGTCAGTGGAATGATATTTGGAGGTGGTGGTTTGGGAGGCAGTGAGGAACAAGAAGATGAGGGGATGCATGTAATTCACTTATTCGTTGAGACACAGCACAGAATGGGGCCTTCAAGCCATACTGCCCAGCCATCCCCAATTCAACCCTGGCCTAATCACAGGACAATTTACAATGACTGCTACATTTGTTCTTGCTGAAGACAAACGGTACAGGTGAACGCTAGAACATTTTATTCCCAGTGGCTCCAGCTCATCACCAAGTGTGCAAACCAGCTCCAATGTCATTCCTGGATCCTAATTAATTGCATTTGTTTCTGATGGCACCCCAAGCCAAAACTGGGGAACTTAATTGTGAGCAACGCACACAAAATGCCAGAGAAACTCAGCAGGTCAGGCAGCCTCTGTGGAGAGGGATAAACAGTCAACATTTTGGGCCGAGACCCTTCATTGGGACCTAAAAGGAAGGGGGAAGAAGCCAGAATAAGAAGGTGGTGGGGGGGGGGGAAGGGAAGTACAAACTAGAAGGTGATAGGTAGGTAGGGAAGGGGGGAGGGTTGAAGCAAGAAGCTTGGAGGTGATGGGTAGAAAAGGCAAAGGGCTTGAGAAAAAGGAATCTGATAGGAGAGGAGAGTGTTCCATGGGTGAAAGGGAAGGAGGAGGGGCACCAGAGAGAGGTGAGAAGAGATGAGGTAACCAGATGCCAAGGTGGAGAATTAAAGAAAAGAGAAAGGGGAGGGGGAAAGTTAGAGAAATCGATGTTGAAGACATTAGGTTGGAGGCGACCCAGGATATGAGGTGTTGCTCCTCCAAACTGAGAATGGGCTTACTGTGGCAGTACAGGAATCCATGGGCCGACATGTCAGAATGGGAATGGGGATTGGAATTAAAATGTCTGGCCACTGGGAAATTCTGCTTTTTGTAGATAACAATAAACAATAATTTTGGTTATAGAACACTTTTCATACAGATGATGTAGTTTAAAATGCTTTGCAATGGGATAAAAGTACAAACATGAATATAAAAGGCAAAACTATGTTAGTTAAAAGCGAAGTTAAATAAATAGGTTTTGAGCTGGAGTTTAAAAGTATCAACTGAGTTTGCATTCGTTACAGTTTTGGGTGTTGAATTCCACAGTTTAGGAGCATAGCTCAAAAAAGCTGGCCTGCCAATTATCTTTTGAGGGAGATTGTTTAAGTTTAAGAGACCAGTGGAAGATGACCCATGAGCTTGAGCAGGATTATAAAACAAAAACAATTCTGTGATCTGCTCTGGTCCCAGACAATTAAGAGAACTTTAAAAATCAATTCTAAAAGATACAGGAAGCCAGTGCAGAGTAGCTACTATGGGAGTGATATGTTCCCTCATCCTGGTTTTGGTTTGAAGTTTAGCAGCGGTGTTCTGAATGAGTTGAAGTTGGCCAATAGAATGCTTTGGAAGTCCAGTAAAAAGAACATTGCAGTAATCTAGTCTATTCGATATAAAGGTGTGAATTGCTTTTTCAGCATCAGTATGTGACAGAAACGGATATAACTTTGCAGTATTTATTAGGTGTAGAAATGTTGCTCCTCATTTTCTTTATTGGGATTTAAAATTCAAATCTGAATCAAGGATAGCACCCAGGCTAGATATCACAAGGTGACCCAAGTTCCCAAGTTTATCAAAAAGTTTATCTTTTTTTGGCCCTAGGACTAACCAAAAATATTTCAGTTTTATCTTCATTTAGTTTTAAGAAATTATTACTCCTCAGTTTGTTTATTGCAACCAGACCAGAAGTCAGAGAAGATGGGGTGTTATCATCATCAGACTCAAACGAGATAGACAATTGTGTGTCATTTGCATATCTGTGGAAATTGGGTTTATGCTCTCTAATGATGTCTCCTAATGGAATGTATAAGGAAAAGAGTAGGGACCAAGACAGCTTCCCTGAGCAATGCCAAAAGGTGCATTGTATCTCTTGGAAAATTGTTCTCCAAGACAGACAAAAAAAAAGATACATGATCAAAAACCAATTAAGGACACTGAGAGATGCCAACCCAGTTCTCAAGATTATCTAGCAGAATGTTGTGGTCAATTGCATCAAAGGAAGCACTTAGATCCAGGAGGGATTTTCTACTTCAGCAACTTGCTATCCTTCCCCAGTGACTCTGCTGCCATTGGTGCTTTCTGGGTGAGGTCACAGTATTTAAATACCCGCCGGAGCTAAGTGCTAACAACTTACTGATGGTACTGTCATTACATACGTAGCAGGCTTTAACATGTGAAATGACACCAGTACCCATGCCCTAGATGTGTTAAGAACAGTAAGATCAAGTAAATGTAACGTTCAATAAAAATTTTGCACAGAACTTTTCAACTACAGTGGTACCAGCAGTAGTTTTCTTTATGGAGTTCAACACTACAACTGCAGAAGGAAAATTAAGATGTTTTGGAATATTCTTAGGAACTGTACAAAGGCACAAATAGAAGCAAATATCATGGCAACAAAATTTCAGTTCAGTTTATGCAACAACTACTCATCTGAGAGTCAGGATTTCTCTCTTTTGGGAACTCAGACTTTAGAACAGGCGTCAGACACTAGAAGAAAGAAACCAAAGTGTCTGAAAAAAAACTACTTCAGAATGGCTTAAAGAAACAGTATTGTGTTATTGAGGTCAGTTATCAATATTTGAGTGTGGATGTATACAGGCAAATATGTATATCATCTCAATATGTGACAAGAATCCAGCAACACTTTAGAAATTTAATTACGTAGAACAGTACAACAGGAACAGGCTCTTCAGCCCACAATGGTCTGCCAAACTAATCTAATCTCTTCTGCTGGCACATGATCCATAGAGTTTAATTCACTGCATAAACATGTGCATAGCTAAGAGTCTCTTAAACACCTTTATCATATCTGCCTCCACCATCACCCCTGGCAGCACATTCCATGCATCTACCTCTGAACTTACCTCTCTCGCCTTAAATAAATGCTCTCTTGTATTAGTCTTTTTGACCCTGGGGGAAAAAAAAGATACTGGCTGTCTATCAATTTTATTTCCTTCCATTAGGTCTCCGCTCAGTTTCTGCCAATCCACAGGAAGCGACCCTAGTTTGTCCACCCTCTCCAAAGCCTTGACATCTTTCCTATAACGGGGTAAATGCATAACTCCTGATGTGGCCTCACCAGAGTTTTACAAGTAAGGGAACATAATTCCCTACTCTTGAGCTCAGTGCCTCAAGTGATAAAGACATGCCTTCTTTACCACCCTATGACTTGTGCACCCTTATTAATTAGGCACGGATGATGATCAGCTCATCTGCTGAGGGTGTTTGAAATAACAAGGGTCATCATTGAAAATAAATTAAAAACAATAAATAACGAGTAACACCTCATGTTATTGTCAAAAGTCAATAATAATGAATTTTGGTCATTGGTGTGGTAGGAGTTAACCTTGGGTCAAGATGAAACTGACCGACTCCATGTGCTTCACTGCTGTAGCTGTGCCATAATGCACAACCTGTGACTGGGACCGAACCTCAGGCAGAAGATACTAAAGCCCTTCCCCAACTGCCCTGCATTTTTTTTTTAAAAAAGACATTGTCAAAATCTTTAAGAAATTTTCATTGCCTCTAAAAACAGCTCAGAGAGCAATTAAATTACAAAACTTAAAGATTTATCACTTTGTCATCCTAGAGTTTAGGAAGATCAAGGAAAGAATAAAATGAATCACTTAAATGTACTTAAGTTAAACAAATGACAATACTATCTCATAAACATGCTGGGTGGCTAATTCAAGACTGCTTTTAATAGGAATGGTATAATGCTTGATGATAGCAGTACACTTCAAGGCCAGAAGTTGCAGATTCTGTTCCTTGGACATAATCCAAAATGAGAAAGCATATTCATGTTGGAAAGTGCTTCACACAAGTATGACATTATTCCACGTCATCCACTGGAACAATACAAGAAAGGTAGACTTCACAGCAAATAAGAGTGCAACATACTGCTTTCCTACTGCCTGTCGAGACAGGAATGAGCTGGTGATGATGTGGACGTGCTGCTCCAATGCTGGACTCAGGAGGTGTGTGATACCAATGCCAAATCTTCTATTTCAGGATATTTTAATACCAAGATCATAGTAAACTACAAGATTCAAGGCATTACTGGTAGCAGTTCCAAAACTAGGGTGCATATTGGAAGAACTCCTTCAATACATCCAATTAAGCAAGCATGCCATTCAAATTGTACAAGAGGGAGGGGTTACTAACTTAAAAAAATGTTATTTGAACTTCTGAGAATTGACCACTTACCGGTAAGTCAATTCTTAGTACTTAAGTGTATACATGCTAAATTTTTAGTACTTTTCTTTTACTTTTGATAATTTAACACTTTTGAGCTACTTCTGTCTTTGACCAAACTGCTCCAAAGCCTTTGATGGGAACTAGTTCAAGGTACATTTATTATCAAAATATGTATACATTATACAACCCTGAGATTCATCTCCTTACAGGCAGCCACAAAACAAGGAACCCATTTTTTAAAAAAGACCATTAAACACAGTGTTCAGAAGGAAAAAAACCCAAATCATGCAAACAATGAAAGCAACCAAATAGTTTTCTGAACTGAGGCCCACAAAGAGGGTCCATCCACAGAGCCCCAGTTCAGCGCAGAGCTGAGTAATCATCGTGGAGTGCAAGCTGGACTGGCCTGTCCCTCGTCTCGGGCCCCGACACCTGGACATTTTCAATCAGGCCCAGTGCCTAAGTCGTTGCTTAACCATTGGGCTCAGTTGCTTCAATATGCTCCAAGGCTTGGGCCCCACATCAGTAGTCCTGGGACACTACCTTTAGGATCTGCTGTCTCCTTTATAAACTGGATTAGACCACTGCATTTTATAGGACCTCCATACATCAAGGCCTTGTACATCAAGTCCCGCAGGGCCATAGGCATTCAACAATAGCAAGACAGTTTGAAACCAGCTCAGTACACAAGCATTTTGCCACATCATCTCTATGAAGTAGCAAGGGAGACTAAAATAAATGGTGAATTACTTAAAATGCTGCCTTTCAGGCACAAGTTACAATGAATTCCAAAAGCAGCAACCAATGAAACACGTACTTCATTAAAGAGGTGAAAGTCTTTATGTAAAGGTAAACAATGCAAGTTGCATTATTCTGCAATGGCATCTACACAGGAGTCCCTTCATGAGTACAAGAGATCCTGGGAAACCAGAGCAACACACACACACACACACACAATACTGGAAGAACTCAGCAGGGAACCACTGCCTTTTTTAAAAAAAACGTTTTATAAGATTTGTACTTTTTAAATAAACTCAGCATTTTTCACACACTGGCAGAATCGGTATAGCAGCTAAACTAACCGTTTATCACCTTTCTCATTTTTCATTGGCTAAGTATTAGCACATTACCCACATAATGTAATTGTTTAATTATGTAGCCTATTAATTCATTCATTCCTACCCAAGGAATTTCTCTTATCTGATCTGTAAAAGTGATAAGATTTTTCAGAAGTGCCATCTTTATTCCTTTGTCTTATACCGCCTAACATTAATTCCCCTCTTAGCTTCTCAGCTCTGTTTAGTTTGCTCAGTATTTGTATGTTTGTTTGTACTCTAAAATAAACTGAAACTTTGGAATTACAACTGCTCGCTATTTTGACTCAGAATGGGGAAATGATAAAGAGAGGGTGGGAGAGGAAAAGTATTACTGGAAGTTGGAGTAATCAATGTTCATGCCATCAGGTTGGAGGCTACCTAGACAGAATATAAGGTGTTGCTCCTCAACGTGAGAGAGACTTCATTGTGGCAGAAGAGGAGGCCATGGATTGACATGTCAGAATGGGAATGGGGATAGGAATTGAAATGTTTGGCCACTGGAAAATTCTGTCTAAAACTTTTGTGGATGGAGCGGAGGTGTGCAAAACGGTTCCCCAACCTATATTGGGTCTCACCAATGTAGAGGAGGCCATATTTGAAGCATCAGATACAGAAGACGACCTAGACAAATTTACAGGGGAAGCGTTGCCTCACTTGGAAGGACTGTTTGGGGTCCTCAATGGATGTGAAGGAGGTGGTGAATCGGCAGATGTAGCACTTCTTCCGCTTGCAGGGATAAGTGCCAGGGATAAATGGAGAGGGATGAATGGGAGGAAGCGGAGATTGGGGGCAGGGGAGGTAAAGATCTGTTTGGTGGTAGGGTCCTGATGAAGATTGCAGAAGTTACGGAGAATGACATATTGGATGTAGAGGCTCATAAGGTGGTAGGTGAGGACAAGAGGAAATCTATCCTTATTAAAGTGGGGGGAAGATGGGATGAGTGTTGATGTCTGGGCATTGGAGGAGAGGCAGGTGAGGGCAGCATCAATGGTAGAGGAAGGAAAACCCTATTCTTTGGAGGAGGACATCTCTGATGTCCTGGAAGGGAAAGTTTCATCCAAGGAACAGATGCACTGAAGGCAAAGGAACTGAGAAAAGTTTCCCTTCATAAACCCACTCTCCCACTCACACAATAATGGCCATGGGCTAATCGCACTGCCAATGTGATCTGAACTACAGGGAATTAGGTGGTAATACATAAACACAAGAGATTCTGCTAATGCTGAAAATTTTAGGTAACACGCACACAATGCTGGCGGACCTCAGCAAGTCGGGCGGTAACTAAGGAGGGAAATAAACAGTGGATGTTTCAGGGTGAGGCCTTGTTCAGGAACGGAAAGGAAGGGGGCAGAAGCCAGAATGAAGGGCCGGGGGAAGGAAGGAAGTAGTAAAAGCTGGCAGGTGATAGGAGAATGAGGAGGAAAAGTGGGCGGTTGGTTGAGGGGTGATGAAAAGAGGAGGGAGTAGATGGAAGTAGTAAAGGGTTGAAGGAGGAATCGAATAGGAGAGGACAGTGAACTATTGAAGAAAGGGAAGAACTAGAAGGTGGTGATAGGTAGGTGATGAGAACAGTTGAGAGGGTAATCAGAATGGGAAGTGGAAAAAGAGAAGGGAGAAGAAATTTCCAACTCCAGGTACATTTCTTCTCCTCAAAGTTCAAAGTTTCTTTTCCCCGAAGTACATATGCCAACTCTGAGATTCGTTTTCTTTCAGGCATTCACAGTAAATCCAAACACAATAGAATCCATGAAAAACTTCACACAGCAAGACAGACGTACAACCAATGTGCAAAATACAACAAAACTGTGCAAGTGCAATACATAAAAAATAAATAAGCAAAATAAATATCAAGAACATGAGATAAAGAGTCCTTGAAAGTGAGTCCATAGGTTGAGGGAACAGTTCAGTGAAGAGGCGAGTGATGCTATCCCCTTTCATTCAAGATGGTTGAAGGGTGATAACTGTGGTGTGGGTCCTGAGGCTCCTATACCTCCTTCCTGATGGCAGCAGCCTGGATGGTGGTGTCCTTGATGATGGATAGAGCTTTCCTATGACAGCACTCTTTGTGGTTGTGCTCAACGGTGGGGAGGGCTTTACCAGGAAGGACTGGTCTGTATCCACTATTTTTTGTGGACTTTTCCGTTCAAGGGCATTGATGTTTCAATACCAGGCTGTGATGCCAGTCAGGATACTCTTCACTGCACATCTATAGAAGTTTGTCAAAGTTTTAGATGACATGTCGAATCTTTGCAAACTTCTGAGGAGACATTGCTGTGCTTCCTTTGTAGTGGCACTTACGTATTGGACACAGGACAGATCCTATGAAACGACACCACCAAGGAATTTAAAATTACTGACCCTCTCTACCTCTGATCCCCGGATAAGTACTGGCTCATGGACCTCCGGCTGTAGTCAATAATCAGCTCCTTGGTCTTGCTGACCTTGAGTGAGAGGCTGTTGTATCACCCCTCAACCAGATTTTCAATCTCCCTCCTATATGCTGATTCACCACCAGATGTGGTTTGGCCAATGACAGTGGTGCATCTTTGCTGAAGGAGATTGGGGAAATGTGTCCAACCAGAACTGACTGGGGTCTGCAAGTGAGGAAATTGAAGATCCAGTTGCACAAGGAGGCATTGAGGCCTAGATGTTGGAGCTTGTTGATTAATTTTACAGTTATGATAGTTTTAACTGCAGAGCTGAGTCAATGAAAAGCATCCTGATGTATGTATCCTCACTGTCCAGATGTTCCAGTTCCAGGGTTGAGTGAAGTGCCAATGAAATGGCATCTGCTGTTGACCTGTTTTGACAGTAGGCAAACCTGAGTGGATCCAAGTCACTTTGCAGGCGGGAGTTGACATTTTGTCACCAAACACTAGAAGCACTTCATCTCACTAGGTATGTTAATGCTTCTGGTACAAGAACCTCAGGACCCACACTACCATATTTTGGAGCAATTATTATCCTGCAACCATCAGGCTCTTGAATCAGAGGGGACAACTTCACTCACCCCATTTCTGAACTGTTCCCATAACATATGGACTCACTTTTAAGGACTCTTCATCTCGTGCTCAATATTTATTATTCATTTGAAATTTTGTATTTCAAGATTCAAAGTACATTATCAAAGAATGCACAAATTACACTCCTTGAGATTTGCTTACTTACAGGCAGCCACAAAGGAAGAAACCTGAAGAACCCTATTAAAAAGGGGGAGGGGGAGGGGGAGAGAGAGAGAGAGAGAAAACAACAGCATTCTGAACCAGACTGTGCCCTTAGATCAACTCCCTGGAACAGCTAGAGTAGGCCCAAGCCTCGATATCAGTTTATCATATCAGCGGGGCAAAAAACGCCACGAAATTTGCAGACACGACAGCCGCCAGTTGGCAGCTTGCTGTCTTTGCATATTGGTTGTCTGTCCGTCCTGTCAGTCTTTCATTGATTCTATTGAGTTTCCTGGATTTTACTGTGTATGCCCACAAGAAAATGAATCTCAGGGTTGTACATGGTGACATACGTGTCCTTCGATAATAATCTTACTTTGAAAATTCTATTCTGTTTGCTGCAGTCCCCTCTCATTAAGAACTTCAGTATAGTCACTATTAAACATTTGAATTACACATTTCCCTTCTAAATCTGCTGCTATACCCTTCTTTGTCCATGGTCAACATTCCTCTCAAATTTTAAACTCTCAATTTGCCGTGCCACTTGTTTGGCTACTTTAACAAACCAGATTAATTTCCTCAGCCCATATTCAGCACCTAGTATATGGTAAATGCGAGCTCAGAACACAAGATCTTGGGAGACATGACGACTTTCCTTCTAACAATCTGAGGTGCCCAACAATCTTTGCTCATTGCTTCATGTCATCCGATAACAGTAACAAAGACCAATTGGTGAAAAATTTGGCATAAAAATGGAACAGTTGCATTTATAGTTTTGTGTGATAAAGAATTTATTGATTTTACAAACTGAAACACAGATCAGAACATAAACCTACCATATACTGAAGTCAACTTTTTTTTTGAAGTTCTATATAGATCTTTCCTGGCAAGGCTCATTAATGATTTCTAGATATTTATGTTGGGGGCTTTTAGCTTTAAAAGGAAAATATCCATAAATTCATATTAATAGTTGTATGAATTAGGTAGAGGCCTTGCAAAGTATGCTTGTCAGTTTAATTAACTTGCACCATCTTTCTATTGTTCTGTTTCAATAATTCCAAAATATAGTCACCAACACTTTCTCAATTCCAGAGCAGCTTTCAAAAAACACCTTCCAAAGACTTGACAGATATTTTGCACATTATAAGGTAGAACCATAGAAACTTTATATGACAAACATTTCCCTACTCAATACTTTCAGAATAAAATCATGGACTTTACACTTACAATAACACCAATCTTGTTAGGAAATTAACTATGATTTCTGGAAGATTTTTAGGCTCTCTTCAGGTCTCTACGTATTAAAGACAAATGATACCACTAATATATTCTGTAATTTTAATTAGTCGTCATTTATAACATGGTTGCTGCAATTATGCATAACCTGCTCAATAGAGCAGAGTAGGACAGGTATATATCAATATCCAGGGGATTACATGAATTTGACAAAATTGCACTGTTCTTCAACCAAGTGAAAAATCTAATCTAATTTCTATTGCTTGCTAGAGATGATATTTAAAATTCCAAATATCCTATTTTAACATCTAATGCCACTCATGAAAATGGAACAAGACATTTCAAAGGCTCGTCTCATTAAACTAGTAGATTGCAATTAAATCGCTAAATATTAAGCCCAGTAAAAATTCTGTGCAGGTTGTTTTGAAAAACTGTATTGCTAAATTCCAAAGGTGGTGTAATGAGGAAAAAACATAACTATCTTCCAGAAATAACTGATTAAATAATTATTTCCATTACAGCATCATTTTCAGCAACACAAATAGTGCATTGAGCATTTCAGGAAATCAATTACAAAAATGATGGCTTCCCTGACAGTTTAGGGAAGGATTATCCATTAAACTTAATGAAGAAAAGCTTCTAATTTGCTTGTAGGAATGTGCATAAGGTCTTGATCTCTCAGGCGGCCACTTATTTTGCACTGGACGACCACAATTGCCTTTCATCATTTTATTAAAATAAAAAGTAACTATTTTAAAACTACTTAAGTTCATACCCAGTTTTACTTTGCTCAGCATTCACTTTTTATATTGTATTGTCCCAGAAATACTTCCAGTATAGTCTAAATACAACAGTAATATAAATACATTAAAAAGTCATTTACGCTGGGGTAGATTTCTTTAATCATTGAAGTAAACAATTAAAATCTGAAAATGTCGCTGCAAAACATGCCCCTTTTCAAAATAATGCTAGTTTGACAATCATAATTAGAGGCATACTATTGGTCACCCACTGTAAAGTACACATGACCAGCGCAGTAAATCCGAACCTTCTGCATATTCTTGAATTATTTGTTAGCTTCATTGATCCATTCACTTGAAAGAAAACCATAGGCTCTGGTTGGTCATATTTTGTACATATACAAATGTAATTTTAATTACATCACTCTAGCGCAGTCTTAGTCTTTCCTCTTCTGCAAAGTTTCCCCAAAAGGGGATAGATTTGCTTGCAAGTTTGGTCACGTCGCCAGCTTTATTCTTGTGCTATGCTTCGTAACACATATTTCACTGTGTAGGCAAATGCTGCAAAACCAACAATGACGAACAAGTTTGCTAAAGCTCCCCCTAGGAGTCCATGGTTTCGGTTGGCCTGTTGAAGGCCTTGATGGTTGGCAGCTGGTAGTACTGCATGCCCATTAAGAAGTGGCATACCATTCTGGTGCATTTCTCCATCAGGGATAACATCAGGTAAAGGCAGAGCCTGCGCTCTGTTACTTAGTTCTTGTGCCCGCTGCTTTTCTTTTATTTCCTGGAGGCATAAAGATATACGTTATGCAATGATTTGGAAGCTCCTGGGTTCTTTTCATTGTACTTCATCCTTTGAACCATAATCTCATCCTAGAAAAATGTTGAGCAAGATTCTCTACAACCATGCATTGGCCCAAAACCAACTTTCAAGTGTGACAAACTATAGTATACCTTGGGGTAAGGAAAAACAAACAAAAACTGTTGATTGCAAATTATGCTCAAACACCACCCTACTTCTAAACTAGTTGCTTCAAAAAAATATTTGAAACTTTCAATGTTTAGTCTCATCATAACCTTTCATACTTGGAATCGGCTTCAAGCATTTCATAACACATTGCTAGGCTTGATTTCAAAATAATTATCAGCATTCATGTTTTCCCAGATGACAATTACAATCACCAGACTGTGTCCAGGATTATAGAATGACAACCGCCTCCCTTTGATTCTTCTTCCCAAAGGAAGGACGAGTGGAGAGTTGGCTATTGGTTACCCACCAAATGTTAGAATCTCTGCATTTGCCAGATCACCCCAAATGTGGAGTTACTAATATTTCTTAACAACATGCTCCATCCTACTATTAAAGTCATCTGTTATTTTTTCATAACTTTCCTATACACCAGTTCCAATTCAACATTCTGATTTTTACTTCTATTAAGCCTGGATCATTCTCCTAAACTTTCTCTGGACCTTCAGCACATTCATCCTTAGATGCGGGACCCAAAATGGCTCTCATACTCCAAAGGTAATCAAATTAATGTGGTCAGCATTACACCTTTGCTTTTACACTCGAGTCAAAATGAATGCAAATGTTGCATTTGCCTTCCTTAAAATACCGACTCAATCTACATGTTAACATTTAGGGAACCTTATTATTAGCTAGCTTACCTTCATACACGTCTTCATTTCTCACATCATTACTTTTTTAGTTGCCCCAACTTCCCCGACTACAAGTTCTTTACAGATTGACATAAAATGTGTGTGCAATGAATTAAAGTATTTAAATACTTCAAAATTAAGCCATTAAGAATATTACCATTCTTAATATGATTTCTGAAACAACATTTTGTCTACATCACGATTGGCTAGCTCATTTTTAAACATTTAATACATGCAAAGTCCCAAGATTAACGATACATTTAGTGCTTTAATTCTAAAGTTCCATGAATTCTCACCTCCACTAAGTCTGGGAAGAGCTCACAAAACACTTTATCCTTTAGATTAAAGGCACTGCTTTGGGCAGCAAGTTGTCTTTTCTGCCAAAAAGAAATCAAAATTAGTTCAAGGATGAATTATGATTGCTGCTAGAAATTCTCAAAAATTGTCGTCCCTCGTCCCCCCCCCCCCCCCAAGATTAAAGCACATCAGCATTAGAGTTGTGTCAAAAATAACCTTTGTAAAGAAGAACAAAACACTGGAAGCATCTCACCACTCGTCAGCCATTCACTACTGTTACCATCTACAAAAAGTAATGGATTTTAAAAAACTTTAAATGACACTACACATCAGGCAGCAGGGCCTTTTGAATATGACATTGTCTCACACAAAGCCCAAATTCAATCCAGAGGTTTTCCCTGCTTCAGCCGTGCACATTTTATCAAGCAATTCCATCTAAACATCCCTCTATTCATACTTCACCCATACACTCAAATGAGTACATTTTGACACTAATCTGCATTCCACGACAGATTTGAATTTCAGTTCCAATTTTTCTTCCTAGAGAATTTGACAAAAAAAAACTTTTCAGCACACATTGCCACCATACTCTCCGTTGTAGGGCCACACTCTGGTCTTCATATTTGATCTCCCTCCGCAGAGTAAAATATTGGGACAATAAAATATTGGGTCTTTATTCCACGCCTTCCTTTCTGCAACCTATGAACAGTCTTCTCTCCTTCCCCTTGCTCATCAAAAGTACTTGACCCAAAAGAAAATTCTAACTGGTTTGATCCATGTATGTGGATCTAGCATCATATAATATTCAGAGTTCATAATATCTAAATAAGTGGGTTCAGAAAGCACTGTTTTACTTTTAAAATTGCAATAGAATGCAGTTTGGCTAGCAACACCTCATGACATATAGCATGCCTCAAGTTTCACTGCAGGGTTTGTTGTACTTACTGAATACATTGTAGAGAGATCCTGCTAACTGAAGTATTTTTGTTTCACAGATTTCAAACATTACGTTGATTGGAGCAAAATAAATTATAACAAACATTTACAGAAATACAATCAAAACCAAAAAACCTTCACTTAGCACTTAAAAATTAGCACAAGGTAATGGCTACTATCATAACTAGGCAATTTAGGTACAAATTAGCTTGCTTTCCCCCACTCCCACCCCATGTCTTAACAAATGAACAGGCTGCTTTAAGTTGTAATGTTTTAAGAACACAGTGAAAAGTAACAATGAGGTTAATTTGGTACTAATCTTGTGATTTTTAGAACTATCACATATTAATAAGCCCTTACTAAAATGGATATTAGAGAAACCTGCAAAAAAAACTCATTTACCCATCTATACCGCTCAAAAGCTTTACTTTGCATAACTATGGCAGTTGAATCCTTGAATTCAGAACACTAAATGGTTTATTACAGTTCCACGTGGGCCCATTACTTTTAGTCAGTGAGATGCCAGTTACGAGAAGAACAAAAAAAAATCAAATTAAATTGCACTTTCTATCTGGGGAGAAATTTCATCTATATTAACAAAGAAAACTGGGCAAGATTCTGTTTGGAATGTCACGTAGAAAAAAGCAAGGTCCACTGCACAGTTCAGAATGTATGAACTCAAAATCTTGAGAGTATTAAGAACTCACTGTATATTCTGAAGTTTCGATACTGCCCAGTGTAGGGCCTTTCTCCACCATGAAGCTAAGGAGACCCGTCAGGATTGTGGAAACAGACCAGGCTGGGTTCCAAGTATCTGGATGGAAATCAGTGATTGAAAGACATAACCTGCAAAGAAAAATTGTTTGCTAAAGTTTATTCTTTTTCAATTTGTACTACGTAGCTTCTCAAATCAGAAGTTTCCTTTGGCATTCTTAATCTGTAGAATCTAAAGTTTTTTTTAAATAAAAGAAAATACGTACATAACTAGCTACTCGAGGTAATAAAGTACAGTGTAAAACTTCCTATGACCAGTTAGAGCAAAATGAGCTACAAAAGCTCTCTTAATAAACAGTGCTCTGGTTTTGGAGTGAAGGTAAGGTGACGGAAAATAAATAATCTGAGAGTTTAATGAACACAAGTTTTATTCTAGAGATGTTAGAAAACTATAAATTCTGTGATAACTTATTTTAAAAGATGTGTGCCTGAGTCGGCATAAAAGTAATGGGAAACAGAGGTGTCTCAACAGACTAAAATCCAAATAGCTGACAAAGAGGGGAAGTTAAAAGCATTACTAGAAATCCAAATGTGAAACAATGCAGTCACAGAGTATCCCTAATGACTATTATGTGGAAGACTGCATGATACCTAGGATTTTAATTTTGTAATGAGTATTAATTGTGAATTTATAGATGGAAACTTGTAACTATTATTTCTTCCATATATAAAAAATGCAAAACTAAAAACACTTTTTAAAACATCTAGATAAGAAAGTAATTTGTTCATATTAGAAATAAAATGAAATCATACTACTGCAATTAAAACCAATGACTTCAGCTTTAATTTTGGCCAAAATTCCAAACTTCCAGAAATCCAAGTTGAAAATGACAAATGGATCCACAAAACTCTTCGCAAAATTCTTTTCAATTTCATCTTAATGTTTTACCAAATTTATTATTAAGCTGAAACACACATCTGCAAAAATAACCATAACCTCGTAAAACATTAATATACAGTGGGCTCTACGAGCCTCAGCTCAGTTTTGCAAAAAATACACCTAAAATTCTGAAGCTCCTTGCATTATTTACTTTCCTCTCCCCACCCTTAGATATTCCTCCAATCACTAGCCAAAGATGAAATAAGACCATAAGATATAGGAGCAGAATTAGGCCATTTGGCCCGTTCAGTTGACTCTGCTATTTCATCATGTCTGATCCAATTTTCCTCTCAGCCCACTCTCCTGTCTTCATATCCCTTCATACCCTGACCAATCAGGAATCTCTCAACCTGTCTTAAATATATACAAAGGCTTGCCCTCCACAGCTGCCTGAGACAAAAAATTCCAGATTCATCGCCCTCTGGCTAAAGAAATTCCCCCTCATCTCCATTTTAAAAGGACTCTCCTCTATTCTGAGGCTGTGTCCTCTGGTTTTAGACTCCCTCGCCACAGGAAATATCCTCCCCACATCCACTCTATCAAGGCCTTTCACCATATGAGAGATTTCAACGAGGTCACCCCTCATTCTTCTGAATTTAGTGAATACAGACCCAGAGCCATCAAACACTCTTCATATGACAAACCATTCAATCCTGGAATCACTTTTTGTGAATCTCCTTTGAACCCTCTCTAGTTTCAGCACATCCTTTCCAAGTTAAGGGGCCCAACGCTGTTCACAATACTCCAAGTGAGGCCTCACCAGAGCTTTATAAAGTTTCAACATTACTTCCTTGGTTTTATATTCTAGTCCTCTTGAAACGAATGCTAACATGGTATTTCCTTCCTCACCACAGACACAACCTGCAAATTAACCTTTAGTGAATCCTGCACAAGGACTCCCAAGTCCCTTTGCACCTCAGCTTTTTTGTATTTTCTCCCCATTTAGAAAATAGTCAACCCTTTCATTTCTTCTACCAAAATACATGACCATACACTTCCTGGCACTGCATTCCATCTGCCACTTCTTTACCCATTTTCCTAATCTGTCCAAGTCCTTCTGTAGCCTACTTCCTCAAAACTACCTGCCCCTCCACCTATCTTCATATCATCTGCAAACTTTGCAATAAAGCCCTCAATTCCATCATCCAAATCATCGACATATAACAAAAAGAATTGGTTCCATCACACACCACTGTGGAATACCACTGGTCACTGGCAGCCTGTCAAAAACGGCTTCCTTTATTCCCACACTTTCCTCCTGCCAATCAGTCACTGCTTTATCCAAGCTTGAACCTTTCCTGTAATATCATGGGCTCATAGATTGTTAGCAGCCTCATGTGTGGCACCTTGTTAAAGGCCTTCTGAAAATCCAAATACACATTATTAACCAATTCTCCTTTGTCTATCCTGATTGTCATTTCTTCAAAGAATTCCAACAAATTTGTCAGGCAAGATTTTCCCTTGAGGAAACCATGCTGACTATGGCATATTTTATCATGTGCCTCTAAGTACCGAGACCCCGTCCTTAATAATCGACTCCCAACATCTTCCCAACCACTGAGGTCAGACACTACTGGCCTATGGTTTCCTTCCTTCTGTCTCTCTCCCTTCTTGAAGAGTGCAGTGACATCTGCAATTTTCCAGTCTTCCAGAATCTAGTGATTCTTGAAAGATCGTTACTAATGTCTCCATGATCTCTCCAGCAACTTCTTTCAGAACTCTGGGGTGTACACCACCTGGTCCGGGTGACGTATCTACCTACAGACCTTTCAGTTTTCCAAGAACTTTCTCTCTTGACACCTGGAACTTCCACTATACTACTACTGTCTTCCACGGTGAATACTGATGCAAAGTACTTATTCAGTTTGACCACTATTTCATTGTTCCCCATTACTAACTCTCCAACATAGTTTTCTAATGGTCCGATATCCACTCTCACCTCTTTTACACTTAATGTTTCTGACAAAACTTTTGCTATCCTCTTTAATACTATTGGCTACTACATATTTCATCTTTACCTTCTTAATGACTTTTAAGTTGCCTCTTCTCAAATTTCAGGGTGAAACTGATCATATTATGATCACTTGCCCCCAGGGGTTGTTTTACCTTGGTCCCTAATTAATTCTGGTTTATTGCAGAACACCCAATCCAGAATAGCTGATCCTCTGGTGGCCTCAACACGAGCTGCTCCAAAAAGCCAACTTGTAGATACTGTAGAAATTCTCCCTCCTGTAATCCAACACCAATCTGATTTCCCCAAACTTGCATATTGAAGTACCCCAATGACTATTGTAACACTGTCCTTTTGGCATGCATTTTCCTTCTCCCGTTGCAACTTGTAGGTCATATCCTTATTACCGTTTGGGGGAATAATGAACAAGCCCAGGGCTCTCATTTACAAGCCCAGGAATGCCTTCATCTCATGTATCCTTACTTCCTATTAGGGAAAAATAAACTTACCTACATTCTGCATCCCTCAAAAGTTTAATATTTAGAACAGCAAGTTATGAATAAATTGAAAATCAAATAAAAATAAAAATTCTGATTAACAATGAAGGAATCTTAGTAATATTCATTGGGATTCTGGTAGCTGGGGAGCTGATGACTTCAAATCGGTCACTAACTGTAACCAGCCAGTAGTAAAACTTCAATGGACAAGTTATTCAGGCACATTTATAAACAATAGATAAGGATATTAAAGTTGTTTATAGGTTGCAGGAAGCAGCCAATTATTTTAGCTAAGGGCCTTTTAGGGTTTATCATTTCATATTGGAAACTTGTTTTGTTTCAGGTGGTAAAATACCTTTTAGTGAAAATCTGTCAGGCAGACTATTGATCTACCCGACATTTTACACCCCGAGTATGAAAATACTTGATTTTCCAATTATTCATTTAGGCCCAAGAGAAGCTCAAGTGAAAAATGCTTTGAAAATTAATATCTTCATTGCCAAGCTTGTGCTAGTCAAACACCAAATGTTTAGTTAAAACATTTCCTTGATAGGTTTCCTAAATTATGAACATTAATAATGCTTTAAAATATTTATGATCCAACAGATTGGTGATGCATGAAAGATTTTAATATAAACTGGTAAAATGTTTGCTTCCTCTTGTTTTACTTACAAATATATAGTATGGAAAACATAACTGGCCAGATAGATCAGAAGAGCACAGAGCAGCTTTCTGCATTTCCAGTTAGTCTACCAGGCAGAATACGAGTTTATCAGCACACATATGCTGCAAGATTCTTTTCACACAGGAATAATTCTAGCTCACTTGAAGTCGGAGCTTACCAACGAAGTAGCTTTATGCATTGAATGTTGGGAAAGAATCCTTGGAGAAAACTCTAATTAACAGAAAACAGCCTCAATGGCCGACGATGCACAAAAGAAATGTTTGGCAAGACTCTTTAATTTAATAAAAATTATATAGCCTTCTGGACATGCATTAGAAATAAAAACACATGTCCTAGAAAATGATTAAGGATCAGTTTTGAGCCTATTTGGAAAACACAAATACCTTCATTTTTATTTAAAAAAATAACAGGTTTAATGCATATTGCAAAATACAGAGGAAAGAACAGAAACCATTGAACTGTTTTATTTTTATGTTTTATGTTAAAAAGAACTTGAGTTTCTTTTAGTTTCATGCAACTAGTGAAAACCTTAAGACTTTATACATTGTTCCTTACCGGGTATTACACTTGAATCTTCCATTAGGTGTAATCATATAAATACTAGGTGGTTTGAATGGAAATTCTCTTGGGAAAACTAGCTTCCCATGATAAAGACCACCTAGATTTGAAAGAAACAAAAGCATCATGAGAATACTGAATCCATGCATTCTAAAAGTAAAATTTATGCAACAAAATCTTGAAGGCACCATCTTCGATGAGGAAAGAGCAGAGCAGAAAACAGCAATTCAGAAGAAAATTGCACAAAGCTGTAGCTGGTTGAGTGAGAACTGCAATTATTTTTCCCTCAGATTTGGAAATTAATGCTTGCTTTAGAACTGGTTTGGAAACGTGATGGTTACAATAAAAACAGACATTTCTGAAGTATTTTTCAAAATGACCCATCCATTACAAGTGAATGCCATGCTTTTTTCTCATGTAGAAATATACTTTATAACTTTCTCAAGAACTCATTTCCACTAAGACAGTAGCTGACATTTTAACCATTCAATATCAGACACTCATCAAGATTAATGTCCTCAATATACAGTACATTAGCAGTGGAGGAATTAACACTTGCTAGATTTTTACATTTATATACACGCTTGGTTTCTTTACTCTCCATCTGCAACCAAGCACCCATATTCACTTGAAATATTTCAACAAATCACTATTAAAAGAAAACAGTATCAACATAAAATTAATTCCCCTCCCCCCAATTCAGAGCTTAAATCACAATCAGACCCAATTAATTTTTGTCAACATCCTGGTGATATAACCCTGGCATCTAATTATTTATCAGATTAGTTAAGATGGTGGACTTGAGTTAAAATTAAACTGGAGAAGCTGTGGTTATCCTCCATGTGATAAAGCAACAATGAAAGGAGATTAGATGGATATATACGTCATCTTAATATGCCAGCCAGTATCAATACATACCCTCATACGGTGTTTTCTCAGGGCCTCGTACCACATAATGCCTACCAAGAGAAGATAACTATTAAACCATGGCTTCTCATTCTGAATAAACCCCTTCAATTTAGCACAGCCATTGCAAAGTCCAACTCAATACAACAAGCTACAATCAACGGTTTCAGAAACTCCATTATCGGGAATGTTTTAAAAATTTAAGCAACATTTTTATATACAAAAATTCCAGAAAACAAACCCACAGAGTAGAATTAAAATACTGAATCAAAAATTTCTAAATTACAGTATTTTAATTCAATAGACCAAAGAGCAGAAACAATATGACATCACTTAGATGTGCAAAGTATACAATTGTGTCATATGAAAAGATGTAACCACAAATATGGCTATCTGGAGAAGACAAATCTCAAGTTGTATTCTGATTGATAATAAAATGAACTTTTGAATTAATTTACACAAAAATAAAGGGTTTCAAATTCCCAAATGCTCATGCAAACTCCAATAAGCTTCCAAAACAAAGCGACTTTCACAAACCACAGTGGAGAATTTATATAAAATCAAGACAAGATGCAGTTTAGGGCAGTGTGTCCAAAAGTTAATGATTAGTCATGTCTAGCTAATTTTGATCACAAAAGATGAGCTGATAAAGACTCATCTGGTCATGTACTCTAAAGTCATGTTTGCACACCTTGTGCACATGCCTTTTAATCTTGTTAGTTAAGTATACATCAACTATATTCACCTTTATGTCAAACGCTATTGGTTTTTACTAGCATGACTGCACACAGTTACATCCATGCCACTAAAATGCAAAATCCCAAACCAGGGCCTGTGCATTCACCCTTTCTGGATTCCTTAATTAAATCCCTACTCAAGTCTCTTTTGTTCTTAAGAGAGTAACCATACCTTAGTCTGTAAGGTAAGGGAAGGTGGGTAAGAAATTTCCAAAACATCCACCTTCCTTTGGTGAGGAATAGCTCCAATGTACTGAATATTATCCTCCCTTTGACTACTGCATTACTAGGGTTAATTGAAGCCACATACTCATCATTGCATTGATGTCAAAGGCAGTCAAGCTTGCCTCATCTTTGGAATTTAGCACTTTTCCCATATTTGAACTACAGTCGTAAAATGAAATGCATTCTCCTAACAAGACCACAAGACAGCAGAACAGAATTAGGCCATTCAGCCCACCGAGTTTGCTTCACAATTCTATCATGGCTGATTTATTCTTCTTCTCAACCCCATGCTTCAGCCTTCTTCTCACAATCTTTGATGTCCTTATTAATCAAGAGCCATCAACTTCCAATTTAAATATACCCCAATGACTTTGCCTCCACAGCCGTCTGTGGCAATGAATTCCATGGGTTCACCACCCTCTGGGCTAAAGAGATTTCTCGTCTCTGTCCTGATGGGCTATCCTTTATTCTGAGACTGTGCCATCTGGTCCTAGTGCCCCCATTATAGGAGACATCCTTTATATGTCCACTCTATCTAGGTCTTTTAATATTCAATAGGTTTCAGTGAAGTTTGCCCTCATTCTTCTCATCTCCAATGAGTACAGGCCCAAAGGCATCAAAAGCTCCTCAGACATTAACACTTTAATTCCCAGGATTTTCTTTGTGAACCTCCTCTGGAGCCTCTCCATTGCAGGCACAAGCACATCTTTTCTTAGATAAGGGGCCAAAAACTACTCACAATACTCCAACTGTGGCCTGACCAACATCTTCTAAAGCCTCATCATTAATCCTTACTTTTATATTCCAGTCCTCTCCAAAAGAATGTTAACATTGCATTTACCCTCCTTATCACCAACTCAACCTGCAAGTTTGCCTTTACAGAATACTGCATGAAGACTCAAAGTTCTTTGCATCTCTGATTTCTGAATATGCTCCCTGATTAGAACATAGTCTATGCCTTTATTCTTCTACCAAAGTGCATGACCATATACTGTGTTCCATCTACCACTTCTTTGCCCAGTCTCCCAATCCGTCCAAGTCCTTTTGCAGACTTCCTGCTTCAACACTACCTGCCCCTCCAACTATCTTGGTGTCATTCACGAACTTGGCCACAAAGGGGTCCCAACACTGATCCTTGACAGCCAAACAGAAAAGGCCCCTTTATGTCCAAATATTTGCCTCCTGCCAGTCAGCCAATCATCTATCCATGCTGGTATCTTTCCTGTAATACCATGGGCTAACATCTTGTTTAGCAGGCTCACGTGCAGCACCTTGTTAAAGGGTTTATAAAAATACAAGTAAACATCATCCAATGACTCCCATGTGTCTATCCTGCCTGTTATTTCCTCAAAGAATTCCAATAAATTTGTCAGGCAAGATTTCCCCCTTTAAGGAAACCATGCTGGCTTCAGCCTATTTTAGCACTGCCTCCAAGTAACCCTGAAGTCTCATCCCAAATAACGAACTCCAACATCTTCCTATTTCCCTTCAGATCTTTCAGCTTCCCAAGGACCTTCTCTCTAGCAATAGTGACTACACTCACTTCTGCCATCTGACACTCTCGAATTTCTGGCACGCTGCTGGTGTCTTCCACAGTGAAGACTGACACAAAAACCTTAAGCTCACCTGCTATATCCTTGTCCTCCATTACTACTGCTCCAGCACCATTTTCCAGCGGATATCCACACTTGCCTCTCTTTTACTCTTTAGACATTTGGGGGAAAAAAAACTTGTGCTACCCTTTAACATTATTGGCTAGCTTACCTTCACAATTTTTTGTCTCCTTACTGCTCCCCTTCCCCCCCCCCCACAAAAGTTGCCTTGTTGCTTTTTAGAATTTTTCCAATCCTCTAGTTTCCCACCAATCTTTTGCTATGTTATACGTCCTCTTTGGCTTTTACGCTGTTTTTGACTTCCCTGGTCAGCCATGGTTACCTCATCCTCCCTTTAGAATACCACTATTTCTTAATGATGAATTTATCTTGCATCTTCCAAACTGCTCCCAGAAACTTCAGCCACTGTTGACCTGCAGCTCTGCAAAGAGTTCACCCTAGCACACGGGCAAGACATTAAACGTACAGGAAGGCAATACAGGAAAATATTTAAAATTAAACATAGGGGGCACATTATTAAGTAAAAGACAAATTTAGAGTTGACAGTTCTTCATGGGTTATCAATACATGTAATAATTTGTAGTGAAAACCTACAAATCAGTTGAGTCACTGAATGCATTGAACACGATTTCAAGATCATTCTGCTTAAACGGTTACCAAGATATGTAAAATATACAGTAACTGGCCGATCGTTTGTACTGCTGTAAACTCACTTACCATTCAAGAATATTAGATGGGAGAGGTTCAGCACAGATATAAGGCACTGGGTCTTTCTTTATTCGAAGATAGTCCTGTTTAAGTCTCTGCGTTGCTGTTGTTGGAGCTCGTTTGTTACTGTTGCTGCTCATCTATTTATGACAGGAAGAACAATTTTAAAAATCAAATAATTTGAGAACTAGCTCAGACTCCAAGAACAGTTACAAATCTAATAAAACCATCAAGCTATTTCTCACAAAGACCTGCTTGGGTAGCAACCCATGAGAATGGTGGCATACTGTTCAGTTTGCTGAAAGCAGGTCATTTCCTGTTATGGATGTGTTTTGTCCCAAACTCTTCATAACCTGAATAGTTTGCAAGATGAGAATGTGACTGTGAACTTTGCTCCTAGGTGGCAGAAGATGCCTACAGCCCCACAGCAGCTGGCAAATCCATCCTGCCAATTCCAAAATCCTCATAGAAAAGGATTATACAATTGTAATCTGGGGAAGACCTGCAATCAGATTATTGGTCCAGGAGTGCAAGGTCAAATTCAACCATGGCAATTGAGCTAATAGCAATTAAGTAAATTGGATAAAAAGATAACATCAAAAATGACAAAACTGTCATAAAAACCCATTACATCTCAGGGATAAATTTTCACCATCTTACTCAGACTGGACTATACACAACTCCAGAGCCACCAATGTGGTTGACTCAGAGAGCCTAACCCACCCAATCAATTAGGGAATAAATGACAGCAAATAAACAGAACCAATACAAATGCTTCAACACTTACAAAATTCAAAAACTAAAACTCAATCATTTCAATGTCAATTATTCTTTTTAATCCCACCATTTCACTTCAAATTCTGCACAAGCTCTGCAAATAATCACAAAGCTGACGGCACAGGAGACCTTGGGGCTTATCAAGACTGCAGTGGTTCTGTGCAAGTGCAAACCAGACAGCAATCCTCATGTGTCTCCTTTATCCTGCCCTATGGCAGGTTATTAATGTGTGGTAATGGACGTGGTGGTAAAAACCATGAATCAGTTCCCAAAATGACCTTCCTCCACATTTAAGCAACTATGGAACATCAATTAAATCCACCTGCACTGCTTGCCCTGATAGTGGATTCCAGATTTTCAATGCCTACTGTGGGGAAAGGCCAGTCTGAGTAAGATGGTAACATCACTGGCTCCTTTGCAAATCTTCCATCCTCTGACCTCTGGTTATTCACTGTCACTAGTGGGACCAGTTCCCTTAGTATTTATTATCCCCACACCCCTGTCAGATCCCCTCTCATAGTTCAGAGTTAATTTGTTATTAAAGTACATATATGTCACCATATATAACCGAGATTCATTCTCTTGCTGGCAATCCACAGTAAACACGCAAAACACAACAGAATCAACGAAAGACAACACCCAACAAGACAAACAACCAATGTGCAAGAGCCAAACCGTGCAAACACAAAAAGAAAATAAATAAATAAACAATAAATATCGAGAATATGAGATGAAGAATCCTTGAAAGCGAGTCCAAAAGTTGTGGGAACAGTTCAGTGATGGTGACAAGTGAAGTTAACCCCTCTGGTTCAAGAGGCTGATGGTTGGGGGGTAGTAATTGCTCCTGAACCTGGTGATCTGGATCCTGAGGTGCCTGTACCTTCTTACTGATGGCAGCAGCAAGAAGAGAGCATCGCCCGAGTGGTGGGAGCCCTTGATGATGGATGCTGCTTCTGCGTAGGGGAGATGTTGTTGCCAATCAGAAGTGACTGGGGTTTGCAAGTGAGGAAATCAAGGATCCAGCTGCACATGAAGGCATTGAGGCCTGGGTCTTGAAGCTTACTGATTAGTTTTGAGGGGATGATGGTACTGAATGAATGCAATGACGAGCACCCTGATGTATGAACCTGTGCTGTCTAGATGTTCCGAGGTTGAGTGAAGAACCAATAAAATGGCATCTGCTGTTGACTTGTTGTGACAGTAGGTAAACTGGAGTAGATCCAAGTTGCTTCTCAGCCAGGAGTTTGTATGTTTCATCAGCAACCTCTCAAAGCACTTCATCACAGTGGATGCAAGTGCTACTGGATGGTAGTCATCGAGGCAGGTTACCATGTTCTTCTTGTACAACTGAAGCCCGCTTGAAGCAGGTGGGTACCTTAGACTGCCAAAACGAGAGGTTAAAGATATTGGTGGAACACTCCAGCCAGGTGGTCAGCAGAGGACTTTACTCGGCCAGGTTTCCCGTCTTGGCTGGATGTTTTCCGGTGGTTCACCCTCTTTAAGATGCTCTTACGTAGGCCTCAAACACTGAAATCACTGGGCCATCAGAGACTGTGGAAGCTCATGAAGGTGTTTCTGTGCTTTGATGGTCAAAAAGAGCATAAAGGTATTGAGCTCACCTGGGAGTGTAATCTTGCCGTCACCTGTGCTGCCTGGTTTCACCTTATGATGGCATTCAATCCCTGCCACGGCTGTCCAGCAACCTTCAGTGATTCAAGTTGAGTCCAGAGTTGCTACTTCACGTGCGAGGTAGCTTTCCCGAGATCTTTCCTGGACCACTTGTATTTTACTAGGTCACCAGACCTGAATGTCACTGACTTGGCTCTCAGCAGACTGGGGATCTCATGGTTTATCCAGGGCTTCTGGTTAGGTAAGACCAAATGATCTTTCGAGGACACACTCACTTACAACTGTCTTATAAACTCCGTGACAGCTATGGTGTCCTCATTCAGTTCTTCCAATGAGTCCCTGAACACAGCCTAGTCCACTGACTTGAAGCAATCCCGCAACCTCCCCTCTGCCTCCTGTGACCACTTCATTGGCATCCCTATCTCTGGAGCCTTGCCCTGTCCTCTGCCTGTATGCAGGCAGGAGGAAGACAGCCAAGTGATCAGATTTCCTAAAATGCAATGTAGGCATGGAGCAGTAGGCACTTGTAATCATAATATAGCAATGGTCGAGTGTGCTGTGACCTCTGGTGCTACAGATGATATGTTGATGATAATTGGGCAGAGATTTCTTCAAACAAGCCTGATTAAAGTCTCTCAACTTCCTATATTCCAAGAACAGCAAATCCAGCTTCTCTATGTAAATAAAGTCCTTTACATCACTGGAATCATTCTGATAAATCTCTTTGGCATCTTCTCAAAGGTTTTCATATAATATGAAACACTATATTGATCCCAAGTGGGAAATTCTTTCGTTACAGCAGCAACATTTAAAAACACACTTAATAATAAAGTACAGAATAATATACAGTCGGCCCTCCTTATCCGCGGATTCAACCAACTGCGGATTGGGAAAACCCAGAAGTTCTCTCTCTAGCACTCGTTGTTTGAGCATGTACAGACTACTTTTTCTTGTCATTATTCCCTAAACAATACAGTATAACAACTATTTACATAGCATTTACATTGTATTACGTACTATAAGTAATCTAGAGATGATTTAGAAGTACAGGCAGTCCCCGGGTTATGAACGAA
The DNA here is from genome assembly GCF_048418815.1 of Hemitrygon akajei. NCBI lineage: Eukaryota > Metazoa > Chordata > Chondrichthyes > Myliobatiformes > Dasyatidae > Hemitrygon > Hemitrygon akajei. Next base: position 24,502,166 of record NC_133152.1, on the reverse strand, counting down.
TACCGTTCCTGAGTCTGTCTTTAAGTTGGATTTGAAGTCAGAACAGGTACATCCGGTATTATTTAGCGTCAGTTAGTCAACCATTTGTCTTTATATATAGTACATATTTTACCTTTCTATGCAAATAAAACACAAGAAACGTATGTATTTCAATAATTAAACCACTGCATTGCTTAGTTACAATTGTAGCTTTCACCGGGGCAGGGCCTTTCACGCGCTCCATTAAAATTGTTCTGATCATTGACTGACTGTAACCTAATGCTTTTCACCTCTTTCCAATTGCTTTATTACTTCCACTTTATTTTAAAATCGTGATTATTTTCGTGAACAGAAACACTGTGGATTCAGAGCTGCGCTGGGTCCTAAAGTCCACTGGACTGAGACAAGTTAAATAAGGTCCTGGGTTCCATTGAGTCCTAAAGACCACCGCACGGAGACAGGTTAAATAAGGGACTTGAGCATCCGCGGGGGAGGGGGTCCCAGAACCAATCGCCCGCAGATAAGGAGGGCCAACTGTATACAATTATTACCAATGTGTCATAATAATGTACAAAATAATAAAACAGATTGTACCATGATGTGTGTTCTCCTGCACACAGATGAACTGGTATATATGCTTATTGCATTTGGAAAGATTTTCTGTAATGATCCTCGTGACAGCAGAGCTGAATGAGCCTGTTTGAAAGGGGGCTCCACTGCTTATTCAGTCGGTCATGGAGAGGATGTGCCTGATTGTCCATAATGGATAACAGCTTGTTTAGTGACCTCCTCTCCACCACTAACTCAAAAGAGTTATCTTCCCTAAAATGTTTACCCAGATCCAGTACCAGAACTGAAGGCAAACCCATGCTTTTATGAAAAGCTCATCATGATTTCATTGTTAATGCTTTGATTTATACAGCTCTGGATCTAAATTTAATTAAATATCTTCATTGATTTATAGACACATACCCACCAATTGCTCAGTTCCTGTCATTAGTTGTGCTCCACAATTTATACTGCCTCTCTTTGTTCTGCCCACTGAAGTGCCACTCTTCACCTTTTATTCTGTGATCATTTCAGCTACCCTGCCATCTCCCCTCCTCAACGACATACTTGAAGTCATCTTCTACCCTCCTCACACTTCTGCTTCCAAGTTTCACACTGCCTTGAAGTTTGAAAACTGTAACCTGTACATCAGAGTCCACATCTAGACAGTGGAAAGAATAAGCTCAAGGTAAAATTAATGAGCAAAGGGACTGCACTGTGAGCTGGCATAGGCCTAATGGACTGAAATAAAAACCTGCCCATGTCATCAGGAAATATAAAACTTGGAATTAAGCAAACTCAATTTGGTTTTATGAAATGGAAACTGCTTAGCAAATTTACTAAGAGTTCTTCAAACTTTGCTAGCAAGATGGGTGCAGTGTATTTGGATTTCCAATAGGAGCCTCACAAAAGATTACCACATAAAATTATTATTGAAGATATCAGCCGAGATAAAGGATTGGCTACCAAAAAGGGGGGGGGGGGGGGAAATCAGTACAAGTAGAGAAATCTGAAATTGGGGCAGTGGCTTCCTTGTATTAACAATTAGATGAAAAAAACAGTGCAACATAGCTAAACTTGCCGAAAGTGTAAAGTCAGAAAACAAGTGTGATGATTTTGGAGGACCAGAAAAGTTTGGCCCGTGGTCTTAAATGAAATGCGAGGTTATTCACTTTGTGAGGAAGAACAGAAACGCAGAATTAAGTTTGCATGCAGAACACAAAGCTGATGTTGAGACAGATGGGTGTGCATGTATAAGTAACACAAAATTAGCATGCAGATTAGATTCTACAGTAATTGAAATAAAAGTGGAATTTTGGTTTTATTGAAAGATAAAAATTAGCTTTGTTTGTTACATGTACATCAAAGCATACAGTGAAATGTGTCACTTGCACTAATGACCAACGCAGTCCGAGTATGTGCTGGGGGCAGCTTGAAAGTGATGCCATATGTCCAGCACCAATGTAACACACCCACAACTTACAAATCTGTATGCCTTAGGAATGTGGGAGAGTTATGCACTCTTTGCATATGTACAAACTCCTTACAGAGTGCAGTGGGAATTAAAACCCAATCATTGGCATTGTAAAGTGTTACATTAGCCATTATGATGGGAAACTAGTGAGTTTACTGCACCAGAATACTACAAAGAGCTTTGGTCTGTTTATGTAAGGATATACTTGTCTTGTTGGCATTTCACGTAGCTTCACTGGGGTGATTGCTGGAATGAGGGGGCTGCCTTAAAAGGAACAACTGAGCAGGCTGACCCATTTTCACTGACGCTTAGAAGAAAGAGAGTTAACTTTATGGAAATGTGTAAGCTCCCGAGAGTGATACGTCTCAGGGCAGATGCCGTATGTTTCCCATTGTGGAGAAATCTAGAAAAAGGGAGTCCCGTTTTGGAAAAAGGCTTAGCAATTTAATGTGGAGAGAAAGAAGAATTTCACAGCCAGCCATGAATCGTTGGAATTTTCTATCCTAAAGGCTCAGTTGTTTTATACAATCAAAGACATGATGGACAGTTATTTGGAATACAAAGGAGTCAAAAGAATTGGGAACAGGCAAGGAAGTGGGGTTCATGCCTACATTAGACTAGCCATGATCCTACAGAAAAAACAGAACAGGCTCAAGAGACATGTGATCTCCTTCTGGCTTCATTCTTGCAATATTTCCCCCCAGTTTGAACAAAATCCTTATGCCAGTTGGTTACATTTCACAAGTTTAGCACATTTGTATTATATTTTTTATTTAGAGATACAGCACGATTACAGGCCTTTCTGGCCCAACAAGCCCACACTCGCCAGTTACACCCACGTGACCAATTAACCTACTAACCCCCAAGTCTTTGTCACAGGGAGCTGGAACAAACTCCTTACAGACAGCAGTGGAATTGAACGCAGGTCACTATCACTGTAGTAGGTCTAGCACTGAACCACTACAGTAATGCATGTTCCTTCCTTTCAATACAGGCAAGTGATTTGAAAATTACTATCCTCCAGCCCCATTCTTTAACCTGCTGCTCTTTGTGCTCAAAAATGTTTTTTTTTCAGGACTCCCATTTCTGTCCCTTATTGCTTCTAATGTGAACCACAATTAAGGAAGCAATCCCTCATTCCCCATGTGTGGGTTGGTTAATTGGCTTCTACAGATTAGCACCTGGTACACGCTGGTGGCAAAAGCTTCAGCAGCAGATGAGGGGGATGAAAGATGACAAGCCACAGGACTAAGAAATATGGAGGTGGTGGGTGGAAAGTGGGACGAACACAGATGGTCTACATGGGAACCAGCATGGACTTAATGGACTGGATGAGCCACCTCCTCTCTCAATACACTAACTACAGGGATGTATTTAAAAGTTGTTAGAACATGAAGGAAACAGAGGGCAGAAAGTGCAAACACTTCAACTGGTGCTATATAGAATATGAAGCAAAACAAAGCCATTCAATACTAGGATGAATTAAAATGTGGGACTAATTGAACACACTGTGCGCAAGTGTGACAGGCAGATGGGCTCATTCTGCAATGCAACACACTCGCATCCCATAAACTCTTGTAAGCCTTCCTACTCAAATCTCAATAGATGAAACATTCACATTCCTGTCACTGTCCTGCTGAATTACAGCCTATGACCATAAGATATTGGAGCAGAATTGACCCATTCAGCCCTTGTGTCTGAGCCACCGACCGACCGTGACCGATTTACTCTCCCTCTCAACCCCAATCTGCCTTCGACCCTGTGCCCCAAAGCTCTGATGTACAAGTACATACAAGTCTGCAAACAGAACGTCTGTGCCACATTCAGTGTAGAAGCTTATTACTTTTGCACCTGTTTTCCTCTCAGTCCAGTACATTCCAATATCTAGTGTTTCCTCAAAACTTTTCTGAAAATTTTCTTTCAGTTTATAAACTTGCCATTCCTGGGTTACTGATGCAAGTATTTTCCCTACATACATTGGTTCCAACAGCCATCACCCAGGTACAACAGCTTCAATCCTTCGGTCCGAGCAAATATTAACACTACTTCCTTCAAACACTCCCCCACCTTACTCACCACTTACATTAAAAATCCAGACACTTTGCTTCAACAAATCTATTCTATTTGCTCTCAAACGACTCACATTTCTAAATGTTCGTTAACTTTCATCCGACTAATGACAATAATTACCTGGTTTATCCTTCTCTCCCTTCCTGTAGAGAGGTGTTACAATGGCTATCCTTCAGTCCACCGGTAGAATTTGAATATCTAAGGAAGATTGAAAAATTGAAGTCAGAACCTCCAGCTTCCTTCGTCAATCTTGGGGCTTTAGGTAACTTTTACACCAAAGTCTACTAACAACTTTTCTGTAGTTATCTCAAAGTACATCCAATGTTCTGGTACATCTACAGTCACATCAACACTTTTAAAAATAGGTCCAACACCAAGCACACTTTCATCCTGCAAATTTAAATTGCCATCTTACACTACTACTTTTCAAGCATGTTTCTCACTGCCTTACTCTTAAATGCTATCCTTTTTCCATCCTCCCCGTCGATCTGATTTCCTTACAGATTTTAAAACACAGTATGCACGGTAACAGCCCCTTTGGCCCAAAATGTCTGCAGCAAACACTGAATTATACAAACAAGAGAAAATCTGCAGATGCTGGAAATCCAAGCAACATACACAAACTGCTGGAGGAACTCAGCAGGTCAAGCAGCATCTATGTAAAAAAAAGAGTCCTGATGAAGGGTCTTGGCCAGAAACATCATCTGTTTACTCCTTTCCATAGATGCTGCCTAGATGTGTTTTGCTGAATTATACAATTTCTCTTCTGCCAGTATTTGATCCTTATCCCACCATTCTCTACACAATTGTGTGCCTAACAGCCTTGTAGTCTTGTGCACTAAAGGGAATTCACAGTGGCTGATTTACCTAGCAACATAACCATCTTTGGGATGTTGGGAGGGAACTAGAGCATCAAAAATAAATCCAGACTGTTACGTAGAAAACGTGTAAACTCCATAAAGGCAGCAGTGAACCCACTTGCCATAATAGCATTTGAAGCGTTGAATCTAGAAGTATGCTGTTTAACATGTGAACAATCCTATGGAACAAAATAGAAGGAATTAAGACCTCAATGCTGGGATGTGGACAGAAGAAAGGACTTTCATATTGGCTCAAGTTGCCAATGGATTTGACAAGATCAGTGGTATCTCTCCTGTTTTGAGATGCCTCCTGCTGGCAGACCACATCACAGAAGCCTACAGGTCACTACCACCCAGTTGACCATGGGATTTGTGCTGGGATCATGTCTTGAACTTTAAACGACCTTTATAATCCATTTACCTTTTGGAACAGGAATTCAAAAACCCAAGATATATTGGGCCTGTCAAGCTCTCAGGTGATGGAACTCAATGCAGGGGCATGTTACTCTAATAATGTGAACATCACTGCAGGCAAGAGAGCTGGGATTATTAGAAAACTTCTTGCTAAATATTGGTGGAGTGATACTAAGAGTAAATAACCCCTTGCAACAGGAAATTCGGAACTTTATTCAGTACCTCCTTCCACGGTTCCATCCCCATTAACCCCCAGATCAAAACAGTAATCACATCCAACACAATGTCTCAAGTATGTGTAGTAATCTTAAATGGGGAGTGGGGGGAGAGAAAGCTTTATGACAACATAGGTGTAGGACCGAAACCCAAACAGGTCCTCACTTATTCAGGTGCTTTAGGATGCTGGACGCGGAACTTCCACTGCCACTGACAGGATTATTGTTGTAGAACCAGTGTAAGTCAGACACTATAGAACCGGTGGAAGGTTAGCAGGCCTTCTCCTATTGCCACCGCCTGACTTGCAGCTGATTGTTAATGGGGATTTACCGCCTATCTACTGGGCACATCCCCAGCCCAGGCCGGGCTCCGCTCCCGAAAGTGGCGGTAGGTAGTGCGGGGTCAGCGGTAGCCCCAAGGCCCGGACCCTGCGCCTGCCTCCGAACCGGGCCTGCCCACAGGTCGCGCCATTTACCTCGTCATGAAAGCCGTCCAGCTCCTTCCGAACGGGCCTCCAGCTCCTGGTCGAGCAGCCGAACGACGCTCCGACTGGAATCCGCCCGGCACTCCCTCCCCGGGTGAAGGAACCGAACCGGGCGGCAGTAAAAAAAAACACCAAGCGGTGAATATGGCGGCAGCAGATCCAGCTGGTGCATCACTTAAATACTTCCGGCTCCGCGTCCGGCGGCGCCCCCTGGCGATGGCTCCCGGAACGTCAGCAGCAGATCCCCCGGTGACCCTGCAAAGGGATCTCAAGCGTTGTCAGTAAACGACAGCAGGTTCAGAGAGCGCATGGAGACATCATGTGGAGTTCCTGCGAACGTACGCTTACCGGTTCTTTGCATGATTTTATATAAATAAAAAACAAAGCATATAGAAGAGATATAGGAATGCCTCGTGTAAACCATGCCTCAATAGGAATTTAATTCAGATTAGATTATTGTTATGTATTGCAATACAAGTTGCGATAAAATTCCCTGCTCATAAATTTCACTTCTCGTAGGATCGAACAGCACAGAAACAGGCCCTTTTATTTGGGTGCTTCTCTATGACGACCCAACATTTGGATTTCATGTTTCAGTACTCTCTTTTGGGTAGTCCTGTTCCAGGATTCCTTTTTTTTCCCATTCTTGTTCATGCCCCTACTACTCGACAGCAACAGTTTTAATGCTATTGTTGGAGCGCTGGTATCTGTGGCACTAACTCAATGGAATTGATGTGGCAGAAGGGTTCCTGCTTCAGTTCCAGAGACTGAATCAATCCGGAACTTAGGTGGCATGGAGTTTGCATGTCCTCCCTGTGACTATGTGTTTCCTCTGAATGTTCTGCTTTCCCTAACAAATCCCGGAAGTTATGCCGGCTGGTGGATTAGTAGGCCAATATAAACTGTCCCTGGTATCTAGCTGAGTGGTGGAATCTGGGAGCGGTTGATCGGAATGAGGGGAGAATACTGGAGAGAGAGGCAGAGACTGCAACAAACAACCTAGTTGTCTTGCCCTCTGCCCTCAGACCAGATGCAAAATGTTGACCTGAAATTATGACAATTCCTCCTCTCCCACAGGTTCTGCTCAACCTGCCAAGTTGCCACAGGAGATTGTTGTGGAGAGAATAATGGGATTCATATAAGATCAGTATAAATAAATGGTTGATGGTTGGCACAGACTTGGTGGGCCAAAGGGCCTGTTATCATGCTTCCAATTAGGCACAGCCACCATTAAATAATCTAGTGGGGCAAGAAAATTTCTACCTTCTTAGAACACATGCACTTCATGGATATAATCGCACCTGGCTTCTAGTTTCAAGCTTTGAGTGAAGCAAGTGTCATGCAAAATGGAAATGGCAAACGGGGTGAAGTAGATTGAAAGATATAGCATGTACAGCATGATATTGTGGACAAATGGCCGAGCAAGGCACCCCTCGTCCGTGCCCCTGGATGATGCATCCTTCTACCCACAGAGAGACCCAGGGCCCCAACTTGTATGGTTAATTCACAAAATGCACTGCAGATGCTGTGGTCAAAGCAACATGTACAACACGCTATAAGAACTCAGCAGGCCAGGCAGCATCCGTGGAAATGAGCAGTCAATGTTTCGGGCCAAGACCCTTTGTCCTGATGAAGGGTCTCGGCCCAAAATGTTGATTGCTTGTTTCCACAGATTCTGTCCGGCCTGCTGAATTCCTCCAGCGTGTGGCAAGTGTTGTATAGTTAATTTGCATGTTATACTTTAAAAATCTAGTACATATAACAAAAGTGTGTATTTCTACACTTTCGAAAAGCCAGGCCTGATTTTTACAGCAATATGGGATAAAAACATGGGGTACGTTTTCTGTCATTAATTGTTTTTTTTCTGTTCCATGGATGCCTGTGAAGAGTAAGAATTTCAGGTTGTATATTGTATACTTTCTCTGATATTAAATTGAACCATTGAAAAATAAGCACATCCCCAGAAGATAACCCCCATCATCACAAGGAAGCTACAGATCTTTGTTATGATAGCAGGGATAACTACAGAGATGTCTCCAAGGATGTCTTCCTGGTGACCAAGCATCTCCATTAGAAAAAGGAAATATCATGAATCAAGATAGGCAAAGTGTACTCTAACAATATATTGTGAGGCGATGATGCAGCAAGTCAGTGCAGATGCTGAGAACAGTTAATTAACATAGATACAAGATTCACCAGACCTCTGGAGGTCTGTGCTAAGTGCAGAAACTGGGTCCATCACTCCTCAACATTACCTTTGTATCCTTGGTCAAAATTGAACAAAGGGATTCTTTAGGCACCCTGATCGAAGGCAGGAACCTACAAGGCACATGATGAACATGCATTGAAGGTATATCAGAAACAATTAACCGCATGCTTTCTTGTTGGGGCAGTGAAGGATAACTGAATATCAGTATTGTCGGTGAAGGTGCTGTACCTTGTGTTGGAATATCTATAAAAAGCTGTGCTTTGTATAAAAGGAGTACATAGACCTCACCAAGGTGAACGTGCATTTCCCGTAGGAAATCAAAGAGAGATGTCAAATAAATGTTATTTGACCTGGGTAAGGATTTGTGTATTTCTCATCAGCTTAATATGGGATCAGACACATGTTAAGGACACAACATTATTCAGTTTTTAAACCACCAAGCTTTGAGTTTCTTTTGCTTCTTTATCAATGTACTTGGCAAGAATGAAGAGCTCACACTTCAGGTCCACAGGAGACTGGATGTCCCAAATGGGAACCACAGATTTATCTGCAGATGAGGTGGGAGATGCTGTCTGAACATGGGTGGGTGGTTTGGGAAAAGTTCCTTTTGCCACTTAGTTTGGGTTTTAGAAACATAGAAACCTACAGCACAATACAGGCCCTTCGGCCCACAAAGCTGTGCCGAACATGTCCTTACTATAGAACTACCCATAGCCCTCTATTTTTCTAACCTCCATGTACCTATCCAGGAGTCTCTTAAAAGACCCTATCATTTCCGCCTCCATCACCGCCACTGGCAGCCTCTTTTCATGCACTCACCACTCTCTGTGTAAAAAACTTACCCTTGACATCTCCTCTGTACCTACCTCCAAGCACCTTAAAACTATGCCCTCTCATGCTAGCTATTTCAGCCCTGGAAAAAAGCCTCTGACTATCCAGACGATCAATGCCTCTATCAGGTCACCTCTCATCCTCTGTTGCTCCAAGGAGAAAAGGCAGGGTTCACTCAACCTATTCTAATAAGGAATGCTCCCCAATCCAGGCAACATCCTTGTAATTCTCCTCTGCACCCTTTCTATGGTTTCCACATCCTTCCTGTAGTGAGGCGACCAGAATTGAGCACAGTTCTCCAAGTGGAGTCTGACCAGGGTCCTATATAGCTGCAACCTCTCCGCTCATAAACTCAATTCCATAATTGATGAACGGCAATGCACCGTATGCCTTCTTAACCACAGAATCAACCTGCGTAGGCAGCATTGTGTGTCCTGTGGACTCGAACCCCAAGATCCCTCTGAATCTCCACACTGCCAAGAGGCTTACCATTAGTACTATATTCTGCCATCATATTTGACCTACCAAAATGAACCACCTCACACTTATCTGGGTTTGACTCCATCTGCCACTTCTCAGCCCAGTTTTGCATCCTATCAATGACCCGCTGTAACCTCTGACAGCCCTCCACGCTATTCACAACACCCCCAACCTTTGTGTCATCAGCAAACTTACTAACCCATCCCTCCACTTCCTCATCCAGGTCACTTATGAAAATCATGAAGAGTAGGGGTCCCAAGAACAGATCCCTGAGGCACACCACTGGTCACTGATCTCCATGCAGACTATGACCCAGCTACAACCACTCTTTGTCTTCTGAGGGCAAGCCAGTTCTGGATCCACAAAGCAATGTCCCCTTGGATCCCATGCCTCCTTACTTTCTCAATAAGCCTTGCATGGGGAATCTTAATGCCTTGCTGAAATCCATATACACTATATCTATGGCTCTACCTTCATTGTCTCCCGAGACACTGGATTTTCCTTATTGTGTCTCTCAAGATTCTCAGTGCTGTCCTGATTGCTCATTCACCACTTCACCCGGAATTTTGAGAAATCCATGGGAATGTTGCATTTGCCCCCTCTGAAGCCACAGATCTATTAATTTGCCCACCTAGTAATGTCTTCACTTGACAGAGCTTTGAATAGAGCAGTAGTTATCCAAGCCTGGCATCCGGCAGGCAGGCAAATAACATGGTTTACTTCACGGAGCCATCTCAGTGCAATTAGTGCTGGAGATAGAAACTGCTTCGCTTTACCTGCTGGTGATTAATTCATGTACATGATTCAGGCCCTGTACTCACTGGAGCTTATAAGAATGGGGGTGGGGGGGGGGGGGGGGGAAGAGATCTCATTGAAACCCACCGAATTTTGAAAGACTTTGATAAGAGTAGATCCGGAAAAGATGTTTCCAATAGTGGGAGAGTCTAAGACCAGTGGCCACAGCCTCACAAAATCAAGGACATCCCTTTAGAATAGAGATGAGGTGGAATTTCTGTAGCCAGACAGTGGTGAACTTGTAGAATTCATTGCCTCAGACTGCAGTGGAAGTCAAGTCCAGGGGTATATTTAAAGCAGAGGTCGCTAAGTTCTTGATCAGTAAGGGCATCAAAGGTTACCGGAAGAAGACAGGGGAATGGGGCTGAGAGGGAAAATAAATCAGACAAGAAGACTGGCAGACCAGACTTGGACTGAATTATTGCTTATTACTGCTATGTCTTATGGAATATGATGCCTTTCTATATTTTGGAATGTTGCTCCAGTGCCTTACAACCCCCGAGTCTGAAAAGCAAATAGGAGGGCAGAAAATACCATGGGCCAGTATACTATGTTTGGTGCCAGGGGTGAGGTCTTCATCTTCAGAAGCCCTTTTCCTCAGAGGGCCGAGGACTATACTGGCATACTTTATCGTCAACATTTGCCTTCACCGAGACACTTTTGTCAGAGGGTGGAGTTGTACAGTAGCTCACATTGGAATGAACCTCTATGTTTTGCAGATGTCCTGAATAAAGCACATCCTCTTGCATACTTAAGGAATTAGAGCTCAGCATCAAGACAACTGAGATTGATTCATTGAGTAGAGGCTCCATAGGATGAACAGTTTCCCCATTAGTCCTCTAGTTCAACTGCCTTCTAGAAGAGCCTTTATTGAAAGGAGGTAGACATCCATTCACTTGTTGGCATACAGCTAATGCACATCTGCACCATAGGGCATTTCTCCAGCTTCCAGATACAAGAAAAACACACAGCTCAGATAACCAAATGAACCATCAGATTTGAATCTGGGTCAAAGAAGCTTCTAGTCATCGTTGATGAGCTCCTGGAGACCTCTCTGTGAGCAATCTATGTCAACACTGATGAGCGTGAGATAACCCAGTATACAGGCAGAGATTTTATTGTTGAGAACCCTTGTCCCACCAGTCCAGGGATCCAACCTTTTTTTATGCCATGGAGCCTTCCCGTTAACTGAGGGGTCCGTGGACCCCTGGTTGGGAACCCTTGCACAAGTCAAAGGGAAGCAGCCTTTCCAAACTACTGCACTTCCTATGCACAGGTGGGGGTGGAAGAAAAAGTGGAGGATAAAAATGTGAAATACAAAAGACAAGGGAGCATTGGAAAGTAAATGCCAAGCAGCAGTAAGAAACAGCAATAAGCCAAGGCAGGCGCAGCAAGAGATGCACATGCATGTGGATGGCAAGAGGGAGAGTAAACATTCAAACCCATTTGGTGACAGGGGAAAGAGGCATAAATAGAAAGTGGCAGGAACAGCCGAAGGAAGAGCAATTCAGCAATTGGTTTGGAATCATTAAATTCCCCCCCCCCCCCCCCAATACAAAAGGCAATCAAATCCACTCCATCCACACCAACAGTTCGGAAGAGCTGATTAGCTGATCCATAAGTATGTGATCAATTGCACATTAAAAGCTGGATCTGCTTTCAGTACAGGCTTCTGTCAGTACTATAAAGCTATGTATTAGTTCCCTCATTGTTCCATTATGAACATCTAGACTCTGGTTACTAATCTACTTGAAAGGACATCATGATAGGTAATTGCTGAGACAAAACTCAGCTGTACCTCTCTGTTATAGAAAGCAAACTATTTTGAGACAGCATGGATCTAGGTCATCTTACAAGTTATTCTGGCAACATCTTGAAAAGCCTCTTGGGTAATGATTAGAGCACCACTCCATTACCCACACATTTATCATAAATAACTTGTTATCTCCGCAAAAGCATACTAAGATAAGATATTCTACATAATAAAATAGCATTAAATGATTTATTGGGACAGAAATAAATTACAATTTGGCCCAGTACACTGGAAGCAATATTGGAACGGAGAAAAGAGCAGAACTTAGGCAAGCATCCCAGTGATTTTTAAAAAAACTGTCCTCTTCTTCTTCATTGATGTACAATGAGGCCTCGTGCCAAAAACTATAAGTCCCATTAGTACGATTTTCACAAGACTGGGCCCAATTATCTTCTCTTTTAAATGTAATCAAATATATTTAAGTATTCTTTAGTACATGAAAATTGGATGGTCAAAGCTGAGGAAGCCAACACGTACTGATGTTTTCCAGCAAGCAGTTTTTCCTCCCCAGCCTGTCACATTTTCCACGTTACCAAAATCTTATTGAAGAATTTCATATAATCATACTTAGATTCAAGTATGCATGGTAATAGCTATTTCTTGTCAAAGTCCACACAGCAATGCCAAAGATTTTTGGACAGATTTGAAGTCTGCTTCAAATGTTTTGTTAAATTGCCAGCAAAACTCAGTTACAAAACAGATGAAAATTATTTACAGTAATTATTCACATTTATTCCTTTAGTCACGGTGCACAATACGTGAAAATATTCCATTGGGTTCTCTGCCATCGCCTAACGCATCAAGGAAGCCTTCTTCCCTTCTTCGCTTCGCTAGTGCTGCCAGGGATTTGAATGTCTTTGGTTCATATACAGCCAAATCGGCAAGAACTTTTCTATTTAGTTCCACTTGACTCTATCAAAACAAAAACTTTCATTATTAAAACATCTTATACAATTTTCAGAACTTTTTCCTATCAAATCTAAAGCATAAAAATGACAAAAAAATGCCAGTTAAACAACACGCTTATCAGAGTGGAAAGCAGCATTGATTTAGTCAAAATCTACAGTTGCATGGACTGACCCAGCTGCAGATTTCTCTGAACTTATCTTCCACTTCAACATTTAATACATAGAGGCAATGTGCAGTACCATAGGCTATGATATAACTTACTATTGTCAACACAGTGGGCAAGAAAATAAAATTTATATTTATTTACATAGTTATACAACCCAATCTCCCAGCCAAGCCATACAAATTTTATCACCCCCATGGGACAATTGGCCTATCCTTTCTAAATGCTTCTATATAACTAACCAAAAGTGTAGAAAAACTGAATTTATTCATTCATTTTAGACCAATAACTAATTTTAAATATACCAATCTCACATAATAGGAAAATAAACTATAATTGACACAGCATTTACATTTTGAAGCACTGTAGCAACTCAATTACTTCATTCCTGTTAGTGATTATAACTAGTTAGACATCAATTTTCTTTTAAAAAATAATATTCCAGAACAGTAAATTAGGTAAGTTCTAGCTGCTGGACAGAACACTACAATAATTCGTGTTCTCTGAATCATATCGTCCATCACAGCCTGCTTTCATATTTTATGCAGAAGACACCATGCTCTGGCATGCCTTCAAGCATCAGTTTACAATGTGCTAAAAGTTCTCAGAAGAGCACATGTCCACCAGGTTCTGGTTCTGAGAACTCAGCCAAAACTAATTCACAAATCATGAGAAGCCCTCATAATGGAATGCAAAATAAACCACCCGCTCACTGCAACATGATCAAGGCCATTAATCCACTAAATATTTATAAGCTGCAAACTCACCTTAATCAAATTACAAATTAGTATTGGATATTTCAGCCCATGCTCCCTGGAGGCTGCTGCTATTCTGCTGATCCAAAGCTGAAAAAAAAAACAATTCATCATCTTTTCTTTATTCAATCATCAATTTTATTACAAGAACCAGGGATGTCGGCAGGTAAACGTCTAAGGAAGTAGAACTACTGAATGACTTCAGTACTATTGTACCATTTAAAAATCAAGTAGAGCTTAGCATTTTTTAAGAAATAAAATGCTCATGTAGTTTGGTCCTTCACATCAGCAAACAAAGTAAAACATTGGAGAGGGACACTTACACCATTTATTGCAGAATAAAATAATTAAGGGAAACTGTACTGCAGGTAGGCAGGATATATGTATGGGAAAGATGTAGATCAGGATACAGGAATGGTTAGTCATTCTAGGACTATCTTGGAAATGGCCTCTGAAATGGCCATTTTACCATCTAAGCCAATTGGCATTTAATGTAGCTGAGGACTCAGAAACAACTGTACTCTCGAAACAATGATCAGGAGCATCAACAGCCACCTTAGGAAAAAAATAAACCGTGTGGCATTAATTTCAACTAGCATTTGTATTGCTTATTAAATAAGTTTTATTTCAATAATACAAATTTAGCCACCTAGGTACCAAATACTATGTGAACATCCCCACTTACACACAACCCCATATTGTATTACATTTTATCAAGGCCACAAGATCGAGCAGAAGGAAACCATATGACTGACGTAGTTCACTCTGCACGAAAGTTTAACACTTCACCATCTAGCTTTCAATTCTTTCAACTGACCTTCCTAAAATTACAAATGTACACACAAACAGCTAATCAAAAGACCCATATTCAAGTATTTCCCCAAATCATGACTAATAATAAACTGACTTGGGCACAAAGTCGCAGCGACCCAATACTTGAATAACAAATAAAATGTAGCTCAACCATTCGTGCCTGTTCCACAATTCAGTAAGAATTAATCTTGTACCTCAGCCTCATGTTCCTGTCCTAACATGGTCATCCTTGAGTCAATGAATATCGAAAGATCTGTGATCTCTGTCCAGAAATATTTCTAATGGCTGAGCATTGAATAGAGTATTCCAAATATTTACTACCTTCGGGGAGAAGAAATCTCTTCTCACCTCTGCCATGACAGACTAGCTCCTTATTTTGAGACTGTGACCCCTCTTCTTAGATACTCCAGCCAGGAGAAACATCAGCTCCACATCTATCCTTTCAAGTCCCACAAGCTTTACGCATTTCAATAAGATTCCTTCTTATTCTTTTAAAATCAAAAGAGTATAGGATCAGCCTGCTTACTCTCTTTTCATAAACCAGTAGTAAAACTGGAGAGTCTGTGCCGCAATCTGTCTTGCAAGTAGAGTGAATTCCAGTTAATTGGGCCATCGGTTAATCGGAGAAGCTGCTTATTTGGGACAGCTCTTCAAGAACAAAAACTAATTGAGAAAATAGTGAGTTTCCCTTCAGTTATTTGGGATACTTTGCTGCCTAATTGGGAGAGGAGACTGTTGCCACAGAGTTTCTAACTTGTATCAGTTGTGCTCATGTCCACAGCCGTTAATTCCTACACCATGCTTAAACAGTTTTAAAATAATACAAGTTGCGTGTGTTTGTGTTCAAATAGCAGTGATTTTTGTCACTGATAGTTGGCAAGAAATAAGCAGCAAGACAATTCAGAGCTGTTTTGCTTACTGCTGTTTCAGGCTTGCAGATACATGCTAGAAACGGCCAGAAATGAAATGATTTCACTACCTAAGCAAGTTAGGTACTACAAAGAATTTAAAGGTATCAACAATGTTAGAACAAAAATGAAGAATTTGAGGATGCAATTGTCAAAAGCATTGTATGAAGGCAGTCCATTATCTGCACTAGGTGTCTGATTTTGTTCATTTACAATCAAAAGAACATGTCACTGTACACTTATTAAGAAGTAATATAGTTTTATAGCACCGTTCTAGTATTAGTAGTGTTTTAATTTGCTCTGAACTTCATTTAATGCATAATTTAATAATCAGTCTTAACTATTTCCATGAAACTTCGGCTTACTGAGGCAGCCGTTTAACTGTACCAAATGTAGGGATCCTGATGTGCCCCAGTTAACTAGAATCCACTGTATTTCCTTCCTCAATTTGGAATACCATACCTGTTCACAGCATACACGCTGTCAGGTTGACACTGGAACTAACTAGCAATTCTTAAAATAATCACTAGATAAAAACATCAATAAGCAAGAAAGTTCCTTGCACCCGTGTATACAACAATAAACTAGTCTAATCTTACAGCCCATTAAAATGCTGCTTGCTCCTGTTAAATATTCTGAGTTCGCATGCCAAATGATACCACTTTCTTAATACTTCATAAGCACTGGCTCTCCCATTCCATAATTACAAGCAATCCTTCAGAAGCACTATTGTCACTCAATTCATTTCACGTTTCTCCATAACTTGAGATTACAACTGCACATCTTGCCAGATGTTTGCAACACCCCTCCCGTTGCTGACCAGCCCCGGCAGTTGGGCGCTTTACCGTCCTCATGTTCCGCTTCTTCAGTTGCCTGGCTTTGGTGGAGTAGAGTAAGGCTCTCCGCACGGCCCGCAACGCCAGGCTGTAGCATCGATTCTTCCGCCCGCGGAAATGCTGCGTAAACAAAGAAATAATAAATGAGAATCGATCCTTGGGGCAGGTCATAGGTCCGAGGTGAGAGGTGGAAGATTTAAAAGTGAACTGAAGGGCAACCTCACGCAAAGGGGTGGCGAGCTGCCAGAGTAAGACAGGGACATTAGCACAAACGGTGATGGATATTATGGGACTAGGGTCACATGGACGAATTTGGCCGAAGGGCCTATTTCCCTGCTATATGACCGATTCAATGACCTGCACACGGAGGGGTAGCCGATGCCGGGTCACGGCCTTTCGGCCCACCAACTCCATGCTGTCTACAGGAGACAGCAACCGGGGCGTTATCGCTTCCTATTAAGCCCGAGCTTGTCCCGCTGGGTAAAGTTATGGCCGGGCCCCGGAGCCGGGAGACTGGCGGTCTCACAGCAGCCCGGCCTTCGGTCCCGATCCTCCGCCCGCCCTCACCCGTGCGTGCTTCAGGACTTCCTGGACCCGCCAATATCGATCGGGCCCGCGGCTCCGGATCCAACGCGAGAGCGTGAGGAAAACCATCGGCGGTTCGAGTCCCCGCCGCCAGCTGCGTGGGAAACCCGGCTCGACTTCACGTTCCCGGCCCCGGCCCCGGTCCCTGGCCTCGGGGGCGGTCACAGGCCCGGCATCCGGCGGGGAGGAGGAGCCCTGTGATTGGTCCCTCCAATCGTGCGCATGCGTGCCACCTCCCCGGGGTGGGGTGGGCGGGGCTACAGTTCCGCCGGAGTACGCACGTGATTTTGTGTTAACTCTGTCAGGGAAGGGGTGTCTCAGTTCAGGGAGATGTTTGTGTCCTTTTAAAAGTCGGAGACAAGGTCTGATTATTTTAAAATTAAAACATTGGAAACATTTGCATATTTTCAGCACAGTCAATTAAATCAGTAGTATATGGTTATATTTATTTCGCATTCTTCCCACGTACTCAGGAGATTTAGCCTGTTGCAATTAAAAATGAGACCAGAGAAAATGGAAAATCTATAGTTACTGAACTCTGTACACCGAATAAAGCTGATTGAAACTTCGCTTTCATGAATTATTGTTTTTCTTAATGGTAAAGTCGAATTAGCATAATTGAACTCAAAGCGTTTTAAACTTTCATTGAGAATAAGGCAGTGAAAGAACAAGAACTTGGTGCTTCACTCACTGGAGATTTCTGGTTGCAAAGCCTAAAACTTGTGAATTAAAGGACGGAAGAGCTGAATATTTGAAAATAAAAATAGAAAACGCTGAGTACTCAGCAGGTAGGTGGCATCTGTAGTGAAATCACCAAATGCATCAAAACATTACGTAACTAATGTTTCCGGTTGGTGACCTTGCATGCGAGTAATTAAATATTTTAATTTTACATCCAAAATAATAAAGATAAACATTTACTACGATAAGATTTTCCCTCAAAATCTGATGTTTATCAGTTTCTATATTAGCTTTCCTGATTACAATATGCCATGTATTTTTTCCTCGTTCTAATCCCAAACATTCAGGGTGTGTTAGAATTATATTTACCACCATACTTTGTTCACAAGTGAACTCCATGGGATTTGTGGTGATAAGCCTTTGAACAATTTATACAAGTAACATCTGGATTTGATTTTGTCACTGAAAGCTGCATGGGGAAAGATGATTACCTAATTAGCTTTGAAAATACTTTTAGCAGAGGTCCACAGCGATACAGTTAGGCCCATTGAGTCTGTGCCAGCTATCACCACCTATTTTTGATGGACTGTTCACATGAATCAGTGGGATGTTAGGTTAAAAAAAAGATGTCATAATCCAAATAAATGTCCAAAAAGAAACTGGGCCTGAAAGTATCGGTTGAAGTAACAAAATATTGGAGCTTATTTGATGAGATGGTGGCGAATTCAGTAAGGCGGCATTATTTTCTTCTGCAAGGGTTCCTAAAGCTACATAACTAGTTGGAGGTGGTTCTATGCTCTGTGATGTTAGAATGCACCAGAGTCAAGTAAAATGTAAATGAAGACATGAACAGGAGTCAGCCAAAAAGGCCTTTCAGTTCAAGAAGATAGGCATTCCACAAAGATCTGCCGGGGACATCATTGGAAGATCTACTTTTATCCAATTCCAGGCACGTTAGAAATGTTTTTATTGTTGACTGTGCACAGTATATATTTTTTTAAAAACTTAAAATTGTAAGCCTGGCCTCAGTAATTAGTTAGAAAGTGTTTCAAGGACAGTATCAAAGCCATGTGAAACGACCCATCGTAATTCTGCGTGAACGCTGAGCAACGCCCGTGAGGCAGCTGCAACAAACTCGTTCACGAGGGCCTTAAATTTACAATGTCAAAACCGTCTCGTCGATTAGCAATTGAGAAAGCCCGCTGACAAAATGCATACCTCAGTGGTTAATTTGCAAGCGCCATGGCCACGCAATGAAACTGTAAGTTTCTCTTTAGTTATAATTTTGCTATAACCTTAGAGTGCTCTATCATAAGATGGTGATGGAAGCTTTTCCCCTAATACCGTGAGTGAACTGCAAACAGACATCAACACAGCATCAAAAATCTTAAAGGATGCTGCTCCTAAGTGTTAGAATTGGTCTTTCTTTTAAACACCTTTTATAAAATACCAATTGAACTAATGCAAGACCAAGATCAAAGTTTCCTTTTTACTAATATAATTACTATTTTTAATAATTTGTATATTTTTTAAAAACTCATGTATTTTTCACAAACAAGAGAAAATCTGCAGATGCTGGAAATCTGAGCAACACACACAAAATACTGGAGTAACTCAGCAGGCCAGGCAGCATTTATGGAAAAAAGTACAGTTGACATTTTGGCCCGAAATGTCTTTTCCATGGATGCTGCCGGCCTGGTGAGATCCTCCAGCATTTTGAGCCTGTTGCTTGTATTTTTCACAGTATATGTGGTGGTTCATCCCCACCTACTGGCCAAAGGTGCATATACAGTACATATACAGTACCCTTTTATCTCTTAATTGGCTAAACTTTATTTACTGATTGATTGAGATACAGCGTGGAATAGGCCTTTCGAGCCAGGCTGCTCAGCAATCCCCCGATTTAATACCAGCCTAGTCACAGGACAATTTACAATGACCAATTGACCTATCAACCAGTACGTCATTGGACTGTGAGAGGAATCTGGAGCACCCAGAGGAAACCCACGCAGTCACGGGGAGAACGTACAAACTCCCTACAGGCAGCAGTGGGGAAGTGGTCGCCTGTACCGAAAAGTGTTGTGCTAACTATTACGTTACTTTTCCACCCCATATATGTTATAATTGTCATAAATATGCAGCCTTTCGATTGGATTCTGTTATCTGAGTAATTTCTGTTATCTCGAGAATAAAAGTGAGAGGTTTCTTAAAAGCACCATGTTGAATCTAGTTAATCTCTGCTTCTCAGCTCCTCACTTAGTTTCAAATGCTCTGTATCTTTGCTTGAACTTTAAAATAAGTGATTGTGAAGAATCAACATTTTTTTGCTCATTCCTGAACTCCTATAAGAACCCAGGTGTTGAAAGATCTGACATCAGTTTTCTGCATATTAGACTAGCAAGGAAAAACAGTAGGAGTAGATGTAACACAGGAACTTATAAAATTTATAAAATGATAAAATTCAGCAGTACAATCTTGCTAGGTAGGCAGGAAGTGTTGCTTTTTAATGGGAAGATCATTGTGGTATGTTAGATTATACCTCAGAAAGAGACGACTTTAGCCAGCAAGACTATGCCAAATCTCCTCTTTTCCAATTCAAAAATTGGCCTTTTTTGAATGGCCTTTTTCTCTTGAGCTGACTTTCCCAACCATTTCCTCTTTGTCACAACAGCACCAATTACATTGAAATAGGATTTGGACTACGCCTTTCAAATCTTCCCTTCTTTCTCCCTCCTCTTTCAGCATTCCAATGGGATGGCTCACTCCACAACTTCAGGGTTTGCTCTTGCATTTCCACCAACCACTCCCTTCTCGTGGCATCTTCTCATGCCCGCCCAGCTGCCCTTTGTACCACCTCCCTTCCTGTGCTCCTAGTGGTCTTTCCGGGTGAGGCAGACGCTCATTTGCCCCTGTGTCAACTTAGTGTATCCAGTGCTCATGATGTGACCTCCACCACAGTGGGGAAGCCTAATATAGATAACCACTTTGCAAAACATTCATTTAATACACAAGATTAATTCTTCATTGTCTCTGCCCTCTGACCTCTCCCATTTGGTCTCCTGGACTGACCCAACAATGAACTATGCTAGCTTGAAAAACAACTGCCTGGGCATGTGATAACACGGAGAGTCGCTACTGCATATGGCATTTCATCAGGCTTTTTCTGTTTGGCCAATTCTATTGTAAGATTTTTTCTGTTTTTTCTCTGTTCACGGGGAGCTGTCTGATCTGCTGGGGACTTCCAGTGTTTCTTCTGTTTAAGTTTTCCAGCAACTGCCAAAGTTGCAATAAGTTATTGTGTTTCTTTTCACCTTCATTCATTTATTAACCAGATGGGACTATAAACAACGACATTACCTGGACAACCTTAATCTCCACCCTATCACAGGTACTCCTTTTGTCCCCTCCATGCCTCCAGGTCTCTGCTATTTAAAACGGGTTGTTTTCCCAATTTTCCTGTTCTAATGAGGAGCCATTGACAAGAAACCTTTCCTTTCTCCTCACATACCATCTGACCTGCCACGTGTTTCAGCCCAGCAAGACCCACACACAATGCTGGAGGAATTCAGCAGGCCAGGCCGCATCTATGGAAAGGAGTACAGTCGGTGTTTCAGGCCGAGGCTCTTCAGCAGGACCCACTGAAGGGTCTCGGCCTGAAACGTCGACAGCGCTTCTCCCTATAGATGCTGCCTGGCCTGCTGCGTTCCACCAGCACTTTGTGTGTGTTGTTGGATGTGTTCTACTTTGTTGTATTTTTGTCCTGTTGAAGGGTCTCAGCCTGAAACGTCGTCTGTACTCTTTTCCATAGCCTGCTGAGTTCCTCCAGCATTTTGTGTGTGTGTGTTGCTTGGATTTCCAGCATCTGCAGATGTGTATGTGTGTCAGCCATTTTGTTCTGTTTCAGACCCCACATCTGGTGTTGGACTATTTAGCGTAAGGTACGTTCTTGTCACTGTTTCTCCCCTGAGGTGCACAGTAAATGAAATGCTCCCGCGCAGATAGGCTTTGTTGCTGCACGGTTGGAATATTCTTTTGTATAATGTTAACTTAAAGTGTTGTACAGTTTTCAGGCAATCTAAAAAAAATCCTGCTTAGAGCAATGGTTGGTCTGCACAGTTGTGAAAAAAAGTAGAGGGAACATGTTGGGAAATGAACCTGGTCAGGTGTCAGGTCTCTCAGTGGGAGAGCATTTTGGAGACAGTGATCACAGTGCTATCTCCTTTACCATAGCATTGGAGAGGGATAGGAACAGACAAGTTAGGGAAATGTTTAATTGGAGTAGGGGGAAATATGAGGCTATCAGGCAGGAACTTGGAAGCATAAATTGGAAAAGATGTTCTCAGGGAAATGTACAGAAGAAATGTGGCAAATGTTCAGGGGATATTTATGTGGCGTTCCGCATAGGTACATTCTGATGAGACAGGGAAAGGATGGTAGGGTACAAGAACCATGGTGTACAAAGGCTGTTGTAAATTTAGTCAAGAAGAAAAGAAAAGCTTACAAAAGGTTCAAAAAACTAGGTAATGATAGAGATCTAGAAGATTATAAGGCTAGCAGGAAGGAGCTTAAAAATGAAATTAGGAGAGCCAGAAGAAGCCATGAGAAGACCTTGGCGGACAGGATTAAGGAAAACCCCAAGGCATTCTACAAGTATGTGAAGAACAAGAGGATAAGATGCAAGGGAATAGAACCAATCAAGGGTGACAGTGGAAAAGTGTGTATGGAACTGGAGGAGATAGCAGAGGTACTTAATGAATACTTTGCTTCAGTATTCACTACGGAAAAGGATCTTGGCGATTGTAGGGTTGACTTAATGTGGACTGAAAAGCTTGAGCATGTAGATATTAAGGAAGAGGATGTGCTGGAGCTTTTGGAAAGCATCAAGTTGGATAAGTCACCAGGACCGAACGAGATGTACCCCAGGCTACTGTGGGAGGTGAGGGAGGAGATTGCTGAGCCTCTGGCGATGATCTTTGCACCAGCAATGGGAACAGGAGAGATTCCAGAGGATTGGAGGGTTGTGGATGTTGTTCCCTATTCAAGAAAGGGAGTAGGGTTAGCCTAGGAAATTATAGACCAGTGAGTCTTACTTCAGTGGTTGGTAAGTTGATGGAGAAGATCCTGAGAGACAGGATTTATGAACATTTGGAGAGACATAATATGATTAGGAATAGTCGGCATGGCTTTGTCAAAGGCAGGTCATGCCTTACGAGCCTGATTGAATTTTTTGAGGATGTGACTAAATACATTGATGAAGGTAGAGCTTAGACGTAGCGTATATGGATTTCAGCAAGGCATTTGATAAGGTATCCCATACAAGGCTTATTGAGAAAGTAAGGAGGCATGGGATCCAAGGGGACATTGCTTTGTGGACCCAGAACTGGCTTGCCCACAGAAGGCAAAGAGTGGTTGTAGATGGGTCATATTCTGCATGGAGGTTGGTGACCAGTGGTGTGCCTCAGGGATCTGTTCTGGGACCCCCACTCTTTGTGATTTTTATAAATGACCTGGATGAGGAAGTGGAGGGATAGGTTAGTAAGTCTGCTGATGACACAAATGTTGGGGTTGTTGTGGATCGTGTGGAGGGCTGTCAGAGGTTACAGCGGGACATTGATAGGATGTAAAACTGGGCTGAGAAGTGGCAGATGGAGTTCAACCCAGGTAAGTGTGAGATGGTTCATTTTGGTAGGTCAAATGTGATGGCAGAATTATAGTATTAATGGTAAGACTCTTGGCAGTGTGGAGGATCAGAGGGTTCTTGGGGTCTGAGTCCATAAGACACTCAAAGCTGCTGCACAGGTTGACTCTGTGGTTAAGAAGGCATATGGTGTATTGGCCTTCATCAATTGTGGGATTGAGTTTAGGAGCCGAGAGGTAATGTTACAGCTATATAGGACCCTGGTCAGACCCCACTTGGAGTACTGTGCTCAGTTCTGGTCACCTCACTACAGGAAGGATGTGGAAACCTTAGAAAGGGTGCAGAGGAGATTTACAAGGATGTAAATCTGGTTTGGGGAGCATGCCTTATGAGAATAGGTTGAGTGAACTCAGCCTTTTCTCCTTGGGGTGACGGAAGATGAGAGGTGACCTGATAGAAGTGTACAAGATGATGAGAGGCATTGATTGTGTGGATAGTCAGAGGCTTTTTCCCAGGGCTGAAATGACTAGCACGAGAGGGCACAGTTTTAAGGTGCTGGGGAGTAGGTACAGAGGAGATGTCAGGGGTAAGTTTTTTATCGCAGAGTGGTGAATGTGTGGAATGGGCTGCCGGCAACGGTGGTGGAGGCGGATACAATAGGATCTTTTAAGAGGCTCCTGGATAGTTAGATGGAGCTTAGAAAATTAGAGGGCTATGGGTGACCATAGGTAATTTCTAAGGTAAGTACATGTTGCACAACTTTGTGGACCTGTATTGTGCTGTAGGTTTTCTATGTTGTTGTGAAGCATAAATATAACGCAGGGTCCAGTGAAGTACAAGGGATAGTGTGCATTTTATGATGTTAGATAAAGTACATTGTGAGTACATTATATAAAATCAGCAATTTCAAGCTCCTTGGTGTCAATATCTCTGAGGACCTAACCTGGACGAAGCATCTTGATGCAGCTATAAAGAAGGCTATGTTTCATTAGGAGTTTGAGGAGATTTGGTTTGTCAACTAAAACACTTGGAAACTTGTACAAATGTACCATGGACAGCACTCTGACTGCCCGCATCACTGTCTGGCACGGGGGTGGGGGGGGGGGGGGTGCTTCTGCACACGTTCGAAATAAGTTGCAGAAAATTGTAAAATTGGTCAGCTCTATCATGGGCACCAGCCTCCATAGTATCCAATCCATCTTCAAGGAGCGGTGCTTTAGGAAGACAGCATCTATCACTAATCACTAATCCATCCATCCTGATGAAGGGTCTTGGCCCGAAACGTCGACAGCGCTTCTCCCTATAGATGCTGCCTGGCCTGCTGTGTTCCACCAGCATTTTGTGTGGGTTGTTGTTTGAATTTCCAGCATCTGCAGATTTCCTCGTGTTTGATCCGTCACTAAGGATCCCCAGCACCCAGGACATGTCCTTTTCACACTGTTACCGTCACGCAGGAGGTACAGAAGCCTGGAGGCACACACTCAGGAACAGCTTCTTCCCCTCTGTCATCCGATTTCTGAATGGACATTGAACCCATGAACACTACCTCACTACTTTATTATTTCTGTTACTGAACTGAATTGAATTTATTGACTTTCTTAATTACATCCTTCAAATAGGTGAGGAGTAAAAATCTTTATGTTATGCCTCAACTCAAATGTGCAATGCGCAATTATAGTGATTTATAATAAATATTATGTACAACAGGACAGTCAATATAACATAGAAATCCTGTTGTGTCAGTGTGAGTTAATCAGTCTGACGGCCTGGTGGAAGAAGCTGTCCTGGAGCCTGTTGGTCCTGGTTTTTATGCTGCGGTACCGTTTCCCGGATGGTAGCAGCTGGAACAGTTTGTGGTTGGGGTGACTCGGGTCCCCAGTGATCCTTCGGGCCCTTTTTACACACCTGTCTTTGTACATGTCCTGAATAGTGGGAAGTTCACATCTACAGATGCGCTGGGCTGTCTGCACCACTCTCTGCAGAGTCCTGCGATTAAGGGAAGTACAGTTCCCATACCAGGCAGTGATATGGCCAGTCAGGATGCTCTCAATTGTGACCCTATAGTAAGTTCTTAGGATTTGGAGGCCCATACCAAACTTCTTCAACCATCTGAGGTGAAAGAGGCGCTGTTGTGCCTTTTTCACATTTTTACATTACTTATTTTAACTTAACTAATAGACATTTATAATGTAACAGTTTATTTTCTCTATATTTATTTATCATGTATTTCATTGTACTACTGCTGTATAGTTAACAAATTTCACCAGATATGCCGGCAATATTAAATCTAACTCTGATTCTGAGCCTGACTTCAATGTACATATGTTGTCACTCTTTGTGTATTGTGCAAGCATATAGCATTGTTAAAAGTACAATGGCTACTTTACGGTGTTATAAAAGGGCATATGATTGTTTTAAGTTTATACACAAATAGAGTTAATTCTGTTTCTCAAATCCACAAAGACCATTGTGACAGTCTCGCGCTGAGGCAATGTCAAGGGGCGTTTCGTACCACAGGTTAGTGGCGTACATGTTGGCACCTTTGCTCAGCAGTAATTGGATGGTCTGCTCGTGGCCCCTTTTGGTAGCGAGGTGGAGAGGAGTATCCATTAGCCAGCCTCTTGCCTCTACGTCAGCTCCGCGCTCTATCAGATACCCTGCAACATCAGTATCGCCCCTTTCCGCCGCCCGATGAAGAGCGGTCATGTTCAGGCCGTCTCTGACGTCTATGCTGGCCCCCTGTTGCGTGAGGAGGTCCATTATTCGGAAGTGGCCTATCCCTGCTGCGGCCTGCAGAGCAGATGCTCTGTCGCTGTCCACAGCCCCGTGCGCGAGTAAATCTACCAACACCTGTCGGAAAGGATGCAAATCGTGAACTTTACAAATGATTCCTGCTGCTTTTATTGAAAATGATTATATTTTGAGCTTTTCCTTTAAGCAGGGTGTTCCCAATCTGGGGTCATGGACCCCTGGCTTAATGGTATTGGCTCATGCCATAGAACAAAAGATTGGGAACCCCAGATTTAAACTAGCTAAGCACCTACCAGTAGCAGACACAAGAAACTGCAGATGCTGGAATCTGGAGCAAAAAAAAAGCTGCTGGATGAACTCAGCCGGTCAAACAGCATCGGTGGAAGGCAATGGACGGTCAATATTCTACGCTGTTCTATTTCCTTGCTTAGTTCTTCCAGCAGTTTGCTTGTCATTACCATTGGCATTTCACTAAAGACCTATGGCTGCATACAGTGAATGGGTTCACATATCAGATAATTAATCCTTTATTGGAGTAAGTCCACGACAGAGATGTATTGGAAATCCACTGTTAGTTAAATTGATAAATTGGTTTATTGTTGTCACACGTACTGAGGTACAGTCTTGCAAACTCTTCATAAAGATCAGAAGACCATCTGACATATTGAGCAGAATTAGGCCATTCAGCGCATTGAGTCTGTTCTTCCATTCCATCATGGGTGATCTATTATCCCTCTCAATCCCATTTTCCTGCCTTTTCCACATACCCTTTGATGCCCCGACTAATCAAGAACCCATCAGCCTCCACTTTAAATATACCCAACGACTTGGGTATCTGTGGCAATGAATTCCACAGATTCACCATCCAGTGGCCAAAGAAATTTCTCCTCATCTCTGTGGAAAGCAGAAAGTGGAGGGGGAGGAAGATGTGCTTGGTGGTGGGATCTCGTTGAAGCTGTTGGAATTGTGGAGAATTATGTGCTGGATGTGGAGGGTGGTGGGGTGGTGGGTGAAGACAAGAGGAACCCATTCCCTGGTGGGGTGGTTGGAGAATGTGGTGAGGGCAGACGTGAGGAAATAGAAGAGATGGGGTTGCGGGCAGTGTTGATGGTGGAGGAAGGGAAGCCCCTTTGTTTGAAGAAGGCGGACAGCTCCTTTGTTCTAGAATGAAAAGCCTCTTCTGGCCTATAGTTTCCTATCGTTTGCCTTCCTCCCTTCTTAAAGAGTGGAGTGACATTTGCAATTTTCCAGTCCTCTGGAACCATTCCAGAATCTAGTGATGGTCGAAAAATCACCACTATTGCCTCCACAGTCTCTTCAGATACCTCGTTCAGAACCCCGGGGTATAATCCATCTGGTCCAGATGACATATCTGCCTTCAGACCTTTCAGCTTCCCAAGCACCTTCTCCGTAGAAGTAGCAACCACACTCTCTTCTGCCCCCTGAATTAATTACAGCAGTGCATTGAGATAGTACGGGGTAAAACAATAGTAGGGTGCAGAATAAAGCGTACAACAGAGAGAGAGGGAGAGCAGTGCAGTGCAGGTAGGCAGTAAGGCACAAGGTCATAAAGAAGTAAATTGTGAGGTTAAGAGTCCATTTCATTCATACTAGGGGACTGTTCGACAATCTTATAACAGCAGGGTAGAAGCTTTTCTTGAGCTTGGCTGCACACGGTTTCAGGCTTTTGTATCTTCTGCCTGTTGGGTGGGGAGAGAATACCCAGAGTGGGTGAGGTCTTTGATTATGAGGTAGGGAGAAGTGTAGACAGAGCCCATGGAAGGGAGGCTGGTTTCCACAACTCCCTGCAGTTTCCTGCAGTCACGGGCAGGGCAGTTACCACACCCAGCCATGCTGCATTCTGACAGGACACTTTCAATGCTGCACTGATAAGGGTCAGAGGTGACACGCCAAGTTCCTTTAACCTCCCGTGAATGTTCAGGCACTGGTCAACTTACTTGACCGTGTTGTCAACAGGGATGTACCAGGACAGGCCATCACTCTGAAGAACCTGAAGCTCCCAACTATCTTGACCTTTGATGTAGAATACTGTGCAAAAGTCTTAGGCACATGTACATAGCTAGGACAGCGAAGACTTTTGCACAGTACTGTAGTAATTTTACGTATTACTCTGTACTGATGTCAAAGAAAAAACAAATTTCATGACCCACATGAGTGATGATAAACCTGATCCTGATACGGGTCTCCATTGTGGCCTGAGAGTGGGAAGGGGGCAGGGAGAGGGGAATCATGGTTGGGAAAAGGAGAAAGGAGAGGGGAGGGAGTGGGAAGCGACAGAAAGACATTCTGTAATGATCAGTGAAGTAATTGCTTGGAATCAAATGACCTTGCCTGATGTTTCAGGGCTGGGTGTGTTTGCACCAGTGCCACCCCCTGCCCCTGGTATTCCTTCTCTGCCACCTGTCCCACACCCCTCTCGTGGCGCTCCACCCTTATCATTCCCAAATTCCTTTGCTCCCGCCAGATTTATAAAATCACTCTGCTCCATATTGACAAAATCCAGTACCGTGCACAAGTCTTAGGCATCCTAGCTACATATATGTGTCCACGACTTTTTCACAGTACTGTGTTACCCTCAAACTCATTTTCTTTACAGGAAAATAAAGAACTACAATAAAATTTAGGACAATGGGATATAAACAAAGGTTGTCAAACAACCAATAATGCTAAAGAAGACAAATTATGCAAATAAATGAATAACTAATACTGAGAACATAACTAATTGAGAGCATCCATTTACCTGTAATTTTCAGCCTTCTTTGAAACAATACAGTTTCCTATTTGAACTAATCACCACTTCTTTTGATGCTAACTCAACTAACAGGATAGATGAGCATTTGAATCAAAGGTTCATTTATAATCAAAGTATACAACTCTGAAATTCTTCTTCTCCAGATAGCCACGAAACCAAGAAAGAAAGGAACGGCAACACGATCATCAACCCCCAAATCCCACCTCCCCACAAAAAAAACGAGCAAAACGGAACAGGCACATCAACCCCTAAAAACTCAGCAAAATGGATCAGGCACATCAACCTCAAAATCGCTCTTCCAGTCCAAAAACGCTCTTCCAGTCCAAAAACTGAGCAAAATGGATCAGGCACATCAACCCCTAAATCACTCCTCCCATACAGAGAAAACAAATCAGTAGGAATCAGCACAGTTAAAAGCGCAATCATCTGTTTGATAAAATTTACAGCTCTGGTTCTTCGCTGTGGATATACAAAGGCAATAAAAGCAGACGTTATGCCCCCTGTAGCACTGAAGGCTTGTGCCATAGGGCTAGCTGCCTCTCTACACAAGCTGTTTGATGATATCTGCCCAGCATTGTGTAAATTGCCCAGGTACATCCTACCCTTAAAAAGCAGGACAAATCCAATTTGAGTCTATTCTCAATCATCAGCACAGCGATAGAAGGTGTTCCCGATAGTTCTATTAAGTGACCTTAGCCCTGAAAGTTGACATTTCACCAAGACAACTTAGCACCAGATTCATCACCAACCTTGATCCAAAAAGACTTCAGATGAAATGACCGCAGGTGGGTAAAACTAAAGTCGAGGGGCATCAAAGCCAAATGCATCAAGAAGATAGTTGTGATTTCTGGAGATCAATAAACTGCAGAGCTTCCTCAGATCCAAACTCTTCAATAACCTTCTTCCAATGGACCACCCAGAAAAATATTGTGGTTCAGGAGCAGAGGATAGGTAACTTATGGCAGGTGAATCACTTCCTGCTATCTCAAAGTCTTTTCATCATCTACAAGGTACATTACCGCCCTAGGCTACAAACACCTCCCCTCTCACAAACTCTTCAACTAAGGGCAAGATGCTTGGGAACACCATCACCTGTAGGATTTCCTTCAAGTTGTCCACCATTCTGTTTTGGAAATATATCACCGTCAATCATCAGTTGGTCTAAAGCCTGGAACTCCCTACCCATTGGTGTGCAGTGGTTCAGGAAGATGAGTTACCACCACTTTCTCAAGGACTCTGAGGGCTGGGAGATAAATATTGGCTTTCCTTTAGTGCCGAGATAAAAAAAAACAAATAAATAGAAAGAGTTTCAAAATGTTGTATGATAGGCTAAAACGTTTTATTTAAGGAAGCCAGCTTTCTGAAATAGAGGAAGCATTGTGTGTTTTAATTTTGTATTGCCTTTGAACGGAAAATCCTACAAAAAGTAGTGGATTTGGCCCAGTAGGCAGAAAGCCCTCCCAACCGTAGAGCATCTACATGAAATGCTGTCGTAGGAAAGCGGTGTCCATCATCAAAGATCCTCACCACCCAGGCCTCAAGACTCACACCACCATGTTCAAGAACAGTTACTACTCCTCAGCCATCTGGTTCTTGAACAAAACAGAACAACTATGCTCACCTATTGAGATGTTCCCACACTCAATTATCTCACTTTAAGGAATCTTTATCTTGTTATCTCATGTTCTCGTTATTTATTGCTATTTATTTATATTTGCATGTGCACAGTCTTCTATGCTCTACTTGATCTTTCATTGATCCTGTTTACAGTTACCGTTCTATAGATTTGCTGAGTATGCCTACAGGAAAAAGAATCTCGGCTGTATGTGGTGACATGTATGTACTCTGATAATAAATTTTACTTTGAACTTTAAAATTTGCACCAGATTAACTAATTGAGTGAACTTCCTTCCATGGAACTTTCAGCTTGCTCTGAAACGAAACACCTTCTCATTTGAATTAAGAGCAATTTCTCTTTTTAAAATGTGAACCAAATCCACCTCTGGGGAGATTTGAGAAACACACATCCAAATGACAGGAGCCCCCACCCCAAGGAGAGGATGCTGTTATATCTCTGGGATTTGTTCCCACGAGCTTGGCATGAGGACATTTCCATACGGACACCCGGTGTACAGACAGTGGGTGGGTTTTGCCACTGCACCTCAACCTGAAGTGAAACAAACTTCGCGCATGCTGTTTTCCCGGCCACAGTCTATTCTGAGCACAATCGATTGTGACCCAAAGAAGAACGGTCTACATATAATTTGTATCACAGACAACTGCTCTTTGGTTGATGCCATCAAATCCACCAAGTCAGTTATAAAGAAGAGGCTTCATCTAAAAATAAGCAGCATCAAAGAACTCGTCCAAACACAGAAAATTCATCACGTGCTATGAAGTAGCAACTAGCTGACTGTTTCATAAAGAAGGGAGCTCCAGCTCTTGTGCTCTTAAAGGCATTTAGTGAAGGAATTTGGTACCTTAAGAATCTTATTAACTTCAAGAGTTAGAACTAATTACAAAATCCTTATGGACATTTGAATTGTCTAAATTTTTTCAAATTTTGTTTTTTTTTATATGTACATGAAAAGGACAGGAGAAGGTTGAGTTCTGTTCATTTGGACTATGTTTGCATGCACACTCTCCCTCTGTTTTGGGTGTGCGGGAGGAGGGAGAGGACTTGTGGGATGTAAAGTTTGTGGCCCTCAGGTATTGAATGGAGATGTCAGAAGTAAAGTTGCTTAAACAAGAAAAAACTTTGCGCGGGAAGGGGGCGCTTGGTTTGTGTTAGTATGACGAAGAGAGCCAGCCTGTTCGGGGACGTCGCACTGCTGCAGTGGAAAGTCTACGTGACCCAGAGGGAGCTGAGTGAAGGCGTGCTTGGGGAGAAGTACAAGCGGGAAGTGTATGAAAAAACCAAGAGCTTGCTGTTCAATGGAGCCCAATCTTTTATGGGAGATTTATGGATTGGTAACTTGGGTGAAAAATATACACTGGTTGAGGATAACTACGTGAAGGAACCTGAAAGTATTTGTGTGGTGAACTACATATACCTGTCTGGACACGCCCCCCCGCTGATTGCTCCTGTGGCTCCTCCCACAGACCGCTGTATAAAGGCGATTGGAGGCACTGCTCCTCCCTCAGTCTCCAGGATGTTGTGTGATGGTCTCTTGCTGCTGACAGTGCTCTCTCTTCCAGCTAATAAAAGCCTATCTCTCGCCTCACATCTCCGAGAGTTATTGATGGTGCATCAATTTGTAACAATGATCATGACTTGCTCCAAGGGCAGACATTTCTAGGACAAAATGGACAACTTCTAAAGGGTTTACCATATCTGCAAAAACCATCCATCAAGGCAGCAGTTACAAACTGCTTTATCTGTTTGAAGCCATCCAATTTCAAGAAACCTTCTTCACGGTGTGATCACTTACAATGCCAGGATTGCATCAAAGTGTGTGATCACTGCACGAAGAATTTCTGCTCAATATGTCCATTTGCAGATTATGATGATGCTGAGGACTAAGTGTTCTGCTATGACTGTGCCTCATAAAAGCAACATTTCAGAAGATTTGTGGGCTCTTGTATGGGAATTTTTCACAGTAAGTGATTTCCACTTGTGTACAAATGGAAATATACTGTTTTAATTTTGTATTTTGTAATAAAGCTTTTAACTGTTTGCAAAATAAAAACTTTAAAGTGATTTAAGAGGGGCAATTTTTACATTTTGGCTTGTTGTTGATGTACAGATTGTCGGGGAGCTTGGCTGTAGAATACTATGTGCTTGGCATCTAGGACATTGTTTACAAAGAGGAGGTCTGGTATGGTCTGTGTCTCTCTCAGTGTATCATGCATTTCATTATTATTTATAATCCAGACATACCTCTTCTTGGCCGTTAGCAGCAGCAATCGATAATGCGGTCCTTCCCACAGCATCTTCAGCATTGAGGCAGGTTCCAGTTTCCAATAGCATTTCAATTACTTTTCTGTTTCCGACCTCTGCGGCCAAGTGCAGGGGTGTCATGTCGCCCCGTGTTGTGCGTTGCGTTGAAGCGCCTTTCGAAAGGAGAAATTCGATGATGTGCAGCCGGTCACTCACGATTGCCCAGTGCAGCGGGGTCCAGTGCTGCGTGTCAGCTGCATCGGCGCTTGCACCGTAGCTCAGCAGCTGCTGCGCGATCAGGAGGTGCCCCCCTGCGGCTGCGCAGTGCAGCGCCGTCAGTCCGCTCCCGGTCGGCGCGCTGGCCGAAGCCCCACGCCGCAGGAGGAGGACGGCAGTCTGGGTGCGTCCGTTCCACGCCGCTCGGTGAAGAGGGGTCCAGCCGTGCCTGTCTGTGGCGTCGACCTCCGCCCCACGGTGAATGAGAAGTTTAACCAGTGATTGGCAGCCCTTAAATACTGCGTAATGTAGTGGGGTGCAGCCAAATTCATCCCTGCATTTAACGGGACAATGGTATATCAGATAGTTATTATTCAGCGTTGTTAGTGTTTTAGCTTGTCCTAACTCTGTGCACAGTGTAATGGTTTGATGCATATGAACAGAATGCAAGAAAAGATCTTCACCGTATCTCAGCATATGCAACAACAATAAACTGACTCCAGTTCCAAATACCTGACTGTGCCCTTGCACTTTTCAATCATACGGTTAAAATGAAGAGCACAAATTCATAGATATATACAGGTTAACCGAAACACCAAAATCTGAAAACCTGCAAAATCCAACATTTTTTTTGATCGTTGGCATGACACCACAAACAGAAGATTCCGGGAAGGGGCTGGGGAAGTTTCTAGGTGATGCACAGATCTCTGCATACTGCAGTTCAGAGAAGTTACCTCGCACACCTAATTTTTTTTTAGCGTGTCGCACCAGACAGTCAGCCATTCTTGGCTGACGCGTGGTGTCAGGTCACGATATGAACGTTCCTGACTCGACCCTTGTATTTTTTTACGAGGCCAAGTGGCTAGCTCGACACTCAACCCGGCACGGATGGAAAGTGTGCTCGGAGGGTGGCCCGACTCGGGATTCGAACTGGGGAACCTTCGCTCTGGAGTCCGGCACTGATGCCACTGCGCCACCAGCCGGCCTCCATGATCAGGAGTTAATGAAAAATAGAAAAACACCGCATAAAGTGAAAAAGGAAGATCTCGATTGTGTATTGAAAGAGTGGATTTGTCAGCGTCGGAGTAAAATATTACCGGTAAGCTGATCATGAAACAAGGAAAGATCTGTCACAACAAACTAAAAATTGAAGATATTTGTGACTATTCAGCAGGCTGATCGCAGAAATATAAGGACAGACACGGCATTAATTTTTTAAAAAAGATTTGTGTTTGGCTGATCACAAAGCAGCAGTGAAATTCATTGATGAGTTCTCTGAGATCGTCGCTGATGAAAATCTAACACGCTGATCGGCTGTATCAGCACATATGTGTGATGAACAAGTGTAAGACAAAGACTGTGTACCAGTAACACACAAATTCAGAGTCAGGAATGATTGTGATGCCAAACAGTCACTGACTGTCCACCTGGTGGCTGAGGTGGTGGTAGCTTACCTTTCTGATGGTTCAATGTACACATTGTTTCACGCACAACATTAAAAAAAATATATTATAGAACTACCTTCAGGGTGTATGTATAAGCTGTATATGTAATGCAAATGGATTCCATGTTTAGACTTGGGTCCCAGCCCCAAGGTAGCTCTTTATATAGATGCAAATATTCCAAAGTCCAAAACCCCCCCCTGAAATCCAAAACATTTCCAGCCCCAAGCATCTTAGATCGGGGTGCACAACCTGTGTATTCAAATGAATTCTGGATGGTATAGGCTGGCTCCTGTGCTAATGGAACAATTCAGGATGAATAAAGTGGGAGATTTGGATTGCGGACTGGTGAGACAGAATCTCTGCAGGGATTGGACCCAATGTATTTCATGTTCAGAAGGTTTCTGCAAAATTTCCTCTTTTTATGCTCTCATCCAAAACACTGAGAGCTGTGATTTGCAATTGATCTTTGGGAGTCTCCACTTGTGACTTGATTCCTGCAGAACGCCTCCCAATAACGACAATCTAATTCTGACCTCATACGGAGATTATATTTTTATTAATATGTACTGCAATGTCCTGCTGCTGGATAATAATGAATTTCACGACAGTGACAATGATAAGCCAGTCCCAGCTCCGCCAGGGATATCTCCAAGAATGGAAAGGATTTGAAGGAATACAGTTGTTAATGGCCCCAGCGTTCCTTGTAATGCTGAGGCGGCACTGGTGAGGTCTCACTTGGAGTACGGTGAGTAGCTTTGGGCCCCTGATTTAAGGAAGGACATGCTGACATTGGAGAGGGTGCAGAGGAGGTTCATGAGAATGGTTCTGGGAATGAAAGTGTTAACATATGAGCAGTGTTTGATAGCTCTGGGCCTGTAACTGTTGGAATTTAGAAGAACGAGGGGGGGGGGGATCTCATTGAAACCTATCGAACGTTGAAAGGCCTCGATAGAGTGATGTTAAGAGGATGGTTCCTTTGGTAGTGAGTCTAGGACTAGAGGGCAAAGCCTCAAAGTAGAGAGACGCCCATTTAGAACAGAGACGAGGAGCAATTTCTACAGCTAAAGGGTGGTAAATCTGTGGAATTCATTGCCACAGGAGGTTAGGTCACTGGGTGCAATAAAGGTGGAGGTTCTTGATTAGTCGGGCTGTGGAAGGTTACGGGGAGAAGGCAGGAGAATGGGGTGTAGAGGGAAATGGATCAGTCACGATGGAATGGTGGTGCAGACTAGATGGGCTGAATGGCCTAACTCTGCTCCTATGTCGCACGGTCCTATGCTCAGAAGGCAAACTCCTTCATTCATAAGCCTATTCCACTGACCCTTGTGTTAGTCTATTTCATATTGTAGTCGAATGCAGTTTCTGGCAACGGCAGCACCTCACCTGGAGTCTACCAGAGCGCCGTGCTGTAGATACGTCCTCACCAGGTGGACGTCACCACTCCAAGCTGCCCGATGGAGGTCAGTCCACGTGCCAAGGTGGACATCATCTCCTGCTCTCTGTTGTGCCTCGTGAGGCTCCTCACTGAGATCCACCAGTCTCCACAACGGTTCTGCTGTCATCCCAGATACCTCGTCACGTCTCCTTAAAAAGTAAAACTGGGTCAAGCAAACTCTTTGAGAGCTTTGTGGGGTATTTTTACATAAATAAAAACATGAGTTGTAAAATAGGAAGACCTGGGACAAGCAGACTCTGAAATTGGGAGGGGCTTTGTTCTTATTTGCAGATCCATGTTTTTCTACGCTCTTAGAATCTTTAGTCAACGTACGCAGCACCCAATGGGCGGCACTGAAGTATAACGGTTAGAGTAACGCTTTACAGTACAAGTGACCCAGGTTCAATTCCCACTGCTGCTTGTAAGGAGCTTGCACGTTCTCCCCATAGCTACATGGATTTCCTCCGGGAGCTCCGGTTTCCTCCCACAGTCCAATGACGTACGAGTTAGGGTTAGCAAGTTGTTGACGCCAGAGGAATGGAGACACTGGCGGGCTGCCCCCAGAACATCCTCGGACTGTGTTGATTGCCCACACAGATGATGCTCTTCACTGTATGTTTCAAGGTACACGGGCAAATAAAGCTTGCTTACAAAAAGGATGTTGCAGACGGGTTTGCAAACATGAAAGCTTTATGTCGGTTTATAAATAACCAATCTTCAGAGAAATGGGAAAACAACTTAAAATAAAACAATGCAGATGCCGGAAACCTAAAGTTAGAACAAAATGGTCATTCTTTTGAACTCTCTCAAAGCTTTGACTAAACAGTCGGTTTTCAGATGCTTAAGAACTCCACTGCCAGTAAAACACAAGGTAGCTTGGAAACTGGTAAATATTCTGAAACATGACTTGCAAAAAGCAGAGGAGTTTACAGCTTTCCTGTGTCTGCGCCTCTGGCTACTGGATATTGCAGAGCATGTCCAAGGCCACAAAATAAACCTTTAGTTTCAAGAGTCAGGTGTGGCTCTTTCCTGATTTAGAATGCCCTGGGTTTAATCTAATTAGCTTGTCCCACCCACCCACCCACTGAGGTTGGGGGGGGGGGAACTGCTACCAGAGGTCATGGGTCAAGGGTGAAAGGTGAAACTTTTAAGGGGAACATGAGGGGAAACTTCTTTACTCAGAGGGTCGTGAGAGTGTGGAACGAGCCGCCAGCACAAGTGGTGCATGCAAGCTCGATTTCAACGTTTGAAAGAAGTTTGGATAGGTACGTGGATGGTAGGGGTATGGAGGGATCTGGCCCCAGTGCAGGTTGATGTGAGTAGGCAGTTTGAATGGTTTCAGCATGGAATAGATGGGCTGAAGGGCCTGTTTCTGTACTGTTCTTTTTGATGACTCTAAATCCTGATTAACAAGTATAAACATCTGATCTGAAGCTCCTGCACCACACACAAAATGCAGGAGGAACTCAACAGGTCAGTTGACCCTTCAGGTCAAGACTCTTCATTAGGACTCTCATTGACAAGTCGGCTGACTGTTTACCCTCACAGATTCTGCCTGACCTGCTGAGTTCCTCCAGTATTCTGTGCTTCGCTCTAGATTTCCGCATCTACTGCTTCTCTCGAAGAGGCGCACTGTACCGGGTGAGGAAGTGCTCCCACTGCTGGTGATAATGGGAACTGACTCCCCGCCCGATCTCCATATTTTGTGGAGATCCCGGGCCCTCACTGGGAAGCTGAAACAGGGAGGTAATCTCCAGTCAGCTGACCTTTATTGTTGCCTCATTCAATTAGGCTGTCCTATCATTGTCACACTGCTCTGCACAAATTGGTTTTACTTGCTACATGTCTGTCCCTAAGGCAGAGTCGAGTTTATAGTCATATGTATCAGTGCATGCATGAATTGCCATAAATTGTACACATTTTTACAAGGAGATACACAACACAATCACTGTGTAGTACAGAAGCTGCAAGGCATCGGGCCTCAGGACCTTCCAGAGGACGGCAAGAACTGCCGAGGGGATCACGGGGGTCTCCCTCTCCTCTGTTTGCGATATTTACCGGGAGCGTTGTAGACGAGGGGCCCAAAGCATTTTTGATGATCCCTGTCACCCATCCCGCAAGCTCTTTGACCCACTACAGTCAGGAAGGAGAACGGCCAGACAGGGTAACAGCTTCTTACCCCGGGCTGTGAGAGTAACGAACACCCTGTCACCAGGACAGCGAGCTGTTTATTGTTTACTGTTTACCTGTGCTGCACACGACACGGATTTTGAACCATAGTTTATTAACTTATGTACGGTAATATCTTGTTTCATGTGTGATACATGTTTTGTCTGGTCATGTATTTGTACAGTCAGATGATAATGAGCTTGAATTTGAAAAAAAAAATATCCATTGTAGGGCAAAGTGATTCAACGTGGCCATAACATTCTTACGCTAAGTTAGTGGGTTAGGGTTGTACAGAATTGAATGTTTGAAGGGAAGTAGCTGTTCTGGAACCTGGCGGTGCGGGACTGGTACCAGAAGTATTTTATTGGTGACTGAGTGCTGTGTTGCAAGAACTTGAATGGAAGGAGGTTTGCCATATTCGTGATTTTAGAGTGCCCTGTGTTGTGAATGTCAGAAACTCCGTGCACTGGTGCTCCTTTCAATGCTGGACTGGGTGAAAGGTCGGCAGGACACCTAGAAGGGAAGGGGCCTCACTCTTTGGTGAGGTTTCGATCCTTCGATGAGGTTGAAGCATCTCGGGCAAGCAACAACCACGGAGTCCAGCCAGCTTTCCCGGTTGCTTTTGTCACATGCAGTCACTGACCGAGTATTCCTGAACATCGGACTGAAATAAAACGCTCTGAACATCCTTCTTAAAAAGATCCAAGGAATACGGTGAAGTGTGCTACTTACAGCTGGTTCATCAATGGTTCCAGGTTTGGTTCCTGTTGGTGGGGAAAACAAACGGCAAATTAGTTTCATATTAAAAACAGAGAAAATCTGGAAAGTGTAAGACCAAGTTTGAGACGTCAATTCAGAATAGAATCATTAAACGGATTTAAAATGGAAGTTACCGCGTGAAGAATATAACAATATCAGCAACTTACTCCACTTTTATTGTGCTCAACTTGTCCAGTAAAGAATTGCCACCTCTGGCGTGTACACAGCAAGTGCGGACGTTTAAATATTCACCGATTGAACTTGGTCGGCTGCACTCCGGGAAACATTATCCAAGACGCACAAAAGGTCCCATTGTGTACCCTCATAATCTCGACAAGTAGAAACTTGCTGAGCCTTTTTTGTGAAATAATATCCTTCAATTGCTGCACACGCCTTTGATGGGACCAGTTCGATCTCACTGGAGTATATTAACCCTTTCAACATCCATTCATCTTTCAAATTGTGCAATGCCCCTCATCACTCAGTGAAACTATTAATAGAGGAGCTCTCAAATATATACCAAATCTCATGGGGATCATTTCTTTATCATAAATCTTTTGTTAACTTACAGCAAATTTTATATCCTTAAATGCAAATACAGCAATAAGAAACCTTCATTTATATTTTTTTACGTCAGACTTCAAACTCTACGTTAATACTCTGAAAACTTCCCATAACCAGAAAGCTGTAAAGACTGTACAAATTTGTCAACGTTTCGGTTTATCTCTGTAAATGTTTCTGTTTTGTGACCCCTTTTAGATATAGTTCCTTCTGTCCAACAGTATTTAGAGTGGATTTTCTTGTTTATTTGTATATTTAAAGTTAATGGTTATACATTTGTTGCTGCTTATGTGTGATTCCCTGGCCTTGTTAGCACATGTTTAGTGTTTCTGTTTTTGTTTGTGTTCAATAAAAATTTTTTAAAAAAGGAGCTCTCAAAAATTGAAATCTTGTACAATACAGAAATCTTAGCTTATAAGTAACACAAAATGGGATTTGTTGAGTAATGTTATGTTATGGCGAATTATGTCACACCTCTGGAGCCTCACTAGAAGATCAAAATTCAATGGGACCAACTCTATGATGTCGGGTAGGGTTTGATTCAGGCTGTGTCATAGTTACCTCCAGGTCAGAGTGACTCACTTAATGTTACTGCACCGGATAACGTTTAAGGTTGTTTAATTTATGGCGATGTGGAAAATACACAAGTACTCAGGCTTTGGTCAGGAGTTAATTTTATACATGGACAATTCCTTTGAGTTGTCGTCCTCTGTCTTGTTGACCTCTGACCTCATTTTAAAATTTATTTACTGCCTGTAATGCCACTGGCGTTTAGCGCAGCGATGAAGCTCCTCCATCTCTGGCGGTGTTCGGGGCTTCCTTCATCGTGTCTGTAGCTTCCCTGCGGTTTTCACTCCCGTCGGTCATGCAAATTCTGGGTGGAGACTCAGGAATACTGTCGCACTCAGATGGAGAGGGATTCTTCTTTGCTGTTTCTGTAAAAATATTATTTTACCAGTCAGGGTTGTTAGCCCTGAGTCTGGCCTCTACCCTTCAACCTGTTTGGCATGGGTGACCCTACCGAGAGCCAACACAGAAAACCCTGACTCCAGCCAGCATAGCTCTCCGGGTCATCGAGGCACGCAAGCCTCCAAACCCTACGACAAGGTTGTGGCCCTCTTGGATCTGACCTCAGTACTTGCCACTTAACTGTCGTCTACACGAGGTGGTGCTAGACAGTACAATCCTCTTACTAAAGTTGGACGTAAAGGAAGGTGGGTAATCAGTTCAGTTCTCATTTGTTAATGAGGGTGATATTCCTCACCAGGATGAGGAATGAGGGAATTAGTTGCAGAATGAGGGAAGCAGGAGCGTCATTTCCAATATGTGAAGGAGCTTCTCTGGTTAACTTCCTGGAATCATGGCTGAGCGCACCGTGGAAGATGGCGTGTGCTACACAGACCTTTACAGACCCAGAGCACAAGGGGGTGAGGGACGGTACAGGAGAGTAGTCACCCCACAGCGGGTATCTGAAAGCTCAGTACAATCAGTGGTGTTGCACTGGGATGTAGCCGAGCCGAGTGGAGCTGCAGACAGAGGTAACATCAGAGCATTGCTGTAGAAAGTAGATTATTGATGAGGCAGAGTTAATCCAAGGTCCAAGGACATTTACCTAGTTTATAAACATCATCACCATCATTATGTGCCAGCTTGTACGACATGGGCAATCTCGGTCTTTGACCGTGATTGTTCTTGGCAATGTTTTCTACAGAAGTGGTTTGCCATTGCCTCCTTCTGGGCAGAGTCTTTACAAGATGGGTCACCCCAGGTGTTATCAATACTCTTCAGAGCTTGTCTGCCTGGCGTCAGTGGTCGCATAACCAGGACTTGAGTTGTGCCCCAGCTGCTCGTACGACCATCCACCATCTTCTCCTCTAGCTTCACGTGACCCTGATCGGGGGCTAAACAGGTGCTACACCTTGCCCAAGGGTGACCTGCAGGCTAGTGGAGGGAAGGAGCGCTTTACATCTCCTTTGGTAGAGACGCATCACCACCCCGCCACCCACTTACAGGCAACTCTGAAATAGTTCAAGGGCAGCAGGCAACACACACAAAATGCTGGTGGAACACAGCAGGCCAGGCAGCATCTATAGGGAGAAGCACTGTCGACATTTTGGGCCGAGGGAAGGGTCTTGGCCCGAAACGTCGACAGTGCTTCTCCCTATAGATGCTGCCTGGCCTGCTGTGTTCCACCAGCATTTTGTTTGTGTTGCTTGAATTCCCAGCATCTGCAGATTTCCCCGTGTTTGCAGCAGGCAGTACTTGCTTCGAAAAAACGCCTCGGGCTGGCAAGTGGAAGGCAGATGGTGAGCTCACTCTGAAACCCCAGGACCAGAGAGTGCAGCAACCACCGCTGGGTAAAGGAACTTGTCAAGTGATTCCACCGGCAGTGGTGATCGGGGAGCTCCATTCAACACTGAACAAGCAAAGTGTGGAGGAGGATGAGGGTTCGATGCATCCTGAATGATTGCTGTGCATGTGTGAGAGGCAATGTTGAGCCAGGCAAAGAGGGCCTTCGATCACAGGAGGAGAAGTCAACGTGCTAGAGAGTATCTGGAAGGGGTGAAAGGAGCACACACTGTTGGGCCAGGTTGCCATTGTCACTCACCATGAACACAGAACAGCACAGTACAGGCCCTTCGGCCCACAATGTTGTGCCGACCCTTAAACCCTGCCTCCCATATAACCTCCCACCTTAAATTCCTCCATATACCACAAGCCCTTTTGCCTCTGCCAGCCATCAAGTATCCACTTACATCAATCCTCATGTATATACAATCCAACTCAATTCAATTCACTGTTGGGTTTATTGTTTACCCTGTGAGGTCCATGCAAGCGAGAATTTCATTGCATCCTGACAATAAACTGGTCTGAGAGGGTGGCTGGTCACCGTGGAAACACTGGCCACTTATCCACTGGGCCCTCCTCTCGTATCACTGGCCAGCACTGCCGACTGATTGACTTTGCCCGGGGGCAGACGAGGGTCAGCGCCATCTAGTGGCCAAAATCAATAGAAAACATTCCTCGCTGAGATGGCCACACACTCCTTTGGATGAAGCTACCATCCCACAAATCATTTCAAATAACTTTTACTCACCTTTTCGTCTCTTCCACCCATGGAAAAGGACATCAGTAGATAAATGAAGAGATACCACCCATTCCATAATCTCTTTGATCCACTACCATCAGGAAGGAGGTAGAGGACTAGGTCTGTCAGACAGCTCGTCTCTCAGGCTGTGAGACGAATGGATACCCTGCCACCTCCGAGGTCTGCTCACTAGCACAGTT
This sequence comes from Hemitrygon akajei, assembly GCF_048418815.1. Taxonomy (NCBI): domain Eukaryota; kingdom Metazoa; phylum Chordata; class Chondrichthyes; order Myliobatiformes; family Dasyatidae; genus Hemitrygon; species Hemitrygon akajei. The sequence goes on along the minus strand of NC_133152.1, from coordinate 24,459,427 downwards.
TACATTGAATTATATTTTATTAACTGATTTGCAATAATATTTTGTTTTACCCTGTTATATGTGTGTTATATGTTTTGTGTGTGCACCGTAGTCCGGAGGAACGTTGTTTTGTTGGTTGTATATAAGTACAGTCAGATGACAAAACACTTGAATGTGAACTCGATTACCCAAACGAAATACAGGGGCAAACTTTGTAGCTGAATAAGTAGGGAGACAGAGGGAGAATACCCTGAACTGATTCCACAACCTATGGGCGCACTTGAAGGACATTTCAACTCATCTCCTCAGTGTTAATTCTCTATATTGTAAACACACAGTTTGTCTTCTTTGGTACATTGGGCGTCAATCTTTGTGTGCAGACTTTCATTGATTTTATTGTATTTCTTTGTTCTACTGTGAATGCCTGCAAGAAAATGATTCTCAAAGTTGTATATGGTGACATTATTTTGATAATAAATTTACTTTGAACTTATTCAGAGCACCAGCTCCTTTTTATTGACGTGGTTTCATGAAACATTTCATGCTGTCCATTTCCTTTGCCATCATAAGGATTTCATCATACTTAATGACCAGAACATGTCTGTGGTTTATATCCTGATCAAAGCGGAGCTGTATAACCACTCATACACCATTCCAGTGGGAATTTTAATTCAAATTAAGACTGTGGAAGACGGTAACCTTCAGCCTAACCACTTCGACTGCGGTACTGCTAAACGGCAGCAGGTGGCGCTGCTGACCACCTAGCAACAGCGCATTATTGCTGAAAAACCAGACAGAAACTTGCTTCCGCTAGGCATCTAAAATAAAACTACAATACACTGGAAATACTCAGCAGGTCAGACAAGTTTTATGGGAGGGGAAACAGTTTTAATGTTATAGAGCCCTAGGAAACGTTGGAAAGTAACTGTTGGTTGCAGAGAAGGGGGTGGTGGACACGGTCTGTGGTTGGGAGGAGGTCAGACTGGACCGAAATGGCGGTGGTTCCTGCTGAGAGAGTGATGAGGGGCTGAAACTCATAGCTGACCTGTCTGGAGGAGATGCTAAAACAGGAAGGTGACTGAGGCCAGAACAGAAACAAAATGCCGGAATTGTGAGGCGCAAAGTCGAGTTTATGACCACCTACGTGTGTGCACAAGTGCAGCAGCATCGGGGGTACATAGCATCAGATAAACAGCATTCCCAATTTTTGCAAGAAAAGACCCAATCTGAACAAAAGCAATCAATTTTAATGCAAAGCGGGCACAGTGTTGTTAAACTGAAGCAATTGGGTTGAACCAGTTAGTTAAATAACTGACTGGTTTAAAGGCAGTATCTGCTCTTGAAGCTGGTGGCATGGATCTCAAAATTAATGGTAAGACTCTTGGTTGTGTGGAGGATCAGAGGGATCTTGGGGTCTGAGTCCGTAGGACACTCAAAGCTGCTGCACAGGTTGACTCTGTGGTTAAGAAGGCCTCCATCGTGGGATTGAGTTTAAGAGCCGAGAGGTAATGTTACAGCTATATAGGACCCTGGTCAGACCCTACTTGGAGGACTGTGCTCAGTTCTGGTCGCCTCACTACAGGAAGGATGTGGTAGCCATAGAAAGGGTGTAGAGGAGATTTACAAGGATGTTGCCTGAATTGGGGAGCATGCCTTATGAGGACAGGTTGAGTGAACTCGGCCTTTTCTCCTTGGAGAGACGGAGGATGAGAGGTGTCCTGATAGAGGTGTATAAGATGATGAGAGGCATTGATCGTGTGGATAGTTGGAGGCTTTTTCCCAGGGCTGAAATGGTTGCCACAAGAGGACACAGGTTTAAGGTGCTGGGAAGTAGGTACAGAGGAGATGTCAGGGGTAAGTTTTTTTACACAGAGAGTGGTGAGTGTGTGGAATGGGCTGCCGGCAACGGTGGTGGAGGCGGATATGATAGGGTCTTTTAAAAGACTTTTGGATAGGTACATGGAGCTTAGTAAAATAGAGGGCTATGGGTGACCATAGGTAATTTCTAAAGTAAGCACATGTTCGGCACGGCATTGTGGGTAGAAGGGCCTGTACTGTGCTGTAGGTTTTCTATGTTTCTAATATCGCTGTTGCTGGAAATCCGATGTAAAAGAGAATGCTGGGAACTCCCTGGCTCTGTGCGGGCGGTCCAGGCAAAGCCAAAGATTTGACTCCGGTGAGGTGGATCTGCTGCTGAGCCACACGGCTTACCTCGTCCTGCCAGCCTGCCCTCACGTGACCCTCTGACAAGAGATGGTTTACAATCCCGTTACCTTTGCGATGATAAAAGTGACTATTTATCAGGTTATGAAGGTGTGCATCCTTGAGGGATAACGGATCATGGTTTTTCTTCAAAGTTCAAAGTGAATTTACTATCGAAGAACTTACATGTCACCCTGAGGTTAGTCTTCTTGCGGGCATACTCAATAAAGCCAATAACCATGATAGAATCAGTTAAAGACCGCACCAATAGGGTGGGCATCTGGTGTGCAAAAGATGTCAAACTGTGCAAATACAAAAAGAAAAATTAACATTAATAAATGCATAGACAATAAATATCAAGAACATGAGATGAAGAGTCCTTGAACGTGAGTCAAAAGGTCATGGGTACTGTTCAGTGATGGGGTGAGTGAAGTTGAATGAAGTTGTCCCCTCTGGTTCAAGAGCCTGATGGTTGAGGGGTAATAACTGTTCCCGCACCAGGTGGTGTGAGTCCTGAGACTCCCGTACCTTCCTCCTGACGGCAGCAGCGAGAAGAGAGCATGACCTGGGTGGTGGGGTTCTCTGATAATGGAGGCTGCTTTTCTGCAACAATGGTCTGTGTAGGTGCGTCAACATTGGGGAGGGCTCTACCCATGACGGACTGGGCTGTATCCACTACTTTTTGTAGGATTTTCCATTCAAGGGCATTGGTGTTTCCATGCCAGGCTGTGATGCCATCGGTCCATGTATTCTCCATCACACATCTATAGAAGTTTTGGATGTCATGCTGAATCTTCACTAACTCCTACGGAAGTAGAGGTGCTGCCATGCTTTCTGCGTAACTGCACAGTGCTGGGTCCTCTGAAATGATAATACCAAGGAATTTAAAGTTGCTGATCCTCTCCACCTCTGATCCCCCCCAAAGAGGAATGGCTCACGGACCTCCAGTTTCTCTTCCTGAAGACAATAATCAGTCATCCCATTGTCAAATTCACTGATGACACGACAGTGATGAGACTCATCACCAACAACCATGAGACGGCTACAGAGAAGAGGAAGAAGAGCTCGAGGCCTGGTGCCAATCAAATAACCTCTTCCTCAATGTCAACAAGACAAAGGAGATGGTTATCAACTTCAGGAGAGCTCTCACCGTACACATCCCTCTTTATATCAGCGGCACAGCAATGGAAGCCGTGGGCAGTTTCAAACTCCCGGGAGTTCACAGCTTGCAGAACCTCTCACGGTCCCTAAGCATGTCATACACAGTCGGGAACACTCAGCAATGCCTCTGCCTCCTGAGGAGGCTGAAGAGAGCTGATATCCACACTCACATCATTCTCCAGATGCGCAGTGGGGAGCATCCTGGCAAACCGCATCCCTGCCTGGTACAGAAACGGCACCGTGGCAGACAGGAGGATTCTACAACGGGCAGTCGAACCTGCCCAACGCTTCACTGGCACCAGCCAACCCGCCATCAAGGTCAGGTATACAGAAAGGTGCCGGGAAAGGGGCAGTAACATCACGAAGGGTCCACCCACCCTGCTTCCACTCCCATCAGGGAGGGGGCTACGTAGCATCCACGGCAGGACCACCAGACTCAAAAACAGTGACTTTCTCCAAGCAGCGAGGTTGAACAACTCCTCCGCCCTCTAACTCCTATATAATCCTTTTCCAGTCAGTCGTGTTACGTACGGACACTCCCATGCCCAGCACTACTTTATGGGCATACAGGCAATCTATGTAGTTAAGCCTTCTTATGCATTTATATTTATTGTGTTCTTTTATTACTAATGTACTTCTTAAAAAATCTCCTGTGTTTTTTCTGTGCTATATCACATCCGGAGTAACAATTATTTTGTGCACTGGAATTGACATCATGCAATCTGGAATCTTGAATCTCGGTCGAGGACGGTCGGTCACCGCAGCTGAGAGTGAAGTCTAATTTGCCTCAGCACAACCTCGTGGTGTCCCTCACTGTGGTATGGTCACCATGATATGGTGGGAGCACCTCTCGCGGTGATGTGGTTCAGCTCCAATTTGTTTGCGTAGACACACGTACACAGGGAGTAAATGCCGTGAACATTAACCCTTCGCAGCAGCAGCACAACGCGTTTCGAAGGAGATGGTCTAAGGTGGTGTTGGGGTCTTACAGGTCAGTTCAAGAACCCGATGGCACTGTGGAAGAAGATGTTGTAGAACCTTGAGACGTTGGTCTTTAGATCCTGTCTCTCCTGCCGAGCGACCTGGCCCAGATGGTGGGGTCCTTGATGATGGGACATTACCTTCTTGAGACATCTACTCTTGTAGATGTCCTCAGTGGTGGAGATAGGTGTAGCTGGGATGGAACTGACTGTATCCATCCCTCTCTGCAACCTCTTGCAGCCCTGTGTGGTGAGGTCCAGTACGAGGCCCAGATTCAACCACCTAGAATGCTTTCCACACTACATCAGTAGAACTTTGTCCAGCCGGAATCCTTTCCACTCTACATCAGTAGAACTTTGTCCAGCCGGAATGCTTAGCATTCTTCATCAGTAGAACTTTGTCCAGCCGGAATGCTTAGCATTCTTCATCAGTAGAACTTTGTCCAGCCGGAATCCTTTCCACTTTACATCAGTAGAACTTTGTCCAGCCGGAATGCTTAGCATTCTTCATCAGTAGAACTTTGTCCAGCCGGAATCCTTTCCACTCTACATCAGTAGAACTTTGTCCAGCCGGAATCCTTTCCACTCTACATCAGTAGAACTTTGTCCAGCCGGAATCCTTTCCACTTTACATCAGTAGAACTTTGTCCAGCCGGAATCCTTTCCACTCTACATCAGTAGAACTTTGTCCAGCCGGAATCCTTTCCACTCTACATCAGTAGAACTTTGTCCAGCCGGAATCCTTTCCACTCTACATCAGTAGAACTTTGTCCAGCCGGAATCCTTTCCATTCTATGTCAGTAGAACTTTGTCCAGCCGGAATCCTTTCCACTCTACATCAGTAGAACTTTGTCCAGACGGAATCCTTTCCATTCTATGTCAGTAGAACTTTGTCCAGCCAGAATCCTTTCCACTCTATGTCAGTAGAACTTTGTCAAGCCGGAATCCTTTCCACTCTACATCAGTAGAACTTTGTCCAGCCGGAATCCTTTCCACTCTACATCAGTAGAACTTTGTCCAGCCGGAATCCTTTCCACTCTACATCAGTAGAACTTTGTCCAGCCAGAATCCTTTCCACTTTACATCAGTAGAACTTTGTCCAGCCGGAATCCTTTCCACTTTACATCAGTAGAACTTTGTCCAGCCGGAATCCTTTCCACTCTATCTCAGTAGAACTTTGTCCAGCCGGAATCCTTTCCACTCTATGTCAGTAGAACTTTGTCCAGCCAGAATCCTTTCCACTCTACATCAGTAGAACTTTGTCCAGCCGGAATCCTTTCCACTCTATGTCAGTAGAACTTTGTCCAGCCGGAATCCTTTCCACTCTATGTCAGTAGAACTTTGTCCAGCCGGAATCCTTTCCACTCTACATCAGTAGAACTTTGTCCAGCCGGAATACTTTCCACTCTACATCAGTAGAACTTTGTCCAGCCGGAATCCTTTCCATTCTATGTCAGTAGAACTTTGTCCAGCCGGAATCCTTTCCATTCTATGTCAGTAGAACTTTGACCAGCCGGAATCCTTTCCATTCTATGTCAGTAGAACTTTGTCCAGCCGGAATCCTTTCCACTCTACATCAGTACATCATCTACCCACTTTGATTCTGTCAACAACAGCGGTGTCTTTGGTAAATTAGTACAATTGGAGTACCTGTCACTGTGATACAGTCAGTGCATCTGGCACTGTGATGTGGTTAGAGTGAAATGTTCACTGTGATGTGGTTGGTGTGAAATGGTCACTGTGATGTGGTTAGTGTGAAATGGTCACTGTGAAATGGTTAGTGTGAAATGTTCACTGTGATAATGGTTAGTGTGAAATGGTCACTGTGATGTGGTTGGTGTGAAATGGTCACTGTGATGTGGTTAGTGTGAAATGGTCACTGTGAAATGGTTAGTGTGAAATGTTCACTGTGATAATGGTTAGTGTGAAATGGTCACTGTGATGTGGTTGGTGTGAAATGGTCACTGTGATAATGGTTAGTGTGAAATGTTCACTGTGATAATGGTTAGTGTGAAATGTTCACTGTGATGTGGTTAGTGTGAAATGGTCACTGTGATGTGGTTGGTGTGAAATGGTCACTGTGATGTGGTTAGTGTGAAATGGTCACTGTGATAATGGTTAGTGTGAAATGGTCACTGTGATGTGGTTAGTGTGAAATGGTCACTGTGAAATGGTTAGTGTGAAATGGTTAGTGTGAAATGGTTACTGTGATAATGGTTAGTGTGAAATGGTCACTGTGATGTGGTTGGTGTGAAATGGTTAGTGTGAAATGTTCACTGTGATAATGGTTAGTGTGAAATGGTCACTGTGATGTGGTTGGTGTGAAATGGTCACTGTGATAATGGTTAGTGTGAAATGGTCACTGTGATGTGGTTGGTGTGAAATGGTCACTGTGATAATGGTTAGTGTGAAATGGTCACTGTGATGTGGTTGGTGTGAAATGGTCACTGTTATAATGGTTAGTGTGAAATGGTCACTGTGATGTGGTTGGTGTGAAATGGTCACTGTGATAATGGTTAATGTGAAATGTTCACTGTGATAATGGTTAGTGTCAAATGGTTAGTGTAAAATGTTCACTGTGATAATGGTTAGAGTGAAATGGTCACTGTGATGTGGTTAGTGTGAAATGGTCACTGTGATAATGGTTAGTGTGAAATGGTCACTGTGATAATGGTTAGTGAGAAATGGTCACTGTGATGTGGTTAGTGTGAAATAGTCACTGTGATGTGGTTGGTGTGAAATGGTCACTGTGATGTGGTTAGTGTGAAATGGTCACTGTGATGTGGTTGGTGTGAAATGGTCACTGTGATGTGGTTAGTGTGAAATGGTCACTGTGATGTGGTTAGTGTGAAATGGTCACTGTGATAATGGTTAGTGTGAAATGGTCACTGTGATGTGGTTGGTGTGAAATGGTCACTGTGATGTGGTTAGTGTGAAATGGTCTCTGTGATGTGGTTGGTGTGAAATGGTCACTGTGATGTGGTTAGTGTGAACTGGTCACTGTGATAATGGTTGGTGTGAAATGTTCACTGTGATGTGGTTAGTGTGAAATGGTCACTGTGATAATGGTTAGTGTGAAATGGTCACTGTTATGTGGTTAGTGTGAAATGGTCACTGTGATAATGGTTAGTGTGAAATGGTCACTGTGATGTGGTTGGTGTGAAATGGTCACTGTGATAATGCTTAGTGAGAAATGGTCACTGTGATGTGGTTAGTGTGAAATGGTCACTGTGATGTGGTTAGTCTGAAATGGTCACTGTGATGTGGTTGGTGTGAAATGGTCACTGTGGTAATGGTTAGTGTGAAATGGTCACTGTGATGTGGTTAGTGTGAAATGGTCACTGTGATGTGGTTAGTCTGAAATGGTCACTGTGATGTGGTTGGTGTGAAATGGTCACTGTGGTAATGGTTAGTGTGAAATGTTCACTGTGATAATGGTTAGTGTTTAATGGTCACTGTGATGTGGTTGGTGTGAAATATTCACTGTGATAAAGGTTAGTGTGAAATGGTCACTGTGCTGTGGTTGGTGTGAAATGGTCACTGTGATGTGGTTGGTGTGAAATGGTCACTGTGATAATGGTTAGTGTGAAATGGTCACTGTGATGTGGTTGGTATGAAATGGTCACTGTGATGTGGTTAGTGTGAAATGTTCACTGTGATAATGGTTAGTGTGAAATGGTCACTGTGATGTGGTTGGTGTGAAATGGTCACTGTGATGTGGTTAGTGTGAAATGGTCACTGTGATGTGGTTGGTGTGAAATGGTCACTGTGATGTGGTTGGTGTGAAATGTTCACTGTGATGTGGTTAGTGTGAAATGGTCTCTGTGATGTGGTTGGTGTGAAATGGTCACTGTGATGTGGTTAGTGTGAACTGGTCACTGTGATAATGGTTGGTGTGAAATGTTCACTGTGATGTGGTTAGTGTGAAATGGTCACTGTGATAATGGTTAGTGTGAAATGGTCACTGTTATGTGGTTAGTGTGAAATGGTCACTGTGATAATGGTTAGTGTGAAATGGTCACTGTGATGTGGTTGGTGTGAAATGGTCACTGTGATAATGCTTAGTGAGAAATGGTCACTGTGATGTGGTTAGTGTGAAATGGTCACTGTGATGTGGTTAGTCTGAAATGGTCACTGTGATGTGGTTGGTGTGAAATGGTCACTGTGGTAATGGTTAGTGTGAAATGGTCACTGTGATGTGGTTAGTGTGAAATGGTCACTGTGATGTGGTTAGTCTGAAATGGTCACTGTGATGTGGTTGGTGTGAAATGGTCACTGTGGTAATGGTTAGTGTGAAATGTTCACTGTGATAATGGTTAGTGTTTAATGGTCACTGTGATGTGGTTGGTGTGAAATATTCACTGTGATAAAGGTTAGTGTGAAATGGTCACTGTGCTGTGGTTGGTGTGAAATGGTCACTGTGATGTGGTTGGTGTGAAATGGTCACTGTGATAATGGTTAGTGTGAAATGGTCACTGTGATGTGGTTGGTATGAAATGGTCACTGTGATGTGGTTAGTGTGAAATGTTCACTGTGATAATGGTTAGTGTGAAATGGTCACTGTGATGTGGTTGGTGTGAAATGGTCACTGTGATGTGGTTAGTGTGAAATGGTCACTGTGATGTGGTTGGTGTGAAATGGTCACTGTGATGTGGTTGGTGTGAAATGTTCACTGTGATGTGGTTAGTGTGAAATGGTCTCTGTGATGTGGTTGGTGTGAAATGGTCACTGTGATGTGGTTAGTGTGAACTGGTCACTGTGATAATGGTTGGTGTGAAATGTTCACTGTGATGTGGTTAGTGTGAAATGGTCACTGTGATAATGGTTAGTGTGAAATGGTCACTGTTATGTGGTTAGTGTGAAATGGTCACTGTGATAATGGTTAGTGTGAAATGGTCACTGTGATGTGGTTGGTGTGAAATGGTCACTGTGATAATGCTTAGTGAGAAATGGTCACTGTGATGTGGTTAGTGTGAAATGGTCACTGTGATGTGGTTAGTCTGAAATGGTCACTGTGATGTGGTTGGTGTGAAATGGTCACTGTGGTAATGGTTAGTGTGAAATGGTCACTGTGATGTGGTTAGTGTGAAATGGTCACTGTGATGTGGTTAGTCTGAAATGGTCACTGTGATGTGGTTGGTGTGAAATGGTCACTGTGGTAATGGTTAGTGTGAAATGTTCACTGTGATAATGGTTAGTGTTTAATGGTCACTGTGATGTGGTTGGTGTGAAATATTCACTGTGATAAAGGTTAGTGTGAAATGGTCACTGTGCTGTGGTTGGTGTGAAATGGTCACTGTGATGTGGTTGGTGTGAAATGGTCACTGTGATAATGGTTAGTGTGAAATGGTCACTGTGATGTGGTTGGTATGAAATGGTCACTGTGATGTGGTTAGTGTGAAATGTTCACTGTGATAATGGTTAGTGTGAAATGGTCACTGTGATGTGATTGGTGTGAAATGGTCACTGTGATGTGGTTAGTGTGAAATGGTCACTGTGATGTGGTTGGTGTGAAATGGTCACTGTGATGTGGTTGGTGTGAAATGTTCACTGTGATAATGGTTAGTGTGAAATGGTCACTGTGATGTCGTTGGTGTGAAATGGTCACTGTTATAATGCTTAGTGAGAAATGGTCACTGTGATGTGGTTAGTGTGAAATGGTCACTGTGATGTGGTTAGTCTGAAATGGTCACTGTGATGTGGTTGGTGTGAAATGGTCACTGTGATGTGGTTGTTGTGAAATGGTCACTGTGATAATGGTTAGTGTGAAATGTTCACTGTGATAATGGTTAGTGTGAAATGGTCACTGTGATGTGGTTGGTGTGAAATATTCACTGTGATAATGGTTAGTGTGAAATGGTCACTGTGCTGTGGTTGGTGTGAAATGGTCACTGTGATGTGGTTAGTGTGAAATGGTCACTATGATGTGGTTGGTGTGAAATTGTCACTGTGATGTGGTTAGTGTGAAATGTTCACTGTGATAATGGTTAGTGTGAAATGGTCACTGTGATGTGGTTGGTGTGAAATGGTCACTGTGATTAGGTTAGTGTGAAATGGTCACTGTGATGTGGTTGGTGTGAAATGGTCACTGTAATGTGGTTAGTGTGAACTGGTCACTGTGATGTGGTTAGTGTGAAATGGTCACTGTGAAAATGGTTAGTGTGAAATGGTCACTGTTATCTGGTTAGTGTGAAATGGTCACTGTGATAATGGTTAGTGTGAAATGGTCACTGTGATGTGGTTGCTGTGAAATGGTCACTGAGATGTGGTTGCTGTGAAATGGTCACTGTGATGTGGTTGGTGTGAAATGGTCACTGTGATAATGCTTAGTGAGAAATGGTCACTGTGATGTGGTTAGTGTGAAATGGTCACTGTGATAATGCTTAGTGAGAAATGGTCACTGTGATGTGGTTAGTGTGAAATGGTCACTGTGATGTGGTTAGTCTGAAATGGTCACTGTGATGTGGTTGGTGTGAAATGGTCACTGTGATGTGGTTGGTGTGAAATGGTCACTGTGATGTGGTTAGTGTGAAATGGTCACTGTGATGTGGTTAGTCTGAAATGGTCACTGTGATGTGGTTGGTGTGAAATGGTCACTGAGATGTGGTTGCTGTGAAATGGTCACTGTGATGTGGTTAGTGTGAAATGGTCACTGTGATAATGCTTAGTGAGAAATGGTCACTGTGATGTGGTTAGTGTGAAATGGTCACTGTGATGTGGTTAGTCTGAAATGGTCACTGTGATGTGGTTGGTGTGAAATGGTCATTGTGATGTGGTTACTGTGAAATGGTCACTGTGATGTGGTTGGTGTGAAATGGTCACTGTGATGTGGTTAGTCTGAAATGGTCACTGTGATGTGGTTAGTGTGAAATGTTCACTGTGATGTGGTTAGTGTGAAATGGTCACTGTGATAATGGTTAGTGTGAAATGGTCACTGTTATGTGGTTAGTGTGAAATGGTCACTGTGATAATGGTTAGTGTGAAATGGTCACTGTGATGTGGTTGGTGTGAAATGGTCACTGTGATAATGGTTAGTGTGAAATGGCACTGTGATGTGGATGGTGTGAAATATTCACTGTGATAATGGTTAGTGTGAAATGGTCACTGTGCTGTGGTTGGTGTGAAATGGTCACTGTGATGTGGTTAGTGTGAAATGGTCACTGTGATGTGGTTGGTGTGAAATGGTCACTGTGATGTGGTTAGTGTGAAATGTTCACTGTGATAATGGTTAGTGTGAAATGGTCATTGTGATGTGGTTGGTGTGAAATGGTCACTGTGATGTGGTTAGTGTGAAATGGTCACTGTGATGTGGTTGGTGTGAAATCGTCACTGTGATGTGGTTAGTGTGAACTGGTCACTGTGATGTGGTTGGTGTGAAATGGTCACTGTGATAATGGTTAGTGTGAAATGTTCACTGTGATGTGGATAGTGTGAAATGGTCACTGTGATAATGGTTAGTGTGAACTGGTCACTGTGATGTGGTTGGTGTGAAATGGTCACTGTGATAATGGTTAGTGTGAAATGTTCACTGTGATGTGGATAGTGTGAAATGGTCACTGTGATAATGCTTAGTGAGAAATGGTCACTGTGATGTGGTTAGTGTGAAATGGTCAATGTGATGTGGTTGGTGTGAAATGGTCACTGTGATAATGCTTAGTGAGAAATGGTCACTGTGATGTGGTTAGTGTGAAATGGTCACTGTGATGTGGTTAGTCTGAAATGGTCACTGTGATGTGGTTGGTGTGAAATGGTCACTGTGATAATGGTTAGTGTGAAATGTTCACTGTGATAATGGTTAGTGTTTAATGGTCACGGTGATGTGGTTGGTGTGAAATGTTCACTGTGATAATGGTTAGTGTGAAATGGTCACTGTGATGTGGTTGGTGTGAAATGGTCACTGTGATAATGCTTAGTGAGAAATGCTCACTGTGATGTGGTTAGTGTGAAATGGTCACTTTGATGTGGTTGGTGTGAAATGGTCACTGTGATGTGGTTAGTGTGAAATGGTCACTGTGATGTGGTTGGTGTGAAATGTTCACTGTGATGTGGTTAGTGTGAAATGGTCACTGTGATAATGGTTAGTGTGAAATGGTCACTGTTATGTGGTTAGTGTGAAATGGTCACTGTGATAATGGTTAGTGTGAAATGGTCACTGTGATGTGGTTGGTGTGAAATGGTCACTGTGAGAATGCTTAGTAAGAAATGGTCACTGTGATGTGGTTAGTGTGAAATGGTCACTGTGATGTGGTTGGTGTGAAATGGTCACTGTGATAATGGTTAGTGTGAAATGTTCACTGTGATAATGGTTAGTGTTTAATGGTCACTGTGATGTGGTTGGTGTGAAATATTCACTGTGATAATGGTTAGTGTGAAATGGTCACTGTGATGTGGTTGGTGTGAAATGGTCACTGTGATAATGGTTAGTGTGAAATGTTCACTGTGATAATGGTTAGTGTTTAATGGTCACTGTGATGTGGTTGGTGTGAAATATTCACTGTGATAATGGTTAGTGTGAAATGGTCACTGTGCTGTGGTTGGTGTGAAATGGTCACTGTGATGTGGTTAGTGTGAAATGGTCACTGTGATGTGGTTGGTGTGAAATGGTCACTGTGATGTGGTTAGTGTGAAATGTTCACTGTGATAATGGTTAGTGTGAAATGGTCACTGTGATGTGGTTGGTGTGAAATGGTCACTGTGATGTGGTTAGTGTGAAATGGTCACTGTGATGTGGTTGGTGTGAAATGGTCACTGTGATGTGGTTAGTGTGAAATGGTCACTGTGATGTGGTTAGTGTGAAATGGTCACTGTGATAATGGTTAGTGTGAAATGTTCACTGTGATGTGGTTAGCGTGAAATGGTCACTGTGATAATGGTTAGTGTGAAATGGTCACTGATATGTGGTTAGTGTGTAATGGTCACTGTGATAATGGTTAGTGTGAAATGGTCACTGTGATGTGGTTGGTGTCAAATGGTCACTGTGATGTGGTTGGTGTGAAATGGTCACTGTGATAATGGTTAGTGTGAAATGGTCACTGTGATGTGGTTGGTGTGAAATGTTCACTGTGATAATGGTTAGTGTGAAATGGTCACTGTGATGTGGTTAGTGTGAAATGGTCACTGTGATGTGGTTGGTGTGAAATGTTCACTGTGATAATGGTTAGTGTGAAATGGTCACTGTGATGTGGTTGGTGTGAAATGTTCACTGTGATAATGGTAAATGAGAAATGGTCACTGTGATGTGGTTAGTGTGAAATGGTCACTGTGATAATGGTTAGTGTGAAATGTTCACTGTGATAATGGTTAGTGAGAAATGGTCACTGTGATGTGGTTGGTGTGAAATGTTCACTGTGATAATGGTTAGTGTGAAATGGTCACTGTGATGTGGTTGGTGTGAAATGGTCACTGTGATGTGGTTAGTGTGAAATGGTCACTGTGATGTGGTTAGTGTGAAATGGTCACTGTGATAATGGTTAGTGTGAAATGTTCACTGTGATGTGGTTAGCGTGAAATGGTCACTGTGATAATGGTTAGTGTGAAATGGTCACTGATATGTGGTTAGTGTGAAATGGTCACTGTGATAATGGTTAGTGTGAAATGGTCACTGTGATGTGGTTGGTGTCAAATGGCCACTGTGATGTGGTTGGTGTGAAATGGTCACTGTGATAATGGTTAGTGTGAAATGGTCACTGTGATGTGGTTAGTGTGAAATGGTCACTGTGATGTGGTTGGTGTGAAATGTTCACTGTGATAATGGTTAGTGTGAAATGGTCACTGTGATGTGGTTGGTGTGAAATGTTCACTGTGATAATGGTAAATGAGAAATGGTCACTGTGATGTGGTTAGTGTGAAATGGTCACTGTGATGTGGTTAGTGTGCAATGGTCACTGTGATAATGGTTAGTGTGAAATGGTCACTGTGATGTGGGTAGTGTGAAATGGTCACTGTGATGTGGTTAGTGTGAAATGGTCACTGTGATGTGGTTGGTGTGAAATGGTCACTGTGATGTGGTTAGTGTGAAATGTTCACTGTGATAATGGTTAGTGTGAAATTGTCACTGTGATGTGGTTGGTGTGAAATGGTCACTGTGATAATGCTTAGTGAGAAATGCTCACTGTGATGTGGTTAGTGTGAAATGGTCACTTTGATGTGGTTGGTGTGAAATGGTCACTGTGATGTGGTTGGTGTGAAATGTTCACTGTGATGTGGTTAGTGTGAAATGGTCACTGTGATAATGGTTAGTGTGAAATGGTCACTGTTATGTGGTTAGTGTGAAATGGTCACTGTGATAATGGTTAGTGTGAAATGGTCACTGTGATGTGGTTGGTGTGAAATGTTCACTGTGATAATGGTAAATGAGAAATGGTCACTGTGATGTGGTTAGTGTGAAATGGTCACTGTGATCATGGTTAGTGTGAAATGTTCACTGTGATAATGGTTAGTGAGAAATGGTCACTGTGATGTGGTTGGTGTGAAATGTTCACTGTGATAATGGTTAGTGTGAAATGGTCACTGTGATGTGGTTGGTGTGAAATGGTCACTGTGATGTGGTTAGTGTGAAATGGTCACTGTGATAATGGTTAGTGTGAAATGTTCACTGTGATAATGGTTAGTGAGAAATGGTCACTGTGATGTGGTTGGTGTGAAATGTTCACTGTGATAATGGTTAGTGTGAAATGGTCACTGTGATGTGGTTGGTGTGAAATGTTCACTGTGAAATGGTTACTGTGATAATGGTTAGTGTGAAATGATCACTGTGATGTGGTTGGTGTGAAATGGTCACTGTGAAATGGTTAGTGTGAAATGGTCACTGTGATAATGGTTAGTGTGAAATGTTCACTGTGAAATGGTTAGTGTGAAATGTTCACTGTGATGTGGTTGGTGTGAAATGGTCACTGTGATAATGGTTAGTGAGAAATGTTCACTGTGAAATGGTTAGTGTGAAATGGTCACTGTGATAATGGTTAGTGTGAAATGGTCACTGTGATGTGGTTGGTGTGAAATGGTTACTGTGATAATGGTTAGTGTGAAATGGTCACTGTGAAATGGTTAGTGTGAAATGGTCACTGTGATAATGGTTAGTGAGAAATGTTCACTGTGAAATGGTTAGTGTGAAATGGTCACTGTGATAATGGTTAGTGTGAAATGTTCACTGTGTTGCAGTCAGTGCATCTCACACTGTGATATAGTTGGTGATAAAGGGTCTGTGCTTCTCCCCCTCTCTCTCTTTCCTTGTCAAAGGCCTTCTGAAAATCCAAGTAAACAACATCTACTGAGTCTCCTCTGCCTATTTGTCAGGCAAGATTTCCCCTTCAGAAAACCATTCTGACATTGGCCTATTTTATCACGTGGCTCCAAATGCTCCGAAATCTCATCATTAATAATGGACATCTCCCCAGCCACTGAAGTCCAGTTAACTGGCCTATAACTTCCTGTCTTCTGCCTCTGTTCCTCTCGAATAAAATAAATTTGTCTTCCCTGTACAATTCTCCTGACCTTCTGATCAGCAAACGCACAGAGCCCCTCTTTGACCCTGAGTTGGACGACTCTGGGCCGGTGTTTGACTCACTCGACCCACAGTGGACAGGATTTGC
The DNA here is from genome assembly GCF_048418815.1 of Hemitrygon akajei. NCBI lineage: Eukaryota > Metazoa > Chordata > Chondrichthyes > Myliobatiformes > Dasyatidae > Hemitrygon > Hemitrygon akajei. The sequence goes on along the minus strand of NC_133152.1, from coordinate 24,443,514 downwards.
AGCAAAAAGATTTGAACTTTAGTTGCTGGGAACTGTGAGAGAATTCTCCACCCCCCCCCCCCCCCCCCCCCCCGCTGAGCAGGGCAAACCCTGCCACATCCTGTCCCTTACATCTGAACGCAGAATCACAGTATCAGTCACGGTCTGACCACTAGTGTAGAGCTTGGGTCAGATCCGCTTATCACAGAGCAGCTCAGTGGCTCTGCTGTTCGAGATCCCACCCATCGTCCCTTCCGTATCTCTGCTGCCAGCAATTTCCCCGTGTGCTTTGAACTTGGCTCCTGCTGCTTCTTCGAATAGTCTCCTCCCCAGCCTCCCTGTTCCCACGCACCCTGAACCAGGGGCACAGCTTTTAAAACTTCTGCGTACTCCTTGTAGTTTTAAAAAAGATATTCCACTGCGTCAGCGTGGAATTTGCAAGTTCTTTTTGCAACCACATTCACCCTCCCACCCCTCCTGTGCGCCGGTTCCCTCCCATCCTCTTGTTAGTCGGCTGGGGTGAAGTACCCTGGTTGGTAGGAGAGGCAGGGGTGGTGGCAGAGTAGGGCTCTGTCCGTAAACAGAGCAGGGAAATGAGATTGACCGGATTGCTCTGAGTCTCGAGTGCCTCAGAGAGTCGTACAACTTGGAAACAAGCCATTTGGCCCAGCACCCAAGGTCTGCCTTCCTGAGAGCAGAGAGGTCAAGTGGAGACACGTCTGCAGCACTTACATCTCACCTGAGGGATACAGAATAGCGTCATTCTCGACTTGAGTGACCGTATGACTCTCCCCTGTACTCCCACGTCTTTGCTCCCGTGCAGAAACCAGCTGAGATCGGAACAATGCTTTATAAAATCAGAGAACAACCATCCAAAGCTCAACGTAAATTTATTATCAAAGTGCATATATGCCACCCCGTACTACCCTGAGATCCATCTTATTCTATTCTTCTATCTTCTATTCACAGTTGATACGAGGAAATACCATAGAATCAATGAAAAACTACGCACGGAGTTGGACAAGCAATCAATAAGCAGACCAATTCATCATCCTGACTAATGAAGAACAGTGTCACATGTGAATCCTTAACCAAGTTATGTACCAACACGGCCACTTCCGCTGTCCCTCTGTTCCCCAGTACTTCACAGGACCCTAGCATTTACAATGGATGTCCTGATTATTGATCTGAAATTCATCTCCTCACAGCTATAAGGATTCAACGCTGCCAGCCCATTTCACCGTCACATCAATGTCCGCCTGTAGCCCGAGACCACTTCCCACACAGTCAGCAATGCTGGCACTCGTGCCATTTATGAATTTACTGATCACGTCCTCTGCATCGACATTCAAATTGTTCATGTATGTTGCAAGCAGCAACGGCTCCAGCGCCAATCCCCTCAGGAACACCACAGGTCACGGACATTCAATCACAAAAACAGCCTCCGACTGCCAAGCGGGTTCTGGATTCGGTCGTCAACTTGATTTGGATCCCATGAGCTCCACCCTTTCAAGGCAGAATCCCAGATGGGACCTTGTCAAAGGCCAGTTGTGTTACTTCCTCAAAAAACTCAATCAGATTGGCCAGATAAGATGTGCCCTTGACAAAGCCATGCTAGCTATCTCCGATAAGTTCCTTCTTTCCCATGAATCCTGTTCCTAAGAAAAATATTTCCCAACCACAGTGAGACGGGACAGAGATCTGGACTAGACTTTGGGACTAGGAAGCACCGAGTGTGACTGTGGCCCCGATCTCCACGGATCAGGGAGGTTGCGGGAAATCACAGATCTTAATGATGGTAAAGAAATCATTTGGGATGTTGGCTCTTAGCTGGTCTGGTTTCAACAAAAGCAGAGTCAGGAAAAACTCAGCGGTTCTAGGACTCAGCAAATCTTCTTTTCTTAGAATTAAAGCTGAAAGTCTGGTCACAGGTTAACTTTGCATGTCACAGCCCTGTTACTATAGCACGGATAAAGAAGCTAAGAGAAACAGCTCTCCTGCCAAAGAGATGGAACAAATATCTTAAAGTCAATAAGGGACCCAGGCTTATCTCCACCACAGCTTTAGGCCCTTTTTAAAGGCTGATCGTCTTCCTTGCAACTGGATGGACTAAGTTCTTGGTCTCTGTTTATTCAGCGTTGTACCCTACGTCAGCCCTCGATTACACTTTACAAACACAGTCTCTTTGATCTTTCTGACTTCAATTCCCTGCACGGTTGACAGATTCAATATCCACAGCTGTACAACAGGGCCTCAGTCCTGCCAGGGCTGGCACAGAAACAACCGCAGGGAGGAGGGGAGGTGGGGGAAGAGCGAAGAGGAAGAGGCCCAAAAGAAAACAGGTTGATGTGAGCAAAGAGTGATGGGGAGGTTGGGAGGAGAAAGTAAAACGTGTGATGGTGGTGAATATTGGAGGCTTGGGTTGAGGTGTTTGATGCTGGGGTGTTGGCCAAGCTTGGCAATTAGCTTGCAGAGACGTTGTGTCACCAGTCAAGGTGACATCCTCAGTGCGCAGTTGCTGGTGTTTCTCTGTGGGGGTGCTCATGTTTTTATGGGTTCACTTGCCTCGGTCCTCATTGGCTACCCCTTCTGGTAACTCTGTAAGCAGACATCTTGAAAAGACGCCATCTACAAACCCCTAAGAGCTGAAGAAGCGTGAGCCAGTAGAATTCAAAGGTCAGCTGAAGAGTTAGCGAATCAGGACTGAGGTAGGCCAACAGGGGCCTAAATAAACACGAGCACTCCCAGAGAGATACACCAACAACTGCACGCTGAGGACGTCAGCTAGACTGGTTGCGAGTTGCCAAGCATTTACTACAACATTAAAATTCGTTTGTTAGAAGAAAACAATTTAAAAAAAGAAGAAAACAACAGATAATTAGAATGGGAAAGGTGAAAAGGATGGAAGTAAGAGCCAAAAGAAGGAATTATAATGGGAGTGGAAGATGAATGGCTTTAGGCCAGAAAGCTGCAGCCACAAAATACTGCACCGACATGGCGATGTGCAAGAATCCGGCGCTTGCTTATCCCAGCCTGTGACTCCCCACTTCTGCACCTCGTGCAAGACTGTGTGGATTTAAGATGCAAGGATGTTACTGGCCACAAAATACCATGAATGGCTGGCCAGCCACCAACGCTTACTGCTTCAGCGCTTCGTTGGAGGCCAGTGCTTATCACACCACTGCCCGAAGCCTCTGGATTCCCCAGGGATGGGAATTCCTTCCTCCCTTCTTCCGAGACTCTCTGCCGGAGTGCCCTTGCAAACAGGCTGGGTAAAATGCCCCGCGTCCCCCTGGATGGAGAAGCAAGCCAGCACCCTCTCGCCAGCCGGGGCTCTCAGTGGGTGCAAAGCCCCATCCACCTCTTTGGAAAGAACAAAGACACCATCTCGGGAACATTCTCCAGATTTCCACGTCTACATTTTTGTATCTCAGTAGATAGATAGATAGATAGATAGATAGATAGATAGATACTTTATTCATCCCCATGGGGAAATTCAACATTTTTTCCAATGTCCCATACACTTGTTGTAGCAAAAACTCATTACATACAATACTTAACTCAGTAATAATATGATATGCATCTAAATCACTAACTCAAAAAGCATTAATAATAGCTTTAAAAAAAGTTCTTAAGTCCTGGCAGTTGAATTGTAAAGCCTAATGGCATTGGGGAGTATTGACCTCTTCATCCTGTCTGAGGAGCATTGCATCGACAGTAACCTGTCGCTGAAACTGCTTCTCTGTCTCTGGATGGTGCTATGTAGAGGATGTTCAGGGTTTTCCATAATTGACCGTAGCCTACTCAGCGCCCTTCGCTCAGCTACCGATGTTAAACTCTCCAGTACTTTGCCCACGACAGAGCCCGCCTTCCTTATCAGCTTATTAAGACGTGAGGCGTCCTTCTTCTTAATGCTTCCTCCCCAACACGCCACCACAAAGAAGAGGGCGCTCTCAACAACTGACCTATAGAACATCATCAGCATCTCACTGCAGACATTGAATGACGCCAACCTTCTAAGGAAGTACAGTCGACTCTGTGCCTTCCTGCACAAGGCATCCAGACCCAATGATGAAGAGGGCCTTCGGGACACTTCCTTCATCAGTCAGGGTGCCGGGACGTCATGTTGCTGAGACCCCACCAGGAGTTTTCCATCCCCTTCTGATCACCCAGGCTGGCATCAAACCGGAAAGATGCAGAAAACATTCCCAAGCTGTTCCTGGGACTGGAGGAGAAGCTGGGACACTTGCTCTGGAACGAGGAAGACCCAGTAGTGGCTTCGTAGACCTTAAAACTATGAGAAGCGTAGATAAGGCCACAGTCATAATCCTAGGGTTGGGAGTCTATAACTAGAGGGGATAGATTTCAGGTGAGATGGAAAAGATTTAAAAAGGACCTCGGGGGCTGTCTCACCTCGAACTGGCCACCAGAGGGAGGCAGAGATGAGCAGGCCAACCGCTTCCTGCTCACCTGCCTATTAAGCTAACTTATTGGTCATTGTTAGCACCTGTGTCTTGTTTGTAGCCCCGTGGAAGTTTGTTGTCCCTTGTTTCTTTGCTCAGTCACGGAGTTACCTTTTGTAAGTAAGGCTGTGCCTTTGTTTGCAGTAATCTCCTGTCTCTGGAGCTCCAGTTAAATGTTTTTTTTGGATTTTGATTTTGCCTGTGAAGTTTTTTTTGGAAGCTTTGCCTGCTAAGGAAAACAGTAAAGGCCTTGTTGGATTTTTTCCCCCTCTAATTTTGTGTGACCTGTCTCTGCAATTGGGTTCACCACTGTTCAGCATGAGTGAAGTTAAAATGGAAGCAGTTACCTCGTCCGCTGTGACTGGGGCAAGCTTTTCACCTGGAGGTTGGTGGCTATTTGAAATGAGGTGTTAGAGGCAGGTATGTAAGGATGTTTAAAAGTCATTTGGACACGTATGGTACATGGATAGAAAAGGTTTCTCACGATATGAGACTATCAGATATTCATACTGGCCAGGATGAATCAGTTGGGTCAAAGGATCTGTGTTCGTGTGGCAAAACTCTCCAACTCCATCAATTTAATTCTAAATCAGGGGTCGGCAACCTTTTTGCCTCTGAGGGCTGGATTGCGTATTGCAGGTTCCCCCCGCTTTACGAATGTTCGCTTTACGCTGCTTTGCTTTTAAAAAATGCCCTGTTTTCACATTACGAAGAGGATTTCTGCTTTTACAAGCATCTTTCCCATGTAAATTATCGCTTTATGCCATTTCAGCTAAAGAAAGGTTTCATAGGAACGCTCTACCTTTGTAAAGGGGGGGGGGCACCTGGAATGAGCAGATGGTGGGCCAGATAAATGCCATAACCACTTGAAATATGGGAATTATCCATTTAAATACATCTAGTTATGTTTTGCCTCAAGTTAATGAATAACGCATGCTAGAAAATCATCTGTGCTTAACCAAGGATGCCAATTAGTAATCAAAGAACTCAGTTTGGTTGCAATTTATTTCAATCAAGGCATCTTTTGAATCTATTAAAAGGACACAAAGAATCTTTTAACATAAAATGTATGAATATGATGCATTGAATGGTGGTAAATTAAGTATAATAAAGAAAATTTTAATGCAAACAGTCGATAAATCAATGTGAAAATTGATGCTGTTTGTTGCTTGAAAGCTTCTCAATGTTGGGTATCAGACTTGTTGATGCCAAGAGCAGGACATTATCCAGATGGGCATCAGCCAATCTTGTTCTCAAATGGTTTTTGGTGCTTCATTTTTGAAAATAATTGCTCACACAGACAAGTGCTGCCAAACAATGATGCCATCTTTTCTGCGTGGTCCACTAAGTTTGGATACTTCCCACTTGGATTAATATATTATCTATAGAAGTAAAGCACTGACACATCGTCAGAATGAAATTTCGATCTCAATATGTCGTCACACTGCATCTCAGTCAATTCCATTTGAAAAATCTCTGATGCAGTGTACACTTCCACATCAAATGGAGTAGGAAACAGCCTGAACTCATTTACATGCAAGCGAAAATCAGCAAAACGAGATGAAAACTCTTTTCTCAATTCTTGGACCATATTCATATAAATGCCTGGATCTTGTGCTTTACTTTTTTTTAAAAGTGGGAAAATGTTCACAATTTCCTTTTTGAAGCCGGTACTCCCACAATTGCAGCTTTCTTTCAGAGGCCACAATATGACCAGACATCTTGTGTATCAGCTGATTTTTTTTTTTCCTTGAAGTTGTAAATTCAAGTTATTTAAATAAGATATAATGTCCACAGGAAATGCCAGGGTTGCAAGCCAATCAGCTTCACGAAAATGTGAAGCATCCTCATTTTTGCTTTCAAGGAATATTGCCACCTCTTCATGCAATGCAAATACTCCTTCTAGCATTGGCCCCCGGCTAATACATTGCAGAAATAAGCCAGGTCTTCATATTCTGCCTCCGTATCCAACAAAAACTGCTGAAACTGGCAATGATTCAATCCACAAGATAGGATCAGATTCACTGCCTTCACAACAATGTCCATAACATTCTTTAATTTCAAAGACTTGGCACATGATGCTTCTTGATGGATAACGCAATGAATGTTAACCAGTTTCTGTGCGATTCCATTTGTCCTTGCAGCAATGCCATGATGCCTTTTCTCTGTCCCACCATCGCTGGTGCCCCATCAGTTGTGATACCAATTAGCCTCGACACATCCAGTTTCATTTCTGACATCATTTTCAACAAAGCTTCAGAAATGTCTGCTCCAGTAACCGCATCCTTCATAGGAATTAATTGAATAAACTCTTCAAAAATGTGAAAAGTTGAGGTCACTCCTCACACAAACACTGCAAGCTGAGCAGTGTCTCTCAAGTCTGTGCTCTCATCACACGCAACTGGAAAAAAATTGCAATTCGTTGCAGGCGTCCCTTAAACAACTTTTAACGTCTGCTGACAATTCTTCAACTCGCCGTGTGATCGTTCTTGCTGACGGGCTGATAGATGCAAATGAAAATTTCTTCTCAGGGCAAACAATATCCATCCACTCCATAATGTACTGGTTAGGCACAGGAGTACGTTCAGCCAGAGACTCATTCCACCGAGATGCAACGCCGAGCGTCATAGGAAGTCATTCCTACCTGTGGCCATCAAACTTTACAACTCCTCCCTCGGAGTGTCAGACACCCTGAGCCAATAGGCTGGTCCTGGACTTGTTTCCACTTGGCATAATTTACCTATTATTATTGAATTATTTATGGTTTTATATTGCTATATTTCTACACTATTCTTGGTTGGTGCGACTGTAACGAAACCCAATTTCCCTCGGGATCAATAAAGTATGTCTGTCTGTCAGTAAACATTCTTTGACAAACGTTCATCTGTAAAAGGCTTCATCTTTTCCGCAATACATTTCGAGACTTCATAGCTGGCACGGGTATTTCCTTCATTTTCACTGAAAGTTAAGTGGAAATTTTGGCACTCAGCGTCTACCTTCCCGCATTTTGCATTCATAGCCATTAGATCTTTTTTCTTTGATTTTATTTCGAAACATGAGTCATTCAACACGTATCGTAGCATATGTAAATATCTGAAATTTAGTGTGGATTTCTTGTTAAAACACAGTGATGCTGTTTCTGTTTACAAATTTGAACGATCCCATCTGAAAACCTGCGCGTGCACGGAGAGTATCTAATACATATTTATAAGGTCGTCTGCCTTCCCGTCATTTGTATAAACCGATGTTTGGTCTGGGGTCAGTGTAACAAGATGCCGTGCATGTCTATCAGTGTGGTCGTCTGAAACATTCAGAATAAAGGAAAATCCCTGGCGGGCAGGATAAGCATAGTATCCCAATATGTGCTCGCGGGCCGGTCAAAATACCTTTGCCTACCCCTGTTCTAAACATTGCAAAAGGCACCATGTGTATGGAGAGAGGCCGTAAATTCAACGTTGTGATAGATGATCAACCCTGATTCTACTGAGGGGTGGAATAGACTAAAGGGGTTGAATGGCCTTGTGTGCCACCCAGTTAAAAAGCCAGGGTGCAATTCGCATGCCTGCCGTTGAGAGAAAGTTTCCCCTACATATTCAGAAGTGAATGTTAAATGTGTTTCCCGATTGCATTGAATAGTGGAGCCTCTGACTGAACACAGTACAGACATCATCCAGCTGTGTTGCGTGGGATCACTGGGTTCATATGTCACGCATGTGGAGATACTCTTTATGTATTCTGTTCAAACTGTATCACTTCAACAAACACATTCATAGATGGAAATTGATTCTGAACCATAAATTGCCTGGTTGATACCTAAAAAGCAACCACTGTGTACCTCTTCCACCTCTTAGCTTCTCCCCATCATTCCCTTTCATCCCCTCCCAACCCACTTACCTCCCACACCTGTACTCTCCTACCACCTGCCCCCTCAGCCCCAACGTTTTTATTCTATCTTCTTCCCCTTTCCTTTCCTGTCTGGATGCAGGGCCTTGGCCTGAAATGTCAGCTGTTCGGTTCCCTCCCTCGAAGCTGCCTTCCTGGCTGAGTTCCTCCCAGCATGCTGTGTCTGTTGCTCACCCACCCAAGCTACGGGATCTCCCGTGCCCGGTTGTGCAGTAAAACGTTCAGCTATCTCCTCCTAGATTTACTTTAAGGGCAGCCTCGATGGAGGGTGTGTAAGACCGAGTTTATTCAGAGAAACAGTGTGAATGGGCTGTTCAGGCCCAAGGAGCCTTGCTGCCCAGCAACCCCCACTTTTTTAACCCCAACCTAACCACAGGGCTATTTACAATGACCCATGAACCTGCTAGCCGACAGGTCTTCGGAATGTGGAAGGAAACCGGAGCGGCCGCAGGAAACGCATGCGTTCGTGGGGAGGGACTTACAAATGGCAACAAAATTGAACTCTGACACCCCGTACTGTAATCGCATCGCGCTAACCATGACACAACCCTGACTTAAGGGGAAGCCAGAATACGTGAGAACTATGGGATCAAATGAAAAGAGTTGGTGGGGGCGGGGGGGGGCAGTGCATGGGTTTCCTCTGGCTGACTCCACTTCCCTCCCACATTCCAGAAAGTCGTGGGTTAATTGGTCACATGGGTGTAATTGGCTCACTGGGCCATTGAGGCCTGTTGCCATGCTGTCTCTCTAAATAAAAGACAAGTTTCGCTTCCAGATTGTTGCTTCCGTGCTTTCTGTGAGGTACTCCCTTCCTGGTGATGCTCTGTACAGCCAAGTCTCTCCTGCAGGTGGCACCCAAGTTAGGCGATCAGCTTTGACCAAAATGGTTGACTCCTTCTCTTCCCACAGATGCAAGCTGATCTGCCAAGCACTTCCACCTTTTCTATTTTGGTTTTTAGACTTGCATTTTTTTTTTGATTTTCAGTTAACATGCCGATTTGGAACAGCAGCCTGTGAGATACCATCAGGAATCTTCTCCAGCCTACGTAGACTCCCCCATTTCTTGTTCAGTATAATTGTTTTCTGAGCTTTTTGCTAAAGATAAACAGGCCCAGGATAAACAGTAATCTACGATCTACTGCTTACCCACCACTTCTGACCTCACGCACGTGCTCTTGTCAAACACATCAGCCCCTCCGAAGTGTATAAACTTCCTGGCCAAGTTTCAATTGTTGCCCTGAACCGCACGTTGTGTGCCGCTCATGAGCCTCTTTGTCCTTCCGTTGTTAACTCTTGGGTGCTCTGAAATTCTTGCTGGTAACCGCACAGTTTATAAAGTGGCACAATGAGGTTCTGTAGTCCGAGGTTGTGTTGAACTGTTTTCAGTGGGACCCTTTCGGTACTCACCCGGACGATTAATCAAGTCCTCACCCTCCATTTAGTCGCTGAACTAGATGTGGAATGCGTCTTCAATATTCCAACTGTACAATCCTATAAGTTCGAAGTCAATTCATTATCGAAGCGTGTATATGTTACCTTGTGACTCATTTTCTTGCAGGTATTTTAAAGAAGAAATGTGATTGAATTTACAAAAAAAAAATGATAATAAACAGCCAAAGACCGAAAACAATCAATGTGCAGAAACCAGAAAATAATGCAGTGGATTCTGGTTAATTGGGACATAGCGTGACAATGCATTTTGGCCCAATTAAGTGGCTGCCCAATTACCCGACGTTTCATGGAAATAGTTAAGGTATTAAAAAAAAGACACACTACTGTTTAACTGAGTAGCAAATTATGCATTTAAATGAAATGGAACAATTTAGAACACAATACTATAAACTGTTTTAGTTTCTAATAGTTATTGACGGAGGAATTGATCCAGTGTACGCTGCCATGTTCTATTGATTGACTGTAAATCGGTGCAGACACCTGGTGTAGATAGTGGACTGCCTTCACATAATCCTTTTGATGACTGACTACGTTCTCCACGTTACGTTTGTGATACTGGGAAGCTGTAAATAACATGCAAGAGACGGTGGGGAGGGTGCGGTGGGGGGGGGGGGGGAAGGAACAAGACGTGCACAATTTATTTTACTTGTAAGTCTTCCCAGAACGCCCTGTCACATTACTCAGTACATAACACACACAGAAGCTCGACAGCAACCTGTAAAGGTCAAAACATACATAATACATATTTGTGCTCCCTTACTCCCTTTCTCCCCCTTCTCATTCACACACCAGCTGCTTTACTGGTAACATTCAATGGTGTAATCATCAAATTCAACCAACAACAAAACATTTTTTTTTCTAAATTAGGGAAAGAGGGTAGACTGCCTCTTTCAAATATAACCCTGAGGATTATTCTGTCCCATGTGCTGAGGGTTAGTCACTAGGCTAGAGATTCAGTCTGTCTGGGGCCATCCGCATGTTCCTGTGAGGGTACCAATGGCCCGGGGCTGATGCCAAAGTCACTTTATCTCTTGGTGGTGGATGTGTAACACCCTGAGGAAGGGTTCACTGCTAACATAATTGTCTTGCTGTAGGAGCAGTGTTTGGGTTGTGGTTAAGAGATAACGGGTCCTCTGGAACATGAGCCGTCCAATGAAGGGAGAGTGTTTTCGTGTTGTGTGCCTGACACATTGGGGTGAGCTGGGTCTTTTGTTTGGTGGGAGATGAAGGGAGAAGACGCCAGAGAGAAGAGGTTGTAGGACTCAACCCGGAGCGATTCGACAAAGCCCGGGGAGATCGAAGGAGGATCGGTGAAGGGGAAGCTGTGAGCTCCAACTGTTTCATTAAAATGAGCCCTTTTCTCTTTATCGTTACTAACCCTTTAGTCAAATTAAGAATTATAAAGCTAAATGGTTTGATTGTATGTGGTGTACTGTCTGTTATTTTGTGGTACTTATTTGTAACACGGTAACAAACCACACAGCGTCCACACAAGCAGGGGGTTCTGATGGGCTTGCACCTCAATCTCTCACGTTTGGCGGGGTCGGAGATTGTCTTCCCTAAGCTTACGCAGTCGACGGAACTGGAGTGTTACAATTGTGGGGGCTCATCCGGGATCGGTTTCATTAGATGCTGTGTGAGGACCCTGAGCATTGGTCCAAGGGGCTGTGTTTAAGTCTGTGCTAAACTATAGTTCGGTAAAGTGATTATGGTACATGGTTATGGATGCTACTCGGTTTGAGCGGTGGTGCGAATCCACAGGGTTACTGGTAATGAATGCGTGTGTGTTGAGTGGGGTAGACATTCGTAAGTCTGATGAATTCTTAATTCAAATTTTAAGTACTGTTAAAGCCGTAGGAACAGTTACGATTGTGGGGTGCAGGTTTGATAAAATGGTGAGCAAAGACTTTGTTTTAGTCCACAGTAGTGCTGACATAACGATAGTGGGCCTGCCTGGTACTATTGGGGCCCCAGGAGACGGGGGCATGGACTGTCCATACTTTCCGGGAGGAGGAGAGCGGGCCAAATCACAAGTTGAGACTCCCGTAGCTGGGGGCAGGGACTTCAGACAGGGTTCTCATGTTTCTGCAGCGAGGGGAAGGAGTGGTCTGATTTGGAATGTCTAATGAGTCCCCCAGCGAGGAGTGCGAACTCTGAGTTGGTAGCGGCCCTCACCTTCCTGGCGAATAAATGGAAAAATGCTCAGGTTCAAAGTCCCAGCTATCGTAGGCTCAGCCTGTTCCCAGGAACGAAGCCCACCCCTAAAGGGGAAGAGGGGTATGAGACGTGGGCGGAGCAGACCTCTCAGTTGTTGGATGAGTGGCAGTCCTCTGATGATGTAAAACAACAGCGATTGGTTGAAAGTTTGAGAGGGCGGGCTGCTGATGTGAGAGCCGTAGAGGCACAGAAGCCCTTTGCCACCTCTGCGGCCTCCGTGCAAGCACTAGGAAAGGTGTCTGGTGCAACAGGAAGCCCAGTGGGGCTCCTGGAGGGGTTTCAGAACATGCATCTGGAGGAGGGGCAGAAGCTTTCTGCCTACATTTTTCAGCTGGAGAGGCAGCTAAATTACTTGTGGTGCAGAGGGGCCATTCAGATGGCTGAGGTGGGTCAGTTAAGAATGGACCAGATAACACCCAGTCCCAGAATCAGATCGCTTGGGGTCTCCAACTGTCTGCTAAGATGCACCCCCCCCATTTGCTGAGCTGATCAGAGAAGTACGGGAGGAGGAGGACGCGTCAGAGACGGTGGTGGGGGGGGGGGTGAGTGGTCTCTGTCAGCAGGGTACAGTCCTCAGTAGTAGCCCCCTGTGTTGAAGTGACCATGGAGAGCCCAACCCGGGGAGCGGTAGAGGAGATCGTGGCAGAGTTGAGAACTGAGATGTCCCGGTTGTTATCAGCGGGTGTGGGTCCCCCCCCCATGATGGCCCCTCTAAGGGGACAGACTACGCAGAGGGCTGCTAGCAGCTGGGGTCCCATGAGAAGGGGACAGCCTGATGTCTCGGGGGAGCATATTCCCAGCAATATATCAAGGAACACCCTAAAGCTAAATACCCTATTCCTGAAGGCTTAGTGGGGCCAAACTCCAGTGTATCGCTACAGATAAAGGGTATTTATGCTAGAGCCGTACTTGATACAGGGTCGCAGGTCACTTTGCTGTACCATTCGTTTTACAACCAGTATTTGACATGTTTACAATTGACACCACTGAGTGCACAAGAGATCTGGGGTCTCAGTGTGGGTGATTACCCATGTGATGGTTATTTGTCAGTGAAGTTGAAGTTTTTGGAGACAGATGTGGGAGTGGCTGAGGTCCTCGATACTGGTTTGTCCAAGACCCCATTGAGAAGGGCGGCGTTTCGACTCTTGTGGGGACAAAGTGTCCTTTTGTGAGGAGGCTAATAGGAGCCTGCAAGGAGAGAGCTGGAGAGAGCTTCCTGAAGACATTGTCCGTTTACCCGGTGTTTTGAGCTGCTTTTAAGGAAGTGTGTGGCCGCACTGGGCTGGATAATGAGTTTAGATGAGGGACTGTGTGGTTCACCCAGTCAAAGCTAATTGTGTTACAGCCTGGGGAAGTAGCAAGAGTGATGGGGAAACCCCAAATTTCTCAGAATGCACGAGGCTGAGGCCCTCTCGGTGGACCCACCGGAAGACCACGAACAGGAGTTGGGCGTCCTTGCTGGGGTACTGGTGAGGCTGGAACTGCAGAAGCCCTCCGTTGAACAGGTGAGCAGGATGACAGTGATTGTCAGGAACACTTCGGAGAGGGAGGTCACCCTTAGGCAGGGGATGCTCCAGGCACATCTCTTCCCGGTGACGGTCATGTCTAGTGTCCCTGTGAGATAAGCTGGGGAGGAACTGTCTGCGAAAGGGGGAAATTTGATCACTGAGTCATTTAACCTTGGTTTTACTGATATTGAATGCAAGGTTGTTGCTGCGACACCACTCAACCAGCTGGTATATCTTGCTCCTGTATGCCCTCATCTCTATCTGAGATTCTACCATTAATTATTATGTCATCAGCAAATTTATAGATGGTATTGGAGCTGTACTTGGCCACACAGTCATGGATATAAAGGGAGTAGAGCAGTGGGCTGAGTGGGCTCCAGATGTTGTGGTTACTAGTTTACAACACAGAACTGGCTTGTGCCACTGACGTCAAGGGTACTAACTTTGTTCCAGAAATGTAGTTCAGGGCGAGTAGTCTTTCTCCTGCTGTGAACCCTCTGTACTTCACTTTGGCCCATCTCTTCGCTTGGGTTTTCTGTTCATTTAGCACAACCTGTTTTGCGTCTGGGAGGGTCTAAGCAGGTCAAGCTGGGCGTGAAGCTGTCTTTTCATCAGTACAATGGGTGGAGCTATTTTGGTGCTGGCATGAGGTATGTTGTGGTATGCTAGCAAGAAAGTGCTATGACACTGGTTGAGGGATGTACTTCCCATTGAAGTCTTGAGGGCTTGTTTTATTGATTTAATGAATCATCCAGCAAGGCTATTCTAGTCAGCTTCAACCAGTCTTGCCATTCTCCTCTGACCTCCCTCATTAATGAGGCGTCTTTCCCCGACAGAGCTGTTGCTCAGTGTAGGTTTTTTTGTTTATCGCACCATCTTCTGTAAACTCTAGAGACTGTTGTGCATGAAAGTCCCAGGACATCAGCAGTTTCTGAGATACTCAAGCCACCCCGTCTGGCACCAACAATCATTCCACAGTCAAAGTCACTTAGATCACATTTCTTCCCCATTCTGATGTTTAGTCTGAACAACAAATGAACCTCTTGACTATGTCTACATGCTTTCATGTATTCAATTGCTGCCACATGATTGGCTGATTAGACATTTGCATTAACAAGCAGGTGTACATGTGTACCTAATAGTGGCAGTTGAGAGCAAGTTTGGAATTATCTGTATAGATGCCAGAACAAAGTAGAACAATTTTTCCACTGTTTATGTGGTAATAATAAAACAAATACTAATTACATCCCCCATCTCCTTGATAGCAAAGTCCTCACCACTCTCACCTTTCTCCGCTGTCTTCTCAGTAATCATCAGCTCCTCCACTAGTCCTTTGACTGCCACCCACCAGACTATTAACAATGATCTGTCACAACGTCAGTTTTGTTTGAAAACATTTCTGTGAAATGGCTTGCATCTTGCTATGTTCAACGTGCTCAGAAATCCATGTAGTAGTTTTTGCTCCTTGTGGGATTTTACTGTAGACAAATTAACCACCATAAAACTTTTCAAGGAATTAGGAATTTGTGGAGTCATAAAAAAGTAATGCACAGAAACAGGCCCTTCAGCCCATCTAGTCTGTGCTGAGCCATTTAAATTGTCCCCCCCCCCCCCATTGGCCTGCATTGGGACCATAGCACCCCCATACTCCACCATCCATGTACTTATCCAAACTTCTCTTAAACCAGAACTCCCTCCGATAGCAACTACATCTCAAACCCTTTGGGTTGGTCTCAGGTTGTGACTGTGATTGGTAAATAATTAGCAAAGTAACAGAGCTGGCTGCAGAGATGGTGAGTGCAGTGGGGCCAGCTTCTGAAATTCTCCCCTCTTTGGAGATCTTCCAATGGATTTGCATGGCGTCCCTATTTAAAATGGAAGGCAGAGTGAACACTAGGGACTAGCCGCCTGTTCACTCAGCATCGGTGTCGAGAAAACACAGGGACCTGAGATGAAAAAGATGTGATAACTGAGCGTCTTGACAAGAACGATGGGACCGATGAAAAGTTCACAACATCATGGGGGACAGAGATTGGATAGACAGTGTAAAACGTGAATCCTCAGGGTCATCCAGGACATACACCAGAAGCACTGTTTACAGAGCCTCAGCACTGATAAACATCCCACCCATCCGCTCCACAATCTCTACAACCCCCACCGTCAGGCAGAAGGTACCGCAGTAAAAGGACATGGGCTTTCAGACTGAGCAACAGCTTTATCCCCCAGGCTGTGAGACATCTGGATCCCAGTACACATTATTTATATACATTATACTGTTGTATATTTAACTGATGTTGTATATGCACTTTATCTCAACTTGTCCATCTACAGAATCCCTTTTTAACCTGTTAATATTATTCTGTGGTGTATGTGGTATATGTACTGTGTTTTACACCTTGATCCCTGGGAGAGTTGTTTCGCTTAGCTGTATACTTGCATGTGGTTGAATGACAATAAACTTGAACTTGCCCCTTAGCAGTGTTGTCTATAACCAGAGGGCACGGGCTTAAAGTAGGAGGAAGAGATTTCAAGCTAACTTGAGAAAGAATTTTTCTCACCCGTAGGATGCGTGCAATGAGGAATGCGCAGCCTGAGGGATGTTGGAGACCGGTACTTGAACAACAGTTGGGGACAATTTAGATCATCATTTGAAACTCCTTGGCTGCAAGCTGTTGTCGTCTGAGGTGTGACTGGTGCAGTAGATTGGGGGAATTGGTGCACATCAGCTGCTTGGAGTTCTGAAAGGCTTTCAATAAGGTCTCTCGCTGGAGATTCGGCCCAATGCATTGTGGGTAAAGCCCTCCCAACCATTGAGTAGCATCCATAACCATGGTCGTGCTCTCTTCTCATTGCTGCCATCAGGTAGAAGGTACAAGAGCCTCAGGACTTGCACCAACAGGTTCAAGAACAGTTACCCCTCAGCCATCAGGCTCTTGAATAGAAGGGGATAACTGCACTCATTTGCCCCATCATTGAAAAGCTCCCACGGCTAACGGTCTCACTTTGCGGACTCTCTATCTCATTATCTTCATGTTCTTGTCTATTGTTATTTACTTATATTTGCATTTGCACGTTTTGTCATCCTTTGCACACCGATTGATCCTGTTATAGTTACTATTTTATAGATTTGCTGAGTATGCCCACAAGAACATGGTTCTCAGGGTTGAATATGGTGATTTACTTCGAACTTTTGGAGGTTGGTCACGATCGGTTAGCGCGTACGGAACTGGATGCAACACTGATGTCGATGGAGATCGTTTACGGACAGAAATCAAGGAGTGGGAATAAATGGATCACAAGGCTGTCAATGTGGGGTCTCTCCAGGATCCGAGCAGTCCCCCAGCCTTTCACAATCAATATCAACAAGTCACCTACCTGAATTGCACTTTCTGTAATTGTAACACCATATCCTGCATTCTGTTATTGTTCGCCCCTGTACACATTATGCTGTGAAATGATGTGTCCAGAGGGCTTGCAAAAAGATGCTTTTTTACTGTATATTAGTAAGTGTGACAATAATAAAGTTGTAGCAAAACAGAAGTTCAAAGTACATTTATTACCGAAGTATATATACCATAGGGTGATGAGGTGGAGATGCATCTCTGCCAAAGGAGGTGTAAGGCGCTCCTTCCCTCCGCTGACCTGCAGGTCACCCTCGGGCAAGAAGTGGCGCCTTGGTGCTACACAGGGAAAATGCAAATGAAACACAGCACAGGGCTAATGGTACAATGGTGGGTCTTATGTGAAGAGTTGACTAGGGGAGTAGGGAAGTCTGGTTTAGGGCCTTGGTGAGATGGTACTGTGTGGCTTTGGTCTCTGAAAGGATGAGCATAGGGAATAAAAGTTCAGCAGACTGGTGCCAAGGATGCCCAGTTTGCCAGCATTGGGAGAGAAAGGGTTGACTGGGACTGTCTTGTCCAGCGTTGGGATGAATGAGAGGAGACTGAGGCTTAGAAAATTCAGCAGTGCCAGGGAGGCTGTTTCCTGGCTGAGGAGTGTAGGACCGGGGAAGAGTTTGAGAAAATGGGGTGGACCATTTCAGACTGAGTTGAGGAAAGTTTTCTTCACGCAGAGGATGGTGAAACCTTGGAATCTTCTATCATGGACACCAAATGAGAATCAGTAATTGTCTTCATGGATTTCTGGGCACGTAAGAAATCAAGGGATGTGGGGAAGAGCTGGAAATGGCAACGAAGTGGAGAAACAGCCATGATCTACGTCATTGTCAGAATGTTCTCCGAAGTCCAGCCAGCCTACTGCTGCTCCTTTTTTCTTATGCAAACTTTCTTTTCACTTAACTGATACTTTGTACAAAATGTTCACTGGCAGTTCCACTATCTTAATCTTATTGCCTTGCAGTTAACTTTAAAAGATTCAAGTGAAAGTCATTAAATGTGTAATTAACACAGCACACTTTATCTGGGCCAGCGTGAACTCAAGCCGTATAACCCTCCAGATAACCAGAGATTGCAATCACGTTATGGGGAGGAGTTTCACGATGGCAAAGGTCTGCAGTAAATTCAATGTCACCCCCTTCACCTGCAAAAGAGCTGAGAGAAAATTGTAAAACCACATTGTATAAATCCTTGGGAATCTCACACAGAGCAGTGATGGCAAAAAATGCACTGTATACCCAGCTGGAATAAAGCCTCAAACAGCAATGGCTACAGCACATTCTACTGGAGCAAGGTAAGTTTATCTCAGCGGGACACCACATTAAATATACTGATGGAATTTAGAAATACATGGTGACTGCAGGACTAATCTGTGAATACGCTCAGTTTCGGGCATGTGGATTAAATTACAGATTGGCTCCCTCCTAACAGCTTGAGATCAAGCATGGTCGTTGTAACAAATCATGAATTTATCATTTTATTGGCTTTATTTAGGGAATGCTTGCTGATTTAAGTCCACATTTTATAACTGGACTGTACGGAACCCCTACTGAAATGTTACAAGTCGGAGGGTGACACGAGATGGAATTGGCCCTATGGCCCAGCTTCTCTATACTGACAAGTTGCATTTGCCTGCATTAGGCGCCTAGCCATCTGAACCTTTCTTATCCATATACCTGCTGAGATGCCTTTTAAATTGTGCTTGCCTCAACCACCTCTTCTGGCAGCTCATTCCGTATGCTCGCCACCCTTTGCATAGAGGAGTTGCCCCTCGAGTCTCTTTTAAATCTTTGTCACCTCAATCCCCTCCACCTTCAGATTTCTGAATGGTCCATGGAGACTGTTTTGCCTCTTTTTGCACTAATTACTTGCACTTTATCTAATTTCTTATTGTAACTTGTAATATTTAATGTATTGCGCTGCAGTCCTACCGCAAAACAACAAATTTCACAATATTTACCAGCGATAATAAACCTGATTCCAATTCATGAACTACGTCTTTTAGTTTTTTTTGTTCCCTCTCCCTGGGGAAAAATGACTGCATGCATTCATTCTATCTCTACCCCTCATGACTGTATATGCCTCTGTAATGTTACCCCTCAGTCCCCTGCACTCCAAGGAATAAAATCCTATCCTGCCCAGCCACCTCCTATACTTCAGGCTCTTGAATCCTGGCTACATTATGGTAAGCCATGTCTGCATTCTTTTCAGCTTAATGGTGTCTTTCCTATAACAGAGTAACCAAGGCTACAAAATAGGCAGGATTGCCAGCATTTTGTACAACTGCAACGTAAATTCCCAGCTCCTGTACTCATTGGTCAATTTGCAAATCTTTTTTAATTGACACACAGTGTGGAGTTAGCCCTTTCAGTCATCAAGCCCAATAACTCCTGACTTAATCCTACCCTGATCATGGGACAAATTGCAATGACCAATTCACCAACCAACAATCCTCCCACCAACTGTGGGAGGAAACGCATGCGGTCAAGGGGAGAACGTACAAACTCCTCTCGGGCAGCGACAGGAACTGAACTCGGGTCGCTGGAGCTGTAAAGCATTGTGCTAACCACTGCCCTACCGTGCCACTTCTTCACCACCCTCTCTATCTATGAGACCTCTTCTGTCTCCAACTCCCTGAGAGCTTCTGTTTAAAGTTGCAAATGTCTCTTGATTTATAGAGGTACAACCAATAGGAAAGGCTAAGAATACCCAAGAGTATGTACTACTTTCATTATCTAAATCTATTATAGTCAGATTAAAAAGATTGTTAATGTGGGTTATTCATGAACCCTTGGACTGCTATTTCAAATGGTGTACAACACATATTGAGTGAGAAATTTGGCTCCGTAGAGGAGCTCAGTATGAAATTATAGTCAAACCCCTTCCAACGTGCAGTGCAAATTCAATTCAGATGACCTATCTTCAGTGCATAGGGACTTGGGAGCCCTTGTGCAGGATTCCCTAAAGGCTGTCTCACAGGTTGAGTTAGAAACATAGAAAATAGGTGCAGGAGTAGGCCATTCGGCCCTTCGAGCCTGCAACGCCATTCAGTATGATCATGGCTGATCATCCAACTCAGAACCCTGTACCTGCTTTCTCTCCATACTCCCTGATCCCTTTAGCCACAAGGGCCATATCTAACTTCCTCTTAAATATAGCCAATAAACTGGCCTCAACTGTTTCCTGTGGCAGAGAATTTCACAGATTCACCACTCTCTGTGTGAAGAAGTTTTTCCTCATCTCGGTCCTAAAAGGTTTCCCCTTTATCCTTAAACTGTGACCCTCGTTCTGGACTTCCCCAACATCGGAAACAATCTTCCTGCATCTAGCCTGTCCAATCCCTTTAGAATTTTATACGTTTCAATAAGATCCCCCCTCAATCTTCTAAATTCCAGTGAGTATAAGCCTAGTCGATCCAGTCTTTCTTCATATGAAAGTCCTGCCATCCCAGGAATCAATCTGGTGAACCTTCTTTGTACTCCCTTCTATGGCAAGAATGTCTTTCCTCAGATTAGGAAACCAAAACTGCACACAGTTCTCTAGGTGCGGTCTCACCAAGGCCTTGTACAACTGTAGTAGAACCTCCCTGCTCCTGTACTCAAATCCTTTTGCTATGAATGCCAACATACCATTTGCCTTTTTCACCGCCTGCTGTACCTGCATGCCCACCTTCAATGACTGGTGTACAATGACACCCAAGTCTCGTTGCACCTCCCCTTTTCCTAATTGGCCACCGTTCAGATAATAATCTGTTTTCCTGTTCTTGCAACCAAAGTGGATAACCTCACATTTATCCACATTAAATTGCATCTGCCATGAATTTGCCCACTCACCTAACCTATCCAAGTCACCCTGCATCCTCTTAGTATCCTCCTCACAGCTAACACCGCCGCCCAGCTTTGTGTCATCCGCAAACTTGGAGATGCTGCATTTAATTCCCTCGTCTAAATCATTAATATATATTGTAAACAACTGGGGTCCCAGCACTGAGACTTGCGGTACCCCACTAGTCACTGCCTGCCATTCTGAAAAGGTCCCATTTACTCCCACTCTTTGCTTCCTGTCTGCCAACCAATTCTCTATCCACATCAATACCATACCCCCAATACCGTGTGCTTTAAGTTTGCACACTAATCTTTACTCAGAGAGTGGTAGCTGTGTGGAATTGTATGGAGAGTTGGTAGTGAGAAAGGCTAATGCAACATTAGCAATGTTTCCAGAGAACTAAAACGTAAAAGCAGGGGTGTAATGCTGAAGCTTTATAAGGCATTGGCCTGACAGCGTTCTGTCTATTCAAGTGCTTATTTTAAATAGACCAGTAAATTCAAAAGGTTATGGGATGAGCTGGCAGAGGGCTTGATTGAGGCACTTGTACGGGAATGTGGATGAGTAAGGATGTAGGCCAAATTTTATTGGTTTAGTAATACCATATAACCATATAACAATTACAGCACAGAAACAGGCCATCTCGGACCTTCTAGTCCGTGCCGAATGCTTACTGTCACCTAGTCCCACCGACCTGCACTCAGCCCATAACCCTCCATTCCTTTCCTGTCCATATACTTATCCAATTTTTTTTAACTGACAATATCGAACCTGCCTCTACCACTTCTACTGGAAGCTCATTCCACACAGCTACCACTCTCTGAGTAAAGAAGTTCCCCCTCGTGTTACCCCTAAACTCTTGCCCCCTAACTCTCAACATGTCCTCTTGTTTGAATCTCCCCTACTCTCAATGGGAAAAGCCTATCCACGTCAACTCTCTTTATTTCCCTGATAATTTTAAATACCTCTATCAAGTCCCCTCTCAACCTTCTATGCTCCAAAGAATAAAGACCTAACCTTTCCCTGTAACTTACAGTAGAATACAGTACGGAGTAGGTCCTTCCGGCTCTTTGATCCACACCTCCCCAGCAACCCCACAACCCTGATTTTTACCTAATCACAGGACAACTAACCTACCTAGTGCGTCTTTGGGCAGTGGGAGGAAACCAGAGGGCCTGGGGAAATCCCATACACTCCACAGGGAGGACATTGAGAGTTTCCTTTCAGAACGGTGCTGGAATTGACCAACGAACTCTGCACGCTCCAAACTGTAAAGCATCATGCTTGACGCTACGTTACCATGGCGCCCTGTGTGACGAGCTTAGGTGGGAATCTTGGTCGTCGAGGAACAGTTGGGCTGAGAGGCCTGTTTCTTTGCTGTATGACTCTGTTGGGTTACTCTTGATACTTTCTACGTAGCTTTGGACAGTGTGGGAGTATAGATTAAAGCTACTCGCAGTATTGGAAGACAAATATGTCATGAAATTCCTGGTCTCTTTTAAGATTCACAAAGCATCTTGTAGCTTTCTGAAGTAGCTGTGAATCATAGACACTGCTGAAAAGCGGGAACAAGGAAGCCAATTAATACATAGCAAGTTCCGACAAGACTTTCTTTATATCATTGCATAGCTTCAGCAGGATGATGCTATGGGTGGGGAACTAAAACTATGAGCACACAAAAAAACCACATAGAGATTGATTACAATTCTTTTTAAATTGTGGCGAGAGTTGATGAGAGAGATTATTTCCTGTGGCTGGAGTCACAAGGTTCGTCGCTCGAAAGTGTCACGTAGAGATCAATAATCATGGCCAAAAGGTCTCAGCCCGAAATTTCGGCTCTTTATTCCACTTCATAGATACTGCCTGACCTGCTGGGTTCCTCCAGCATTTTGTGTCTGTTGCTCTGGATGTCCAGCATTGGCAGAATCTCTTGTGTTTACTAAAAGATCAAGGAAGATTAAGAGATTTGTTTTGCACAGCAGCTTCATGGAATGTAATGTCTTTTGCTACAAGTGATGGATGAGTCATCATAGTCATAAAAAAGTACAGCACAGAAACAAGACCTTCGGCCCATCTAGTTCATGCCAAGCCCTTTAAAATGTCTACTCCCATTGACCTGCTCCAGGACCATAGCCTCCAAATCCCTACCACCCACATACCTATCCAAACCTCTCTTAAATGTAGAAATCGAGCTCACATGCACCACTTGTGCTGGCAGCTCATTCCACACTCTCCCAACCCTTTGAATGAAGAAGTTTCCTCTATGTTCCCCTTAAAATTTTCACCTTTCACCCTTAACCCATGACCTCTAATTGTAGTCCTATCCAACCTCAGTGGAAATAACCTGTTTGCATTTACCCGATCTATATGCCTCAATATTTTATATACCTCTGTCAAATCTCCCCTCAATCTCTTACATTCCAAAGAATAAAATCCTGACCTATTCAATCTTTCCTTATAACTCAGGTCCTCCAGGTCCGGTAACATCCTTGTAAATTTTCTCTGTACTCTTTCAACCTTATTTACATCTTTCCTGTAGGTAGGTGACCAAAACTGCAGACAATACTCCAAATTAGGCCTCATCAAAGTCTTCTATAACTTCAACATAACATCCCATCTCCTGCACTCAATACCTTGATTTGTGACACCAAGAAGACCACCAGCTTGCAGGATCTGGACCTGTTGAAAAAACGGGCTAAAAAAATGGCAGACGGAATTTAATTAAGACAAGTGCGAGGCGTTGCACTTCATTAGGACCAGCCAGGGTATGCCTCACACAGTGGGCGGTAGAGCACGGACGTGAGTGGTAGAACAGAAGGGAACAGAGTCTATAGGAGTGAGGCAAAGCAGCACTGAGTTCATGGTCCCTATACAGATTACAAGGATGAGGTGTTTGCTGTCTTGAGGCAAATTAGGGTAGACAAATCCCCAGAGCCTGGCGAGGTGTCCCCTCAGACCCTGTGGAAGGCAAGTGCAGAAATTGCAGGGCCCAAGCAGACATTAAACTCACCCATAGCAACACACGAGGTTCCAATCGGAGGATTGGAAGATAGCTAATGTTGTCCCGTTGTTGAAGAAAGGCTCTTAAAGATAAGCCAGGAAAATCTGGGCTGCTGAGCTTGACATCAGTAGTGGGAACTCGATGCTGCTTTTGCCTCGTGTCTATAGTCTGTGCCCTTCTTCTGACTAAATGCAGATGCAAAAAAAAAAATCCAAACATCAGAATGGGAGAGAAATGTGATCTAAGTGAGCTTGAGCACGGAATGATTGTTGGTGCCAGATGGGGTGGTTTGAGTATCTCAGAAACTGCTGATCCCCTGGGATTTTCATGCACAACAGTCTCTAGAGTTCAAAGGTAAACAAAAAGACATTCTGTGAACGACAATGCCTTGTTACTGAGAGAGATCAGAGGAGAACGGCCAGACTGGTTGAAGCTGACGGGAGACGGGAAGGTGACAGTAACTCAAATAAACACGCGTTACAACAGTGGTGTGTAGAAGCACATCACTGAATGCACAACACGTTGAACCTTGAAGTGGATGGACTGCTGCAGCAGACTATCAACGTCCACAAAGTGGCCATTTTATTAGATACAGGAGATATACAATTACTTGTTTCAAAAGCCGTGGCTCGTGTGCATCAATCCGAGCAGCAGTTCCAGAAGTGTGTAGGCTGCAACAACCCTGCTTTCAGATACAGGGGAAAGGCTAGCTAGCGACGTGATGACCACAGTTTCTTTAATTTATATTTCATTTTCCTGTAAGATTTTGTCATTAAATTGCAAAATATCAATTTATACTTTAATCTGTGTTGGCGTTGGAAGTAATGAACTGAATTTATGAAGAATATTTGGCAGGGTGTTTGTGGACGCTCAATGAAAATGTAATTTTGTGTTCTTACTCCTAGCTATCATTTTGTCAAGTACCATTAAACTGAACACAGCTGTTCCTATGGTTACTATCTCAAAAAGAGACAATATATTTGTGCTAGGGTTTTTTAAGCAGACTTTAGATATCGGTTTCTATCTCATTGATCTTTAAAATCCACAACTATTCCGATTTATTCTCTCCCTGCCTTCAATAAAGACGTGCTTATATCTTGCACGTTGAAAGGATCTAAAATCTGCTCCAGATGTTTGTAATTCTAACTCTGCTACTCTCTGCACAGCGACCTCTTGCACCAAGAGCTTATTGCCACTTTATTTAAGGCACCCAGTCTACAGTCAAGATGCTTGGCAGCATCGCAGCAGAGGATGGGAACATCTGGTATCCAAATAAAGTTCATGGAACAACCGCCCCCTACCCCCCACACACCACAGACGTGCCACCAATCTTTCAAGGAGTCTCAGGGTTATTATGGTTTCCACAGATACCATTACAGTCACTACTCCTGCGATATTTCCAATTCTTCCAAGGTCTTCCCTCATTGAGTAAGGCATCTGCAGCCAAGCCAGTTTACGGAATTTCTCTGATCTGTGGAGCAGAGTATCATAGACACTTCTCATGGGGGAGTCTAGGACCACAGCGCACAGCCTTGGAGTACAACGACGTCCCTTTAGAACAGAGATTAGGAGGAGTTTCTTTAGCCAGAGGGTGGTGAATCTGTGGAATTCATTGTCACACATGGCTATGGAGACCAAGTCACTGACTATATTTAAAGTAGAGGTTGATAGGTTCTTGATTAGTAAGGGGGTCAGAGATTACGGGGAGAAGGCAGGAGAACTGGATTGAGAGGGACAATAAATCCGCCATGATGGAATAGTGGAGCAGACTCAGTGGGCCGAATGGCCTCATTCTGCTCCTATATCTCATGGTCTTTCATTCCATCATATCCACAGGCAATAAAAAAGCTAATTTTGGTTACCACTAACTCTTGGTCTATATCCTTGTAGGCATCGGCTCTTTTGAATGTGATTGTGATTTGGGTCTCTGACTCACTTTTTGGCAGTAGGTCCCAGACTCTCACCAGGTTTTGGGTGAAATCATTCTTCCTCAATTTCCTGTAATCCTTTCGCCAACTGACATCCATCTATGATGCTATTTATCGGCATCTCTTGATCAGAATGAATCCCATTGTCTCCTCCTCTTTACCACATGAACCTTCTGCCGCGTCAAGAGTTCAGCTAAACGGACACAGCTCCGACAGCACTCAAGAGATTCAACATCAATCAGAGGACAGGACATTTTGCTGCACTCCTGCCGCTTCGCTAGACTCAGATTGTGCCCTCTCCGTTCCCAAAGCAATTATCTACAACCTCACAGCCTCCTTGACAGTGCAACATGAAATGGACCACTCACGTGCTACAACCATGAAGATCAGGTCTGAAAGATCAGAGCAGTAATCCACGCAGGGAGCCAAAATAAATCTTTTTTTTCATCTGTATTTAGTCAGAATTGCTGCCTCATGTTTGGCTGATTAGATATTTGCATTAACGAGCAGGTGTACCTAATAAAGTGGCCACTGAGTGTATGTTCCCATTGATGGAAACTAGGATCAACGCTGGAGGGAAAGGGTTGGACAGCTCTTTTGGATTTATGGTGCCCTGGACACACTAGGCTCAGGCCAGTGTCGGGTGCGTTTGATCCCTTCTTTATTTGTGTTAGTGGTTTGGAAATTTTACTGTTCCATTGTCTATCCAAGTCTGGCTGATGATGCCAAATGATCAAGGCGTGTACACACACTGAAGTACCACATGGTTATTCTGACATTTATTTGGAGGAGATATCTTTGCAAAGGTTCACAGGCTCATTTATTATCAAAGTTTGCAACTCTGAAATTCTTCTTCTCCAGCTAGCCACGTAACCAAGAAGGAAAAGAATGGCAGCACGATCATCGACCCCCAAATCCCTCCTCCCCGCAGAAAAAAATGAACAAAATGGAACTGACACATCGAGCCCAAAATCCCCCTACCACGCACACTAAAACTGAGAAAAACTCAGAATACAAATTAAAAACCATAAGCCTGAAAAGAAGGTCCCCAGTCCAAGTCCACACCCAGAAAGCAGAAAACCTGGGCAACGTTCCCCCTCTCCATAGCAGAGCAATCTCACCAGTGATAAAACCAGATGTTGGACAAAATGTCTGAGAATTTAAAGCCAGTGGAAGGGTCAAGAGGGGGAGTAGTGGTGGGAGGAGGGCATCTATGTACTTACGGAAGCTAGTGGAGGGATCGTGGAGATCTTTGGGGAGACTGAGAGGTTAATGTTACAGGTGTGGGCAGAGTGACCACTGGTTGTCAACAGCTGAGCAGATAGCTGAACCCAGGAAGAGCAGTCCCCTTCAGGCAGGCAGTTGATGCGGAGGCTGGGGGCAGTAAATTGAACCAAAGGCAGTGGTCAAGTTGAGAACTGGAGACACAAGCGACTGCAGCACACAAAGATCAAAGTGCCAAGTAAATTTATCATCAAAGTACACATATGTCGCCATGTGTCATTCCTCTCCACGCCGAGGGGCACATCGGGTGGTTCTGCCATTTCTTCAGCATTTTGCCTGTTTTTTACAAGGCTGAGTCGCTAGCTGGACGTCCAACCCAGCGCGGATGGAAAGCGCGCAAGGGGCTGGCAGGACTCGAACCCAAGGCCACTCGCCCTGAAGTCCAGAGCTGACGTCACTCACACCACCAGCCGGCAAATGTACCACTTGTGATTCATTTTCTTGCAGGCATTCAC
This sequence comes from Hemitrygon akajei, assembly GCF_048418815.1. Taxonomy (NCBI): domain Eukaryota; kingdom Metazoa; phylum Chordata; class Chondrichthyes; order Myliobatiformes; family Dasyatidae; genus Hemitrygon; species Hemitrygon akajei. The sequence goes on along the minus strand of NC_133152.1, from coordinate 24,416,104 downwards.
AGTAGAACAAAGAAGTCAAATGGAATACATGAAAACCGACTCACAAAGGAACAATCCTGAGAAGATGAGCTGAAGAGCCCTTGGAAGTGTGGTGAACTAGATATACCTGTCTGACTGCTCCTGTGGCTCCTCCCACAGACCCTGCTGACTGCTCCTGTGGCTCCTCCCACAGACCCCTGTATAAAGGTGACTGTGGGCTGCTGCTCTCCCTCATTTTCCCCAGGATGTAGTGCTGTTTATTCTTCCAGTCAATAAAAGCCGATATCTCACTTCCTAAGTCTCAGCATGAGTTATTGATGGTGCATCAGGAAGGCAGTCCATTGGTTGAGGGATCAGTTTAGAGTTGAGATGAGTGAAGCGACCCACACTGATTGATGGTTGAGGGGTAATGCAGTTGAAGGATTTCAGGCTGCATACTGAATATATTCTCTGATATTAAATTGGACCATCGAGTAACTGTTCCTATGCCTGGTGCTGTGGGACCTGAGGCTCCTTCCCAATGGCAGCAGTGAGAAGAGAGCATGATCTGCATGGTGGGCATCTTTGATGCTGCCTTCTTGTGGCAGCACTCCTTATAGACGAGCTCAGTGGTGGGGAGGGTGTTGTCTGTGACGGACTGGACACTGTAGGCCTTTTTGAAATGCTGGATTCACTCAGCGGGTCAGGGGGCGTCTACGGAAGCTAACAGAGAGTTGACATTTCAAACGGAGATCCTTCATCTTCCCAGCTGAGTCCCCCCAACACTCTGTGTGGAGGCTTCATACTGGATGCTGTCTGTGATACTGATTAGAGCAATTTCAGTTCTGTGCTGGGGAAGGGATTCAAGTGAGGACTCTGCAGGAGAAAGCCAAGTTGGAGATGGCCAGCAGTTGTGAGGAGGGAAGGAATTTTGAGAGGAGGTGATTTGAAGGAGAAGTTGGAGAATGCACCTTAAAGAAATCGGCTCTGTAGGCTGGAAGTAAGGATGGTCGTGGTAGAGGCTGCTTCCTGAACAGAGGAGAGAATGGAAGAGACAGGGAAGATATATTTAAAATGATTTACAGTGAAGAAAGTATGTGTTATCTTTCCATTGTAAAGTGATTCAAATCCAGCCAGACCTGGTAGCAAATGGTAAGCTGGTTCACTGCTGTGTACAAACGTGCCTGTACCTTCACGAAAGCAATGTAATTAGTCAATGCTTTTTAAACATAAAGTCTTCTTATTTGGAGACGTTAAATAAAATACTATTCAATCTTTTTGCTGCTTGATTATTAGTGTTCAATTATTGAATAAATGCAGAGATTTAAAAAATATTGCTGTGAGACACGTTTATAATTGAGATTTTTAACTCCCCAGGTGTATTCATTTAAGAGATCTGAAATGAAACGGGGGAAAATCATAAGAAATTTATATACAACATAATACAATATTGTAAACAATCATCAATGTACCGTTAAAATGTTTTTATTGCAACATGGAAAATGTTACTGCTGTAACGATAGGGAGTAATCAAAGACTTTGTTAATTGCAGGGATGAGAATTGTCTGCTGTAGTCTAGGCTCTGCACCTTGTGATAAATGCAGCTCTTACCTGGAGCCAGCAGCTGCAGCTTGTGCTGGTCCCCTAACAGCCAGGTAATAGTCTGGGTGGAGCATGCTCAGTGGCTGGGGATGCAGCACAAGAGGATTGGTCCGAAGCGGGAACGACTGCGTTTTCTGGCAGCTTATTAATCTCGACTAACTGGCTCAGTGTCAAAGGCTGACAGAGTCAGCTGCCGGCTTGCAGTTGCTGCTCATGTGAGGCTCGACCTCAGCAGCGAGAGTGATTCATACCTATTGCAGGACGGGGTGACATTAGCGCGGGAGTAGCAGGAGAGCAGGCGAGGAAACTACTTGTGCGGATCAGAGCTGAGGCCAGCAAGTCACTGCATCCACACCGTTAAGCTGGGAACTGCAGCGAGATCAATTAACTGTGGAAAAGCAATCAGAAGGGAACTATCTGCAGCATTGAAATGGCAGGGCAAGAAATTGAGGACTTTGATATGGATAGTGTGTCGGACACTGTCTGCATGCTTAATCACGTCCACCCTCCACCGTACAGCATTGAGGACCAACCATGGCCGCTGGAGGCACGCAGCGTGTGTGAGTGCTGGGGATGGGCGTTACTGGTCACTGCCTTTAACTTTGCGCTTTTCCTCCTAAACCTTGCCCTCATGGGCACTGTCTTTTGCATCGTGCTAATGCCCACCATTGTGGTGGTGTACTTTGGGTTTCAGTGTCACTCCCGGGTAAGTAGCCTTCAGCTCGGAATGTTAAGTCTCCGCGTTACTATGAAATGACGATGGGTGCACCAGAGCCCGGAGAGGCCTGCCCGCTTGACCGGGCCACACAGACACCTGACCAAACACTGTTAAACACCGGGCAACTCTTCTGACAGCTGTTGGACGTTTCTATTAAAACGAGCACAGCTTAGGTGCCCTGTTAGACTGAGAAAGAAATAAAGCAACTTTAAATTAGAAAAAGGTTACATTATTTTCACAGTGATCCGAGTTTAAACCTTACCCTTACAGTCACAGAGTACTCAAGTGAGTTCAGTGAATTCGGATATTTAAACCTTCCTGTCTTGGTTAAGGTGAATTCAGCATTTCCCTGGTGAGGAAGCCGCAGTTTTAATGCTTGCTTGCTATAATGAAGTGCAGAGGTTTGGAGTGAAATCGAGTAATGGTATAGTGTATTAAAACGGTCCAGCTCTGACAGCTTAGCCAGTGAGTAAGCTTCAGGTGTTGTTCAACGGCGCCTAATGCGTAGCTTGTGAATCACTCTGGGAAAAAGGATATTGCTAGAAACTTGAGCCGATGGATTTTGTAGGACTGCTCCCCGAACCCTTTCCATTTTAAAACTGACTTACACTGAAAGTAAATTGTGTACATTCCCTTAACAAGGAACAGAGTCTTTCACACTCACAGAACATTCACTGCATTCATTTTTATAAAATAAATATCTGAGAGTTGCTGTATCTGAAATGTAGAGTAGAAAAATATGTCTGACGGTGAGAACCAGAGTTCAATAAACACATCCAGATTAACCCTAGCAGCTCAGGCAGCGCTTCCGGAAAGGAAAAAAATTAAACATTTCAGGTCAACACTCCTTCATCGGAAGCTTTAAAGCAGGGGCTTCCAGCTTTTTGTTTATGCCATGGACCCATACCATTAAGCAAGAGGTCCATGGACCCAGGTTGGGGATCCCGGCTTTAAAGGGAGAAACTAGCCGGGTTGGTGGGACTGTTCAAGCTGGGGTAAAATAAAAATGTTCCCTATATTTTCTATGCCCTATCATCCCTCAGCCTCCCCAGCAACTTATGTTCTCTTTCCCAGTCCTGAGGAAGCTTTCCTGAGCTGACACGTTAACCGTTTCTCCGCAGATGCTGCCTGAGCTACTGGGGGCTCCAGCACCTAGTGTTTTTATTTCAGATTTCCAGCATCTGCAGATTTTGAATTTCAGGGTCCAAGTGAGAAATTATTTTCAGGTTGCTATGATGTTGAAGAATATGTCTGAGAGAAGGTGATGGGGGGGCGGGGGGGCATTTGTCACTATGTCTCTAACACAGAGGTAGCCAGTGTCTAGCAGGTTAGTGAAGACAATTCGGGTGAGGTGGGCCTTCAACTCCACCACACCAGCTTCCTTTTCTGTGTATCCCTGGAAGTGGTCCCTGCAGAGAGCTGAGCAGTTGCCCCCTTATCAGCTTTGCCCGATAGTAGTGCATGAAAACTTCAGAGAATAAATAATAAATCATAACGAATTTTTAAACTGGTCCACACCGATGGATTTATTAGTCTAACATAGTGTTTTATTATGTACTATTGTTGTACTCGTTGGAACATTGCCAAATTGTCCACATTCTCGTCTGCTTCTGAAGGTTTCAATGAAATATTTTGGTGATTTGATTGCAAAATTAACTGGAAAATGAAAATCATTTGTAAACCACGAATGAAAACTTAGTGTTAACGATCTATGGATTTTAAACCTGGAACAGTGCCAACCTGGAACCGCAGAATAGTGACGATATTAATGTAGGCTGTTTGGCCCATCAAGGCTGGACTGGCTCCATGTAAGATCAGTCCAGGTCTGCCTGCTCTCCCAGAGCCCCGCAAATCCCTTCCTTTGAGACACCTATGCCTCTCCTTACTCAATGCCATAATTAACTCTGCCTCCACAACCTCGAGCAGTTCAGTCCTGACCTACCCAATTGCCATCTAAAATAGTCGTCATTTCACTTTTGATTCTTTTGCTAATTGCACTCATTTTTAACAAGGAAAGAACAGTAAGCCCGAGAAAGCAGCATCCGTGGATGCTAGAGGTGACAGTGGGATAGGGGATGATGGGCAGGTGGGGAGAAGGGGTAGGCAGAGGCTGGTGGTGTGGGTGATAGGGAGGGGAGATTGGATTGTCGGAACCAGCCATGGGGAAGGCCGGGAGAGATGAACAAAGGGAGAGAAGAACAAAGGGAGAGAAGAACAAAGGGAGAGAAAAAAATAGGTGGACAGGTGAGGTGCTTATGGGAGGAGAGCACCAGGTGTTTGTATTACCTGAAACTGTAAACATCTAATGCTCATACTACTGGGTTGTAAATTACTCAAGCAGGATACGAGATGTTGCTCTTCATAGCAGTGGAGAAGGGTGAGGGCAGTGTTGGAGTGGGAATAAAAGTTAAAATGACACCAGCTTGAAATGGCCATGGTAGACCGAGCACAGTTGTTTCAGAAAGCAGTCTCCTCGTTGATTCTTCGCTTCACCATCGTAGAGGAGGCCGCACTGCAGACACCAGATGCAGCGGACCAGGTTGGAAGAGATGAAGGGGGCAGCACAGTCACACAGGGTTTAGTGCACCAGTGATAACTGAATGGGTTTCGATTCCCGATTCTGTGCGGAGTCTTTACGTTCTCCATGTGACTGTGTGTGTTTCCACCGGGGCAGTACGATACCCAGAGCCAGCTGTTGCCCACGCAGCAGACTCCCCCTCTCCACGCATCTGATGAACCCAAAGGAACGGCGGAGACCGGTACAGTTTGGTACCAGCAGCGTCGCTGGAGTTGCCAGTCAGCATTGAACTCAATGTAGGACTGCCTAGGGACTCCAGCTCTGGATTTTTCCCTTGGGATTTGATGCACCATCAATAACTCTCGGAGACGTGAGGCGAGAGATAGGCTTTTATTAGCTGGAAGAGAGCACTATCAGCAGCAAGAGACCATCACACAACATCCTGGAGACTGAGGGAGGAGCAGTGCCTCCAATCACCTTTATACAGGGGTCTGTGGGAGGAGCCACAAGAGCAGTCAGCAGGGGGCGTGTCCAGACGGGTATATGTAGTTCACCACAGGATTTACTCCCAAAGCAGCGGAGCTTTGAGCTCAGAGCTTTCCTTCTCGTAGGCGAGCTGCCAGCCATGGCTGACAAGGCCCATCTGCCCAAAACGATTGGTTTGAAGGCGTAGTTAACCCGCCTTTGCCCCTCTGCCGGGCTTAGTAGCTAAGCCACATGTGAAGGGCAGGAGCTGGACTTGGCTGTCAGAGGCTCTTTGAGGTGCACGCCACTGGGAGCATTAAACAGGTGTAGAAGCTTGTCCCCATTATCACCCCGACTATAACAACCTTAAAGAACAAGTAAGGGTTAGTAAATCGTGGGCGTGGTGACACTTACCCCAGCACGTCCCTGATGCAAGCAACACAATTCACTGCATGATTCGATGTAAACCTAATCCTTATTCTTTTAAGAGCTCTCTCTCAGCTGGAAGGGCAATCTAAGCCCCGGGTGGTGATGAGGGGGAGGCGAAGTGACAGATGTCACCCTCCTTGCCTTGTCGCCGGGGGAAATACCAGAGAACGGCGGGGTGGGTGGGGGCAATCCCCAGAGAAAGTCGAAGGGAACAGAAGCCGGGAGGGGAAGATATAACCGGTGGCAGGTTTGTGTTGGGACTGGCAGAAATAATGGATGGATGAGATGTCTGATGAGGTGGAAGGTGAGGATGAAAGGAATTCCATGCTGTTCTGCCTGGGGAGAGGGAGGGTAATCGGAGCAAACGTGTGCAAAATGGAGAAAATACAAGCGAGGGTTCCATCAATTCTGGCTGAGGGGAAGGCACGCCTTCATCTTCCATCCCTCCTCCAATGAGAGTAAGGGCATAAGACTAGGAGCAGAATTAGACCAATCAGCCCAGCTCAGCCATTCCAAGATGGCTGATCCCGGATCCCACTCAGACAGAGAATGGTTTACCTCTGTCTGCTCCTTTCACACCTTTGAAGAAGATTTTGAAGACTTTAGATGCCGTTGCACCTTGCTGTCTTCCCCTACTTCTCCTCTCTGTGCACATAACTGAAGCCCCTCATTCCTGGAACCATCTTAGTGAATCTCTTCAGCAATCTCTCCAAGGTCTTCAAGTCTTGTCTTGTGGGTGCCCAAAGCCACACATGGCTTGTGGTTGAAGCAGTGTTTCACAGAACATTATCAGCACTCCCATGTTTTGTGCCACAAGGCCCTGTTTGTAAACCCCAGGATCCCATCTGCATTTTTTAAAAACCATTTTCTCACTTTGTGCCATTTTCACTGAACCTTGCACATACACCAAGGGATCTCTCTGTCTCATTCGTCTTTCTAATTCAATTATCTTTGTGCTGTGAGTTTGGTGCAGGTGGAGGAAATTTCATTGGAGGTGGCTGAGAGGTGAAGATTGCTTTGAGTTAAGCCTAGCAGCTGAACTTATTAAACTTCTCCACCAAACTTCGTGCTCCCCATCTGCCACTCCTAAGTCTAATTATCACGGGCTAATTCTGGTAGGCCTGAATAGAGTCTGCCATTTAAACAGCAGTAAGTTATCGATTTAATGCACGTCTAAGGGTGAAGTCCCGGACATATCGACAGATTTGATGTGCTGAGACCGTGAGCTCACTCCACTGTGGAGCTCCCGTGTGACAGAACGCAGTGTGGCTTCTCGCCAGGACTTTGATTTCAATGTGGTTTAGGAAGCCAAGGGCGCAGCTTAAAATCAGACATAAAATCAGAGATGCCCAGGGAGTCAGCAAGCATTGGTAAAAAAGAGAAAAAAAAATTCTTCAGCTCTGTGACTCATCATTAGACAGAAGGATTTAACTTGATTAACAAAAGGTCCCGGGTGTTATGAAAGTGTCTAGGCCTCCATTAGTCTCGATAGACCATGGATTTGTGTCTTGGAATGTTTCCAGGGCACAAGCTTGAGCAGGGTTTTTTTAATGGAAGACCGGCAGTTGCCCAAGCTGCAAGTCTCCCCTCTCCACGCCACCGATGTTGTCCAGGGGAAGGGCACTAGGACCCATGCAGCTTGGCACTGGTGTCGTCGCAGAGCAATGTGTTGTTAAGTGCCTTGTGCACACGTAGCCTCAGCCAAGGCTCGAACTAGTGACCTTCAGATCACTAGACGAACACCTTAACCACTTGGCCATGCGCCAACACGTTATGAAAGAAACCTCTTTATTACAGCAAGTAGTTACGGTCCTGAACCCACTGTGCTGGGTGCAGATTGTCTTATGACTTTCACGAGGGTAATTATTCTGCGGTTTTAAAATAAACCGTGCAGGGCCTTAGCAAAGAGACCTGATGGGCCAAATGGCCTCCCATTTGCTGTGACAATGCCACTACACATAGCTATCTGGTTTTGGTTTTTGGATCAATACTTACTGTACATACAAGTGACAAAGGTCCAATGCATTCATCCATCCTCAAGCCCTTGCTGTCCATTCCTGGGAGACAGCTAAATGCAAACTCTTGTTCTGGTAGTTTGTTCTGTTCTGTGGTGTGTTCAATTGTTGTTCACTTTATTATTTGACATTTTTATTGCTCCATTTGTAGTAAATGGCTCTGCACAGTCCTGCTCCGCAGAATCAGAATCAAGTTTAATATCACCAGCATATTTCGTGCGATTTGCTAACTTCACGGCAGCAGTACAGTGAAGTACGTGATAAGTAATTATAGAGGGAAAAAATGGAATTACATTAAGTATATATATATGTCTATTAAATAGTTAAATTATAATAAGTCGTGTAAAAAAACAGAAATAAAAAAGTCGCGAGGTAGTGGGTTCATTGTCCATTCAGATATCGGATGGCAGAGGGGAAGAAGCTGTTCCTGAATCACTGAGTGTGCGCCCTCACAATAGTAAGAATGAGACGAGGGCAAGTCCTGGGTGGTTGGGGTCCTTAGTGATGGATGGCCACCTACAGGATGATAAAATCGGTGATCATATCTTCTCCTTCCCAACGATATTTCCAACCTTGCTCCATTACGAACTCACAAGATTCTGTGGATGCTGGAAATCTGAAATACAAACAGTAAATGCTGGAAATATGCAGGTAACATTTGTATGGAGAGAGAAGCAATTATATTTTGGGTCAAAGGGCTTAAATCAGAACCGGTGGGGTGGGGGGGGGGGGGGAGGGAGTGGGAAATTAGCCAGGAGGAAGGAGCACCGGGAAAGGTCTGAAGTAGGACAGAGGTCGGAGAGATTAACAGACAAAAAGAATGACGAAGCAGGGCAGAAGGTGGTGGAATTGGGATAAGGAAAGACACAACAATGTGTCTAGGAGTGAGGTAAACTAGCAGGATTATTGCACAACATTGAATGGTTTGAAGAGCAGAGAGCTGTAATGTGGATAAATGAAAAATAAGGAGATATAAAGTTATCTTCAGGTGCTTACAACAGACAAGCAGAGTATTTTGGAACCTGCAGTTGCTACAACACCACAACAGATGGAAGCTGAACTGTTGATCCACAAGCTCATATTAAAAATCTTTTTATTGTATAACTCAAGTACTTCTTCAGATCTCCAGATGCTGCTACTGTCTTATCCCTGACTGCCATTTATTTCATTCCTGTACCTCATTATTTTAACCGATCGGCCTGTTTTTACATTTTCTCTCAGTCTACGTGCTAAAATTCTGATGTCCTTTCTGCAGCCTGTAAAGCAAAGAACTGAAATATTTAACAGATGTTTAATTTGTAACTGGATTGCAGCCCAGACTTTGGAGCCGCTATGAATGAGGCAGTGGTTTCCTTCCACAAGAAAGAGGTACCACCTTGTGTGATTACAAAGGACCGGAAACCGTAAAGATCAATAGCCTCTGTCTCACTCACCTGGCTGCCCTGAACCCCCCGGTGTGAGAAATATTCCAGGCTTCACAACCTCCACCTGTTCTTGTTATCACACCAGTCCCTGTAGTCTCGACGTGATTCAAAATCAAAGCTGCATTTGAATGCTAGCTCAGAGTACAGTGTGCAGTGCAGACCAGGCCAATAACTTCATCCATTCCAAGTGCATCTGCAGTATTCTTATTATTGATGGGATGCTCTGCTGTGAGAGCATCGAGGCAGAGGCTCAAAGATTGCTTGAAAGGAACCAGATTGCACTAGAACTGAAAACATTATGAAGGAGCGTGGAGAATACGTGGAAAATTGAGATTAAAGCAGGCTACCATATTGGCCAAATGCCCTTGTTTGTGTTGTAAATGTTGTGATATATAAAGTGAGAGGCATCAGAATACTTCAGTAAATCCACTTTGCAATATGATCCCATTGTGGAATAGTGACGTATATTATGCTCGTGAGGTCTTGGTGCTGCTTTGTTTCAAGGAATGAACTCCGCAGCTTCTTTAGACGGACCCTGCTCGAATTAACCCCGCCAAGGGCTCAATGGTTCAGTTTAATATCAGGGAATATATACAGTATCCAACCTGAAATTCTTACTCTTCACAGACCTCCACAAAACAGGAACCCCCCCCCCCCCCAAAGAATGAATGACAGAACCCCGGAGACCCCTTTCCCCCTCCCACACGTGAGGAGGCAGCTCCCCCACCGCATGAGCAATAGCAAAAACCCGAAGGAGATGATGATCCAGACTCCATCAAAAAGACTGCTCTCCCTCCGAATACTTCAGTAGCTCAGAGAGGCTCCCACCCTCCAGCGAGGGAGAGGGAGGTATCGCTCCTGTAACACAAGGGAGCAGCTTGCTGTTTCAATGCTGCAGTCTGCCGTGTTTGCTTGGTGCTTACTGTACTGACTGCAGCTAGGGTGGCTGTAAAACTGGGTCTTAGCACTCAGATCTTCAACTCCCTCACGGACAGGACCCAGGCTGTAAAGATAGGGGACAAGCTCTGCTCTACAATCACTCTGAGCACCGGTGCCCCACAAGGCTGTGTACTCAGCCCCCTGCTGTACTCACTGTACACCCATGATTGTGTAGCCAAGTTTCCATCGAACTCAATATATACATTTGCTGATGACACCACAATTGTAGGCCGTATCTCGGATAATGATGAGTCTGAGTACAGAGAGGAAATTAAGAACCTGGTGGCTTGGTGCAAAGACAATAACCTATCCCTTAACGTCAGCAAGACGAAGGAATTGGTTGTTGACTTCAGAAGGAGTAGTGGATCGCACAACCCCATCTACATTGGTGGTGCGCAGGTGGAACAGGTCAAAAGCTTTAAGTTCCTCGGGGTGAATATCACAAATGACCTGACTTGGTCTAACCAAGCAGAGTCCACTGCCAAGAAGGCCCACCAGCGCATTTACTTCCTGAGAAAGCTGAAGAAATTTGGCCTGTCCCCTAAAACGCTCACTAATTTTTATAGATGCATCGTAGAAAGCATTCTTCTAGGGTGCATCACAACCTGGTATGGAAGTTGTCCTATCCAAGACCGGAAGATCTGCAGAAGATTGTGAACCTAGCCCAGCCACACAAACCAATCTTCCATCCTTGGACTCACTTTACACCGCACACTGTCGGAGCAGTGCTGCCAGGATAATCAAGGACACGACCCACCCAGCCAACACACTTTTTGTCCCTCTTCCTTCCGGGAGAAGGTTCAGGAGCTTGAAGATTTGTATGGCCAGATTTTGGAACAGCTTCTTTCCAACTGTGATAAGACTGCTGAACAGATCCTGACACAGATCTGGGCCATACCTTCCAAATATCCGGACCTGACTTTCACTACTGTACTTTCCCTTTTCTATTTTCTAATTATGATTTATAATTTAAATTTGTATTATATTTACTTTGATTTGTACTTCAGGGAGCGCCAAGCGCAGAATCAAATATCGCTGTGATTATTGTACACTCTAGTATCAATTGTTGGGTGACAATAAAGTAAATTAAAACAGATAACAGTTAATGCCCGTGTCAAGAAGAGTCCATTTGGCCCGTATGAATTACATCTACTAGACCAATTCACCCATCAGTCTTAAGATGGTGCCTTTAGATTTTGTTACTTCCGAATGAGTATTTGTCACTGTTCAGTCGGTTAATCAAGTCTGACTCTTTGTGACCTCATGGACCAGAGGGTCCATAGGGGTTTCATGGCAAGATACACCAGGCCTTTCTTCCGCACAGATACCCCCGCTGTCCGGATTGGGACCCGGCTGGATTCGAACTCAGGACCGCCTGCCTGGAAGTCCGGTGCTGATGCCACTACTTCCATTAATACTTGCAGGAGCGTTAAAATTAAAACTTAAAATATGCTTTATTTATTTGTCACGTGAACGTTGAAACGTACAGTGGAAAGTGAAAAGGAATCGGCAAGGACTGCACTGGGCCGAAGGTGCTGGCATATGTCGCCACAACTCAGTAACCCTGACCTCCCACATCCCACTTGTATCCGGAGCAGCCGAAGGAAACTCACACGGTGATGGGAAGGGCCGGACAAACTCCTTAGAGACGGCAGTGGGAATCGAACCCTGTGAAGCGTAAAAAAAAAACGGAATTCATTCTCACACATGATACTGAGGCACAGTGAGAGTATACTAGAAACCATCTGTCTCACTGCCAATCAGATGGTACTCGATCTGTATGCACCAGTCAAAGAGAGACCTCTTAACAGCAGGATAAAGCACTTACAATTAATGAGTGAGGCTGAATGCCTCTGATTGATGGGCAGATAAGTGGTTCCTGTACCGTCAGCTCAGAAAGTAACACCCAACACAATCAATTTTTTCAGGAGCATTTTTCCTCCTAAAATGGCATCATCAAAGGTGTTGATTTATCTCAAATGGAAGCAGCTGCTTCCCCTCATTCGGGGGCTTGGAAAATCAGTACTAATGAGAGTTTCCATGGCAACCTCGCTGCCACACCAACCAACTTGTGAAAGACAGCGGACTTAGAAGCTGAAACTGTATTTGTGTAATCTTAATGGGGACAACGAGAGAGACCATGCCCAGCTCTTAGTCTGGAGGAGAGCTCGTGTGTGTGGAGCCAGGGCTGAAGGAAATTGAGTAATGCCAGGCACAGGGGTTTGCTGAAAGCCGGGCAGAATTATTTCCCCCCTTAGGAAGGATTCCTCCTCCGAGGCAAGCTGATTGATAGTGAGGAGATGAGTCTGTGATCAAGGTAGGGGTCTGAAGGTGACTTGGGGTTCCATGATGGTGGTTTTGGGAGAAAGGTTAGGGTTGGTGGAACAGACGGTACTGGTGTGGGCTGGGGGGTGGTACATGGTTAACTATAACAGGTGAAGCTGATCATGGTTGCTGGTAGATTCCAATCTAACAAAATATTACATAGCTAATCGTAGTGATTACATAGCTTTTCTACATTGGGCATTTCACCTGGTGAGGAGCTAGGCCTGCAGCGTCAACGTGGATGGAGTGGAGAACATTCTGAGCCCATCTGGGATTAATCCCAGGTCGTGCTTCAGGTTCTGGACTGAACTGTTTCTGCAGAAGCAGGAGCTCAAATGTCCATCGTGGGGATTTTACACGCAGTGGCTACTTTGTTAGGCACAGATATTATCGGAGAAAATTTACAAGAATGTTGCTTGGTCTTGAGGACCTGAATTAATGGGGAAGTATTGAATAGGTTGACTTTCTTGGAACGTATGAGAATGAGAAGATATTTGATAAAGATATATGAAAGTATGAGAGTTTCTATGCATGCAGGGCTTTCGCCCTGAGGTTGGGTGATATTAGATAAGTACGTGGTGGAGAGGGGAACAAAGGACTATGGTCCGGGCACAGGTAGACCGGACTAGGAAGAAAAACAGATCGGCATGGACTAGATGGGCCGAAGGGCCTGTTTCTGTGTTGTAGTATTCTAGTAATATTCTAGGAGGTACCTAATAACGGGGCCACAGAATGTATTTGTGTACCTTTGGTGCTGTGGCCCATCCACTTCAAGGTGTGACATGTTGTGCATTCCAAGATGCTCTTTGGCACACCACTCTTGGAGAGAGAGAGAGAGAGAGAGGGAGGAAGAGGGAGAGGGAGAGAGAGAGAGAGATCTTTTCACCCACAGAACTAAGTCACTGGATGTTTTTATTTTTTTGTGCACCATTCTCGGTAAGCTCTATTGCGTGTGAAAATCCCAGGAGATCAGCAGTTTCTGAGATACTCAAACCACCCCATCTGGCACCAACAATCATTCCATTTTCAAAATCACTTAGAACACATTTCTTCCCCACTCTGATGTCTGGTCTGAGCAACAACAGAACCTCCAGACCATGTCCGCATGCTTTTATGCATTGAGCTGCTGCCACATGATTGGCTGATTAGATATCTGCACTAACGAGCAGATGTACAGCTGTGCCTGACAAAATGGCCACAGAGTGTATATTACCACAGCTCAATTGATCTGGTATCAGTGATAAGACCATGAAACTACTCATTTGTTAGGGAACACCCACTGTATTCAGTACTATCTTTCAAGGAAGCTCATCTGCTATCACTATCCGGGCTGAGGCCCCAGCCACAGTGATCTGGTTGGTAATTAACAACCCTAGGGAATAAGCTAGCAAGCCACAAAGTTCAGTGATGGTCCATAAAGGTGAAAAGAGCAAGACAGATAACATATTAAGGAGCCTTCACAAGAAGAGGCTTTAAACTTTAACTCTGTTTCTCTGCTGAGTGCTTCCCACATTTTCTGATTTGCTTCACATTTCCAGCAACTGCAGTTTCAGATTTCACAGGCGATGGCTTTGCTCAGTGATAATCAATGGCTGAGAAAAATGTTTTAAAATCTGCCTCTCGGGCATGAATGAGTTCTTCCTGCTGGTGGGACAAATCAGGTGCTGGTCAGGAGTTGATAGGGGAGTGTACACATCACAGAGTTTGGGCCGTGCATTGATGGAGCACACGGCTGGGTCGGAAGAAGTGTTTTTACAAGCGGTGTAATTATGGTACTCCGTTCACATGATCAGCGGCTGTCGTTTCCAGAGATCCGGGCAAGTGAGACGGCTGTGGTTAAAACTGGGATTGGTAGCTTCACAATAACATTTAAATGACCTACTAGGTGAATCTGTACAATTAAAACTGGAACTTTGTGAGAGCAAGGTGGGCTCTGTTGTTCAGGTTGTGAGAATTAATACTCACATCAGCGTGATTTCAATTGGCATCACAGATTACCTGGAATCTGACAATTTCCACGTGATTCCCAACCTGGGGGGGTCTACAGATCCCTTACTTATTGGTCCATGGCAAAAAAAAATGGTTGGGAACCCCTAACTTATGCTCATTTCTCAATTGCACTTTCTTTACTTCAGTAAGAGTCCAACCCCATCACCAAACTGTTCTTAAAGTTCAACTCAGAATCGTCAATTTTTACACAAATATTGACCCAATCAAAAATTTTGTTCGCTTTCATTATTTGCATATGTAAGAACCAACCAGGTGCTAATAGCCAAATTTAGGGAATCCTGCACGGGGATTCTCAAGTCCCTTTGCACCTCTGATTTTTGAATTTTCTTCCCATTTGGAAAATAGTCCACTCCTTTATCCCTCCTGCCAACGTGCATGACGATGCACTCCCCTACACTATATGCCACCTGCCACATTTTGCTCATTCCCCCCCCCCAATCTGTCTAAGTCCTTCTGTAGACACCCTGCTTCCTCAACACTGCTGACACCCCCACCTCTCTTCATATCATCTGCAAACTAGTCCAGAAAGCCATTAATTCCTTCATCCAAATCACTGACACACAAAGCAAAAAGAAGTGGTCCCAGCACCGACCCCTGCAGCACACCACTAGTCACAGGCAGCCAGCCAGAAAAGGCTCTGTTTATTCCCACTCTTCACCTCCTGCCAGTCAGCCAATCTTCTGTCGATGCTAGTATCTTTCCTGTAATACCACAGACTCCTATCTTGTTCAGCATCCTCATGCATGGCACCTTGATAAAGGCCAACTGAAAGCCCACGCAAGCAACATCCGCTGACTCTCCTTTCACTATCCTGCCTGTTATTTCCACAAAGAATTCCAAAATATTTCTCAGGCAAGATTTCCCCTTAAGGAGACCATGCTGACTTTGGTCTATTTTATCTTGTGCCTCCAAGTACGCAAGAACTTCATCCTCAATAATCAACTCCAACATCTTCCCAACCACTGAAGTCAGGCTAACTGGCCTATCATTTCCTTTCAGCTGCCTCTCTCCCTTCCTAAAGAGTGGAGTGGCATTTGCAATTTTTCAGTCCTCCAGAAAACACTCCAGAGTCTAGTGCTTCTTGAAAAATCATTACTAATGCCACCAGAATCTTTCTAGCTATCTCTTTCAGAATGCTGGGGGTGGTCATCTATTCCAGGTGAATTATCTACCTTCAGACTTTTCAGTTTCCAAAGCACCTTCTCCTTAGTTACAGCAACTACAGTCACTTCTGCCCACTCACTTACAATTCTGGCATTCTGCTAGTGTCTTCACCAAGTAGACTGATGCAAAATACTTAATACGTTTGTCTGTCATTTCATTGTCCCTCATTACTATCTGTCCAGTGTCATTTCCAGCCATCCAATATTCACTTCCAGCTCTTTTTCTCTTCATATACAGTATCTGGAAAAAGACCCTTGTATCCCCTTTGATGTTATTGGCTCCTTATGGCTTTTTAGTTGCCTTCTGTTTGTTGGTTTTTAAAAACTTCCCAATCCTCTATCTTCCCATTAATTTTTGCTCTATTATATGACTTCTCTTTTGTGCTGTTTTTGACTTCCCTTGTCAGACACAGTTGCCTCATTCTCCCTTTAGAGTACTGCTTCATCTTCTGGATGTATCCTTCTTGTGCCTTCTGGTTTTCCGCCAGAATCTCCAGCCATCGCTGCTCTGCCATCAGCCCTGCTAGATTCCTCTTCCAATCGACTTTGGCCAGCTCCTCTTTCACGCCTCTGTAATTCCCTTTACTTCACTGTAATACTGCTCCTTCTTAACCTGCAGAATGAACTTTATCAGATTATGATCACTGTCTCATCAGGGTTCCTTTACCTTAAGCTCCCATATCAAATCTGGGTAACTGCATAACACCCAATCCAGAATTGCTGTCCCTCTAGCGGACTCAACCACACATTGCTCTAAAAAGCCATCTTGTAGGCATTCTACAAATTCCCTCTCTTGGGATCCAGCATCAAACTGATTTTCCCTATTTGCCTGTGTATTGAATTTCTCCGGATTATCACAAGTTTTCCCTTTTTACATGCCTTTTCTATCTCTCTTTGTAATTTGTAGCCCACATCCTGGCTACTGTTCAGAGACCTGTATATAACTCCCATCAGGGTCTGTTTACCCTTGCAAATTCTTAACTCTACCAACAAAGATTCTACATCTTCTGATCCTATGTTACCTCTTTCTAAGGGTTTGATTTCTTTTTTAACCAACAGAGGCACCCCAAACCCTTTGCCTTTCGATACAATGTGTATCGTTGGAGGTTAACCTCCCATCTATGATCTTCTTTCAGCCACGACTCAGAGATGCCCATAACGTCATACCTGCCATTCTTTAACTGCTCTACCAGATCATCTACCTTATCCGTATACTGCGTGCATTCAAATATAACATCTTCAGACCTGTATTCATCACCCCTTTTGATTTTGGCCTCCTGTCACATTTTAACTCATCCCACCGACCTCAATTTTGTCTAATCATCCGCCTCTCCTTCATCACACACTCACTACACACTGCATCGAGTTGTCCCACCCTCAGCCTTATCACTTCAGTTCCCATCCCCCTGTCAAATTAGCTTAAACCCTCCCCACAGCTCTAGCAAATCTGCCCACAAGGATATTGGCCCCCTCGGGTTCAGGTGCAACCCATCCTTTTGTGGGTCATACCTTCCCCAGGAGAGATCCCAATGATCCAGAAATCTGCCCCCTGAACCAATTCTTCTGCCAAATCAATCTATTCTTGCCCTCAGTGATGTGTGGCACAGAGATTACTACCCTGGAAGTCCAGCTTTTCAGCTTTCTGCCTAACTCCTACCTTGTCTCATCAGGACCTCCGCTCTTTTCCTATCTATGTCGTTGGTACCAATATGTACCATGACTTCTCGCTATTTACACTCCTCCCTTAGAATCCCATGGACCTGATCTGGAACATCCCAGACCAGGGCACCTGGGAGACAACACACCATCTGGGTATCTCTTTCACATCCACAGAATCTGCTTTCTGCTTCTCTAATTATGGAATCCCCTATCACTACTGCACATCTCTCCTCCCTCCCTCTGAGCCACTGTCTGAGACAGAGATCCAGTGACAGTGACAGTGACAGAGATCTCCCCCTGGTAGATCATCCCCATCCCACCCCACAACAGTATCCAAAGAAGAGGAAGAAGAAAGCCCTGAACTCCAGTTCAGTGGAGTCATCGGGATGTCGTCATGATGACGTTTTTTTTATCAGGCTTTCTTGTTTTTACGAGGCTGAGTTGCTAGCTCGACAGTCAACCCAGCATGGATGGAAAGCGTGCAAGGGAGCTGGCTGGATTTGAACTCGGGAGCCTTCGCTCCGAAGTCCAGCGCTGATGCCACTACGCCACAAGTCAGCCCACAGTATACAAAGCAGAATTATTATTAAGGGGTAAGGCCACAGGGGTTCTCTGCACTGGCTGCCTATTTCCTTTCACTCTCTAGACAGTCATCTGCAACTTGGGGTGACTGCCCCTCTGTAACCCCTATCTATCGCCACCTCATTCTCCCGTATGAACCGAGGGTCATTCAGCTCCAGTTCTGTAATGCCGTCTCTAGGCAGTTGCAGCTCAGTGCATTTCATGTAGATGTAGTTATCAGGGAGATTGGAAGTCTCCCAGAGTTCCCACATCGCACTCAAATAACTACCTCTGCCTCTGAATTCAATCTCAGCAAAGTGGTTACATATTAACAGAAAAATAAAACTTCCTTACTTACTTAGAACCTCCACCTGTGCTTGCCCAAGCCTGTTGAGCCAAAGCCTGGCCACTCCAATATGGCCCCCTCACACAACAGCCACTCTGCTTACACCTCCCTTCTTTTTATCAGCCCTGCGTGAATTACGGCCCACCCAAAAGAACCAGGAGTTCCAGAGCACTTATTAAACCCTTGCACTGCGTCACCAACGAGCGGTCTCTCACGCTGATTGCAGCCCACTGATTTGTTTATGAGTCATGTGCTTATGGCATTCAAAATCAATCAGCATCTTAGCTTCAAAGTTCCCTTCTAAAAATCTTCTAAAAATGTAGCAACAAACTGTGACAGTAACAGTTTGTTTGGGGACACACAAACTTTGTGTCATAATTTATTGCTGCACTTCCTGTACAACAATGGGTGCAATTCTTTGTCCATAGGATCAACTGCAGCACCTGCTTGTTAAATATTCTCCCTAAGGCAATTAACTCAAAATATCGATGGTGCCACTTACAGGACTAAAGTCACACCTCTAGAGAAAAGTAAGATCCATTCCTCTTTCTTTTAATCTCCAGTTTGCAGAGACCCATTTGCTGGGTCAGAGATGTGAGTAGGTAACTTCATCTTACCTGATTGGTCAGTAAGCTGAGGGGATTGGTTTGGTCACCCATTTTACACACTGTCCAACATTACTCTCTACTGAAAGGTATAAAACTAGACCAGGTGAAAAAGAACCGGCTGACCAATCATGGCCTGAAAATTGGCCCACTCTGCATTTTGGGGATTTTAAAAAAGATAGTTGTGGGTCACTGCTTGTGAATCTTTCATAATGTGTGAGAACTTAAATCACAAGGTTCACAGAACATTGTTGTCTGGTCTTCGGTGTGACACTGTGCTGAAAATGAATGCAACTTTGTTTACTGGTGCATGATAAGTTCTTACAGTTGTCAACATCTACCCAAGTGGTCCAATCCTTGTAGCCACTTCTTGAAGTGATGTCACAATCCAGCAATACTCTTCTGGAATTCATCGGCAGTACAGGAGATGGTGGAAGAGTATTTCTAAAGGGGGACACAGATAAGCTACTGAAGAGCAGTATCCACAGGAGACGTGTTCAAAATTCAAAGTAAATTTTATTTATTTATTTGTTTGTTTGTGTGCCATACTCTGCCAGAGCCTCGGCGACCACTTTTCTTTTCAAGTGGTTGTCTTGGAGGAAAGATTCTGTGAGTGGCTCCCTCATCCTTCTCACAGCACAGTTGTTTTTTTTTTAATGAGGCCGAGTTGTGAGATCAACAATCGACCAGGCACGGATGGAAAGCGCGCCCGGGAGCCGCCTGACTGGGTTCGAACTCGGGAACCTTCGCTCTGGAGTCCGGCACTGAGGTCACTGTGCCACCAGCCGGCAAAATTTTATTATCAAAGTACAAATACGTTTCTGAGATTCATTTTCCTGCGGGCAGTAACTATAACAGGATCAATGAAAGATCAACCAGAGTGCAGAAGACAACAAACTGCAAATGCAAATATAAGTAAATAGCAATAAATAACGAGAACATGAGATAACAAGATAAAGAGTCCTTGAAGTGAGATAATTGGTTGTGGGAACATCTCAATGGATGGGCAAGTGAGTGTAGTTATGCCCTTTGTTCAAGGGCCTGATGGTTGTGGGGTAGTAACTGTTCTTGAACTTGGTGGTGCGAGTCCTGAGGCTCCTGTACCTTCTACCTGATGTCAGCAGTGAGAAAAGAGCACGGCCTGGGTGGTGAGGATCTCTGATGATGGACGCTGCTTTTCTACGACAGCGTTTCATGTAGATGTGCTCAATGGCCGGAAGGGCTTTAGCCTGTGTTCTTTACGTAAGAAAGACCCTTCAAGGCTCAGCCAGGTTATTGAGACTTACCAGAGGGCATCTCTGCGATTTAGACAAGTGCCTGTCCCTGTGGGCCAAAGGAGAAGTGAATGATCGCAATGAACTTTGTGTGTTGCCAACACTTCCCCTCCCCCTATGTAATCATCGGCCTGGGCAGGCATCCTTGCTTTGAGTATTTCTAATTCACTGTGATGTATAGAATGATTAGTGAAATCCAGACTTCAGCATATTACACTGGGGCTCATAAAATAAACATCATCAGAAAATCATCATTTGGTTCCAGTTCCGTAATTTTTTTAATCTTAAAAAATTTAAACTTTGTAGTTTAATTTATCAAAATTATTTTTTAAAGCCTTCTTTGAGTGATCCAATATTTTTACTTTGGAAAAATAAAGGTATTAATTCTTTTATGGACCTATTTAAAGAAGATAGACTGATGTCTTTTGAACGATTAGTTGGTAAATATTCTCTTTCATACTCACACATTTTACAATACCTTCAAGTTAGACATTTCTTACAAAAATATTTAAGTAATTTTCCTTACATATTGGATGCCGACCTATTAGATACTATTACAAGTATGAATCCTTTGATGAAGGGTTCCATTGGAAGAATTTATAACTTACTATTACAATGTGATAAGCGTCCATTATTTAAGATTAAACAAGATTGGGAAATGGAACTTAATTTGACTCTTATGATGGAGGACTGGACGCGGATTTTGAAGTTGGTTAATTCTTCTTCGATTTGTGCTAGTCATTCACTGATTCAATTTAAAATTGGACATTGCTACTATTTGACGAAGAGATTGTTTAAAATGTTTCCTAATGTTGATAGCTATTGTGATTGAGACACAATTATTAAGACTGAGACAGCAACACTGACACACATGTTTTGGTCTTGTTCTATACTGGAACAGTTCTGGAAGTAAGTTTTATCTACAATTTCTAAAGCACTTAAAATTAATTTACAACCTAACAAATTAACTGTGCTTCTGGAGTAATTCCTCAAAATATCCGCGGTATTTCTTTGTCTGACCAACATGTGATTGCGTTTGTTACACTGATAGCTAGGAGGGTCATTCTGTTGAAGTGGAAGGATACGTCGGCTCCCACTCTGTCACAGTGGTTCTCTTAAGTGATGCTACATCTTAGTTTGGAGAAAATTAGAAGTTGAACCTTTGAACCTATGTTTGATTTTGAGAAAAGGCCGGGTACATTTGCTCGTTGCTATCATTTGAGTTCATTGATAGATTTCCTCCACAATCTAATTGTAAATTTTGTTTTTTTTCTCTTGCTTGCGGTTTGATGTTTATCTTTAGAAGCTTTTTGTTTGCCGCGTGGCTCCGGGGTTGAATACCTAATGGTTTTTTTTCTCACTTTGCTTTAATAGGGTTTTATTTACTCTCTTTTCTTCTTGTCACTAAATTTTTCAATCTTTAAAACGATGTTTTTTTCCCTTGAGACATTGCAAGTGTTACCTACTTTGATGTCCTCTTGTTAATTTTCGATAATAATAATAAAAAGATTTGAAAAGAAAAAGAATCATCAGAAGTCCAAACGGTAATGAGTCTGTAAATGCCTCGTGTGTTGAAAAACGAGGCTGGCAGCTGCTATGTGCAATATATCAATGTTGGAATGGCGACCCTTTAATCCTCATCTCACTGGGCAATCTCCGCAGGTCCTGCACTTCGCTTTTTCCCGATTGCTATTCTCTTGACAGAGGATGTTCATCTCGGATCTGAAGGGGGAACTCGACGTGTGTGTCTGACGCTGTTTATAGGTCAAGCACTCAGTGTGACTCCTGCCCAAAAGGTCATAATGTCACCCAATGATGATCACATATATGATGCACTCTAAGCAAAATCAATCTTGCATCCCGCAGCACTGAAGAAATGTGTGAACAGTGAGCCAGTTCGATGAATAGATAAGAACAGTTTATCAGGCCAGTGAGGCTGAAAATCTCACCGTAAACAAGTTCAATTTCAGAATCAGAATCAGGTTTAATATCACTGGCATATGTCATGAAATTCGTTAACTTTGAAGCAGCAATACAATGCAATACATAATAATAGAGAGAAAAAACAGTGAATTACAGTAAGTATATATATATATATATATATAAAATTATTAAATTAACAAAGTAGTGCAAAACAAGAAATAAACAGTTAATGAGGTAGTGTTCCTGAGTTCAATGATCATTCAGAAATTGGATGGCAGAGGGGAAGAAGCTGTTCCTGAATCATTGAGTGTGCGCCTTCAAGCTCCAGTACTTCCTCCCTGATGGTGGCAATGAGAGGAGAGCATGTCCTGGGTGATGGGAGTCCTTAATGATAGACACCAACTTTCTCAGGCACGGCTCCTTGAAGGTGTCCTTGATACTACAGAGGCGGGGGCCTATAATGACTCTGGCCAGTTTTACAACTCTCTGAAGCTTACTTTGATCCTGCTCAGTAGCACTCCCCCCCCCACCTCACCCACCAACCGCCATACCAGATGGTGATGCAGCCAGTGCGAATGTTCTCCACAGTACGTCTGTGGAAATTTGCGAGTGTTTTTGGCGACAAATCAAATCTCCCAGAAACTCCTACTGGAATATAACTGCTGTCGTGCCTTCTTTATGGCTACATCCATATGTTGGGTCCATTTAGAGGGATTTTACAGTAAAAATGTTTGAGAGTAAGAGTCCCTCCAAACTGAGGAGACAAATCTCTCACAGTTGCTCAGACACCTAGAAATGTGTAGAAAAGTATTTTATTCTGTTTTCAGCTAGTTTACAACAACACAGTATCTTGTCCTTTGAAGTTACTCATGGAAGTTATGCACAGGTGGGTTTCAAACTAAATCTGTCCTCCAGTATAATTTCATGAGGTAACTTTTCACTAACTGGTTTTCTCTACAGTGAAGACAAGCCTGTTAGTTTGTGAATGCATAGTGTAAATGTTATACTTTCTTTCGGCACACTACTGCTGCAGCATATCAATGGTCTCCGATCACAGTTACTGTGTTTAGGTGCTGAGATATCGAAGAGTTGTAGTCGCTGCTGGGTTAATGTATTGATTCCTGCTAATTACCACTTGTAGTGGTGTTTGCAGCATTGATTCGAGAAGCTGAACACAGGTTGCCTCCAACTGTGAGTGAGAGAGCCAATCCACATTTCCAGCATAAATGTTACACCTATGGTATTTGGAAATGTGACTAAACGCTGTTAGAAATCTGGACTGTGAGCATTGATATTGTAATCTTCTGTCTGGGTAGCCTCCAACCTGATGGCATTAACATCAATTCCTCAACCTTCCAGTAATTACCCCCTCTCCCCCCACTTCACCATTCCCCATTTGTGTTTCCCTCTCGCTTCTTCTCTTCTTACCTGCACTCACCTCCCCTCCCCTTTCTTCCATGGTCTTCTACCCTCTTCTATCAGATTCCCCCTTCTCCAGCCCTTTATCTCTTTCACCAGTCAAATTCACAGCTCTTAACTTCACCCCTCCTGGCATTTCCTTAGTCTGATATCTTTCCCCTTCCTTTCTAGTCCTGATGAAGGGTCACGGCCCAAAACATTGACTATTTATTCATTTCCATAGACGCTGCCTGGCCTGCTGTGTTCCTCCAGCTTTTTATGTGCGTTGTCTTGGTAATTTTCATTTTGAATCTTGTCTTTTGAGTTTTCTTTCCCCCCATGGCAATCCCTTGGTGAAGCAGGCTGCAGTTTAACACCCTGGCTGAGGGCATTCAGACATAGATGCAAATACACTCAGTGGCCCCTTCTTTAGATACCTCCTGTACCTAATAAAGTGGCCACTGAATGTATGTTCGTGGTCTTCTGCTGCTGTAGCAGAAGGTTCGGCATGTTGTGCTCAGAGATGCTCTTTGCTCACCACTGTTGTAGCACGTGGTGATTTGAGTTCCTGTCAGCTTGAACCAGTCTGGCCATTCTCCTCTGACCTCTCTCATTACAAAGGTGTTTGTGCCCACTGAACTGCTGCTCACTGGTTTTGCAGATTCTCTGTAAACTCTAGAGACTACTGTGGTGAAAATCCCGGGAGATCAGCAGTTTCTGAGATACTCAAGTCTGGCACCAACAATCGTACCATGGTCAAAGTCACTTAGATCACATTTCTTCCCCATTCTGATGTTTGGTCTAAACAACTGAACCTCTTGACCATGTCTGCATGCTTTTATGCATTGAGTTGCAGCCATATGATAGTCCGATTAAATAACGAGCAGGTGTACAGGTGTACCTAATGCAGTGGCCACTGAGTGTATGGTTAACCTCAGCAATGAACAAGTCCCAACAACTGTTCAGGAGCCTGATGTTTGAAGGGTAATAACCATTCCTGAACCTGCTGGTTTGGGACTTAAGACTTCAGTAGTTCTTGCCCGTTGGTAGTAGCAAGAAGATGGCATGGCCTAGATGGTGAAAGGGTGGGGTCTTTGATGATGGACGCTGCTGGCTTATGGGTTGTTTCCACCGCGTTGTGAGCCTTTTCCATTACTGGATATTGGTCAGTCCATACAACCAGTTAGGATGCTCTCCACTCTGCATCCGTAGAAGCTTTTGGTAACATGCTGAATCCTCGCGAACTTCTAGGAAAGGAGAAGTTTGGCCATGCCTTCTTCGTGATGACGCCTATTCGCTGGTCCCAGGACAGACCCCTTGAGGTGTTGACACCAAGGAATTTAAAGCTACTGACTCTCTCCGCCTCCATATCCCTAATGAGGACTGGCTCGTGGACCTTCAGCCTCTTCCTCCTGGAGCCAATAATCAGCTCTGTAGCTTTGCCGACGGTAAGAGAGAGGTTGCTGTTGTGGCACCACTCAACCAGAGCTACAGTGAGAACCTCTTGCTTGTGACAGACCATCCCGGATGTAAGTACATCGAGTCAGTGTGAATGTAGAGTTAGCGCAGGGCAGGAGGCAAACAAAATGCAAAGCCAATGACGGGGTACATTCAGAAATCAAGACTCCATCTTTAATGCAATGGAGGTCCGTTCGAGAATCGGATAACAACGGGATAACAACCCTTGAGCCTGGTGGCACGTGATCTCAAGCTTCTGTATGTTTGGAGGGGAAGAGGAGAGTCCGGCCAGAGTGGGAGGGGTCCTCGATGATGTAGGCTGTTTCCCCGAAGCAGCGGGAAGTGTAGACAAGAGTCAAGGAAGCCTGTCTAAAGAAATGCATCAGCTCAGTCAGTTGAGGGGAAAGGCGTTTGAAGGTCAAAACCTCTAAACTTGTAAAGACTGAACAGCAGTGTTTCCTGCCCTACCATATGCTTCTGAGACCTGAATTCCCCAAAGTTCAAAGTAAATTTATTGTCATGAGAAAGGAAAGGATTTAGGGATCAGGTTTACTATCACCGGCATGTGTCATGAAATTTGTTGCCTTCGTGACAGCAGTACAATAGTAACAGAGGAAACAATGTGAATTACAGTAAGTGTTTATAATAAGTAGTGCAAAAATAAAAATAAAACAGTAGTGAGGTAGTGTTCATGGGTTCAATGTCCATTCAGAAATCGGATGGCAGAGGACAAGAAGCTGTTCCTGAATCTTTGAGTGTGTGCCTTCAGGCTTCTGTACCTCCTCCCTGATGGTAACAATAATAAGAGGGCACGTCCTGGGTAGTGGGCGTCCTTAGTGATGGACCTCTTTGAGGCATTGCTCCTTCGGGACATCTGGATGCTAGAGGCTGGTACCCGCGATGGAGCTGACCAAGGTCACACTTCTCTGCAGCTTCTTTCGGTCCTGCGCATGAGCCCCTCCCCCCACTGTACCAGACGGTGACACAGCCAGTTCCAAAACTCTCCGCGGTACAACTGTCAAAATTTGTGAGTGTTTTTGGTGACAAAACAAATCTCCCTAAACTCCTGATCAAATATAGCTGCTGCCGTGCCTCCTTTGTAGCTGTTTAAAGCCAGTCAGACATCAAAACAATAATTAAAATAGTCATACCCAACTAACTTCTGAGAGAGAAAAGATTAGGACATACAAATGAGATTTTGGCAGATGAATTTAAATAACAAGTAATTGTGTTGGATGTAAAAAGTTTTGAAATGAATTAAAATCATTTTTATTTAGGGTCTGATTATTTTCTTTTGCATTAACCGTGGGTTAGCAAGCTGATAAATACAAACTTATGGCACATTTAAGAAGAGATAATATTTTCACTTGGTTTGCAGATGAATAGCATTTAATGTGAAAAGCTGAATTCCTTTCTCCTGATAAACACTGGAGAAGTCCACACTAGCACATCTCATGTTGGGTAGGGAGGCTCTACTGCATTTAATTACGCTCACGCCAACACTGGAAATTCCATTCATGTGTGTTGGTTAACAACGGTGAATATTGACATTAAAGTTTAGGCCTGGACTTTGTCTGAGCTGACTGTTCCTGAGCCCAATGAGTTTGATTTCTGACCATTTATCTGAGCGAATCGGGTTGAGTCAAGTCCAGACAAGTGCTGTGAAAATCTCTTTCTTTCTCTCGTGGTGACTCCATGTGAAATGAGCTTTGAAGATGTGAGACTTAGAGCCTGATACCGGCACATTGATTTCCCCCTGATTTGCAGCCTGTCCCCGCGGAGTCACTGATGAGTGCAGAGAGATGATGTAATTCAAAACTGAGCTGTCTCCTTGTGCTGCTGCCTCACAGTTCCTGGAGCACAGTTTCCATCCCGTCCTTGAATGTGGCCTGACTGGTTTGCTCTCCGTGACCAACACACTGCCTTCCCCGCATCCCAATTAATCGACTACCCCAAGTTTTTCCCTGGAGCAGATTAATGAGAAAATAAGAATCAGAGGAGAGTTGATGGGCATGTGTGAGGGAGAACGAATTGCAGGAAACAAGCATTAGGGCTGGGGGAATAGGACCGATTGGACTGCTTCTCTGAGTGCTGGTAGGAATGCAGGGGGACAAAGGACTTCCTCATGTCCCGTGCTTCTCCGAGGATCATCACCTTGAGTTGTTCAGAGAAACGAAACGTTCGCAAGTAAATCGCCAGGACCGGCAAGCAGCCAAGGGGATGGGATTGTGAGGTCTAGGAGCGTCCACTGCACCAGAACTTGTGGATGCCAGATCAGCCTCTACAACCACCCCTTAGGAGAGTTCGTACTCGACTCGAGTGATCGCACTACCACTTATTGTTACAAGCATAAAATAAGAGAGAGCACTAAATTATTTAAAATTTGAGATTGAAGTTTACTCATGCCGTTTCCAGAGAATGAGAACAAGATTTGATGGAAAAATATGTAAGATCAACATAAACTTCTGTACTTCAGCTGAGACCGGATAACTGTCAGTAAAACTTCTGATTTGGCCTTTAGTGAGTGTAGACTGGGACTTCAGACTATCATCAAGTCAGACATTTCTATTTAATTATTTGTCTCTCGGTCTTACAAAAGTATCCGTCTGATGGAATAAACCCACAATGCAATGAAAGAACAGGCTGGAGGTAATGACTAATGTACTTTAGGTTCTTTCCCAGTGGAAGAGATGCAGCAAAATGAAACTATTAAATTGGCTGTCAGATTGCAGAGACAAGCTCGAGCAGTTTCATTAGTCACCCTGTGTCTATTGCATTCAACATCATTATGATGAGTTATTGACAGATATTCCCTGAGAGATGTGATCAATCAGTACTGGCTAGAAAACACAATTTGAGAGACAAATCTGTAATTTGGCTGTCAGTTCCTGCAAATCTATGATGAGTTTCATAAAACTCAAGTCCAACCTTTAAGCCAGTAAATTCGGATACACAGTGCGGAATTGCATAAAATGGTAAGAACTGAAAATCTAATTGCCTGCTGTAATGGAAAAGGACAATCATTGACAGATAATGAAACTGATGAAAAGGGAAGTGAGGATGAAGTGATGGATCAGTTTCATTTTGTGCCATTTCTCCGCCAAACATTAGCTTTAATCTCCTATTAGTCCTCATGCGCAGCAAATCACTTCAGCGCTCTCAGTCCAAAGACTTATCGAACACAAACAACATCAGAGAGTTGCCAAGTGATGCTGGCATTTCTCTGTGGGATATAGAGTCAGGCTTGGAGCCAGAGGTGAGGCATTGATTCATGGCACAGTCCGCGCTTGGCTCATTCAGTATTCTGGCTGCTAAGCTCTTTATCTCCTCGTTTAATATCCAGAAGCGGCTTTCGATTTGTTTAACCTTGCTGATGGAGTTACACACTCAGAGGTCCGGGCAGCTGGGATCGATCCTGACCGCCGTGCCATCTGACCGGAGTTCTCTTGTTACAACGGTGGTGTCCTTTTGCTTGCTCTGGTTTCCTCCCACATCTCCAAAAACGTGCCAGTTGGTAGATTAATCGAACGCTCTAAGTTACCCCCCAGTATGTCAGGGAGCAGTGGAACCTGCAGAGAACTGCTGGGAATGTAGAAAGAGCAAGACTGGATGTAGGGCAAGGGTAAATGGGAGCTTGTTGCTTGTGATGCACCATCAATAACTCTCTGAGACGTGAGGTGAGATATCGGCTTTTATTGACTGGAAGAAAGAACAAGCAGCAATTGACCACCATGCTACATCCTGGAGACTGAGGGCAGGGCTCAGGCCTCAATCGCCTTTATACCGGGGTCTGTGGGAGGAGCCACGGTCAGTGGGAGAAGCCACAGGAGCAGTCGGCAGGGGAGGCGTGTCCAGACGGGTATATGTAGTTCACCACAGCTTGGTGGGTCAAAGACTGTTTGTGTACTATTTCTCTTTACAACTCAATGACCCTTGAAGTGTTTCCCAGTTTCGTTCTGCACCTGTTTAAGCCCTTGTTCTCATTCAGCTAAAATAACAGGTACGAGGGGTGATTAATATGTTCATGGCCTAAGGTAAGAGTCAATTTTAGAAAAACCTAGCCCAATTATTTTTCAACATAGTCCCCTCTTACATTTACACACTTAGTCCAGCGGTCGTGGAGCATACGGATCTTGGACCTCCAGAAAGTGTCCACAGCATGGGTGATTGATGTTCATGGCCCGAGGTAGAAGGGGATGAGTTATACAGCTCTCGTTACATGCACGTGCAGTTCAACTCTTTGAGTGATAATGCAGAAAGTTTGGAGTTAGTAACTCATCTCTTTCTACCTTAGGCCACGAACTTATCAATCACTCCTCGTAAATGTTTTCAGACCTACAAGGCAACAGGAAGGCTGGAGGAACTCAGCAGGCCGGGCGGTATCTATAGGAAAGAGTAAACAGTTGACGTTTCAGACTGGGACCCTTCATCAGGGTTGGAAAGGAAAATGAAGTCAGGGTAAGGAGGTGAGGGGAGGGGAGGAAGAAATTGTGGTGAACTACATATACCTGTCTGGACACGCCCCTCTGCTGACTGCTCCTGTGGCTCCTCCCACAGACCCCGGTATAAAGGCGATTGGAGGCACTGCTCCTCCCTCAGTCTCCAGGATGTTGTGTGGTGGTCTCTTGCTGCTAATCGTGGTCTCTTGCTGCTAATCGTGGTCTCTTGCTGCTAATCGTGGTCTCTTGCAGCTAATAAAAGCCTATCGTTCGCCTCCCGTCTCCGAGAGTTATTGATGGTGCATCAGAAGTACAAGCTGGTAGGCGATAGGTGAAACCGGGAGAGGGGGAGGTGGGTGAAGTAAAGAGTTGGGAAGTTGACTGGTGAAAGAGATAGAGGGCTAGAGAAGGGGAAATCTGAGAAGTGGGAACAGAAGACTATGGAAGAAAGGGAAGGGGGAGGAGCACTGGAGGAGGTGATGGACAGGTAAGGTGAGAGAGGGAAACAGGAATGGGGGATAGCGAAGGAGAGGAGGGGGCAATTACTGTAAGTTTGCAAAATGGATGTTCACATCATCAGGTTGGAGGCTACCCAGTTGGTATATAAGGTATTGCTCCTCCAACCTGAGACGGGCCTCATCGCGACAGTAGAGGAGGCCAAGGAGTGACAAGTCAGAATGGGAATGGGAAGTAGAATTGAAATAGGTGGCCACCGGGAGATCCCTCTTTTTCTGGTGATCAGAGCGGAGGTGCTCAGCGAAGGGGGTCTCCCAAACTACATCGGGTCTCACTGATAAACAGGAGGTCACACCGGGAGCACCGGATAAAGTAGATGACACCGTATCTGATGCTCCCGGTGACAGAAAGTTGTAGAACCTCAACTTCCCTTCACTAATCTGTGCTTACGATCCACCAATTCGATTCTGGCAGCGTGTTAGTAGCACTTGGGGCAGCAGATACCAATTGCTTTTTACCCCATACTTGCTCATGAGTAAATCTAAACAGATGCTTCGCGCTTCAAGACTGCTAACTTGCCATTCGTAAGATCACAAAGCGCACTATAATGGGGATATAAAAATGCAAATGCCACATTCATTTCCATAGACGCTGCCAGACTTGCTGAGTTCCTCCAGCATTTTGTCTGTGTTACATAAATAGAATTATTTATAGAAAACCACATTTAAAATGCCGGGTGCATTTTCGGTCCACATCATGTAAAATAAGAGGCACAGGAGAAAATGCAAGACAATTTAAAATGATACCAGAACTGCAAGATTAAAACTACCAGGAAAGGGAGACTAAGCTGCAGCTCCAATAGTACGGAGACCATTATATTTCTGAATGGGTGGGACTATTCAGATATGGATTGGCAGTTCTTAAAATGCAAAACCAATATCCAACGGTCCAAAAAGATATAATTGTAGAGATAGTGGATACTCCCCTAAAACGTCCTCAATTTTGGAACAGTCCCAGCTGATCAGAGAGTAGCAAATGTAACATTGTTGTTCCAGCTACCCTGGCACCAGTTCAAAGGCCAAAGATGAAAGTAAATTATAATTTTCAAAGTACACATATGTCACCACCCTGAGATCCATTTAGATTTTTTGTGCATTTACGGGATCTGGGCGTCACCAGCTAAGCCGGCATTTATTGCCCATCCTTAGCTGCCCTTGAGAAGGTGGTGATGAGCTGCCTTCTTGAACCGCTGCGGTCCCTGAGGTGTAGGTACACCCACAGTGCTGTTAGGGAGGGAGTTCCATGATTTTGACCCAGCGACAATGAAGGAACGCCGATACGTTTCCAAGTCAGGATGGTGAGTGACTTGGAGGGGGATTTCCAAGTGGTGGTGTTCCAGACACAAACTTCAAAATCATAGCATTATCAATACTTCTGGGCATTTACAGGAAAAAAGAAATACAGTAGAATTTTAAGAAAAGCTCGAAATAAATGGAAAAACCAATATGGAAAAGACAAAGTGAGGAAATAAAAATAATATTGAGAACGAGCTGTAAAGAGTCCTTGAAAGAGTCTGTGGGTCGTAGAATCAGTTCAGAGTAGTGGTGAATGAAGTTATCTACACCAGTTCCTGAACCTGGTGCTGTGGGACCTAGGCTTCTGTACCATTTACCCAACGGTAGGAGCGAGAAGATGGAGTGGCCTGGATGGTGGGGGTATTTGATGAAGGATGCTGCTTGCTTGTGGGGCAACTTCTTATAAATTTATTCAGTGGTTGGGGAGGGCTTTGCCCGAGATTGACTGGCTCTATCCACCACATCCTGCAGCCTTTTCCATTCCTGGGAAGTGGTGTTTCCATCCCAGGTCGTGATGCATCCAGTTAGAATACTCCCCACTGTGCATCCATAGACGTTTTTGGTAACATACGAAATCTATGTAAACCTCTGAGAAAATAGAGGTGCTATCATCATCTTCTTCGTACTGTTCAGAGGACAGATCCTCTGAAATGATAGATAAGGAATTTGAAGTTAATGATCCACTCCACCGCCTGGCTCATGGACCCCTGGTTTCCACCCCTTGTCAATATTCAGCTCTTTGGTTTTACTGACATTAAGTGAGAGGTTATTGTGGCACCGTTCAACCAGATTTTCAGTCTCTCTCTCTTATATGCCAATTAATTGGCACCTTTGGTTTGGCCAATAACAATGGTACCATCAGCAAACTTAAATCAAGCATTGGAGCTGTACTTCGCCGAACAATCATTGGCATGAAGTGAGGAGGGCATGGGATTAAGCACACAGCCCTGTGGACATCTGTGCTCACAGTAAGAGCGGAGGAGAAGTTGTTGCCAATCCCTAACTGGGGGTCTGCCAGTGAGGAAATCGAGGATCCAGTTGCATAGGGATGTATTGAGGCCCAGGACTTGGAGCTTAGTGAAGACTTTCCAGAGGATGATAGTATTGAATGCTGAGCTATAGTCAATGAAGAGCATCCTGATGCACACATCGTTACTTTCCTGAAGTTCCGCGGTTGAGTGAAGGGTCAATGAAATGGCATCTGCTGTTGACCTGTTGTGACGGTAGGTAAATTGGATCCAAATCGCTCCTCAGGCAGGAGTTGAAGTGCTTCACGACCAACCTCTTGAAGCACATCACAGTGGATGTCAGTGCTGCCGGGCAATAGCCATTGAGGCTGGTTATCATGTTCTTCTTGGGCACCAGTATGAAGCCAGTGGGTACATCAGACTGTGGCGTCAGTACTTGACCACCTGGGCCTTCCAATGGTCAGCTGTATCACCCTCCTGAAGGATGCTCTCATGCTGGCCTCAGAGACAGGGTCGGCGGGTGTCTATGTCCTGTCATTCATAAAAGGCGTTGAGCTCAGCTGGGAGTAAAACCTCACTGCGAATTATGTTGCCTGTTTTGCTTTGTAGAAGCCATTCAGGTCTTGCCACAGTTGTTGAGGATACCTCTGTGATTCAGGTCTCTGGAAGCTCCCTTCTGGAAAGCCCTTCAGGGCTGTTAAAACGGAACCTTCACACCATCTTAAAAGTTCCTTCCCCCAGGTAATTGGTCTGAGCAACTGTTCTAGTTATGCACCCCACCTCCTCTATCTCTTACCTCAGTCACTGCACTGCATTGTAAATGCTTCAAATCTCTTTTTATAATACTGTTTACATTGTAAACGCATGCTGTTATTTATGTATTTATGCACATTTTACTCCATATCCATACTTCAACCGCTAAGTTTATTTTTGTATAACTCTTTTTAAATTATAATTGCTGAATGTTGTTTCTTGTTGCATGTTGTGTAAGCACGTCACGGTAAGTTCCTAATGCTGTACGTGTAAATGTATATGACATATAAAGTTGATCCTCGAGTTTAGTCTGGAATGGTCTCTTTGCGTGTGAGATGGTCTTCCAGATGTCATTCCTGGATCTCTTGTACTTTCCCGCTGTTGGAAACACTATAAACTGTTATGAATGAAGTGTTCCCAGGCATTTGGAAAATTACAATATAATTTGTCTGAGTCATTGCGATTCTATGAAGTGAAAATGTGTTTGACGTGTCTAATAGAACAACAAACAGGATAAGAAAGGTGAAGCCAGTGAGAAGAATGTGACAAACAAGAGAATATCTGCAGATGCTGGAAATCCAAAGCAACACACACAAAATGCTGGTGGAACTCAGCAGGTCGGGCATAGAGTAAACAGTCGACATTTCAGGCTGGGACCTTTCTCCACTCTTGAAGAAGTGTCTCTGCCTGAAGCATCGACCGTACTCCTTTCCACAGATGCTGCCTCGCCTGCTGAGTTCCTCCAGCATTTTGTCTGTGTTGCTCCAGTGAGTCGAGTAAGAAATGACTTTCAAACAGCACTTGACAAGACAGTGCATCGTAGATTGATCTTGGCATCACGGTCTTAAAAGTAATAAATTGGCGTGGATGAGGATTCGGTAGTACCAAAAAAAGAGAAAAAAACAGGAATAAGCAGATACTTTTACAGCTTAACAGGCCGTAATGAATCAGGTGTCACAAGGATCTATACTGAGTACAGGCTAATCTACAATGATGATTTATAATGAAGGATAGAGTGTGGAACTGTGTGTGTACTATTGATGATTCAAAGCTGGGTGGGAAAGGTAGTGAAGAGGATATTTATAAACCCAGTGGTGAGTAACTGGTTTACTTTGTAGATAGTATGCATTGCATCATATTCATAACTTTAAAGACTCCTTCCAGTTCTTTATCATGAAATAAATGTTTTAAAAAGAAAAAAGATCTTGAACTTTTTCAGTCTTTCCTAGTAGTTTCAATCTCTCGGTCGTAGTATCACCCTGCAAATCCCGCTTTCACTCTCTGCTTAGCTTTTTGCAGCATGGAGACCCAGACAGTCTACAGAACTCCCGTGCACCCCGACCTGGGTCTTGTACAGATTTAATAGAACTTCACTAGCATTGAATTTTATATCTCTGGAAATAACTCTGTGGTGAACTACATATACCTGCCCCCCCCCCCCCCCACCCCGCTGACTGCTCCTGTGGCTCCTCCCACAGACCCCGGTATAAAGGCGATTGAGGTCTGAGCCCGGCCTCTCTGTCTCCAGGATGTAGTATGGTGGTCAACCACTGCTTGTTCCTTCTTCCAGTCAATAAAAGCCGATATCTCGCCTTTACGTCTCAGAGAGAGTTATTGATGGTGCATCAAACTCCCAGTGCTTTGTTGCTGTTTTTAATAGGTTTTTGACCACGCTGCTGCATTTAATGATTCGTTCTTCCCTGCTGTTCTGTGAATCGTGCTTTGGGGCTTTTAATAAACAGAGCAACAGGCAGAATTATAAAATGATTTTCAGTGTATTTTATGATTCACTACACTGAATGAGCTCTTTGGCTTCATTATCTTCAATGAATATGTAATTTATCATGCAATTTATTTTCATTAGTTTTGTCCCAGGCTTATTTTTCTTTCAGATCTATAGGTGTGCTCCTGTTTGAAAGGCACATTATGGCTTCCAGCCACATGTTGCATCATAATACGGTTGAGACCAAATCAATGTTGTCAGATGGAGTGAAATTCACAAAAGCCTCAGGCCACTGTTGAGGAAGAAATGGAAGCACTTTCTTTCAGCGTCACGCCATTTCCATCACTGCTCACGTTCTCAGGGAGATGGGACCTATCTTGTTGGATCTCTATCCATTAGGTTGTATTGATCTTGCACTTTCATCTTCCTTCAACGCGTCTGAAGTGCAATTAAAAGGAGCAGCTGTAAGTTTTATTCCATGGACTTCGCAGCCAGTGGCAAAGTATCAGTCCAGGACTTGTGCAGTCGACACCAGCTTCCAGAAATCCGCATTTGACACAGCATGCATGGATTTGAAGTTGCTGTCTAATTTGTATCAGATCAGTATTAAGCAACGGTAATGCTTCACTCCGAATCTGGGCCCGCTGGTGATCCAACCTCGCTACATCGATAAAGAGCAACACAGACAAAATGCTGGAGGAACTCGGCAGGTCAGATCCTTCTCAGGACTGGGGCGGAAGGGGGGAAGGTGCCAGAATAAAAAGGTGGGGGCGGGGGGAGGAAGATAGCTGGAAGATGATGGGTGAAACCAGGTGGGTAGGAAAGATAAAGGACTGGAGAGGGAGGAATCTGATAGGGGAGGAGAGTGGACAATAGGAGAAAGGGAAGGAGGAGGGGACCCAGAGGGACGTGATAGGCAGATGTGAAGAAGTAAGGGGACAAGGATGAGGTAAGAGGTAAGATGATCAACATAGAGATGAGTAAGAGATGATTTAGAAAAGAGGGATCCCATGAAGACCTTAAATACAATGAAATCTTACTTTGTTGTAAAATTTTAACATTTTTTCCAAAGATCAAAGGTAACACAACACATGGACCCTAGTATTGGCTCACAAAGTTACCACACTAAGTACAATGTATTCACTAAACACAACCTACAATGGACAGGGCAATTCAGGAGAAAACTGCAAGCAGTGAGTTGTCTCAACCGGGGGCCTGGGCTTCGAGTATTAAGCCAAAGCCAGCATCACGTTCCTGGGGGGCTTCCTGATTCCTCTCTTATGCAAAAATTTAGATACCTTATTTCAAGATGTTGACAAATCCTCCCTGCCCATCACTGCTCTAAGTACCTCAATCCATTAAAGAATTAATTCACATGGATTCTGGTTCACTGGGACACATTGAGACCAGTATATTTTAGCTGGCTTCCCCAATTAGTCCAAGTTTCCTGGAAATAGTTTAAAAAGTATGAAAAAGACTTCCATTTAGCTGAGTAACAAATTATGTATTTAAATGAAATACAGAACAAATTATAACAGGGCCAATACTACTGCATCACTATAAAACTTTTCTGGGTGCGGGCTGGTACATAACTTAGGTCTTTTTGGTGCTGATTGTAAGTCCAAAGTTGTCACAGGCTCGTGAGAAGCAGTCCATTTCTCGCTGCATCTTCTGCTCTGTGCTGGCGTTGAGGGCGCAATCATCAGCGAATAAGAGGTCTCTGACGACGGTCTCCTTTACCTTTGAAAGCCCTACCGGGAACCACACATCACAGTAAAGGGGCGGAAGCTACTGGCAGTCGACAGCTTTACTTATCTGGGCAGTACTCTATCACGAGCGGTGAACATAGATGCAGAGATCAGCAACTTTGGGAGATTCCGTGAGAATGTATGGGAGCGGAGAGGACTCAGCCTTACCACCAAGCTGAAGGTCTACCTGCTCGTTGCCAGCGAGACCTGGACTGTCTACAGCCCTTGTCCTTACCTACCAGCCTCCAGGTTCAACGTATAATTCTCCATAACTTTCGCCACCTCCAACAGGATCTCACTACCAAACACATTTTTCCCTCACCCCCCTTTCTGCTTTTCGCAGGGATCGCTCCCTATGCGACTCCCTTGTCCATTCATCCCCCCCCATCCCTTCCCACCGATCTCCCTCCTGGCACTTATCCTCGTAAACGGAACAAGTGCTACACCTGCCCTTACACTTCCTCCCTCACCACCATTCAGGGCCCCAGACAGTCCTTCCAGGTGAGGCGACACTTCACCTGTGAGTCGGCTGGTGTGGTATACTGCGTCCGGTGCTCCCGGTGTGGCCTTTTATATATTGGTGAGACCCGACGCAGACTGGGAGACCGTTTCGCTGTACACCTACACTCGGTCCGCCAGAAAAACCAAGATCTCCCAGTGGCCACACATTTTAATTCCACGTCTCATTCCCATTCTGATATGTCTATCCATGGCCTCCTCTACTGTCAAAATGAATCCAAACTCAGGTTGGAGGAACACCTTATATACCTGCTGGGTAGCCTCCAACCTGATGGCATGAACATTGACTTCTCTAACTTCCGTTAATGCCCCTTCTCCCCTTCTTACCCCATCCCTGACATATTTAGTTGTTTGCCTGATCTCCATCTCCCTCTGGTGCTCCCCCCCCTTTCTTTCTCCTGAGGCCTCCCGTCCCATGATCCTTTCCCTTCTCCAGCTCTGTATCACTTTCGCCAATCACCTTTCCAGCTCTTAGCTTCATCCCACCCCCTCCGGTCTTCTCCTATCATTTCACATTTCCCCCTCGCCCCACTACTTTCAAATCTCTTACTATCTTTCCTTTCGGTTAGTCCTGACGAAGGGTCTCGGCCCGAAACGTCGACAGCGCTTCTCCCTATAGATGCTGCCTGGCCTGCTGTGTTCCACCAGCATTTTGTGTGTGCTGTTGTTTGAATTTCCAGCATCTGCAGATTTCCTTGTATTTACGCTAAACAGCTCAACCACTTCCACTTGAGCTGCCTCCGCAGACTTCTCCACGTACGATGACAGGACAAAGTCCCAGACACGGAGGTCCTGGAGCGGGCTAGCACCCACAGCGTCTACACCCTCCTACAGAAAGCCCAAGCCAGATGGGCTGGCCATGTCGTCAGGATGTCTGACAGTCCACTACCAAAACAGCTGCTGTATGGAGAGCTGAGCCAGGGCAAGCGCTCAGTTGGAGGGCAGAAGAAGAAATGTTTCAAAGACTGCCTCAAAGTGTCCCTCAAAGACCTCAACATCAATCCCAGAAGCTGGGAATCGGTTGCTCTGGACCGCCCAACCTGGTGGAGCAGCACCACTAAAGGAGCCTATGCAGCAGAAATCAGACGCACCGCAGAGGCTCAGAGGAAACGCGCCGCGCGCAAGGCTTGAGCTACCTCCACTTCCACTGCAGCACCTACCCTCGTGTCCCACATGTGGGCGAGATTTCAGGGCCCGGATTGGCCTCACCAGTCACCTCCGGACCCACAGTCACAAACCCTCCACCTGACAGAAGTCATGGTCGTCTTCGACTCCGAAGGACGAACAACAACTACAAAACTGTGTGTTAGTTCCTAATAGTTATCGAGGAAGGACACTGTTCTTTTAATTGACTGTAAATGAACAAAATTAGTGCAGATAATGGACTGCCTTCATACAATGTTACTGATAAGTGCATCCCCCAAATCTTCATGCTCTTTGTAACATTCAAGATGATTGTCGATATTTTCAAATTCTTTGTAATTCCCAACTTGTTGAAGTAGTGAAATGGTTTCATTTTCATTCCCCACCGTTTCTAGTGTCCCCAAGCCCAAATGCTTGAAACCGCCGTGAGCATAACAGTTATAAATGGTCTTGCTGCTTATTCCTCGGTAGCTATCAGTGACGAAAATCACTGCTTTTTGAACACAAGCACACGCAACTGACGCTTGTTCTAAGCACGGTGTAGTGTCCAACGGCCACACAAGTGCTCCCATCTGAAACTCAAACAAGAGGAAATCTGCAGATGCTGGAAATCCGAGCAACACACACATACAAAATGCTGGAGGAACGCAGCAGGCCAGGCAGCATCTGTGGAAAAGAGTGAACAATCAATGTTTTGAGCTTAGACCCTTTATCAGGAGTGGGAAAAAAAGGTATCTGTCTGGATACCTTTGTGCTAATCCTTAGCATTCTGATTATTTCTCCAGAGTTTAGGTAGCCAGGACACTGTTGCATTTTTTTCCAGCCCTGAAGAAGGGTTTCAGCCTGAAACTCTTTTCCGCAGATGCTGCCTTACCTGCTGAATTCCTTCCACGTTTTGTGTGCGTTGCCCGTTAGAAACTGCTCGGCAACAATCTCCTGTCCCAAGCAAGCAGCATAGTGTCCCATATAAATGAAGGGAATCCTGGCTAGTTTCTTGATTAGCTTTTTTTTTAAAAAAGAATTGTCCCAGATAAGTGGCTGTCCTGGTTAACTGATGACCCAATGAACCGGGTTGCACTGTATAGCAAATAGGTACCCCAACAGACTGCTGCTTGACGAGCTAACACGGACTCGCACGGAACAGAAACAGGCACCTCAACCTGTCCAAGTCGACAATCAAGTACCCATCTACAGTGTACTAATCCCAAGTACCAGACCTTCCTGTGTCTTGGCAGTTCCATGGTCCAGCAGATGCTTAATACAAGCAGTTGTGACTTTTCCTTGTCCATGGCTTCATTTGTGAGCTCTTGGTACAGTTAGTTTGTTCATCTCCTTCTGCTAAGCTCACACTGCGGGCACCGATTTAATTAACTTGCCCGTCTTATCTGTCTGGATGCCTTCGCACAAATCCTTAGCATTCTGCGATTATTTCTCCAGAGTATGGGTAGCAAGGACACTGTTGCTTTCAAACCTTTCACTGAAAAGTCATCTATTGAAATTTATAAATTAAAAATATTTCTATCTCAATGTTCCCATGTTCCTCCTATTCTGCCTCCCTGATTGCATTACTTTGATGACTACTTTTACACTGTAGTTTCACTCCAGCTTTCTAACTATACTCAGACCAACAAATAACCCAACTTTTAGTGTAACAATGATACTGCACCCAAAGCTCCTCATTGGTTCCTAACAAACTTAAGCCTTTCCCATCCTTCCTTACAACGTAGGCTCTGCAGGATTGCGGTGAACTCCGCTGGGATTCCGACAAAACAGGTCAGGTCAGGCTGGAAGTTTCCAGGTGCTGTCCGGAGTCACAGCAGGGAATATAGGCCCTCCAGCCCACCTGACCTGTGCTGATCATCGGCCACACACTTACGATGTTTTACGATGACTAACTAACCTACCATCCGGTCTTTGGACTGCGGAAGGAAACCAGAGCACCCGGAGGAAACCCGCCTGGTCACGGGGATGTCAGATCCTACCTACACCGACCCCTTCTTTTATTCACGCCGCATTTGTAGCAATGCAACCATCACAAAGAAACAATCGAGGCCCTCAGACAAAATATAATCAGACCAGTGGAAGTAAAGGTTAAACAAAACATTCAGTCCAAGGGCCATA
Source organism: Hemitrygon akajei (assembly GCF_048418815.1). Taxonomy (NCBI): domain Eukaryota; kingdom Metazoa; phylum Chordata; class Chondrichthyes; order Myliobatiformes; family Dasyatidae; genus Hemitrygon; species Hemitrygon akajei. The sequence continues at coordinate 24,376,089 of NC_133152.1, read as the reverse complement.
ATGAAATGCTGGAGGTCTATAAAATCTTGGTTAGACCGCACTTGGAATATATTGTTCAATTCTGGTCGCCTCATTATAGGAAGGATGTGGATCATTTAGAGAGGGTGCAGAGGAGATTTACCAGGATGTTGTCTGGATTAGAGAGCATGTCTCATGAGGATAGGTTGAGGGAGCTAAGGATTTTCTATTTGGAGTGAAGGAGACATGAAAAGTGACTTGATTGAGTTGTACAAGATGATAAGAGGTATAGATCAAATGGACAGCCAAAGATTTTTCCCAGCGCAAAAATGGCTTATACCAAGGGGCATAATTTGATGGTGATTGGAGAAAAGCATGGGAGGGATGTCAGAACAACACACACAAAATGCTGGTGGAACGCAGCAGGCCAGGCAACATCTATAAGGATGTTTCGGGCCGAGACCCTTCGTCAGAGATGTCAGAATTAAGTTTTTTTTTCCCAGAGAGTGGTGAATGCATAGACCACCTTGCCAGGGATGGTGGTAGAGGCAGATACATGAGGGTAATTTAAGAAACTCTCAGATAGGTACATATGAGGGCTCAATATATATAGTCATATAGAAAAATGGAGGACTATGTAGGAGGGAAGGGTTAGATTGATCTTTGAGTAGGTTAAAAGCTCGGCACAGCATCATGGGCCGAAGGGTCTGTGGCGTTCGATGTTCTATGTTCTAATAGTAATTAGCTCACTTCACTAGAGTGCCAAGGTAGTGTGGCGGTTATCTCAACACTATTACAGCTTGAGACATTCCTGAGTCCGGAGTTCAATTCCCGACGCTGCCTGTACGTTCTCCCCGTGACCGTGTGGGTTTCCTCCGGGACCTCCGGTTTCCTCCCACAATCCCACGGCGCACCGGTTAGTAGATTAATTGGTCATTGGAAATCGTCCCGTAATTAGGCTGATATGCGGCGTTGGGCCGAAAGGGCCCCTCCCACGCTGTAGCGCTAAGTAAATCAGAGTGATTCCACTCTCCCCGCTCTCCCCGTGTAAGGGGTTAATGATTCCGTGTGGACTCTCGGTATTTTAGTGACGTTTATTTGATGCTTTCACACATTCCAGCCGGCGTTCATTAACACCATTCAATCGACCAGGAGGAAATGCCCCATGCAGACATCACAAAATGACAGATTTCGAACAGCCAGTAAATAATGTTTCCAGAGCTGCTGTGCAGACAGTGCTTGATGAGATCATCTGAGACTTTTATCAACCCTCCGAACTTAACTGTGATGGAGAAACTGGGGAAAGCTGAGTCACTAAATCAAATGGCGTCGGATATGTTATACTCATCCATCATGTGTGTTCTGCTTACATTTTCCATTTTCTAGAAGGGATCTGTAAATAAGGTTGACTAATATTTTGTAAGATTATTATCTCAGCTTTCTTATCCCTTATTAACTCCACTTCAGAACCAAAAGTGTAGAAGGCTGAGATCGTTGTTATTAAGCATATGGGAGCTTCTTTACTTATGAATAATCTTGGCATCATCATTAATTAGTAATTTTCCTCTTTGAGGCTTAGGATTGTTGTGTAGAACATAATTCACAAACACAAGCCCATTATGCTGCAAAGTCACAGGGAGACTGGCAAGGGGGTAACTTGCATGTCAGTATCGATTTCATGGAGGCATCAATCACTTTCTACAGTCTATGAGTAAGACCGAAGTGAGCTGACTTCAAGGATGAGTAATGATGGCACAGTTGCCCTCAATCCCGCTGTCAAGCAAAGATCAGATAAGGACACTTTCCGGCAAAAACCTCTGGGTAGTGATTTGTAATCATTACTCTGACTCATTTTCTTCTCTCTTGCTTACTCCCGTGTTTAGGGCAGCAGTGAAGATCCTCCCTCTCCGGAGGAGTTCATCGTGTCAGTAGCTTCCTCCCGCTCTTCACTGCTGTCAGATACGCAAGTCCCAAATGGACGCTCTGGAATACCGTCACACTCAGATGTAGAAGGATTCTTCATTGCTATTTCCTTAACAACTTCTGTTTGACCAGTCAGGGTTGCCAGCCCTGAGCTGAACCCCTGAACCTGGAGGACCGGTGGACCACTCTTAGTCTGGTTTCTACCCTTTGACCTGTTTGGCATGGGTGACCCTACCAAGAACCAAAGCATGAAGCCCTGACCCCAGCCAACATGGCTCTCCAGGTCATTGAGGACCGCAAGCCTCCAAACCCAACGACGAGGCCCTCTTGGAGGGTCTTCTCTCTAGCCCCGATCATTAATACTCAGGTTCCTACCAGCACACCCGCTGAGATCGGTCAACCAGGGGCTGCTGCCTCACGGTTCAATGCGGACCTTCCGCACTGTCATGTACTTTCTCACCAAGGCCCAAAAGATACTTTACTTTCCTGTTGCATTTCAAAGATGGGTGGGTTAATAAATGAATGTATTTTTAAAAAATTTATTGAGATACAGTGAGATATTTATGGAGATATATGTCCCTTTGGCCCTCAGCATGTCTTTGGACTGTGGGAGGAAACCCCCACAATCACAGGGAGAACGTACAAACTCCTTACAGGCAGTGGTGGGAATTGAATCGAATTGACCTTATTACTGACATCCTTCATATACATGAGGAGTAAAAATCTTTATGTTATGTCTCTGTCTAAATGTGCAATGTGCAATTTATAGTAATTTATAATAAATAGCATGTACACCAGGAAAGTCAATATAACATAGAAATACAGTTAATCAGTCTGATGGCCTGGTGGAAGAAGCTGTCCCGGAGCCTGTTGGTCCTGGCTTTTATGCTGCGGTACCATTTCCTGGATGGTAACTTGGTTGGGGTGACTCCTGTCCCCAATGATCCTTCGGGTCCTTTTTACACACCTGTTCTTGTACATGTCCTGAATAGTGGGAAGTTCACATCTACAGATGTGCTGGGCTGTCCGCACCACTCTCTGCAGAGTCCTGTGATTGAGGGAAGTACAGTTCCCACACTAGGCAGTGATGCAGCCAGTCGGGATGCTCTCAATTGTGCCCCTCTAGAAAGTTCTTAGGATTTGGGGGCCCATATGAAACTTCTTTAACCATCTGAGGTGAAAGAGGCGCTGTTGTGCTTTTTTCACCACACATCTGGTGTGTACAGACCACGTGAGGTCCTCGGTGATGTGGATGTCGAGGAACTTAAAGCTGTTTACCCTCTCAACCCCAGATCCATTGATGTCAATAGGGGTTAGCCCATCTCCATTCCTCCTGTAGTCCACAACCAGCTCCTTTCTTTTTGCAACATTGAGGGAGAGGTTGTTTTCTTGACACCACTGTGTCAGGGTGATGACTTCTTCCCTGTAGGCTGCCTCATTATTATTTGAAGTTAGGCCAATCAGTGTCGTGTCATTAGCAAATTGAATTAGCAGATTGGAGCTGTGGGCGGTGACACGGTCATGGGTATACAGAGAGTAAAGGAGGGGTTTAGTACACAGCCCTAATGGGGCACTTGTGTTGAGGGTCAGAGGTGCAGAAGCGAGGGAGCCCACTCTTACCACCTACCAGGATATGACATGGTCCAGGATCCAGCTGCACAAGGCAGGGTCAACACTGAGGTCTCTGAGCTTCCTGTCAAGCCTGGATGGAATTACGGTGTTGAATGCTGAACTGTAGCCCAAGAACAGCATTCTCACATAAGCATCCTTCTTCTCCAGATGTGTACAGATGGTGTGTAGAGCAGTGACTATTGCGTCATCTGTCGATCGGTTGTGTCGATGGGTGAATTGTAGGGTGAGCAGTGTGGGTGGTAGCAAGCTGCAGATGTAGTCTTTAACTGGCCTCTCAAAGCACTTGCTTGTTATTGAGGTGAGTGCAATCGTTCAGACATGTTACATTTTTACCCAGGTCGCCGGTACTGTTGAGTGTTGTGCTAACTACTACCACTTTACTGAGACACAGCACAGAATAAGCCCTTCGGGCCCACCAATCCCCTGATTTAAATGGCTGCTGTTAGTTTCTCTGAGCGTATAGGTGATTGGTAGAATCTGGGAGAGTGGATAGGAATATGAGGAAAATAAAAAGGGGGTAGTTTAAAGTGGGTGCTTGATGACAGCACATTTTTGGTAGGCCAAAGGGCCCGTTTCTATGACGACATTGTCCAGGAATTCAAATATAACACAAAACAATTTATAGTGCTGTGTAAAAGTCTTAGGCACGTGTAAAATAAGCGAAGATGCTTTCAAAAATAATGACATGAGAAGTTTCTAAATATCTAGAACAGCCGGAAGGTGATGATTCCAGCGGGCAACATGACCAAGGGTGACATCCTCCAGATGGTTCCTGAGACTACTTTTTTTCACTTCTTTTATCTCTTCTTTTTCTTTCCAACGTGGTTCTGCTCCTGTCGGAGCCTGTATCCACATGTTGGCAGTGTGTTTTCGGGCCAACCTTGCAACCTCGCTCTACGCTGTCTCCGAGAGGGTCCCGTGAGGCTACAAGCGAAGAGTGAGAGCCCACGATCGACACTAAAGTGATCGAAATCGCTGAGGCGAGTGGATGTTCAGCGCCATCTACCACCCTGTGGTTCGCTGCTGCCGGAGGATGGTGTCTGCGTGTGCCAGTTTCTCTCTCCCTCTTGTTTGCTGCTCCTGGAGAAAGGTCCCTGCGTTTGCATTCTCTCTCTCTCTCTCTCTCTCTCTCTCTCTCTCTCTCTCTCTCTCCCTCTCCCTCTCCCTCTCCCTCTCCCTCTCTCTCCCTCTCCCTCTCCCTCTCCCTCTCCCTCTCCCTCTCTCTCTCTCCCTCTCTCTCTCTCTCTCTCTCTCCCCCTCTCTCTCTCTCTCTCTCCCTCTCTCCCTCTCTCTCTCTCTCTCCCTCTCTCCCTCTTTCTCTCTCTCTCTCTCTCTCTCTCTCTCTCTCTCTCTCTCTCTCTCTCTCTCTTATTCCGGTTCGTGGGCAAGGTTTCATTGATGCAGTTTGTAGATTGGTCACTCCTCCTCTCTCTGCTGTTTTTGGGTGATTTTGATCGGGCCGGCCTGCAGATAATGACCTGTACTGAACTGAAGAAACCCGGACTCTTTCAAATTTGTGTTATGTGCTTTTCGTTCTTTTTTTTTTGCAGTTTGCGCAATTTGATTTTTTTTGTGCTGGGGGAGGTTGATATTTTTCTTTGAATGGGTTCCACGGTGTTTCTTTGTTTCGTGTCTGTCTGTGGGGAAGACGAATCTCAGAGCTCTGTTCTATATGCATACTTTGATAATATATCTACTAGGGGTAATTGATAAGTTTGTGGCCTAGGGTAGAAGGAGTCAATTTTAGAAAACCTAGCACATTTAGTTTTCAACATAAGTTCCCTCCTACATTTACACACTTAGTCCAGCGGTCATGGAGAAGACGGATCTTGGACCTCCAGAAAGTGTCCACAGCAGGGGTGATTGATGTTTGTGGCCTAAGGTAGAGGGAGATGAGTTATACAGCTCTCATTACATGCACACGCAGTTCAACTCTTTGAGTGATTATGCAGAAAGTTTGAAGTTAATAACTCATCAGGGGTGATTGATAAGTTTGTGGCCTAAGGTAGAAGGAGATGAGTTATTAACCTAACTTTCTGCATAATCACTCAAAGTGTTGAACTGCACATGCATGTAACGAGAGCTGTATAACTCATCTCCTTCTACCTTAGGCCACAAACTTATCAATCACCCATGCTGTTGTCACTTTCTGGAGATCCAAGATCCGTATGCTCCACGACCACTGGACTAAGTGTGTAAATGTAGGAGGGAACTATGTTGAAAAATAAATGTGCTAGGGTTTCTAAAATTGACTCCTTCTACCTTAGGTCACGAACATATCAATCACCCCTGGTACTCTGAATGGTGAATCTTTGAATCAGAAAAATTACCATAAAGAACAGGAAACAGTATAAAACTAAACCAAGTCAATATTTAATGTGACCACCTCAATGCAGTTTTATAAGAAAATTGCTGGTTGGTGTTCCAAGAATCTCGAAGAGTTTACCACAGCTCTTCTGCAGGCCTTGAACTGCAAAGGTTGGTTTGCAGGTGCAGCAGGCTATCAAGAAGGCAAATGGAATGTTGGCCTTCATTGCTAGAAGGGATTGAACTTAAGGCCAAGGAGGTTATGCTGCAACTGTACAGGGTACCGGTGAGGCCGCACCTGGAGTACTGCGTGTAGTTCTGGTCTCCTTACTTGAGGAAGGATATACTAGCTTCAGAGGCGATGCAGAGGAGGTTCACCAGGTTGATTCCAGAGATGAGGGGGTTAGACTATGAGGAGAGATTGAGTTGCCTGGGGCTGTACCCACTGGCATTCAGAAGGATGAGAGGAGATCTTATAGAAACATATAAAATTATGAAAGGGATAGATAAGATAGAGGCAGGAAAGTTGTTTCTCCTAAATGCCCCGGATTCCGCCCCTACTCAATTCCAGTGAATGTCAATTGTGCTGGATTAGTTTAATCTACTGCTGATTCCCTTACCACGAAGCTGGACAGACAGAGCCTGAAAATGGCTTTAGTCAAATTTTCAGGGTGGAAACGTTATTCTGTGAGATCAAGTGAAGCCAGATTCAATCGATGTCTGAAGGTGGAGTTTATGGAGAGGTTTGTACAGTTCGTATGGCGATCTGTACGGGTAATTAAACCTTTTTCAGAAGAGGAACAGTAACGTAAGTAAAGCTCAAAATAGGTTGGGGAAGCATATTGGGGAGTACAGCTCCCACACGTCACCAGATGAGGAAAGGAGTTGAAGTCTGGAACTATTTCGGGCAGTTCTGGGTGAAGGACCTCCAGGAGAGCTACAACTTTGTCGCTGGGTTTGAAGGCTTGCGTGCTTCAATGACCCAGAGAGCCCTGTTGGTGGGAGTCAAGGCTTTATGCTTTGGCTCTTGGTATAATCACCCTTGCCAATAGGTCAAAGAGTGGAGGTCAGATTAAGTCGTCCGCCAGTCCTCCAGGCTCGGGGTGGGGGTGGGGGTTCAGCTCAGGTCTAACAGCCCTGACTGGTAAAATGAAACTGTTACAGAAACGGCGATGAAGAATCCTTCTACATCTGAGTTCGGTGGTATTCCTGAGTCTCCACCCGGGACTTACGTGACAGATGGTAGCGAAAGCAGAGAGGAAGCTGCTGATACCCTGAACACCACCAGAGATGGAGGAGCTTTGTTGTTGCCCTAAATGCCAGTGGTGTAAGGGGTAGTAAATTAGTAGTAAGTGGGTGAAGGAGATTGGTACTCCAGCTTAAGACAAGCCTGTTGGTAGATTTGTATTCAATTCCATAGAGCAAGAGAATAAATACAGTCAGGTTGCTGGTGCCTGAGGCACCCAGTGCATTTTAATACCATCTCCTTCCATTGCTCTGACTTTCCTGTGATCTTTACAGGAAAATGCTTGGTATGAATATCTCATTCAGCTGTGGCTGTAAGGTCTTTGATCAGGCAATTAAGAACTATGTATGATAGAATAAAAGCATTGCCTTTTATTTATTTAACACCTTTAACTTAGCAAACTATCTCAAAGTGATTCACAGGAACATTACTGAAGCTGATATATTAGATCTCAAGAAAGAAGAGGGGTGAATTTTAAAGTGCATTTTAGAGGAAGGAAAGTGAACGGAGAAGCTGAGGGAGCTAAGAAGTGATTTACGGAGGCTGACTGATGAAGACATGGCCAATGATGGAAGAGTGGTGCTGGACAACAGGGAAGAATGGCGGGGGGGGGTGATTTTGTGGAGGTCTGGGGTAGATTACACAGACTGAGAGTGCATGAAGACCATGGCTTAGAAGCAAATGAGAATTTTAAAAGTGAGCTCTTGTTTAGCCAGGAGCCAGTGCAGGTCAGATTTGATGGACAAATTGGACTTCACAGCTAGGGCATCTCACTTGCGATCACAAGACTCTATTGGACAGTGATAGTGTAAGATGCCGCAGGCCTGTTCCCCATGTCTGGAGGCGTGACAGACGACGCGGGAGCTGTGTAGCCTCAGTTGTAGCGAGAACTAGGCCTCAAGCCGCGGGCTTGCCTGCTGCTGCAGACCAGGTGAGGAGATACCAGAGGCGGTGTAGCATGGCATCCGTGCTTGGCGGGTCACTGCTGCCCTCTCATGTTCGAGCAGTGGAATTACAGGCTGGGTAGCGTGAGTCTGTTCACTGTTGGGAGACTGTATCATCCATTGTGGGACATGTCACCAAGAGTCTTGGACTATATGTATGTTTTATTTTCACATGAATATGCTATTTTGTTTTTTGGGTTTTTTAATTAGTTTTTTAAATACATTTTCTACATAGCTACAGATAAAAAAAAAACCCAGATCAAAATGAACATTGATACAGTGCAAAAATAAACATACAATAATAATATGATACAAAGAAAGATAATTGAGAAAGCACCCAAATTGAAGACATGTAAAATTAGTATCCTCCCCAAGCCCCGCAACAAAAAAAACTCCAGACCAACCACAACACAGTATAGGGAATATAAATCAGGACAATCAAACCCCCAAAATTGTAAATACACTTAGCAACAGAAGATATTAATGCCTACTACCAACAAAAAAAGCTGAAAGCAAGGGACCGAAAAAAAAAACCTTAGTCAAGAGGAAGGTTATGAAAGTACTCAATAAAAGATCCCCAGACCTTATGGAACTTTAAATCCAAATTAAGAACTGAATAATGAATTTTTTCAAGGTCTAAGCAGGCCATAATATCGTTAAGCCATTGAGCATGCGTGGGCGGGGCAACATCTCTCCATCTAAGGAGGATTAAACGTCTAGCCAAGAGAGAGGCAAAAGATAATATTCGACACTTAGTCGAACTCAGACGTAAATCTGTCTCACCCCAGAAACCAAACAACGCAATTAACTGGTTAGGTTCTAGGTGGTGATTCAGAATATGCGATAACGTTATGAAGACATCCTTCCAAAATTTCTCCAAGCTAGGACAAAGCCAGTACATATGAATGAGAGCAGCCTCGCCCCTTTTGCATTTATCACAGAGAGGACTAATGTTAGGGTAAAATCGAGATAATTTAGATTTAGACATATGGGCTCTATGAACAATCTTAAGCTGTAAAAGGCAATGGCGAGCACAAAGAGAGGTTGAATTAACCGATTTGAGAATCGAGTCCCAAGTCTAATCAGATAAGGAGGTATTTAAATCATGCTCCCATGCCATTTTAATTTTATCCACAGGGGCACGTCATAAGGCTGCTAATTTATCACGAATAAATGATATTAAACCTTTACCTAGTGGATTAATCGAAATAAATAAGTCCATAACATTTTTCTCAGGCATTTCAGGGAAGTTAGGAATTAAAGGAGTAATAAAGTGTCTAATTTGGAGATATCTAAATAAATGAGCATTGGGCAGATTGAACTTAGCAGAGAGCTGTTGAAAAGAAGCGAAGCGATTATCAATAAAAAGATCTTCAAAATGTCTAATGCCCTTCCTATACCAATCATGGAATGCTGAATCATACGTAGTAGGTAAAAAAAGGTGATTATGTAAGATAGGGCTAGAAAAGGAAAAACCATGGAAACCATAAAACTTCCTAAACTGAGCCCATATACGCAAAGTGTGTCTAACAAGAGGATTAACAATTAATCTGGACAAACTACTAGGGAGTACAGAGCCAAGAAGTGCAGAGATAGATAAATCTTTAGTGGAACTCAACTCCATTGCCACCCAATTAGGGCACTCGGGTTGGCCATGGAAAAAAGACCAAAAGGTAGCACAACGTATATTGGCTGCCCAATAATATAAACAAAAGTTAGGTAAAGCCATGCCACCCTCTTTTTTAGATTTTTGGAGATAAACTTTATTAATTCTAGAGCGCTTATTCTTCCACACATATGACAAAATAATAGAGTCTAAGGAATCAAAAAAAGATTTAGGAATAAAAATTGGGATTGATTGAAATAAATATAAAAGTTTAGGGAGAACATACATTTTAACAACATTGATACGACCTACCAAAGACATAGATAGAGGTGACCATTGTAACAGACTCTGTTTTATAGTATATGAAAGATTGGCCAAAGAAAGAGATCTTTAAACTTCCTTGTGACTGTAATCCCAAGATAAGTAAATTGATTATGACCTACTTTAAAAGGGAGATCACGAAATGTTAATTCTTGTGCTTCTTTATTAATTGGGAAAAGTTCGCTCTTATGTAAATTAAGTTTATATCCAGAGAGCTGGCTAAACTGGTCAAGAAGTGAAAACATTGGAGGTAAGGATGTAGACGGATTTGAAAGAAAAAGTAATAAGTCATCGGCATAAAGAGAAACTTTATGCTCAACACCCCCTCTCCAAATCCCGGTCAGTTCAGGACAATTTCGAAATGCTATCGCCAAGGGTTCTATAGCCAAATCAAAGAGAAAGGGACTTAAAGGGCATCCCTGACGGGTGCCACGTTTGAGGTTAAATAACTGGGATTTCTGAAAATTAGTTAAAACAGAGGCAGTAGGACACAAATACAGCAATTTGTTCCAAGAGATAAAACTTTGACCGAAGTCAATTTTTTCTAAAACTGCAAAAAGGTAGTTCCACTCTATACGATCAAATGCTTTCTCCGCATCGAGGGAAATAACACATTCAGGAATCCCAGTTGGAGGTGAATATAAAATGTTAAATAAGCGTCGCATGTTAAAAAAAGGGAGAAGGTTTTTAATAAAACCAGTCTGATCATCGGAAATAATAGAGGGAATAACAGTTTCTAATCTATAAGCCAAGACTTTGGCCAAGATTTTAACATCAACATTAAGCAAAGAAATCGGCCTATACGAGGAACACTCTGTTGGGTCTTTACCCTTTTTTAATAAAAGAATAATAGATGCCTCATTAAAGGAGGGTGGCAATTGGCCACACCTAAACGAGTCAGATAATACTGAGAGTAACTGAGGAGAGAGAAGTGAAGAGAATGATTTATAAAATTCTACGGGGAACCCATCAGGTCCAGGAGATTTCCCTGAAGACAATGCAGAAATTGCAAAAGATATTTCTTCTGATGATATAGGTGCATTAAGTTTGGCTTTAAAATCAGATGAAAGCGAAGGAATATTCAGATTATTTAAAAAATGGTCAACAGAGATTTTGTCATTCAAAGATTCAGAGGAATAAAGTCGAGAGTAGAAATTTTTACATGCGTCATTGATTTCTAGGTGATCCGATGTAAGGTCACCATTCTCCTTCCGGATCTTTGTAATATGTTGTTTGGCTTTGGAACGCATCAACTGATTGGCTAGAAATTTACCAGATTTGTCGCCATGGATATAAAAGCGACTCTTACTTTCAAGAAGTTGGCGTTCGACAGGTTGAGTAGACGGGAGGTTAAATTTAGCTTGAAGTTCTACACGCTTCTTGTATAGTTCAGGGTTCTTAGTTTGAGCATACAGTTGATCCAAATCTTTAATCTGATTAATGAGTTCTAATCGATCTGCACAGGACTTTCTATTAAGATTTGCTGTATAGGAGATTATTTGGCCCTTCAAATATGCTTTCATGGCATCCCAGACAATCTGGGATGACACTTCAGGTGATGTATTGGTGTTAAAATAAAAGGTTATCTGATCCTTAATAAATTTTAGAAAATCATCAACCGATGATAAAGTCGAATCAAACCGCCAGTGTTTATTCCTCTGAGGGAGACCAGGAAAATTTAAAGACAGAGTAATTGGGGCATGGTCAGAAATCAGTATACTCTGATAATCACAAGAATAGACAAATGGAATGAGTTGATTATTGAGTAAGAAGTAGTCAATTCTAGTAAAGGTATGGTGAACATGTGAAAAAAAAGAATAATCTCTCTCAGTAGGATGAAGGAAACGCCATATATCAGAGATACCATAATTAGAGAGAAACGATTGAATAGCTAAGGCAGATTTAGTAGGTGGTCTAGTAACAGAGGACAATCGATCCAAATTGGGATCTAACCAACAATTGAAATCACCACCCAGTATAAGAGAGTATGAGTTTAAGTCTGGTAGTGAGGAGAAAAAACGTTCAAAAAAATTAACATAATCAAAATTGGGGGCATACAGGTTTGCTAGTACAACTTTAGTGTTATATAGTTTACCAGAAACAATAATAAAACGGCCATTTGTATCAGATATCTTATTATGGAGTTCAAAAGGAATATTTGAATTAATAAGGATGGAGACCCCCCCCCCCCCCAGCTTTGGCGGCAAAGGATGAATGAAAATGCTGACCTGCCCACTTTGACAGAAACCGAGAGTTATCAGAACAACGAATATGAGTTTCTTGAAGGAAAGCAATGTCGGCTTTGAGTTGTTTAATATGTGAGAAGACCTTCCTTCTTTTAACAGGGTGATTCAATCCCTTTACATTCCAGCTCACAAATTTAAGTGTATTAACCATTATCAATTGTTAGTGCGTAGAAGACAGCAGGCATATAAAAAGTCAAGCAGTACAATAACAGTCTGGGAGCAAAAATGTAAACATAGATTCATAGAATCAAAACAGAAACATGTCCTGAGTAACAAAGGAAAGCAAAGGAAAAAGTGAGTAGTGTTGGAACTGGAGAATCCGCCCCATCCTCGCAACCCAAAACTAGACGGCTACCAAAAAAAGCAGCTAGCTCTACCAAAAAAATTAACCCAAGTATGACTTCCAGTTCTGTGTCGTTAACAACAGTTCCGTATAAATACTATAGCAAATGGTAGCTAGCTTATGCACTAGAAAACATAATTACAAATAGGAACAACTTCAACAGAAGTATAAGACTTAATACAAAGAAAATCAAAAGAAAACCAAAACTAACCTACCCGCGAAAAATTATAGAAGATTAAAAGGAAAAAAAAAGGGGAGGGAGAAAAGGGGGAAATTGTAGATTCGAAGAAATTGTACTTATCAACCATTTACAGAAAAAAAAGGGAGCAAAACTTAAACTATGAATCAACCAACAAGGAGGCCTTCAATAAAAACTCCAAACCTCCAAAACAAGTTAAAGTCGCTTGAAGATCTCTATAGATAAAGTTATACAAGAATAAAATGGATTACACACGTACAATCTAAACGTCCGCAGGGGAACAAAAGAACACGGCGTTTTAAATCTTCAGAAGTTGAGTGGATGCGAGATAAATGTTCAGCATGTTCGTCCACTCTAGCGTTGATCCGATCCAATTTGGCATCCAGCTGGTTGAAATAAGTTCTAAATTCCTTTAAAATATCTTGTCGATGCTGTTCCAACGCAACGAGAATGTCAACCGGCAAAGTCGTAGAAATTTCTTTTTTCCCGGTTTTAGCACTTTTGTTAGACATTATAAGATAGATGTGTTCACAGGCACGTAAAAGAAACCCAATAAAATACCTAACTAAGGTTTAAGAATGGAGACATGTAGTGCAAAGATAGGAAGAATGACGGAGCAAAAGTTCGAAGCAGCTAAGCAGTCGCCATCTTACCAGAAGTCCCAATATGCTATTTTGTTAGTTTTACACCTTAGCCTCAGAGGAACACTTTTTGTTCAATTGATTTGTGACAGTTTTGGACAACTTACTTGGGGAAGGGACGGGGGGTGGGGGGAGTGGTGGTGGGAAGTGAGAGGGAATACATGGAGAGTCCAGTTCAGAGAGAACAAAAGCAGACATGGGTTTCAGCAGCAGGTCACCTTTTAAGCAATGTTATTGAGGCGAAAGTAAGTGACAACTGATTTAGGAGTTTGGCTTGGGATAAAAGCTGGGTCAAATATGCAGGCGAGGGGATGAAAACTCAAATAATTAAGATTCTAATTAGAAGTTTGAAATTGCATTTTTAAATAGCTTAGGAGGTATTTTCTTTCTTAGAAATAGACAGAAAGACAAGGAGGTTAGAAAGGAGGAGTGGAATGTGGATGGGGAACAACACAAGTAAATTAATGGATTCCTTATCTTTAACATATCTTCATTCTAATCCTTTAACAAAGTATGAGTTGAAAAACGTTTGAGATGGCAATGTCAAAGGTGTTGCCGTTAATATGGGAAATGATATGAACAGAAAAATTACAGTGGCTGGGCTGGGGGCTGGCACATGTCAGGGACTGAACACCACCGAATTATAAAACTGAATGTTTTTTGCATTACCTAGGTGGAACTTACTGCAAGCACCTTCAATCATATTGTGTTGGGGGCAGGGAATAAAATACGATGGAAAATGGATTTCAAATTAATAACCTTAAAATGAAATTGGATGCCAGTGCTTTAAGTGTTTCTAATTTTCTGCTTGGATGATTCCAAGTAGGTTTTGAAGAAGGCCGATGTACTTTGAGTACTTTAAGCTCCGACCAACCAACTCTGACATCTTCCTCATCCCCAAAGAACTGCCTGCAGCAAGTTCTCCAGAGGGTTGGTTTAAATAAGCAGTCAGTCACCTTTCATTCAACAAAGAGTACTCTTAAAATCAGCCATATATATATATATATATCGCCATACAGAGAAGTGATTTATGACCAAATTAAGTTATTGTTGCAATTTAGGAAACACAACAGTTAATTTATTCACCTCCAAATCTTCTACGACAACCGTTTCTCATTTATGGTGATAGAGGAATAAACGTGACCGGGGTATTAAGCACTGTTCTATTGCAAATCCACCTCCACAGAGGAGTCCATTTAAAGCTCGTTTACTTTATATCATCAATAAGATTTAGGCAAAAATCCCTGAGGTAGTGTTGACCTGGAATAAAACTTCACCCTATCTCTCTCAAAATCCATGATCATCCCGGATCAAGGATGTTGCCGGGAACTGAGGATCTGACTTAAAGCGAAAGTTTGAACTGAGGCTGAGGCTGTGGGCCTGCTCTAGCTGCCCCAGAGCCTCGTATCTATGAACTCAATTTCAGTCTGAATACTGTTGCTTGTTTTTATTGTCTGCATGATTTGTGTGTTTCTCTTCTCTCTGTGCATTGCGAGTTCCCTGGTCTTTTTAAAAATTCAGTTCTTTCAGATTTCTTATCTTAAGGCTCCCTGTGAGCAGATGAATCTCAAGGTTGTATAATTTATACACATTTTGATAATAAATGTACTTTGAACTTCATTCCTTGGAGTGTAGGACAATGAGGGGAGGTTTGACAGAGGAACACAAAATTATGAGGGGTAAAGGTAGGGTACATGCAAGCAGGCTTTTCCCATGGAGCGTGGGTGAGACTGGAACTGGAGGACATGGGTTAGGGGTGAAAGGTGAAAAACTTAAGGGGATCCTGAGGGGGAACTCCTTCACCCAGTGGGTAGTGAAAGTGTGGAATGAGCTGCCAGCAAAACTGGTGGATGCGGGTTCCATTTCAACGTTTAAGAGGAATTTGGATAGGTATGTGGATGGGAGAGGTATGAAGGCTGTAGTCTGAGTGGGACTAGGCAGATTAGTAGTTCAGCATGGACTAAATGGGCTGAAGGGCCTGTTTCTGTGCTGAAGTGTTCTATCATTCTATGACTCTAGGCTAAAGAAGTACAACTGAAATGTTTTATTATAAAATGATGTACATGAGAAATATACAAAGCTATTCTATCCCGCCAAGTTCCCCAGATTTGGTGTATCCAAAGGGAGCCTACAATCATTTGAACTTCCTGTTCCCTTCTGCTACTTTGCCTCAGACACATCCTGGTGCAATGTTGTAAAAGATTCAGCTGCATGAGGATAACCCCTTTGCTCCTGGGCTCCGTTGGACACCCGCCATCCCACCAGATACAGGCTTGGGTTAGCACACTTGGAAATACACAGTGGAACAGAGATCCAACATCTTTTCGCTCCGCAGTGGTTGTTACTCGAATTAGTGGATACTTCTCTTTCCTGCCTGGTGAGTGGTACATTTCTTACACCAGAAATGTCCGAAGTGCATGCAGTGGCAACAGGACCCAACCCTCAAACCTGCACGGCTATGCACCGAGACCATGACTGATAACCCATCTCCACTCTCCCATCCGATCTCAAATTCCCTCAGGACCCAAACATTCATCAATGAGTAATTCTTGAAAGCAGTGCCCAGCCATTTTCTATAGAGAACTCCGAACATTCACAGCGCTGAATGAGAAGGAACTTCACCTTTTACTTCCAAGTGCTTGATTCCTTGTTATGAAAACAGGACTCTGTTCCTGGAACTCCAGCCAGGGGAAATAGAGTCCAGCTTACATACTCCTTTGTTGTTCAATGGTTCCATTTAATATCAGATGAGGCAACACTTCACCTGCGAGTCTGCTGGAGTTGTCTATTGCATCCGGTGCTCCCGGTGCGGCCTCCTCTACATCAGCGAGACCCGACACAGATTGGGGGACCGCTTCGTCAAGCACCTCCACTCCGTCCGTCACAATAGACAGGACCTCCCAGTTGCCACCCACTCTCAACTCTGCCTCTCATTCCCATCTAGGTATGTCCATACATGGCCTCCTCTACTGCCATGATGAGGCCAAACTCAGGTTGGAGGAGCAACACCTCATCTACCATCTGGGTAGCCTCCAGCCTGGTGGTATGAACATTGAATTCTCCAATTTCCAGTAATTCCCTCCCCCTCCCTCTTCCCCTATCCCAGGTCCCTCTCTGCCTCTCTCCCCTTTCAACTTTCTGCTTCTTTATCTCTACAGTTCTTTCATGCTTATCCCCTCCCCCTCCCCCTCCCCCCTTTATCTTTCCTCTGATTGGTTTTCCACCTGGTGCCTCTAGGCTCTACCCCCTCCCCTATCTCTATTACTGGGCTTCGGCCCTCTCTCCCCCCCCCCCCATTCCTGATGAAGGGTCTCGGCCCAGTATGTTGGCTACTCTTTTCTCACGGATGCTGCCTGACCTGCTGAGTTCTTCCAGTGTTGTGTACGTATTCAATGGATACAGTGTACAACCTGAAACTTGTACTCTTCACAGACATCCACGAAGAAGGAATGATGTTAGAACCACAAAGCCATTCCCCCCCCCCCCCCATGCACAAGCAGCGCCAAAGTGTTAACTCTCCCCCACTTACTTCAGCAGGAAGCACCAGTGCCCATCACCCGCCAAGCAAGAAATAGTAAAGTCCCCGAAGAGAGACCACGATCTGCAGTCCAGCAAAAGCCATTGTTCAGCCGACAACTTGACATGCCGCGGGACCTCTCTCGCTCTCTCTCTCTCTCTCTCACTAACGAGGGACAGAGAGGAGCTTGAGGGCAGGCCAACAAAACAAAACAGCTCTCTGATCATGATGTGACTGTTTGTCACGTCGCTTTTATCCCGAGTTTCTCCGAGTCGAGAATCGGCAGCAAACTCTCCGCCCCCACCATCGAGAGAAAGAGAGAGCTGTTGTTGCAGCTATTGTAGTAGTAAGTTGTTGAAATAGTTGTAGTTGTTGTAGTAGTTGTAGTAGTTGTAATAGTTGTAGTAGTTTTTGTAGTTGTTGTAGTAGTTGTAATAGTTGTAGTAGTTTTTGTAGTTGTAGTAGTAGTTGTAATAGTTGTAGTTGTAGTTGCTGTTGTTACTAATTTCTGAGCATGAAATGAACTTGACTGAGTGCAGAACTAAAGCCGTGAGGGTGAGACTGAGAACTCCACCGCCAATCCTCACTGGCATCAGCTTTAGTTTGGCGGCACACTTGCCATCGATGGCAACCACCCTCACCCTCTAGCATTTAACTCCTTTAGACAACGAGGTCGAGAGCTCAACCGACCTAGCACCAAGATCAGTACGCATTTCATCGATGAGTAAATGCCGCATCATACAGTTATGAGCTATGGAGTCAATAATTTACAATGCTGTTTATTCAGAGAGTCGCCTGTTCTATACAGACTTCGGCATCATTTTTCCAGTCACATATAACGTGATTGTATCATAAGCTTTCAGGATAATAGAGTACACCAGTAGACAGGGTGTGTGGGCTTTAGCTGCAACAGTGGCTCTGAATTCTGATTACGTATTGTCTGTACCAATGAGTTGGGGCTGTGGGCGCTCTCTCTATACAGCTCTCTCTACTATTTGCCATTCACTTCAGAGCTATGTGCTTCATTATAAGCAGACTCCAAAAAGGAGAAAAACATCACATTTTAACCATTTAATTATTAGCTCCGATGCCAATAGAACAACTTTCACTTCAATGAAAACATTGTCATTCAGGGCACTGACTGGAGCTAAGAGAGATGTGTAGTGCTCCTGGAGCAGGCTAATGGTGTGTGTTGTTATAAAGTCCAGAAAATACTCCAAGCGCCAAGTAGATTGAAGCAGGTTTAAATTAGTTTGAAGTTGCATTTTGCTGACATTAGTTAGGGTAATGATTTCCTTAGAGTTGCTTCTTTCTGTCCACTGGAACACCTTGCGTTGTCGTGGAGAGATAATGAGATCAGAACAGAGGCGAACATAATTAAATACCAAAAGGTAAATATTCCAGTGGAGCCAGCAGTCATGTCGAGTACCACTTGGGGCACTTTGGACCTGTGTTCATCAAAGAGAACAGTGAACTCAACAACTAAGTCATGATATTTGGTCTCTGAATTACAGGAAGGATATTAATAAGGTTGAAGGAGTGTAGAGAAGGTTTACAAGGATGTTGCCGGGACTTGAGAAACTGAGTTACAGAGAAAGGTTGAATAGGTTAGGACTTTATTCCCTGGAGTGTAGGAGAATGAGGGGTGGTTTGATAGAGGTGTATAAAATTATGATGGGTATAGATAGAGTGAATGCAAGCAGGTTTTTTCCACTGAGGCTAGGGGAGAAAAAAAACCAGAGGACATGGGTTAAGGGTGAAGGGGGAAAAGTTTAAAGGGAACATTAGGGGGGGGAGCTTCTTCACACAGAGAGTGGTGGCAGTGTGGAATGAGCTGCCAGATGAAGTGGTAAATGTGGGCTCACTTTTAACATTTAAGAAAACCTTGGACAGGTACATGGATGAGAGGGGTATGGAGGGATATGGTCCAGGTGCAGGTCAGTGGGACTAGGCAGAAAAATGGTTCGGCACAGCCAAGAAGGGCTGAAGGGCCTGTTTCTGGGCTGTAATGTTCTATGGGTCTGTGGTTCTATATTGGATTGAAAGCATACCTGGAGGACGTAGGCAATTAAAAGCTTGGCAAAGTATTCAAGCTCTTGGTCGGGATAAGGCGTACCCTCATGTTGCAGAAGGCCAAACACTTCGTCATCCATCTGAGATTCTACTCTTACATCTCGGCTGCGAGTTAAAATTATTCTGTGGAATTTGACAGCAGGGGATGAGATCATTGGAACTTTGAATCTGTTTGGGTCTCTGCAAGAGCAACCATGTACATTTCAATAAATATTTGCTAATAGCTTTTAAATGTTTATTGTTGAAACATTTTCCCATTCCCATTTAGAAACAGTGATGGAATCTACTCCTTTTATTGGCTTTGGTGGCGGACTCTACATCCTAATAATCCTTTACCTGCATTTTCAATTCATATTTTGGCTGTTTACTGGCTTTGGTAGCTGAGACGGTATTAATACATCACAGCTGCCCCGAACAGATATGGCAGGCAATCACGGGAATGGACTTCAACTTCAAATAGAAACGATCTTAAAAAGGTAGTGATTTATTTAATAGAAAGCTGTAGATAAAAACATGTTGCCTGGCAAACAAATCAGTCAAAAGATTTTGTCCGGTCCGCTCAAATGACAAACTTAAAGATGAGAACGTAAGAAATCGGAGTTTGCCATTTAGCCCCTTGGACCTACTCTACCAATTAGTATGATCACAGTTGATCTTATTTTGGCCTCGGTGCCAATTTTGTGCCCTTTTCCCATAACCTTGACCTCATATCGATACAAAAAAACCTGCCTGTTTCGACCTTGAACGTGCTTAAGGATTCAACCTGGTGCTGAGAATTCCAGTGATTCACGAGCCTCAGGGAGAAGAATTTAATGCTCTCTGCACCGACTCCTTACTCCACTGGTTGTAGATCCCCCAAACAAGGAAATATCTTTGTAGCCTGGCGAAAAATACACATGCAGGACAACAATTACCATTTCGGGTCTTAAATTCCTTTATCAGTTTAGATGTTTTATTGCAGAAAGAGGGTATCAAAATAAAAACGACAAAATAAAAAAAAACGTTCCCGCTATTACAATCTCAGTTTAACTTCAGACCACACCTTTGTTACGTATGCAGTATGAAAATAACTAAAACAAAATATACAAAGCCAATATGGTAGTGTGAATTCAACACAATCAATGTTAGAATCCCACCAACCCTGTGCTTCTACACAATGTCAAAAATATGAATAAGTACGTATCATCTTAACAAAGAGATATACTCACATTTGGCACAAAGGTGCTTCCAAACACATCTAGGCTAGACCTTGAAATGAATTCCGTTTTCTCACGCTAGTAGGCCGATTAAGGAACTTCACAATCACGTTATTCCAGCGCTGATTAAGTTTACTCACGGAAATCTTTCCTCACCAAACCTGGGAAAAGCATTCGAACGTCGTCCTTTCTAGAACATGGCAACTCTTCGTTGTACTCCACCCATGCAAAATGACATTATCATTTTCTCTTAAAGGCACAGGCAACTATTTTAGCATTGCCACAGTTAGTGTACTTTAACAATAAAAAAATGATATTCAGCAGTCACCTGGTTACATCTCTTTAGCACCTAATTATAAAAAAAAATTTCAAAATCTGTTCCCTGATTGTGCACCTGGTTTGCACATTTATAAATCTTAATTGCTGTTCTGTGATCAGCAATTTCAATATTTTCAGTTATATATTGTGAATGTTAGGCTTTGAGGATAATTTTAAAACTTCAAATACAATTTTAAGTTGTTTTATTTCTTACCACATCGTATGATTCATTGACAAAATGGGTCTTTGAAGATTGAATCTTTGGATTAGGCACAAAACCCATGGTCTATCACCAGCGCCTATTCCTGTCCTCTGATGTGCTTCTGACATCTCAACTATCTACTATAGGCATCTAAGGTACTGGAAAACCACTAGCAATTCTGTATCTGCAAATTCATCCAAATATCTGAACCAACATCAGGGCCTCACCCCCAAGCAATCATCCAAAGCACTGCAGCCCCCGTTGGTTTCGGTCAGCTACCTAGGACAGGCCTCATCGTCCATATGTATGATACCAGGTCCAGAAATAGATACTCTATTCTGACCTCTGTGTGGGAGGCAATTGCTAGGCAGACAATGAGAAGGATTCAAATATATACTCCAAGCTTCCTTGAAGAAATTAGTTATTCCAATTGATTGTAAAATTAGTCAGCTCCATCATAGGGACGAGCCTCCATAGTATCCAAGACATCTTCCAGGAGCAGTGCCTCAGAAAGGCGGCGTCCATTATTAAGGACCCCTACACCCAGGACATGACCTCTTCTCATTGCTACCATCAGGAAGGAGGTACAGAAGCCTGAAGGCACACTCTCAGTGATTCAGGAACAGCTTCTTCCCCTCTGCCATCTGATTCCTAAATGGACATTGAACCGATGAAAACTACCTCACTGCTTTTTTAAATTCCTGTTTTTGCTCTACTTATCTTAACCTAACTATTTAATGTACGTACATATGCTTACCGTAATTCAGGTTTCCCCCCCTTTATTTCTCATGCATTGCATTGTGCTGTTGCTGCAAAGTGAACAAATCTCACAATGTATGCTGGCGATATTAAACCCGATTCCTGGGAACTATCGAGTCAGAACCATTCAAAGTGGAGAACAAGCAACTGGAAACCTCAAAGCACTGGGGACAAACAGGGTGCCCCACCTCACAAATTACCTACATGCTTGGTTTATCTGTTACCCTTTCCTCATCTGTAAGAGACTGCAGTTCTCATACTGGCCTCATTGTCCATCACAGAAACTTGCCAGTGAACCTGACATCAGTAGGGGAAGTTATTGGAAGGTATTCTAAGGAACTGGATATATGAATATTTGGACAGACATGGACTGATTAGGGATAGTCAGCATGGCTTTGTGCATGGTAGGTCATGTCTAAATAATCTTACAAAGTTTTTTGAGGAAGTTACCAGGAAAGGTGATGAAGGAAAGGCAGTGGATGTTGCTTATATGAACTTCAGCAAGGCATTTGACAAGGTCCCACATGGGAGGTTGGTCAAGAAGGTTCAGTCATTTGGTATTCAAGATGGTGCGGTAAATTAAATTAGACATTGGCTTTGTGGGAGAAGCCAGAGAGTGGTAGTAGATGGTTGCCTCTCTAACTGGAGGCCTGTGACTAGTGGCGTGCTGCAGGGGTCAGTGCTTGGTCTGGTGTGGTTTGTCATCTATATCAATGATCTGGATGATAATGTGGTAAACTGGATCAGCAAATTTGTGGATAATACCAAGGCTGGAGCTGTATGGACAGCAAGGAAGATTATCAAAGCTTCCCGTGGAATCTGAATCAGCTGGAAAATGGACTGAAAAACGGCAGATGGGATTTAATGCAGACAAGTGCAGGTGTTGCACTTTGGATGGACCAGGCAGGGTAGGTCATAGACTGCGAACGGTAGGGAACTGAGGAGTGTGGTAAAACAAAGGGATCTGGGAATACAGGTACATAGTTCATTGGAAGTGGCACCACAGGTAGATAGGGTTGTAAAGAGAGCTTTTGGCACATTGGTCTTCATAAATCAAGGTATTGAGTACAGGAGTTGGGATGCTATGTTGAAGTTGTTTTAGGCATCACTGAGGCCTAATCTGGAGAATTGTGTGCAGTTCTGGTCACCTACCTACAGGAAAGATGTGAGGTTGAGAGAGTACAGTGAAAATTTACAGGGATGTTGCCGGGTCTAGAAGACCTGAGTTATAAGGAAAGATTGAATTTATTCCTTGGAACATAGAAGATCGAGGGGAGATTTGATAGAGATACATAAAATTATGAAGGGTATAGATAGGGTAAGTGCAAGCAGGCTTTTTTCCACTGAGGTTAGGCTACAACTAGAGGTCATGGGTTAAGGGTGAAAGGTGAGAAGTTTAAGGGGAACATGAAGGGAAACTTCTTCACTCAGAGGGTTGTGAGACAGTGGAGCAAACTGGCAGCACAAATGGTGCATGTGAGTTCACTTTCAATGTTTAGGAGAAGTTTGGATAGGTACTTGGATGGCAGGGGTATAGAAGGCTGTGATCCTGGTGCAGGCCAATGGGAGCAGCCGGTCTATAATGGTTCCACACAGACTAGATGGGCCAAAGGGCCTGTTTCTGTGCCGTACTTTTCTATGACTGTCCGACTCTAAGTTTTCCTTAATCCCCAAAGGACGTACACAGTTATTCACCAAATGCAAAATCGGAAATGGCTGATTTTTCACTGTAAGAATTTTTTCAGTTGTCGTCATATTTTTTCAGAGGATTTGACATGTATTTCAGCGAGACTTGCCGGGAGAGTGACGGATACTGGTGACACGGGTACAAATAATGGATGTGTTTATCCGGACAAAATGCTCACTAAATGTAAATAGCTTTCCATTCTGTAGAGGAACACAATGGTATTATTTGCTAAAAGGCCAGAGGATATGCTTTTTTTCTCTTTGAGTGATGGGAAACAATATGTTTCTGCATCGCGTGGATTGAGCCTGAAGTGAATTTAATGAATCTGCAGCATCCTTACTGCTGAGAAGACCATGTTGGAGTTCGAGGTATAATAAATGTTGCTATGATCCTTATCATATACCCAATATAATAACACTATTATTTCAGTAGTACTTGGCTTCTTTTAGAATACTACACAACACAAAAGAAAACACACAGTATGCCTCACAGAGAAATACTGTTATTTCATTTATAAAAAATGCATTGCCTCATGTTGATGGAAATGTAACCTTTATTCCCGATAAAATGGAGCCCCGCCAGCTCGGGGTGATTGTTGGATGGCCAAACTTTGCATTGTTCGAAAATTAGGAAAATGCGTGACATCGCTCTGAGGACGTAAACAGTGGAGCCCCGGCACACTCTGAATGCCAATCCTTTACATTGTCAGGCGTAAGCAGCAGGCGTAGAGAGTTCAAGTACACAGCAAATAATAAGCACTGTTAAATGACACTGTTATTCAAGCTGCTGGTGATACAAGCATTATATTAGGAACAGGATCAAGAATCAAGCATCAAGATAGCACAGAGATGACAATACACTATTTGGCTTGTCATAATGTACTTCAGTAATCTTCAGAACAGGTTGCTCATTTGGTAATAACCCCATTTTAGGTGGCATTACTGCAAACTTAGCTATTCAGTGAGTTAAGCAAGCGCATCTTAAGTTAATGCACAGTGAATAGCGCAATTAAGCAATTATTATGCTTCAGATGCAATTAATCCAGGCCACTTAAATCTTGCCACCAGTTTGTCTCTGGCCCTGACAACCGGGTAAGGCTGAATCAGACGGCTTCGAGCCTTGCTGTCTGCACATCTGTGTTATCACTAGGACCATCTCTCCCCCACCTCTCATACATCACCTGGTTCTAGCCCTGCCTCTGGCCATCACCAGACGAAAATCTCATCCATTCCTTTGTTACATCCCCTTCACTAAATTTCGGATGAGGCTGGAGGTGACATCGGATGCACGGCAACTCTGGCAGGGTCTGCAAGACATTACTTCCCAGAAAGTGAAACCCAACAGCATGAATTGCAACGATGCTTCACTACCAGATGAACTCAACGCCTTCAATGCCCTTTTTGAACACAACTGCAGCTGTGGAGATCCCTGATGCACCTGATCCCTGATGTGATCTCTGTCTCAGAGGCTGATGTTAGGTTGTCTTTAAAGAGAGTGAACCCTCGCAAGATGGAAGGTCCAGATGGAGTACCTGGTAAGGCTCTGAAAACCTGTGCGGGAGTATTCAAGGACATTTTCAACCTCTCACTGCTACGGGTGCAAGTTCCCACTTGCTTCAAAAAGGCAACAATTATACCAGTGCCTAAGAAGAATAATGTGAGATGCCTTAATGACTATCATCCAATAGCACTCACATCGACAGTGATGAAATGCTTTGAGAGGTTGGTCATAACTAAACCGAACTCCTGCCTCATCAAGGACCTGGACTCATTGCAATTTGCCTATCATCACAATAGGTCAATGACAGATGTAATCTCAGTGGCTCTCCACACGGCTTTAGACCACCTGGACAACACAAACACCTATGTCAGGACGCTGCTCATCCACTATATTAACATCATCATTCCCACAATCCTGATTGAGAAGTTACAGAATCTGGGCCTTTGCAATTCGATTCTCTACTTGCTAACCGGAAGACCATAATGCGTGCGGTTTGGTGATAATATCTCCTCGTTGACAATCAACATGGTGCATCTCAGGGGTGTGTGCTTATCCCACTGCTCTACTCTCTCTATACCCATGACCAATGCTCCCTCTAATTTTTAGTAGTCAGTGTGCGCAAAAATCTTATGTTGTGCAATTTTTTTCCTGTGACAAAATAGTGTGCGCATTGAATGCACACATGGCACAGTTTATGTAGGTTTACAAAATATTTGACATAAAACTGCACAGAATAACAACAAAATAACATACATATTTAAATCACTCAGTTATTTTTTCTCTCCCTTTGGTATTTACCCATTCTTTGTAAACTCTATCTAGACTAATAGAACTTCCATCCAATTGATAGCTTTTGATTCTCATTAACATATCCAAATGACATTCACCTAAGTGGTTTCTCAGCTTGTTCTTAAGTTGATTCATTAGGCTAAAGCTTTGCTCACAGTCCGCACTAGACGCAAGAAAGGTTCCCCCAATGTCCATCAACTGTGCAAGGTCGCAAAACTGTTCATTTTGAAGTACAAATGCCACCATTTGAGCAAAGTTTGAAATCAGTTTGTATTTAATTTTTTCTTGCACTGAAAATTTGAAATCATTAAACTGTCTAACCATTACAGTATTTTCAGCTAGAAAATCATGATATTTTAGACATAAGGCATTAACTTGTTCATCACCAAATGTGACGTCACAATCTGCAATTGCAGAGAAATCAAAAGCTGACCATTCTTGTACCTCATCTTCAGGAAACCTTTCTTCTAAATGAACACAAAGACTATTTATAAAAGTCAACAGCAAACTTGTATCTACTGTGACACTTTCCTCACGTTGTCGGCTTAGCAAAACTCTAACTTTGTCACTCCACGAAACATTGTCTCCTAGATACTGCTTTCTTATCTTGTTAATTTTGCCTTGCGCAAAATGAAGTGAATCAATCAGTCTCAGGCCATTCGTTTGCAGAATCTGACACAGTGCAGCCAGTTCATCAAAGACATCACTTAAAACCTGTAAAGCTACTTCATATGTGATGTTTATCAATCTCTTGTGACAGTATTTAGCCACAGGGTCATTTGACTGATCTTCTTTTGCGCTTCACGCCCTTTGCTTCTTTTGAATTCGACACAGTGAATCAAAATTCTTTTCAATAAAAACTTAGTAAGCTACCTGCAGGATCTGAAACAGACCTTTGTAAACTTTACGATATGAACACTGTCCGCCAAAGATGGCTGCCGCCGTGATGCAGCTGTACAAACCGGAACAGGAAAGGTGAGGTGACGTAAATCAGTGACGTGCATTGTGATATTTGAAAAACCGACTAACTAGTTAACAGAAACATTTAGCTAAAAGATTATTAATTACTACATTATTTTAGGTAACTAACCTTCTGCGTGCACATTAATTTCCTTTGTGCACTGGTTGAAAAACGTGTGTGCACGCGCACATGCGCATAGCTCAAAGGGAACATAGCCCATGACTGTGGCTAGGCATGGCTCAAATACCATCCATAAATTTGCTGATGATACAACCATTGTTGGTAGAATCTCAGATGGAGATGAGAAGGCGTACAGGAGCGAGATATGCCAACTAGTAGAGTGGTGTCGCAGCAACAACCTTGCACTCAGTGTTGGTAAGATGAAAGAGCTGATTGTGGACTTCAGGAAGGGTAAGACGAAGGAACACATACCAATCCTTAAAGGGGGATCAGAAGTGGAGAGAGTGAGCAGTTTCAAGGTCCTGGGTGTCAAGATCTCTGAGGACCTAACCTGGTCCCAACATATCGATGCCGTTATAAAGAAGGCAAGACAGTGACTGCACTTCATTAGCAGTTTGAAGAGATTTGGCATGTCAACAAATGTACTCAAAAACTTCTTTAGATATACCGTGGAGAGCACTCTGACAGGCTGTATCACTGGCTGGTATGGAGGGGCTACTGCACAGGACCAAAAGAAGCTGCAGAGGGTTGTAAATTTAGTTGGCTCCATCTTGGAGACCAGCCTACAAAGTACCCAGGACATCTTCAAGGAGCGGTGTCTCAGAAAGGCATCATCCATTACCAAGGACCCCCTGCACCCAGGGCATGCCCTTTTCTCACTGTTACCATCAGGTAGGAGGTAAAGAAGCCTGAAGGCACACACTCAGCGATTCAGGAAGAGTTTCTTCCCCTCTGCCATCCGATTCCGAAATGGACATTGAACCCGTCAACACTACCTCACTTTTTAATATATATATTTCTGTTTTTTTGCATGATTTTTATTCTATTCAATATATGTCCTGCAATTGATTTACTTATTTATTTATTGTTATTATTATGGGTTTTTTCTCGTCTTCTATATTATGTATTGCATTGAACTGCTGCTGCTAAATTAACAAATTTCATGACACATGCCGGTGATAATAAACCTGATTCTGATTCTAAATCCCATTTTCTATCAACCTCATGCTTGCCAACCTACTCTGACTCTTCGCGAAGCAGTGCCTTTGTATTAAAATTCTTATCCATTGTTTTCACATCTGATATATAGGGCTCCAAAGGGATGGTTCCTCTGGTGGGGTAGTCTGGAATTTGTCAAGATAAGCACTCAGACAGAAGACAGAAGAGAAGGTAATCCTCCACTGAGATGATCATAAATCTTTGATATTTAGATTTTGGATATAGTGGAGTCAAGCGACTGGAAATGGAATGGGGCCAATGGTCAGATCAGCCATGATTTATTTATTGGTATGTGGAAATAATTCAGAAGATGAGTAGCTCGGGTGCTTGGTGCTTGGGTTGAGTTGTTCTCCAATCTTAGCAATTTACTTACAAATCTTTCGTCACGCTGCGAGGAGACATTGTCAGTCCACTCTTGATGGTGGTGTGTCCTCCGAGTACTTGGCCTTTATCTACTTATCAATCAGCAGATTGGATGTCATTTCTGAGGTGGGGAGGAAATCTCATTGCTAATTAGCTGTGTAGCGAGCTTCACGCCTTGTGGTCTGCAGTCCCCGCAGTGGATTTTGTAGACCACATTGGTCTTGTCTACTAGCTTGGTTGAAGACCAAGCATTCAGAGGACACATCACAGTCAACAGTATACGAGCGATGTCTCCTCGCATCGTGGCAAAACGTTTGCAATTAAATTGCCAAGGTCAGAGAATGACTCAACCCAACCATTGTTACATTTATTGAGATACAGCATGGAATAGGCTCTTCGATCCACCCAGCAATCTCCGATTTAACCCTAGCCTAATCACGGGACAATTTACAATGACTAACTAACCTACCAGCCAGTACGTCTTTGGACTGTGGGAGGAAACCAGAGGACCTGGAGGAAACCCACACATTCAAGGGGAGAATGTACAGACTCGTTTCAGACAGCAGCAGGAATTGAACCTGGTTCGCTGGTACTGTAAAGTGTTGTGCTAACCACGATGCTACCATGCCGGCTCCTGGGCTACAAGGTTCTACTTTTGCTCCGATTTCTTATGTTCCACATTTCATAAGCTTCTCATTCTGGTTTCTTGAATATCCCTCATTTTTGTAGATGATATCACTGCAGTGAATTGTATCTCAAATAACAATGACTCAGTACAGGAAGGAGACAGAGAGACTAGTAACATGGAGCCATGGCAACAACCTTTGGGGGGGGGTGATGGATACACGTGCTATGTCAATGGTGTTGAGGCTGAGAAGGTTGAGAGCTTCACTTCCTAGCAGTGAACATCACCCTGGTCCAGTCATGGTCAAGAAAACTCACCAATGTCTCTACGAAATTTGATGTGCCCCCATCAACCCTTACCAATTTTTATCAATGCGCCATAGAAAGTCTCCTTTCTGACGGTGCATTGGTCTGGCGACTGTTCGGTAAGTGGCCGCAAGAAACCGCGGAGTGTTGCGGACCCAGCTCAGTACATCACAGAAACCATCCTCTTCTCTATGGACTTCTCGCTGCCTCAGTAAAATCAAAGACCCGCCCACCCTGGAGATTCTTTCTGTCCTATCCTATTCCAAAAGATAGCAGATACAAAAGCCTGAAAGCACACAGCACCAGGCTCCAGGAGAGCTTCTACCCCACCATTATAAGAATATTAAATGGTTCCCTGGTACGATAAGATGGAATCTTGATTTCGTAAACTACTTCTTAATGATCTTGCATTTTATTGTTTACCTGCACTGCGTTTTCTCTGTCGCTGTTACACTTTATTGTTTTACCTTGTTCTACCTCAAAGACATGATCCTTACGAATGTTATGCAAGGCCGGGTTGTCACTGTCTCTCAGTACATGTGACAATAACGCACCAGTTCCAGTTCCAAGTTATTCATTCCACCGGGAGTGTTAGACCCTTCAGCTGCCCAGGCCCAGATGCTCTGAAATTGCCAACCTAGCCTCTCCACCTTCCTTCTGTATGAAATCAATCTCAGCTCCTCATATATCTGTACGCGGTTCAGCGTCCTACACTTTAACATTCCAGTGAGACTCTGTGTGTTCCATTAGGAGCACAATGCAAAAGCAGCTCAGTATTGTTGCTATAAGTTCATTGCCCTTGATCATTGCTCAATCTTAAAATTTTGAGACTTTCTTCATCCACACAGTTTATTACCTAAATTCCTTCCCACATTATGGTCTTTTAACTCCCAAGACTGCAGTGCAACACTTCCAATTTAATATTATGAGTCTAGTGTAATCTCCTCTGCCTCTGCATCTTACTATCCTTCCCAATCACTCAATTCAGTGTCCACGTTTTGACTAATTATATCTCTCTGCTGTCCTCTTGGACATTGTTCTATGTAGAGGCATTAAAGAGGTTTGTATTAAAGCATATATGTGAAAGATTTTCCAATTGGCATACATAAATCAATTTTATTTTTCAAAAGATGGAAGCTGTCAGAGGCACTTGAACCTCCCTTGAAGTAACCCATAACACCATAAGACATGGGAGCTGAATTAGGCCTTTCAGTTCATCGAGTACCCTCCTGCATTCCAACTCCCTCCCAACCCCATTTTCCTACCTTTCCCCCATTACCTTTGATACCCTAACTAATCAAGAACCTGTTAACCTCCGCTTTAAACGTGCCCAAAGCCTTGGCCTCCACAGCCGTCTGTGCCAGTGAATTCCACAGATTCACCACCCTCTGGCTAAAGAAATACCTCCTCACCTCTGTCCTAAAGGGACATCCTTCTGTTCTGAGGCAGTTCTAGACTTCCCCCCACTGTAGGAAACATCCTCTCCACATCCACTCTATCTAGGCCTTTCAACATTTGATAGGGTTCAATGACATCTCCTTTCATTCTTCTAAACCCCAGCGAATACAGGCCCAGAGACATCAAACACTCCTCATACATCAACCCTTTTGTTCCTAGAATCATTCTCGTGAACCTCCTCTGGACCTCTCCATGCTAGCACACCTTTTCTTGGATAAGGGGCCCAAAACTGCTCACGGTACTCCAAATATTATAAAGCCTCGGCATGCATCTTTGCTTTTATATTCTTGTCCTCCTGAAATGAATTCTAACATTGTATTTGCCTTCCTTACCAGTGAGTCAACCTGCAAATTAACCTTTAGGGAACCCTGCACGAGGACTCCCAAGACCCTTTGTATCGCTTATTTTAAATATTTTCTCCCTGCTTAGAAAATAGTCTTAGATAGATAGATAGATAGATACTTTATTCATCCCCATGGGGAAATTCAACTTTTTTTCCAATGTCCCATACACTTGTTGTAGCAAAACTAATTACATACAATACTTAACTCAGTAAAAAAATATGATATGCATCTAAATCACTATCTCAAAAAGCATTAATAATAGCTTTTTAAAAGTTCTTAAGTCCTGGCGGTAGAATTGTAAAGCCTAATGGCATTGGGGAGTATTGACCTCTTCATCCTGTCTGAGGAGCATTGCATCGATAGTAACCTGTCGCTGAAACTGCTTCTCTGTCTCTGGATGGTGCTATGTAGAGGATGTTCAGAGTTATCCATAATTGACCGTAGCCTACTCAGCGCCCTTCGCTCAGCTACCGATGTTAAACTCTCCAGTACTTTGCCCACGACAGAGCCCGCCTTCCTTACCAGCTTATTAAGACGTGAGGCGTCCCTCTTCTTAATGCTTCCTCCCCAACACGCCACCACAAAGAAGAGGGCGCTCTCCACAACTGACCTATAGAACATCTTCAGCATCTCACTACAGACATTGAATGACGCCAACCTTGCCTCTATTCCTTCTACAGAAGTACATGACCACACACTTCCTGACACTATATTCCATCTCCCACTTCTTTGCCCATTCTCCGAATCTGTCTCAGTTCTCCTGCAGAGGTCCTGCTTCCTCAGCATCACCCGCCCCTCCACCTATCATCTGCAAACTGGGAGACTTGCCACAAAGACATCAATTCTGTCATCTAAATCATTAATGAGAAAAGAAGTGGTCCCAACACCGGCCTCTGCAGAACATCACTAGTCACCAGCAGCCAACCAGAAAAGGTCCCCTTTATTCACACTCTACCTCCTGCTAATCAGCCAATCTTCTATCCATGCTAGTATCTTTCCTGTAATGCCATGAGTTCTTATCTGTTAAGCAACCTTGCCACACAAGTCTTCTGAAAATCCAAGTAAACGGCATCCACTGACTCTCATTTGTCTATCCCGCTGGTTATTTTCTCTAAGAATTTCAACAGATTTGACCTTCAGGAAGCCTACTTTATCACGTGTCCCCAGGTACCCCTGAAGCCTGATCCTTAATAATGGACTCCAATATCTTCTCAATCACTGCAACCAGTCTAACTGACCTCTTAATTTCCTTTCTTCTAGCTTTCTCCCTTCTTAAAGAGTGGAGTGACATTTGCAGGTTTCTGGGAAGTTGCTGGGCAAGAGATTATATTGAGGTAGAGGTAGTGCTCCAGAAGCTGTATCTAAGCAGGCCAAAGAAGGAGGTGGAGAGGCTGAGTGAATATAAGAAAGAAAAAGAGATCTTCACTTGGCAGTGTTGCAGCAGCAGCAGCCACAAGGAATAGCTGATGTGTGAGCCACCGTATCAGAATTAGTATTGGGTTTACTATCACTGACACGTTAGTAAAAGGGAGAAATAGATAAAAATATTGTGAAGATGCTTAGGGATGGGAGAGTGCAAGGTGGAACTGGAGCCATGTGGGATAATTCTATGAATCCACAGACTGAGATGGGTTATGAGAACGTGGAGTCGTCTGAATTATTATCCAACTGCGATCACTTGAATTCGAAATTACTTGTTGAGATACAGTGTGGAATAGGCCCTTCTGGCCCTTCAAGGCCACGCCGCCTAGCAGTCCCCCAACTTAATCCTAGGCTAATCACAGGGCAGTTTGTAATGACCAACTAACCCATGTCTTTGGAGGAAACCAGAACACCTGGAGGAAACCCACGCAGGGTCGGAGAACATGCCTCAAACACAACAATGGTGATAATAAACCTGAATCTGAACTCCCTACAGGCAGCAGTGGGGATTGAACCCTGGCCTCCTGTGCTGTAAAGCACTGTGCTAGCCGCTACGCTACCCTGCAGCCCCAGTGACGCAGCTTATAACAAGTTGGACACAAGAAAGCATTTCTTTGCACTGAGTGAGTTTACTGCTTGCAACCCTGTTAGCAGAAACAACAGAGGAATTACAGGTGGGAGATGATATGCGTTTCAAGAGGCCTATGAATTTAATGATGGCAAGCAGAAGCACTGACGTATATATGAGCCATAGAGTGAGATAAGGTTTCTGTCAATTTTCGAATGAACTCACTATCTCTGAGAACAGTCATCTGAGAATTTGGCTACTGCTATTTATCTCTGCCTCTTTCCTCGTTTGTCTGCCACCCCCTCCCCTCGCCTCCCCTATGCCATGAACAAAGGCTTGAGGGATTAGGACAGCAGGGCTTTTTGCTTCTACAATGTTCATAACTTTTTTTTTGTTTTTGTTTTTGTGCATTGTGGTTGAGACAATAACATTGTTTATTCCTTTACAAAATAGATCGATGTTAGAGTGGAACCAGAGTCTGATTTAGAGTCATAAAGTCATTGAGAAGTACAGCACAGAAACAGGCCATTTGACCCATCTAGTACATGCTGAAACTATTTAAACAGCCTATTCCCATCGACCTGTACCGGGACCATGGCCCTCCATACCCCTAAAATCTGAAAGAACAGAATAAAATGAGGCAAAGCACATACTTCACCTTTTTCCTACCTTATGAATCTCTGACAAATTGTGTCTAATTATCTTCATTTCCTGTCTGAGCAGAAATGTAGTGAATAAATTTATAACTATCAAAAAGACATACAAAACAAATTAGATCTACTATTCCAGTCTGAGTTCAAATCAGGTTAATATATGTTAATATATGTAAATGAAAACTTATAAATATTGTATGAAGGAGGGAAAATGGAGTGTACAGTCATGGACACAGAGGTCACAATGACTTTGTATTAAATTAGTTTATGGTGCAGAGGCTGTACTATTAGAGGTTTGAGTATCGGTTTGGCCTTTAGGTCAGACATTTGAACCGCTCAGTAGAATTTTAAGCATTTATTCTCAGCTCCCTCTATTCTGCCTTAATTTTGCTCCGCAACTTCCGCTTCTCCACAAGGCTGGGCGTTTCATTTCACATATCAATCATTCATCTACTGTGAAGTAATGATTTTGAAAAAGCCCATTTGTCTCTCTCAACCTTTTTACCTATTCATCCCCTACCGCTATTACCTTGCCAACTGGTGTCCCGCCTCCCACTCAACTTACTGATCTTCGTGTATGAACGTAGACTGTGGAGAGCAGCGACAGGGAGCATCATAGCCATTCGTGTCTGATCCTGTCTTCGCTGAATGCCTACACTTTCATTTACAGGAGGCATAATTGCATTATAATTGAAAGCAGCAACCCTAGATCTTTCAATCCTAATTTTGTTGTCTTCGTGGAGGCACTGAGCTGATAAATGTGCTTCACACTTATTATTAACACGTGAAGTGTTTGCTTGTTTGTGTTATTTGGAAGCTGTACAATATTTACTGGCGGCAGAACAAAATATATAGATATTGATAATGTATTCTTAAATATATTATCAATACAATCTACTTACAGACTCTGGATGTATTTTCTTTGCTCTTATGCACAATTTTCATTTGGATAAATCTACTCCTTCTGTCTGCCTCATTAATTTAAGTATTTTTAAAAATTAGCTTTTTTTTGTCACACGGTTCGAAATATCAAAACCAACAGTGGTATGCGTCATTCACATCAAATCAAATCAGCGAGGTTTGTGCGGGGCAGCCCACAAATGTCACCACTCTTCTGGAACCAACACAGCGTGCCCGCAGCTCATTAACCCTATCCCATACATCTTTGGAACATAGCAGTGAACCCAAACAATCCCAGGGAGGATGCACAGACTCCCTGCAGACAGCGCTAGAATTGAACCCGGATCACTGACTCCATAACAGCTAAATGCTAGCTGCTACACTACCATGCAATCTTTGATCGAATGAGAACGTGATGCTAAAAGCTGAAATAATTTCGAGAGTTGTGCGTGGCATTTGTCATTTCTTCAGCAAATCACCCGGAAAACTGGCAGTGTTAGATATGGGAAATTTATGCAAGATTTATTCAGATTAGCAGTCATCTTCTCTGAATTATTTATTTCTTCACTACGCATGAGGAATCTACATGAGAGAGATAAAAGTCAACTTCAGAGATTGGCCAGAGGATCCTGTGGTAAATTATCACTAGCTTTTGAACTTGAAAGACTACACTTAGGACCAACAAATAATTAGGAGGGCAATTGGAATTTTTATTGCTAAAGGGGTGGTGTATGAATATGGGGAACTTGTGTTGGAACTGTACAGAGCTTTACCAAAGTCACATTCAGTTTTACAGTCCTATGATCATGAGAATTAAAACAAGAATAGTTACCTTCCCCTAGATATCAAGGATGTTTCTCAGTGCCATTTTCTGTACTATCCCCATATCCATTGATCACTTCAATATCCTGAAGTCTTCTGATCTCTATTTTAAATGAATTCAGTCCCTCTGGGATAGAGAATTCCAACAACTAATCATGCTCTGAATGGAGAAACTTCTCTTCAACTCAGTCCAAAAAGGTTTGCCCCTTATTTTGAAACTGTGATCCTTTGTTTTAGACTTTTCAGTCAGGGGAAGCACCCTTCCTGAACTCATCCTCTCAAGCTTTGAATAATATTGCCAGTTTCAAAAAATCACTTCTTAACTCTAAAGGATCTAAACCTAGACCCCTACATTTCTATGGCAGGGGAGTCTAAGACCAGAGGACACAGAATAGAGGGACATCCTTTTAGAACAGAGATGATGAGGAATTTCTTTTGCCAGAGAGTGGCAAATCTGTGGAATTCATTGCCTCAGGTGGCTGTGGAGGTCAAGTCATTGGGTATATTTAAGGCAAAGGTTGATAAGTTCTTGTTTAGTCAGAGCATGAAGGGATACGGGGGAAGGCAGGAGATTGGGGCTGAGAGGGAATTGGATCAGCCATGATGAAATGGTGAGAAGACTCAATGGGCCAAATGGACTAATTCTGCTCCTATATCTTATGGTCTTACCTTTCTGCACCTTTATACATTTCAGTCAATCTTCCTCCATGGAAAATACTGCATATTCTCTTTCTCCAGACAAGGAAACCAAAGCTATACATAACGTTCCAGACAAAGTTTCACCAAGGCTCTATATAATTCACAGTAAGATATATTATTGTTGTACATAAATCCTCTCCAAATGAAGCCAACATACAACATCCTTTCTAAATATTTACTGCCCCTGCAAATAAACTTTCAGAGTCTTGTATACAAGGACGTTTTGAGCAGCAGTATTTCCAGTGTCACCATGTAATATATTCTCCAGTTGTCTGATTTGTGTGACAAAGTGGATGACTTCACCGTTTTCCACATTATTGTCTAACTGCCTTAGTTTTCCCAGTCATTTAGCTCATCCACGCCCCATTGATGTACCTTACATCTCCTCCATACTCACAGTCCCACCTAGTTTTATATCATCAGCAAACTAGGAAATATGACATTCTGCCCCCTCATTCAACGATCATATTTCCACGTTTTGTCGATAATGCAAACCTGATTTGTGTAGCGATGGACATGATTGCAACAGAGGTGTTTCTGAGAAGATTCACTAGATTAACTCCTGGGTTGGTGGAAACTATTGAGTGGGTTGGGTCTAAGCTCATTAATGTTTCAAAGACTGAGAAGAGATTTTTATTAAAACTTTTAAGATGTTGAGGGTGTTTGACAGAATAAATGCTGAGATGGTGTTCCGTGCTGTACAAGGTGTAGAGCTGGGGGGGACTTCAGGATAAGTTGTAGTTCTCCATTGGAGATGGAATTTCTTCTCTCAGAGGGCAGAGGAGGCTGGGGGTTGTGGGAATGGACAAAAAGGTTAAGGCTAAGATCTGACCAGCCATTTTCCTGTTGAAAAATGGATCAAGTTCCAGAGCTAAATGTGTATTGCTCCCTCATTTTTGTTGTGTGTTACCACTCTTTGGAATCTATTCATAATCATTCAGGGGAAGAAAAAATGTACAACAACCATCTGTTACATCGGAAACTCATCAAAGTTACAAACATATTCCAAATTAAATGGAAAGATCAAAACGTCTATTGACAGACTTTTGAATTAAATGCGAGAAATGGGATGAGTGGCTGAAATGTAAGGGAATTTTCCTTTTCCTTTTTAAATCTTTTTATTAATTTTTAAGCAAACTTAAATGAAACATGAATACAAAGTGTTTGAGAGTACATAATTAATAGATTAAGTAGACATTCAAATATATAATAATCAATATATATAGCCTCCCAAACTCATAGTATATATGAACAAAAGAAATAAAAAGAAAAAAAAACCCAAAAAAAGAGAAGAAAAAACAAACACTAACCAACATGGGCCATTGCATAATGTCAGATATATACAGTAGTGCCAATAACTCCAAACCTCCATCCAAATAATTAAGGATAATAGAAGTGAGGTTTAGGAAAAGACAATTTAAGTCATATGAAAATGTTGAATAAATGGTCTCCAAGTTTCTTCAAATTTAACTGAAGGATCAAAAACTACACTTCTAATTTTTTCTAAGCTCAAACAAAAGATAGTTTGAGAAAACCACTGAAATATAGTTGGAGAATTAATTTCTTTCCAGTTCAATAAAATAGATCTTCTAGCCATTAATGTAACAAATGCAATCATTCGTCGAGATGAGGGGGATAAACGACTATCATCCGCCATTGGTAAACCGAAAATTGCAGTAATAGGATGCGGTTGGAAATTGATATTCAAAACTCTTGAAATAATACTGAAAATATCTTTCCAGTAATTTTGCAAACAAGGGCAAGACCAAAACATATGGGCCAATGAAGCAACATCAGAATGACATCTGTCACAGGTTGGATTAACATGAGAATAAAATCGAGCAAGTTTATCCTTAGACATGTGAGCTCTGTGTACAACCTTAAATTGTATTAGGGCATGTTTAGCACAAATAGAGGACGAATTGACTAATAGTAAAAAATTTTCCCACTGCTCAGTGGATATAAGACAATGAAGTTCTTCTTCCCATTCCTTCTTAATTTTTTCTGATACTTCTGGCTGTATTTTCATGATCATATTATAAATGACAGCTACTAAACCCTTTTGACAAGGATTCAGAGCTAAAATTCTTTCCGTAATGTCCAATGGACATAGTTTCGGAAAAGACTGTAACTCATTATACAAAAAATTTCTAAATAAGGGAATTTTAAAAAGGAGAGGGAAAGAAACTGGGGAATTGTTTAATTAAAATAAAATCTGATAATGACAAATAATTGGCTGTTTGGATACAGTGGGATGACTGACAGGTTCATGTTCCAGTGTTTCCTTCTCAGACCTTACTTTGATAATTTTTATTTTATTTAGGGGTATAGCGGGCCCTTCCAGCCAAAAGAGCCTGCGCTGCCCAATTATACACAGGTGAACAATTAACTTGCTGAACCACTTGTCTTTGGAATGTGGGAGGAAACCAGAGCACTCAGAGGAAACCCCCACAGTCATGAGGAGAACATACAGACCCCTTACAGTCATTGATAGAATCGAACCTGTGTCGCTGGCGCTGTCCTAGCATGATGCTAAAAGCTACACGATTGCATCTGTTTAAGAAATTTAATAAATTGTTAAATATCAATTGCAGGCCACCTCTGGGTAATGAATGCCTGACCTTTAGATAGAAACAAGCTCCGGTAATATTAATTCAAAACCATTGTGTATATTAACGGCTGAAATAGATTCCTGTCTCTTTGGTTTTAGTGATTGTTCTTTCTTTTCAGTCTAAGGTGTTTTTGATGGCATTTATTACAATACTGAGCAGGTATCGTTACCATAGTGACTGATTTTTTTTGACTTGCAGACATCAACTTAAGGACATCTGTGAAAACGGACCCTGTTTATTAACTGTTCTAATATCCATCGGGACTTGTAAGAAACTATTGCATTTGTAATTGTAATTCGTGGTATTCTCAATGTCTATGTGATTTAGAGTCACTGGTTTTATATTTGATCTTCAGGTTATTCACTCGGATGCCTACTACTGTAAAACTGTCCTTGACGACAAGAGCTCCTCCGCCCTCATCATTCTTGGCTTTGTCCTTATGTCTCCACTTATTGTGATCGCTATGGTGACCTACTGTAGCGTGGCACGCCGCCTGCGCCTCTTCTTCTGCTTTGCGTCCTACTCCAGAGCTGTCTACAAAGGGCTGAAGTGGCCAGGGTACGACAGCCCCGGCTGCTGCTGCTGCCGTGGTAAAGAATGGGAGAGCAGTTTGAAAGCTTGGGTCTGAAAGCACTTTAAATGACCGGAACATCTCACAGTCTGTTACTGCTTTCTGTAATAATCTTGTGCTCTGTCTTCTGTCTCTTGCATTGTGGAGTAACTAACAGTAGCATTTTAATATATAAACTCAAAGGTCATTGCTGGAATGTCTCTTGTTTTGAAAAGACAGATCAATATTTTAGCTTGATTCTTTTTAATTCTGTTATACTAAATAGAGAAATATTTATTCCAATCTCTTTAAATGAGAATTGTAACTCAATGCATTTTCAATTACTTTTCCCAGCTTTACCTTTCTCTAATCTATTGAATGGTTTGCACTCCCATTTGCCCTTGTCAATAGCAACATATTAAAAATCTTCCATGGGACTGCATAGAATGCCTGTGTAAACTTGTCATACGTTACCTCTTTGCAGTACCTCTTGTTGGTGGAGGGTTTGACTAGAGTGTACCAAGTTCACATTGACAGCTTAGAACAGTCCCAAGGAAGGCATTTAATACACCTTAGATATTGTGTATAGATATGCCTTGTAAATGTGGAGTATCAACATTATCTAACAGCTGAATGTGGCCAAAGGAATTTACAATAGAAATATTGGAAATGAGGTATGGACATCTGTTTGTCAGGGTCCAGTTATGCTGACGTGATGAACAATTTGATCACGTTGCAAGAATGCTTGTCCTTAGAGAACTATGTGTAACAACAAAGGAGATATGAATCCTGACATGACGAAATTCATTAAACTAAGGGAAAGGAAGGAAAGAAGAGAAAAAATGAAATCAAAGGATGAGATGTGACAAATCGAACAGAAACTTAAAACAGTTAGTGTCAGAATTCACTGACACGTGTGCTTGTCTAATTAATATAATTTCAGAAGAGTCTGTGAATATTTTGATGCTCATTATCAATCTTTGGAAGTGATTACCAACAGCAGGTAACAAAAGCAGGTTGTGACAAGAGGTCGAAAGAGAGTGAATCGTGACCAGAATAAAATGGGGAAATGCACTAGGAAACAGGGCCTCATGTCAAAACAGATATCACAGCCAACAATTCAGATGGAAGGAGAATGCAGGAGAATTGAAGGGTGAAAGCAAAATCAAAGAGAGTTTCATCAAAATCAAGAGCAAGATCAAGCAGACCTTCTTGATATGATGCTTGCTACGTCACCTGAAAAGCAAGCAAAATATTATTCTTTGGGCATTTCTGGGGTTAGAGCACATAGTGAATATTGACTTCAGCAACCAACCTTCAGATCTGTAATACGCATTAAAGACGAAATCTAAAATGCAGCTCTGGACAATGGGCTCTGAAGACACCACAGTTAATTGGAAGACCAGACAACGCTGATTTAAATTCATTATTTGGGTGCCTGTGGTACAGGTGCGAAGGTGGGAGGTGTGAAGTCAATGTGCGATTCAAAGGAAGTATTGTAAATATGGAATTGTCCTGAATTTTCTTTGATCATTAGCACATAAAATGTTATGTAGTGTTGGGTTGAGCAGACTGTCTTCCACTGAAAGGTGTCTCAGTATGATGCCTGCTGTATCTCATTTTGTCGAATAAAGAGGCTGCTTCATGTCTATGCTTCATGGTGAGTTCCTTCACGCTCGGTTATAGGAGGTTAGTGGGAAGCTCTTTTTCCAAACATACAAACTATATGGTGACATGAGAATTTGCTGGATGCCGTTCTAAATGAAGATGACAATGTGCTTAAATGGAAAGAACAATTGCTCATTTCATTAACACAGAGATTTTCATGCACAAAGGACATTAGAATTTTGATTTCATGCTGTATATGTTTGTTAAATAGGATCTTTGCCTGAATACCACCCTCATTAACAAACCCGGCTCCCTGTCAGACGGGAACTGCTACAGGTCAGGAGATAGTGCAAGGGTAAATCTGTGCTTGTAGGGTTTAGATGTGTTGGGTGGGAAAGACTGACAGGTGGTGGGTAAGGAGCGGTTTATGAAATCAGATGCTTGTAGAGGGGGGTTTGAAACTGGTTGGTAATCATCACAAAGAGGATTCCTTGGGATTCAAACTCATTGTTTAGGCCTCCGTAAGTTATTACAATAACAACCGGTTCGCCTTAATTAAATCTCCCCTCAGCCTCTTCTGTCCCAAAAACATGAGACCATAAGACCCAGGAGCAGAATTAGGCCATTCAGCCCATCGAGTCTGCTCCCCATTCTATCATGGCCGATCCCAGATCCCACTCAAACCCACACACCTGCCCTCTCACCATTACCCTTGATGCCCTGACCGATCAGAAAACGATAAACTTCCCAATTAAATATACACACGGACTTGGCCTCCACCTCATCTGTGGCAGAGCATTCCACAGATTTACTACTCTCTGGCTAAAAAAAAACTGTTCTAAAAGGTCGCCCCTCAACTTTGAGGCCATGTCCTCTAGCTCTGGATACCCCCACCACAGAAAACATCACACCCACCCTATCTAGTCCTTTCAACATTCAATAGGTTTCAATGAGATCCCCACGCCTTCTTCTAAATTCCAGAGAGCACAGGCCCAAACAAAAAGCCCTATTTTTTTCTCAGAGCTGGCAGTTCCATCTCTGACAAAATCCTTGTATATCTCTACATCCCATCTCTTGTAATCACCCCCTTCTTATGATATGATGAACAGAGCTATAATCGTGATATTGGTATTAACGTTTTATACAACTGAAGCACAAATTTTATGCTCTTATATCCCTTACTTCAACTAATAAAACAAACCGTTACATATGTGAACCCTGATCATGAACAGTTGAATGTAGATTCTGCAAGTAGTCATGAAGAAAATAAAATATTGGCCTTATTCGTAAAGGGAACAGGCAATGAAAGGAGGGGAATGATGGAGTTATTGTAGGCGTACTCATTACAATAAGGTGAGATGAGATGCATCTGAGCGGTTGAGAGAAGTTGCAATGAATTGTTTCCAAAGTCAAGTCAAGTCAAGTCACTTTTATTGTCATTTAATTGACCGTGACTGCTGGTACAGTACATAGTAAAAATGAGACAACGTTTTTCAGGACCATGGTGTTACATAACACAGTACAAAAACTAGACTGAACTACGTGAAAAAAAAACAACACAGAGAAAGCTACACTAGACTACAGACCTACCCAGGACTGCATAAAGTGCACAAAAACAGTGCAGGCATTACAATAAATAATAAACAGGACAATAGGGCAGTAAGGTGTCAGTCCAGGCTCTGGGTATTGAGGAGTCTGATAGCTTGGGGGAAGAAACTGTTACATAGTCTGGTCGTGAGAGCCCAAATGCTTCGGAGCCTTTTCCCAGACAGCAGGAGGGAAAAAAAGGGTTGA
Source organism: Hemitrygon akajei (assembly GCF_048418815.1). NCBI lineage: Eukaryota > Metazoa > Chordata > Chondrichthyes > Myliobatiformes > Dasyatidae > Hemitrygon > Hemitrygon akajei. The sequence continues at coordinate 24,333,819 of NC_133152.1, read as the reverse complement.
CTTATGAGGAACAAATGAGAAGGCTGGGCTGTTATTTAGAATGAGAGGAGATCTTGCTCAAGTCCACATTTCCCTCATGGGGCAACGGGATTTCTGAATAGGAGCACATCTTTTCTTAGATAAGGGACCCAAAACTGCTCACAGCACTCCAAGTGCAGACAGACTAATGCCTTACAAAGCCTTAGCATTACTCCCTTGCTTTTATATTCTAGTCCTATTAAAATGAATGCTAACATTGCATTTACCTTCCTTACCACAGACTCACCTTGCAAGTTAACCTTTAGGGAAACCTGCACGAGGACTCCCAAGTCCGTTCGCACCTCTAATGCTTGAAATTTCATCCCATTTATAAAACGGTCTATACCTTTATTCCTTCTACCAAAGTGCATGACCATACACTTCCCGGCATGATTTCTTTCCGTCCTCCTTGTAAAAGCTTCTGTTCATCTAACCTAATTGACCAACCTACTTTCAGGGATGACAAATTCTTTAATGTTTTCTGTTTACTGCAGTAAATTTGTCTCATTAAATATGCTGAAGGGACAGAGTAATCATAAAAATTATTCACCCTTGTTCTGTATCCGCACAGATAAGATTTCCGTTGTGTAGGCATGTGGCCAAGTGGTTAAGGCGTTCGTCTAGTTACCTGAAGGTCGCTAGTTCGAGCCTTGGCTGAGGCTTGTGTGTGTGTCTTTGAGCAAGGCACTTAACCACACGTTGCTCTGCGACGACACTGGTGCCAAGCTGTATGGGTCCTAATGCCCTTCTCTTGGACGACATCGGTGGCATGGAGAGGGGAGACTTACAGTCTCCCTGGGCAACTGCCAGTCTTCCATAAAAAACCTTGCCCATGCTTGTGCCCTGGAAACTTTCCAAGGTGCAAATCCATGGTCTATCGAGACTAACAGAGGCCTACACGACACAAGATTTCTGCTTTTTCTATAAGCCCCTACCGTCAAGGAGTATTCCGATATTCTTTGTGCCCCTATTTTGCTTCTACCTTCATCGTCTGATTTCCCAAGGCTTTCTGCAACACTGCGACCTCAGAGTGTGTCCTAAACTTCCATTTCTGGCATATCCAATCCTGGGTGCTGCTTGGTTCAGTGGGCTCCAGGTTTGGGAGTGCCAAGCCTTTTCATTCTTAATAAGTTATTTGCTTTAAAAACTCACTATCTCTTTGAGTGTCTCCCACAAACTCAAGAGTGTGTAATCTTTGACAAGCTGTTCCCTATCCACTTTTCCAAATGATACACAAAAATAATATGGTGGAATTACCATATTCCTCTGACAATTCCTAATTGACCTTTGTTCTTTTCCATGAAGAAGAAGGTGCTATCACCAAAACGCATCTTTTTGATCCCCTTCCACTTACAGTAAAACTGCAGAACGGCACCTCAGACTTTGTTGGCCTTTGGCATATCAAGCTAAAACAAAAGAATCCTGTGGTAACTTTAATGTATGACACAATCCCATTTTGATCAGGATAATTGAAACCTTCAACTTGTCAAAAATGTGACTACAAATACTATTTGTCTTCTGGTCCCCTCTGACATTTTAGCATCTATTGAATACTCCTATCAATGCGACTGCCCCTTTTTTGTTCTTTAGTTCACTCCACGTGACTTGATGATCTCTTCAGCATAGATACTTCAGCGACCTCACAGCTAAAATTGTTCCTTTCATCAACGTTGTGAAACCTCACCTCCCCCTCTTCTTTTTAACCATTCTATTCCCAGGCACACTGAACAGCTATATCTTGCTCTTAAAAGCTACTGCATCAGTGCCATGAGTTCATGCGGCCTTTCATTAGATTAGATAGATACTTTATTGATCCCAAAGGAAATTACAGTGTCACAGTAGCCTTACAAGTGCACAGATACACAAATGTTAGACGAGCAGTAGAAAGAATAAAAAATAATTTACCACAGACAGACTAACAGGAGGGTCATCACTTCCATAGCCACAGGTTGACTCATTATAGAGCCTAATGGCTGAGGGTAAGAATGACCTCATATAACGCTCTTTGGAGCAGCGTATTAGGCTCCTTATAGGACCCCTGCCACTCTGACAAGCTCCCCTGCTCTCAATTTTTCTAACTTTTATTTCTCCTGCCCTCCAAATGTTCTTACCAATTCTTTGCCATCTGTTTCCAGCTTTACGTGTCTTGCATTTTAAAGTTCAAAGTACATTTGTTATCAAAGTATGTATACAGTATACAATCTTGAGGTTCGTCTCCTTACAGGCTGCCACAAAGCAAAGAAACCCCAAAGAGCCCTTAGAAGAAAAAGATTAGCGAGCATCCAATGTGCAGAGAGAAAAAAAAAACATATTGTGCAACCAATAGCATTTAGTAAAAATAGCATTTCGAGCAAAAGTGAAGCCTGGAGCAGGCCTCAGCCTCAGCCTCAGTTCAGCGCACAGCGGAGTAAACATTGCGGGAACAATGGCCTGACCCTCGCTCCTCTGGTCCCAACACCTTGCATTTCCTATCCATCTGACCCGGCGTTTAAATCGTCCAAACATCAACTTGCTCCTTGTTCTGAGACCCGGGCCCTGTCGCATCGATATGCTCTAGGCATGGACCCTATCGCCACATTTCAGCCTGTTCCAAATCCTACACATTCCCCTACAAGCTGGTTTCATCTCTACCCAACGCCATGACTATTTATCATCCTGAATGTAGCAGACTTAGAGTCCCAATAAATGCTGTTGTTTGGGCTTTTGTTGCAGTCGGTATTGTGCCAATGGAACATTACAACTCTGCATTTTTCTATTCAGTCAGAACAATCAAACAAGTGTTTGAAAGATAGCCCAGGGAGAAAATCTCCAGAATTCAATGTTCTGGCAAACATTTATTTCAAAAGAAATGAACCAAATTATCCTGCCCTTCATAACGCACCACAATCTGGACCAATTAACTCAGTAACAATATTAAAGTTCAGATACATTTGACCAGGTTTTAAGTCATCACAAGAACCATGACAGTTGTAAGAACTGCACGGTCAAAAGGCAGCTCCATTCAGCACCTCAGTTAGTCTGGCTGCTGAATTTCAAGCTGCATATTACAAAATAAAAGTTATTTTTATGATGCAAAGTTACTGTCTTCAAATCACTTGGGTGCAGAATACTTTGAAAAGTATTCTGTAAGCCCAGTGCATCAATTCTGATCCCAATTTTCAGCCGATGCATATGTACAGTATGTGAACTAAATGAGAAACACTAATAGAGGAGAGATATATCTGCATCTCTCAGTTTTTACACCCTTATTAATATAGGTTTAAAATCAGTAAATTTATTTCTTGGAAATAAACTTATTTGCCAAAGTTATGATAATATTTGCCTTGCATCCCACAGTCTTGATGCCCTTATTAATACAGGTTTATATTTAATAGGTTTATTCATGTAAAAAGACATATTTACTAAAATGATGATGTTTGCCTTGAATCTCACAGTCTTTATGATCTTATTAATAGGCTTATTTCTCACAAATAAATGTATTTACCAAAATCGTGATGATGCTCGCCTCTAAGTTTACTTATATTTCCTTCTGTTTTGACAATGTATAAAATTTGCAAATTGAACATCATTACGTCTGCGATCTTCAACAACACTGCGACATCTGCGGGATCAATTGTATCAGCCCTGGCTCAGCTGATTGTACTTATGGACAGAATGTCTTGACTCACAGGCCAGGCGCCTCAGTATTAACCTCGAGTGACGTAGCAAGAGAGCGCCGCATGGTCAGGCAAATGTGCTTTTGAATGATGCATGAAATCACATCTCCTCGAGTGACTATCATTGATCTGATAGCGTCATCACGACTTAATGCAAAAGCAAACAGCTAGAAAAGTGAAACAAAAACAGTGAAGCTTTTTATAAATGTTTCTGGTCAATGTCCCAATGTTGGTCAAGTCAATTCCCAATCCTAAACTAAGAAAAAGTTGTAAATTACAAATGACATATGATGTTCATTTGGTAAAATATTATTTAAAATGCTAAACATATTATTCAGCTGAAATATTTTCGTAACTATCTATTCACGTGATAACTTTATCTCTTCCTTCATACTTGCTTCCAGTTTGTCAATGTTAGTGTAATGTATAAAAGCTGCAAATTGTTGAAAGTATTAATATAAAATGTAAAAGGAAGAAATGCGTTTGAACACAGAAATCAAGAGATTGGCACCTCTTTCACGAGAAACTTTAAGATCGGACTGACTGTCATTTTTAATTGCCAGCCACGCATGCAATGAGCGGCTCAGAACCAGATGTTTCTACAGTTCTGATTTATTGTACTCCACTGTAAACCTGTACACTGTCAAACGAAACAACGTTCTTCTGGACCAAGGCACAGAACACAGTACGTATAACTCACACACAATATTACTACAAATAATAAGATATATCCCAGAAGATCGATATTTAGCATAAGGTGTACTTACAACTGAGAAAGCAAACAATATAAAGCTACTGGTGCTTCATACATGATGAGGCCAGGGTGGTGGTAGGGAGTTCAGTGGCCTCACGTCCCGGGGGAAGAAACTGTTTCCCATCCTAACAGTCCTTGGCCTAATGTTATGGTACCTCCTGCCTGCTGGTAGGACTTCAAAGAGTTTGCGGGAAGGATGGGAGGGATCCTTTTCGAGGCTAAGACAATATTTTACCACTCTGTGAATACTGCATTTAAAGAGCTTTTTCAGCTCAATGAACTAACAGGATTGATAAAATATAATTACTGCATTGGCCATTATAGTGGCAATGAATCTGTAGCACTTATCAGTGCAGGAACTAATGTACCGTAAGTCATTAGACTGAAAACATCCATGATCATTGGTGTTGTAACATAACAATCTTGACATCATTCAACACAGGAATAGTATTACAATTAGTTGGAAAGGGATGCTGATAGTGCTGAAACCATTTAGAATTGTTATGACATCAACATAATTTGAACAATTGACAGTTATACTGATGTCTGTCAATACCACTTCCGGTAAAATAAAGGCTTTTAGGTGGTAGTGTTACAATAATAAAACCTATCAACACAGGGATTTTGTTATTTCCTTACTGATGGCAATGAATACTACTTCTAATTCGAAGCCAAACCAAATCACATCAAAGATATTATTGTATAACCACATATTGGGGGGTATTATGGAGACAAATTCTGATCTGGGCCTGCCTCCTGTACAAACAATCTGTCCAAGATATGAAAGGATCGATTAAAATTGTTCCTTGGGGTCTTATTTTTTTTGGTGATACAAGACACTGCTGCAAGTAGCTCACGTGACCAAAGAGATTAAGGAGATCAGAGACTGCAGATCTCTAGAGCTGGAATGGGCCAGAAGATCAGAGGAGAATATAATGAGAGTTAAAAACGTGCCATTGAGTTGCCACTGACTTTGCCTCCACCTGTGGGCCTGGAGTTGGACCTGGTCTGGACCAGACAACTTTGCATGAGGTTCTAATACATTTGTTAGGCTTTTAATTTGTATATTTAGTCAGGGGAGGTTAACAGCTGTGTACGACACAACCCTGGATGGCAAAAGGATGAATTAAAGTGGATCCTACTTGACACAAGTCGCGTGAGGACTGTCACTTACTAACTTGATACACTTGCAATAATTTTGTGCCCCAAATTATGTATTCCATCCCCAGCCCCCTTTAAAATTATAATATTAATACATAGAACTATTCGTGTTAATTTTAATATGGGTGTGTAGCAGAATTGGGAGGTTAAGTCAGGAGCACATGAAGAAGATGGCTTCAACACGTCAGCAAAGTGCTGTTGCGAAGGAGGGACGAGGAAGTGATAGGCAGGTGAGAGGAGGCAAAAGGCCAGAATGGGGAATAGAGGAAGAGGAGAGGCGGAGGGAATAAAATCCCCATGAGGGAAGTGTAGCTGGGAACATATTGTACATCATGTGTAAAGAAGTGAAAACAAATGAACCAAACAAAGTCCCTTCTTCTGTCTGGTCTTCATTGGAACCAAGGATGGAAAGCCAATGCATTGTGCGCAGTGGATCGATCAAATTGGTGCAATGAGTCTAGTTGAAGAAACGAGCTCGGTGTGCCATTGGGAGAAGCAAACTCAATGAGTCATTGTATGCAACAGAGTTTAAATGCCAAACTAAAATAGATGGATCTGTGCAACCAAATTTAAATTTAATGACCTGGAAATTCAATAGTATCTAGCTTGGTTGGAGTGAATCATGCTGCAGGTGAATCAGTAAATTTTATTTTTAATTGCTTTTTTTGTTGTTTTGACTTTATGAGATTTAAATGCTTTCGATCTGAGACGGTTATTTATTTTTGAAGGTTACTACCATGTGGTATTATTTCAAGAAATGTGCTTTGTATTGACTATTAATGGAAAAATAATCAGGAATGTAACAGTCAGAAACATTTTTCTGTTAAATTCAGCATGGAAAATTGATTACATTTTTGGATATCTGAAAAGTAGAATCATAACAATGGTTCTTGAAAATGATTTGGATCTAATAAAGACAACAAGGAATCAGTGGGACAGAAACCCAGCAGTGATATCTGGGGTTTTCAAATGGTTTGAGTGGTTCCATTTTAATATCAGAGAATGTTTATAGTGTACAACCTGAAATTCTTACTCTTCACGGGCATCCACGAAAACAGGAAGAGAACCTCAAAGAACGAACAACAGGAAAACGTTAGCCCCTCCTCCCCCTCCCACGCATAAGCAGCGGCAAAGCATCAACTTCCACCCCTCCCCACCACCCATTCAGCTGAAAGCACCAGAGCCCAGCACCCACCAAGCAACAGCAAGGCCCCCAACGAGAGACCGTGATCTGCAGTCATCAAAAACTATCGCTTACCCAGCAATTGGACAGGCCACAGCCTCTCTCTCGCTAACAATGGAGAGAGCGGTGTCATCCATTCCACAGCAAAATATCAGTATTAATATTAACTACCAATGTCACCTTACAGATTAGTTTCATTTGTCACATGTGTTTCGAAACATGCAGTGAATTGCATCGTTTTGCGTCAATGACCAACACAGTCTGAGCTCCGCCAAGTGGAGTCTGCAAGTGTCACCACACTTCCTGCACCGTATAGTAGGCCTGTATCTCACCAACTCTAATTATAGATCCTTGGACCGTGGGAGAAACCAGAACACCCAGAGAAAACCCACAAACTCGAGGGAGAACAGAAAAAAACAGCATCAATTACAGTCCCTTGCAGAAAAATATTTCCAAACTTCACAATAAATAAATTAACAGATGCTCAATACATCGTCCCACAGTAAATAACCAAATAACAACCGGGATTTATGCTTTAACTTTAACAAAATGAGCAGGGCAAAACTATGAGCGCAGTAGGACAAAATATTGAGGCAATTTCAAAGAACGATGGAGGAAATGCAGAAACTGGGAGAACATGCAAACTCCACACAGACGGTCCCAAAGGTCAGCATGGAACATCCTCTGGCACTGTGAGGCAGCTCTCTACCAGTTGTACCATTGTGCCATTCTGGGGCTTCCCTGCAATTTTAGCAGAATAATGCCAAGTATGCACTCGCTATCTATTAAATTGTTTCTGGTTCTGGGATTCATTTGCCAGATGTCTTGCAACCACTTGGATTTTAATTACCTTCCCATTCTGTCTCCTTAGGTATAATTAGTCATGGTGAAAGTATTATTAATCATTAACATTGATGCTGAAATACATCCCAGAATGCTCTGGGGCTCATCATCAGTGATGTAACCTGGATTACTGGGTGCTTCAATATCAGACGCTCTCGCCCGGGTGACCCAGCCAGGGTTGATCAGGCCCTGGCTTGTGTTCCAGCAGCATAGGTCCATGGGCCACACCTCTTGATCCATGACCATCTGGAGGCTTGCTCGCAGCCCCCATAATGCCCAGGAGAGAGAAGGCTCTGCGCAGTGAGCAGCCACCCCACCTCTGTAGGCCCACATCGTGCCCTCCACCCCTGTCTCTGGCACTGCTCTACCAGCTCCCGGTATTTGGCCTTCTTACGCTCAAACACCTCCTCAATCCGGTCTCCCCCAAGGAACTGTTGGCTCTACCGTGACCACCCGGTCGGAGGTTTCATGTCAGGCCTCAGGGGTGACGATGCGATGAAGTCAGGGAACTTTAAGCAATGCTAAATACACAAATTAAAATGAATTACTTGGAAATTGAATGAGGGAAGATCTGTCAATGGTACTGAGCTCTGTATACAGGTGACCCAAAACCCAGGAGGACATCTGGTTCAAAATCGTCAAAAGTGCAAGTACAAGCGTCAAAAGTCCAGCCAACAAGTCATTTTAAAGCTACACGGTCTTTGGACATGTGCTTCCATGAAAATATAAATTGCTTTTAGAGAGGAGTTACCTGCACTTTTTTTAATGTGGACTCATCAGGCCGAACTGACAGCCACTATCCATTCTGAACAGCGTCCTGAATTACTGCATCCTGCAGAGGCACAATGATCTGTTTAATGGGCTGCTCGTCTCTGTGAGTAGAAGACAATACATAGAACTAGGACTCATACTACAGCGAAGAATAGCCTTGGAAATAAAAGGCCCAGAAGGCGACTCAGCTTGGCAAAATTAAACAGAATACTGTACGTTGCTAACGTGGGTTATTTAAACGAAGCAATTAAAATCACATCAGCGATTTGGACTTTGGATGACTGAAGTGAACCCAAAGTGGTGCAGGAAAAGTTGTGGGTGTGTGTATCTGAGTAATATTGATCGTCTGTGCATAAATCACCTGGAAAAACGAATCTAAAATCAATGCACATTTTAATGAAAGATAATACTTTTTAAATCAACCTCTCGGGATCTGACCATCATTAGCAAGGCCAGCATTTATCGCCCATCCCTAGGTGTTGCTGAGCTGCGGCAGTCCCTCTGGCAAAGGTACTCCCACAATGCCGTTGGACAGGAAGTTCCAGGATTTATAATTGCTCTAAATGGAGCAGGGCGGCCGTAAGGAATTTGTACACTCTCCCGGAGATTGGGTGGGTTTCCTTCTGGTGTTCCAGTTTCCTCCCACATTCCAAAGATATACCGAAACTCAGCATAAACAAGGAGGAGTGCACAGCCTCCCAAAGACAACTTCAAAGGCTCCAAGGTTGTACATGGAGCTTTGAAAAATAGAGGGCTATGGGTAACCCGAGGTAATTTCTAAAGTAAGTACATGTTCGGCAAGGCATTGTGGGCCGAAGGGCCTGTATTGTGCTGTAATTTTTCTATGTTTTTGTGTTCATTTTATTATCAAAGTACATATGCAGATTTTGTACGTATGAGATTTGTCTTCTCCAGATAGCCATGAAATACAGAAAACCACAGTCGTAGTCGAAAGAAGGACAATAAACCCTGCCACATAGTAATAAAAAGAAACAAGAACTCTCAAACCTCAAACTCCACCCTCCCCATCCCTCTCTCATCCAAATTGCAAGATTGAATGGACGAGAACATGAGAAAAACATAGAACTGGAAGAGGTCAACATGAACTACAGTCCAATCCATAAATCTCAGAATTTCAATAGCATCTCTGAGAGCATCGGGACCCAGCAGCCCCCCCCAAGGGCAGCAGCATGAACCGGTGGCCCCTCTGAGGGCAGCGACACGAACTGGCACCAAGGGCAGCAAAGTTCAAAGTACATTTTTATTATAAAAGTATGTATAAATTATACAACCTTGAGATTCTTCTACTTACAGGCAGCCACAAAACAAGAAACCTGAAAAACCCCATTTTTAAAAAGACCAATGCCCAGTGCACAGAGGGAGAAGGATAAAAAGACAAATCAAATCAAATCACGCAAACATCAGCATTCAGAACGGAATTGACTCCATAAACCTGAATCCGGGAGCAGCCCGAGTCGGCCCATAGTCGCAATCTCAGGCCACCGCTCAGGGGCAAATCGCCAGAGGAAAACATCGCGGAGCAGAACTGCTCGACCCTCACCTCTGGTCCCAATATCTTGCCTTTTCCATCTGCCCCGGTGCTTAAATTGTCCAAACATTGGGTCGTCCCCCAAAATCAGTCCCAAACACCTGCCCTGCCACAACGATACGCTCTGGGCCTTTCTAAATCTGTGTGGTGCTTAGATGGATCAATCCATTCATCACTAAGGATTTCCTCCCCCATTTGCTGAATAGATCTGTGGAAATACTCAGGAAGCTCATTACCTCAAAACCCACAGAAATTGAGTGGCTAGCTGAAAAAGGAAGCAGACTAAATATTATGTAAACAGCTCCATAGCTATCCGAGACACCAAGACACTGGGAAACATCCAGGGGATGATGAACAGAGATTTCATGATCTTCCCCAAACCCAGACCTCTTCCCAGTAATCTGCTGATAAGGTAACCAGACAACTGAAGAACGGTCCGAATTGGAAATCAAGTGCTGTTGCCTTCGGAAGTTGCAACCAAGTATGATTTGTTACATGAGAGGTACTTGGCGTGTGGAAATAAATGATGACGATTGGGTCTCAATCAGGTTCTTGATGACAGAACAAAATGAAATGTTGAAAGTGGCTCAAGTGTGTAAGGAAACATTTAAATCTAGCCATTGAGATTCCTAAAGAACCAACCATTTTGTGGAACAATCAGGTGGGTCAAGTACACTTGTAATCATCATAGAATTAACATTGAGGTAAAAGGACCATGGTAGATGTGTCACAGAATGGTACAAACGAATGGTAGAATGGTATGATGATTTTCAGTAGACACATGCCTATGAAAACCATCAAGTAACTATGTATACTAACCCTATTTACCATCCCATTTTAGATTTCTCTTGAGTTAATCATGAAATTGGGAGATATTTTTAATCCAGTTACAGGACTGTAGACATTACTGGTAAGTCCAGACTCAAGGGATTCTGCAGATGCTGGAAATCCAGAGCAAGACACACAGAAGTGCTGGAGGAATTCAGCAGGTCAGGCAGCTTCTACGGAGGGGAATAAAAAGTAGACGTTTCGGGCCAAGACCCTTCATCAGGACTGGTAAGTCCAGCTCACATCGATCTGCCCATTACGCCCTCCTGAGTCAGAATCAGATTTAATATCACCGGCATATCTCGTGAAATTTGTTAACATCACGGCAGCAGTACAGTGAAGTACGTGATAAGTAAATGAAGAGAAGAAGAAAGAGTTACATTAAGCAGGTGTATGTCTATTAAATAGTTAAGTTAAAATAAGTAGAGCAAAATAGCAGAAATAAAAAAGTAGTGAGGTGGAGTTCGTGAGTTCAATGTCCATCCCACTCCAATGAGTCCTGAAGAAGTTCTCATAGTTCTGTTGGGTGGGGAGTTCTGCTACACAGCACTATCAATAGACAGAAATACAGCCTCAAATTACGACAGAGTTGGATATGACAATCTTTCAGATCCCAGCAGTTCCATGAACCACTCAGATTGAATTGAATTGACTTTATTTCTTACATCCTTCACATACAAAGGGTGATTGATAAGTTTGTGGCCTAAAGTAGAAGGAGTCAGTTTTAGAAACCCTAGCACATTTATTTTTCAACATAGTCCCCTCCTACATTTACACACTTAGTCCAGCGGTTGTGGAACATATGGATCTTGGACCTCCAGAAGGTGTCCACAGCACGGGTGATTGATAAGTTCATGGCCTAAGGTAGAAGGAGACAGCTCTCGTTACATGCACATGCAGGTCAACTCTTTGAGTGATTATGCAGAAAGTTTGAAGTTAATAACTCATCTCCTTCCACCTCAGGCCACAAACTTATCAATCACCCCTGATGAGTTATTAACTTCAAACTTCTGCACGGTGTTTCTCCTTGCATAGTCAGTAATGCCCTCGATGCCTGGCCACGTATGCTGGGGGTCGTTATCAGACAGGTGTTCCTGAAGTTTTTGTGCATAGGTGTCTTTTAATGCCTAAGATGAGGCTCCTCCTGGCTACTCTGACAGCAATTCTGTCACTGGATTTGAAGCAGCATCCCAGGCCTTTAGTAGGGAGCACACCTCTGTGTTCAGCCACGGCTTCTACTCGGACTGTCAGGTGCCGTCTTTGAGGTACCAAAATTGTCTACACACTCACAGATGGAGCCGATGGCAGATGAGACATCTTTCTCGAGGTCTGTGCCTGCTCCTCTTGAGGTGGCCTCCTTGAACATCTGTCCGTTCGAGACAGTCCTGAAGCGTAGAGATTGCCGCATTAGGCCAAGCAGTGATGGTCCTCTTGACTGGTTCCTCCAGTTTCAGCTTCGGCTGGGTTTAACACTATGGAGATATGGTCAGAGAGACCAAGGTGGTTTTGTAAGTACTGTGTCTGTTTGCATTAACGTGGTCCAGTCTGCTTGTTCCCCTAGTGGCCATGGTGACAAGTTGGTGGAATTTGGGTAAAGTGCCCTGCAGGTTAACATGATTGAAGTCTCCTGCAATTATGAAGAGACCATCCGGATATTTGATTTGTTGACAGCTGAAGATATTGTAAAGCTCTCCCAGTACAATCCTGCTTGGGGGGTGGGGGGGGGGGGTTGCAGACAGCAGTGATGATTACAACTGTAAATTCCCTGAGCAGCTAATGCAGCCAGAATTTAGTCATAAGATGCTCAGCTTTAACTGCAAGCAAATTTGAGCACCAACCTTTGTTAATGTGCACATAGATTCCACCTCCTTTGGATTTCCCAGACACTGAGTCCTGCTCGCACGAACACAGCCATCTTGTCAAGTTGAAATTCAGAGTTGGTGAGAACCAGAATGAAGCAGGTTCGGGTCCCTTATCAAAGAAAAGATGTGCTGGAGACGGTCCAGAGTGGTTCATGAGAAGGATCTCGGGAATGAAAGGGTTAACATTTGTTAGCTTTGGGCCTGTATTCACTGAGGGGGAGGATCTCACTGAAACCCATGGTATATTGAGAGGCCCAGGTGTCGTGGACATGGAGAGACCATTTCCTGTAGCGAAAGAGGGCACAACTTCAGAATAGAACAACGTCCCATAAGAACAGAGATAAGGAGGAATTTCTTTAGAGGGTGGCGAATCTGTGAAGTTTGTTGCCACAGTCAGCTGGGGAAGCCAAGTCATTTGGGTATACGTAAAATCGAGGCTGATAGGTTCTTGAATAATAAGGACGTCAAAAGTTACCAGGAAAAGGCAGGAGAATAGGGTTGAGAGGGATAATAAATCAGCCATGATGGAATGGCAGAGCAGACTTGATGGGCCAAATGGCCTAATTCTGCTCCTCTGTCTTATGGTTTTATGGACGCGCTAAAGAAATTGCGGGTCTTTACGTGAAACTCATCACAGGTCAATTTAATACTGAACCTTGAAATGTGTGTCCTATAAAGCCAGAAGCAATTAAACCCAAACTCACCAGCAAGTCAGGGATAACCAACCTGAACACAACATGATATGGAGCCAGCGGTCGACCTGAATATTAACGATTCGCAGCCTATCAAAGCGTCAAAATGCTCCTCCGACACCGAAGCCAGCGTACAACAGAGACCGGCAGCGCTAATCAATGTTGCATTCATCTCTCCCAGCCGAAACGATGGTGAAGATAGCCCTGTTTTCCGACTGGTTGAGAGGAAGTGGAAAGAACGCAGAGATACTTGTAAGCAATCAGCATGATGTCAGAGCGTGCCAGTTAACTTTGTGCTGTGAAGAGTCTGTCCTGTTCCACAGAGTATTCAATCTATGAAAAGATCTTACAAGAAATATGTGCAGTGATATTTTGTAATGAAAGAAGAAAATGCCTGGCACTCAATATATTCTAAAGTTTTTGAAAGTTTGGTAGTTAAACTTGGGCTGAATGCGAGCACATCACATCACTGAAAATAGGTACCCATTAGCTCATAAGAGAAACCTGTTGATGGAAGTAATCAAGTCCTGTACAATGAAAACGAATTTGAGAAAAGATTCAAAGTGTACAGGAGTGCATAATTCCTCAGCATTTTTCTCTATTCTATTAAAAGAGTGGCCCAATTTATTTTGGGTTACCAGCCCCTCGGCTCCCAGACACCATCTCCCTTTCTGGCGATGATATAAAAAATATAAAGAGTTTTGATTTACGGAGCACAGTGAGAGAAAATAGGAACAGCAAATTCAAAGCAGTGAAAAATAAATGCAGTTATCATTCAAATCTATTTACAGCCACAAATAAAATTATTCCCTTATTTAATCACAGTAAAAACAATTTTTGAGCATACATACTTTTCACTGCTTCATTGCTTTTTCACAGTGAGATGCTGGATGAGCTTGTGTTGTGACATTGGCTTCTCAACGTCAGGCTGAACGTCACACAGAAGGCGTCTCAGATCCCTACATTCAGTAATTTGTACCCTGTTTCGTTGCTTTGAAAGAAGTTGGGTGACTAAATATGACGTTGGAAAGGCAATAAAGAACCTCTTGACCTTTTTCCACTGTGCGGGACAGAAATCAGATTTCTTTCTGTAACCAAAAGTCTTGATATATTTTCTTGAACCTCAGCTTCAGCTCAATGTCTTTTTGTAGTGAGATCAGTTCTTCCTTCATCCTTCCTGTTAATTCCTCATTGCAAGTACTTGGATTTATGAACCAATCTGGAGTGTGGATCACGAGTAGATCCTGAAGTCTTTCTGACATGTCCTTATGCAGCTCTCCCAGGCAGGCACAATATTCTTGAAGATCATCATCTGGTAGTCTTCCTTTCTCTTCCAATTCAGAAGGCTCAGAGACTGGAAAAAGTCGCACGGCCAGTGCTGTACTTAAATAGGGTTAGCTTGGACAGAAGTTTGGAGACACGCACAAGATGCTGGAGGAACTCAGCAAGTCAGGCTGCATCTATGGAAATGAATAAACACTCAACTTTTCAGGCCCAGCACCTTCATTAGGGCTGGAAAGGAAGGGGGGAGGGATACCGAATAAGAGGTGTGGAGGGCTATGATCTGGGTGCAGGTCGATAAGATTAGGCAGTTTAAATGGTTCAGCATGGACTAGATGGACCAAAGGGCCTCCTTCTGTGCAGTACTTATCCTGGACTCTATCACTACTACCCAATCTCTCACCATTTAACAAGTACTCTGCCATTCTGCTTTGCACAACACATTGAATTACCTCAAAGCTTTCAACTTTATATTCGGCCATGAGTTTAAACTTGTTCAAATTGTTCATAACCCCTTGAAGCCTTTTTACATTTTCCTTACGTGACACAACCATACACAGCTAAATGAAACATCGTCCCTCTAGGGCCAAGGGGCAAAACACAGTTAATATAGTCACAGGCAGCACATGGAGTTTCGATCCAGCGCATGCGGTCACAAAATGAACTTAGCACAAGAGCCCAAGTAGCATGGCCTGACATACCCGTTTTGAACTTCCTGTGGCATGAGTGATAATAGAGGAAAGAGCTGACTAAGTCATGCTCCAGTGGAATCATTAACAAGCACAGCCACACTGAGGCAAAACACTGATTCATTCTGAGGCGAAGGTGGTGAGATCTAAGTTCGATGGATTATGAGTCAGCTGTATTCTGCACTAATTGTTTGCACAGTCATGTTCAGTGGAGAACATCACTGTGAAATCCGGAGATGATAAAATGCAACAAACTCTGTTCCCTTAAAGAATCAATTGATACTTTTGATGGAGAACCTTTGAGATAGTTCCTGAATCCTTCCGATTTCAAAGGGTTGACTCTTTAATCGATAATTGTACTGTGGTGCTGACCCAACTCAACCTTTTGTGATTTTTAATTGTTTTTTCATAACGATGGTCTGATATCTCAAGACCCTGGGTTTAATGGACATTCTTGGGTTTGTCCTATATTCTTCATCTCTGTCCCCGGATGGTCTTAAATCAGATTGCAATACTTCCATGCTTGCAGGAATGGTTTGGCTTTTAGCTGCTCTCTGGCAAATCATTAGATTGGGGGTCATCCTGGGAAAACCATTAGTATTTCCATTGACTTGTGGGGGTGGGGGGGGAAGGAGGGAATTTCTAGAATGCTGACGAGTTGGCGTTTTGGAGCAACTCGTAGTTGAGCTCACTAGCAGATCAGCTATTCTGGATTGGGTGTTGTGCAATGAACCCAAAGGTGGAGGGGAAGGTAGTTTTGAGGAGGTAGAGAGACTACAGACAGATTAGGAGAATGGGTAAAGAAGTGCAGATGGTACACACAGGAAGTGTGTGGTCACGCACTTTGGTAGAAGGAATGAAAGGGTTGACTCTTCTCTAAATGGAGAGAAAATACAAAAACTGAGGTGCAAAGGGAATTGGGAGTCCTTGTACAGGACTCACTAAAGGTTAATTTGCAGGTTTGGTCTATGATGATGAAGACAAATGCAACGTTAGCATTCATTTCAAGAGGACTAGAATATAAAAGCAAGGATGTAATGTTGAGACTTTATAAAGCACTGGTGAGGCCTACTTGGAGTATTGTGAGCAGCTTTGGGCCCTTTGTTTGTTAGAAAGGATGAACTGAAACTGAAGAGGGTTTAAAGGAAGTTCAGGAAAATGATTCCAGGATTGAACAGCTTGTAATATGAAAAAAGTTTCTGGCTCTGGGCCTGTATTCACTAGAATTCAGAAGAATGAGGAGTGTCCTCAGTGAAACCTATTAAATGGTGAAAGGCCTCGGTAGAGTGGATGTGGAGAGGATGTTTCCTGTAGTGGGAGAGTCTAGGACCAGAGACCACAGCCTCAGAATAGAGGTGCGTCCTTTTAGAACAGAGATGAGGAGGAATTTCTTTGGCCAGAGAGTGGTGAATCTGTAGAATTCTTTGCCACAGTAGCTGTGGAGGCCAAGTCTTTATGTATATTTAACTCAGAGGTTGATAGATTCTTTATTGGTCAGGGCATGAAGGGGTACTGGGAGAAGGCAGGATACTGGGGCTGAGGGGAACATTGGATCAGCCATGGTGAAATGGCAGAGCAGACACAATGGGCCAATCGACCTAATTCTGCTCCTATATCTTTTGGTATTATTGTCTTGTTTACCTGTATCTGACCAATGATATTACGGAATTCCTTATCAAGATTCTCTTCATTCTCAAGGTGTATCTAACCTTCTCGAGGTCAATAGAACAGCATTAGCTACCTCTCACCATGTTATATTCAGGTGGGAGGAAGAACGTTCCACTTGGTTGTCTGATCAACATTAATTCATCATGACACAAGGAGCTCCACTCCAACCTGATGGCATGAATGTCGATGTCTCCTTCTGGTAAACAATTCTCCCCCCTCCTCCTCCTCCATTCCTCACTCAGACCTTTTGTCTCTTCTCACTTGCCTATTACTTACCCCTGGGTCCACTATACCTTCCCTTTCTCCTATGGTCCACTCTCCTCTCCCATCTCCTTCTTCTCCAGCCCTTGACCTTTCCCAACCACCTGGATTCACCCATCACCTTCCAGCTAGCCTCCTCCCCCCTCCCCCCCCCACCTTTTTATTCTGGCATCTTCCCCCCTTTCCTTCTTAGTTCTGAAAATGGGTCTTGGCCCAAAATGTCAACTACCTATTCATTTCCATAGATGCTGCCTGACCTGCTGAGTTCCTCCAGCTTTTTGTGCGTGTTTCATTGGATTTCCAACATTTGAGGAATTTCTTGTGTTTATACACTGTTCCTATTGCTGTTTCATGCACTCGCAATCAAAGTTCTTCAGAGGGAACCTTTAAAATACTGTAAACCTTTAGGTTTCAAAAGTTAAAAATTCTAAGTAAATTTATTAACAAAGTTCATACAAGCCCCCTTATACTACCCTGAGATTCATTTTCTTGCTGGTATACAAAGAAACACAGTAGAATTACAAGGAGCTTAGTAAAATAGAGGGCTATAGGTAAGCCTAGTAAGCCTAAGGTAGGGACATGTTTGGCACAACTTTGTGGGCCGAAGGGCCTGTACTGTGCTGTAGGTTTTCTATGTTTCTATGTTTAGAATTAATGAAAATCTCATACAAAGATGAACTAACAGGCAATGTGCAATTGACAACAAATTGTGCAAAAGCAAAGAAGAATAACAAAACAATAACAATAAATAAATAATATTGAGGACATGAGTTGCAGAGTTCTTGAAAGTGAGTCCCTAGGTTGTGTCATCGGTTCAGTGTTGGAACGAGTGAAGTTATCCACCCTGGTTGAGGAGCCTGATGGTTGAGAGGTAATAACTGTTCTTGAGCCAAAGGGCAGTGAGAGCAGGGAACTCACTACCTCAGGAGTGAGGTGAATCGGAAAGGAAAATGGACACACATGACTAGTGAAAAGGGTTATGCTAACAAGCTTAGGTGAGGAACGACAGAAGAAGGTTCAAGTGGAGAATAAACAATGGCCTAAATGGTCCGAAATGCTCTCCATATCCAATTTGCTCTGCTGTGAATGCCTGCAAGGAAATGAATCTCCGGGTCGTATATGTACTTTGATAATAAATTTACTTAGAACTTTGAACTCAAACTTTCAACCCTGTGTTACATTTTTTCACAACTTTTCTGTAAACATATACACAGGACTTAATATAACAACTAATTTCCTTCATCCCTGGTAACAAATGGGTGAAGCTACATTTCATTTCTTTCCACTGCTTCCGTGCTCTTCCCATGACAATAATATCACATCCTGTGCAGAGACAAGGAACAGAACAAATGGCTTTAATAACAGTTAGATGTGTCTACTGTGATCCGAAATTTTTCCTTAAAGTTAATATCTGCAGAGAAAGTTCAGCACTCCAAAGCAGAGGAAACCGATAGATTTACATAATCTTGATTTTATTAAATTTGGTGAAACTTTCAAGAAACACTGCCAACCTCCCAACCAAGAAATGAGTCGTTCTGTACTCAGTGATACTTAAGCTGTGTGTTCTCCGTTCTTGCTTTAAGTTTCTTTCCGTGGTAGCCTCGTGATTACACACTGGCAGCTCACCCAGGTTAAATTAACTGCTGTGCTATTGACTTCCACCCCTTCTTCATGCCTTCTGATGTGCGACCTTTATCCATATATCTATTAACTTAACTTTATATTTTGAACGTTTTCTTTGCTGGTCTTCAAACTCCATCCAACAGGAGCTACAACTTATGTGCGTCGCACAGCTGCACCCATTGAATTTCACTTCTCCGTGGCCCTTTCTACTATCGGTCTCCATCGCCTTCAGGCTTTCAGTTCAGAAACGTACCTTGTTTATTCATTGCTCTTTTAGACTCACTGTATCTTACTTCTGTAAGCCCTTTAACACACCTTATAATAAATGACTTTGAGCTTTCCTGTCTTCCTTGCCACTCTGCCAGAAATTTCTTGCCACCTATGTTGTATCCGCTGGAATGTCTTCATTGAACCATTATTTTAATTTTTAAAAACATACAGAAAAGTTTTTGACAACTTCAGGCAACTTTCCTATTTGTTCCAATACCCTTCCAATCTCTCTCACCTTGCCTCATCCCTGCACTATCTCTCCATCTATCCTTTTCTTACACTTTCACAGTTACTCGTCCTTTCTCCCCCATGTGAAGTGTCAGAGAATGCTTCATTTTATTTCCTCTGACAGATTCCTCTGGTACTTAGCTCTAAAACGACCACAACCCTCCTTATCACAAAGAATCTCAAGAACAGGTTCTCAGTTTCCACTTTACAGTGAGTTAATCTCAGCCTCAGTCAACCTGTTCACTTCAATACAGAGAATGAATTGCCAGATTTTCTAAGGCTGACAAACTTTTCACCAGGGATAAAAAGCATTTTTAAGTTTACTCAGTTCTAATTGCTTATACTGGAGCTGCTCTTTGATCTCTTAAACGTGCCGCTTAACACATAAGATGCAATCATGCATCGCACAATTAAAATGCCCCTTTGAGAGGACAGCAGTTGTTAATTCCCAGTTTGAAAAGATACTTATATTGTGCGGAATGGAGGCGTGCTATGATCTGACTGATAGCAATGCCACTGCTGGGAACTGGCAAATGTGAGGGGGGGGGGGGGGGTAAGTGGGAACCTAGAAGCAAGGCTGGTTGGAGATAAAGGTTAGGGACAGTGACGCATCCAGCTGTCAGGAACAGACGTACAGGGAGGGAAGAGGTGAAGAGGGAGAGGCTGAGAGGTTGTGGATGCTGCAGACAGCATTCATATTAGTTGCCTAATGGAAGCAGATACGCTGATCATTGGAAGCCTCAGTTTGGATCTCAAGTGATCAGCTATGTAAGAGCTGTTCCCTTAATCAGAGGCTTTACGTAACTTGATACACAGAATGTAGACGTGGCAGTGAAAATCTCAAATTATACGTCATTCTTCACCCCACTTGCGTGGAAACCATAGAAAGGGTGCAGAGGAGATTTACAAGGATGTTGCCTGGATTGGGGAGCATGCCTTATGAGAATAGGTTGAGTGAACTCGGGCTTTTCTCCTTGGAGCGACAGAGGATGAGAGGTGACCTGATAGAGGTGTATAAGTTGATGAGAGGCATTGATCGTGTGGATAGTCAGAGGCTTTTTCCCAGGGCTGAAATAGCTAACATGAAAGGGCACAGTTTAAAGGTGCATGGAAGCAGGTACAGAGGAGATGTCAGGGGTAAGTTTTTTACACAGAGAGTGGTGAGTGCGTGGAATGGGCTGCCAGTGATGGTGGTGGAGGTCGAAACGATCGGGTCTTTTAAGAGACTCCTGGATAGGTATATGGAGCTTCGGAAAATAGAGGAATATGGGTAAGCCTAGTAATTTCCAAGGTAGGGACATGTTCGGCACAACTTTGTGGGTAGAAGGGCCTGTACTGTGCTGTAGGTTCTCTATGTTTCTATAAAGCATCATGTATATTAATCATATGATGCAGTTAAACCTTTTTTGTCCTTTTCAGAATTTTTTAAGAATAATTATCAGACCATCATAAGGACTTTGACAGGATAAATAAATAGTTGATGTTTCTTCTGACTGAGACTCCAGGCTAAGTGTTGAAGTGATGAGAACAGAGATAAAATTAAGAGATGGGGGTCATCGGATAGGGAGATGCAGATGATACAAAGGTAGGTGGGGGGGCATTAGTGTTGAGGGTGTGAGGGGACTGCAGAAAGGATAGGACAGATTAGAAGAATAGGCAAAGAAGTGGCAGATGGAATACATGGAAAGGTGCATAGTCAGGCACTTTGGTAGAAGGAATAAAGGTATGGACTATTTTCAAAGCAGGGAGTAAATTCAGAAATCAGAGCTGTAAAGGCATTTGGGAGTCCTAATGCAGGATACCTGAAAGGTTAACTTGTAGATTGAGTCAGCTATAAAGAAGGCAAATCGTTAACATTCACTTTGAGAATATAAAATCAAGGGTGTAATGCTGAGGCTTTATAAGGCACTGATTAGACAACAGTTTAGGACCAGATTTGGGCCCCTTATCTAAGGAAGGATGCACTGACATTGGAGAAGGTCCAGAGGGTCCATTGGAGAAGGTCCAGAGGGTCCATTGGAGAAGGCCCAGAAGATCCATTGGAGGCCCAGAGGGTCCATTGGAGAAGGCCCAGAGGGTCCAGTGGAGGCCCAGAGGGTCCATTGGAGAAGGCCCAGAGGATCCATTGGAGGCCCAGAGGGTCCATTGGAGAAGGCCCAGAGGGTCCATTGGAGAAGGCCCAGAAGGTCCATTGGAGGCCCAGAGGGTCCATTGGAGAAGGCCCAGAAGGTCCATTGGAGGCCCAGAGGGTCCATTGGAGAAGGCCCAGAGGGTCCATTGGAGGCCCAGAGGATCCATTGGAGAAGGCCCAGAGGGTCCATTGGAGAAGGCCCAGAGGGTCCATTGGAGAAGGCCCAGAAGGTCCATTGAAGGCCCAGAGGGTCCATTGGAGAAGGCCCAGAGGATCCATTGGAGAAGGTTCAGAGGGTCCATTGGAGAAGGCCCAGAGGATCCATTGGAGAAGGTTCAGAGGTCCAAGAATGACTCAAAAATGAAAGGGTTTAATGCATGAGGTGCATTTGATGGCTCTGGGCCTGTGCTTGCTGGAGTTTAGAAGGGTGAGGGGGGGATCTCATTGAAACCCACCAGATATTGAAAGGCTGAGACTGAGTGGACATGGACTAAATGTTTCCAATAGTGGAAAAGCCTAGAACCCGGGGGCACAGCCTCAGAATAGAACTGAGGTATTTCTTTAATCTGAGTGGTGTAGCTGTAGAATTCAGTGCCACAGACAGCTGTGGAGGCCAAGTCACTGAGTATACTTAAGGGGAGTTTGATTAGTAAGGGTGTCTAAGGTTGCAGGGAGAAGGCAGGAAAATGGGGAAAAATAAATCAGCCATGATCGAGAGGTGGAGCAGACTTGGGGGGGGGCGGGGGGCAATGACTTAACCCTGCTCCTACGTCTTATGGGTTATTGCAAGAAAATGGTACAAGACCGGTCATGACCAAATTGAATTGTGGAGCAGATAAAAGGGGCCCAAAGGCTCATTTCTACTTCAATGTTTCATGTTCTTGCGTTTTTAAGCATAAATACATCATTATAGAGGGAAACCGATGTCCATATTTTTTATTAGGTGTGTAAATTAAAATCAATTAAATTGATAAGTTTAGTAGCTACAGCTGTAAGTAATTAATAAGTACAATGGATTCTGGCTAACTGGGCTATTTGGTTAGTCAGGATTTTATTTGGGGTGACTCTTAAAGAACAGAAACTTTATCAAGAAAATAGCCAGAATTCTATTTTTTTTAAAATCTGGGACAATATTCTGCTTAATTTAGCTGGCCGGTGGTGTAGTGGCATCAGCACTGCACTGCGAGGCGAATGGTCCTGAGTTCGAATCCAGTTGGCTCCTTACATGCTCGCTGGGTTGAGCGTCGAGCTAGCAGCTCAGCCTCATAGAAAAAAACAGTTAAATGCCATGGAAACGGCAAAGAAAAAAAAAATGCCACAAGGCGTGAAAAGGAATAACAGCAAAGGGGCAAGAGACTATTGCTAATTCATGTCAGTCACATGCACTTGGGCGGCCATTAGATACTACACCATGCTAGGAGCGATCAGTTTTTAAATAGTGTCAGTTGCAGCTGTTGGTGTTCAAAAAGCAGTGACTTTTGTCACTGAGAAATAAGCAGTAGGACAACTCCAAACTGTTTTGCCTATCATGGTTTCAAGCATTCAGGCTTGGAGATGTCAGAAACAGCCGAACATGAAAATGAAACAATTTCACTACTTCAACAAGTTAGGAATTATAAAGGTATTGAACGATACAATAAAAAATGAAAACTTGGAAGACATAATCGTCTAAAGCAGGGTTTCCCAACTCAGTTAATGGCTTAAAAAAGATTGGGAGCCTCTGGTCCCATTGTATGAAGGCAGTCCATTTTCTGCACTAGGTGTCTGTGCTGACTGTATTCATTTACAGTCAATCAAACGAACACGGCAGATGAATTACTCTTGATAACTATTGGGAATTAGTACATAGTTTTATAGTACTGTAGAGGTTTAGGTAGTATTCTAAATTGTTCTGTATTTCAGTTAAATGCATACCGGTAATTTGTATTTCACTTCTTCCTTTGAAACCGTTTCCAAACATAATTTCACTTCCAACATAATTTCCAACATAATTTCAACATAATTTGTAAATGTATTTCATTTAAATACATAATTTGTCTTTTCAACTGTCTCCATGAAACTGAAGCTAACCAGGGCAGCTGCTTATTTGAGCTAAATACAGGTCCCAATGTGTCCTAATTAGCAGGAATCCACGGTACCTAACAGCCAAATCACTATTTCACAGAGGAAGGACAGGGTAGCATCCTGCCTGTAATACAATCACACTTGAATAATGAGAAGATGTTTAGAACTTTCTGAGAACAAGGTAAAGACACATGCTGAACATAACTGACGATAATGATTCTGGTTACATGAGGCTATTTTGAAGGCTGGATCGTGGGTATTTTACATCTGATTAAATAGCATAATTTTGAATGCCGTTCAGTGGCCTTAGGAAGAAATCATTCTGAGATGTGATTGTTCAATTGTTAACCTTGTCTGAGAATTTGTTATATTAAAATCTATTTCCTATATTAGTATGGAAGACAATTCATTCCACTGAGATTTTGTTGGCTCTGACAGCAGTCCCATCTGTTCCATTTCCTGCTCAGTTCTTGGTCACTGCGAACAATCGCCAATCACCGACGTGAGGAGCGACTTTCAGCGGCCAATTAAGCTGTCAGCAAGTAGATCTCATAGATCAGGAAGGAAACTGGAGCACCCAGAGGAAATGCACCCCATTACAGAGAGAATGAGCAGAATCTGTCAAATGCAATCTGAATTCAAGACTGAAGCCAAATCTCTTGCAGTGTACACCACTATTAAGGTCTGACGACTGCTGCGTCAGAGATGCATAAACGAACACAGGCCAATCCAATGGGGTGCTTTACAAACAACAAAGACAATGATGCTTTAATACTTTTCTATATTCAAAAGAGAATTGTCCCCGCAATACTCCCAGTCAACAAAATGACTTCTAACTACCGCCTGGGTCACCGAACATAAAGGATCTAAGTCGGCTCTTTGTGTGTTTAACCAGAAAATAAAGTTCTGTCGATTTGTATTTTAGAGAAAAAGAAAAGCAGTGTGGCAAATCTAAATGTCAGTTGCCCTGCTGTGATTCGAACCCTCCAGTTTGTCACAGACCTTCACTTTATCATGCCCTGTTCTCAGCCTCCCACTCCCTGACCCTCAAAGCAGAGAGTCATCACAGTTTCCATGGCAGACATTTCTCTAATTGCCAATGGGTTCTGTCTTCATTTTAAAAAAAATAATTAGTTTCTCAGCAATTTTTGGAAACGGTTTCAAAGGCAGAAGTGACAGGCTGTGACATGGATGATTATTAAAGTGTATTTCTTTTGCTGGTGATATGGGCAATAATGAATACACTTCTTAATGCTCAGCAATTCGGTCTGTTCAAACAAAAAAAGAAATTCAAAGAAATTGTTAATAACATAATGAGTTATGGTGACAGGATCACTTTCACACCTTTCGGGTTGAAGTGGGGTTCCGCAGGCATCAGTTTTGGGACTGCTGCTCTTTTTAATTTACATTAATGATTCAGATAAGCGCATAACAACTAAACTAGTAAAGTTCGTGAGCGACACAAAATTAGGGGGAAGGGCTGATAACATTCAGGCAGCAAAATCAGCACAGTTAAATCTAAACAAAATCCAGATAGAACCATAGAACCATAGAACATTACAGCACAGAAACAGGCCTTTTGGCCCTTCTTGGCTGTGCCGAACCATTTTCTGCCTATTCCCACTGACCTGCACCTGGACCATATCCCTCCATACCCCTCTCATCCATGTACCTGTCCAAAGTTTTTCTTAAATGTCAAAAGTGAGCCCGCATTTACCACTTCATCTGGCAGCTCATTCCACACTCCCACCGCTCTCTGCATGAAGAAGCCCCCCCTAATGTTCCCTTTAAACTTTTCCCCCTTCACCCTTAACCCATGTCCTCTGGTTTTTTTTTCTCCCCTAGCCTCAGTGGAAAAAGCCTGCTTGCATTCACTCTATCTATACCCATCATAATTTTATATACCTCTATCAAGTCTTTCCGCATTCTTCTACGCTCCAGGGAATAAAGTCCGAACCTATTCAACCTTTCTCTGTAACTGAGTTTCTCAAGTCCCAGTAACATCCTTGTAAACCTTCTCTGCGCTATTTCAACCTTATTAATATCCTTCCTGCCCAGATATGGGCAGACAAATGGCAAATGAAATTTAATGTAAGTAAATGTAAAGTAGTACATATAAGAAGCAGAAACGTTAGGTATAAAAATACAGTTGGGGGTCTTGATTTAGAAAGTACACTGTATGAGAAGTATTCAGATGTCCTGGGAGACTCATTGCTATCGATATCTAGACAATACACAGAAGCGATTAGGAAGGTTAATAGAATGTTGGGCTATATAATGCGTTCAGTGGAGTTCAAGTCTAGAGACATTCTCTTTAAGCTGTACACTGCACTTAAGCCACACTTTGAGTACTGTGTACAATTTTGGCCTCCATGTTTTGTGAGGGACGTGAAGGCACTGGAGAGAGTGCAGAGAAGGGCGACTAGACTCATTCCAGGTCTGCAGGATATGAGCTGTGAAGAAAGATTGAAAGAATGAAATCTTTTTGGCCAAAGTAGACATAGAATGAGAGGAGACATGATAGAACTGTTCAAAATCATTAAGAGTATAAGTAAGGTGGATGCCAGCTGCTGCTTCAAGATTAATCCGTCATTAATGACATGGGGCCAAAGGTGGAGACTGATTAAAGGCAAGGCAAGCAAGTTCGTTTGGATAACACTTTTCAAATGTTACGAACCCCGTAACTGGGTATCTTACCAGCAAAGATAGAAATGTCCATTGGAGTCTGGTGATACTATTATTAACAGTATTTATTAGTAAAGATACACAAAAATAATATCAATGCAAATATACAGATAATATACGTCATCAATACTAAACCTAAAAGTGCGGGTATAATAATAATCAATAAGAAATAAGCTCTATCATTGTCTAGGGGATAATGAATTGCCCGATGGAAATATAAAGTTCAGTTCAGTTCATGCAGGCTGTGGTAGTTGTTGGTCGCTGTATTGCAATTGTTGGAGAGAGAGAGAGACGAGAACAGTAACAGCTATTGACTTGCCGACTTTCCTTTACGATCTTGATCCGTCGATGCGTTGTTGTTGTGGCCATTCATGTATGACCCCTCCGTCCTTTAGCTAGACCGTTCTTCCGTGGTGGACTCGTCACCCAGGCAAGGGTGGACACACACACAAGCCCCCACCGGTCTCGTAGCGTCTCTCCTGGTGCGTCTGAGGGGTGTTCCCCAGACCTTACTTTTATCCCCACTCACGGGGTCTCAGGTGTCAATCAGGTTGGGATGATGCAACCCATCAAACCAGCCCACTCTGGTTGCCCCCTGAGGGGTTTCAATGAATAGAACAGTACTCAATAAACAATCCTTCTCCACGAGACAATAGCAGTAATCTCTCTTTTGTCAATAGGAGATATTCCAACTTGTGCAGCTGAGCTGTGTCTCTCCTCTCATTAATTTTTCATGAGCGTTGTCAATAACAACTGCCTTTGATGTTATCTCTCTCATTTCCTTGGTATCAGACCCGAAATAGTAGCGATTTTGCGATTCTCCAAAAGGGGGGGGGGGCGACTTTGCACCCTTCTGCCCAACAGAGTTGCTCCTCATTCGTAACACAAACACAAGGCAGTTCAAGGTGCTTTACATAGAACAAGATATAAGAATCAAGTGTCAAATTTCAGACAATATAAAAGAGAATTAAATTACACAAAAAGATAGTTACGATAAATAGATTTAAAAAGGAATAAAAGTTACAGTGCAGGAGATTCTAATTGAAAGCTACAATGAAAAGAAAAGCTTTAAGCCTCAAATTACAAGATTTACAAGGATGTTGCCTGGATTGGGGAGCATGCCTTAAGAGAATAGGTTGGGTTAAGTTGGCCTTTTCTCCTTGGAGCGACGGAGGATGAGAGATGACCTGATAGAGGTGTATAAGATGATGAGGGGCATTGATCATGTGGATAGCCAGAGGCCTTTTCCCAGGGCTGAAATGGCTAACATGAGGGGGCATAGTTTTAAGGTGCTTGGAACTAGGTACGTACAAGGGGGATGTCAGAGGTAAGTTTTTCACACAGAGTGGTCGGTGTGTGGAATGTACTGCCAGCAACAGTGGTGGAAGTGGATACAATAGGGCCTTTTAAGAGACTCTTAGATAGGCACATGGAGCTTAAAAAATAGAGAACTGTGTGGTAGGGAAATTCTAGGCAACTTCTAGAGTGGGTTACATGGTCGGCACAACATTGTGGGCCGAAGGGCCTGTAATGTGCTGTAGATTTTCTATGTTTCTATTTAAAAGAGCTTAAAGTTGGGGCAAACTTCAGATGCTTTGGAAAGTTATTCCAGATATGTGGAGCATAGTAACTAAAAGCTGCTTCACCATGTTTAGTTTTGGCCCTGGGGATGGTAAGCAGGCCCATCTCAGACGACCTGAGAGCTTGGGAAGGTTCATAATGCAGCAGGAGATTGAAGATGTATTTCGGCCCTAGACCATTCAGTGCTTTATAAAACCAGCAGTAACATTTTAAATCCAGTCCTCTGATGGACAGGAAGCCAGTGTAGTGATCTGAGAACTGGAGTGACATGTTCTACTTTCTTGGTCTTTGTGAGGACTCTAGCAGCAACGTTCTGAATGAGCTGCAGCTGTCTGAAGGACTTTTTACAGATACCCATGAAAACGCCATTACTGTAGTCAAGCCTACTAAAAATAAATGTCTGGTCCAGTTTTTCTAGATCTCACTTCAACACTCACTAAATTTTTTAAGATGGTAGTAGGCTGACTTTGTAATTGTCTTAATGTGGCTGTCAAAATTCGAGTTGGAGTCCATCACAACACCAAGGTTTCTGGCTCGGTTTGTGGTCTGTAACAACAGGGATTCTAGGTAAACACTGGCTTTTAATTGTTCTTTTTTGGCACCAAAAACAATTATTCCAGTTTTCTCTTTGTTTAATTGGGGGAAAATTTGGCTCATCCAATCAGTGATCTGTTCAATAGAGGTTTTTTTTTAGTGATTGTATGGGGCCATAGTCACTTGATGACACTATTAGATCAATCTGAATGTCATCCTCATAACTAAGGTATTTTGGTGCTTACCATGATAAAGGGAGTTTCAGGCTAACTTCAGGAACCATCTCTATACACAGTGAGTTGTGGACACATGGGACAAACTATCAGGTTGTGTAGCTGAGAGTAATATCTTAGAGACATTCAAATCTAAACTCAATAGTTATTTCAACACACTATGTGAATAGGAATTTGGCAAGTCTTGTTGGGCCAAATGGCCTGTTCGATCAAAAACTTTCTAATGTTCTAATATTAGACAATTAGAACATGAAATAGAAAAGACAAGTCTTTGCTTGTGGCCTAAACAGAACTGCACAAAGTTCCAAGAAAAAAGAAGGGGTTAGCCTTTAACATGAGTACAGAAAGGAGTTTGGTCAACTGAATGACAACATTCAGTTAAAAACCCTTGTCGGAGGCTTACAAATAATGCACACTATGAGCTAATGGAGAAAACAAACATTGAAAGAGAACATCTGGGTGTGAAATGGTGAACAGGTGAAAGATACGGACAAAAGGTGCCTTGTTGATGACTGCGGAGCAACAAGCACAGTGTCATTCACACTAATCCCAAAGCAAATTTGTCAGTCATAGGTGGTCCCGGGGAATTGAATTTCATTAAAAGGCAAAACCCTTCAGCAGATGGAGAAGGGAAATTAAATTTCTAGTCTGGGACCTTGATCTTTATAGGAAGACTCCATGCAACCCTCCAATGCTCCCTCAGTTCATGCACCTACAGGGAAACCAAATTAATTATTGTAAATGGTGAAAATAAACCTTCATCCACAAAGACACAAGGTAAGCCAAAATCCAAAGTGTAAACCCTCTCCCTGCTTCTCCTGGAACAGGGGTTCCCAACCTGGGGCCCACAGACAGACCACCCCCCCCCTGGTTTATGGTAGGGGTTTTGGCATAAAAGGAGTTGGAGACCCCTGCCCTAGAGTGTCCTCACAGGGCAAATCGGCCTTCTAGATATAATTTACCATGCATCCCAAATTCTCCTTATGTGCTTCAAAAAAGCACAGGAAAAGGGAGAACCAATGTGCTCGGCAAGAGTGGAAACTGGGCCTTCCGCTCTCATAACATGATCAAAAACGGAGCAATTAGAATGGAACTCGGGAGGTAGCTGACGGGGTGGGATAGTGAGTGCACAAAGTAACCACTGGTATGCTCCATCCTTCAAAGTTCAAGGTAGATTTGCTATCAAAATACATCTACGCCATCATTAGCAATCCTGAGATTCATTTTCTTGTGGGCATACTCAATAAATCCAATGGCCATAATAGAACCAATGAGAGACCCCACCAATCCAACCATCCCTCCGTTGCTAACTCCATCACGAGCCTCCGTAGTATGCAAGACTTCCTCAAGGAGCAGTGCCACAGGACGACGGCGTCCATCATTAAAGACCCCCACCCCCCAGGGCATGCCCTCTTCTCATTGTTACCATTGGGAAGGAGGTCAGAAACCTAAAGCCACACACTCAGCGGTTCAGGAACAGCTTCGTCCCCTCTGCCATCCGATTTCGGAATGGACACTGAACCCGTGAACACTACCTCACAACTTCTTTATTTCTGTTTTTTTGCACTACTTATTTTAATTTAGCTGCTTAATAGACATATATACTTACTGTAATTCAGGTTTTTTTCTCTAGATTTATTTATTGTGTATTTTGTTGTACTGCTGCTGTACAGTTAACAAATTTCACAGCGTATGCCAGTGGTATTGACTCTGATTCTGAAGCGAGGCCTCAAGGTTTTCAACACCATTTCAAATGCTCCTTCTCTGTTTTGTGCGACCGTGAGCCAAAGATCCCCGAGAGTCTTTGAGGAAGTATTGAGCACCCCTTTACTTGTTGTCTGAGCCCCTGGTAATATGCACCCAAGACAGTGCTCAGAATAGGGCATTATTTCATGCTTGTAGAAGGCCAAATGTCAAATTAGCAAAGAGGAGAGAGAAAGATGCATGGAACTGGCATACATAGTTAATGAAAATTTTCAGATCAGATTAATAACAGAGCAAAGCACCAAGAGAGTAATGGGACAGATGATCAGTAAAGTTGATTTGAGTAGGTTCGAAACAGAGTATTCCACATAATCCATTTAAAGGCACTACCAATCAGCTTTTCTGTCGAATACCATCAAAATTAGCCTTTCCCCAGTTTAGGTCCGTTTGGTTTCTCCAGTGAGGGGGAAGCCAGACTGCAGTAAGTGAGTAGAAATTTTTCAGCACGTTGACACAGCCAGATGTCAGGGAGCTCTGTCAGTGTTGGTTGAAGCTGAAGAGAAATGATTTTCTAATATGTAAGCTCATATAAGTTACAAATCCAAACCTTAATGTATGTAATAACACATAAACCTTGTATTGGACTCAAAGTCATGCTGAAACATGAACTTTACTTTCTATAAGGGCGAGAAATCTTAAAGATACCCAAATACACTTTTTCTTACGGTAACAAAAAGAGAGACAAGATTTGGTTTTATTTGGCGTTGTCTGACCTGATGGACACATTCCACAGACTTACCAACAGCAAGTACACAGTACACATTACACTATCTAATACAGCTACTATATTGACATCCACAGCGTAGTAAGTTTTAAATTGTCCCATTCAGGCCTACAGATTTAACCACTATGGAGGCTTTCTTACTCTTGTGGGATAACATCTTTCCTGACAAGGGGCTCACCCTGCTTGTGGCCAGGAAAACCATCTCAGATCCTGGAGCCTCTGCCGTGGTGGTTGTAGGAGTTGACTCTGAGACTGCAGGAAGTGGTTCTGACAGCTCTGGACGCCTCTCTCCTCCCTCCTTTTTCCTCTTCTAATTTGTGCATCTTGATCTTGGGAAGATGCATTTAGTTCATTGGAGTATTAATCCTTCTGCTGGTGGCTTTACAATCCGATCTCTCCTCTCGGTTTCCGGATCCGCAACGTACTCAGCCGAATGCTCTGTTTTCATATCTCTATTGACTCCTTTCTCTTTGGCCTTTCATCCATCCTCCTGGGCTCTGCATCTACTTTCTGTCCCCCACCTGCATGCAACAACCTGAATGCCCACAGACTAGATTCTGGTTCTTCACACTCACAAAAGCAGAAAGCTTGCAACTCGCCTGAAGCTCCCTGAGTTCCCTTCCAGCTTAAAGCCAAGCAACATGTCACACGTGACTGCCCGATTAACATATCAGAGGCTTTGTCAGGTATGTTCCCCACGAAAACTGTCGTAGTCAGACCACTGCTTCCGTCACGCACACGCTTCCTCTCTCCAATATGTCTTCCAACCAGAGGCTCAGAGGTTGGCACCAAGATCTATTTGTCCTCGGGGAGCAGTTCATGGTGTACAGCATGGAGATAATTGTGGCATCATCCAGCACCTTTCTTAAATCGCTTCCATTTGACTTCCTTGTAGGAAATGCGGCATGCAAATGATGGATGGATCTCCACTCAGGTTGTAGTTGTCTCAGCCAATCACACCCCCACAATTCTGGCACTCCTGTTCTTACCACCTACAATCTCAACGTGGCTTGTTGGTTGTTGTACTTTACCGCCATGAACATCATTCGTACAGCAGTTATCTTTTTTCTATTACAAGTTCTCAGTTAGATATCTGCATGATTCAGTTCAGTACCTTTGAAATGTCATTCAGACTAATTTTGTGGAATGACTGAAACGGCTGAGCCGGTGTCCAATTTCATTTTAATTAATTTGCTGTTCACTTCTGGTGTAAGCCAATTAGTTTGTCTATTTTTAGTTTACACATTGAAAACCTTAAGCCTGGCTAGTCCTGTGTCACTCTCATCATTATCAGATTTTTTTATCAGCTGTAGGCAGATCTGTGCTCTTTTTGAAAGACACCTCGCATTTAGCCTTTCCTCTTGTGTGTGCAGTACTTTTATTTTTGTCTGCCCAGCATGCTCTCTGTACGTTCCTACCTTGTTGCACTTTGTGCAAACTTTGCATTTAAGTCTGCATCGGTCTGGTGTACATGAGTTCCTGCCACACTGCTAACACAATTTGTTCAACCAGACTGGTTTCTGTTTAGAGGCTACACCTTGGTTCACACTCACTTTCATTCCTGAACGCAATGAAATTGCACCTCTGGCTGCTCTTGCCATTGATACAGCAATTTCAACTGCTCTTTTAAATGTCAGTTGTGCTTCAGTTAGAAGCCATTTTTGAATGCTTTCTTGTAAGCTTTCGCAAACGAAACTATCTCTCAGTGAATCATTAAGCCCATCACTAAACTGACAATTTTCACTACAAAAGCAGCTGGGCTGAATTATTATCAATCTTATTTGCCTAGTGTGGAGATTAAAAAGAAATGTATGTGACTGAGAGCCACAGAAAGATGGTAAGGTGTGGCATGGTAGTATAAAAGTTAGTGTAAAGCAAATACAACAATAGCTGTAAGATTGAGGTTCAACTCTTACCCGTCTATAAGGAGTTTGTATTTCTCTCCCGTCACCATGTGGGTTTCTTCCTGGTGCTCCCGTTTCCCTCCAGATTCCGAAGATGCGCAGTCACGGTTACTGAGTTGTGGGCATGCTATGTCAGTGGAAGCGTGCTGGCACTTGTGGGCTGCCCTGCACAATCCACACTGATTTGATTTGATGCATATGACGTGTTTCACCTGCATGTGATAAATAAAGCTAATCTTTATCTTCAGACTCAAAACGGTGGATTATGGTGTAAACTCCAAAATTCAATAAAAACATTGCCATCTACCATGTCCAGGTATAGGAAATTCCATCATCGTCAACAGTCGAACAGAGTGAATGATGATGTCAGGGTTGGAAATAAGGAAGACCGATTAGAATGATTATGATGAATGGAACAACTAAATCAGTTGAGGTGCTTTGTGGCAAACTAGACAGGCAGGTAGAGCCAGAGGTTATAAATACCAACATTAACAATTACAATTTTGAGAGTAATACTTCTATTTTCAGTTGTGCAAATTATCACTTACTTTTTTTTCCAGTTTATGCTTTCTAATTTGCACAAGATGATTTCAGCAGACACTAATCTAGGCTTCTGTGTTTGCACGTTTTAAAGTAATGTACATTAAGCATTATTAGAACATGTTCTAAGTATTATGATAGATATGACTTTGCCAAGTAAATAAAAGACTTCCCTTGTTCTCTTACAATAACAAAAGTAAACATTCTCCTAATTTTGCTTCTTATTTTCTTGAAGCATCTCCCTTGTGGCCTCTTCATTTGGTACAGGGGCTCACTGAGGTCAGAATCACTTCTGCACATTCAAGTACGAGATTCATTTATAGAAGCCAATATGCAGCAACACACACAAAGTGCTGGAGGAACTCAGCCAGCCAGGCAGCATCTATCAAAAAGAGTAAACAGTCGACGTTTCAGACCGAGACCCTTACACAGTTAACATCCTTGCGAGGGTTAATGGAGCCACTCGTACTGTAGCAGAAGGCAACAGTAATCACACGGCACCCAATTACAACTGGCTGAAAATATACATTTTTTAAAAACTTAAGCATAAGTATTTATCAACTTAGGTATTCCCTCAGGATTGAGGATGAGTTGATTTATTCTGATTTTGAGGGTTTTGAGGTCAGTTGAGGCCTATATGGGAACTACAGACACTTTCACATAGGGGGTCCCTGATCCAGAGGGTGAGCGGGTATTTTGTGAGGTTATGCATTATACTGAGCTTCTCACATTATACAACCAGTTATACAGAGCTTCTCACTTAGTGATCCTCCTCTATTTTGAGCCAGAATGGAAATCCAAGGTGGCCAGATGGAAAATAAAGAATCCTCTTCAGAATCAGAACCAGATATAACATGAAATGTGTTGATCTGTGGCTACAGCACTGTGCAAAGACATAAAGTTACTGGAACTTACAAAATAACAACAACTGTTCCTAGATCATTGAGTGTGAGGGTTCAGGCTTCTGTACCTCCTCCCTGTAGGAATGTTTTCCCAGATGGTCCGAGTCCTTCGTGATGGATGCTGCCTTCTTGAGACACCGCCTCTTGAAGATATCTCCAATGGTAGGTTGGGTTGTGTCTGTGAGTCACTAAACATCTGCAGCTGTGGCGTGGAGGCAGATTCGAGGATCCAGTGAGTGGAAATGAATTCACAGATTGCAAATGGGCACGTTAACTATTTATTTATAAATGGACAGTGAAACACTGAACCGGGCATTTGGCCGGTTCGTCCAAACTGCCCCAAACTACACGGAACTACAATACGGAACATTCAGTCACTCTTTAACTTAACGGGTACTCCATCAGATCTCCCCAGTTATAAAACTGAAAAACTAAGTATGCTACAAACGAGTTCTTAACTAAACAAACATGGGAGGGAGGGGGCCGTCTGCAACGCTCTTTCCCAATGGTCCTTCAGTGCTGGTTGCAACTTTGGGTCTGAAGCGGGCCCTGGAGACAAAGGAAAGAGGCCGATTACTAAATGGACATTGAACTCTTGGACACTACCTCACTTTTTTTTAATATACAGTATTTCTGATTTTTGCATTTTTACATCTCCCACCCCCCATCCTCATCACATTCTACAGAGGTTGTATTGAGAGCGTCCTGAGCAACTGCATCACTGCCTGGTTCGGAAATTGTACCATCTCGGATCACAAGACCCTGCAGCGGATAGTGAGGTCAGCTGAGAAGATCATCGGGGTCTCTCTCCCCGCCATCACGGACATTTACACCACACGCTGCATCCGCAAAGGAAACAGCATTATGAAGGACCCCATGCACCCATCATACAATCTCTTCTCCCTCCTGCCGTCTGGGAAAAGGCTCCAAAGCATTCGGGCTCTTACGACCAGACTATATAACAGTTTCTTCCCCCAAGCTATCAGACTCCTCAATACCCGAAGCCTGGACTGACACCTTGCCCTACTGTCCTGTTTATTATTTATTGTAATGCCTGCACTGTTTTGTGCACTTTATGCAGTCCAGTGTAGGTCTGTAGTCTAGTATAGCTTTCTCTGTGTTTTTTTTATTACGTAGCTCAGTCTAGTTTTTGTACTGTGTCATGTAGCACCATGGTCCTGAAAAACGTTGTCTCATTTTTACTATGCACTGTACCAGCAGTTATGGTCGAAATGACAATAAAAGTTGACTTGACTTGACTTTTAAAAATCTATTCAATATATGTATACTGTAATTGATTTACTTGTTTATTTATTATTATTTTTATTTTTTTCTCTCTGCTAGATTATGTATTGCTTTGAATTGCTGCTGCTAAGTTAACAAATTTCACATCACATGCCGGTGATAATAAACCTGATTCTGATTCTGAATCTGAAAGGCAACTATAGAAGCATGAGAGACGAGATGACCAAAGTTGTTTTGAAGAGGACCTCATCAGGGATGATGGTAGAGCAGAAATGGCTGGAGTTTTTGGGAGTAATTTGAAAGCCCCAGGATCATTCCATCCTAAAGAAGAAGAAGCATTCTTCTTCTGTAACTGACAAGGGAAGCCAAAGACTGTACGAAGACTAAAGAGGGGACATGCACAAATTATTGGGAAGCTAGAGGACTGGGAAGCTTTTAAAAACAAACAGAAGGCCACTAGAAAAGTAATAAGAGGAGAAAAGGTGAAATATGAAGGTAAACTATCAATAATAAAAAGGAGGATACTGATAGGTTTCCCAGACATACAAAGAGTAAAAGAGAATCAAGAGCATTTTGTGTCAGACTACACCTCGGAAGAAGTCAGCAACAAGCCAGAAGCTTGAGAAATTCGGGAGTGGCGGGGGGGCAGAAGTGAGTGTCGTCACTATTACTAAGGAGAAGGTGCTTGGTACAAGAAAGGTCTGAAGGTGGATAAGTCACCTGAACTGGGTAACCTATACCCCTAGGTTCTGAAAGAGGTAGCTGAGAACACTGTGGAGGCATTAGTGGTGATCTTTCAAGAATCCCTGGGAATATAAATACATAGTTTACTAAAAGTGGCCACACGGTGTGGTGAAGAAGGCTGGTCTTTATCAGTTAGGGCATGAATTTACGAGTAGGGACATTATGTTGCAGTTCTATAAGACACTTGCAGTATTGTGTAGTTTTAGTCAGCTACTTATGGTCAAGATGGAGAGGGTGCAGAAGAGATTTACAAGGATGCTTCCTGGAGTAGATAGCCTGAGTTGTGAGGAGAGATTGGTCATGATGGACCTTTAGTCATAGGGGAATGAATTTAAAGATACAAGACTGATAAAATAGAAGCTTATAAAAGCTACCTATTGCCAGTGGCGTGGTGGCGTCCACACCAGACTTTGGGTCAAATGGCCCTGGGTTCGAATCCAGCTGGCTCCTTGCACACTTTCTATCCATGCTGGATTGAGCATCGAGCTAGCAGCTCGGCCTCGTAAAATCAGAGAAATGTGAAAGGTTGCCACCCGAAGTGCCAAACAAGGTGGGGGGGTGGCCCTATAAAAGCATAATGGTGTGGATAAAAGGGACGGTCACAGTCTTTTCCCCCAGGATCAGGGAGTCCAAAGCCAGAGCACACAGGTACAATTGGGGAGAGAAGTAAAAGAGACCTGGGAGGTAATTCTTTACACAGAGGGTAGTGAGTGGCCAGGAATGAGGTGCCAGAGGAATGGTAGACCTGGCTGAGGTGGGCACAATTGCAACATTTAAGAGACATTTGGACAGATGCGTGGAGGGGAAGGCCTGAGGGTTATGGGCTCTGTGCTGGCAACTGGGACTAGCAGGGAGGGGGTATTGACGAGTTGGATAACAGGATCTGTTTCTGTGCCGTACTCCTCTCTGACTCTGTAACTGGAAAATCCCAAACATCACTCCACTCCTTAAGAAGGGAGAAAGGCAAAAGACAGGAACTTAGACACTGGTTAGCCTAGCTTCGGTGGCCGGTGAGACTATTCCGAAGGGTGAGGAATCTGGTACTCGGAAGCACTGATAAAATAGGCTGAAGTCAGCATAATTTCCTTGAGGGGAGATCTCACCTGAACTGCTGGAGGAAGTAACCAGCGGGATAGACAAAGGAGAGTCAGTGGACGTTGCTCATTGAGATCTGTCAAGCTGCCGCACATGAAGCTGCTAAACAAGCTGGGGGGCAAGTGGATTTGCAGGAGAGGTACTGCCACGGGCAGAAGGTTGACCGACTCACTAAGAGGAGGCAGAGTGGGGATGAAGGGGGGCTTTCACTGGTTGGCTGCTGGTGATTAGTGGTTTCACAAGGCTAATTCTCATCTCATGCGCTAGTGATCTAGATAGTGCATTAAATCTGCGAGTGATACAAAGACAGGTGGAGAGGCAGGTAGTGCTGAGGAAGTAGGGAGCCTGCAGAGGGACGGATTTATTTCTTTTGAGGGTGAGGGTGTTGAGTCCTCAGAATTCATTGCCACAGATGGCTGTGGAGGCCAAGTCATTGGGTATATTTAATAGGTTCTTGATTAGTAAGGATGTCAAAGGTTATGGGGAGAAGGCAGGGGAATGGGGTTGACAGGGAAAATGATTGAATGGCCGAGTAGGCTCGGCGGGAAGATGGTCTAATTTTCCTCAAATCTCTCATGGTCTTATGGCCCAATTTCTGATCAATCTTATGGTCTCATGGATGCAGCATGTGGAAATATATGGTCATGTCCTTAGGTAGAAGGAATGAAGTGCAGACCATTTCCTAAAAAGGAAGGGGATTCAGAATTTGGGGTTGCAAAGGGATTTGGGCGCCCTAGTGCAAGATCCCCTAAAGGTCAACTTGCGGGTTGAGTCTGCGGTGAGGAAGGCAAATGCACTGTTAGCATTCATTTCAAGTCAAGTCAAGTCACTTTTATTGTCATTTCGACCATAACTGCTGGTACAGTGCATAGTAAAAATGAGACAACGTTTTTCAGGCCCATAGTGTTACATAACACAGTACAAAAAACTAGACTGAACTACATAATATAAAAAAAACAACACAGAGAAAGCTACACTAGACTACAGACCTACACTGGACTGCATAAAGTGCACAAAAACAGTGCAGGCATTACAATAAATAATAAACAGGACAGTAGGGCAAGGTGTCAGTCCAGGCTTCGGGTATTGAGGAGTCTGATAGCTTGGGGGAAGAAACTGTTACATAGTCTGGTCGTGAGAACCCGAATGCTTCGGAGCCTTTTCCCAGACGGCAAGAGGGAGAAGAGATTGTATGAGGGGTGTGTGGGGTCCTTCATAATGCTGTTTCCTTTGCGGATGCAGTGTGTAGTGTAAATGTCCGTGATGGCGGGAAGAGAGACCCCGATGATCTTCTCAGCTGACCTCACTATCCGCTGCAGGGTCTTGCGATCCGAGATGGTGCAATTTCCGAACCAGGCAGTGATGCAGCTGCTCAGGATGCTCTCAATACAACCCCTGTAGAATGTGATGAGGATGGGGGTGGGAGATGGACTTTCCTCAGCCTTCGCAGAAAGTAGAGAAACTGCTGGGCTTTCTTTGCTATGGAGCTGGTGTTGAGGGACCAGGTGAGATTCTCCGTCAGGTGAACACCAAGAAATTTGGTGCTCTTTACGATCTCTACCGAGGAGCCGTCAATGTTCAGCAGGGAGTGGTTGCTCCGTGCCCTCCTGAAGTCAACAACCATCTCTTTTGTTTTCAAGAGGATTAGAATATGCTGAGACTTTAAAAGGCATTGGACTGACCACATCTGGAGTGTTGAGCCCCATATATAGTATAAAGCAGGATTAGCTGGTGTTGGAGAAGGTCCAGAGGTTTACAAAACTGACCCCCAAAGGGTTAATGTATGAGGAGCATTTGATGGCTCTGGGCCTGCACTTGAATATTGAAAGGCCTCTTTGGAGTGGACATGCAGAGAGAAGTACTGGGCAAGTCTTGCACCAGAGCCGCAGAGTAAAAGGAAGTCTCTTTAGAACAGAGATAAGGAGGAATTTCATCAACCAGAGAGTCATGAATCTGTGGAATTAATTGCCCCAGATGGCAGTGGAGGCCAAGTCATTGAGTGTATTTAAAGGGGAGGTTGATAGGTTCTTGATTAGGGGATTGGGAAGCTTTTAAAAATTAACAGAAAGCAACTAAAAATCAATAAGGAGAGAAAAGATGAAATATGAAGGTAAGTTAAACAATAATATAAACGAGGATACCAAAAGTTATCTCAGATATATAAAGAGTACAAGAAAGGTGAGTGGATATCAGACAACTGGAAAATTATGCTGGAGAGGTAGTAATAATGGATGAACTTAATAAGTATTTTTCATCAGTCTTCACTGTGGAAGACACTAGCTGTAGGCCAGAAATTTGAGAGTGTCAGGGGGTAAAAGTGAGTGTGGTTGCTATTACTAAGGAGAAAGTGCTTGGGAATCTGAAAGGTCTGAAGGTAAATGAGTCAGCTGGACCACACCCCAGGGTCTGAAAGAGGTAACTGAAGAGACTGTAGAGGCATTAGTAATGATCTTTCAAGAATCACTATATTCAGGAGAATGATTCCAGGAATGATTCCGGAGGAATGGAAAATTCCATTTGTCACTCCACTCTTTAAGAATGGAGGCAGAATTACATGCAAGTTAGGTCTGACCTCAGTGGCTGGGAAGTCAATTATTAAGGATGAGATTTCAGGTACTTGGAGGTGCATGATAAACTAGGCCAAAGCCAGCATGGTTTCCTTAAGGGGAAATCTTGCCCGACAAATCTGTTGGAATTCTTTGAGGAAATAACAAACAGGATAGAAAAAGGAGAGTCAGTTGATAGCGTTTAATTGGATTTTCAGAAGGCCTTTGGCAAGGTGCCACACATGAGGCTGCTTAACAAGGTAAGTGTCCATGGTATTACTAGAAAGATACTAGCACGGATAGAAGATAGGCTGACTGGCAGGAGGCAAAGAGTACAAGTAGAAGGAGGACTTTTCTGGTTGGCATACAGTGTCTAGTCCTGTTCTGCATGGGGTCGTTGTTGAGGCTGCCTCTTTTCACATTATATGCCAATGATTTGGTTGACAGGATTGGTGGCTTTGTGGCCAAGTTTGCAGAGGATTAAAAAATAGGTTGAAGGGCAGGTGGTGATGAGGAAGCAGTGAGACTGCAGAAAGATTTAGACAGATTAGGGGACCGGGCAGAGAAGTGGCAGATGGAAAACAGTGTCGGGATGTGTATGGAATAAAAGTGTAGACTATTTTCTAAATGGGGAGAAAATTCAACAATCAGAGGTGCAAAGGGACTTGGGAGTCCTCGTGCAGAATTTCCTAAAGGTTAACTTGCAGGTTGAGTCGGTGGTGAGGAAGACAAATGCATTGCTAGCATTCATTTCGAGAGGACTGCGATATATATAAACAAAGATATAATACTGAGGCTTTATAAGGCAATGAACAGACTAAACTTGGCATATTGCGAGCAGTTTTCAGCCCCTTATCAAAGAGAAGATGTGCTGCCATTGGAGAGGGTCCAGGGGAGATTCAGGAGAATGATCCCAGGAATGAGAGGATTAATGTAGGAGGAGCGTTTGACGGTTCCCTGCCTGTACTCACTGGAGTTTAGAATGAGGAGTGATATCGTTGAGGACTATTGAATATTGGAAGTTCTTAATAGAGTGGAAGTGGACATGATGTTTCCTAGAATGGGGGTGTCTAGGGCCAGAGGGCACAGTCTCAGAGTAGCAAGACGTTCATTTAGAACAGAGATGAGAAGGAATTTATTTTGACAGAGGGCGGTGAATCTGTGGGATTCATTGCCACAAACAGCTGTGGATTCAAGTCATTGGATATAGTTAAAGCAGAGATTGATAGGTTCTTGCTTGGTCAGGGTGTCGAAGATTCTGATGGGAAAGCAGGAGAATGGGGTTGAGAGGGACAATAAATCAGCCATGATGGAATGGTGGAGCAGACTCAATGGGCCGAATGGCCTAATTCTGCACTATGTCTTATGGTCTTATGATTGTATCATAAACAACATAAAAGGCTTTAAATGGAGCAGGCAAAGCAGTAAAACAAAAATCTATGGATATTTTAAACAAATACCTTAAAGTGTTGATACAGTCAAGAAGACAGACAGCAAGAACAGAGATGGAAAAGCAGAAATAATAGTGTTTAATAATAGTCTTCATGAGAATTGTTCCATGTCCTGATATAGGTTAACAATGAAGCAGACAAGCAACTTAAAAAACTGCAGGGCTCCGAAAAACTTCAGCCTACCTGCACAATTCAAGTTGAGGACAGAGATATTCTTTAATGTAACTACATTGTTTGATTTGATGCTCAGAAAAATTTATGGAAGAAATCATTTCTGGAATTGAAGTGAAATTGAATACACTGGGAAATAGTTGGTCGTTATTCTCTACGTGGTGTAACAGAGACAAAGAGAACACAGAACAAAATGTTCCAGAAACTGCAAGATCGGTATCAAGTAGTTGATAAATACTGTACTGCAGAATATCCACCTCCGTCTAAAGTAATGAGAACAAACAATAAAAGAATAAAATAGGAAAAAGAATACAGATACTTAATATATTTAAGCCATTACTTCTGCTAAGTGTGTATATATTGCTGTTCGGGGAGATGGAGCTCGTCAGCCTGGGAAGGCAGTCCATCTAAGAGAGGGAAAACTCTGATTTTAAACCTCCACTGCCTTGCGGCCACACCCGTTCATGGGAAAGGCTTCAGGGGGTAAACCCTGAGGACAAATCCAGAGCTGGAATCCCTAAGGCAGTCCGACATTGTCTTCAACCTCTCTCTGGCAACTCCTGCGATGACACTGGTGCCAAGCTGTATTGGCCCTTGCCCTTCCCTTGGACAACATCGGTGGTGTGGAGAGGGGAGACTTGCTGATTGGGCAACTGCTGGTCTTCCATACAACCTTGCGCAGGCCTGCGCCCTGGAAACCATTCCAGGTGCAGATCCATGGTCTTGCGAGACTAACAGATGCCACCATATATCTTCTTCGGTTGTCCATCGAAATCCAATGATGATGTCCACTCCTTTAACAGTGAGATCTTTGATGACTGTACAGTCCTGTCCTGGACCCACAAGCTCTATTGCAGGTGGGACATGTATATGTGGTAGTGATGGCAACCATGGCTGCATTTCTCCTGGCTCTCTTCTGCTGTCTTCCGGTTGTTCTTTCCATCTCCAGAATACGAACCCCATTCCTACACAGCTGTCGCCAAGTGTTACGGTCAGCAGCAACATCCTCCAGGTCCTCAGGTCTGATCTTGCACTTCCTTAAAGCATTCTTCATCTCATCCTTATAGCACTTCTTCGGCCCTCCAGCTGAGCATCAACCGTGATGTAGCTGGCCGTATAACACTCTGCGGGGTAGCCGACATGGGGGTGCACACACACACACACACACACACACACACACACACACACACACACACACACACACACACACACACACACACACACACACACACACACACACACACACACACACACACACACACACACACACTTGTATTCAAGTAACTATTTTTCCACAAATAAATGATTAATTCTTAACTTTTAAAAACAAAGAATATACAAATAAGGTTAAATTCACAAAATTGCTGATGAAGGATGGAGAGGTTCATTTTGTATCACGTTTATTCTTCTATTCGTGTTGTTAAAATGAAAGTCACACGCCTGAAAGTCAATCTATCATTGTCCACTTCGCATCACCGCTGAAGTCCATCTGTCATATAATCTAAAGGAGGAATTTTGAAGAGCTTGGAGTTAGAGAATCAGGTTTGCAATTGCGATAGTTACATGAGAGTGAAAGAAGACTAGATGAGATTCGACTGACAAGTTTGGGCTATATTGTGTAAGCATCCCAACATTTCTGAAAAGGAGGGTATCCAGCTAGTGAATAGATTATTTAGTTGACACTCCGCTCTATCAACTGCAGGTAAACTGCAGCCAATCCTACACAGCAACATAACATCTACCTCGATTTTCTACGATGATTGATTTTTGTGTTTGGGGTCTGAGCAACACCAATAACACTGGACAACAAAGATTTTGCTTCCTGAATACCTTTAGGTGTATCTTATGAATTTTGGGCTACTGATCATGAAAATCACCATGAAATTTCCCTATTACGCACCATTTTGTTTATTATTTCAATTCATAATTCAAGTCAATTAAAATGTTGCTTACAATGTAAGCTGGAACGTTTCCTATCTTGTCCAGGTATGCTTAGGCGGCACGGCTATTGCATTGCAGGACAGGTTTTTGTAATAATTATTGAGTTCAGGACTGTAAGGATGGAATTTGCTACCACCAGGCACAAAAATTTCTGTGAAGGATTTTGATATTTGAGACAGATGCTTCCCGGAATAACTGATGCCAAGATTAAGGAAAGCATTTTTGTTGGTCCACAAATCAAACAGGTCATCAATGACAGGCAATTTGAAGAATTTCTAGTGGGACCAGAGAAAATCACATGGAAGGCATTCAAGGAAGTTGTTGAAATTTTTCTCGGCATCTACAGAGCACCAAGCTACATGCAGCTGGTTGAAAGCATGCTTCAAGCATATAAAACCATGAAGTGCAACACGTCACTAAAGATTCATTTTCTGTATTCCCATTTAGACTTCTTCCCTGCAAATCTTGGTGCTGTTAGTGATGAGCATGGTGAAAGGTTTCACCAGGACATTGCAGTCATGGAAAAAAGATACCAGGGCAACTGGAATCCATCAATGCTGGCGAATTATTGTTGGACACTTAAGCGAGAAGCCTCAGACACTGAGTACAAATGAAAATCATTAACAAAATATTTTTAATTTAGTTGAACTATTGCAAAGCATCAGCACCATTATGCAATTAAACACATCATATTCAATAAGTTAATTTGCTGTTTCTCCAAATTCCTACGTGATACAAGTAGTCTGAAATTATATTTGTGTTTAACTTCAAGCAGTTATTATCCATTATCCAGATTAATAACGTGATCGCTATTCACAAAATGCTCTCCCAATGATCTAGCCAAGCTTAGATACATGGTCCGGTATGGTCTTTCATCTAGTTGGAATTATTTACACAGTATTTCAAGAAATCCTCCTGGATGCACCTAACAAATTCTGCCTCTTCTAAGCCTCTCACACTAAGGAAGTCCCAGTCAGTATTGGGGAAGTTAAAGTCTTCCACTCCGACTACCCTGTTTGCTTTTACATCTTTCTGTGATGTACCTACACATCCGTTCCTTGGTCTCCTGACAGTGATGGGGAGGCCGATAGTATAACCCTCTAAGAATGACTGTGCCTTTCTT
Source organism: Hemitrygon akajei (assembly GCF_048418815.1). Classification (NCBI taxonomy): domain Eukaryota; kingdom Metazoa; phylum Chordata; class Chondrichthyes; order Myliobatiformes; family Dasyatidae; genus Hemitrygon; species Hemitrygon akajei. The sequence continues at coordinate 24,289,104 of NC_133152.1, read as the reverse complement.
ATTATTTTGGGCTCTACCCAGTTACCACAGTGGATGAGCCCGCTAGTATGTCCTCCTATCATGAAGTTCGCCATGATCACTAATACAATTAGCCCACCTCTTTTGCATCTCTATTAATCGTGTCTGAAGTGGTGTTGCCCTGGAATGTTGAGCTGAATGCTAAATCTTAAATGTTAGACCACAAGACAACAATACCATAAAAAAGGAGCAGAATTAGGCCATTCAGCCCATTGAGACTGCGCCACCATTCCATCATGGTTGATTTATTATCCCTCTCAATCCCATTCTCCTGCCTTCTCCCCGTCACCTTCAACATCAAGAACCTATCAACATCGGCTTTAAATATACCCAGTGACTTGGCTTCACAGCAGTCTGTGGCAATGAATTCCACAGGTTTGCCCCCATCTAATTAAAGAAATTTCTCCTCATCTCCATTCTTAAGTGATATCCTTGTATTCTGAAGCTGTCCCCTCTGGTTCTAGAGTTTCCCCACTGTAGGAAGCATCCTCTCCACATCCACTCTATCTCAGCCTTTCGATATTCAATATCCACCCTCCCCCCTTATTCTTCTAAACTCCAGTGAGTACACCTCAGAGCCACCAAACGCTCCTCATACGTTAACCCTTTCATCCTCGGGATAATTCTCGAGGAGCTCCTCTGGAAAACCCCAACACCTTTGCAATAAAGGCAAATTTGCAATGCTCATGTAGAGCTGCCTGTTTGCCTGTGGAAGCCTCTGTTCCAGGGAGAGTGAATTTTACCAGTGAGTGGGACATTCAATAAGATGAGGATAAGGGGAAGACTTTGAATGTTAGGTATGGTTCCAATTCGAAGTTGTGGTGCTTTGACCAGCATCAGTGATTAGTGGCGCAGTATAGGATATAGCGTTTTTGAAGATGCAATCACTGGTCACCAACTTTGCTGTACCGTACTCAGGCCCTTGGGGCTAATTCCAGTTTGTTTTAAATTTCGAGACACAATATGGTAACAGATCCTCCCGGCCCAACAAACCCAAGCCGCCCAATTGACCAATGAACCTAGATCTATTCCCATAGATCTTGGGAATGTGGGAGGAAACTGAAGCCCCCTGGGAAACCCGTGCAGTCACAGCGAGAACGTACAAACTTGCTGGAGACAGTAGTGGAATTGAACCTGGGTCACTGGCACCGTATAGCTATAGGCATCCATCAATCTCAAGAGACCATGGAGTTGCGCCCTTGAAAAATCTAATCACGGTGGTCTGCAGCGTCGATTGTGACTGAAGAGGCCCAGCAGGGAGTGACAGTCCTTGCCGCATATAGCACAAGTGTGATAAGTGTCCTGTCGGTCCATCTCTTGACGTTTCTGCTTCCTGCGTAAGCGCCTCTCCTCAGCCATCCGCCTCAGCTTCTCTTCACCTCTTTCGAGACCTTGGTGGAGTTCCTGCCTCCATCTGCCGCGATCACCTTCCCAACTATCCACACTGATCTCCAGGTCTTTCAGGTCTTTCTTGCATACATCCTTGAAGTGCAGATGGGGCCGTCCGGTTGGTGGATTGCCGGAGGCCAGCTCCCCATATAGGATGTCTTCTGGTACTCTTCCATCCTCCATCCTGTGAACATGCCCCAGCCACCGCAGTCTGTGCTGTCTCAGAAGGGTCTGCATGCTAGGCACTGGAGTAGGGTTACAATAACAACTACGCTAGATGCCACCGATAATCTGGTCCAATTACTGTTTTGAGCACCTTTCTGGTGGGCCTCCTAACCTTTGCATCATTCAGGACATTTCTCCTATTTTTCACTCCTCTAGCTAGGCCTCTAAGTTAAGAACAGTTACTACCCTCAACCATCAGGCCCTTGAACAAAAGAAGTGATGCACCATCAATAACTCTCCAAGACGTGAGGCGAGATATCGGCTTTTATTGGCTGGAAGAAAGAACAAGCAGCAATTGACCACCATGCTACATCCTGGAGACTGAGGCCAGGGCTCGGGCTCCAATCGCCTTTATACCGGGGTCCGTGGGAGAAGCCACAGGAGCAGTCAGCAGGGGGGGGCGTGTCCAGACAGGTATATGTAGTTCACCACAAGAGGATAGCTACACTCATCCATTGAGATGTTCCCACAACCAATGATCTCACCTTAAGAATTCTTTATCTTGTCATTTCATGCTTTTGTTATTTATTGCTATTTATTTGTAGTTGCATTTTCACAGTTTGTTGTCTTCTATGCCGCTGCTCTTTCAGTGATCCTGTTTACAGTTAGCGTTCTATAGATTCGCTGAGCATGCTCGCAGGGAAAAGAATCTCAGGGTTGTGTGTGGTGACGTGAACGTACTGCGATAATAAATTTTACTTCGATTCTTTAATGAACGGCTCTTTAATTAATCTTTATTTAATGAATCTTTAATGAATGAACACCGTCTTCTGCTGTTAGCTTTCCTGCGGCACTCCTTCAGTCAGACCGACTGAACAACAAAGCACAACTCGTTGAATGAGGTACAGACCAGCTTGAGCGGCCCGTGCTAGCCTCAACTGGCACCGGTTGCAGTAACGTAAACATTTGATGGTTGAATGAGAGCTAATATAGTTACGTCTGCATGCAACCAAAAAATAGTCTCATTGGAAAGTCTGCCAATTGAAATTACTATAGAGAACATAAACCTAATCTCAAAATCTAAGAAATGCATTATGGTACTGATTTAATTAAGCGCATGGAATTTTACTTCCATCCTGATGTTGAGTAGATAGTGGGTCTTATTACACTTCACAGCTCTGCAGTATTCCATATGCAAGGAAGCCAAAATATTAAGTAACTAACTCTTATTCAGCCATCAAGCATCTGTGCGTCTGCAGTTGCTGCAGTCATTGCAAGACAGGAGCATGCATAGTTACGTACTAATTCACTCAACAGGACTTTCATCAGCTTGTAAACATTTTAAAATCACTGTATCCTCCGCAAAGTGAGCAAATCGGCTACAGCTCCTCTGAAATAGCTCTCTCCTAGCATTGGGAGTTCACTTAGTGCACAAGTAGCACTTTTTTTTACAGTTGAATGGCCTTTATACTTCCAAAAGCAGTAAGTTACCAGTTATCAAATGATTTGATACCCTGAGGGAAAGAAAAAAAATGATAGAAATCTACTGCCTTAGTGGCAAAGTTTTGTTTATCTTCCCACCTTCATCCAAATCCCACTCAATTATACATAAATGGAAGGGAGGACTTCCATGCTTGACGAATTACTGTTTATTTCCTGTTTTCTGTAAGTGCTTAGCGAGTGATAAGGACATTAATGGCACTTGGTGCTTAATGGAGTTTTTAAAAGAACTTTCTGATGCTCAACACGTTATTGTTCAGACACCCAGTCACTGGGCAGATGCAAGATTTGTTTCTACCCTGCGCACCCTCACCATTCCAGGAGATATTTGTTGAGTTTATGTCCCAATATTGACTGAAAAAAAATGCTGATTCCCATTTGTTTTTGTTAATCAGGAGGAAGTTCTAAAACTGTGAAGCCTTATGGACTCCACAGTGTCCTAGAGCCCCATGCAATTCTTTAAATTGGAATATTAAAATAGCTCAAACCAGGGAGAAGTGTGCGCGCTTTCAAAAAAGAGCACAGCAATTTGCACCGGTGCCTGTTAAGGACTTTGAACGTTCTCCCTGTGACTGCGTGGATCTCCTCCAAGTGCTCTGGTTTCCTCCCACAGTCCAAAGACATACCGGTTGGTAGGTTAACCGGTCATTGTAAATTGTCCTGTGATTAGGGTTAAATCGGGGGCTGCTGGGTGGTGTGGCTCAAAGGGATGGAAAGGCCTATTCCACGCTGAATGCCAATAAATAAATAAATAAATATGGGAAGGAGTATCAGAGACACAGTAAAGGTGTCAGCAATTGATCTGATGAAAGAAACACCAAGAGACAGGGAGAGGGCATCAAAGAAGCTGATACTGTCCCACACTGTTTGAATTTGTAAAGCTGCGAATATTTTAAATTCTTGTCTTTCAACAAATGACGATATTTGAGTCTTCATATGTGACATCATTTGATAAAGTTTAATGAAGACAAAATATAATTTTCACCCCAAGTCCTTGGAAGTGTTTTGCAAAAATGTTGTATTCTTCAGGACTGACAGGACTAGGCACCTATTTCAACAGCCATGTTTTAACCTCCTGGCAGAGGAGGAGAATTAGAAAGAGTTTGTGAAACTGCCTCTAAAAACTGCCTTTTGCAACCATGAGATGGACCAATATGTGTCATCGTGGACGACCAAGCTTTGAAAGATCATTGTGAGAAGATCAAAAACTCAAAACAGCCTTTAAAGGGCAATGAGATAAATAAACAAACAATCCATTGTTTAGGGAAGCAGCAAGTGTTTTTCTGATTTTCATTAAATAGATCTTCCACATTCAAGATTCCAGTTCATTTGTCATGTGTACATTGAAGCATACAGTGATATGCGTTGTTTGCGCTAACAATCAACACAGCTGAAGGCTTGCTGGGGGCAGCCCACAAGTGTCACCACATGATTCGGCACCAATATAGCCTACCCACAATGCTCAGCAGAGCAACACAGAGCACAACAAGCAACAACAACAAAGCAAATCCCATTCCTCACCCCCACCCACCCTCATACGTAGTCCTTTAACCCCAGCGCAGGCCCCCAGCGGACTCAGGTCTGGAGACATCCGGTTTCGACCTCCCCAGTGAACTCGCAGACTCAGTTCCGGCCTTCTAGATTTCCAATTCAACCCTTGAGCCTCCATCTTCAGCATCGGCCCTACGACATACTGATCGCCAATCACCGATGGCGTCCTGAGCGCTAGGCCTCAAACTCTAGTCTCGCCGATTTGCAAACACTCGCTCCTCCTGCCCGCACAGAACTCTGACTCCAGAACTCAGAGACCGACCTGGGGTGGGGAGGGGAGGGGGTGCCTCATCTACTCTCTGCCAGCCCGACATCCAGCATCCGACTACGGATGTCCCACACCCATGTTGCCGGCCTTCACATGCAGAGTGAAGACTTTGACTCCTGCCTGCCCTCTAATTCCCCCACATCCCACCAATTTTCTAAACACACTCTCTCTCTCTGTCTGTCTGTCTGTCTCTCTCTCTCTCTCTCCCTCCCTCCCTCCCTCCCTCCCCCCCCAAGCCATTCTTACAAAAACCTAAAAACAGTTAAAGAACAAGTAAAGCTGAGCTACAACTCAACAGACTTACCTCATTATAAATGCATCTCAAGCTATACGTGCGCCAACAAACTTGTTGGTCCAACAAACTTCTGGTTCTGAGTCGGAGGAGCCGGCATTAAAGTTGATAGCCAGCAATCCGCTGTACTGTAGCACAACATCCGATCAGTTAATTGTATTCAAATCTACCACCTTTTTGATGAATCAGAGTTGCTATCCCTCAGATTAATTAACATATATTTCTTGTTCAGCAGAAGTCTTTCTATAGAAATCAGTATCGGTGATGAATAACGACCTTCCAAATGCCAGCAAATAAATCGGCCCCAATAAATTTAATGTTGAAGGATGCCGACTGAGAATAATTAATTTTCAGAACTATGCCTGAATAAGCAAGACTATTCAATTAATTATACAATGGAAATAAATGATATAAATTCCCAATGGTTTACGTTAATGAGTAATCAAAACAATGACTGAAAAGTACTTTGATTTTTAGATCATCATCATTGCATAATTAATTTAACAGAACTGTTAACTGAGTTGGAACATGTATTACTTCCAGAGCTTGGCTGACAGCTGAGAAATTAATTGTTTACCTAATAAAACATTGAATTGCAGAATTAATGATCTCAGAGTAATTACCTTCACCTTAAATTACGGTTCCATCTCAAATAAATTTGGAATTGAATAGTCTGGTGTTGAATGAAGAACTGGCTAAATACACTCAGAAGCTATTTTATTAGGTGCGCCTGCTCATTAATACAAATATCTGATCAGCCAATCATGTGACAGCAACTCAATGCATTAAAGCATGCAGACATGGTCAAACGTGGGTGAGGAAGGTCATTATGGAAAGACTACAGGAGCATGTTCTATGCTGCTTTGTAGTCACCACTGTGATTATTCTCGCAAAGACAAAGATTTCCACTGTTTGATTTTGAACACAGGCAGTAATGACAAAAACCGAACTGTGTCGGGGGACTGACCGTTATGTGGGACCCGTAGTTAACACTGGATGGGAAGAAAATGAATAAACAAAGAGTTGACTCCTAGCCACAATCTACAGGTGACATCTTCAGCCAATACTGAAATACTTGGGCACTGGTCCAATCGTGCACTTTTCTGCTGGGAGTCAGAACATACTCTTGCAACTCCCAGTGAAAGAAGAATGTGAGGGAAATTAATGCCAAGAGCATTGCTCACAGGAAATTATTACAGCAGAGGTGAAAGTTCAAATGTCATTTCATCAGGTATTTAAACAATCAGATTATAGAATAACAGGATGTTCTACCCTATCAGTCCAAGATGACCTTCACACTCTACTCCTCTTCTTACCACATCTAAAACTATCAATGTAATCCTTTATTCCCTTCTCTCTCATTGGTGTCTTTGGTCTCTCCAAAAACAATATTTATTTCAACCTCTCCCTCTGGTGATAAGTTCCACATTTTCGCTATCCTTTGCTTAAAAGACATTTTTTCTGTCTTCAATCGTTCCATTTAATATCAGAGAAATGTATCCAGCTTACACCCTGAAATTCTTGTTCTTCACGGACACCTACAAAAACAGAAGACTGCCCCGAAGAATGAGTGACAATAGAAACATTAGCACCCCAAAGACCACCCCAGTCCCCCTCCCACACACAAACAAAACAACCCTCTCCCTCCTCCACGTCCTTCAGCAAAAAAAAGCATCAGCCCCCTCCACCCACCAAGCAAGCAATAGAAAAGCCCCCAAGAAAGACCATGATCTGCAGTCCAACAAATAGTAATCATTCACACGACAATTCAACATAGTCGAATAATAAAGGGACAGAGAGGTGTCACCCATCCAAAGTGAGAGGGGGAAACATCAACAAAACAACTTGCTGATTTACAGTAATTAAGTCTGTCGTGTCGTGTTTCTCCCCCCACCCCCCGAGTTCTCTGACTCCTCCCCACCAATGAGAGAAAGAGAGAGAGCGCACTCGCGATTCGCCAAGTACAGAGCCCCCGGCAACCAATCCGCTGTTCCCGATGCTCTTGGTGACTTTTACGTTTTGATAGCTATGCACTTGTGCAAACAACTGTGCTCAGGAAGATAATTTATGTAAAGGACTTTGCAACCAATATTCCAGCAAGATGAAAATCCGAGCAGATGGTTAGGATCAGAGAGTCTGTTTACGATTCATCAGGCTCCTGACATTGCTAATGGAAGGCATTATTTTTCCAACAATAATGTTTGACACCTTTGATGAAAGATTGCACATAGCAGATTTTATTTATGCACTGATGCTTAATAGTATTTTGTTAAAAGCATGACAGTTTGCTAGAATGACAATTGACTGGAACACCAGAAGCAATTGCTGGAACTCAGGCTTTTGAGCTCTTGTTTTCCAAAGTCGCCATTCATACTTGCGTGGCTGTGTCTTACTAATATCCTCTATGTGCTTAGAATACGCGAGGATTAGACGTCAAGCCGTGGTGACTCCCAGTGGGCATTGGGGTGGTACGCTCCATTGTGGTCGACAGATGATATTGATGTGCTGGGGGGGGTCCTGGAGAAAATATAGAGACTTATTCCGCATCGTTGTATTTTGCTGATATTCTATATGTGCTTGTTATCTTGTATGTGCGAGGACTGGGCCTCAGGCTGCGGTGTCGCCAGAGGGGGGGTGTGGTGTGCGGCGTGCAGTCTGAGGTTGCCGTGGTCCCCCAGTGTTCACTCTGCGGGAGACGGGTTCTATTGTGTCAACTGTGGATTAATAGCGCAAGTGTTGGGACTCTTATATTCCGTAACTGTGGTACCATTTCTGCTTGCTGTCTTGTGTGTGCTTTGTGCTGTGAGTGACTGTTGGTAGTGTTTTGCACCTTGACCCCAGAGTAACGCTGCCTTGTTTGGTTGTACTCAGGTACGGTGAAATGACAACTAAACTTGAAACGAATTGAATTAAACTGAACATCAGCCACGACTGCTCCACATCCCAAACCCAGGGCCACAGACCGAAGGCTTCGGGCAGTCTGAGAAAGAAGATGAGGGATAGCTTGCCATGCACAAATTTGAAAAGGGCATATGATGTGACAACAGAAAAAAAAACTTCATGATTTCGACAAAATATTGCAGGGAAGATGGGAAACAATATATTGAAGACATTGTGGAGAACTCGGAGATGTTTGTTGGGACAGAGAGGTCAAGGGAGGGTATTTTAAGAAGAGGTATAGCATCACTTTTCATTTATATATTGAGATACACCGTGGAATTGGCCCTTCTGGCCCTTTGAGCCATGTTGCCCAGCAACCCCCGATTTAACCCTGGCCTTATCACGGGACAATGTTCAATGACCATCTAAATACATCTTGGGCCATGGGATGAAATTGGAGCACCTGGAGGAAATTCACACAGCCATGAAGGAGAACATACAAACTCCTTACAGGCAGCAGCAGGAATTGAACCCGGGTTGCCTGTACTATAAAGCGTTGTGCTAACCACTACACGACCATGCCACCCTAATTAAAACAGAGATAAAGGAGATGCAGAATAACAGTGATATCATCACAGGTCACCATGCCATCCTGTCAAATCCCCTCTTCTCCTGCCGTAGAGCTGTAGATATTCAGCATAATGAGCCGGCTTTATCTGGCTGCAGGTTTACCATTTGAGAGGTAAGTGGGCAAGTACTAAATAATCTCTCAAATTCTGATCTACCTGAAACTCCTCTTTCGCAGGAGGCGAAATCTTGGGCAGTATATAGATGCCAAGCTTGGTTCCGTGATTCTAGAACGCTAGCAGGACGCCAGCGATCCGGGTTCATTTCCCACCGCTGGCTGTAAGGAGTCTGTGACCGTGAGCCTTTCCCGCAGGCCCTCTGGTTTCCCCGCGTCCTAATTACATGCTGGGTCAGTAGGTTAATTGGCCACACGGGTGTAATTGTGCGGCAGGGGCTCGTCGGGCCGGACGGGCCTGTTACCGTGCTGTCACCTCTCCATTTAAAATAAGATCTATTTCCAACTGAACAAGGTAGGTGAGTCCAATTGGGAAGCCGGTCGCTTCCTGAATGGGACAAAGTACAAAAAGTGTTTAAATTAATAAAGAGTCCAAAGGCTAGCAAGAGGTTAGCAGTACGCAATGGGAAATGGGCTGTTTATTTTTTGAACCACGGGAGGGATGAGCACAGCTATTGATTTCTCATCCACACAGGAAGGAATATTTTTAGCCATGATAAAATTCCACATCTAAATATTTGGAGCAAAATGTAGTGGAAGCACGGAATGAACCAGATTCAAGGAGCAGGCAACAAGCTGAGGGAAATAAGACTAAACAAATCTTCCTGCAGCTTGCTGCAAGTTTGAGGAGACTCTTCCACATTCTGGGAGTTAAATAAAAATACCTCTTGTCAGTCATGGCCGCAACAATATGGAGGCTGGGGCCATTCAGAATTCATTGATCTCTCAATAACATCAGACCAATTAATTACCCACAATGTCAATTAAGGACCCCATTACCCAGGACTTGTCCCCTTCTCATCACTACCAACAAGGAGGGAGTACTGGAGCCTGAGGACACACATTCAAAGTTTTGGAACAGCTTCTGCCCCTCCACTATCAGACTTCTGAATGGACAATGAGCCCATGAACACTGCCTCAGTTTTTGCTCACTTATTCCATTTTAAAAAATATATTTCTTCTTGTAATTCATAGTTTTTATGCATTGCACTGTACTGCTACCGCAAAACAATAAAATTTCACAACATATGTCGGTGATAATAAACCTGATTCTGATTGGCAAGCATAGGAAAGGGTAATAGCAGAGGAGGAATTAAATCACAGAGGAAGGCCGTTCTGCCTGTTAGGAGTTTGTTAGTGAAGAGGTTGGGTGGAGGGGTGGGGATACATCTCTATCAAAGGAGATGTTTGGCGCTCCTTCCCTCCGCTAGCCTGCAGGTCACCCTTGGGCAAGATGTAGCATCTATTTAGCCCCCGATCAGGGTCACATGAAGGTGGTGGATGGTCGTATGAGCAGCCGGTGCATATCTCAAGACCTGGTTATGCGATCGCTGACGCCAGGCAGACAGTCTCTGAAGAGTATTGATAATGGTTGGGGTCACCCGTCTTGTTCAAAGATCAAAGGTTCATTTTTTATCAAAGTATACAACTCTGAAATTTTTCTTCTCCCAGGTCGCCGTGAAACCAAGAAAGAAAAGACAGGCAGCGCGGTCACTGACCCCAAATCCCCCCTCCCCGCACAAAGAATACAAACAAAATTGGAACAGATACATCGACCCCCAAATCCCCCCTCCCCGCACAAAGAGTACAAACAAAACTGGAACAGATACATTGACCCCCAAATCCCCCCTCCCCACACAAAGAGTACAAACAAAACTGGAACAGATACATCGACCCCCAAATCCCCCCTCCCCGCACAAAGAGTACAAACAAAACTGGAACAGATACATCGACCCCCAAATCCCCCCTCCCCGCACAAAGAGTACAAACAAAACTGGAACAGATACATCGACCCCCAAATCCCCCCTCCCCGCACAAAGAGTACAAACAAAACTGGAACAGATACATCGACCCCCAAATCCCCCCTCCCCGCACAAAGAGTACAAACAAAACTGGAACAGATACATCGACCCCCAAATCCCCCCTCCCCGCACAAAGAGTACAAACAAAACTGGAACAGATACATCGACCCCCAAATCCCCCCTCCCCGCACAAAGAGTACAAACAAAACTGGAACAGATACATCGATCCCCAAATCCCCCCTCCCCGCACAAAGAGTACAAACAAAACTGGAACAGATACATCGACCCCCAAATCCCCCCTCCCCACACAAAGAATACAAACAAAACTGGAACAGATACATCGACCCCAAATCCCCCCTCCCCGCACAAAGAATACAAACAAAACTGGAACAGATACATCGACCCCCAAATCCCCCCTCCCCGCACAAAGAGTACAAACAAAACTGGAACAGATACATCGACCCCCAAATCCCCCCTCCCCGCACAAAGAGTACAAACAAAACTGGAACAGATACATCGACCCCAAATCCCCCCTCCCCGCACAAAGAGTACAAACAAAACTGGAACAGATACATCGACCCCCAAATCCCCCCTCCCCGCACAAAGAGTACAAACAAAACTGGAACAGATACATCGACCCCCAAATCCCCCCTCCCCGCACAAAGAGTACAAACAAAACTGGAACAGATACATCGATCCCCAAATCCCCCCTCCCCGCACAAAGAGTACAAACAAAACTGGAACAGATACATCGATCCCCAAATCCCCCCTCCCCACACAAAGAGTACAAACAAAACTGGAACAGATACATCGACCCCCAAATCCCCCCTCCCCACACAAAGAATACAAACAAAACTGGAACAGATACATCGACCCCAAATCCCCCCTCCCCGCACAAAGAATACAAACAAAACTGGAACAGATACATCGACCCCCAAATCCCCCCTCCCCGCACAAAGAGTACAAACAAAACTGGAACAGATACATCGACCCCCAAATCCCCCCTCCCCGCACAAAGAGTACAAACAAAACTGGAACAGATACATCGACCCCAAATCCCCCCTCCCCGCACAAAGAGTACAAACAAAACTGGAACAGATACATCGACCCCCAAATCCCCCCTCCCCGCACAAAGAGTACAAACAAAACTGGAACAGATACATCAACCCCCAAATCCCCCCTCCCCACACAAAGAGTACAAACAAAACTGGAACAGATACATCGACCCCCCAAATCCCCCCTCCCCGCACAAAGAATACAAACAAAACTGGAACAGATACATCGACCCCAAATCCCCCCTCCCCGCACAAAGAGTACAAACAAAACTGGAACAGATACATCGATCCCCAAATCCCCCCTCCCCGCACAAAGAGTACAAACAAAACTGGAACAGATACATCGACCCCCAAATCCCCCTCCCCGCACAAAAAAAACAAAAATGGAACAGATACATCGACCCCCAAATCCCCCCTCCCCGCACAAAGAGTACAAACAAAAATGGAACAGATACATCGACCCCCAATCCCCCCTCCCCACACAAAGAGTACAAACAAAACTGGAACAGATACATCAACCCCCAAATCCCCCCTCCCCACACAAAGAGTACAAACAAAACTGGAACAGATACATCGACCCCCAAACCCCCCCTCCCCACACAAAGAGTACAAACAAAACTGGAACAGATACATCGACCTCCAAATCCCCCCTCCCCGCACAAAGAGTACAAACAAAACTGGAACAGATACATCGACCCCCAAATCCCCCTCCCCGCACAAAGAGTACAAACAAAACTGGAACAGATACATCGACCCCCAAACCCCCCCTCCCCGCACAAAGAGTACAAACAAAACTGGAACAGATACATCGACCCCCAAATCCCCCTCCCCGCACAAAGAGTACAAACAAAACTGGAACAGATACATCGACCCCCAAATCCCCCTCCCCGCACAAAGAGTACAAACAAAACTGGAACAGATACATCGACCCCCAAACCCCCCCTCCCCACACAAAGAGTACAAACAAAACTGGAACAGATACATCAACCCCCAAATCCCCCCTCCCCGCACAAAGAGTACAAACAAAACTGGAACAGATACATCGACCCCCAAATCCCCCTCTCCGCACAAAAAAAACAAAAATGGAACAGATACATCGACCCCCAAATCCCCCCTCCCCGCACAAAGAGTACAAACAAAAATGGAACAGATACATCGACCCCCAATCCCCCCTCCCCACACAAAGAGTACAAACAAAACTGGAACAGATACATCAACCCCCAAATCCCCCCTCCCCGCACAAAGAGTACAAACAAAACTGGAACAGATACATCGACCCCCCAAATCCCCCTCCCCCACAAAAAAAAACAAAAATGGAACAGATACATCGACCCCCAAATCCCCCCTCCCCGCACAAAGAGTACAAACAAAAATGGAACAGATACATCGACCCCCAAATCCCCCCTCCCCGCACAAAGAGTACAAACAAAACTGGAACAGATACATCAACCCCCAAATCCCCCCTCCCCGCACAAAGAGTACAAACAAAAATGGAACAGATACATCGATCCCCAAATCCCCCCTCCCCACACAAAGAGTACAAACAAAACTGGAACAGATACATCGACCCCAAATCCCCCCTCCCCGCACAAAGAGTACAAACAAAACTGGAACAGATACATCGACCCCCAAATCCCCCCTCCCCGCACAAAAAAAACAAAATTGGAACAGATACATCGACCCCCAAATCCCCCCTCCCCACACAAAGAGTACAAACAAAACTGGAACAGATACATCGACCCCAAATCCCCCCTCCCCGCACAAAGAGTACAAACAAAACTGGAACAGATACATCGACCCCCAAATCCCCCCTCCCCGCACAAAAAAAACAAAATTGGAACAGATACATCGACCCCCAAATCCCCCCTCCCCACACAAAAAAAACAAAATTGGAACAGATACATCGACCCCCAAATCCCCCCTCCCCACACAAAAAAAACAAAACTGGAACAGATACATCGACCCCCAAATCCCCCCTCCCCACACAAAGAGTACAAACAAAAATGGAACAGATACATCGACCCCCAAATCCCCCCTCCCCACACAAAAAAAACAAAATTGGAACAGATACATCGACCCCCAAATCCCCCCTCCCCACACAAAAAAAACAAAACTGGAACAGATACATCGACCCCCAAATCCCCCCTCCCCACACAAAGAATACAAACAAAACTGGAACAGATACATCGACCCCCAAATCCCCCCTCCCCGCACAAAGAGTACAAACAAAACTGGAACAGATACATCAACCCCCAAATCCCCCCTCCCCGCACAAAAAAAACAAAAATGGAACAGATACATCGACCCCCAAATCCCCCCTCCCCGCACAAAAAAAACAAAAATGGAACAGATACATCGACCCCCAAATCCCCCCTCCCCGCACAAAGAGTACAAACAAAACTGGAACAGATACATCGACCCCCAAATCCCCCCTCCCCGCACAAAGAGTACAAACAAAACTGGAACAGATACATCAACCCCCAAATCCCCCCTCCCCGCACAAAGAGTACAAACAAAACTGGAACAGATACATCAACCCCCAAATCCCCCCCTCCCCGCACAAAGAATACAAACAAAAATGGAACAGATACATCGACCCCCAAATCCCCCCTCCCCACACAAAGAATACAAACAAAACTGGAACAGATACATCGACCCCCAAATCCCCCCTCCCCACACAAAGAATACAAACAAAACTGGAACAGATACATCGACCCCCAAATCCCCCTCCCCACACAAAGAGTACAAACAAAACTGGAACAGATACATCGACCCCCAAATCCCCCTCCCCGCACAAAAAATACAAACAAAACTGGAACAGATACATCGACCCCCAAATCCCCCCTCCCCGCACAAAGAATACAAACAAAACTGGAACAGATACATCGACCCCCAAATCCCCCTCCCCACACAAAGAGTACAAACAAAACTGGAACAGATACATCGACCCCCAAATCCCCCCTCCCCGCACAAAGAATACAAACAAAACTGGAACAGATACATCGATCCCCAAATCCCCCCTCCCCGCACAAAGAGTACAAACAAAACTGGAACAGATACATCGACCCCCAAATCCCCCCTCCCCACACAAAGAGTACAAACAAAACTGGAACAGATACATCGACCCCCAAATCCCCCTCCCCACACAAAGAGTACAAACAAAACTGGAACAGATACATCGACCCCCAAATCCCCCCTCCCCACACAAAGAGTACAAACAAAACTGGAACAGATACATCGACCCCCAAATCCCCCCTCCCCACACAAAGAGTACAAACAAAAATGGAACAGATACATCGACCCCCAAATCCCCCCTCCCCACACAAAGAAAACAAACAAAACTGGAACAGATACATCGACCCCCAAATCCCCCCTCCCCGCACAAAGAATACAAACAAAACTGGAACAGATACATCGACCCCCAAATCCCCCCTCCCCACACAAAGAGTACAAACAAAACTGGAACAGATACATCGACCTCCAAATCCCCCCTCCCCACACAAAGAGTACAAACAAAACTGGAACAGATACATCGACCCCCAAATCCCCCTCCCCACACAAAGAATACAAACAAAACTGGAACAGATACATCGACCCCCAATCCCCCCTCCCCACACAAAGAGTACAAACAAAACTGGAACAGATACATCGACCCCCAAATCCCCCCTCCCCGCACAAAGAGTACAAACAAAACTGGAACAGATACATCGACCCCCAAATCCCCCCCTCCCCGCACAAAGAGTACAAACAAAACTGGAACAGATACATCGACCCCCAAATCCCCCCTCCCCGCACAAAGAGTACAAACAAAACTGGAACAGATACATCAACCCCCAAATCCCCCCTCCCCGCACAAAGAGTACAAACAAAACTGGAACAGATACATCGACCCCCAAATCCCCCCTCCCCACACAAAGAGTACAAACAAAAATGGAACAGATACATCGACCCCCAAATCCCCCTCCCCGCACAAAAAAACACAAGAAAGATCAGGTGAAAAACACAGAATATAAAAATCATAAGACTGAACAAAATGTCCAGGCCCACATCCAAAATATAGAAAAGGTGGCCACACTCTCTGGGCACTGTGGCAGGCTCTCCCCTCCCCAGTAACAAAGCGATCAAACGACAGGCAGCCAGCGTTCACCCTCCGCACTCGCCTCAATGTTTCAACCCCCTTATCAGCTTCATCGGTCCACAATGGAATCTTTAATCGGCAAAGTGGAGTCAAACGTCAGTTTGTGCCCCATCCTGCAGCCTGTCTACCACACGCTGCTTCTGTCTCCTGGAATCCCCTCAGAAACTGCAGAGTGCTGAAGCACCCAAACGATCTCCAAGCACCAAGTCATAGGCCCCAACAGTTCCAGAATCACATCCAAGATGAAAAGCCAATGTAAAAGATGTAGAAGAAGTGAAATATATGGTTTCCTGATCTATCCAGAAGCTGTCAACTGGAGCATTGTACACAGGTGCCTTCCTGACCGGAAGCCCAGAACTGCCCAGGAGAAGGCAATGGCAAACTTTCTGTAGAAGAATTTGCCAAGAATAGTCAAGATCATGAGACCATCATCACCTACGTCATACGACGTGGCGCATTATGATGATGAGTGGAGAGGGTTAGGCACAGACGAAGACTCTTGAGTCTATGGAGAGTTTACTAGTGAAGAAAGATGGACACAGGAAAAATAGAATTAGAAAAATAGAAAAGGTAGTCACAAGTTGCGAGAAGAGTCAGGGAAAGAGGAAGAGGGAAGGGAGATAGCAAGAAAAATTATGTGAAATAAAATGACAGAGAAAGAGAGAGAAAGAGCGAGAGAGAGGAGAGAAAGAGAGAAATACAGAGACAGACAGAGATATACAGAGAGGCAGAGAGGGAGAGGAGGAACATGCGGAAAGAGTGTCCTACAATCTTGGTGAAATGTTTTGGCCCAAAACATTGGCTCTTTATTCCTTTCCATAGATGCTGCCTGGCCTGCTGAGTTCCTCCAGCATTTTATGTGTGTTACTCTGGATTTCCCAGCCAAGCTAATTTGAGTGCTCTCCAAAGGCACTAGAATATTAATTCTGGCCTCGCTGAGATCCAAAGAGTCCTTCTTGTATGATTCTCAGTTCCTCCAGAACCGATTGCCATGCCCTGAAATTTAAACCCTTCTTCCTGTATCACGTCTTCAGCAATTCATTAATTTCCTGTACTGAAAAGTTCATTGCATTGTAGTATCCTTTAAAATCTCAACTCCAGCTCCCTGTAATCTTCCTGCAGCCTCTCAGCTTTTTTGACCTACATTTCTTTGATTGCCACACAGACAAGGAGACCTGCTTGTCTAGTCTCCCTCTAGAGGCATCTTTAACCATTATCTTTAAGAGAAGGCATGTCTTCCTGGAATTAAATTTGGTTCATGGAAATGCCTTTCTATTAAAGCTCGGGTCTCCTATCCTTTCTACCCATCAGCCTCTGCAGCTGGGTCTCCATGGCAACAGAGCATTAAGCCACAGGGAAGGGAAAACAAACCCATGAAAGGGTGGGAATTTCAAAACAGAGGTTTTTGTAGAATATAACCAGGTAGCTCAGCCATCATAGAGGTAACAGGGGATCTGAATCGTGCGAGTTTGGATAAAGGTATTGAGTTTCAGATAAACTCAAGAGTGGAATATCAACAGTGTTCATTGCAGACAAAATGTAACAAAGAAAGTTTTATTTTATTACTTCTTAGATAGATAGATAGATAGATACTTTATTCATCCCCATGGGGAAATACAACTTTTTTCCAATGTCCCATACACTTGTTGTAGCAAAACTAATTACATACAATACTTAACTCAGTAAAAAATATGATATGCATCTAAATCACTATCTCAAAAAGCATTAATAATAGCTTATAAAAAGTTCTTAAGTCCTGGCGGTAGAATTGTAAAGCCTAATGGCATTGGGGAGTATTGACCTCTTCATCCTGTCTGAGGAGCATTGCATCGATAGTAACCTGTCGCTGAAACTGCTTCTCTGTCTCTGGATGGTGCTATGTAGAGGATGTTCAGAGTTATCCATAATTGACCGTAGCCTACTCAGCGCCCTTCGCTCAGCTACCGATGTTAAACTCTCCAGTACTTTGCCCACGACAGAGCCCGCCTTCCTTACCAGCTTATTAAGACGTGAGGCATCCCTCTTCTTAATGCTTCCTCCCCAACACGCCACCACAAAGAAGAGGGCGCTCTCCACAACTGACCTATAGAACATCTTCAGCATCTCACTACAGACATTGAATGACGCCAACCTTCTTAGGAAGTACAGTCGACTCTGTGCCTTCCTGCACAAGGCATCTGTGTTGGCAGTCCAGTCTAGCTTCTCGTCTAACTGTACTCCCAGATACTTGTAGGTCTTAACCTGCTCCACACATTCTCCATTAATGATCACTGGCTCCATATGAGGCCTAGATCTCCTAAAGTCCACCACCATCTCCTTGGTCTTGGTGATATTGAGACGCAGGTAGTTTGAGTTGCACCATATCACAAAGTCCTGTATCAGTTTCCTATACTCCTCCTCCTGTCCATTCCTGACACACCCCACTATGGCCGTGTCATCAGCGAACTTCTGCACATGGCAGGACTCCGAGTTATATTGGAAGTCTGATGTGTACAGGGTGAACAGGACCGGAGAGAGTACGGTTCCCTGCGGCGCCCCTGTGCTGCTGACCACCGTGTCAGACCTACAGTCTCCCAACCGCACATACTGAGGTCTATCTGTCATCTTAAGATGTGGTCGGCACTTATTATCCCTAATTGCATTGGGCAGATAAATGGGATTGGAATCATTTGTAGACCAGACCAAATTAGGATGGCAAATCCAGCCCCTGAAGGATACAAGTGAACCGGGTGGATTTTTAATATGAATCAAATCATTTCTTGGTTACTAGTACCAGCCACCAGCTCTTTAATTCCAGTTTTATTTAATTTAAATTCCTGTGGTAGGATTTGAATACGTATCCCTGCATAAATAGTCTGGGTCTCTGGATACTGGTCCAGTGACTCAACTACAAGGCTAACGAGTTCACCATCTGTGAGGGTTCTGGCAGCGGATAAGTGGAGACGGGGGTGCGGGGTAGGGGGTTAACAGGTACTGCTACAGGGTCCCGTTTTGGTTATGGAATGTATGATGACCGAAGGGAGGATGGAGTCAGTAGCTGCAGAATGGAGTTTACTTTGAAAGGTTAGGCAATCGAGTAATAAATAATTTTCCACAACTCAATAGAAGGAAATTTCTACTCATCCGATAATGAAGGCTGAACAATCAATGCAGCTTTAGAGAAGCGGTGGAGGGCGGGGTGGGGTGGTGAGTTTGAACCGCATGCTGTTTGTTTCATTTAGTAATGATACCGTTCCAGCAGAATTAAAGCTGCCCTTTCATCTTTGTTATGCTCCATGTCCAAGCTCCCATTTGGTCTTGTAAAGACGTAATGTTTATATCCGATGAATCAGCGTTTGAAAAAAATGAGATATTTCTAAACAGGCCCAATGTAAGAGCAAAAACATTACAGGCACCCTGGAGGCGTAGCTAGTTAAGAAGTGGAATTTTTAAGAATACAAATTAGAAAAACCAAAGTTCAAAGTGCATTTATTATCACAGAGATGAGGAGGAATTTCTTCAGCCAGAGTGTGATGAATCTGTAGAATTCATTTCCACAGATGGCTGTAGAGGCCATGTCATTGGGTATATATCAGGCAGAGATTGATCAATTCTTGATTAGACAGGGCATGAAGGGTTGTGGGGAGAAGGCAGGAGATTGGGGCTGAGAGGGAAATGGATCAGCCAGGATGAAATAGCAGAGCAGACTCGATGGGCCGAATGGGCTAACTTCATTCCTATATCTTCTGGTCTTATAAATAATACAACCTTGAGATTCATCGTCTTATAGGCAGCCACTAAACAAAGGAACCCAGAAAACCCTGTACAAAAAGGACCGTCAAACACCCAGTGTGCGGAGAGAAAAAACATAACATGCCCACCACAAAAAAAAATTTTTTAAGTCCATCGAACACCCAGTGTGCAGAGAGAAAAAAAACACATCATGTGGACAATAACCGCAAGCAAATAGCGTTCTGAACTGAAGTCCGGAAAGAGAAGGTACCTGATAAAATACTGCTAAATGATATCATAGAAAACCCCAAAATTCTATAACAAACCACAAAGAAAACAGAAACCTCTGTTAGAGACCAAAACGTCAGAATGAGGAAGAAAGGTATGAATATGGTTTTGAATGAAGGCTTAGATGAACACTTCCATTAAAAAAAAGGATGATACAAAAATTGATATCATGCAGAAGGTCATGCTATGTATGATAAACATGGAGAGGAAATATGAAGGCATCTGAAATATGAAGGGCGTGATAGAGACAGGGAGTGGAGGAGGGGAGGAAGGTGTTTTTGGAGGTGGGGAAGGGCACATGAGAGGGAGGGTTAGATGTAGACGTGGAGGGATTCCAGCTAATTGGGGCATCGGTTAATCGGGGTAACGGCTTATTTACGACAACTCATAGACGACAGAATCTAATCAAGAAAGGGAAATAGTAAGATGGACCAACGACAGTCTATGAAAATGTCAATGGAAAGTTTGGCAAAACACACAAAACACCAGAGGAACTGAGCAGGCCAGGCAGCACCTATGGAAAGGAGTAAACAGTCAACGTTTTGGGCCAAGATCCTTCATCAGGACCTGATGAAGTCCTGAAGCAGGATCTCAGCGCAGAACATCTCTTTTCCATAGATGCTGCCTGGGCTGCTCGGTTCCTCTAGCGCTTCGTGTGTTTTGTCAAATCTTCCAGCATCTGCAGATTTTCTCTTGTTTATGGAAACTATGGAATGGTGTTCCATAAAATTTTAGCTTTAGATCCCAAGATGTTTTTTTTGGGCCAGGACATTTTAAATGTAACAGCAGGGTGGTCAAGCTGAACCAGTTACACATTTTACAGTTCTGGTTGTCATTGATTGCAGGGGAAGTTGATTAGTTAGGGAAGTGGCCAAGGAGTAGTAAATAGGTTTCAGTAAAGCTAAGTATGAAGTGATGCAGTTTGTAAAGTCAAATCAGCATTGGGCTTATACCATGAATGGTGGGTACTAGGAACGGAGAGATTTAGGAGCACAAGTGCATGGTTCTTTGAAAGTGGTGTCGCAGCTAGACCGGGTGGTGAAAAAGATGTTTAGCATGTTGGCCTTCATCAGTCAGAGCACTGAATGTAGAAGCTGGGACTATGTTGCTGTAGTGTGAGCCTGTTGGTGAAGCTGTACTTGGAGATGTGGTTGTACCAGAAAGTGCAGAAAAGACCTACAAGGATGTTGGCGTGACAAGGGGGCTGGAGTAGAAGGGAGCAGCTTCCCAGGCGGGCTCTTTGTTCCTTTGAAGGTGGGAGAATGCAGGGCAACCTCACTGAAATGTTTAAAATTATGAGCTGGGAGCAATCGTCAAAGTTCAAAGTACAAAAAGTAAATTTATTATCAAAGTGCAGATACTACCCCAAGATTCATTTTTGCAGGCATTTCCAGTAGAACTAAGTACAATAGAATCAATGAAAAACTACACATAGAGACAGACAGCTAATGTGAAAAAGAAGTCAAAATGCAAACACAAAACAAACAAACAATGCTGAGAACAGGAACTGTAGAGTCCTTGAAAGTGAGTATAATCTATGGAATCACTGATTCAAATGTATTTCTTTGTTCTACTGTGAACACCTGCAAGAAAATGAATCTCAGGGTGGTACATGGTGACATACAGTATATATACATACTTTGATAATAAATTTACTTTGAACTTTGGTGGAAAAGGTCAATAGGCTTTTAATCGGCAGTACATGACATTCTCTTCTGCTCATGTCTTGTTTGTTCCTCTCCTATATAAAGCCAATGCTTCCTTTTGAAACACACCCAACTCCTGGGAGTCCTCCAGTAAACTGAATCCTACCACAAGAAGTTGAATGAAGTCCAGAGTAAATATTTCACCAAAATTAAAATTCTTTTTAAGTTTTAGCTCTTATCTTGGATACAGCTATCTCATCTAGGAATGTAAGAGGAAAATTCATCTGATTTGAATTCGCCTTTGATCACTGGCTGTAAAAACTTGAATAAGTATCACTTCCATACTAACTTTCATATTGAGGCGTGTAAAGAAGCAGCTGCCACTTTTTGCGTGTTTAGCACAAACAACCCAGGACACAAATCCCTCCCCCTTATCGCCAGCATAGCAGCACTGAGATTTTGTATTTATCTAATGAATGGTGAGAATCCAAAGTCACAGCTAACACACCAATGGGGAGAAATAATTTTATGGAACAGCTGGACAATGGAAGATACTTTGGAGAATCTCCAAGCAACGTCACCTTTTTTTGCGGTGGAGAAGCTCGTGAGCTTCTATAATCCCAAGAGCGATGCCGTCTAGTGCTTAGTCATCTGGCGCTTAACTCTTGGTAGGGTCACCCACGGTGGTAAGGTCAAAGGGAGGTTCCAGACCAAGAACCGTCCAACCAAGACCTCATCGGTGGAGCTGGTAGAAGATGACACATCACAACAGCAGTGTGGACGGAAGGAAGGCTGCAACAGTGAAGCATTCTCCAGTCATCTTGCATTCCATGCATTGGACCCTGATCCCAATCTGTCAAGGACCCCGTGGTGGCTGCCTATGCATTCCAAGTTAAACAAAGTCATGCATAGACATCCTCCATTTGTATAGATCCCCGGATTAGCATCTACAGCCACCTGAAGACCCAGCAACAGACAATCCCTTAGGAGAACAAAATGCTTAACTCAAATGATCATACTCTACTACTTTGGAGAGGAAAAAAGTGGCAAATTTTGCTGAGAATGTTAGTCATCATAGCCAATGTAAGGCCACATTGATCTCAGATAATGAAACCAGAGCAGGGCCTGGTGAGAATCAGTTACCCGCAATTGTTAAAAAGTAAATTATTCTCTGACCCTAATGCCATTGCCGCAAATTGTTAGGGATATTTCCAAAACTGTGTCCAGCTTTTCAGAAGAGACAGATATTTGTTCCGGATTCACTATTCATGCTGGTGAAAGCACAAGTAAAAGATTATATTCCAGTTCATTCAAAACGAAAATATTTTCTTTGTGCTGCAGTTCCTTTAGATCTAGCCACTTAGTTCTGCCTAAAGAGATAAATCAGCTTGAGGAAGAAGTTACGATCCAAACAAGGGGTCATAACAAAATACGTCAAATGGAAAGTAATTGTTCCCAAAGTCACAAAACCCATCATGCAAAAGGAATCATTTTGATCTACTACACACTATTGTTAATATGGAGACAAACACTGCAGGCATCTGATTTCAGCTAGATTCTACAAATAGTAACAAGATACAAATGTACTGTCTGCAGGTGATGGTTGTGGGAAGTTTATTAGTTGAGATGGTGGGGAACTTCCTGCCCTTCATAAATTTGCCGGTGAATTTTTTAACACTTAATGATCCAGCAGAGAGGACAGCAAGCTACACTCTGACAGAAACACAACTACCCGAACTAAACTCGCTTCAATATCCTTTGTCACTTAATACCTCAATAATTAACAATATAAATCAGTTTCAGCTGTAGCTGCTTGCATTTATGTTGTTATTGGTTTTGGAAAGTCAGTTTAATATAATTCAAATTTAGTTTCTGATTTAAGACACTAAAAATGAATCTCAGGGTAGTATATGGTGACATGCATATATAATAATATAATTTTATTATTTTATTGATAATAAAATTTACTTAGAAATGCTGAAAAGATTTTTCAGATTGTAAAATAAAATTTGAAAGTGTGCCCTGATGTCTGACTAATATATAATTCTCACTCAAAATCTCTGAAGCAAATTAGGGGTCACCCTGATTTGGTGAAAGAGCCGGCTAAACTTGAAATCACCAACAGACAGTACTCAGCATGCTCCTCTGCTCTTGACTTGCTTCCTTCTCTGCCAAACATCCCATTCTCCAATGTTTCTCTTGGAAATGTATTCTGCTCCATGGAGTTTTCCACCAAAAACTTATCAAGCCACAAAACTTCAAATAAAGGCTAGAGTTAATATTTGACTATCATTAATTTCCTTTACAGTTTTATCCCTTATCTTGTGTAAGTTGGAAATCCAAGATGGAAATTCAGTAGACTGCTTTTCCTTCCAACTTGTTGACAACAGAAACAGTACTTTCCATTCTGCTGCAAAGTGGAGTGACATATCACAGGACCAGATGCCAGTGTTGATCCTTCTACTGTTGCACAGTCCAATCTTGTTCTTGATTTTTCATCCAAGATAATGAATAGGCATAAACCCAAAGACTGAACATACACACTGTGATACAACAGAAAATCTCTTCCATGGCCAAACGTCCCTGTTTAGGTCAATTTCTTTCACATTACTGATGTGGCTTCAGGTAACCCAACAGCAGCATCAAGAACTTCTTTAGATATCTGAGTGAAATCCAAGTAATATATTTCAGGAGTAATATGATATTCAATTCTATGAAAAGATTCTTATTTGGTACTTTGGGTAACTGTAAGGAATTCTAACACTGCTTTTAAGAAAATCAAACTTCTCAATCTCTGCCAAAATTTTTCCATCAAAAATGCAATCAGAAACATCTTATTTGACTCTGCTGTCTATGAGGTATTGATGCCTGAAAAAATGGCTAGACTGAATGTCAGTAATATCAACAGTAGTTGCATTTCAAAGTATTAACTATACTTGACTACATTGGTACTTTTGAGAAAAAGTGCTGTAGATTCTTTTCTTCGTATCACCCTCAATTCCATTATCAAAATCATTGACAAACAATGTGAAAAGCAGCGGTCCCAATACTGACCCCTGAGGAACACCACTAGTCATTGGCAGTCAACCAGAAAAGGCCCCTTTTATTCCCACTCACTGCCTCCTGCCTGTCAGCCATTCCCCTATCCATGCCAGTAGCTTTCCTGTAATGCTATAGGATTTTATCTTATTAAACAGTCTCATGTGTGGCAACATATCAAATGCCTTCTGAAAATCCAAGTAAATGATATTCACTGCCTCTCCTTTATCCACCCTGTTTGTTAGTCCCTCAATGAACTCCCTGGCACCTGGGAGGCAAGTTACTATCTGTGTTTCCTATTTGCGTCCACAGAATCGCCTATCTGTTTCCCCTAACTATAGAGACCCCTAATACTACTGACATCTTCCTCAGTTCCTTACCCTTCTGAACCACAGGGCCAGATACAGGAGCAGAATTAGGTCATACGGCCCATCAAATCTGCTCCACCATTTCATCACAGCTTATTTATCTTTCCTCTCAGTCTCAATCTCCTGCCTTCTCCCTGTATCCCTTCATAGCCTGAGCAATCAAGACAGCGAGTTACACTCTCACAGAAACACAAAACACCCACACCAAACTCACTTCAATATACTTTGTCACTTAATACCTCAATAATGAACGGTATAAATCAGTGTCAGCTGTAGCTGCTTGCATTTATGTTGTTATTGGCTTTGAAAAGTCAGTTTAATATAATTCAAATTTGGATGCTCGCTTAAGACACTGAAACCACTAAAAAGATTTCTCAGCATTGGAATGTAAAACAGAATTTGAAAGTGTGCACTGGCATCTAATTCTCAAACAAAATCTCTGAAGCAAGTACAGGTCACCCAGGGTCAGTTATCAATAGACAGTACACAGCAGCCTCCTCTGCTCATCTACTTTGTAAAACGGCCGTCCTTCTGTTTGGCACCAGCTCAGGTTGATTCAAGCTCTAAGCATTTCCCCAAGTTGTAGACGATAGCAGAAACATATTTAGCTTCTTAGTTTACAATTTCAAATGCACAGTTCCACCACCAATTATTTATTTTTCTGTTTATTTGATATTCTGTTCTCCCAGATGAACCATATATGAGCAGGCCCTTCTAGAGTCAGACTGTAGCCATCTCAGTACTGTGTGTCTGTGGTCTGCATCACCCCTTCGCCTTTAACTTTACACAAGCAGATTGGACAAATCCTTCAAGGTCAATAGTTGAGTGTTTTCAGTTTTAATATAAATGAGATGCTTATCAGAGCAACGTCAATTCAACAAGAAGCATGCCAGATAATTGTTCCTGTTTTGTTAATTTTGTATGTTTTATATAAACTCTTAGTAGGATTTGCCTCTTTGTTTTGTTTGATCTCAGCAAATATCCTGTTCTCAATCTTAACTTTATTACTGCTTATATAAGCTATTAATTTGAATATTTGTCTTAGGCCAAATTACTAGTAATTAACATAATTAATCTAGTGATTATGAATTTATCTAAATAATTATGACAACAATGTAACGTTCACAAAACTGATTTGAAATAGCTATGTACACAGTGGCTACTTTATTAGGTATAGGATGTACCTAATAAAGTGTCTACTGAGTGTATGTTTATGGCCTCCTGTTGCTGTAGCCCATCCACTTCAAGGCTCAACATGTTGTGATGCGTGGTTACCTGTCACCTACCTATCAGCTTGAACCAGTCTGGCCTTTCTCCTCTGACCTCTCTCATTAACAAGGCACTTTTGCCCACAGAACTGCTGCCCAATGGATGTTTTTTAAAATTTGTTTTTCGCACTATTCTCTGCAAATTTAAGAGACTTTGCTTGAAAATCCCAGGAGACCAGTAGCTTCTGAGATACTCGAACCACCCCACCTGGCACCAACAATCATTCCACGATCAAAGTCACCAAGATATAATTTCATCCCCATTCTGATGGTTGATCTGAACAACAACTGAACCTCTTGACCACATCTGCATGCTTTAATGCATTGAGATGCTGCCACATGATTGGCTGATTAGATATCTGCATTAACGTGCAGGTGCACCTAACAGAGTGGCCAATGAGTGTATAGCAGCTATTAGCATATGAGAAGTCACCTTTTCTCCTTTGGAAGGGAGAAGGTTCATTAATACTCAATATTGATCAGTGCAAAGTCAGGTAGGAGATCTGAAGAGACTGGAGTATTGCCAGTTTCTATGATACTTGTCTCCTGATTCCCATTCCTCCTCCTACCCTCAGG
Organism: Hemitrygon akajei; assembly: GCF_048418815.1. Taxonomy (NCBI): domain Eukaryota; kingdom Metazoa; phylum Chordata; class Chondrichthyes; order Myliobatiformes; family Dasyatidae; genus Hemitrygon; species Hemitrygon akajei. The sequence goes on along the minus strand of NC_133152.1, from coordinate 24,262,348 downwards.
AGCTGCACTCAGTGACGGGCTAGAAGACACACGCACATACAGTATTTTACGGTCAATGCTCTTTAAACACATTGTTTTTGAATTTGAATTGTACATCAATTTCCTCTCCTCTTCCTGTTGGTTCATCCTAAGATTAGATGAGACTGAATGACTCCACACTGATCCTGGTGCTTCAGGACTGCAAGAGATTCATAGCAGCCACCACACCTCAAAGAATGAGTTCTAGAAAAATTACATTCCTTAAGTCTTGGTGGAAAACTGACCAATAAAGGTACTACTTGTGTACGCAGATAACTTCTACTGCATGATTTGTTTCAGGGAGGGATAGGAATAATGAATACTTGGCTGAAGACAGCAATTTATTTGAAAGATTCATTGAAAGAGAAGACCGTCAGAAATGTTTATGCGAAATTTCCAGGGAATGAGGCCAAATGGGGGATGAGTTTCACAAGACATTTAGAACAGTATGATCAGATTAGCTTTGGATGAGCTCTAAGTCTAGGAAAAATTGCAAAGGCAGGAAAAAAAAGATCAGGGATGGATATAAAACGAAGGGCAAGAGTTTTAAATCCATGATACTGATGGAGCAGGATCTAGCTGTTAATTGATGGCGATGGAACAGTTTGGCCCAGAAATAATTGTATTCAAGAATCGGGGTCTTGGAAGACCTAGAACCTGTAGGAGATAGGAAGAAATCAAGGACTGAGTAGTTGAATCCAGATAAAAGTATGAATGAGAGCTTGAGCAATAAGTCGTTGATGTGGGTTGGAGACTCATATATTTTAACATTAAAAAACTAAAAATTGAGTTTCTTCCATAGAGAGTTTATTAATTTTCTTCAAGCTTGTTGATTACAGATCTATAAATTGAGATCAAACAAAACGTTGCCAGCTACCTAGAGTCATAGAAAAGTACAGCGCAGAAACAAGCCCTTCGGCCCATCTAGTCAGTGCTGAACCATTTAACTGCCTACTCCCATCGACCTCAGATTAAATTACTCAAAAGCATTTCTTGCTTACTTCTAATCCTCTACAATGTCACAGAATAGGCCCCCAAAAGCACCATGCCCTTGATAACAAAGCTCAGAATTAAATATAAGATTCAGTTTGGTCAAAGTTAAACAGCAGGCAAGGTACATCAGGGTGATTCCTTAACTAGGGTAACCTTGTTGTCACTGGGGTAGAATTTCAAGGAAAAAAATAGTTTTACAAAAACGAGCACTGGAGTTTTAAAAGTTAGGTAATAGTACCTCTAAACCTTTTTCAGTACGCTTCATAAATAATATGTTCTTATTCTTTATTTGAGTTCAAAGCTTGAATGTGCCAGAATATCACAATTTTGGGCTTGTCCCAGACCCAGACACGCAACATATTTGAGAGACCAATCAAACAACTGCTAATGCAAAAAACGATCTCGTGCTTTCCCAGCGTATATGATGAATTCAATGGTAAACAAGGTGGGACAGTGAAAACCTGATTGGATAAGGACTAACCAATCAGGAGGGACAGACAATAGGGGTATAAATTTCTCCAGACTTGACATGCCCAGGCATCATCCCTAATGAAAATGGCAGAGTCTATCGTCGAAACGCCAGTTAAAATCAATACCTGGAAGCCCAAGAAGAGTTTATTTATCAACTGCTTATGTGGTTGCCATGGAAAGGAGAAGAGACAGGGGAGCATGTGGATGTCATGATAAAAGACTGACATTTTGATGCACAGAAATGTGAGTTATTTAAAGATTTATACCTCCTGATCTGAGAGTAGTCATTACCAAACAAGTTACTATTTGAGTTTTAAAAGTTCTTGTGAGAAAATACAAACTAAAAGTTTCACCTGAATTTAATACATATCATTACAAACAAATTACTATTTGAGTGTTGTATCTGGGAAATAAATAAATTCATTTTATTTCTGTATATTTAAATTACATTTAGCTATCCAGTCGAGTTAGCAAGTGTGAGACTTGGCCAACTTTTCCTTTAAAAAGTGAGAAATGTCATTACCATCACAAAACTGGTGGCAAGGTTGGCCCCAAAATCATCAGCAAACCAATCAAAATAATACCGAAACACAGTTCAAAACCCAGCAAGCTATCAGCAGTACCTTGAAAGAGAAAGGGAGAGAGGCAGAAAAAGGAGGAGGACAGGAAAACTTAAGATCATTTCACAACTGCCAAAGTGCGAACGGAGGCTGAGAAGCGGAGAGTCAATCGATGAAACGAAAGGGCTGCTGATAAGAAAAAATAGGTAGTACAAAGCTTTATCGCAGAGAATACCCCGTCAGAGTCTCCAGAAGACCAGCAATGAGAGCAGAATGAGCTCCATCTTCCTGGGGCTTCACCTATGCACTAATGGAGTTGATAAGAAGGTGCTTTAAACTTCGAGTGTCGAATTTTCAGGATTGTTTAGATTTCTGTGGATGTTTCAAAAGTTACTGATAAATGAAAGTGTGTGGAGAGGTGAGTAAAAGTTTTGTCGGTGTTTAAAAAAGTGTCCTCTCTCACGGACAGTCAGAGTTCCTCCAGCATTTTGTATGTGTAGCTCCATAACCTGTTTGAAATTTGAATTGCTGCTTATCCCAGAGTTGGGGAGGGTTAGGCAGATGTTTTGTAAACATTATAGTGTTTTTTTTAATAAGACTAGACAATGCCTAGCTAAGCTGGGCCGCTTATGTTCATGCTTCACGTAGATGTTTTTAACAAAGTTCTCCAGCCGGCTGCCTTAAAATCTGTGATCTCTTATGGAATTTTGATAAGTAGTGCAGACCGTAAGGATGTGTTTTTAATAGTAAGTGTTGTTTCTTCTAGTTGGACAGATGTTTTGTCAGAGTTTATGTTAAACTAAATCCATTGGTTACCAATGTCAAAAGTATTTTGTAATTACATCACAGTGCATATCTTGATGAGAAATATAGTTTTGTTTAGTGACATTGGTCTGAATTCATTTGCCAGAGTCGAGTGCTTTGGTGCCAAAATCAGCATTCCAGTAATACAGGCTAAAATTCCAGTAGTCTAATTAGTAAACATATGTTGCGTTGTTTAGCCAAGGAAAATACTAACACGCTTAAGTTTGCATCATACACCGGCTACAGTTATCCAATGAGGTAACCATAGCCTCTGGCCAGGAGCAGATGTCGTCGGGTGGTGCCCAACCTTTCTAGAGTGCTTCGACCCTTTACCACCACACTGTCCAGTTGGCGGGTCAGCAGTGAGGGCCAAGTCACTGCCCATCTGCCCCTGACTTGCAGCTCAACTCCTCTTATCTGCTCCATATCCAGTAAGAGGCTCTTTCTGCTTCCTCCCCCATCCTGCGAGCTGCTTGGTTCTTGCTCTTTTCATCAAGGCCCAGTGCAGACAGCAACCTCAACGCCAACCTTGCTGGGAGACCTCTATGGCCGATCTCCACAGGGAATAGCTACGTCTGCCGTCCTTTGTCCCTGCGCTCCTGGACTAAGGACTGGCTCTTCAGGGCCTTCCTCTCATGAGCCTCCTCACATCCTTCCTCCCACAGTACTGTGAGCTCCACCAGGATGGTTTTCTTGTCCTTGGTGGACCACAGTCAATGTCTGGTCAAAGTGTGGCCTGCACGACCTCCGGGAACTGCAGCTTCCTCCCCACATCAACCCTCATCTCCCATTATACGGCAGTTTGCAGCAGATTGGATTTGTGCCTCTTTGATATGACTGGCATGGCTCTCTGTTTGATGAAAATGCCTCTGGCCTCTTTTCACACCCGCCCCGCTCCAGTGTGTCAGCAAGGGACAGCAGGTCCTTGCGGTGGCGTCAGCTATACCGTCCTTGTGCTAAAGCTGTTCTGCATCCTGACGGTACGTGTGCCAGTGAACCCCGCCGACCACAAAGCTTACAGTTAGGGTCCTCTCTCAGCCCTCATGTGTGCAGCTGTGATGGTGTAGGGAGTGTGTTATACACAAACTGCAGGAGGAAAGAAATGTGGAAGGGCCCAGTCTCCAAAGCTCTGCCCGAGTGATCATGTGCTTGAGAAGATCCCATTTCATCCAGGCGCCCTGTGACCCCCAACTCAATACCCGTCTTTTGTCCTCGTGGTTTGATACCTCTGCCTGCATGTCACGCCTACCTCTTGCCCTTGTCTCAAAAATATACTCTGAATGTACTTAAAAAGAGTTCAAACGAAACAGTGCTTTCTGTTTGCAGGATTGGCTTTGAGATCGTTGTTTGTGATTTCATTTTAAATTGAATTCAGTATTTTGATGGTGTGATGGTAATGACACTCGTCCGTGAAAACTCTGCAAAAACGCCTTAAATTATAAAAGTTCTCTTCAAGGTTGATCAATGCCAAGATCTGGTCTTCATTCCAGAGCCTAAAATAAAGGTTATAACATAAACGAAACAGACTTTCAAAAAAAGTTCATTTTTCAGACTTTCAAGAAGTGCCCCTAATTGAAGAACTGCCCAACAGTAGGTGCTGAAAGAATAGAAGCTGAGACCAGAGGCATAAAGTATAGAAAGAGAGGGTGCAGAGGAGATTCGTCATTCTGTTGCCTGGGCTAGAGCAGTTCGGTTACGAGGAGAGACTGGAGAAGGTAAGTGGTGCAGGAGACTTCAAGAAGGGATATGATTCGGGTCTATAAAATTCAATATGATAGACTATTGGAAACGTTCCCCCATGTCAGAGATAGATAAAACTAGAGGACATAAGTTTAGGGTTTGGGGGCAGTTCATTGTTAAGTTGCATCTGGAATTTCCAGTTGGCGGACAATTTCCTGCCACGCTGCTCTGACATATTGGGAAATCGTACCAGGCAGGTTACAGCGGTGGTTTGCCTTTGCCTTCTGCCAGGTGAGTTTACAGAGATCACCACCTTTTGTAGTGGATGACCAGGACGTCTAAGTGCCTTGTCGTGCTCTTAGCGCTCCACAAACGCCTACTGGCCTGCCTTCTTGACCGTTGGATCATTAATCGGTCTCCTCCGCTCAATCCGTCAGGGACAGACAGATCCCCTACCTCACCGAGGGTCGAAGACCCCCTTTGGCTACCCTCACCTGGTTTGGCCCGTCTGCTGAGACGGTTTACCGGGGTGTGGCTGCTGCACGTGTTACGGCTACTTGGAGCCACAGGTGAGAGCTGAGCGGCCGGTGGGGACCAAAGGTGGACGAGCTGCCCTGAAAAAGGGCACGGCAAGCCCCCCCACCAGAAGTGCTACCCCTCCCTAGACACCCCATACACCCCTGGGGGCAGTTACTTAGAGGATATTCAGATATTAAGTGGACCTTCTTCCCACGGAGAATTTTGCCTTTTGTTTAGCGTTAACCAAGCTGAAGCTTATGTTTGATGGTGGAATGGTTCTAAGAGTGATTGCAGCTGGATCGCTGACAGCCTTTACGTACATTGTAAGCAGATAAGTACTTGAACCACTTAGGCGTAGAGAGTAATGGGGTTAGTAAGGACAAGTTGGGCTGAAGGGCCCTTTTCCTTTCTGTATGATACTAGGACTCCAATGACCCTCTTCTTCCAAATATAGCTGATTTCGGATTTGAAATCAGACAGAACACTACAATTTAAAATTTTAATGGGCAAGGATGTGGAAAGCAAGCCAATTTTCAAACGAGTAAGAAGAGATGGCCACCAGACAAAGGAGGTAATGAAACAGCTGTGGGGAATTCCAGGAGGAGTTGTGTACGTTGTGGGAAGCGGAAGGGTTTCTGCAGGGCTGTGGACTGGATTGAAATCGGGTAGGGAGAACTTCTCAGTGATGTGCAGTGAAAGTTTGTGGGCGGATAATGAGCCAGACGTACCAAAAGAGGCAGAAAGAGATAGAAAATTAGGATGGGTGGGGGATATCGTATTGAGGTCACAGTGACAGAGTGACGTTTGCAACTTTAGATATAGCCAGCTAAATGCCATGAAGAATGGTCTTCTAAACAGAATAGAGGAAGTCAATGAAAGAGAAGTGAATTGAAGTCTATGTTGCTAGGGAGAGAAAAAGTTCTAATTGTGAACTCTGAGGAAGAGTCATTGGCCAGAAGTATTAACTCTGATCGCTTTCTACATAGCTGCTGCCTGACCTCGATTATCCCAACGCTTTTTCGTTGCCGCCTCGCCATTTTCAGCATCTGCAGGATTTTTGCTTTTTCAATAAGAGTTAAAATCTTGGTGAACAAATAGGACAAGTTAACTGGAACAGAGGGTCCAGGACTGGAGTGACGACAGTCGATTTTAAAGAGTAAAATAACACTAAGTTCCTCAAAAATGTAAGGCTACCGGTAACACTTGGTGTCTTATCAAATATGCTCCTCTTCTATCTCAGCATACGTTTAAGAGAGGACAAGACAACCTTAGAGGCTATTAGACTATTTTCAAATCCAGTTTAGAAGGAGTTGATGATGCCAGGCACCTCTGCAAAGACCCTAACCTGAGCTCACTGGGTCCAAAAACAATTCTCCCCTGTCACCGCACAGATGCTGTATTTCAAACATCTTTTTTTTGTTTGTGAAAGCTGATTGTGGCTCTAAATCTTTGACACTCTCTGTTAATCTCAGTGAAGGATCCTAGAGCACGAGGGGGCGGAACGTTTAATTCAGCAGGACCACTTGAAGTGTGCAGAGGCTGACTGCCTGGGTGTGGGTGTTGGCCCATGGGTCCAGCACGTGCACAAGGTTGTGAAGCTCGGAGTGTGAGCTGTGCCGTCCAGTGACCTGTCTAGGCAGTACCGAGGACGCAAGCTGTAAGCAGTTGCTATCCTTGGGTTCTGTTTCATGGGTATTTATAATGCAGCAAATGAACCACACAATCTAATGGATGACAGGAAGTAGTTCATTGCATTATAGCAATTAGTAATGGATGAATTATTAGCTTACAAAATGATAATCACACACTTTTGAATAAAATTGGTGATTTTGATATTTAAAAATTGGAAATCCCATTCTTCTGGTAATTGCCTCCCCCACTTAATGATTCCCCGTTCCCGTTTCCCTCTCTCACCTTTTTCCTTACTTGCCCGTCACCCCATTCTGGTGTCCTCTCCTATCAGATTTCCCTCTTCTCCAGCCCTGTATCTCTTTCACCAATCGACTTCCCAGCTCTTTACTTCACCCTCCCCCCCTCCCTTCCCGGTTCCACCTATCACCTACCACCTTGTATTTCTTCCTCCCCTCCCCCCACCTTCTTACCGTGACTTCGCTTCTTTTTTCCAATCCCAATGAGCAGTCTCAGCCCTAAACGTTGACTGTTTATTCCTTTCCGTAGACGCTGCCCGGCCTGCTGAGTTCCTCCAGCATTTTGTGTGTTTTGCTTTGGATTTCCAGCGTCTGCAGGCTCTTGTGTTTGTGAATCCCATTCTTTAGCAGCCCGGCAGATCCACGGCCCTTCAAAGGTTAAGTAACAACTTCCATTTGTATAGCACCTTGAGCATCACAAAACAGTGCCCTAAAGTGCTCCATATGTACAAAAACACCTTTGCTGAACCATATAAATAGATATTGGTAAAATGATAACTTGCATTGTCAAAGACACAAGTTTTAAGGAACAGTAGTGTTGTGGTTCGCTCAATGCTTCAGAGTGCCGGTGACCCAGGTTCAATTCCCACTGCTGCCTGTAAGGAATTCGTACGTTCTGCCTGTGACTGCATGGATTTCCCCTAAGTGCTCCAGATTCTTCCCACAGTCTGGTTGGTAGGTTAATTGATCATGGTAAATTGTCCCTCAATTAAATTGGGGGATTGCTGGGTGGCGCGTCTCGAATATCCGAAAGGAGTTACTCCATGCTGTATCAATAAATAAATAGAATTCTTTGAACAGATTCTGTTGCAGCATGTTTCAGGGCTGATCTCTTTGAAGAAAGAAGCAAACTTAAGGCAAGTTCTTTCCGCAGAGTGATTGTGTGTAAAAAAATCATTCCAGGATCAATAATATTCATACGGATGTGAGAAGAAATTAAATTCAGTGAATGACTGAGTGTGTAATCTCATCAACCATGTCAGATCATTGTTAACCTCATTGTTAAATAAATGAGAAAGCTGAGGCATGATGCCACACTGAAATTTATTTACAGATCTTTCTTTCACACAACAAGCCGATGTTGCCTGTTTTACTAGATGCTGTAGATAAATGGGGCATCTGTTAAACTACCTCTTAACTCTCGTATTCTTGTTATGCACCGCAACACAGCGTAGCTCGGGTATTTAGTTCCTACATGCACGAAATTCAGTTTCACAGCCCAAAACATCAGAATATTATCTCACAGCTGCTTAAGTTCATTGATGCCAACTAAGCCAAAATTTAGAAATATCAATAAGGAAATATCCTCAATTTTCTGAAAAAACAGAGAATCATAATTCAATATGCACCATTAGGATGACACTATTTTGTCAATTGAACTCGATGGCCACAGCACGTCGTTGACGTGGGACACCAACTCTGCTTCTCTCTCCAAGGCCCGCTTGATATTTCAAATACTGTGTGTTTTTATTTCAGATTTTTAAGCTTTTGCAGTATTTTGCTCTGGTGCTTTTCTAGCATTTTTACCGTGGGAAATAGCCCAAAATGCTTTACAAAGGTGTAATCGGGGGCGAAGCATGCAAGACAACGGAGGTAACGTTAAGAGAGATCACAGTGGCAAGCTTTATGCAAGGATTAAAAAAAAGGTTTGGAATTTCCAGAGGGACCTGCATGAATGAAAAATGAGGCAAATACATCCACAGTAACATTAGATAAATAACTATTATGATCACACCAGCACATAATTTTAAAAGTAATATTACACATTCAATGATATGAGCTAATTGGATTTTACAATTATCTTTATGTAAACGATCAGAGCCATAGATTCATCGACTTGTACTAAAGAGAAATTGGCCCTTTGACTCGCTGTATTTGTGCTGACCATTCTGTCCATCTATACTAATCCCATCTGTCTGCATTCTATGGTTTGCTCATTTAAAAGCTGGTACAAACACTTCTTAAAATGCCGTGATTGTATCTAACACCACCAGGTCCTCAAGGAATCAATCTGCTAAAGACAACCCCCTCAAATTCCCTTTAAAACTCCTTCCTCTCAACATAAATCTAAACCTACTTGTTTTTGATACCCTACCATGAGAAACAATGCTATCTAGTCCATTTATGCCTCATAATTCTATCTACTTCTATCAGGTCATCTCTCAGTCTCCTTTGTTCCAGGAAAAAAAAACAAACCTAGCCTATCCAATCTCTCCTCATAACCAAAATCCTCCAATTCAGACAACATTGAAAGTGTGTATGCAGGAAACAACCCTGAGTTTCATCTTCCTACAGGCAGCAACGAAACAAAGAAAATCCATGGAACCCGTTGAAAGAAAAACATCAAACCTTCAACATGCCAAAAAAAACAGAGTCATCGAATCAGTCCAGGAGTGTTCATTTCAGTTCAATTTAGCACTGTGTTGTTTGTTGACTGCGGGCCACAATTTTGTTCAATTTTTCCCACTATTCACAACTTTTGTAGCATTCACGATTATTGGGTGATGATTTAAAGTGTAGCAATGGGCATCTCAGTAACAGGTAAATAATACCATAGATAACCAACACACACAAAATGCTGGCGGAACGCAGCAGGCCAGGCAGCGTCTTTAGGGAGAAGCGCTGTTGACATTTCGGGGTGAGACCCTCCGTCAGGATCCTTCGTTAGTCCTGACGGAGAGTCTCGGCCCGAAACGTCGACAGTGCTTCTCCCAATAGATGCTGCCTGGCCTGCTGCGTTCCACCAGCATTTTGTGTGTGTTGGTTGAACTTCCAGCATCTGCAGATTTCCTCGTGTTTGTTATAGATAACAGTTGGAGTTCTGTTTAATTACTGATCCTCAGGATTCTTCCTGGTGCCAAAAATGGCGAGCTGTCTTAATTCCAAGATTTCAGTTTATTTTAGTAGAAACAAATAAATACTAAGCAAGCTAACCAAAGAGCTAAGGAACAATGCTAAGAAGGGAATTAATGTTAAGGGGTGTAAAACAAAAGAAAAGCTACATGGTGCTTCCAAAGAATCTATCACTTTTATAGATAAGATATTCCTTAGATAGTGATAAACTAGTTAATAGTGTACATAATTAAAACAATTACTTTACATGGGTAAAGTGTTAATGAAAAATGAGAAAGTTGATAAACCGTTATTTTAGCTGCTATACCGCTTTCTGCCAGCGAGTGTGAAAAATACACAAGTTTGTTAAAAAGTACGGATCTTATAAAAAGTACTATTCAAAAAAAACAGTGGTTTCCAACAAATCACAGGGAAAGATTGCAACACACACAAAATGCTGGTGGAACGCAGCAGGCCAGGCAGCGTCTATAGGGAGAAGCACTGTCGACATTTCGGGCCGAGACCCTTCGTCAGGGAAAGATTACTGGGGCAACAGTAGTTAAACATTGAGCGATATTGAAGAGGGGTGTCACAGATCATGTGTCAAATGGGGAAACACAGGAGTTTCTGCAGATGCTGGAAACACATACAGAGTGCTGGAGGAACTCAGCAGGTCAGGCAGCATCTGCTGTATAGAAAGGAATAAAGATTAAGTGTCTCAGCTCAAAATGTTAAACCCTTTATTCTTCTCTGTAGATGCTTCCTGACCGGCTGAGCTCCCCCAGTCTTTTGTATGTGTTGTCAAGTGGTTAACATAGGCTAAATGATAAAGATGCAAGAAAGGTAAGTTATTAAACATATAACATGGCAAATAATTAAACTTGTAATAGGATCAACTATTTAAGGTATAATATGCAGATAATAATTATTGGTTTGCAAGAGGTGACGACTAAAGTTTAACAGTGGAAAAAGTTACATTTTTATGATGCCTTTCCTGTTCCTTAATGGATGCCCCAAAGTATTTCAAAGTCAATGAAGTATATTGATTCTGAAGTTCAGACACTTCTGTGAAGTAGTAATGTGGCAGCCAGTTTGTGCACTGTATTCACACACAACAGCAATGCCAATATGGTGGTGGCATCCGTCGGTCTTGAGAGACCATGGATCTGCGCCTGGAGTTTCCAGGGCGCAGGCCTGGGCAGGGTTGTATGGGAGACCGGCAGTTGCCCAAGCTGCAGGCCTTCCCCTCTCCACGCCACCGATGTTGTCCAAGGGAAGGGCACTAGGACCCATGCAGCTTGGCACCGGTGATATCGCAGAGCAATGTGTTGTTAAGTGCCTTGCTCAAAGACACAAACACGCTGCCTCAGCTGAGGCTCGAACCAGTGACCTTCAGGTTACTAGTCTGATGCCTTGCCCACTAGGCCACGCGCCAACACTAATGCCAATATAAAACCCCAGAAAATATGATACAGAAATATTGAGTGATGGATTTTAAAAAATGGCAAAAATACATCTTATTCCAAATGATGACGGATGGCATTTCCTCAGTACTGTACTAAAGTGTTAGCCTAATTCTTTGACATAATATTTCAACTGCTGTGTAACCAATCTTTTGTAAAGTTGTAACATAACGTCCCAATTTTTATATTCTGTGCCCTGACTTACGAGGACAAGCAAGCCTCCTTCAGAATAGAATCAGAATCATGTTTAATGTCACAGGCATATGTTGTAAAATGTGTTAACTTTGCAGCAGCATGCAATATACGATAATATAGGGAAATAACTGTGAGTTACAGTAATTATATATATATTAAATAGTTAAATTAAATAAGTAGTGCAAAAACAGAAATAAAAATTAGTGTGGTAGTGTTCACAACTCTATCTACATGTGTTGACAGTCCCAGGGATCTATCCTAATGTCTCAGTTTTATTTTTAAATTTTAGTCATTTATTAGGTAAATATTTCCATATTTACCAAAGAGTAAAGATGATAAATTATTAAAGGTGTGAAAGAGTAAAAGCAATAAATTATTAAAACAGGACAAAGGCCAATGAGACATGTGATTGATAGTCTAATAACTACTTGTTCCTTGCTTTTATACATCTCCATCGTTTCAGTCCCTCCGAGCTCTATAATCTTCTCTGGATGTACAACCCTGCAATATTCTGTCATTAATCTATTTTTGCTACTAGGATATCCCCCACTATCACTATTCTGCCAATGGTTGCCTCAGGCCTAATCTCTGGAATTCTCTCTTTCTTGCTTTCCCCCCACTTCATCAACATTCTCCTGCTTAGACCATAAGACATAGGAGCAGAATTAGGCCCTTCAGCCCATCGAGACTGCTCCACCATTCCATCATGGCTGATCCCAGATCCCACTCAACCCCATACACCTGCTTCTCGACATAGCGTTTGATGTCTTGACCAATCAGGAAACAATCAACTTCCACCTTTACCCACAGGCTTGGCCTCCACTACAATCTGTGGCAGAGCATTCCACAGATTAACTACTGTCTGGCTAAAAAAACATTCCTCCTTACCCCTGTTCTAAAAGATCACCCCTCAATGTTGAGGCTGTGCCCTCTAGTTCTGGATACCCCACCATAGGAAACATCCTCTTCACATCCACCCTATCTAGTCCTTTCAACATTCGGAAGGTTTCAATGAAATCACCCCGCCCCCCCACACTCTTCTAAATTCCAGTGAGTACAGGCCCAAAGCTGCCAAACGTTCCTCAGATGTTAACCCTTTCATTCCTGGAATAATCCTCCTGAACCTCCATTCGACTCTCTCCAATGACAATACATCCTTTCTGAGATTTGAGCCCAAAACTGTTGACAATACTCCATGAGGCCAGACTAGTTGTTTATAAAGCCTCAACATTATGTCCTCACTTTTAAATTCATTCCCTTTGAAATCAATGCCAGCGTTATATTTGCCTTCTTCACTGTGGACTCAACCTGTAAATTAACCTTCTGGGAGTCTTGCATGAGGATTTCTAAGTCCATCTGCACCTCTGATGTTTGAACCTTCTCCCATTTAGGTAATAGTCCACACTATTGTTCCTTTTACCAAAATGTATTATCATGCATTTCCCAACACTGTATTCCATCTGCCAGTTTTTTGCCTGTTCTTCCAATCTGTCTAAGTCCTGCTGCAATCACATTGTTTCCTCAGCACTACCTACCCTTCATCTTCATCCATAAACTTTGCCACAAAGCCATCAATTCCATAATCCAAATCATTGACATACAATGTGAAAAATGGCGGTCCCAATACTGACCCTTGAGGAACACCACTGGTCACTGGCAGCCAACTAGTGAAGGCCCCCTTTATTCCCACTTGCTGCCTCCTGCCTGTCAGCCATTCCTCTCTCCATGCTAGTGTATTTCCTGTAATGCTATAGGATTTTATCTGGTTAAGCAGCCTCATGTGAGGCACCTTATCAAATGCCTTCTGAAAATCCATGTAAATGACATCCACTGCCTCTCCTTTAACAAATCCCTGCAGATTTGTCAGGCAAGATTTCCCTTTCCAGAAAACATGCTGACTTTGACTTATTTTATTATTAATCTCTAAATACCCTGAAACCTCATCCTTAATAATAGATTCCATCACTCTCCCAACCACTGAGGTTAGGCTAACTGGCCTATAATTTCTTTTCTGTTCCCTTCCTCTCTCTTTCTTAATTTTCCAGTCCTCTGGGACCATGCCAGAATCAAGTGATTCTCAAAAGATCATGGCCAATGCATCCATTATCTCTTCAGCAACCTCTCTCAGGACTCTGGGATGTAGTCCATCTGGCCCAGGTGACTTATCCACCTTAAGACCTTTGAGTTTGCCTGACACTTTTTCCTTTGTAATAGCAATGGCACTCACTCCTGCTCCCTGACACTCATGGACCTCCGGCATACTGCTAGTGTCTTCCACAGTGAAGACTGATGCAAGGTATTCATTAGGTTCATCTGCCATTTCTTTGTCCCCAATTACTACCTCACCAGCATCATTTTCCAGTGGTCCAATATCAACTCTCACCTCCTTTTTACTATATAACTGAAGAAACTCTTTGTATCTTGCTTTAAATTATTGTCAAGTTTGCCCTCATCTTTACCCTTCTGATAGCATTTTTAGTTGCCTTTGGTTGGATTTTAAAAGCTTCCCAATCATCCAACTTTCCACTCACTTTTGCTGCCTTATATGCCCTTTCCTTGGCTTTTAGATAGTCCTTAGCCTCCCGTCAGCCACAGTTGCCTAACGCTGCCATTTGCGAACTTCTTCTGTGGAACATATCTATCCTGTGCCTTGTGAACTGTTCACAGAAACTTCAGCCATCTCTGCTCTGTCGTCATCCCTGCCAGTATCCTCCTCCAATTCACCTGGGCAAGCTCCTCCCTCAACCCTCTGTAATTCCCTTTATTCCTTTGCAATACTGATATACGTGACTTATGCCTCTCCCTCTCAAACTGCAGTCTGAATTCAATCCTATTATGATCACTGCCGTCCAAGGGTTCCTTTACATTAAGCTCTCTAATAAGATCTGAGTAATTACACAACACCCAATCTCAGATAGCCCTCCCCCGAGTAGGCTCAAGCACAAGCTGCTCTAAAAAGCCATTTCATAGGCATTCAACAAATTCCCTCTCTTATGATCTGACACCAACTTGATTTTCCCAATCCCCTTATATATTGAAGACTCCCATTACAATATGTCATTACCCTTATTGCATGCCTTTTCCAGCACCCTTTGCAATCTTAAATTCACATCTTTGCTATTATGTAGCGGCCTATATATCATTCCCATAATGGTTTATTTTACCCTTGCAGTTTCTCAATTCCACCCACAAAGATTCAACATTCTTATGTCACCTCTTTCTAAAGATGTAATTCCATCTCTTACCAGCAGAGCCACGTCACCACCTATGCCTTCCTGCCTGTCCTTACGATAGAAAGTATACTCTATAATGTTAAGCTCCCAACTATGGCCTTCTTTCAGCCACGACTCAGTGTTGCCCACATCGTCATACAGACCAATCTGCAATTGTGCCATGTGTCCATCCACCTCATTCCAAATGTTACGTGCATTTAAATACAGCACCTTCAGTCCCGCATTCTTCACCCTTTTATAATCATATAACAACTACACCACAGAAACAGGCCATTTCGGCCCTTCTAGTCCGTGCTGAATGCTTACTCTCACCTAGCCTCACCTACCTGCACTCAGCCCATAACCCTCCATTCCTTTCCTGTCCATATACCTGTCCAATTTTTTTTTTAAATGACAATATCGAACCTGCCTCTAACACTTCTGCTGGAAGTTCATTCCACACAGCTACCACTCTCTGAGTAAAGAAGTTCCCCCTTGTGTTACCCCTAAACTTTTGCCCCTTAACTCTCAACTCACGTCCTCTTATTTGAATCTCCCTTACTCTCAATGGAAAAAGCCTATCCACATCAAATCTGTCTATCCCCCTCATAATTTTAAATACCTCTATCAAGTCCCCCCTCAACCTTCTACGCTTCAAAGAATAAAGACCTAACTTGTTCAACCTTTTGAATTCTTCTGACTAAGCATCCGAACGTCCTGATCGGCACTGATGCCAAATTTTGTTTGATAATGCTATCAACCATTTTGGGAACCAACAGCATGTTAAGGCGTTTTTAAAAAGAGCTTTGTTGCAATATATTGCATTCCCACTGTCACTCAAAGTGCAACAATAGACAATTCTTTCAATAGCATTAGATAGAATTTCAGAATACAATGTGCCTTAGATCCCAGGTTATCACTAACCAACCTCATTGGATGTCTACAAGCAATAGATAATTAACCCCAAAAAAAACCCTCAGATTAATAAGAAGCAGAACTGACTGTTCCAATGAATTCAGCCAATTAATTTATCTTCTTTAACGGCGAAATGGTGCCAAGGATGACTCCCACAACCAGCTGCTAAATTCTTTCAGCCTCTGGTACTTGCTTCTTTACTTGCAGTAGTTGTTTGGGAAACATTTTCCATTTTTGGATGAAAATGAGTAACTTGCTGCCCTTTCACTCACTAGCCAAAAGCCAGCAGCTGAATCAAGGAAAAGTCACGTGTCTTTTTTCAAGCTTAGTTCAATGCTTATTCCTCGGTGCTCCCTGCCACATTGTCAGCTGAGCTCTGACTAGTCTTCATTCTCTGTAAAGGAGAGGTCATATTACTTATATAAATATATATAAATCAAGCAATATTGACCATTCCTGAATTCTAATAGATCTGAACGTTTATGGTGAGACTCAGCTACTGTGTCATGCATTCCTCCCAACACAGCAGTGAAGCATTCTTGGTGAAAGGAAATAGCAGCAGTTAATATTAGGGATGATTGTCAGTTGACTTTATGATTTCCATGTGCTGTGTTCTGTTGGGTAAGTGCTTGAACTGATCTATAAATGAGGTATTAAATTTTTAGCCCCAGGGTTATACTTGTAGAACAAAATTCCAGCGCACGTTTTCTCTTGAAACGAGCAAAGTAAATTTCAGGAGTGATTAGTCTGTATGAAAAACACGCAGCCATTTTTCTTCACTTGCTCAGTGGCAAGAGGCATAGCGGTTAGCGTCATCACGTTGCACCGCTGGTGGTCACCGATCGCGGTTCGATTCCCCCCGCCGCCTGTAAGGAGTCTGTACGTTCTCCCCGTGACTGGGTGCTACAGTTTCCTCCCACAATCCAAAGATGTCTGGTTAGGGTTAGTGAGCCACGTTGGCACTGGAAGCATGGCACAATCCTCGGAGCATGTTGGTCGTTGACACAGAAGTGACGCATTTCACTCTATGTTTCGATGTGCGTGTGACAAGTGAAGCTAATCTTTAAAAATCCTTATAGTCGACAATCCTGTGAATTATGAGGTTGGTGATGAAGCCAATGTGGGACCCACCTACCCTGCCATAGGTGGGGCAGGAGGAGCATGACGGAGTGGGTGGACAGTCTCGGAGGCGGTGAGCTTTTCCTTTTGCTGCTCTGGGCTTCCGCTTGCTCCTTTCCAAGGGACTCCGTGTTTTTCCATACCACTTCTCCAAACCAAGCAGTCACGGGGCAAGGACTCCCATTGGTGGCCAAGATAGCTTTGACATCAGTTTTGAATCATCCGCTACATCCACCTGGTAATCCCTTGCACACCACGCTGAGCCCCGGTGTCACATGCGTCGCAGGTCACATGTCAGTCATGCGGTCGATGTGGTCTACCCAGCAGGGTCCACGATGCCTCAATGATGCGGACGTTGGTCAATGGAGAGGATGCTGACGTTAGGTCACAAGCTCTATTCGAGAATTTTGCAGACACAGTCTTTGAGGTGCTTCTCCGAGAAAGCAGCAACCACCATCGAGGGCCTCCACCATCCAGGCCGCACTCTCTTATTGCTGCTACCATCGGGAAGGCCTTAGGTACAACTTCATCAGGTTCAGGAATGGCTATTACCCTTCAGCCATTAGGCTCCTGAACAACGTTCCCTCTAAGGCCTGTATGCACACATCTTTTGTACTAGCACACAAAGGAATTTTAACTGCACACCAAGAGGTTGCCGTCCTCTGCCTCATTGGCATGTTAAATATATTTCACAATCATACACAACCGCATCTCCTTTTCCAGCTTCTGATGTAGACGGTGTTGACAACGTGGAGTTGGCCAGGACTTGTCTGCAGATTTTAGATCTGGCTATTTATACTGTTTTTAATTGAAGAAATTATTCAGTGTGCACATGTTGTTGTCACTGGGCAAAAAGTTGTACAGCACAAGATTTTTGTACACTCTGGTCATTACAAATTAGAAGGAATGTTCCTCCTGAGCTAATGTGGACAACTGTACTCACCTCAACACTGAACTGATCACTGAACGCAACCTGTGGACTCAAGTTCAAGGACTCTTCAACACTTGTCCTCAGTATTATTTATTTACTTATATATTTTTGGGCAGTTTCTCTTCTGCACATTGTTTGCATGTCAATCTTCATTTGTGTGTAGCTTTTTCCCCCATGGCTGTAAAACTCCTCCTTAAGTTTATAAGTATATAGTTTCATTGTACATCTGCATTTGCATTATTACTTTTTAATGCACATTTTTTTGTACCTCAGTGTTTACATTTTGTATTTTAAAGCATATATTTCTGTCTGAGCAAGCTCGCAATGATAATTTCCTTTGGGATAAATGAAGTTTTATCTTATTCAATTGTATTTCTTTGTTCTACTGTGAATGCCTGTAAAAAAAATGCATCTCAGGGTAATATATGGTGAGATACACAACATATATGTATTTTGGTAGTAAATTTACCTTGAATTTTGCTAGATCTTCATACATTCCTTTCCATACATTGCACAAAGGCACTGAAGATGATGCCAAATTTCTTCACTGGCAGCTAGCTTTGGTAAGATGCTCCTGCAATATGGGAAGTAGTCCACACTCTCCAGGGTCCTGTTGTGGACCTACATTGACAGGAAGTGGTGTTGTGCATTCGGGGAAGATTGTGAGAGAGTCTCTGTTTAGACCATAAGACAATAGGATATAGGAGCAGAATTAGACCATTAGACTCACCGTGTTACACGAGCGTGGCGGTGGATGAACCCAAGTGCAGAACACGGGCATGGAGGCAGAGTTGGGAGGCGGTCTTGACATAGCGAGCATGGAATCGGTATCCAGGAGCGAAGCTAGACTTAGAACTGGCAGTCCTGAGAACCATGAAACAAGGTTACTCACACCGGAGTCAACCAACGAACTGGCAGCTTCTTGTTGTGATCACAGGGTCTTTATCCTGCATTTTCTGATGGAAAGCAGGTGTGTGTAGTTAGTGGAACCTGAGAATGATTGGAAACTGAACGAGGGGATTGAAGCCCAATTCCTGAGGTAAATAGCAAGATGGGGGTTTGCCGGACAGGACCATGACACATTCAGTCTGCTCCATCATTTCATCATGGCTGATCCAATTTTCCTCCCAGCCCCAACCTCCTGCCTTTCCCCCATATCCCTTCATGACCTAACCCATCAAGGATCTACCAACCTCTGCCTTAAATATACATAAAGACCTGGCCTCCACCGATGTCTGTGGCAAAGAATTCCACAGTTTCAACACACTCTGGCTAAAGAAATTCCACCTCATCTCCATTCTAAAAAGATATCGCTCTGTTCTGAGGTTGTGTCCTCTGGTCTTGGACTCTCCCACCATAGCAAACATCCTCCCCGCATTCACTTTAGCAAGGCCTTTCGCCATTCGATAGGTTTCAATGAGGTCACTCCTCATTCTTCTGAATTCTAGTGAATACAGGCCCAGAGCCATCAAATGCTCTTCATATGACAAGACATTTAATTTTGGGATCATTTTCGTGAACCTCCTTTGAACCTTCTCCAGTTTCAGCACATCTTTTCTAAGATAAAGGTCTCCAAACTGCTGACAATACTCCGTGAGGCCTCACCAGTGCTTTATAAAGCCTCAACATTATCTCCTTCAGTGGATATTTAGTTTAAAAGCTGTTGTCTTGGATGCTTCACTGAACATGTCGAAGATGATTTGAAGCCCTACATCCTTGTGTGTGCACTTGCAAACATTATTGTTGTACTCCAACTCAGTGATCTTAGTTTCAGATTGGAGACAAAATGGGTGGAATGATTTCCTAATTGTTCTGTTTCAGCAAAAAGCCTGTTTGTTGATGGTTGGGTACAGTTCTGGGGAAAGAAAGATTAAGATACTCAGTGACGGTAGCGGAGAACGAGGCATCCTTACCCGAGACCAGTCACTTTAAGGGCTCTTTAACTTGTTATTTCATGCTTTCATTATTGCTATTAATTTATATCTGCATTTGCACTGTTTGTTGTCTTCTGCACTCTGGTTGATCTTTCATTAATCCTGTTTACAGTCACCGTTCTATAGATTTGCTGAGTATGCCTGCAGGAAAATGAATCTCAGGGTTGTATATATAATCTGATAATAAAATTTACATTGAACTTCGCAATGTGATTATGTTCATTGTGGACTGTTGGTGAAGATTACCAGTTGAATACTATCATGTAGGATGAAGAGAAATTTCTAAGTGTAGTCAAATTTGGGGAAAGCCCATCTATTGACAGACCCAAGATAAGATCAAAAGCAGTCACATATAGTAGTTGATGTTGCTCTCTATATTTCTCCTGAAGTTGCCACATGGTGAAGATCGTGCCTTTAAATGGATGTAATTCAGGGAGCAGCACTGTCCACTAGGAGGCAGTAGTTTAGGAGGTTCTGTGCAATTAGTTTCATGTGGCAGACAGCAGGGGGCCCCTCTGTAACCACAATCACATTTTCTTGAAGATACTCAGAATCATGACTTCCTGGGATCCCAGATTCGGGGATGAGGCTGTGAATTTGAGACTGCACTTACCTTCCCAATTCCTCCCTCTGGTTCTCCTCCTCCCCCTTTCTCCCATGGTTCACTGTCCACTCCTATCAGATACATTTACCACTTCCACCTCCACACTTCTCACATCATTCCGCCCTCCTGCCCTCTCATCTGGTTTCACCCACCACCTGCTTGTACCAGCTTGTCCTCCTCCCCCTCCACCCACCCACCTCCTTATTCTGGCTTCTACCCCCCTTCCTTTCCAGCCCCGATGAAGGGCCTCAGCCCAAAGCATCAACTATGAATTCCTTTCCATAGATGTTGCCTGACCTGCTGAGTGGCACAAAGCTGGGTGGCAGTGTGAAATGTCAGGAGGATGTTATGAGAATGCAGGGTGACTTGGACAGGCTGGGTGAGTGGGCAAATGTATGGCAGATGCAGTTTAATGTGGATAAATGTGAGGTTATCCACTTTGGTGGCAAGAACAGGAAGGCAGATTACTATCTAAATGGAGTCAAGTTAGGAAAAGGGGAAGTACAACGAGATCTAGGTGTTCTTGTACATCAGTCAATGAAAGCAAGCATGCAGGTACAGCAGGCAGTGAAGAAAGCTAATGGCATGCTGGCCTTTATAACAAGAGGAATTGAGTATAGGAGTAAAGAGGTCCTTCTGCAGCTGTACAGGGCCCTGGTAAAACCCCACCTGGAGTATTGTGTGCAGTTTTGGTCTCCAAATTTGAGGAAGGAAATTCTTGCTATTGAGGGACTGCAGCGTAGGTTCACAAGGTTAATTCCCGGAATGGCGGGACTGTCATATGTTGAAAGATTGGAGCGACTGGGCTTGTATACTCTGGAATTTAGAAGGATGAGAGGGGATCTGATTGAGACATATAAGATTATTAAGGGATTGGACATGCTGGAGGCAGGAAGCATGTTCCCGCTGATGGGTGAGTCCAGTTTAAGAATAAGGGGTAGGCCATTTAGAACAGAGATGCGGAAAAACTTTTTCACCCAGAGAGTGGTGGATATGTGGAATGCTCTGCCCCAGAAGGCAGTGGAGGCCAAGTCTCTGGATGCATTCAAGAGAGAGTTAGATAGAGCTCTTATAGATAGCGGGGTCAAGGGATATAGGGAGAGGGCAGGAACGGGGTACTGATTGTGTATGATCAGCCATGATCACAGTGAATGGCGGTACTGGCTAGTAGGTGCCTACGCCTGCACCTACTGTCTATTGTCTATTGTCTATTGTTCCTCCAGCATTGTATGTGTGTTAAATGTAGCTTCTGCCAAGTTTTTGAATGTCACAAGAGATACTTTTCTCCCTCCCTCCAAAAGCTTTGCTCAGATAATGTAGGGCTTTCTTGTCAGTTGTTGTGGCTGTAGAGCTTGCTGTGGGGTAAAGTTAAGGACACTTGTGCCGAGGAACCCCATTTTAGGATCCTTTAAAGTTCTCCTTTTCGGACAGGTTAATTATCTCAATTTCCTTCATAAGCTTTCCTCTGCAAGTTTTCGGATGTCTTCTGGTGGAGAAGCCAAGGCTTTGGTCAAAAGCACTAGTCACAATGGCCTCGAAGGCAAACTAGTCATCGGTTCCTGTTCTCTGATGATTGTCAGGTTGTTAGTGACATGCTGTCCAAATAAATCCTGGGACCAGGCTGCTAGAAGTGAGAGAGATTGGGCAGTGGTCAACCTGTTCTAGCACACAAGATGCAGACATCCTTGCTGTGTCTCACTCTGATCGGGGGTGCTGCCTTAAGACTCTGGGCTTGTCTTCATGTAAATGGGGCCCCCAAGTGCACCAGCAGTCCCCTCCCGAACCGAAATGCTGCCCGTCTCAACAGTGTCCGGACACGTCAGCATTAACAATTCATGAACCTCAGTCACCCCCCACACTGGCCTCCAAGAACTCCATTTTCACTGACCAATAACCGTCCACACTAGCTTACAGACCCAGAAGAGAGAATGACATCAATCCCAATTGGTTAACAAATGAACACAATCCCCTGTTATCAGTAAATTTTAACCCAAACAAGCTTCCAGCACTCTCTCATAACAAAGAAGCATTCCTACTTTTAACAAAACAAAGAAGCCATTTTGATTAACATACGCAGTAACAAAGAAAAAGAAGAAACCCCCTTTACACTTATAATGAAACAGGGTTTTCAATGTTAAAATGTTAAATTGATCGGGGAAGAATTCCATTTAGTTAACTTCCTTTACTCCTTCTTGCTGTTCAGGCCTTTCCAGAGGACTGCGTTGTTTCCGACCCTGGCATTGAAGTCATCCAGGAAGGAGTCATTTGCCCCCTTCGGGTCATAGGTCTCGCTTAGATTCTGGGTCAGAGTAGAAGTTCTCCTTTGCTTCCTTTTAACGTCCGCGCTACAAGCAAATATGCTGAAGACCCTAGATTGTTTGATATGCATTGCAATGAGCCAAAGTGTTGCTATTTGATCATTCATCGCACATTGGAAGTCAAAGACACACCAGACCAAGGGTTCCCAACCTGTGGTCCATGGTCTCCTTGCTTAATGGTATTGGCCCATGGCATAAAAATCAGAATCAGGTTTAATATCACCGGCACGTGAAATTTGTTAACATTGCTGTAGCTGTACAATGCAATATATGATAATATAATATACATTTTAAGAACTGTAAATTACAGTAAGTATATATTAAATAGTTAAATTAAGTAAGTAGTACAAAAGTAGGAAGAAAAAAGTAGTGAGGTAGTGTTCATGGGTTCAATGTCCATTCAGAGATCAGATGGCAGAGGGGAAGAAGCTGTTCCTGAGTCATTGAGTGTGTGTCCTCAGGCTCCTGTACCTCCTCCCTGATGGTAAAAGTGAGAAGAGGGCATGTCCTGGGTGCTGGAGGTCCTTACAGATGGACACTGCCTTCGTAAGTTATCGCTCCTTGAAGATTCCTTGGATAATATGGAAGCTAGTACCCATGATGGAACTGACTAATTTAACAACTCTCTGCAGCTTACTTTGATCCTGTACCCCCCCCCACCTCATAACAGACTGTGATGCAGCCAGTCAAAATGCTCTCCATGGCGTATCTGTAGGAATTTTCAGGTGTTTTAAGTGACAGACCAAATCTCCTCAAAGTCCTAATGAAATATAGCCACTGTCTTGCTCTCTTTATGGCTGCATCGATATGTTGGGACCAGGTTATGTCCTCAGAGATATTAATACCCAGGAACTTGAAATTACTCACTCTCTCCACTTCCGGTGGGAAACCCTGCCCTGGACTACTTCAGTCTTGATGAGCAAATCCACTCATTGAAGGTGAACCCCACTATTTAAGGAAGGAAGGAGAGAGAAAAAAAGGGAACTCACGAAGTTCTGGACTTATGGGCGCCCCGGAGAAAGGAACAAGCCTTTGGAAAACAGGTGGGATGCAGATGGATCTGCTGGTCACTACAGGGTAGCAGGCACCTTCTGCCGGGTGGATTTAGAGCATTTCTGTGTGCCTTCTCTCCACTCCCTTCCCCAGCACAACAATCAGGATCTGGGCCAAGCTCAGCCCAGTTGAGAGCAGTGAGCAGCCTCATTCAGTGGATAGTGAGACCAGCTGGTGGGCACTCTTCCCAAGCCGGCTTGACCTCCCCTCCCTCACGTTGTATCTGCTTATCTCCAACCTACGCACAGTTTGTGGTATGAACAGATCTCAATGCTGTTGTCAGTCGGGGACTGCCTGAAGCAGTTTGGTTTATAACTTATCAGAAAAAGGGAAAATGCTGAAATCTATTTCTGATTGGGCACTTAGACAATATTAATAGGATTAGGAAGATTCAATAGGGTCTTATGTTAGAGAAATAATGTTCAATAAATCTATTGTATTATTTCTGCAGTCATAATTGTCAAAATAGCTGAAGGCAATCCAAATGATTTTATTTTATTTTGTTTGAGATTTGAGAATAGGCCCTTCTGGCTCCTTGTGTTGTGCCACTCAGCAATCCCCTAATTTTAACCCTAGCCTAATCATGGGACAATTTACAATGGCCATTTGACCTACCAGTACATCTTTGGACTATGGAGCACCCAGGAGAAACCCACACGGTCACGGGGAGAACGTACAAACTCCTTACAGGAGGAAGTGGGAATTGAACCCGGGTCGCTGGTACCGTAAACCGTTGTGCAGCGAGTTCGGACCCTCAGATAACTTATGTAAGGTGTCGCAGATGAGACTGTGAAATATGATTAGAACATGTGATACTGGAATAAATTCATACAAGGATTGGTTAGTATAAAAAGAGTTGGAGAAAGCTGGTCTTTTTCAGGTTGAGGGACTGTGACTATGACAGTATTGTAGCACTGAAGGTACTGAGGCTCATAATCCATATCAATAATTTTAATTCTATTTTTATTTAGAGATACAGCACAGAAACAGGTCCTCCAGACCAATTAACCTACTAAACCGTACGTCTTTGGACTGTGGGAGGAAACCGAAGCACCTGGAGGAAACCCACACGGTCACGGGGAGAACGTACAAACTCCTCACAGACAGTGGCGGGAATCGAATCTGGGTCGCTGGAATAGTGTTACACAAACCACAATGTTACAAAGGGTAATAAATAGCATATTCATGAATCAATGTAAGTCAACACAAATTGATACAAGTAATTGGCAAGGCAACATAGTAGAAAAGGATTGGAGTACAAGAGTCTGAATGTATTTCTCCAATTATATCAGGGCTTAGTGGTCACCTTGGTGTTCACCTGGCGGAGAATCTCACCTGGTCCCTCAACACCAGCTCCATAGCAAAGAAAGCCCAGCAGCGTCTCTACTTTCTGCGAAGGCTGAGGAAAGTCCATCTCCCGCCCCCCATCCTCATCACATTCTACAGGGGTTGTATTGAGAGTATCCTGAGCAGCTGCATCACTGCCTGGTACAGAAATTGCACCGTCTCGGATCACAAGACCCTGCAGCGGATAGTGAGGTCAGCTGAGAAGATCATCAGGGTCTCTCTTCCCACCATTACAGATATTTACACTACACGCTGCATCCACAAAGCAAACAGCATTATGAAGGACCCCACTCACCCCTCATACAATCTCTTCTCCCTCCTGCCGTCTGGGAAAAGACACCAAAGCATTCGGGCTCTCACAAGCAGACTATGTAACAGTTTCTTCCCCCAAGCTATCAGACTCCTCAATACCCAGAGCCTGGACTGACACCTTACTGCCCTATTGTCTTGTTTATTACTTATTGTAATGCCTGCACTGTTTTGTGCACTTTATGCAGTCCTGGGTAGGTCTGTAGTCTAGTGTAGTTTTTTTTCTGTGTTGTTATTTACATAGTTCAATTTAGTTTTTGTCCTGTGTCATGTAGCACCATGGTCCTAAAAAACATTGTCTCATTTTTACTATGTACTGTACCAGCAGTTATGGTCGAAATGACAATAAAAGTGACTTGACTTGACTTGACATGAGCAATGTTGTATCTGAACTCCCCACACAAGGAAGCACTGTATATACTTTGATAGATTCCTCAGATGGGGCTTTCCCAAATGAGGATAGATTAAGCTGACTAGAGATTTAATTATCTAGAATTTAGAAGAATAAGAGGGAATTACCTTTCAAACAAACAGAATTGTTATGAGGTTTCACAGGGCAGATGTGGAGTTGATGCTTCTGTTGGAATCAAAGGTAATAGTTGATTAGATTACATTACATCCGTTTATTTGCCTCATTGTAACATGGAGGCAGATTCGAGGATCCAGTGAGTGGAAATGAATTCACAGATTGCAAATGGGCACGTTAACTATTTATTTATAAATGGACAGTGAAACACTGAACCGGGCATTTGGCCGGTTCATCCAAACTGCCCCAAACTACATGGAACTACAATACGGAACATTCAGTCACTCTTTAACTTAACGGGAACTCCATCAAAACTCCCCAAGTTATAAAACTGAAGAACTCAGCATGCTACAAATGAATACTTAACTAAACAAATGCAGGGAGGAATGGGGCCGTCTGCAACGGCCTTCCCCAATGCTCCACCAGCGCTGGTCACGACTTCGGCCTGAAGTGGGCCCCGGAGACAAAGGAAAGCCCGTGAGTCTCTTGCATGTGCAATTCTTATACCCCCGAGGAACCGGAAACCCGTGGCGCACAAGCCAACCAATGGGAAAGAACGGCCGCATCCTTTGAACGGGCCAATCAAAGACCGACACGGCAGAAGCAGCTTTTGACTGTCAAATAAACCAACCCCCACCCCCAACATGACACACAGGTGGATCAATACATGCAGTGAAATCTGTCATTTGCATCAATGATTAATGCGGTCTGAGCATCATGCTGGGGACATCCCATAACTGTTCCACACTTTGGGCACCGACATAGCATGCCCACAACTTACTAACCGTGACTTATACATTTTTGGAATGTGGGAAGAAACCGGAGCATCCGGAGAAATCCCACCTGGTCACAGGAAGAACATACAAACTCTATAGGCAGCAGAGGGAATTGAACCCTGACTGGGGATAGCTGGCACTGTATAACATCACGCTAACTGCTACACTACTGTGTCGCCCAATCTCCGGTTGATGACGATTAGTCGCTCGCACACCTTTTCACTGTAAGTCCCACAAACATTTCTTTTCGGGATCAAGAATGACCTGCTTCCACTCTAGCTTTACATAAACTCTACACCATTAACATATACAGATGTCCCCCGTTTTCCGAACGCTCGCTTTACGACACCTCGCTGTTACGAAAGACCTACATTAGTTACCTGTTTTCGCCAACAGAAGGTGTTTTTTTACTGTTATGAAAAAAGGCAGCGCGTGCCCCGAGCAGCCGAGCTCCTCCCCTGGAACTGTATTCTAGCCGCCATTGCTGAAACACGTGCCTGTGAGCATCTGTGCTTTATGTCGATTTATTTTGTGCATCCGTTAGCAAGATGAGTTCTAAGGTATTGGAAAAGCCTAAAAGAGCGCGTAAGGGTGTTACACTTGGCGACATAATTAAGCGTTTTGATCGTGGTGAATGAAGTAAGGACATAGTGAGTTTGGCTAAGGAGGCTGGGTTTGTGGAAGTTGACGAAGATGATGTTGAAGAGGTTTTGGCATCCCATGACCAAGAACTGACAGATGAAGAGCTGATGAAGAGGAAAGGATAACAATTGAAACCGAATGCAGTAGCGAACGGCCCGAAAGTGAAGTCGTCCAGGAACTGAACGTGAAGCAATTGCGTGAGATTATCGCTGCAATTGACCACGCTGCACTGATTGCAGAAAAGTATTCCTACTTTATATAGGCTGTGTATTTATCAGATCATTCCTGCTTTTACTATATATTACTATTATTTTAGGCTTTATGTGTTATTTGGCATGATTTGGTAGGTTATTTTTTGGGTCTGCGAACGCTCACAAGTTTTTTCCATATAAATAAATGGTAATAGCTTCTTCACTTTACGACATTCCAGCTTAAGAACCATTTCATAAGAACGCTCTACCTTCAAATAGCAGGGGAAGCCTGCACTCTACACCATTTACATATACTCTACACAATTAACATATACTTCACACTATTTACATAAACTCTACACAATTAACATATACTTCACACTATTTACATAAACTACACTATTTACATATACTTTACACTATTCACATATACTCTACACAATTAACATATACTTCACACTATTTACATAAACTCTACACCATTTACATATACTCTACACAATTAACATATACTTCACACTATTTACATAAACTCTACACCATTTACATATACTCTACACAATTAACATATACTTCACACTATTTACATAAACTCTACACCATTTACATATACTCTACACAATTAACATATACTTCACACTATTTACATAAACTCTACACCATTTACATATACTTTACACTATTCACATATACTCTACACAATTAACATATACTTCACACTATTTACATAAACTCTACACCATTTACATATACTCTACACAATTAACATATACTTCACACTATTTACATATACTATACATCATTTACATATACTTTACAACATTTACATATACTCTACACCAAGCTGATTGGCACTTCCATCACTGTCATTCAGATGTTTTGCATGTCAACGAATATTAAAGTGTCATTAAATGCGTGGGCAGATTTTTTTCAGAATCAGAATCAGGTTTATTATCACCGGCAT
This sequence comes from Hemitrygon akajei, assembly GCF_048418815.1. Lineage (NCBI taxonomy): Eukaryota > Metazoa > Chordata > Chondrichthyes > Myliobatiformes > Dasyatidae > Hemitrygon > Hemitrygon akajei. Next base: position 24,234,044 of record NC_133152.1, on the reverse strand, counting down.
GTGACGTGAAATTTGTCAATTTAGCAGCAGCAGTTCAATGCAATACATAATCTAGAAGAGAAAAAAAAGATAAATAAGTACGTAAATCAATTACATTATACGTATATTGAATGGATTTTAAAAACGTGTAAAAAAACCAGAAATACTGTATATTTAAAAAAAAGTGAGATGTGTCCATGAGTTCAATGTCCTTTTAGGAATGGGATGGCAGAGGGGAAGAAGCTGTTCCTGAATCGCTGAGTGTGTGCCTTCAGGCTTCTGTATCTCCTGCCTGATGGTAACAATGAGAAAAGGGCATGCCCTGGGTACTGAGGGTCCTTAATTATAGCCACTGCCTTTCTGAGACACCGCTCCCTGAAGATGTCCTGAATACTTTGTAGGCTAGTACTCAAGATGGAGATGGCTAGAATTACAACCCTCTGCAGCTTCTTTCAGTCCCGTGCAGTATCCCCCCAATACCAGAGAGTGATACAGCCTGTCAGAATGCTCTCCATGGTACAACTATAGAAGTTTTTGAGTGTATTTGTTGACATGCCAAATCTCTTCAAACTCCTAATGAAGTATAACCACTGTCTTGCCTTCATTATAACTACATCAGTCCTCAGATCCTCAGAGATGTTGTCACCCAGGAACTTGAAACTGCTCACTTTCTCCTCTTCTGATCCCTCTATGAGGATTGGTATGTGTTCCTTCATCTTACCCTTCCTGACATCCATAATCAGCTCTTTCATCTTACTGACATTGAGTGCCAGGTTGTTGCTGCGGCATCACTCCACTAGTTGGCACATCTCACTCCTGTACGCCCTCTTGTCACCACCTGAGATTCTACCAACAATGATTGTATCATCAGCAAATTTATAGATGGTATTTGAGCTATGCCTAGCCACACAGTCGTGTGTATATAGAGAGTGGAGCAATGGGCTAAGCATACACCCCTGAGGTGTGCCAGTGTTGATTATATAAAGTATTTGTGAACACTAAGGGAGAACATTGCACTATGATTTCCCTGAGGTATACATCCTAGGAATGTGGAATGTGACCATAGACAATCAAGTTTTCATTTTTCAAGTCAGGTCCACTGCTTATAGAGAAATAAAAGTGGAAACCATATTCATGACTTAGTCACCATGTTCGCAATAGGTTGGTCCAATTCAAGTTCACTGGTGACCACTTGACATCTAAGCTTCATTTAGATGTATTTCAGTAAACTGCATTTGTTCCTATCTCAGACAGATCCCTGGAATATTTTTTACCATCAACAAAATTTTAATCAGATACCTGAATATCCTAATTGGAATAAGTTCAGTGAAGGTCAAAAGGCTTAACACTACCCGGGACAAAGTAAGGCATTTGATTGGCATGCCCTTTATCAGCTTAAACATTCATTCTGACCACCATCAACTTCATCTCCAAGACACACAGCATCCTTCGCTGGGAATACGATGAGTGGCCACTTTATTAGGTACACCTGCTCATCAATGCAAATATCTAATCAGCCAATCACATGGCAGTAACTCAATGCATAAAAGCATGCAGACATGGTCAGGAGCTTCAGTTGTTGTTCAGGCCAAACATCAGAATGGGGAAGAAATGTGATCTATGTGATTTTGATCGTGGAACGATTGTTGGCTCCAGGTCGTTTGTAGTATCTCAGAAACTGCTCATCTCCTGGGATTTTCACACACAAGACAAGAGTTTATAATTATGATGTGAGAAACAAAAAGAGACACCCAGTGGGCAGCAGGTCTGTGGGCAAAAGTGCCTTGTTAATGAGAGAGGTCAGAGGAAAATGGCCAAACTGGCTCAAGCTAACAGGAAGGAGACAGTAACTCAAATAACCACACATACAACAGTAAGACCATAAGACCATAGGATATAGGAGCAGAAGTAGGCCATTTGGCCAATTGAATCTGCTTCACCATTCAATCATGGGCTGATCCAATTCTACCAGTCATCCCCACTCCCCTGCCTTCTCCCATTACCCTCTGATGCCCTGGATAATCAAGAACCTATCTACTTCTGCCTTAAATGCACCCAATGACTTGGCCTCCACAGCCGCTCATGGCAAAAAAATTCCACAATTTGCCATCCTCTGACTAAAGTAATTTCTCCACATCTCTGTTCTAAATGGACTTCAATCCTGAAGTCATGCCCTTTTGTCCTAGACTCCCCTACCATGGGAAATAACATTGTCATAACTTTGCCAGTACAAGAGCATCTCCAAACATGCAACACACCGAACCTGGAAGTGGATGGGCTACAGCAGCAGAAGACCAGGATCAGTTCCTGAGGATTGGAGAATGGCTAATGTTATCCCACTTTTTAAGAAAGGAGGGAGGGAGAAAACAGAGAACTATCGACCTGTCAGCCTGACATCGGTGGTGGGGAAGATGCTAGAGTCCATTATTAAGGATGAAATAGTGGCATATCTAGATAGCAGTGATAGGATTGGGCCGAGCCAGCATGGATTTACCAAGGGTAAATCATGCTTGACTAATCTATTGGAGTTTTTTGAGGATGTAACCAGGAAGTTAGACAAGGGAGATCCAGTGAATGTAGTGTACCTCGATTTTCAGAAGGCATTTGATAAGGTCCCACATAGGAGATTGGTGGGTAAAATCAAAGCTCAGGGCATCGGGGGGAAGACATTGACATGGATAGAAAACTGGTTGGCAAATAGAAAGCAAAGGGTAGCGGTGAATGGGTGTTTCTCGGAATGGCAGGTGGTGACTAGTGGGGTGCCACAGGGTTCGGTATTGGGACCACAGCTGCTTACAATTTACGTCAACAATTTAGATGAAGGCATTGAGAATAACATCAGCAAATTTGCTGATGATACTAAGCTGGGTAGCAGTGTGACATGTGATGAGGATGTTAGGAGAATTCAGGGTGACTTGGATAGGCTGGGTGAGTGGGCAGATACTTGGCAGCTGATGCTTAATGTGAATAAGTGTGAGGTTATCCACTTTGGGAGTAAGAACAGGAAGGCAGATTATTATCTGAACAGTGTAGAGTTAGGTAAAGGAGAAATACAAAGAGATCTAGGAGTCCTTGTTCATCAGTCACTGAAGGTGAATGAGCAAGTGCAGCAGGCAGTGAAGAAGGCTAATGGAATGTTGGCCTTTATTACAAAGGGAATTGAGTACAAGAGCAAGGAAATCCTCTTGCATTTGTACAGAGCCCTGGTGAGACCACACCTGGAGTATTGTGTACAGTTTTGGTCTCCAGGGTTAAGGAAGGACATCCTGGCTGTAGAAGAAGTGCAGCGTAGATTCACGAGGTTAATTCCTGGGATGTCTGGACTGTCTTATGCAGAGAGGTTAGAGAGACTGGGCTTGTACACACTGGAATTAAGGAGATTGAGAGGGGATCTGATTGAAACATACAAGATTATTAAGGGATTGGACAAGACAGAGGCAGGAAATATGTTCCAGAAGCTGGGGGAGTCCAGTACCAGAGGGCATGGTTTGAGAATAAGGGGTAGGTCAGTTAGGACAGAGTTAAGGAAAAACTTCTTCTCCCAGAGAGTTGTGGGGGTCTGGAATGCACTGCCTCGGAAGGTAGTGGAGGCCAATTCTCTGGATGCTTTCAAGAAGGAGCTAGATAGGTATCTTATGGTTAGGGGAATCAAGGGATATGGGGACAAGGCAGGAACCGGGTATTGATAGTAGTTGATCAGCCATGATCTCAAAATGGCGGTGCAGGCTCGAAGGGCCAAATGGTCTACTTCTGCACCTGTTGTCTATTGTCTATTGACCACACCAGGTTCTAACGTGTACCTTGTAAAGTGGCCACTGAGTGTATAGCTCACCAGCCATTTACCTGATCACTAATCTGACTCTCGGCCTCTATAACTTCTGGTTTAGCAGTGCCTAACAAAGGCACTCACAACTTTATTTTGGATGACCGGACTAGTGTTCCATTTGGGTATATGGCTGAAGAATCCCTTTCCATTTTATTAAACAGTCACACTGGAATGCCTTTGCTGGTATGCATCATAAAACTTATATTTAATTACACTATAAATCCATTGATCTGTGCTGAAGATCCAGACAATCATTTTGAGCACGACAGAGTTCATGTTGACACTGTCACCAGGTTTGGACGTGGCCCAAGTGCGGAGTGAGAGACACTGAAGCAGGTCGATGGTTCACAAACTTTAATGTGAACAGTGTTAAAGGGAGAATAAACAATAAACGCTAGGCCGAACAGGGTCGTTAACTAAAACTCTGAAATGGGAAACAAAGCCTACACTGCGGCTGAAAAGAACATCTAAACATTAAACAAATACCGCTAGTCTTCAGAGGCAGTTAACTCGATGGTCCAATTCTTCAGGGAAGGCTGAAAGCATGCGTCGACAAGTATGGAGTTAAACATTATCACGATTAAATAATAATTAGCTGACACGTGCAAATTCTCAAGCGCAGTATCTACTACGCTGCCGAATCTGTGGTTGTGGCAGGCACAGCTTTGAAGGGACTTTCTCAGCTTCCAGAGAGAGCACTGATTGAAATATCCAGTCATGTTGCGCTTAAACCTGCGGACTGTAAGGTGGCATTATAAAGATATAAATACTTTCAAGAAGTGCAGCAATGCTCATTTCGTTTTCAACAAGAAATCAGCGGTCACAACTTGTAGCATTCTTGTTCACTGAAGCACTGCAGTCTGAGTTTTGACGACTTTCTTCGTCCCATAGGACAGAATGCAATAGAATTACAAGTAGTAGAAAATTCCATGTTAATGTATAACCAAATTATATATTGGCATTGGAGCTATGTTGGAACACAGAGCCCCAATCAGAAGCTCATTTGCAAACTGAGATGAAAAAGTGGCTTGTAATCTTTTTACCTAGAACTAGATACAATCTGAAATTCTCAACATAAATAAGGAAATGTATTTTTTGATCCAATCCTATCAATATAATGAGCCTTCCAAGAATATTGTGATCTCACAGAATGATTTAACAGCACAAGTGCAATGAGTTGCTACTAAAATTGCAGGCAGACTTCGGCACCAAACAAAAACGAGGTGATTTCCTTATCACTGCGCACAATTGCTACTTCAATATGCTCCACTAAACACTCTGCTGTCTTCAGATTTTCACTCGTGGTTGTGCAGTGTACACAATAATGTAAAATCAGTCAGACTGAGATGAATGCAACAGACACAAAATGCTGGAGGATCTCAGCAGGCCAGGCAGCATCTACGGAAAAGAGTACAGTCGACATTTCAGGCCGAGACCCTTCAGCATTTGTGTGTGTTGCTTGGATTTTCTCTTGTTTGAGACCAAGATGTATAGAAGCTACCCCTTGAAAGTCTTATACTTTGTTACATGAATTCCATAAGATTTTAATTCTTTACCACAATATGTAATGTTTTGTAACTTCAAAACATTAAACTAATTCAAATGAAGGCGGGAGTCCAGGAATATGAGCCTAGTTCGTCCTTTTACTTTAAGCGAGGCACACACATACCATGTGGTGGCGTGATGATGTATGTAATTTTACATATAACACATAATGAATTACTTAAAGAAATAAGAATGTTTGATTAATCGAACTCATCGAGACTGGAGGAGTCAAGTTATCTGAAGGACAGCTCCAAACACTTGGGGATCCTACAGGTACAAGGAAGACACAATGAGGGCACAAGGAAGGCTGCAACGTCCAACTACCCCCGAAGAATGAGACAGGTTCTAAAAAGCCACCTGAATGGGAAGCGCAGGATCAGAGCCGTCAACACGTTCGCCCTACCAGTCATCAGATACCCAGCCGCAATAGCGAGCTGGCTAAGGAACGAACTGGAAGCCCCCGACATCAAGACCCAGAAACTACTAACAATACATGGAGGATTCTATCTAAAGTCCAACATCGAGCGACTGAACACCCGCCAGAATAAAGGAGGACAGAATCTTGGAATTGTGAAGGACACAGTCCTGGAAGGAATGTGAAACGTCAAGGAGTATGTCAGGAAGATGTCCCTAAGGATGACCTGCCAGGAGAATAGCTCAGACAGCAGGCAGGGGACATGGAAATGGAAGTGGGTGAAGCAGAGTCAGAGAACCAGAGGCCGTGGCAGGACATGGCAATGTGTATCATTGCCAGATATCAGAGGTGGCTGACGTAAGAAAGTCCGACCAATGGCTGGAAATGGCAGGGCTGAGGGACAGCACAGAGGCTCTGCTCACAGTTACACAAGAACAGGCACTGAGTGCAAAAGCAATAGAAGCAGGGTGAGGCTGTATAAGGCATTGGTGAGGCCGAATTTGGAGCATTGTGAGCAGTTTTGATCACTGAATTACAGGAAGGATATTAATAAAGTTGAAAGAGTGCAGAGAAGGTTTACAAGGATGTTACCGGGACTTGAGAAACTGAGTTACAGAGAAAGGTTGAATAGGTTCGGACTTTATTCCCTGAAGCGTAGAAGAATGAGGGGAGATTTGATAGAGGTGTATAAAATTATGATGGGCATAGATAGAGCAGGCTTTTTCCACTGAGGCTAGGGGAGAAAAAAACCAGAGGACATGGGTTAAGGGTGAAGGGGGAAAAGTTTAAAGGGAACATTAGGGGGGGCTTCTTCACACAGAGAGTGATCGGATTGTGGAATGATCTGCCAGATGAAGTGGTAAATGCGGGCTCACTTTTAACATTTAAGAAAAACTTTGGACAGGTACGTGGATGAGAGGTGTATGGAGGGATATGGTCCAGGTGCAGGTCAGTGGGACTAGGCAGAAAATGGTTCGGCACAGCCAAGAAGGGCCAAAAGGCCTGTTTCTGTATTGTAATGTTCTGTGGTTCTATGCTCTATGGGTCTGTCACACCAGACGAGACCCAAGATGCAAACTGTGCAAGCAATCTGCTGGAACCATCCAGCACATAGTAACAGGGTGCAAGATACAGGCAGGGACAGTATACACTGAACGGCACAACCAGGTTGCAGGAACTGTGTGCAGGAACATCTGCGCTGAGCATGAACTGGACACTCCCCAGTCCAAATGGAGATCAGCCGAGAAGGTCGAGTGACAGAGCTAAGATCCTGTGGGACTTCCAAATACAGTCCGATAAGCAGATACTGGCCAAGCAGCCAGACTGAGTAATTCTGGACAAGGAACAGAAGGAAGCAAAAGAAATTGGTGTGACAGTCTCGATGACAGCAACATCAGGAAGAAAGAATACGAGAAGCTGGAGAAATACCAGGGCTTGAAAGAGCAGGTAGAAAGGATGTGGAAGGTTTAAAACCTGGAGGTGATAGGGGCACGTGGAGCTGTGACACCTGGACTGGGAGACTGGCTCCAACAAATCCCAGGAACAACATCTGAGATCTCGGTCCAGAAGAGCGCAGTACTAGGAAAAACAAGGATACCACGCCCGAACGCTCAATGTCCCAGGCCTCTGGTAAAGGGGCTGAGATTGAGGGGAAAAATACACTCACACACCACGCATAAAAAACTATATAAATACATATATACATACATGAATATACTTTAAATATTAAATACACAACAAATTACTGCTCATCAAATAATCTGGCTCTAACAATATACTCTCATTGTCTCTAATAAATTCCACAAAAGATGGAATTTAAAAATATAATTCAAATGTTTGGAAAAAGTTGATTAATAGTACTTCAACTATTACCTTACCAAGACCTCTGAGGGGTAAGCCCTTGTGGAAATAAAATCCCATTTTCACAGTGAGGATGTCCTCCATTGAGGCACCGTGGGCATGCTAACTGGTGTAGATTCAGGACAATCCAGCTGCTAAATATTAAGCTTCTTAGAGTAGCTTTATTTGTCACATACAGTGAAATGCATCAATGACCATCACGGTCCAAAAATGGTGCTGGAGTCAGCCTGCAAGTGTGGCACATTTCCAGCACCAGCATAGCACGGGCTGTAACTCACTGGCCCAACCCTAGGCCTTTTGAATACATTGATACAGGCCTAGAGATGATCAGCAGCTGAAACGGAACTGTACGCTAATACAACCTGCAAGAACGTCATCCAGTTTATCTCTCATCTTCCTTGACTACGAAGCAGGTTCGGTACAGAGTGCAGAAGAGAATGCTGCCGGCCTATTGACGCTGTAATGAGGGCTACTTGTATGTTAAAGAGCAAAAACAGCTTTCAGAACTAAATATTAATGCGATCAGATACAAAGTGAATTAACATTTTTGCACTTTGCTTCCTGTGAAAATTCATGAAAGTGATTGCTGCACACTAAGAGTGACTTAGGAGTTTGTGGGGATTTGGCGCAACATCCAAAACTTTGACAAGCTTCTGTAGATGTGTGGTGGAGAGTGTATGTATTGACTGGCTGTATCGTGGCCTGATATGGAAACAGCGATGTCCCTGAATTGAAAATCCTGCACAAAGTAGTGGGTACGGCCCAGTCCATCATGAGTAAAGCCCTCCCAACCATTGAGCACATCAACACGAAATGCTGCCGCAGGAAAGCAGCGTCCATCAGGGACCCCCAGCTCCCGGGACATGCTCTTTTCTTGCTGCTGCCATCAGGAAGGAGATTCATGAGTCTCGGGACTCACATCACCAGGTTCAAGAACAATTACTACCCCTCAGCAATCAGGCTCTTGAAACCAAAGGGGATAACGTCACTCAACTTCACTTCCCCATCATTGAAATGTTCCCACAACCAATGGGCTCACTTTCAAGGACTCTTCATCTCAGGCTCTCATTACTTATGGCTATTTATTTATATTTGCATTTACACAGTTTGTTGTCTTCTGCACTCTGGTTGAATGTTCTAGTTGGGTCTTTCATTGATTCTGTTATAGTCAGTATTCTTTAGATGTATTGAGTATGCCCACAAGCCATTCTAACTGGCTGCATCACCATCTGGTATGGGAGGTGGGGAGGTGGGGGGGCTATTGCACAGGATGGAAGTAAGCTGCAGAGTTGTAAAATTTGTCAGCTCCATCCTGGCTACTAGCCTCCGTAGTATCCAAGACATCTTCAACAAGGGGTGCCTCAAAAAGGCAGCATCTATCGTTAAGGACCCCCACCGCCCAGGATATGCCCCGCTCTCATTATTAACATCAGTTAGGAGGTACAGAAGCCTGAAGGCACACACTCAGCGATTCAGGAACAGCTTCCTCTCTGCCATCTGATTTCTGAATGGACATTGAACCCATGAACACTACCTCACTACTTCCTTATTTTTTATTTTTCCACTACTTATTTAATTTAACTATTTAATATTTGTGTGTTGATACTAGTGTGTTGAGGAGGCCTGGGAGAAAATTCTCAGTGAATGAAAACATGGGTAATAGTCTCTGTCTCCACGGATGTTGCCTGACCCGCTGAGCTCCCCCAGTGACTTGGTTTCTGCTCAACCATCAGCCAATGATTTGCCCTGTTAGTAGAGTGTGGCTGCCAAACTCCGCTGAGGAACCAAAGGAGCTTTTTTTCACCGAGTGACCTCGGCCAAAGCCCCTTCACCTCAACCCGGCTTACTGAGTCCCAACAGGGCGCGGAACAAAGATGGCCTGCGTGGCGTGTCACATGGATTAACCAATGTTTACTTAACAAATCGCCATAATTGAAAGAAGCACGTTATTATTTCTGTTTAAGGGATCTTTCTAAGTTCATACTGACTTCTACGTTTACCACAGTGAGTACATTTGGAAAGGAACCTGATTTTGATGTACAATGTCCAGATGGTGTAAGTCGTGCTATTTAAATGTAGTTCTACTTTTTCCCAAACAAAGGAGTGCGTGTGGTGTAGAATAACAGACTTTGGAATGGAACCCAACCCACTCAGAGTTCGAGCATCCACCAGTCCACCAGCAGGGAGGGGTTGTGTTGTGACAGAGGTTCCCACTGGATGACTGGCTGGCTTCAGAACAGCAATAACCCTGCCTGTGACAGTGAGGAGCCCCGCCACTCCATTACGTCGGCACAGAAGGTGGCCATTCTGCCCATGGAGTTGATGCTGGCCCATCGCTCAGCAGTGGGGGATTTCAGGCCTGACGGTGCAGACCGTAGGCCAAGTGGCGGAACGGCCACCGATAATATCGCCGTGTGGACCCCCCTCAGTAAGAAGCTTTAGTCTTCGGAGACAACCTCGTCGTGCAGGAGGAGGCTTCCTTTCAGGAGTCCATGTGATCTCAAGTTGAAACTCCTAAAACACGGTCTTAGCAAACAACTTCAGGACAAAGCTGCAGAAAATTGTGAAAATGAGGTTTGGCCAGATGTTTGTCACTGGTATAATAAATAGTTTTCAGTTAAAAAAAACTTGGAGGTAGGTACACAGGAGATGTCAGGGGTAAGTTTTTTACGCAGAGAGTGGTGAGTGCGCGGAATGGGCTGCTGGCGACAGTGGTGGAGGTAGATGCGATAGGGTCTTTTAAGAGGCTCCTGGATGGACACATGGAGCTTAGAAAAACAGGGGGCTATGGGTAAAGCCTAGTTAGTTCTAAGGTAAGGACATGTTTGGCACAGCTTTGTGGGCCGAAGGGCCTGTATTGTGCTGCAGGTTTTCTACATACACTGACTGTAATACACAGTTTTTAATATATTATCATGTATTGCAATATACTGCTGCCACAAAGACAACAAATTTCATGACATGTATTGTGTGTGTGTGTGTGTGTGTAGGCCTCCGTTAGTCTCAATAGACCATGGATTTGCGTCTTGGAAAGCAAATGGAGGACCGGCAGTTGCCCAAGCTGCAAGTCTCCCCTCTCCACGCCACCGATGTTGTCCAAGGGAAGGGCATTAGGACCCATACAGCTTGGCACTGGTGTCATCGCAGAGCAATGTGTGGTTAAGTGCCTTGCTCAAGGACACACACGCAGCCTCAGCCGAGGCTCGAACTAGCGACCTTCAGCTAACTAGATGAGCACCTTAATGGCCACGTGCCAACACAGACAGATACTGGTGATATTAAACCTGACTCTGAAGAAAATGAATCTCATTGTTGTATAAGGTGACATATATGTACTTTGATAATAACATTTACTTTGAACTTTGAACAATGAAATGACTGATTCCCTTGAAAAATGTATAGGAAAGGCAGAAGGTGCCACAAAGAGATTTCTAGGCCTCCAGGAAGCCTCCTTACAGGGTTGTTCCAATGCCACACCTTCTTCACTGCCAACAAATTTTGGAAGAACACTTGCTCTTCACCTATACTTCCTGCTGGCCTAGTTTTCCAGGAGTCAATCGTAAAAGCTTGAGTGGCTTTCTGAGACAGGTGTGAGTCCCGTGAATGTTTTTTCCCATCGAAGAGTCAAATAATAGCATTGCTTTCAATTCCTCATTGAGAAACAATAAACAATACCAGTTTTAAGCCAAATCTTTCGAATTATTTAAAGCAATACTTAAGTGCCTTCATGTAAAACTATATGGAAGCTGTGGAGAGATTTTTCTTGCACTGGACATCAGACAAATTTTTATCTGCAAGTTTGCTATCCTGCCTATCCCCTCCACCACCCCTTGATCTTTCCTCTGATTGGTTTTCCACCCTCCCCCCAACTTCTTTATCGGGCCCCTGCCCACTCCCTCTTCAGTCCTGACGAAGGGTCTCGGCCCGAAACGTCGACTGCACATTTCAACAGATGCTGCCCGACCTGCTGAGTTCATCCAGCGTGTTGATTTGCCCACAGCATCTGCAGTGTACTTTGTGTTTGCTACCAAGAATCCTGATTTTTGATCATTCACAGTGGAGTGCATCTGTAAGCCTTTCTGAATCACTAACCATTTGACCTTGGCTACTTACTGTAGGGTCAAAATCAGCACAGATCGGAGGATCAATTGTCAGAAAGAGCCGTGGGTGATGTTTACAGATGAGAGGCCAGGGCACGTAATCGAGCTGAACTCATAGGTGGGCGTCTCAGATCATACCCCGTGTCATCAAAATGATAATCAGGGAGCCCACACTTCCATTTTGTCCAATCACTCACAAGTCAACCTTGGGTTAAAAATCGGAAGATGTAAACGTACAGCACAATACAGGTCCTTCGGCCCACAATGTTGTGCCAACCAACACGAACATGTTCCACATTCAATCTAACCCTTCCCTCCCTACACAGCCCATAACACTCCATCTTTCTTACATCCATGTACCTATCTAGGAGTTTTTTAAATGCCCCCACAGTGTCAGCCTATGCCACTTTCTCCTGCAGTATGTTCCAGACACCTACCTCCAACACCTCCCCTAAACTTCCCTCCAAAAGATGTCCTCTGGTATCAGCTATTGCTGCCCCGGAAAAAAGGTGCCAGCTGCCTACTCTACCTACGTCTCCCATAATCTCATACCCCTCTATCAAGTCACCTCTCATCCTTTGGTGCTCCAATGAGAAAAGCCCAAGATCATCCAGCCATCAACCGAAGCCTGGGTTAAAGACATCAGTATGTAGAAACTAGCTTCCATAGTAACATTATCTTCAAAAGTCCAATGTACATACACACATTCTTACTGTTCATTACTATGAGTACCAGAACTAGATTCTCTCTCTCCCCTCTCTCCCCCTCTCTTTCCTTCCCTCCCCCTCTCTCTAACTCTTTCCCCCCTCCCTCCCCTCTCTCTCCTGTCTCTCCCCTCTCTCTCCTCTCCCCGTCCCTCTCTCTCACTCCCTCCTTCTTCCCCCTCTTTCACCCCCTCTTTCTCTCCCACTCTCTGTCGCTCTTTCTCTCCCCTCTCTCTCCCTCTCTCTCTCTCCCTCTCCCTCTCTCTCAACCTCTCTCTCTATCTATCTATCTCTATCCCTCTCTCTCTCCACCTGTCATGTGGTTTTGATGCCTTTCAATATGCTTACCATATCGTGATATTTGTATTTTTTTCCAACTTAGGGACAAAATTGCCACTTGACCTTCTGTGAAAACGGAACCCATTTGCAGTCTGGGAACAGCCTGCAATCATGGAGAAGTAAGCACACAGATTTGTCATTTGTCTCGTTTTCAAAGATATCCAGATGTGCGCAGTTGTTGGTGTTTCTCTCTGGGAGTGCGCACACATACGCAGGCCCCTGTTCGCATGTCTCAATCCTGAACGGCTACCCCTTCTGGTAACTGTAAACAAACACAGGCGCCATCTACAAACCCCTAAGAGCCAGAGAAACGCAGAGATCTAGGCCTCATATGGAGCCAGTGTTCATTAATGGAGAATGTGTGGAGCAGGTTAAGACCTACAAGTATCTGGGAGTACAGTTGGACGAGAAGCTAGACTGGACTGCCAACACAGATGCCTTGTGCAGGAAGGCACAGAGTCGACTGTACTTCCTTAGAAGGTTGGCGTCATTCAATGTCTGCAGTGAGATGCTGATGATGTTCTATAGGTCAGTTGTTGAGAGCGCCCTCTTCTTTGTGGTGGCGTGTTGGGGAGGAAGCATTAAGAAGAAGGACGCCTCACGTCTTAATAAGCTGATAAGGAAGGCGGGCTCTGTCGTGGGCAAAGTACTGGAGAGTTTAACATCGGTAGCTGAGCGAAGGGCGCTGAGTAGGCTACGGTCAATTATGGAAAACCCTGAACATCCTCTACATAGCACCATCCAGAGACAGAGAAGCAGTTTCAGCGACAGGTTACTGTCGATGCAATGCTCCTCAGACAGGATGAAGAGGTCAATACTCCCCAATGCCATTAGGCTTTACAATTCAACTGCCAGGACTTAAGAACTTTTTTAAAGCTATTATTAATGCTTTTTGAGTTAGTGTTTTAGATGCATATCATATTATTACTGAGTTAAGTATTGTATGTAATGAGTTTTTGCTACAACAAGTGTATGGGACATTGGAAAAAATGTTGAATTTCCCCATGGGGATGAATAAAGTATCTATCTATCTATCTATCTATCTATCTATCCACAAGTTGGCTGCAAAGTTTGCCTTATTCCGATAGCCAATGGACGATCCTGTGAACAAGGTGAAGAGATAACTATACGCAAATTTGCTTCTTTTTATTCAGCCCGTGATAGTTTCGCGAGCAGGATAAAACTTACCATATTTGACATTTGGCAGAGCAAATATTACAGTATTATGTTTCCAGGTTCCTGTGGAGGGCAGGTCTGAACTCCATTCCCCAACCACTCTTCCATTCCATGCTTCCTTCAGAGGGCACAATTACGAGCTTTCAAACTCATTCAGACTGGTAAAGATTGGAGAGATGCAGGGGTTCCTGACCTGGGGCCCACAGAGCCCTTGTTCAATGGAATTGGCCCCGGTTTAGAAGGAAATGGGCCAAGTTCAGATGGGCTCAGGAGGCCACCTTGCTTGGACATACTCTGTCCCTCCTCCAAGCACCAACCTTCCCCCTCGCCTGGCCTTACCCATCACCTGCCAGCTGCTCCTCCTACCACTTCCCATCACCTTCTTATCCTGGCTTTCCTTTCCAGGGCCTTGGCCCCAGTGTTTGCCTGTTAATCCCCCTCCACAGATGCTGCCTGACTTGCTGAGTCCCTCCAGTATCTGTGTATGCTGCGCATAACCCGTTCATTCTGTGGCGGCCCGACGTGTGCTGCCTACGTCCCAGGGCTGCCCACAGAGGGTGTATTTACTCTCGTGCTGACAAATGCAAGAACCATCTACGTATGAGTGAGGAATTCCATGATAAAACCAGCTATCTCATTTTCCACAAATCACTCATTGTACAAGGAAATGAGCCACTCTGTTTTGCGAACACTGCAAATGCAGTTCTTGCTCCTTGCGTCAATCTCACAAGCAACGTAAGATGGCCCCACAAACAGATGGCGGCGAATGTTTGTGACTCGGGTTGAAGCGTTTGACGTTGCGGTGTTCACCGAGCTGGGCAATTAGCTTGCAGACGTTGCACCGCCAGTCAGGGTGACATCCTCTGTGCGCAGTTGTCGGTGTTTCTCTCTGGGAGCGCGCACACGTACGCAGGCCCCTGTTCGCATGTCTCAATCCTGAACGGCTACCCCTTCTGGTAACTGTAAACAAACATAGGTGCCATCTACAAGCCCCTAAGAGCCAGAGAAACGCGTATCCACAAGTTGGCTGCAAAGTTTGCCTTATTCCGATAGCCAATGGACGATCCTGTGAACAAGGTGAAGAGATAACTATACGCAAATTTGCTTCTTTTTATTCAGCCCGTGATAGTTTCGCGAGCAGGATAAAACTTACCATATTTGACATTTGGCAGAGCAAATATTACAGTATTATGTTTCCAGGTTCCTGTGGAGGGCAGGTCTGAACTCCATTCCCCAACCACTCTTCCATTCCATGCTTCCTTCAGAGGGCACAATTACGAGCTTTCAAACTCATTCAGACTGGTAAAGATTGGAGAGATGCAGGGGTTCCTGACCTGGGGCCCACAGAGCCCTTGTTCAATGGAATTGGCCCCGGTTTAGAAGGAAATGGGCCAAGTTCAGATGGGCTCAGGAGGCCACCTTGCTTGGACATACTCTGTCCCTCCTCCAAGCACCAACCTTCCCCCTCGCCTGGCCTTACCCATCACCTGCCAGCTGCTCCTCCTACCACTTCCCATCACCTTCTTATCCTGGCTTTCCTTTCCAGGGCCTTGGCCCCAGTGTTTGCCTGTTAATCCCCCTCCACAGATGCTGCCTGACTTGCTGAGTCCCTCCAGTATCTGTGTATGCTGCGCATAACCCGTTCATTCTGTGGCGGCCCGACGTGTGCTGCCTACGTCCCAGGGCTGCCCACAGAGGGTGTATTTACTCTCGTGCTGACAAATGCAAGAACCATCTACGTATGAGTGAGGAATTTTCCATGATAAAACCGGCTATCTCATTTTCCACAAATCACTCATTGTACAAGGAAATGAACCACTCTGTTTTGCGAACACTGCAAATGCAGTTCTTGCTCCTTGCGTCAATCTCACAAGCAACGTAAGATGGCCCCACAAACAGATGGTGGCGAATGTTTGTGACTCGGGTTGAGGCGTTTGACGTTGCGGTGTTCACCGAGCTGGGCAATTAGCTTGCAGACGTTGCACCGCCAGTCAGGGTGACATCCTCTGTGCGCAGTTGTCGGTGTTTCTCTCTGGGAGCGCGCACACGTACGCAGGCCCCTGTTCGCATGTCTCAATCCTGAACGGCTACCCCTTCTGGTAACTGTAAACAAACATAGGTGCCATCTACAAGCCCCTAAGAGCCAGAGAAACGCAAACCAATACAGTTCAAAGGTCAACTGAAGGGGTAGCCAATCAGGACCGAGGCAGGCCAACAGGGGCCTATATAAATGCAGGCTCTCTGAATGGACATTGAACCCATGAACACTACCTCACTACTTTCCATCACAAACAAGAGAAAATCTGCAGATGCTGGAAATCCGAGCAACACACACAAAATGCTAGAGGAACTCAGCAGGCCAGGCAGCATCTGTGGAAAACAGCACAGTCTTTCTATTTCTATTTTTGCACTACTTCTTTAATTTAACTATTAAATATATATATATATTATGACTGTAATTCAAGGTTTTTTTCTGTTATTATGTACTGCATTGAACTGCTGCTGCAAAGATAACAAATTTCACAACATATGCTGGTGATATTAAACTTGATTCTGATTCTGAAAAACTCACTCAAAATGCTGGAGGAACTCAGCAGGGCAGGCAGCGTCTGTGGAAAAAAAGTACAGTCAACGTTTCGGGACGAGACCCTTCAGCAGGATAGTTTCTTACGGGCTTAATGTAGAGAAAACAGTATACAATTAGGTTTTTTATTAATACTATAATTAAAATGAATAACATCTGGGAGATACAATAAGCAAGAGGGAAAATAAGCTGAGTGAAATCTAAAATGGAGTGTGATTCTTTATTTTGCTTGAATGTTTATTTGCCAAACATGCAAAACACAGTCCAAAGGGATTGATGTACTGAGACAGGGTCGTTCACATTTTGAATTTCAAATATTTACTAATGTCTGACTTACATTTATCACAGTCTGTGAAGTAACAGAGATAAAATAGTGGTTATCTAAATAATGTTCAAAGTTGCTGCAGAGGTCATGTTTTTCAAAATCGGGGCACTCACAATTTAGACTCCCAAGATACATTACAGTGATTGACATCATTGACTTGTATATAAGATCTTGACAAGATAAATATTTTATTAATAAAACAAATGTGATAGGGTTTCAAAGCTTGTAAGCAAGAACCACATCTGTTATTGTTGAGTTACCTGCGGTCAGTAAAGATTTTAAAGTGTAGTGTTTAAAGTGGGTGGTGGGGTGGAGATGTCTCTGCCAAAGCAGGCGTAAGCTAAGTGCTGGAAATGGGATTAGTATAGATGAGAACTTCAAAGATTCAAAAATTTAGTCTTTCATAATAAAAGCTTGACTAATCTGTTGGAGTTTTTCGAGGATGTAACCAGGAAGTTAGACAAGGGAGATCCAGTGGATGTAGTGTACCTCGATTTTCAGAAGGCATTTGATAAGGTCCCACGTAGGAGATTGGTGGGTAAAATCAAAGCTCAGGGCATCGGGGGGGGAAGACATTGACATGGATAGAAAACTGGTTGACAGATAGAAAGCAAAGGATAACGGTGAATGGATGTTTCTCAGAATGGCAGGTGGTGACTAGTGGGGTGCCACAGGGCTTGGTATTGGGACCACAGCTGTTTACCATTTACGTTAACGATTTGGATGAAGGCATAGAAAATAACATCAGCAAATTTGCTGATGATACTAAGCTGGGTGGCAGTGTGACATGTGATGAGGATGTTAGGAGAATTCAGGGTGACTTGGATAGGCTGGGTGAGTGGGCAGATACTTGGCAGATGACGTTTAATGTGAATAAGTGTGAGGTTATCCACTTTGGCAGTAAGAACAGGAAGGCATATTATTATCTGAACTGTGTAGAGTTAGGTAAGGGAGAAATACAAAGAGATCTAGGAGTCCTTGTTCATCAGTCACTGAAGGTGAATGAGCAAGTGCAGCAGGCAGTGAAGAAGGCTAATGGAATGTTGGCCTTTATTACAAAGGGAATTGAGTACAAGAGCAAGGAAATCCTCTTGCATTTGTACAGAGCCCTGGTGAGACCACACCTGGAGTATTGTGTACAGTTTTGGTCTCCAGGGTTAAGGAAGGACATCCTGGCTGTAGAGGAAGTGCAGCGTAGATTCACGAGGTTAATTCCTGGGATGTCTGGACTGTCTTACGCAGAGAGGTTAGAGAGACTGGGCTTGTACACGCTGGAATTAAGGAGATTGAGAGGGGATCTGATTGAAACATATAAGATTATTAAGGGATTGGACAAGATAGAGGCAGGAAATATGTTCCTGATGCTGGGAGAGTCCAGTACCAGAAGGCATGGTTTGAGAATAAGGGGTAGGTCATTTAGGACAGAGTTAAGGAAAAACTTCTTCTCCCAGAGAGTTGTGGGGGTCTGGAATGCACTGCCTCGGAAGGTAGTGGAGGCCAATTCTCTGGATGCTTTCAAGAAGGAGCTAGATAGGTATCTTATGGTTAGGGGAATCAAGGGATATGGGGACAAGGCAGGAACCGGGTATTGATAGTAGATGATCAGCCATGATCTCAAAATGGCGGTGCAGGCTCGAAGGGCCGAATGGTCTACTTCTGCACCTATTGTCTATTGTCTATTAAAAGTATACAACCCTGAGATTCGTCTTCCCCACAGACAACCACGAAACAAAGAAAACCCTGGAACCCGTTCAGGAAAAAAATCATCAACCACCTACTCTCTCCCCCGGGCAAAAAAAAACAAATCACACAAATGGCAACATTAAAAAAAACGAGCGATAAACACAAAATTTAAAACGCAATATCAGAGAAAGAGTCCAGGCATGTTCAGTTCAGCTCAGTGTTCATTATCTGCAGGCCGCCCCAATTCAAAGTCACCCAAAATAGCAACTAAAAGGGGAACAAGCAGAAACTAGGAACCTTGATAGTTGACTTGGAAAAAATGGAGCAAAAGGACTGTTTCTGTGCTATATGGCTCAATGACGTGTCTGAGTTTGACAAATCAGTGAAAATTGAATCTCTGACTCTGACATTTCCTTACTTGGTGCTTTCAGCTGCGTTCCTTGTGTAAACCAGAAAGCTGGTGTGAATGCCCCGGAGATTCGGTGTTCCTAATGTGGCTGAATGAAACTTGGGGAGATACATGCAATTTGCGCCTGTCTGAATTGAAATGACAAATCCTAGCTGGCACATTAGTTAATTAGTGACTTTCGTATACACGCCAGCACGCTGCGCACGTGGTGGGCGACAGATTTTGCAAACTCAGTACAAAATCCCAAAAGTCTGATAAAGCAACGAACAAATATAACAGTTAAGGGCAGAAGTTCCTCATTTTCACCATATTTAGTTATTCTAAAATCTCAATCAGCAGATAAAGGCTTAAGTATTTAGTCATGCCTGAATAGGAGGTGCTCACGTAACTTATGCCCATTCATAGAAAACTAATAAAACTGTCTGAAATAGGCATGCAGCATCTGTGGAAAGAGAAATCAGTTAACATTTCTAGTCAATAACCCCTCTTCAGAACTGGGGAAAAATGAAGGGTTTACAATTATATGTCCTATGATTATGCAGGTGTCCCTTTCCCAGCACCTTTGTTTCTTATCCCTCACTGAAGATCAATATTCATGCTCCTCATCACCTGATTTGTCTTACCCAATCTCTATATAGTCTTCTGCCTTAAACTTCACTCCCCCACCCGGCTCTGCTTTGAAAATTTTAAACCCTCCACTGTTCTCCCATTTCTCGGCAAGGAACGTTGTTCGTATAGGTCACAAGTTCGAAGTTCAACGTACGTTTATTATCAAAGTATGCAACTTGAGATTTGTCTTCTTACCAGCAGCCACAAAACACGGAGACCCAAAGGAACCCATCTTTAAAAATGAAGATCGTCAAACACCCAACGTGTAGCCAGAAAAGAAGCAGTAAAAAAGCAAGTGAATAGTGTTCAGGGCTGAAGTTCACGGAAGAGTTCTTTCACAGCCACAGCCTCAGTCCAGCGCGGAGCCGAGTAAAAGTCGTGGAGCAGCGAGCTGAACAGGCCCGTTCCCTCGTCTCGGGCCCCGGCACGCTGATCTTTTCAATCTGGCCTGCTGCATAAACCATCGTCCACACATTGGGTTCCCTCGCTTCGTTAAGCTCTGCGGCCTGGACCCCGCTGCCTCCGTTCAACCTGTACCTGACCTTCCCAACTGAGTGGGCAACAGGTCACCTGATCGGTCTTTCCACAGATGCTACTCGACTAACTGAGCTCTTCAGGTATTTCTCTTCAAGTTTTCTGTTTACTCACGGAGGGCATTGGTTGCAGTCTCAATGAGCATGAACCTGCATGTTCTTTTAATGCATGATCCTTTTCCCTGTTCATGCACTCTCTACGGGTTGATGACGGGCTCCAGTACGTGCGCCAGAGGAAGAGGACAAGTTGTCCTTAGCTGAATTAGCTAGAAGAGAGGCAAGGTCAGTCTGTGCCTCACCATAGAGAGGGTGCAGAGGAGATTCAACAGGACACTGCCTGGGTCAATGAGCAGGTCTTACAAGGGCAGGTTGAGCAAGCTGGGGCATCTTTCTTTAGAGAGAATGATGACGAAAGACTTGATCTGACGGGGCATAGTTTTAAGGTGACTGGAGGACAGTATAGGGGGGATGTCAGAAGTTTTTACACAGAGAGAGGTGAACTCATGAAGCACTCTGCCAGGAGCGGTGGTAGAAACAGATACATTCGGGACATTTTAGAAACTCTTACATAGGCACACGGTTGATGGGAAAATGGAGGGGCTACGTAAGGGGAAAGGGTTAGATTGAGCTTATAAGGCCAGCACAAGTTCCACGTTCTAATGCAGCTAAAAAGCCACTGCCTCTCCTCCTCTCCTCCTTACAACTGCCGGTTGACTAAAACCTCCATATCGTTGTTGATAAAGTGAAGAGCCTCCTGTGTTGGGGTTGTCAGGTCTTTCATACCAGGCAGGATAACAGCCAGTCAGGGGTTCTTCCAGCAACCTGCCACGTTGCCCCTGCTTGGAAACAGCACGTGCCAGGAAGGATCCCATGACCTCATCTTGATGTAGAGTCATTGACCTAAAAGATTAAAGATTGGTTCTCCTTCCACCGGATCTGTTGAATATTTCTAGTAAATAATGTTGATTCTTTTACTTCACTTGATTTGTCAAGTTTAATGTTCCAATCCATAATGCTGTAGATTGCAAATGCTGCTTCCACTAGACGTAGCTGAAGGATTCAGTCTCTCTCTCTCTTTCTCTCTCTCTCTCTCATCCAAAGCCACCAGCAGACGTTTATCCAGTAGGCCAACGTCCTTTCCATCTGCCCTCATACCCGCCTCACTGCTTCAGTCCCTTCTTCCCAGGTTAATGCAACTTGTATGAAGGCAAATTTAACAGGAGCATGGGAAACTGTGTTCCAGTGTGTGCATGCAGAGCAAGAAACAGAGACCCAGTGAATTCAGAATGCACACACCAAACAGAGGATTATATCAGGGCTCTGGTTGATGCGTATGCAGTGATCAGAGGGGGAGTTTCAAGACTCCCAGTGACACAGATTGTGCCAGTGTTGGAGTGTGAGGAGCTTGTACGATCTCCCTGTACCAGCCTGGGCTTTCCCAGGGTGCTCTGGTTTTCCCGCACATTTCAAAGACATACGGTGAGGGCTCGTGAGTTGTGGGAAAGCTCTGCTGGTGCCGGAAGCACTTACGGGCCGCTCCCAACACAATCATCGCTGGTTTGATTTGACAGAAGTGACACATTTCACTGCACGTTTACACGCATAATTAACAAATAACATTAATCTATGTTCCTTCATCTTTTTTTAAGATATTCAGCTGTAAATGCTCATGAGTCAAACTATTTAATAAGACAGAGGGCCTGTCACAAAAAGCAGAGCATTCATTTCCATATTGTCTGAAATAAAATCAGAGTGTGCCTAGGAATACTCCCTCGGTCAGGTGCATCGGTGAAGGGGAAGCACAGTTACTCTCTCAGATCAATGACAGACTGAAAGAAATAATCAGTTAATCACACGTAATGATTCTCAGAATATACTAAGAAACCCCCAGGAGCACAGCTGCTGACAGAAGTACCAGATCAGATTTTGCAAGCTGTGTTTTGCATATAAACGTATTGAAAATGTGTGTTAAACTGAAAGGCGCAGGGCTACGTGATTTTTAGGGCAGGATCTATCCATGACAAAATGGAGTCTCCATCAACCATTTGTGCTGATCGTTCGACGCAAACAGGCAGAATTTGAAATCCCTTTTTTCCATCAAAGAAACAATAATGACAATGTCCAGCCTTCCATTGTCTTGGTCTGTCACTGCAGAATCCAGAAATAAAGCAATAGTCCATTCCAACACTCATTTACAGTAATTCTACCAAACCTGCACGGTAGGCACAAGAATTCTCACCCCTAATGCTTTCTTATATACTGCCCCTTACGCCACAGGCGTTTAGGGCAGCAATGAAGGTCCTCCATCTCTGGTGGTGGTCAGGGCTTCCTTCATCGTGTCAGTAGCTTCCTCTCGGTTTTCACTCCTGTCAGTCATGCAAATCCCAGGTGGAGACTCAGGAATACCGTCACACTCAGATGTAGAAGGATTCCTCGTTGCTGTTTCCCTAACAGTTTTGTTTTACCAGTCAGGGTTGTTGGCCCTGAGCTGAACCCCCCCCCCCCCCTCCAAACCTGGAGGACCGGTGGACCGCTCTTAGTCTGGCCTCTGCCCTTTGACCTGTTTGGCATGGGTGACCCTACCAAGAGCCAAAGCACAAAGCCCTGACTCCAGCCAACATAGCTCTCCAGGTCACTGAGGACCGCAGGCCTCCAAACCCAACAACAAAGTAGTGGTCCTCCTGGAGGTCCTTTACCCTCCAAGAGAAGTTAAGTAATACCTTGTACCAAATACACTTATTCCATCATTTTTTTATCAATAGTTTTTTAAAGTAGATATTATTTCAATTTGAGTTACTAGCTTTTCAGGAACTGAGTCAATTTTTTTGAAATAACGTGTTTGGTTCCGAGAAGGCGGGTGTCACAGGCATTCCTGCTCCTCGTTCAACAAAACAATGAGTCTGCTGTTTTTGATTATGTTTATCCAGTTGAACTCTAGATTATTTACGGATTTCATGGTTATAAACTGGATTGCCTCCAGCAAGTTTAAAATGGTGATTGGAGCTGACGCACCAATAGCTGATTAAAGTGAAGTGGTGCAAGTGAAGTTGTCAGACACCTAAATAATCTAAATATCTTTCGCCAGACCGTACTGTGGGTAAACTGCCTCCTGCACTCATATTTGAGAAGTTAAGAAGCAGGGGTAGGTCATATAACTGCACACGGCTATCCTGCCGTTTATCAAGACTGTGTTACTTTCTCACTCAATCTCACTTTCCAGGATTATTCCCATGTTCCTCAATTGCCTCAGTGTCTGGATATCTGATGACCTGTTTTGAATGCAGTTAGTGGCTGAGCCTCTACAGCTGTCCAGGTTAGAAAATTCCTAATTTCTCTCCTAAATGTTATTCTGAAACCGCGTCCACTGGACTCCTCAGCTAAGGGACATGTCTGCCCTGCATCCACCCTTTCAGGTTGTGTGAGAGTTTTCTAGCCTCAGTGAGATTGCTTCTCCTCCGGCGTTCGATCGGTGGAATGGACTTGCCGGGAACTGAATCATTCTGGGATAACACTTGTCCCAAGATCATCCAAGAGTCGGGATTTTGCAGGCAGCAGAGAGCACTATCAGTTTTCCAGGGACTTCCAAATTAACTTAAATTCCAGCAGCAGTCAATATCTCGTTTACCACTACACGGATTACCCATGACAAACCCCAGTCAAGATAACAATCACTGTTCACCAATGATTACTTACGTCACTTTCACTTTGCCAGGTCAGCAGAAAAGGCCGTTGGCTGCAGTTCACCATCACCGCAGGATGGTAGACTTTGCCCGGGTCAAAGAAGCAGGCAGGATGATAGAAATCATTGCAGACGTCTCCCACCCTGCAAACGGCTTTTCCCGAAAGCTCCCTTTTTAAAAAGTGCTACAGGTCGACTGAAACAAAATCTTCACGTCACCTTCCCCAAGGCAGTTAATCTGATCAACCATTCAAGTTTATGTCCTCACTCTTCTCCGTCTATTAACCCTGACTCTGCGCTGTACTGCAAACCTTTTTATAATGCCATTTACATTGTAAACACATATTGGTATTTATGCATACATAATAATGTATTTATGTCTTTTATTCCATATCTATATTTTAACCTCCAACTTTATTTTTTGTATAATCCTCTGATCTTTATAATTGTTGAGTACTTGTTTTATTGCATGTCATACCTTGACCAACTCACCACAGCAAATACCTAATTCATGTAAATAAAGGTATGGTTAATAAAGTTCAGCCTTGATCCTTTACTTATGTTTGAACTTGGCTTATGTCCAGTTCCCCAACATTCTACAAAACCTATCTTGGTCTCTCAGTTACTGCAGGCTGGACCCCAGAAATCTCTTTATAAGGCTCCTCGCCACTGGCTTCCCCCCCAGACAGCTGACCGGACTACCAAATGTACAGACTACTCAACAGGAAACGAGAAGAATAATGAGGTCCACATGTTAAATTTGGCAGGACCTCCAGGCCAGGTTCTTTACCCGTTTTCTACCCTTCAGGTGATCATATATTTTACAAGCTTGGTTTCCCACTTATGGCAAAAGCTATAATTGAGAAACTTGCCCCATCACAGAAATGTTCCTGCAACTAAAGGTCTCACTTTAAGGACTCTTTATCTCATGTTCTTGTTATTTATTTATATTTGCATTTGCACAGATTGTTGTCTTCTGCACTCTGGTTAATCGTTCATTGATCCTGTTACAGTTACTGTTCTATAGATTTGCTGAGTATGCCCACAAGAAAATGAATCTCAGGATTGTAGATGGTGATATCTATGTACTTTGATAATAAAATTTACTTTGAATTTATTGAACTTTGAAAGAGAATAATTCTGATTGGTAAGATGGTTAGAACTGAGCATTTATAATTAATTGTTTTATGGGTAAAATGCTTTGAGTTCCAAACTGTATCAAATTACAACATTCTACATGCACCCTGACTCGCTAACTTCACTATTTTGTGCACACTACCAGACACAATATCTGTCTTCAATAATAGAATGTAACAAGTACACATCTGATTATTATTTCATTACTGAAATGCAAAAAAAGCAGATGTTGGAAATCTGAAAATACAGAAAACGCTGGAGGTGCGCAAAGTTAATATTTGGGTCAATGAACTTTTGTGAGTGTTAGGGCATATTCTGGACTTAGGTATATAGCAAAATATTAACTTCAGCAACCAATCTTTAGACCTGAACATGGACTGCAGATAACATTGAAAAAGCAGCCCTGGACAATAGGTTCCTAGAGCAGTGAACAGCAGTTAATTGAAAAACCAGACAATGCTGATTAACGTTCATTTTGGGTGTCTGGAATGTGGGTGCCAAGAAGGAGGTGTGAAGGTTATATGTGATGCAAAGGAAGCATTGTAGATACATTGTAAATACAGAATGATCCTTTGATCTTTAGCATATATAATGTCATGTCATATCGGGTCGAACAGGCCTCTTCCTTCAGAGGGAGTCTCATTTTGTTGAATAAAAGTCTACTTTATCAGCTGCATCTCTCCAGTGACTTTGTTCACGTTACAACAGTGAGAACGTTCAGAAGAAAGGTCACCACCAGCAACTGTTTCTGTCTCCGCAGATGCAGCCTGACCAGCTCACGATTTGTTTTTTTATTACATCTTCATACTTGAACGACAGACTTGACTGGAAAACCAACAGCAAGGCTGTTTACAAGAAGGGGATGAGCAGACTCTAAGGAAGCTGAGATCCTTCAATGTGTGCGGCAGGATGCTGGAGATCTTTTACCAGTCTGCTGTGGTGACTCCAGTCTTCCTGGTGACCTTATGTTGGGGGGGGCAGCGTCAGCGCTGGTGACACAAAAAAACTAAATAAACTCATCGAACAGGCTCAACCCAAACTCCTTTGAGTTAGTGCCGGAGAGGGGGGGGGTCACTAGAAAAACTGTTATCCACTAAGGATAATCAGGCACATCCTCTCCATGACCTACCCAATAAGCAGCAGCACACCTTTTTGAACGGACTTATTCAGCTCTGCAGTCACAAGGATCGTTACAGAAAATCTTTCCTAACAAGTGCAATAAGCACATGCACCAATTCATCTCTGTGCAACAGGACTTCTCTAACTTCCGTTAATGCCCCTCCTCCTCTTCTTACCCCATCCCTGACATATTTAGTTGTTTGCCTGATCTCCATCTCCCTCTGGTGCTCCCCCCCCCCCTTTCTTTCTCCCGAGGCCTCCCGTCCCATGATCCTTTCCCTTCTCCAGCTCTGTATCACTTTCGCCAATCACCTTTCCAGCTCTTAGCTTCATCCCACCCCCTCCGGTCTTCTCCTATCATTTCGCATTTCCCCCTCCCCCCACTACTTTCAAATCTCTTACTATCTTTCCTTTCGGTTAGTCCTGACGAAGGGTCTCAGCCCGAAACGTCGACAGCGCTTCTCCCTATAGATGCTGCCTGGCCTGCTGTGTTCCACCAGCATTTTGTGTGTGTTGTTGATAGTACAATAGTCTCTGCTTTATTATTTCGTACATTATTATTGCACATTATTGAACATTGGTACATTATTATTCTGTATTTTATTATTAGTTAAGTCTGCACACTGCTAAGTGTGTTTTTAAATGTTGCTGCTGTAACAAAAGAATTTCCCACTTGGGATCGAGAAAGTACTTATTATTATTAAAAAGCATATCTATAGCTGGATTAATAAAATCTTTAATAAGATGTCATCGTACCACTCAGGGAACGTTCCCGAGCTCGCTTTCCATCCGTGCCGGGTTGAGTGTTGAGCTCGCAACTCGACCTCGTAAAATAAAGAAAAATACTGCAAAATGTCTGTGCGAGGAGGGGCGTGCCACACAGTCTTTCGTTCCGCGCCTTGTAAGGCACGAAAATGCCCGACGCTGGCCTCTCAGGCCTGAGTCAATGTTATCATCATCAGTATAAACATTTGTTGGTTCCTTGCTTTTCTCCTCGCACCTCAAAACTATTCAGCTCCAATAACTGCCCCCCTTTCTCTCCCATGTCACCACCAAAGTGCAGTGGTTAGTCTATACTAGAGTCCAAGTGGAAAGAGATTTGCCTCCTCTGTAGTTCTAGGGGCTCTGAGGTGTCTGAGGGGGGCAAAGTGGCCGTTAATGCACTGTGCCACAGGTGGGGCAGGAGGAGCCCGATGGGGTGGGTGGGTGGAATGGGAAATGGTGTGCTCCTTGTGCCATCTTGGCAAGGCTTTTGGTGTCATCCCAGGACTCAGGGTTTGTAGTGCCATCCCAGAAACTCCTCCACCACTTTGTACGGCTGTTGCTGGGAATTGCCATGATTCAGTGACAAGGTTACATTTCTTCAAATAAGTTTTGTGAACAGCTTGGTTTTCTTACACCATGATGGATCTGGTAGCAGAATGTGAGAATTCCTACTTACTCTGCTTCTATCAATTCATCTCTCTCTCTCTCTCACACACACACACACACACACACACTCTTCCCCCACCTTTCTCTCTCCTCTTCTCTCTCCTCTCTCTCTCTCACACACTCTCTCTGTTCTCCCACCTCTCTCTCTCTCCCCCTCTCCTCTCTACTGTCCCTCCTCTCCCCCCCACCTCTCTCTCTCTCATATTTAGTTACATTTAAATTATTTTCAATTTTGAACTCAAGTTTAGTTATGACTAATACTACGGCACAACCTTGTCTTTTTTGTTTAGGGGTTTAAAAGGTTCAAGGCCCATTCCACAATTTAAGTTGGAACAAATAATTATTTGCATGCCAGTGGGATCCTGAGGGAGACATTCATTGCTGGAACTGTTATCTTTAGCATGAAATATTAAACTAAATCTTCCTGTTATGACCAGCCATGCAACTCAAAGAACAGTACAGCAATCTGACAATGTTTCTCCCTAAAGCAATTCCACCAAAGCTTCCTTGAAAAGCATACACTTATTGGTGAAGTTCTCTTCCTGAATAGTGGAATATGTTTGTGAGCTAATTAGATATTTAACCATTTTGTGCAGTATAAGATTCATCCCTGGCAGCAACTTCCACATAACCACCAGCATTGGTCTGAAAAACTTGCCCCTCAGTTCTTCTTTATATCTTTCCTCTTTCCTCAAACCTGTTCCTTCCAGTTCTAAACTCCCCTGCCCTGGGAAAAGACTCTTACCGCAAAGGTTACCCAGAGCCTGTTGCATTGCAGTGAGAATCAGACCAGCCTCTTCAATTTCCGTGTAAGTACACAGCCAGGGAAGTCTCGTCCACTCTCTTTCTGGAGCTGCCACACCCTCGCCCCAATATGGCGCCAGAACTGCTGATACACGCTCCAAGTGCCGATCTAACCAATTCGTCTTATGCGCGCCTACAGAGCAATTTCTCCACGTCCATCGCGGGGAAAAAAAATAAAGGAAAGCGAGAAACAAACATCTTCTCATTCCGGCCCTTTTGTTCCAAAGTAGGCCTTTACAATACCACCAAGCGATAACTGACCAAACTTCGAGTGTTGGGGTTCATTAGAAACAGGGGCTCCCAAACTTTTTTGCGCCATGGACCGAGGGGTCCAGACCCCAGGTTGGGAACGCCTGGTTAGAAAGATGATTTAAAATTGACGCCTTTCTACTGACTCCGTGTAAGGGAACTCGAGGACAAGATGCAAAACCAGGTATATCATCTCTGTTCTGTGTGACGTGCTTTACCGCAAAGACACAAACATACTACAAATTGCGAAATAAAAATCGCAAAAATGAGGGAATAATAAGGTAGTGTTTATAGGCCGTTCGAAATCTGTTACAGGGTGGATAAAAAGCGTTTTTCCTTCCGTAAGAAAGGAAGGGAAATTTTCGGTTTGGGGCAAGGAGGAGGTGGGCAGATCTGGCCCTGGGGCGGGAGGCTGTGATTAGGTGGCGATAGGTTATCAATTTACCTTTGTTTTAAAACTGAGCATCCTGCATTGCTTTTTAGAAACATGGGACAGCCGGAGCTTCTCCGAAAGTCACCGGCTCCACTCAGAAAGGAGACCAGACACTGTTAGGCATCTCTTTACTCGCGCACACGTTTCCCCAGGGGTGGCTCCGGCTTTCTGACCTACCAATACGATAGTTTAGTGCGTTTCCGCTCTGGGCTGTGCTGTGCATCTCGCCCGCGGTGCTGTCGGCGCTTTGGAACTCGGTTCCGTCCGCAGAATTGTTGTGCGGGGAAACAGCGTTACAGCCATCTCGCTACCGATCAGACACTTGTCCTTCACCCTCAGTCCTGCGTCCGTCGTGTGGACATCTTTCAGTGCTGCATCACACCTAGTATCCCTGGCTTTACCCTCCTTGCTGACTTGATATAAGCCTATGATCAGAGTTTTCCGGAGCTTGCTCGGATTTAGCAATTTTTCCCCCCAATAACAACATTATCTTGATTTAGGCGCTCACTACACAAAACTTGAAAGAAGCGTTGCAATGGGTTATGGGGTTGTTTACGGGGCATTTGGGGCCGCAGGGAACCTCTCCTTCCATACAATATCAACACTAAGTTATGAGACGGTTAACCTTTTGCTTAGTCCTTGTGTGTTTTATTTCCCAGTTAGGCTCCGTGCCAACTTCTGGTGACGCGACGTTTAGAAGTTCATCCGATCGCAATGCTCCCTGAACAATCCCAGTCTTCGGCAACCAGGAGCGATGCGGATCGGAGACCGCGCTGAACCAAGTAACTGATTGAAACGCGCTCGACTACCCGGCCACATTTCCAGCGGGAATAATATGAGAAAGGAGAGTACAAAGTGCACGGAGATTCGGGAGTCGCGGCCGCCATGCGCGTATTCAAAGCCATGAGTGTGCAGTCCCTTCTGCCAGTGTTTTGGATCTTCCAGACCAGGGTCCTGAGCGCAGGTGAGCCAGGTTGGGGGTGGGGGGTGGTCAGGGAAATGGGATTAATTGCCCTTTATATTTCAGACACTGAAGACAAACATCAGCAGTGGGAAGGATACCGAATTAGCCGAAGTTCCGGATCGCAAAAGTGTAGATAGGGAAAGAGTGTTCATTTATTTAAGTGAAAAGTTAGATACATTGAGCAGATTTTAAAAAAAATAATACACGGGCAGGTGCAGACTTTCCGAGTAGAGACTGTCTTGAGTTTATAATAAGATGGGTATTAATGCGGGTGTCAGGTCCCTGTTGAGACGCAGTGTTAATCACCACCTCATGCTGAAATCTGAGAATTTTACCTCCACCCAGAAACAGAAGCCTCCTCCACCCTGGAGCGGCAGCGTGTGGAATCTCGTTTAATACTTTTAATTATGGCAGTGGAAATTTTAGGATTTCTTTAGGGATGAGATCGCACTGAT
The DNA here is from genome assembly GCF_048418815.1 of Hemitrygon akajei. Classification (NCBI taxonomy): domain Eukaryota; kingdom Metazoa; phylum Chordata; class Chondrichthyes; order Myliobatiformes; family Dasyatidae; genus Hemitrygon; species Hemitrygon akajei. The sequence goes on along the minus strand of NC_133152.1, from coordinate 24,203,686 downwards.
GCCAACTATTCGGGTTAACGTTGAGCTCCCTGTACTACTGAACCGTTCTGTTGGGGTGTTTGGATTATAACCGTCCAGCCTGAAGCAGGAAAATTGAAATCGAAGATTGGGGACGCGGAGTTTTAAATCTGAGTCAAACTCCCCACTCTCCTGCATAGAGGCTCACTCTACAAATGTGACTGATGAACTGCCACACAAGTAATTCTGAACACAATTAGAAAATATGGTCAACACATAGGTATGGAAAACTAATTTACAGTCCGTTACGCGCTGGCGCTCAGGGCGGCAATGAAGGTCCCCATCTCTGTTCATACGGTTGCGCACAGATACAGAAGGACTCCCGGAACTAGTTTGTTTTACTAGTTGTGGTTGTTAGCCCTGCGCTGAACCCCCGAACCTTGAGAACCGGTGGACCACTCTAAGTCTGGCCTCTACCCTTCAACCTGCTTGGCATGGGTGACCCTACCAAGAGACAAAGCGTAAAGCCCTGACTCCAGCCAACGTATCTCTCCGCGTCATTGAGGCACGCAAGCCTCCAAAGCCTACGACCAGGTTGTGGTCCCCGTGGAGCGTAGGCATGGAATGGGGATTAGTTAAAGGATAGAAACTTTGGAATAAATAGGTCACCTTTTGGGAATCGGGAGCCTGTAATTAGAGGGACGCCAGGAGTATCATTAGACATAAGATATGCGAGCTTAGTTGCGTCATTCAAGTCTGCTCCACATCTGGAGCGGTAGCTGTTCACAGGTTATTTCTGTAATCTGGATGAGTATTGATTATATTAAGTATAATATAATCAAATTTCTGCTGATATAAAGCTGGGTGGCAATGGGAATTGTGAGTAGGGTTTAGAAAGGCACAGGAGATAGAATATATGAATCCATTTTGGTTGAGGAAATAGGAAGTTAGAGATGGAAAGACTTTGGTGTTGAGAGGCTCCTGACTGTGCTCATATACGAATCACGCAGGTTCAGCAGGCAATCATTATTTTTATAGTTACTAAGAATCTGAGTCAAAGAGCTGCGACCACTTGCTCCAGTTACATAGAGCCCAGCTGGATATTACGCACAAGTATGATATTCCTACCTCAGTGGCGATATGCCTGTGACAAAGAGGGCGAAACAAAGGTTCACCAGACTGGGGTGGAAGCTTTGTTGTCTGAAGAGAGATTGAGCAATGACTGCACTCTTTGAAGTTTAGAAGCAGAAGTAGTGTTCTTATATGCCATTCCTACCGGCTTTGAGGGCAATTGCATTGTTAATAATGCAGCATCAACTATACACTTATCCATCGGGCTCCTGAACCGGAGTGGATAACTTCACTCACCTTAACGCGGAACTAATCGCCGAACGCAGTCCACAGACTCTCCAACGCGTGTTCTGTGTTATTTATTTATTTGTTGTCATTTTGTATCTGCACAGCTTGTCTTATCTCACACATTGGCTGCTTGTCAGCCTTCGTGGGTGGGTTTTCAATGATTCTACTGCACTTCTTTGTCCCGCTGCGAATGCCCGCAAGAAAGTTAATTTCAAGGTAGTATACGGTGACGTATCCGTACTTTCTAACTCATTTACTTTGAACTTGGGCTTCCATCATTTCCCCGGCCGGGCAGTGGGGGCCATCACGCAGTATATTCACGTTGGAAATGAGAAGGAGTCGAGTCACGTGTGCAGGAAAATAATGGTGCTTTAAAAGATCAGCCGTGGTGTTATTGAATGGTGGAGCGGGCGCCACGGGCTGCGTATGGTGCAAGCGCTTCCTTTATGTTGTAAGGGAGAAGAGTGAAATCAGGAAGTTTTATTTCATATACAAAAGCCAGCATCCCCCCCGCCCCCACCCCGCAATCTTATAAATTGCAGTGAGTTCGGATCCAAAGCTGCCAAGCACAGCCATGTTAACCCCTTAATTCCCGGCATCATCCTCGTGAACATCCTCTGGACTCTCTCCTTTCTGAGATATGGGGCTCAAAACGTTCGACAATACTCCAAGTGCGTCCTAACTATAAAGCTTCAGCATTATCCGCTCCGTGCAGCCCGGAAGCGGTAAGAAAGACTGCTGCAGCCTCCCGTTCTTTTCACCCACCCCCCCAACAGTTTTCCATCTCGGACCCTGTGCCCGCTCTGTGGTCCCGAAGTGGGATAGACTCGCCTAATTCTTCTCCTATGGCTGACGGTCTTATGATCTTAGTTCTGGTAACATTCCCCCACCCCCTCCCCTCCCACGTAACGCAGCGGAAGGTGCGCAGTTCCTAGTCGTTGCTGATTGACGAGATCACCCGCCTCACTCCGGCAAAATTCCAGCGCTGGTCCTAGACCAAACCCCCATTAACTGGGGCCCCGGTTGTCTTGTCGTCTGATTATCATCGATCCTATTGCGATTTTTTTTTTGTTTCATCTTCATAGAGCTGACTCTTCACCAGGTTAGCTAGCTCCGCCTGGAGAAGAGGACCAGATGGAGGTACTTCGCGGAACTGGAGGATAAATGTCTCGAAATCCTCAGAACGATTTAACGTGCGAACTCAGTCGCTGCATCTCACCCGGTGTCACTTTGAGAAGCTGGTTGAAACGCTAAGCGGCCCTTAGTTAGCTTCAATGTAATTCAAGCTATTTGAGCTCCGTGCCAGAAAGCTGGCAGCGAACTCTCGGCGACGTTAATGCCCCGAGTTTAGGAATGTACTGGCTCCACACAAGTTATAAACTGTGTGGCTCATTGTCTAGGCGATCCTTCGCTGTGATATTGGAATGCAGAGAGACTATTCTCGGCCAGCGAGTGTACTCCAGTGAGCAGAATTAGAAAGGATCATTAACTCAAGTGAAACTCCGTTTCTCCAGAAATCAAAATTCTGTCAGAGGCTGACACCTGATAAATCCCATTATATTATATTATATTACCATTATATTACTACCAATTTCCAGTTTCTCACCAAGATACATTTTGGAATTCAAGATATCAATCATTTTCCATTTAATGAACAGCACTTGGACTTTCCACCCACCTGGTGAGACCTCATTCCTAGTCATTAGCAAGGCAGGAAATGGCTCAAAGAGCAGAATATTTAAACATTAAACTCTAGTTGAGCTTCTCAATAAATGTGCACAAGGCTATACGATAATGGAGTAGAATTGAGTCTGCTCCATTATCTGAGACTGCTCGGCCATTATATCGTGGCTGATTTACTATCCCTCTCAACCCCATGCCTGTTCCTGCAACCTTTGATGCCCTGACTAATCAAGAATCTGTCCAACCTCCTCTTTCAATATACCAGATGACTTGGACACCGCAGATGCAACGTGCTGGTGGCCTCTGCCACAGAGGCAAATTGGTTGGTGGTGGAACGCACTGGAATTGTTTTATTGTTGTCACATATACTGGAGAGCAGTGAAAAGCTTGTCTTGCATACTGTTTTTACAGATCCATTCATTACACAAAGGTACATGGTAAAACCACAACAGAATGCAGAACGAACTGCAACAGATTGCATGCAGAGGACAAGGTTCAAGATCATAATGAGGTAGATTGCAAGGTCAAGAGTTCGCAAAAGAGTTTTTGAGAATATTTTTACTTGAACACTCAAACGTAAACTGGGAAAACCGTGATTTGGAATCAACATTTCAAATATGAGTTTTGACAGCTTCGTATCCCATTGTATTAAAGAAATGAAGAGCAGCAAGGTTAACCAACACCAGTCACTAGTTATAGAGTATAGCATGTGGGATAGTGATGTGGTGTTGCCTTTTCTGGAGAAACAAGTAATGAATGATGCATACAAAATTCTGGAGGAACTCGGCAAGTCAGGCAACATCAACTGTCGATGTTTTGGGCTGAGACCCTTCAGCAGTTCTATGTGAACTTGAAGCCAAATATACACTTAGTGGCCACTTTATCAGGTACACTGTACACTTGCTCGTCAGTGCAAATACCTAATTAGCCATTTATGTCGCAGCATAAAAGCATGCAGACATGGTGAAGAGGTTCAGTTACTGTTCAGACCAAACATCAGAAGAGGGAAGAACTGTGACCTGAGTGACTTTGACCGTGGAATGATCATTGGTATCAAATGATGTGGTTTGAGTATCTCAGAAACCGCTTATCTCCTGCAACTTACACACACACACAATCTCTGCGGTTTAGAGAGAGTGGTGCAAAAACACAGAGAAACATCCAGTTCTGTTTTTAGAAAATGCCTTGTCAATGAGAGAGGTCTCAGGAGAAGGGCCAGACTGGTTCAAGGTGACAGCGACTCTAATAACCAGAGTGTCACAACAGTGGTGTGCGGAAGAGCGTCTCTGAAAGCACAACACATCAAACCTTGAAGTGGATGGGCTACAGCACTAGGAAAGAATGAACATACACACTGGCCTAATAAAGTGGCTACTGAGTGTACATGGAGCCAGAAGCTATGCACAACCTTGAAAGAACTCATTTTTAAATTTTAGAAAATCTGTCATTGAAAGCAATTCAGCAGATTGCTGAAAGAGATCCCTTTGTTGCAAAACAGTGTGCAACTCAGAGTTTCTGACTCACAACTCTGGTAATTTGGGTTTGTTCCTCACTTGTGATGTTGCCGGGTGCTCCAGTTCCCTCTCACATCCCATAGGTTTGCTAATTAGTAGGCTAATTGCCCCTGTGAGTTGCCTTTAGTATCAGTAGTCCTGTGTCTATGCTGTGCCTCTCTGACTCAACCCACAGTTCAGAGAAAGACAAGTGGGATATCTTTGAAAGTGTTATGCTGAGCATAATGATTAAATGTATTACTAAATCCAAAAGATTAATCTCACCCAAGATGATTTTAAAAACACATTTAAAGAGAAGTTAACAAATAGATAATCTAAAGAAGTTTTGCAAAATAATATCAAGTGAGCTTCAGTTGAATTATTATTTTAAAAATCGTCACCAAATGTAAATTACTAAACTCAAAAATAAAAAAACCCATAACTGGCTGTTGGTGCGTGAATGAAATCAGAGAGCGGTACTGGTAGATACAAAGCAGCTTCTTTATTATTCGACAAAACAAGATACAGCAGGCATCGTACAGAGACGCTTTCGGTGGAAAGGCCTGCTGACCCGACATGGGGCTCAGTATTTATTTGCTAAGCACGAAGAACAATCCATATTTACAAAGTAGAGACAATGCTTTCTTTTGAAGCTACATACAAACTTCATACCTTCTGACTCGCATCCATCCCACAGGCACCGGCAAGTCTGTGGACTGGGATTCACAGCTTCTAGGAATACATTGTTCCAAGTTAAATCCACAATACATTGTCAAGGAACAGAAGACTGGTAGCCAGAGCCATTTGCGAAATGTAAATAACCCAAACCCAAAAATCACTCTCACAGCTGCCTCAAAGGTGATGGTGCTCAAAAAGCTGAAACAAAAACAAACCTTGTTTGTTCAACATCCAATAAATTACTCTAGCAACCCACATATTTAACCCCAGCCTGATCACAGGACAATTTACAACATACAATTGATCTACTAACTGGTACGTTTTTGCACTGTGGGAGGAAATCAGAGCACCCGGAAGAAACCGGTGTGCTCATGGAAAGGAAATACGAACTTCTTACAGACAGTATCAGATTTGAACTGTGAACTCTAACTCCCAAGCAGTAAAAGTGTCACGCTAAACACTTACACTGCCGCGACTCCATGATAGGCCACACTTACTGTCAGGACGGTGGAGCAGGGATCCAATCGCAGACCCAGTACTGTGCACACAGTGATATTAATTGAGTAACAAATCCCGAGGTTCAAACAACATCAGCGTCAAAGTTCAGGCAGAGATGAAAATGTCCAGAGAAATCCAGACAGACAGACTCAGGAAAACTCACTGGCACAATCTGACGACAAGCAGGTGAAAACACAGGCCTGAAATACACTGAACAATAAACAGAGAGGCAGATGATAGGTGGAGCACAATGAGACACAGGTGGCAGCAATACAGGTAATAATGAGAAACAGGTGAGAGACGGAGTACTCAGTGATACAGGGGCTGGAGTGGAGCAGGAGTGGGGACAGGAGCACATGGCAATACAAAACCACAGACTGACAGCCAGGGGGAAACACAGAAAAAGACAGAGTTCAGCTGGAGGTACTGACACTTTCTTACATTTATGTCAATGGATTGAAAAATAGGGAGCGTATAGAAATTTAATAACATTTTAGATAATTGCATAATGTTATAACTATTAGGAGAGATAAATACGTGAGGACATGGCTTTAGGGTGAAAGGGGAAAGGGTTAGCAGAAACATCTTCACTCAGAGAGTGGTGGGAGTGTGGAACGAGTTGTAAGTGCAAGCTCACTCTTAAGTTTTAAGAATAAATTGGATAGATACATGGATGGGAGAGGTCTAGAGGGTTATGGACTGGGTGCAGGTCAATGGGACTAGCGGAATAAGGTTTTGGTACAGACTAGAAGGGCCAAATGGCCTGTTTTCTGTGCTGTAGTGTTCTATGGTTCTATATTTATTATCTGCTGAACGTGGCAGGTTTCTATGAAGTCAAGTGAATGTTACACAACATAGTAAAATCAATCAAGCCTAAGTCAATCAGACTGCAATTTCCTCTTGTCAGGTTGCCGCTGGAATACCACGTTATATCTAGGTCTGAGAAACAAGAAGTAACAGCAGTAAAAAGCCACAGAAGTATACTAAAGTATACTTAAAAAGGACGCAGTAGTGTAGTGGTTAGCACAACGCTTTACAGTACAGGCAACCCGGGTTCAATTCCTGCCGCTGCCTGTAAGGAGTTTGTACATTCTCCCTGTGACCGTGTGGGTTTCCTCTGGGTGCTCTTGTTTCCTCCCACAGTCCAAAGACAGACCAGTTGGTAGGTTCGTTGTTCATTGCAATTGTCCTGTGTTTAGGCCAGGGTTAAATGGGGGGGGGGGGGGGGGTTGCTGGGCAACACGGCTCAAAGGGCTGGAAGGGCCTATTCCTCACTGAGTCTCAGTAAATAAATAAAAAAAGATTAATTTTAATAAATAATTAAAACCCATGATTGTGATTTCGAACGTTAATCGTCTTACCGATTGTATGGGGCTTTGTTCCATAGTAATGGGACCAATAGTCGCATCAGTAATTACTTTGTTTTCAAGCCCACTTCTTGAAAGTGACTGTATCCCAGTGACCACAAGGTAAGGAGGGATACGTTATAAATTGCATGGTATTGAATGAATTGCTTGTACGGGTGCTCAGGGTGTGAGTCTCTGATCATCTGTATACAGTCAGATAGCTCATGTTGAATGAATCATGGGTATTTGTTTATCATTTACAATGCAATCACTTACAGTCTCTTGAAACCAATTATCTATCCATAACATGGTGATGAGTAAGCCTCTGAACCAGCTATGGAACTCTCAGTCCTGGTCTTTGTCCTCACTTCAATTGGCTGATCACAGTAATTATTTATTGTTACATATTTCTTTGCTTCCTCAGCTGCAAGTCTGTATTTAGCTCCCATTTTACAAACAAGGCGCATACATGCATCAAACTCAAATAGCTGCTGCTTTTTGGTGTTAGCTTTGATCCTCAATGCATCAGCAGGCTGTGGGTACATTGGCTGAAATATACAAAAACGCTATTGTTTTAAAGCTGTACTTACGGACTGCCCATTGTAGGAAGGGCGGTTCTGACAAGGGAGCAGGTGCAAGGTGCAGCACCAATCCTCAGCCTAGGAGAAGGCACTGTGGGATCCGGATACTCCTGTGCCCCATGGTTCTTCGGAAGACAAGAATTAGCCATAAAACCTGTCACTTATGATTGTTTTATTAAGAGGAGCTGAGACAACAAACGAACAAATCAGTCAGGATTATCTCACACTCAGACTAGAGAGAAACAAAATTACAGTGATAAAATTTAACTTATAAAAGAGCCAGATCCAAGCAGCATGACTGTAAACTAAGAAGTTTCCAGAAAATGCAAAGATTCATTTATTATCAAGGTATACAACTCTGAAATTCATCTCCTCTGGGTAGCCATGAAATCAAGAAAGAAAAGAAAGGCAGTGTGATCGTCAACCCCCAAATCCTTCGCCCTCCGCACAAAAAATCTGAACAAAATGAAACAGGCACATCGACCCAGAAATCCCTCCTCCCGCACAAAAAAAACACACCAAAATGGAACAGGCATATCAACCCCCAAAAAATTTAGAAAGGATCGGGCAAAAAATACACAATATAAAAAACTATAAGGCTGAGAAAAAAATCTATAGTGCAAGTCCACATCCAAAACACAGAAAACCTGGCAACACAGTCTGGGCACAGCGTCAAGCACTCCCCTCTCTGGTACAGACAGATCAAAGGAGAGGCAGCCGGTGCTCACCCTCCGCACTTGCCTCGATGCTTCAGTCTCCCTCAGCGCACCATGGAAGCTTTGATCGGCGAAACGGGGTCAAGCATCAGCTTGCGCCCTATCCCGCAGTCTGCCCACTACAAGGTTTGTGCACGCTGCCTCTGTCTCCCGGAATTATCTCGGAGACTGCAGAGTGCTGGAAAAAAAAGCAAACAATCTGCAAACAGCAAATCACAGGCTCCAGAATCACATTCAAGATGAAAAGCAAATGTAAGAGACATAAAAGAAGTGAAATATATAGTTTCATGATCTATCTGGAAGATGTCGACTGAAGGAGAATTGTACGCAGGCGCCACCTTGACCAGACGAAATACAGAAGCAACTATACCGTAATTACGGAAAATTCACTGATGTGTATATTGGCGATTATATAAAACTGGAAGCAAGCTGAGGAAAGTTAAAATACAGGAAAATGACAACTCCACAACCTAATCCAACAGCTCCAGACTGAACAAGAATGGAAACAAATGACTGCAGGGAAGAAGGTCTGGGGAAATACTCAGCAAAATCACAGCAAGGAGGCTGTCGAGAATACTCCGCTTACCCTTGTCACATTGTCAAATTCAGCTACATCACTTTCCCTTTTGTTTTAAAGATGTGTAATTATGCGCAGCAGGCATTCGCTTTTGTATAGGGTTCTCCACAATCACAGCTAATTAGATTATTCTAAATTGAAACAAATCTTGTAAACCATTTACATTAAGTTTTACACAGCTGGGCCTCTCAAAGAGAGATTAAAAAAGATGAATAATTAGGTAATCTGCTTTAGGAGTTTAAAGTGAGTTTGGACACCAGGGAAACAGTCTGCCCTTTGAATTGTCTCCCAGAACATTTGACACACGAAGTCTACAACTGTTTTGGTTACGTATACAGTATACGGCAGACCAGTTACAGTAGCTGTATTTATCTGGTACCCGTGTAAAATGACATGGGGCAGACCTAAGCAAATTCTTTGAGGACATTAATTGGTATTAACTTGAAAATCCCACCCATTGGACCACACAACTACCCACCGCAGGAAATGATGCAATGTTTTACTCTGTGCTGGGTTAGTGTGGAGATCCCTTATTCTGTGCCACACCTGCCATAGAAATACTTAATGCTAATATTGATGAATCTATTTCCTGCTCGTAGTATTCTCTACCTTATAAAGTACAACAGCAGAACGTCTTATTCACAAAAGAATATTCAGTATTCCTTTCCATTTTGTCCTGTTAACTTGAGAGGAATTGATACTTGCAACAATACAATAGCCAATAAGCAGTTATTTCTCCTAATACATCAGCTTATTTCATAAAACTATAAGAAAAGTTCCAAGCTAGACAAGATTGTCAGTTGAAAGTGTCCATAAATTTCCCAAATCATTAAATATTTGGTCTTGAAGAGAGCGAGTTATTTATACTGACTTTTTATTGTTTACGCCAGTTGAATTTGCAACACAATTAGCACAACACAGGAACTGCATAGAAAAGGTATTAGTTTGAAACAATGGGATTCGTTTCCACGTTCGACGGGAAATCGGATGTCCTTTGGGAATACATTCTTTGTACTATGCACAGAGTGACACGGGGAACATTAGATAGGCAAGGGTTCCCAAAATGGGTCCACAGACCCCTTGGTTAATGGTAAGGCTCTGTGGCATAAAGGTCGGGAACCTCTGAGACGGGGGAGAAAGCTTTCAAAGTGGGTTTTACTGACAGCTCAGTATCTAATACAGAGCATGCAAGGTAGGTTCAGTGCTTGAGTTCTTGGTCGTGTTCCAAGTTTAATGTATTTCCTTCAGCAAAAATCACTGGATGCTGGGAATTCTTATATAAAGCACAGGGAAGTTAAATTTAAACAAAAAAAATAACAATTTTACATCATAATCCAACAGTTTTAAGCTGAAAGACAAATATTTAAAGAGGATATGAGGGGTAGGCTTTTCCATGTGATGAGTATATGGGGAAAAAGCTGTCCGAGGAAGTGGTGGGGGTAGGTACAATTACAACATTTAAAAGGTATTTGGACAAGTTCATAGAAAGTAAATGCTTAGAGGGGTGTGGACCAAAATGCAGGCAAACGGAACAAGTTCAGGAAGGCAGCTTGACCAGCATGGATGTGTTGGGACGAAGGGCCTGTTGTATTACTTTGATTACTTCCTTTATGAGCAATTTATACGCCACAAAGGCCCTTTTTGTAATGTGAATAAATCAAGACTGCGTATCAAAATCAGAAACGATTGTGCTGCTGCTCTCCACTTCTCAGAATGACTGTTCTGAAGCCGGACTCACCGTTAAACACGGTCAAAAGTACGGCGATCCTGCGCCCGGTGCAGGCAGCAAATCGAGATCGGAATAAAATGAAAATATTGCAGGAGGCACTCAGCATGTCTAGCAGCAGCGAGATAAACCTTGGGTCACAGTCCATGCACTGATTGTGTTAACCTGCTTTCTACCTCACTACTAGGGTTTATTTTCCACTACGTATTTTAACTTGACTATTTAATAGACATATATATAGTTACTGTAATTAATTTTTTCTCTATATTTTTCATGTATTGCATTGTACTGCTGCCATAAAGTTAACAAATTTCACGACGTACGTCAGTGATATTAAACTTGACTCTGATTCTCCCATTTCTCCAGGGGCTGAGCACACTATAGAGGATGCAATGGGCCATATATCGGTGATATTAAACTTGACTCTGATTTTCCCATTTCTCCAGGGGCTGAACACACTATAGAGGATGCAGTGGGAGATCTACTCTTTGTGATGGACAGCTCTGGCAGTATCTTACCCTACGAATTCACAGGACTGAAAGAGTTTGTTGCTGATTTGCTGAAGCCTTTCACCATAGGCCCGGAGGATGTCCAGATCAGCTTCGTGCAAGTGAGTGATGACCCAGTGGTGGAGTTTCCATTTGGCAAGTACACGTCCATCACTGCCACGCAGTGGGCTATTCTGAACATGAAGCAGAAGCTGGGAGATACCAACACTGGCAAGGCATTAGCTCATGCCCAGGACACCATGTTCACGCAGAAGGGAGGAGCCAGACCAGATGTTCCAAAGGTGCTCGTGTGGCTGACAGATGGCGCGTCATCAGACGACATATCTCAGCCCATCAAGTTCCTGAAGGATCAGGGGGTGACAGTGTTCATCGTCAGTATAGGCAGGGGCAACTACATTGAGTTGAAAGCTGCCGCTAGTGAACCAACAGAGAGACGCTTATACTACGTAGATCCTGAGGATATGCACATTATTATGGAGGAGCTGCGTAACGAAATTCTAGGTATGTGTACATTGCTGTTACTTAATTCCACACAATCTTTCAGTTCGGTCACAACCATTCTGCTTTACTGGGCATGGAACATAGAAATCTACAGCACATTACAGGCCCTTCGGCCCACAATGTTGTGCCGACCATGTAACCTACTCTAGAAACTGCCTAGAATTTCCCTACCGCATAGCCCTCTATTTTTCTAAGCTCCATGTACCTATCTAAGAGGCTCTTAAAAGACCCTATTGTATCCACTTCCACCACTGTCGCTGGCAGTGCATTCCACACACCCACCACTCTGTGTGTGGAAAACTTACCCCTGACATCCCCTCAGTACCTACTTCCAAGCACCTTAAAACTTTGGGCATAATTTTGGGCCAGTAGGTGCAGCAGTGTTTCTAACCATGTCCTGGGACTCAGAATATAGACCTCTTATGATGGTAAAGACAGGAGAAAATCTGCAGATGCTGGAAGCCGGGAGAAACACACGCAAAGTGCTGGAGGAACTCTGTACCCCTTTCACACCCCTTCCATCCATGTGCCTATCCGGGCTTCTCTTATACGTTGAATGATTGAATTGAATGATCTTTATTGTCATTACACATAAGTACAATGAAACTCTGTTTGGCTTCCTCTCAGGCAATTAAATAAAGCGTTAGATAAAAACAAGACAGCAATAGAAAAACAGTATTAAATAGATAAGTAGCAGAAAATAAGTTGCAGCAGCACCAGAACGTCACAGTAATGCACAAAGTGCCGTTAGTGCGAGTATTTGAGTCACAGTTTCAGTCATTGTTCTGTGGGAGTGGTGTGATGGAGGCCACAGCTCTGGGGTAGAAGCTGTTCCTCAGTCTATTTGTTCTGGCTTTTAGTGTCCTGAACCTTTTGCTGGACGGCAGCGGGTCAAACAGGGAGTGGCCGGGGTGTGTGGTGTCTCTGGTTATGCTGATTGCTTTCCTCCTGAGTCTGCTGGAATAGACGGTGTCCAGTCCTGGGAGCTCCATCCTGACAATTCGCTGGGCCGCCTTCACCACACGATGCAGGTCTTGTCGCTCGGCGGCTGTGCAGTTGGCATACCACACTGTGTTGAAATCCAGCTCGCATGCACCACTTGTACTGGCAGCTCATTCCTCTCTCTGACAACCCTGAGTGAAGAAGTTTCCCCTCATCTTCCCCTTAAACTTTTCATCTTTCACCTTTGACCCATGACCTCTAGTTGTAGTCCCATCCAACCTCCGGAAAAAGCCTGCTTGCTTTTACCATCTACACCCCTCATAATTTTGTAGATGAGGCAGCATCTACAGAGAGAAATAAACTTCACTTGTCACCTGCCAGCTTCTCACTTCATTCCCCCTCTCTCAACCACACCTAACTTCACCTGTCACGTGCCAGCTTGTGCTCCTTCCCCTCCCCCCACCTTCTTATTCAGGCTTCTGCCCCCTTCCTTTCCAGACCCTCTTGGCCGGAAATATTGACGGTTTATTCCTATCCTTAGAGGCTGCCTGACCTGAGGGGTAAATGAAAGCAGGCTTTTTACACTGAGGTTGGGTGAGGCGAGAGCTACGGGTCTTGGGTTCAGGGTGAAAGGTGAAATGTTTAAGGGGAACGTGGGGGGGAGTATCTTCTTCACTCAGAGGGGTGTGAGAGGGTGGAATGAGCTGCCAGTGGAAATGGTGGTTCGATTTCAACGTTTATTTTTTATTTTATAGAGATATAGCGCGGAATGGACACTACAGCATGGAATAGCCGCCCAACAATACCCCGATCCCCGATTTAATCCTAGCCTAATCACAGGATAATTTACAATGATCAATTACCCTACTGACCGGTGTGCCTTTGGACTGTGGGAGGAAACCGGAGCACCTGGAGGAAACCCATGCGGTCACAGGGGTGGGAAACATACAACCTCCTTACAGGCAGCAACGGGAATTGGACCTGGGTTGCCTGCACTGTGGTTGCTAACCGCCACGCTACTGTGAGAAATTTGGATGGGCACATGGATGGGAGGGGTATAGAGGGCAATGGTCCAGGTGCAGGTCAATGGTGCTAGGCACAGTCTCGATGGGCTGAAGGGCCTTTTTCAGTACTGTAGGAAAAAAGTGTTAGCAAATTAGTTCAAATATTACTAATTGAAAGACTCCTCCAGGAGGAAAAGGAGATGTTAGAAAACAAAGTGTGGAGGCAAGAAAGGACAAGTTAGCGTGAGGAATAAAAAGAAAAAATGTAGGAAACAGGTTTCATTTATTACTCGTACAGCTGGTGTAATAGATGATAACAAAACATACAGCATGGTCTGTTTATAAAGTGCAAATAAGATCTGATAGCCATTTACTAAATAGCTCGGCTGAACCATCTGGAGCAGAATATTTTGCAGGCTTATCCAACCCGCCATCTTTGGGCACTTATGTGTGGAAAGATTAAAAAGATGCTGGAGATCAAATAGTTCTTGCAATATTTTGAGTCCCAGATTCCTAAAGATTGGTCATCTTGTGAGCTGCTGTTGCATTAAATACTTCTGGACCAGGTCCTCAAAGTGGGCATGAAGTTGGAGCTGGATAAATGAGTGTGCCTTTTAAATCACACTCCTGAGATGTGTGTGGTTCCCACTGTTTATTGTCCTTACGACGTGCTCTGGGGGTGATGGAGATTACCCATCCTTTCGAACTTCCACAGGGTTTAGAGTTCACGTTGTGATAGAACGTAGAACAGTGCAGACTCTTCGGTCCTCTGCATTGTGCTGACAATCGAACCCTCCCCTCCCACACAGCCCTCCATTTTTGTTTCATCCATGTGCCTAACTAAAAGCCTCTTAACTGTCCCTAATGTATCCACCTTTACTAGCAGATCATTCCACACACCTACTAATTTCTGTGTAAAGAAAATAAATTGCCTATGACATTCCACCCCCACCCCCTTCAGTGTGGCGCGTGGCCAAGTGGATAAGGCATCGGTCTAGTGATCTGAAGGTCACTGGTTCGAGCCTCAGCTGAGGCATCGTGTTGTGTCCTTGAGCAAGGCACTTAACCACACGTTGCTCTGCGACGACACCGGTGCCAAGTTGTATGGGTCCTAGTGCCCTTCCCTTAGACAACATCGGTGGCGTGGAGAGGGGAGACTTGCAGCTTGGGCAACTGCCGGTCTTCCATACAACCCTGCCCAGGTCTCAGTCATCATCGAAAATTGATGGACAGCTGAAGAAGAAGATATGAAAAGAAAACTAAACACCTTAAAGTTTTGCCCCCTAGTAGTCATTTCAGCCCTGGGAAAAAGTCTGGTCTCCACTCTCTCTATTCCTCTTATCATCCTGTATACTCCATCAAGTCATCTCTCATCCTCCTCTCCAAACCTCACTCAACCTATCCTCATAAAACATGCTGTCTTGTCCAGGCAGCTTCTTGACAGATCTCCCTCTGCACCCTCTCTAAAGCATCCATATTTTCCCAAAATGAGGTGACCAGAACTGAACATGATACTCCAAGTGTGGTCTAACCAGGGTCTTCTGGAGCTGCAACATTATTTTCTGGCTCTCGAGCTCAAACCCCAACCCTCCTTCTTAACACCAACTTTCACTGCAAACTTGAAGGATCTATGGCTGTGAAGCCCAGGATCCCTCTGTTCAATGTTAAGAATCCTGTCATTAATCCTGCTGTTAACCATGTGGCGTTATGTAAAGAACTCTGGGAATTTGACTTTGCAAAGATGAATGAATCTCTTTGTATGTCCAAGTTAATATATTTATGGAGAGAAATCTGGAGATGATGTGGATTCTGCGCTTTCCCAATCCAGGTGGTAGAGCTCCTGGGTTTGGGGGAAGTATTGGCAAGCAGTTGTCTTGTTGACAGTACATACCACAGCCTGTGTGGACCAGTGGAGGAGGGACTGGATGGTGGATGTGAAAACAATCGAGAAAACTGCTTTCTTGTGTTTGGTTTCCAGTTTCTTGGTTGGAGCTGAAACTTAACTCGTCATGGCATTCAACCGCATTTCTGGCTTTTACCTTACCGTGCCTCGCTGTAGTAGACTCTGGAAATATACTGAGCTTCCTGATCTCAAACAGGGCAATAATTAAATGTGTTTGATGAAATTGAAGTTTGGTGAGGAGGGGTTTACACCACGACTGGAAAATAGTCAATGTCAACAAAGAGAGGATCATCCTGGATTCTGACCATTATAATAATTAAATAGATTGATGCCGATGTTCAAAGTACACTTATTATCAAAGTATGTATACATTATACAACCTTGAGATTCGTCTCCTAACAGGCAGCCATGAAACAAAAAAACCAAAAAGAACCCATTAAATAGAAGGAAGGCCATCAAAGACCCAATGTGCAGAACGCAGGACATCGAAATCTACAGCAGCTTACAGGCCCTTCGGCCCACAATGCTGTGCTGACCACACAACCTACTCTAGAACCTGTTTAAAATTGCCCTACCGCATATCCCTCTATTTTTTTCTAAGCTCCATGTACCTACCTAAGAGTCTCTTAAAAGACTCTATTGTATCTGCCTCCACCACCGTCCTGGCAGTGCATTCCACGCACCCACCACTCTCTGTGTGAAAAACTTACCCCTGACATTCCCCTTGTACCTACTTCCAAGCACCTTAAAATGATGCCCCCTCATGCTAGCCTTTTCAGCCCTGGGAAAAAGCCTCTGACTAGCCACACGATCAATGCCTCATCATCTTATACACCTCTATCAGGTCACCTCTCATCCTCCGTCACTCCAAGGAGAAAAGGCCAAGTTCGCTCAGCCTGCTCTCATAAGGTACGCTCCCCAATCCAGGCAACGTCCTCGTAAGTCTCCTCTGCACTCTCTCTATAGTATCCAGAAAGAGAAAAAGAATCGCGCGAACAACAAACGCGAGCAAATGCCGCTCTGGACTGAAGACCACAAAGACAGACCTGTCCCCAGACCGTTAGCTCAGCGCAGAGCCGAGCAGCGGTGTCAATCAGCCCGTTACTTGCCAACCTTGGGGCATGAGGAACTACCTCATGAGTGAGATCCTAGGGCAAGAAGTGTGGGAGAAGCATAATCACTCATTGACCCTTTGGACTGAATGGTGCATCTTTCCACTGTAAATACAGTGCTTTATTATTTAATCATATCTCAGCAAATACTGCAAATATATCTAAGGAGTTTGCTGTGCATTAAAGCATTACCACATTTACAGCTATGTTCCTCAAATATAGTGTGTTATATCTATAACTGACACGTATTTGCTCTGCTTTGTAACACATATCCATGACTTTAATCTTTGATCAGGTCCCTCGTACTTGTTAATTTGCCACAGTGTTATATACTATGTACAGGAAAATGGATCTTTGATCTTAATTTGACGTGAATGAAACTGGCCGCTGATCCGCAATATGTTTGGAGGAAGGAGCAGAGAATTCAATTTAAATCTCATTCATCTAGTTCTAATCAGTCAGTAAGGTTAAAATGCCTTTCAATTATATTAATTTTGAGTGCTTTACACCAGAAGTATCATTATCTTCTTTCTCTTTAATATGTCCACCATTTTCCAGTAATGTCCTTTCCTTTTAACAAGTGTGTGAAAGGTTAACAAAGATTAATTACAATTGATTTTATCTCACGGACATTTTGCTTCATTGCATGACAAGATAATGTCTGAAGATCTTGTTCATTGCGTGAGAATCGCTTAATGAAAATGACTTCCTATTGAGTTAAAATTAAAGATTCCTGAAGAGCTTCCCCTCCATTTATATTTGCGGAGTTTTCAGCTGAGGTTGTCACTTAATTCCATCCAGTAATTCCTCCTTCACTCCCCGCCACCCAACTCCACCCACGTTCACCCTGTACAGAAAATCTGCTGTTTAATTTCTTCTACCCATCTGACCTGGTTACGATTCGACTTTTCAGTGCACAGAACAAAAGGACCTTATAGTAAAAAACGAAAGAATTTTACAGCGCTGAAGGTGGGAGAAAGTGAAAGTGCCCCAACATGCTTCCAAAAGTGTAATTAAACTGAAGAGACGATTTTTTAAAAAAACATTGTGTAAATACTGGTTTTAGGGAAGATAGTAGAAATGGAAATATTTACTGGGAAAATTGCGAACTCGGAGCCCAGTAAAGTCACGCCAGCCCATAGGTTGTCAGGTAGGATAAGAATGTAGACTAATCAGCTTCTTTGTTTGTTACAGAAGGTAACATCTTCAGTGCTGTTTCTACAGTTGTCAACAATTTTATGATGCCAGGGCATATAAAGGAAATGCTGGAAGTATTGGAGCAGAGCAGAAAGAACAGATTTCTCACAGAGTTGTAGGATTAGGAGTGAACAGACCATGAAGGGATTTAATCGCGATGCTGAGAATTTTAAATTTCAGCCGTTCCGGAGCAGCAGCCTATGTAAGGCAGAAAACACAGGAGCAGACTTAGGCCGTTCAGCCCATCGAGTCTGCTCCAGCATTCAGTCATGGCCGATTTATTAACCCTCTCAACCCCATTCCTCTGCCATCTCCCCGTAACTTTCATCCCCCTGACTAATCAAAAACCTATCAACTACCATGTAACTTCAAAAACTTTAAACTAATTCAAAGGAAGATGCGGGAGTCCGAAGACGTGAGTCTGACTTCACGTTTACTTAAAGCGAGGCGTGCATGGGGTAGAGTGATGACGTATTTTTACATCTAACCACAATGAATTAAGTAAACAAACAAGAATGCTTAATCAGACAATATATTTATATAATTAATCAAATATCACTGAAACATTAAATACACAACTCTCCCGCTTTAAACATACCCAACGACTTGGCCTCCAGAGCCATGAATTCCACAGATTCACCACACTCTGCCTAAAGAAATTCATCCTCGACTCCGTTCCAAAGGCGCGTCCTGCTTTAGAAGATGTGGATCAGCCAGCAGGAGAGGACAGAGCGGCGTAAACAAGACCTAGTGTGGTTTTGGGTACAAGCAGCTGTCTTTAACAGCATTAAGTTACCAGGAGCTCAGAGGTGGGAAGCCGTCCAGTAGTGTGATGAATTGAACTGGCAAGTACTTGCTCGGAAAATGAGGTGATATGTTGAGCGGTGGGTTGGAACCGTCGGCAAGAATATTAGACTCACAGAGCAGGAGAGTATGGATACAGGGCCTTCACACTTTAAGGTGACTGGAGGAAAGTACAGGGGGGATGTCAGAGGTAGCTTTTTTTAAAAACAGAGAGTAGTAGATGTGTGGAACGTACTGCGGGGGGTGTTGGTAGAAGCCGACACGCTTGGGACACTTAAGAAACTCTTAGGCACATGGTTGAAAGAAAAATGGAGGGCTATGTGGGAGGGAAGGGTTAGATTGATCTTGGAGTAGGTTAAAAGGCCGGCACCACATTGTGGGCCGAAGGGCCTGTACTGTTCTATGAGTCTATGTTGACCATGGTGTCCCCCCCCCCCAGCTAGTCCCAATTTCCTGTGTTCAGCCCGTACTCCCCCCCCCCCCCCCCCCCCCGGAAGTCCCACCTCTCCATGTACCCACCCAAGTGATTCTTGATCCTGTCCATGAATGTTCGATTTGGCCTTCTCAAAGAGCTACAGAAAAGAACTGTCGACTATCCAGGACCAATAGAGCAATAGTTTGTGAAAGGAATTGGCAGTGTCAGAGGAAGGTCAGAAGGTTTAGTGGACTAGGTCGAGTTGGATTTCATTGATATCCATATTCCCCCCCCTGCTTTGAAGGGGGATGGAATTCCATGGTCAGCAACCTCCTCCGTCCAAACCTTCTACTCATGATCTCCTTTCCCACCACGTTACCCAACCACCACCCTCTTCCTTGTTTTCTCTATTTCCTCCCAGCTATGGTTTACATAGAACATAGAACAGTACAGCACATTACAGGCCTTCGGCCCACAATGCTGTGCTGACCCTCAAACCCTGCCTCCCATATAACCCCCCACCTTAAATTCCTCCATATACCTGTCTAGTAGTCTCTTAAACTTCACTAGTGTATCTGCCTCCACCACTGACTCAGGCAGTGCATTCCACGCACCAACCACTCTCTGAGTGAAAAACCTTCCTCTAATATCCCCCTTGATCTTCCCTCCCCTTACCTTAAAGCCATGTCCTCTTGTACTGAGCAGTGGTGCCCTGGGGAAGAGGCACTGGCTGTCCACTCTGTCTATTCCTCTCAATATAACAACCAGACTTCCAATCCAGTTCCAAACTTCTGACATTGTTTTTGCCAGTAAGTTAGAGAAGACCTTCGTTTGCCGGTCATTAACTGTCAGTCCCATTGCCTATCTTTGTGTGAGCTAGTCAAGGGCAACGTAGTTGAAAAGGAGGGGATTAAAACAGTTTTTTTTTGGAGGGGAGGGGGACTCCAAGGTTCCCTGCAAAGAGCAAGAGCCCCCTATTTAGTACCAGCTTCCCTAAACATTGGCTGTTTATTTTCTTAATTGTTGGTTGCAAATTGTGGAAGGCAAATTATGCCCTCTAAGGAATGCATGCACTAGTCATTGTTTTCAATTCACTGCCATGAGGATTTCGCTTCCAAAATGAACTGGTATCACTTATCCCCCTCTCTCTCTTTTGAGCCACACATGTGCCAGGCTCTAACCATTGTCCCTTGAGATTTAGTGGTATCACCATCACTAAATCCCCTATCAACATCCTAGGGGTTACCATTGACAGGAAACTGAACTGGTCTATGTGGCTACCAGAGCAGGTCAAAGGCTGGGAATCCTGCGGCGTGTAACTCACCTCCTGACTCCCCAAAGCCTGTCTATCATCTACAAGGCTCAGGTCAGGAGTGTAATGGAATACTCGCCACTCGCCTGGATGAGTGCAGCCCCATCAAGATTCAAGAAGCTTGACACCATCCAGTGCAAGGCATCCCACTTGATTGGTACCCCTTCCACAAGCATCCAATCCCTCCACCATCGACAGACAGTGTGTACTATCTACAAGATGTATTGCAACAATACAGCACCTTCCAGATCCACAGCCACTGCCATCTAGAAGGACAAGGGCAGCAGACACCTGGGAACACCACCACTTGGAAATCCCCCTCCAAGTCTCTCTCTCACCATCCTGACTTGGAAACATATCGCCATTCCTTCATTGTTGCTGGGTCAAAATCATGGAATTTCCCCCCCCCCCTCCCTCTAACAGCACCGTGGGTGTACCCACACCTCAGGGGCTGCAGCGGTTCAAGAAGGTAGCTCATCACCACCTTCTCAAGGGCAGCTAGGGATGGGCAATAAATGCTGGCTTAGCTGGTGATGCCCACATCCCGTAATTAAATATATATTTTGTAAAAATTCCTTAGTTACCTCTCCAGATCCACAACTGACTATATCCCTGATAGACTACAAATGGGACTAAAGATTTTTCTCAGGGAAAATCTTGCCTCACAAGTCTGTTGGAATTCTTTGAGGAAATAACAAGCAGTGTAGACAAAGGAGAATCGATGGATGTTGTGTACTTGGATTTTTAGAAGGCCTTTGACAAGGTGCCGCACATGAGGCTGCTTAGCAAGATAAGAGCCCATGGTATTACAGGAAAGATACTAGCATGGATAAAATATTGGCTGACTGACAGAAGGCAAAGAGTGGGAATAAAGGGGGCCCTTTTCCAGTTAGCTGCCAGTGACTAGTGGTGTTCCGCAGGGAGAGGTGATGGGACCACTTCATTTTATGGCAGAATTGATGGCTTTGTGGCCAAGTTTTCGGATGATACAAAGATAGATAGACAGGCAGGTGGTGTTGAGGGAGCAGGGAGGCTGCGGAAGGACAGATTAGGAGAATGGGTAAAGATGGAATACGGAGTGAGGAAGTGTATGGTCATGCACTTTGGTGGAAGGGGTAAAAGCATAGACTATTTTCTAAACGGGGAGAAAATTCAAAATTCTGAGGTGCAAAGGGCCTTGTCCTCATGCAGGATTCCCTGAAAGTTAACTTACAGGCTTAGTCAGTGGTGAGGAAGGCAAATGTAATGTTAGCATTCGTTTTACGAGGGCTAGAATGTAAGAATAAGGATGTGATGCTGAGACTTTATAAGGCACTGGTCAGACCACACTTAGAGTATTATGAACAGTTTTGGCCCCCTATCTAAAAAGGGTTGTGCTGACATTGGAAAGGGATCAACGGAGGTTCATAAAAGTGATTCTGGGAATGAAAGACTTATCGTGTGAAGAGTGTTTGATGGCTCTGGGCCCGTAATTGCTGGAATTTAGAAGAATGAAGGGAGATCTCATTGAAGCCTATCAAATGCTGAAAGGCTTAAATAGAGTGGATGTAGAAAGGATATTTCCTATAGTGTGGGAATCTCGGACCAGAGGGCACAACCTCAGAAGGGAGGGATGTCCATTCCGAAGAGATGAAGAGAAACTTCTTTAGCCAGAGTGGGGAGAATCTGTGGAATTCGTTGCCACAGGCGGCTGTGAAGGCTAGGTCATTGGGTGTACCTAAGCCCGCAGGTGGATAGATCCTTGAGCAGTCAGGGTGTGAAAGGTTACGGGGAGAAGGCCGGGCACTGGTGTTCAGAGGGAAGTGGATCAGCCATGATCAAATAGTGGAGCAGACTCGATGGGCCGAAAGGCCCAATTCTGCTCCTATATCTTATGGTCTTATGGCTCTCCCCCCGTGGAAATAATTCAGTTGGATGTAGCTAATCCAATCCCAAGTAGTTGATTGTTATTTTCAATGATAATTTAGTAAGAAGCTGACCGAGTGGATTTCAATGAAGAGATATTATACGAGAGGCTATCAACATTTATACCTCAGCCAGCATAATTTTATCTGCTTGTTATTAGGTTTCTAATTAACGAAGCACATTGCCCACTTTGTGACTGCTACACTTCAGAAATCGAAATGGCTGTTATGTACGTGAGACATACTGAGGTTGTGAAAGATAGATCCTGTGTTTTTACTCTTTACACTGTGTACTGCCAACGATGAAGCCTGTGTCAAATCGAATGATTTAGCTTAATGCAGGAAAATATGATGACATAATTTAGTAATGTGTGAATAGCAAAGACCTCAGATTCTGTCATTTAATGCAAGCTCGTGCATTTGTGCCATTTCACTGTTTCCAGTTATCAATGTCTCTAAAGCGGCTTATTTTATATATTGTAGAGCTTATTCCAGCTAGAGTTTTAAACTACTTCTCCTGTAGTCTTGAGTCTACAAATCCTTTTTAATTTTGATGAAACAATACTGCAGCCTGCAAAGGATCTTATGGAGTTCTGACAACGGGTCACAGAGTGCTTTCCCGCCACAGAGCGAATCGACATGAAACACTGTCACAGGAAAGTGGCATCTATCATCAGGAACCTTGGCACCCAGGACACGGTCTCCTCTTGTTGCTGCCCTCGGGACTCGGGACTCACACACCAGGTTCAGGAACAGTCATTACCCTTCAACCATCAGGAAGGTGGTACAGGAGCCTCGGGACTCACACACCAGCTTCAGGAACAGTTATTACTCCTCAACCACCAGGCTCATGAGCCAGAGGGGATAACTTCACTTGCCCCATCATTGAAATGTTCCCACAAGCTATGGACTCACTTTCAAGGACTCTTCATCACATGTTCTCGATATTTATTGCTTATTTATTTATTATGCAACCCTCAGTTGGGCCAGTGGCTTAATCTGGGAGATGATAGCCCCCAGCCCGGCCAAACTTAAGAAATCTCATTTGGGTGGGTGCTACGTGATGTGTCCCCGTTACAAATCAGTACCCCGAAATAACAAACCGTACATGATATGTGATTAAAGGATTGAGCTTTGTAATTCTTAATTTGACTATATGGTTGGTAAAGAAAAGGGCCCATTCTCATGAAACAGTCAAATGCGCAAACGTTGGAGCTCACGGTTTCTCCATTTGTTCCCGCCGTCCTCCAAGTGTAGCCAACCCTCGGACCCTCACTCCTCAGTCCACTCCATTCAGCGGCCTAGCAACTCTTCATCTCTTCCCGACAAAAGAACACGAAAATCCCTCTTCCAGACCCACAAGAAAGAGCAACATCCCTCTCATTGGATAGCCCCACATTCCAAAGCCCTGTTAACTCTAGTCATAACCCAAACATTGCTGCAACAGAGACGCCATTACCTCAGCAGTGAAACTTTACAGCGTGTTACAGTTATTATTATTTATTTCTTTTTGTATTTGTGCACTTTGCTGCCTTTAGCACACTGGCTGAATACCCAAGTTGGTGCAGTCCTTCATTGATTCTACTATTATTCTGTAGGTTTATTGAGCACCCCCACAAGAAAATATATCTCAGGGTTGTATGTGGTGACATATATGTACTTTGATAATAAATTTACTTTGAAGTTTGAGTGAAACATTAACTGTTCATGCTACTTGACCTGCTGAGTTTTTCTAGCATTTCCAATTTTTATTCCATCTACAGTTTGATTTTCATTATTAACCATATAATGTTGGGCGACACAGTAGCGTAGCGGTCAGAGTTCAGAGTTCAGTTCTGGCACTATCTGTAAAGAGCCTGTACGTTCTCCCCGTGACCGGGTGGGTTTCCTCCGGGTGCTCTGGTTTCCTCCCACAGTCTGGTTGCTAGCTTAATTGGTAGCTAAATATCTCTAAATGGAAAAACGTAAAGAGGAGTGTAAGGAAATAGTTGGATTTTCTTCCCACTTCTGCCCCTTTACGCCTGGAGTTATCCTAAAGGTATAAAGTTGCCTTTCCCCTATAGCATGTGCTTCTGCTGCCGATTGCTGATGTCACCTGTCCTAACGGAGGGCCTCCACCTGACTGTTTGTCCTATTTAGCTTTGACTGTTCAGTCATCACCTGCTGAGTTCCTCCAGCATCTTGTGTGTGTTGATCTGGATTTCCCGCATCTGCAGCATCTCTTGTGTTTGGTTCCGTGGGTGCGCTGATGATTCCATCTCCCCGCTGCGTCTCTTGACCTCTTGCCTGTCACCGATTCGCCAGGCTGCTCGCCCAGCGTCCTTGTACTGGCTAAGCAGAGATTTTCTACAAAGAGATATTGAAGGACTTAACTGATCATCTTTAATTCCACACGAATCCCCTTCGCTAGCTACCAATGGCAAACCCCTTACTGGTAACTCTTTGATGGTGAACTCGATTATCTGATGTTATGATCGGCTCACCAAATTGCCTCATCTTCAAAGTTACTTCTGGGACATCAGCTAACTCTGCAACCACCACACACCTATTTTCAATCCTTTCATCTTTCAAAGTTCAAAAGTTCAAAGTATTATCAAAGTACGAATAGGTCACCATACATTACCCTGAGATTCATTTTCTTGCAGGCATTCACAGTAGGGCAAAGAAATACAGTGGAATCTATGAAAAACTATACATAAAGACTGACAAGCAACCAGCGTACAAAGAAGACAATCTTTACAAATACACAAAAAGACATCATCATATATAGATGGATAAATTAATTACACTGAGAGCATGAGTTATGGGGCCCTTGAAAGGGAGTCCCTAGGTTATGTTTAATGACTGGTTCAGTGTTGTGGAGGGTGAGGTTGTTCATGCAGTTCAGGAGCCCGATGGTTGAAGGGTAATATCTGGTGATGTGTGCCCTAAGGCTCCTGTTCCTCCTTCCCAATGGCTGCAGCAGGAAGAGAGCATGTCTGGATGATGGGGTCCTCGACGAAGGACGCTGCTTTCTTGTAGGTGTGCTCAATAGTGGGGAGGGCTTTTCTTGTGATGAACTGAGCTGAACCCACCACTTTCGGTAGGCTGTTCCACTCTTGCTCGTTGGCGTACCCGTACAGGCTGTGATGCCACCATCCAGGATTCTCCCCACTGTGCACCTGTCGAAGTTTGCCGAAGTTTCAGGTGACTCGTGCCGAATCTGCGCAAACTTCTATGAAAGTAAAAGCAATGCCATGCCGTCTTTGAAACGTACGCTCTGGTGTTCCTCTGTCTATCCCAGCGTTAGCTGGAGCAGAAACTTCCCCGCCATAACCAGCACAGTACAGCCTCAGTGGAACGAGGAGAACTTGTGCTGTCTCTGTTTGTGCTGTCTCTGTTATTAAAGTGAGCTGTTCGCTGACGTTGCGATTTATTACTTTCAGAAATGACTGTAGCCTGCTCAGATCTCTTCCAAAGTTCACAAGAGTGTGCTGAAATCCAGAGGGAGATACTTTTTCCTAGCATTTAACTGCTTACATTCACTCGGTGCCTCAGTTGTGACCCTGGTGGCAGCAGTCCATTGCAGGAGGTGTCGTCGTGGCCTCTCAGACCACGTTAGGGACATTGGGGTAGGAGGCAAAATCTGCCTATTGGCAAAGAGTCTCCCCTCATAGAGCATTCATATCACCTAAACCTCCCTGATTTGTAGGCTCGGGTTTCCTGAGGTTCTGGATTACTGACATAAGTGATATTCCTGGGGAAATGCTTTGCCACACTCTGGAGCTGGTGGGGGTGGTGGGGGGGGGGGGTGGGGGACTGGACCCCTTGCTTACAGTTATTGGTCCACGGCATAAAAGGGGTTTAAGAATCCCTGCTCTGCAGTCTGTACTCCCTCCTTATTTCCCAAGGTCACATTGACTTTCAACTTACTAAACACAGCTTCTTTCTAAACGGCTGGCCTAGACCTCTAGCATGTACTGCAATTCATTGTTTCCCACTGGACGAGAGAGGTTACATTTGTGAAGTGAATTTGAGAAGAAGTTATCTCACTCACTGAAGAACAGGCGGAGTCTCAGGCACTGGAATCTGCCAAATAGCTGGCTTCCCACGCACATGTCTTTATGGGGGATCTGACAGCTTGCTGCCGCCTTCCTCTCTCCCTAGCACAAAGCAATTTTCTTCTGATCTTGATTTAGTTGACCGGGACTTGTACAGATTTGAATGTATATCCGAGCTAATCCCATCCCATGGCGGTCAAAGCAAACGTTGTTACTGTGTTGTATCCCTTACGGTCCTCTGAGAGGAGTGCAGCGATTTTAAGACATGCACAGAATTGAGTGAGGTCCTATTAGATTTGGTGTAGGACTACCCTCAAAGCTCGCTTCTGATCTACACCACTTAACAGTGTTTCAAACAGTATTTCAGCCAATTTCAGAGTTAGCATCAGATGTCATATCACCAGCATATGGCATGAAATTTGTTAACTTTGCAATAGCGGTACAGTGAAATACATGATAAATAAATATAGAGAACAGTAACTGAGTTACAGTAAGTATATATATATTAAATAGTTAAATGAAATAAGTAGTGCAAAAAAAAAGTAGTGAGGTAGTGTTCAAGGGTTCAATATCCATTCAGAAATCAGATGGCAGAGGGGAAGAAGCTGTTCCTGAATCACTGAGTGTGTGCCTTCAGGCTTCTGTACCTCCTTCCTGACGGTAACAATAGGAACAAGGTCTGTCCTTAATGATGGACCCCGCCTTCCTTCCTTAGGCCATGCTCCTTGAAGATGGCTTGGATACTACGGAAGAGTGTACCCGTGATGGAGCTGACTAATTGTACAGGTTTCTGCAACTGGTTTCGATCTTGTGCAGTAGCTCCCCCCATATCAGATGGTGATGCAGCCAGAAAGAATGTCTGTTGCACATCTGTAGAAGTTTTTGAGTATTTAGTTCACAAGCCACATCTCCTCAAACTCCTCATGAAGTATAGTCACTGCCTTGCCTTCTTTATAGCTGCATCAATCTGTTGCGTCCAGGTTAGATCCTCAGAGATAGTGACTCCCAGGAACTTGAAACTGCTCACCCTCTCTACTTCTGATCCCTCTATGAGAATTCACAAATTTCACAAATTTCTACAGGAAACCAGATTGATATTTGCACAGCAAACATGAGGAAATCTGCAGATGCTGGAAATTCAAACAACATACACAAAATGCTGATGGAACACAGCAGGCCAGGCAGCATCTATAGGGAGAAGCGCTGTCGACGTTTCGGGCCGAGACCCTTCGTCAGGTCAGGTCTCTGCCCGAAACGTCGACAGTGCTTCTCCTTATAGATGCTGCCTGGCCTGCTGTGTTCCACCAGCATTTTGTGTGTGTTGTTTGATATTTGCACTCTTTGTGGCCAAAAATGCAATTTCTAGTTTGCTAATATTTTCAGTTCCTTATAATTTCGCTGGTTCTGACCCAACTTTGCACAGATATAATTTTCTATTCTTTATTAACAACACAGACCAAGCTTTCACCGCTCGCTTTTCCAGTCAGGAGAAAAGGAGGAATCCGAGCAGTGATCTCTCCTGAGTATGCAAGATATTCTACAGAATATCATGTTAAAATTGTAAAGGTAGAACAAGTGAGCCACAATGAAATTTTAGGGCTTTGCTTCACATCAACAATGAACATTGAGGCGTACTTGCTGATAAGTTAATTGGTCATTGTGGATTGTCCTGTGATTAGGCCAGGATTAGATCAGGGGACAGCGCGTCTCCAAGAGCTGGAAGGGCCTATTGAGTGCTGTATCTCAATTTTTAAAAAATACGTCTAGAATAGATATGAATATCCTGGAATCAATAAAGAAATTGAAACATTTTGCTGTAGGAGATGGCAAAGTTTAGGCTACTTCGGTATGGACGACTTAGGACAGGACAAATTTCAAAGATATTTAGATAAAAAGCTAGGCTTTCAGCCCACTCGCCCTCAGGAGAAGTATTCATTCTTCAGGCATGTGCGTGCCAGCAGCATAACAGATTCATTTCCAGTACATGTTGTTAGACATGACGTTCTTGATTTGATGGTTTAAATACTTTTTGTAAAGACACATCACTCATCGTAGCAGCTGGAACCCTGAGGTTTAATTACAGTGAACTGCGACTTGCTGCCCCTATCTCCCCCCTCCCCCCCGGGCATTTTTCAGCTGCTTTAGGACGGAGGACTGGAGAATCAAGAACGCAACATCTGTCCGATCACTTACTGATTTGTCTCAGCCGTGTGCTGCTCTGGCTGGAGCCGCTGGAAGTTTAATTTTCCCTTTTGCTTTTAAATTGCAACTTCAGGCAATGTGCAGCTGTGTGCGCACATTTTTGCATTTAGGGCAGACTTGTTGCTGCTCGTCCTGTGTAGGTAATGCAAATGCTCCGTCACTCTTGGACGCTTGATATGCTTCTCTCTAATCCGTGCCTCCTCCTCTCATTTTCCTGCATTTCCCCTGACAAACTGAGTTGAACTGTCACTGCTTTCTATACAGACCTGGCCAGGTTACCCTGGTCTACCCTCTAGAAATGAGGTCATCCAAAAATTCTGCTGACGTAGTCTTGAGCAGCACCAGTTCTGGTGTTGTTTACTTGCATTGATTTCACACTACTCTTTTGAAACTCTTTTGCTTGTTTTCAAAGCTACCTATGACCTTGCTCCGTCCTTATCACAAGAGTCTTCTCGGGCACTATCTGCAATGCAGCTTTCTGACCCATTAAGCACTGAGAAATTTAATCATCCCATTTGCTGCTTGGCCTTCAGTTGCCAAACCCATTGGCCTCTGAAATTCTTTTCCCAATCGTTTCTGGTCATTTCTTCTTTTAAAATAGACAGCCCTTTGACAAGATTTTTACGTATGCAATAATATTTTTCCGGCCCCTGTGGATAAAATTAAAATGGCATGGGAGCACGATCTAAGTACCTCCCTATCTGATGAGACTTGGGACTCGATTCTCAAATCGGTTAATTCAACCTCTCTTTGTGCTCGCCATTGCCTTTTACAGTTTAAGATTGTTCATAGAGCCCATATGTCTAAATCTAGATTATCTTGATTTTACCCTAACATTAGTCCGCTTTGTGATAAATGTAAAAGGGGCGTGGCCTCTCTCATCCATATGTACTGGTTTTGTCCTAGCTTGGAGAAATTTTGGAAAGAGGTCTTCATAACGTTATCGTATATTCTGAATCACCGCCTAGAACCTAACCCTTTAATTGCTTTGTTCGGTTTCTGGGGCGAGACAGATTTACGTCTGAGTTCGACTAAGTGTCAAATATTATCTTTTGCCTCTCTCCTGGCTAGACGTTTAATCCTCCTTAGATGGAGAGATGTTGCCCCGCCCACGCATGCTCAATGGCTTAATGATATTATGGCCTGCTTAGACCTTGAAAAAATTCATTATTCAGTTCTTAATTCGGATTTAAAGTTCCATAAGGTCTGGGGACCTTTTATTGAGTACTTTCATAACCTTCCTCTTGACTAGGGTTTTTTTTCGGTCCCTTGCTTTCAGCTCCTTTTTTTGTTGGTAGTAGGCATTAATATCTTCTGTTGCTAAGTGTATTTACAGTTTTGGGGGTTTGATTGTCCTGATTTATATTCCCTATACTGTGTTGTGGTTGGTCTGGAGTTTTTTTTTTGTTTGTTGCGGGGCTTGGGGAGGATACTAATTTTACATGTCCTCAATTTGGGTGCTTTCTCAATTATCTTTCTTTGTATCATATTATTATTGTATGTTTATTTTTGCACTGTATCAATGTTCTTCATTTCGATCTGGGGTTTTTTATCTGTAGTTATGTAGAAAATGTATTTAAAAAACTAATTAAAAAATAGTATTTTTCCTCCCCTGGATGAGTGTTAAACTTTGCTTCATAATATTCCTGTGAAGTATTTGGGTGTGTTATTACTCTAAATACGCTATGCAACTTAAAAATGCAGTTGTTGTTGCCGAATCTTTGTCTGATTACTAGCAAAAAAAAATTGGACATTTTCCCAAGGTAGTTTTGCACAATAATTAGATTGTATTATCCCAGACAGAGTGCAGACAGTCTCCCTTATTTAGTTGTTACTCATCACCCATTTAAAATCAGGATGGGATGACCTGAACTTTACTGTGGCAAACGTCTTATAATCTCATTTCTGCATGAGGTTACGTTTCACACAGTGACAGTGATTAAGATTTTGACCATATTAGGTTGTGCACTTGGGAAGAAGAGGTTGCAGATATTCACATATTAAATGTTTGGTCAAAATTGTGGCCAGTAAATTTCCGGTAGGGTGAAAGTGTGAGATCATTTGTTTTGATTCAAGTGTAAAGATAAGTGAAGGTCACAGTTAATATCCAGATTACAGGAATGAGAATTATAGACACATTACTCAAAGACTCAAAAATTGCAAATCATTAAGAATTACAGTACATGGACATCTTTGGACAACATTATGGTGATCTGCTGCAGAAATTTTCAAACTTCGAGATCACGTGCTTCATCATCCAACTTCTAATTATGATTTTGCCCCTTGTACACCCTTTCTACTTGGATTAGTCCACATGAATTCCATAACTTCTATTGATAGTGATTATTAATTTATCTGATATCAGTGGTCTTGGAGACCAGCAGATAGTTCAGAACTTTCAATGTACTGTACATACTAGCGATGAGTAAAGATTGGGGTGAAGTCCTGATACAAGTGCAGACTGTGAATCGTTTAACTTCAGTCAGGCTGTCGCCCAAAAGACTGTCACGGTTAACATAGTTCCATGAACTTTTTAACTCTAGCAGCTTACTAGATCATTTATTGGCTCTTGATCTTTTAATTTTATTATAACAGATGAATGATTGTTGAAGAGCAAAGGGATATTCTGGCCTATAAATTTAGACCACAATGCATGGCTTGAAACATAACTAAAAAGCTAATGAACTTGACCTTTAGCAGAAGAAGAAATAAAATATGAAAGGTTAGAAGTGATGCTTCAGACCCCATTGGGAGTATTGTGCTTAGTCTTGGGCAACTTACCTCAGGAAAGATACCTTGACCTTTGAGGAGATACAACAATTTCCTCACTGTATCATTGCATTGTATTTTTGTTAGATTTCTGTGTGAGGGGAGGGGGTTTGGGGTTCGACGTTCCTGTTGCCACTTGGCGTGTTCTGTTAGATTTCTGTGTGAGGGGAGGGGGTTTGGGGTTCGACGTTCCTGTTGCCACTTGGCGTGTTCTGTTAGATTTCTGTGTGAGGGGAGGGGGTTTGGGGTTCGACGTTCCTGTTGCCACTTGGCGTGTTCTGTTAGATTTCTGTGTGAGGAGAGGGGGTTTGGGGTTCGACGTTCCTGTTGCCACTTGGCGTGTTCTGTTAGATTTCTGTGTGAGGGGAGGGGGTTTGGGGTTCGACGTTCCTGTTGCCACTTGGCGTGTTCTGTTAGATTTCTGTGTGAGGAGAGGGGGTTTGGGGTTCGACGTTCCTGTTGCCACTTGGCGTGTTCTGTTAGATTTTTGTGTGAGGGGAGATTATCGTGTTGCCATTCTTTTTCTCCTGCTTGGAGGCGCGGTCCTGATGGTTTTCCATTGAACAAGCTCCGCGGTTTTCTTTGTTTCGTGGCCATCCGGAGAAGGCGAATCTCAGAGTTGTGTACCGCATACATACTCTGATGATGAATGATGGAATGATGATGTGACATTACCGATAGTCAGCATGGTAGCACAGTGGATATTGTATCACCGTATAGCACCAGCGGTCACTTTACTGGGTTCGGTTCGCCACTCTCTGTAAGGAGTTTGTACGTTCTCCCCATGACCGTGTAGGTTTCCTCCGGGTGCTCGGGTTTCCTAACACAGTCCAAAGATGTACGGTTAAGGTTAGTGAGTCGTGACCGTTCAATGTCAGTGCCACAAACGTGATACACTCGCAGGCTGCCCCCCAGCCCCAGTGTTGGTCATTGACACAAAATGACACCATTCACTGTATGTTTCGACGTACATGTGACAAATAATCAGAATCGGGCTTAATATCACCGGCATAGATCATGAAATTTGTCGTCTTTATGGCAGCAGTACAATGCAATACATAACAAAAGAGGAAAATGTAAATTACAGTAAATAAATATACATATAAAATTGTTAAATCAGTAATGCAAAATAAAACAAAAGTAGTGAGGTAGTGTTCATTCAAAAATCAGATGGTAGAGGGGAAGAAACTGTTCCTGAATCATTGAGTGTGTGTCTTCAGGCCTCCTTCCTGATGGTAGCGATGACAAGAGGGCATGTCCTGGGTGTCAGGGGACCTGAATGATGGATGCCACCTTCTTGAGGCATTGCTCCTTGAAGATGTCCTGGATACATGAATCTAATAAAGCTCATCTTTATCCTAACGCAGGGTTGAGTTATGAGGACAGCTTATATAAATTTGATTAATGTTCCCTTACCTTTAGAAGGTTGTAGGATGGTCCATCTGACATACAGTATTTGAAGTGCAGAAGGGATACATATATAACAAAGGGGCTGGTTGTGGACTACAGGAGGAATGGACATGGCCTCACCCCTATTGACATCAATTATCTGGGGTTGAGAGGGTGAACAGCTTGAAGTTCCTTGGCATACACATCACCGAGGATCTCACGTGGTCTGTGCAAACTGGCTGTGTGGTGAAAAAAGCACAACAGCGCCTCTTTCACCTCAGACGGTTGAGGAAGTTTAGTATGGGCCTCCAGATCCTAAGAACTTTCTACAGGGGCACAATTGAGAGCATCCTGACGGGCTGCGTCACTGCCTGGTATGGGAACAGTACCTCCCTTAATCGCAGGACTCTGCAGAGAGTGGTGCAGACAGCCCAGTGCAACTGTAGACCAACAGGCTCCAGGACAGCTTCTTCGACCAGGCCATCAGACTGATGAACTGTATTTCTATGTTATATTGACTGTCCTGTTTTACATACTATTTATTAGAAATTACTATAAATTGCACATTGCACACTTAGAGACATAACGTAAAGATTTTTATTCCTCATGTATATGAAGGATACAAGTAATAAAGTCAATTCAATATGAACACTTCTAGTGGGAAAATGCAAGACAATTTAATCTTCATATTACAGATCGCTATATAAAAGGAGGTGCTTTTCATATTAAGAGCATATAGGAAATTTGAAGGCCTGTCTCCCAAAATATGATGGAAGTTGAAATTGATCTATTTGCTTTGTCGGTTAAGTTTAGCAGGGGATATTGCTATTAGGCAAGTACTGTACATGGAGTTGAGGAACAAGTGTGATTCAGTGTTGGAGTTATTTCCCGGGGCTACATTAGCGCGACCTCTTCCTATATACTTGAACTATAATTCATCATCTCAGCGCCATATATTTGCTGTGATTGACACATTTATGGTGAATTTTGATCTCATCCTGATATCAGAGTGGTGTTCCTGAGTTTTTAAGAACTGTGTACAGTTAAAATCATGGTTTGTAAGACCTCGTTGAGGATGTATAACAGACAAAGGGTGAAACTAGTCCGCTATGGTTTCAAAAACAATGGGAAGTCTGCAGATGCTGGAAATCCAAAGCAACCCACACAAAATGCTGGAGGAACTCAGCAGGTCAGGCAGCATCTATGAGGAAGTTGAAGAAGGGTCTCGGCCCGAAATGTTGACTGTTTATTCTCTTTCATAGATGCTGTCTGATTGGCTGAGTTCCTCCAGCTACGTATTCAATATGTTTTCTAACGCACCAATCAAGCTAATTAGAAGTATAAACCAGTTTATTGCAACATCAGCCCTTACTCTCATTGACAAAGGGAAACTACAACCAGCTCGACTGTAACACAGTGTTAGTGAAAAAACAAATGGATCCTTTTAGACCCAAATTCCCCTCGCTTCGAATTCCGCTCTGCCGTGTGGCCTGGACTCCAATTCCACACCTGCCTCCCACCTTAGACTCTCGGCACCACCCTATTGCACCATGTCTCTGACCATCCCAACCCCCCCCCCCTCAACTCGTGCCTCAGACCCACCTTGTTACCTCAGGCCTACCTGATGCCTTGGACCATGCCAACCAACGCCTCACCCTGCTCATTACCCCAAACCCCTGCCTCGCATCTAGAATTATTCCCCCCCCCCCATGCCTCAACCATGCTCTCCCTCACTATTACTATTGGGCTGAAGCTTTAGGTCCCTCACCACCAGGTTCAGGAACACTTATTGCTCTTCGACCATCCAGCTCCTGAACCGGCGTGGATAACTTCTCTCACCGCAACTCTGAACTGATTCCATAGCCTACGGGTTCATTTCAAGACTCCATTGGGAGTATTGCGTTTCCTTTTGGTCTAATTACCTCAGGAATGCTTTATTGATGTCTTAGGAGTTACAATGGAGGATAACTAAAATGACGATGGGGCATTGAGTTACGAGGACAATTGGCATCGACTGCTCCTGGAAGATATCATGTTAGTGGAAAAACAAATGAATCCTTTTCAGACCAAAACTCCCCTTGCTTTGGCCCTTTCCGTGCCTCAGACCAATCCCCACCCACTTCTTTGCCTTTTATTCCTTAGCACACTCCCCCGTAATGCTTCTTGCCTTAGTTTCCACCAATCACTCTGCCCCCTCCCCCTCCAGAACTGACTAAGACTTCACACTCACCCATCCAAATACGTGTGCCTCAGACTCTCCCACGGAAGATCAAGGGTTGGTCTTGCAATTCAGGGAACTATTATTATTCATGTTGCTCTCCCACTGTATTTAAATCATTGTCAGGTTCCAGTTGTGTTAATTTTCTGTTCTTATAATAACTTACAGAACAAAGAGAAACAACTGAAGCTCTGTGTCTCTGTGTAAATCTATAACAGATGCTTCCATATGGTGTCCTTCCTCTCTCCAGTCCCAGTTACTCGTCTCTCCTTGTTGCCTCGGGCTCCCTGAAATATTTCAGCAATCCTATTAGAAGTGTTACAAAGAAATGACAAGCTTAAAGTTCGAAGTACTTTGCAAACCCTAAGATTCATTTTCTTGTGGGCATTCACAGTAAACGCAAGAAGCACATTTGGAAAGACTGCACCCAACAACCACTACGCAAATGACATCAAAAGTGGAAATGCAAGAAAAAAGCAAAAAAAAAGGAATAGTAATAATAATAATAAATAAGCAATAAATATCGAGATCGGGAAATGAAGAATCTGTGAAAGTGGGTCCATAGGTTGTGGGAATAGTTCAGTGATGGGGCAAGTGAAGTTATCCCCACTGGTTTGACAGCCTGATGACTGAAGGGTGATAACAGTTCCTGAACCAGGGGTGTGGATCCTGAGGCTCCTGTACCTTCTTCCTGATGGCAGCAGCAAGGAAAGAGAATGAGTGAATTGTGGGGTCCTTCATGATGGATGCTGCTGTCATGTGACAGCGTTCTGTGTAGATGTGCTCAATGGTGGGGAGGCCTTTACCCATATCTACTGCAGCTGTGGCCAGGAATGAATATTTACGCTCTCAGCTCACACAGCGTGCACAAAATCAGATCTGTGCAGCCACATCAGCCGTGGAAGGACTGAAGAGAAAGTGAGGGAAATAGTGAACATTCAGTCTGCGTTCGAACTGGCACTTCAACGCTCGTGCTGTGGCCACTTTATCCGCACGTTAACATGGACGTCCTATCAGTCAATCATGCGGCGGCAACTCAATGTATAAAAACATGGGCTGTTATTCAGGCCAAACACCAGACTGGGGGGGAAATGTGATCTAAGTGACTTTGACTGGGGAGTGACCGTTGGTGCCAGACGGGGTAGCTTATCTCAGAAACTGCTGCTCTCCTGGGATTTCACGCACGAGTTTACAGAGAACTGTGCAAAAAAAAACCAACCAAACAAACAAAAAAAAATCCAGTGGGCGGCAGTCCTGGGGGCTCAAAAGGTTTGTTAATGAGAGAGGTCAGAGGTGAATGGCCAAACTGGTTCAAGCTGACAGGAAGGTGGGTGTTGTGAGCGCCTCAGATGGCATGCATGATTTCTGCAATTCTTCATAAGAAAACATCCTCCATTTCTCCACATGAAGTCAAGTTTATTGACATTTAACTATATACATGTGCATCGAATGAGACGACGTTTCTCCGAACCAGGGTGTAAGGCAGCGTAGGATGAACCCTACAGATGGATTACACATAAAAAGCAAACTAAAGTGCATAAGTTAAATATTGTCCGGTACAGAACAGATTAACTGTTCTGTATCTTTGTTCTCGCATCTTTGAATGCGAGGCAGCAGGGAGTTCAGCAGTTTAACGGCCTGAGGGAAGAAACTGTTTCCCAGCTTGCAGACGGTTATTATTCTCACCGCTTGGGCTGTGCGTTTTGCCGCATTACTTCTGTGGTGCAGTTGCCGGGGAACGGTCGAGTGCCTGCTGTCCAGTCACAAAACAGTGGTTTGCTGATCGCCTTCTGATTGCTGAAGACTTTAGGTGAATGTTTAAAAGCACAATGGTGATGGCTGAAGCAATGCTCTCAAAGATGATATACTCCACGATGAACATTGATACTGTGCAATAATTTTGAACTCCTGCACCTTCTGTTGCCCCTGTCCATCGTTCCTCACCGCTACTCCCGAGTCCCGCCACCACTTCCTCTAGGTTTGAAGACGATGGTACTCAGTTTGAACATGCATGAACTGCATGGGCAAATCTCACTGGTTCCAGTCTCATCTGTGTGACAGTTACTAACGTGACGTTTGAGCTCCTGTTTCAGGCCTGATTGCGTGAGTAATCAGCAACTTTTCCAGTCAGTCTTCATTAACTCTAAATATCTTATCCCTTTCTTCTTACCCACAACCCACCGAGACACAGAACTATGTACAGTACCACACACACAAGCTGCTGGAGGAACTCAGCAGGCCAGGCAGCGTCTATGGAAAGGAGTTTCTGTCTGAGACCCTTCGGCAGGACTGTACAGTAGAAGCAACACACACACATTCGTATTTTGCACGATGCAGACTTACGCTATCGACACACCTATTAAGTTCACATTGAACGTCTCACAGGCACTGCATACATGATCGTGCACCACAAATTACGTTATGCGCACGTTGTACACCTGTCATGTTGAAACGTGCTCCCGAAGGACTGGACCCAGGTGCAGAGGAACGGTAGGAAACTAGAGGTTAAACATCGGAGGAGCACCACCACGAGAACTTATCCTCTCCAACACAATGACTCCCATTAGGCATCGACTGAGAGTCCTTCTTAAATAATTATGGACCATGGGAAACAGGTGCCAGCCACAATTAACTTGACATGGTTACACCGAAAACGCAAGGGCTTAACAACTCTGGTTAAGATAATGATTAGTAAATACAGGGGCCCAAAAACCGGAGAAGCCCAATGCCGTCTATGGCGAGCCACAGGGATATTCCATTTGCTGCACCTGAGTTCATCAGTGCATCACAAACATAACACAGTACACACACACATATGTACACACAGTATACACACACAGTACATACACACACACATACACACTTCATGTATGATATTAGAACATAGAACAATACAGCACAGTACAGGCCCTTCAGCCCACAATGTTGTGCCAACCCTTAAACCCTGCCTCCCATATACCCCCCCACCTTAAATTCCTCCATATACCTGTCTAGTAGTCTCTTAAACTTCACTAGTGTATCTGCCTCCACCATTGACTCAGGCAGTGCATTCCACACACCAATGACTCTTTGAGTAAAAAACCTTCCTCTAATATCCCCCTTGAACTTTCCACCCCTTAACTTAAAGCCATGTCCTCTTGTATTGAGCAGTGGTGCCCTGGGGAAGAGGCGCTGGCTGTCCACTCTGTCTATTCCTCTTAATATCTTGTATACCTCTATCATGTCTCCTCTCATCCTCCTTCTCTCCAAAGAGTAAAGACCTAGCTCCCTTAATCTCTGATCATAATCCATACTCTCTAAACCAGGCAGCATCCTGGTAAATCTCCTCTGTACCCTTTCCAATGCTTCCACATCCTTCCTATACTGAGGCGACCAGAACTGGACACAATACTCCAAGTGTGGCCTAACTAGAGTTTTACAGAGCTGCATCATTACCTCGTGATTCAGTGAACATATGCAAAACACAAATGCTCCTGCATAACCACCTCCTCACACACGTGTGGCTGTGCATATGGGATACACACGATGGATGTCCTTCTCTGCTGTACACACACACATAGAAACACTCGCCTATCTAGAAATTTCACTGTTTCTTCTCTCTTATTTTTCCCCCTGCAGACATTATCCAGGTTAAGAAGCTAAGAGCAATGGACATCACAGCAACCAGCTTCCGCTTGTCGTGGCCCAGGTTGCTTAGTAACAGCGCAGACTATTATTTGATTGAATACAGTCCACTCGTGGATCCCCAGAAGAAGTCATGGAAGACTGTTACTAGGGAAGAAACAAGTGTTGTTTTGAGACAGCTGCTCCCAAAGACCACCTATGAAGTGAAACTTACTCCTATAAGTGACAACTATAATAAGTTCCTTGAGACAGTGGTAACTACGCTGGAAGGTGAGTTCTGACTGATTTCGGTAACATGAATTACCTGAGATTGACGAGACGGTTTACAGGAACGTGGCAGTGCTGGCACATAACATAAGCTCTAAGACAGAATGCCACCAGCCTGTTAGCTGATTTTGGTAAAGAGGCAGGGGAGATATTACCTTAGTCCTGGAAACCAAAACCATCCAAGCCAAAATGTGATTCTGACTCGTTATCTGTGTCCACTTTAGGCCTATCCAGCTCTCATTACATTGTGAGGGATGAGTGTGCCAAATGGGTTTTGGACAGATACACGGCTGTAACACTGGTGGGAGACAAGCAGACCATGTCCAGGCCAGCCACCGGACTTCCGCTTTGGCCCAGCTCTCTCCGTTCGCCCCGAGAGCCATCATGGGAAAGGGCAGC
This sequence comes from Hemitrygon akajei, assembly GCF_048418815.1. Lineage (NCBI taxonomy): Eukaryota > Metazoa > Chordata > Chondrichthyes > Myliobatiformes > Dasyatidae > Hemitrygon > Hemitrygon akajei. The sequence goes on along the minus strand of NC_133152.1, from coordinate 24,164,560 downwards.
TCAATTCACTTCGTATCGGCCCAGAAAGAGGGAGAGTTTTCACAGTCGAGATCAAATACTGAGGTCCAGAGTGCAGGAATGTCCCAGCAGATCTGTGTCCGTATCTTGTGTTCTTCCCTTCCTCTCTATGTCCTGCTCAGTTAGCGCCAAGTCCTTCCTGTGGCCCATGAGCTTCACATTAGAAGTATTGGCGTTGTTAGTCTCCATTCTCCTTCTCTTTAAAATATGAATCAGGCTATAATTCTTCACCTGAGACTCATCGTACCAGTTATTGAAATCTCTTTAAAATACGCAACCTCTTCATATTTGTACGCCAATCATTATTTTAACGATCCTCACGCCTTCTGTTTCTAGAGGAAGTGTTCAGCCCTGTGGCAGCCTTTTCACATACCTGGAACCTCACGTTTCATCCTTGTAAATCCTCAGTGCCTTTCCTGCAAAGGGGAGGTGTGTTACGCACTGTGCTCCCAAGGTTCCAAACATAAGACCATAAGACAAAGGAGGGCCATTTGGCCCATCGAGTCTGCTCCACCATTTCATCATGGCTGATCCAATTTTCCTCTCAGCCCTAATCTCCTGCCTTCTCCCTGTATCCCCTCATACCCTGGCCAATCAAGAGTTTATCAACCTCTGCCTTAAATATACATAAAGAATTCATCTCCACAGCTGCCTGTGGCAATGAATTGCACAGTTACCACTCTCTGGCTAAAGAGATCCCTCCTCATCTCCGTTCTAAAAGGATGCCCTGTATTTTGAGGCTGTGTCCGCAGATCCTAGACTCTCCCATCATAGGAAGCATCCTCTCCACATCCACTCTATCAAGGCCTTTCAACATTGGATAGGTTTCAGTTAGGTCACCCCTCATTTTTTCCAAATTCTAGTGAATATAGGCTCAGAGCCATCAAACGTTCTCCATATGACAGTCTGTTCAATGCTGGAATCGTTATTGTGAACCTTCTTTGAACCCTCTCCAGTGTTCACACATCTTTTCTAAGTCCCAACATGAGTCCCATCATCCTGGAAACAGAAGCAATCACTCATGTTTCTTTGTTTAAGTGATACAATTAGCTTGCATAAAGTCTAAGGTATTACTGACCGGAAATAATTTGGAAAGTGTATAGATGGTTGGGTTGGGTTGGGTTGTTCTCCGATCTTGCCAATTTACTTGCAAACATTTTGTCACCATGCGAGGAGACATGGTCAGTGCGCTGTTAATTGTGGTGTGTCCTCTGAATGCTTGGCCTTCATGATACTTTCCAATCAGCTGACTGGACGCCATTTCGGACACTACACGTGAGCCGACGTGGGCAAGATTCCAGACCACAAGGCTCGAAGTTGGCCACACAGCCAGTCAGCGACGAGATTTCCTCCCCGCATCACAGTTGGCTTTCGAACTCTAGTGATGAGTGTATTTGTCCATCAGGGTTTATGTAGTGACTCACAAGTTGGAAATACTGTCAGGAGTCATATGCACTACATATGCGGTTTAAAATCATGGGCAGGTCCCTTTGCAGAGTGCTCAAGCATGCACTGCAGGTGGACAGTATATCCACACAAGTGCACAATCCAAAGTTTTGATGTGAACAAGCAAGTTTCAGTCATGCTTAGCAATCGATTGTATTCCATAATTCAATTCTGTAGTGTTTAATATGAATGGTGGGGTGGAAATATGTCTCTACCAAGGCACTCTTTCCCGCCACTAGCCTGCAGGTCACCCTTGGGCAAGGTGTAACACCTGCATAGCCCCCCAATCGGATCACGTGAAGCCATGGAAGCAGGCGATGGATGGTCATATGAGCAGCTGGTGCACGTCACCAGTCCTGACTATCTGGTCACTGACGCCAGGCAGACATTCTCTGAGGAGTATATTGATAATGACTGGGTGGGTCATCCATCTTGTAAAGACACGGCCCAGAAGAAGGCAAAGACAAGCCACTTTCTGTAGAAAGATTTGCCAAGAACAATCGTGCTCACGCTTGCCCGCGTCATACAACACAGCACGTAATGGTGTTGCTGAGTGTTTGAGATCCTGCACTGTGTGATTAGATTTCTAAGTTGCTTGTGTTTCGGATGAAACATTAAATCAGAGCTCTCTCTACTCTCAGGTTAACATAAAACAATCCTTAGCACTATTTTTTGTGAACCGTGATACACTGGCTAATATTTATCCCTCAATCAATGGCACAGAAGCCAATTACCTGCTTGTTATCGTTTTGTTAGGTGAGGGAGTTGCTTTGTCCAAATATTCTACAGTGTTTGACACATTAAAATATTGACTGCCGTTCAAAAGAACATCATTAGTTGCTAAGCAGTTCAGGATATCTTGACGTTGCAAGAAACATCATTTCTGTGGGTTTAAAGCACATGCCTAACCACTCTGGGCATACGGTTGCAATGCACGCTTGATATTGCCACATACATTTGCAAAGTTTTCGTTACAAAGAGGACATGTGCTTATCGCAAGACACTTTGGGAATCCAAAGAGCAACAGGTCTGGTCAGGGCCTGTTTAGTCAATGACTTACACTGGTGATTAGCCCAGCAGCAGAGCACACATCAGGGTCTGTCACCTTCAGGTATAACGGTCAGTTACACAGTTATCTGCTGGGCAAGCTGCCAGATTGACTGCTGGATTCAACTGACAGCAATCCAATTGATCAGGAAGTATGTTATCAGGAACTTAAAACTGAAGTCCAATATTCAAGTCAGAGCCCCAGTTTCAGGAAAGAAGATCCACTACGGGAAAGGTGTGATGAAGTTAGAGAGGATGAATAAAAGATTTTATTCATTTATTGGGATACACCGCGGAATAGGCCCTTCCTGCCCTTCGTGTTGCCCAGCAAACCCCCGATTTAGCCCCAGTTTAATCACGGGACAGTTTACAATGACCAATTAACCTAACTAATGGTACATCTATGGACTGTGGGAGGAACCCTGAGCACCCGGAGGAAACCCACGCGGTCACGGGGAGAACGTACAAACTCCTAACAGGCAGCGACGAGAATTCCAACAACATTGCCTGGTCTGGAGGGTTGGAGTTATAAGGAGACTGGATAGGGTGGACTGTTTTCCCTGGAGTGACGAGGTGAGAAGGATGACTTTACGGAGACTTATAAAATCACCAGGGTAAATAGTCACAGTCTTTTCCCCGGTGTAAGGGGATCTAAAACTACAGGACAGCGGTTTAAGGTGAGAAAGGGGATGGGAGGGGCAAGCAGAGAGTGTGGGTGTATGGAATGAACTGTTCGAGGAAGCAGCAGAGAATGGTACAATATTTGAAAGTCATTTTGACAGATACATGGATAGATACATTTTAGAGGGATATGGGACTAGCTTAGATAGGCGTATTGGTCTGCATGGTCAAGCTGAGTCAAAGGGCCTGTGTTGAGGTATACAGTTTCTAAGGCATGTGTTTCCATGGTCATACATTCCTTGAGACTGTGCGTCCATGGTGTACACCTTCAGGAATGGATGACTTATTTACTGCAGTGTGTCCTGATACATAGAGATACTAAAGATATTTATAATATAAATTTAGAAAGTTAATGATATTGGAACATTATTAATGTGACGTTCATATTATTCTCATGCAACTTGACGAGAATGTTTGCAGCAATTGGATTGAACCAAATTAACTCAAACTGTTTTGCTTTCAGAGACTCCAGAGGAGCTGAGTCCACAGGTCGTTGTAATTTCAGACTCACAGCCAAGAAGTTTTCAAGTCAGTTGGACCCCAACTCCGCCCAGCGTTGCCTCGTACGAGGTTCTGTATGGGGTCCTGCCAGGGGGCAGAACCAATTTACTCAGCATCAGTGGTGACCAGAACGCCACCATTGTGAACAACTTGGAACCCAACACCACCTACTTGGTGACCGTGTCAGCGATCTACCAATCCGGCAGAACCGAAGCGTTATCAGTGAAAGCTTGCACTCAAGACGGTAATAAGCTCCAAATTAGCACTCACAAAACGTTTAATAAGCTTTTCACTTCATCCAGTGGAAAATGGTCTGATACAATGCCACTTCAACAAATGCCAGCCAAGCACAAAGTTTCCCTTGTTGACATACACTAACCTACAAAATAATCTTCATCGCACAAACAATCGAGTCACTTTCAAGAACTCTTCCTCTCATGTTCTCGTTACTTATTGCTATATATTTATATTTGCATTTGCACAATTGTTTGAACACCCTAGTTGGGTGCTCTTTCATCGATCCTGTTAAGGTTACTGTTCTGTAGTTTTGTTGAGTATGCCCATAAGAGAATAAATCTCCAGGTTGTATTTGGTGACAAGTACTTTGATAATAAAATTTACTTTGATCTTTAGACGTTCAACATCACAATTTCAAAACTCAGCATCAGACTGATTCTTACTGAAGATCTCTGCATTCAATACTAACAACCTCCAAGATGACCACAATCTTGGCGTAGAGTTTGAAGGCTTGCATGCCTCAGTGACCCGGAGAGCTATGTTGGTTAGAGTTGGGGCTTTGTGGTTTGGCTCTCGGTAGGGTCACCCACGCCAAACAGGTCAAAGGGTAGAGGCCAGACTAAGAGTGGTCCACCGGTCCTCCAGCTCAGGGCCAACAACCCTGACTGGTCAAAAAACAATCGTTAAGGAAACAGCAGTGAAGAATCTTTCTAGACTGACAGGATTGGAGGAGCTTCATTGCTGCCTTAAACACCAGTGGCATAACAGGCAGTAAATAAGTGAAACACTAAAAAGCATTAGTAACCCCACTGATCTAATAGTGATGAAATATTGCAGGAAAAATGAGAATGTGATTGAGTGTCCAAATATAGATTCCACAGCATGTAAAATTATAAAATTAGAGTGTGTATTAGGCAGTGTGAAGCAACATCAAGAGAGGTTCCAGAAATATTTCAATAGATGTATTGCAGTTTGATAATGGACATTTAAAGGAAGATGGAGTTCCTGAGGAAGAGTATAACAAGCATCCTGAAGATAGTGAGTCCTGATGAAGGGTCTTGGCCCAAAACATTAACTGTTGACTCTTTTCCATAGGTGCTGCCTGGCCTGCTGAGCTCCTCCAGCATTCTGAGTGTGTTGCATAGTAAGCATCTTGTCTTGGAGTCCGAAGAGCTGTGTGTCATTTGCCACACGCAATTCATGCATTGTGGTGTTTCATCTCCGTCTGTTGTTGTTCCTTTGTGCACCTTGAACAGCATTTTTGCCGTTCCCATAGCATCTGACAGTTTCATTACAAGGCTGAGTTGCTGGCTCGACACTCAACCCAACACGGATGGAAAGCGTGCAAGGAGCCAGCTGGATTCGAACTCAACACCACTCGCCTCGTAGTCCGGTGCTGATGCCAGTACACCGCCGGCCGGCTAGCTCATCTCCATTTAAGTTGTGTTACACATATAGAAAGTCACGAAAAAAGGTGCTCTCCCATTTAAATTTCCTCCACCCTTCCTTTCAGTCAACACTCTCCTGCTTCCGTCTGAAAGTGGAGTGTTTCTCTATGTCAGCAAGGACATAACTTTATATTTTCCCTGATATTGTTCACGATTCCAGACAACTTAGAGTGTTCCTTGTTGGCCAGATCATGGCTGAGAATAGCCACTAACTGTGTGTCTAAGCCGAGAGAAGCTGATGGAAGTCAGAAGAGAGGAATGCAATGCAGACAAAGGACCTATTTTATGGTAGTTGGCAGAACAGAGATATAACCATATAACAATTACAGCATGGAAACAGGCCATCTCGGCCCTTCTAGTCCATGCCGAATGCTTACTCTCACCTAGTCCCACTGACCTGCATTCAGTCCATAACCCTCCATTCCTTTCCTGTCCATATACCTATCCAATTTTTTTTTAAATGACAATATCGAACCTGCCTCTACCACTTCTACTGGAAGCTCGTTCCACACAGCTACCACTCTGAGTAAAGAAGTTCTCCCTCGTGTTACCCCTAAACTTTTGCCCCCTAACTCTCAACTCATGTCCTCTTGTTTGAATCTCCCCTACTAGATGGTGGTGGGGATAAGCTATTTTGAGATGAACCATTACTTCCTTAGTGAGAGAAATAATATGGTGTTGGAAAGTGCTCCATGTTGGAATTCGATAAGAACTCCAGAGAGAGGTATTGAATTTGTGCAGTGAGATCCTGACGTTAGCCCCACAACGAAGCAATCTATACTGCAAACATGGAGCAGGTGCTGGAAATCCAAAGCAACACACACAAGATGTTGGAGAGGATCAGCAGGCCAGGCAGCATCTATGGAAGTGAATGAGCAGTCGACGTTTCGTGCCGACTCCTTTCTTCAGGACTGGGAAGAGAACGGAATAAGAAGGTGGGGGGGGGGAGGGGAAGGAGGATAGCTGGAAGGTGATAGGTGAAGCCAGGTGGGTGGGGAAGGTCAAGTGCTGGAGAGGAAGGAATGTGACAGAGAGGAGAGCGGACCATAGGAGAAAGGGAAGGAGGAGGGGACCCAGAATGAGGTGACCTCTAGCGTAACCTAGTCACTCCCTTATCACCATCAACATCTAGTTCATTTAACATATAGAAGAACAGGACTGGCGGAAAAGCACCAGAATTATGTAATGCATTACTAATCTTAGGTGTTATTCCCAATGCCAGATTATTTTTGATCTCTCTTTTTGCTCTGAACAGTGAGTTCTGAAGGCAGCAAACTGAAACTTATTAATATCAGTTCCACCAGTGTGGCCGCCCTGTGGGACCCTGTTCAGGGCAAAGTGCTGCACTACAGGGTACGGTGTACCCGCCATCGAAGAAGCCCATCCGTACGGACTGTTCCACCACAAGCTCGGGGAGTGCTATTAACAGATCTCATTCCGGGGACAGAGAACCGGATCTGTGTGAGGGCAGTTTACAGAAATGGTGTGGGGAGAGCCTCGTGCAGGACGATACGCACGCCTCAGCAACAAGGTATGTAACTGGGCAAAGTAGGAGTTGCAAAGCCTGTCCTTTTAACCAGATGTGATACAATGGCTCTAGAGGCACAGGAAGATCCTGCATGTAAACAGGCCCGTCAGCCCACTGTCTCCATGGTAACCATTCAGCTCCTACTTTTACACTAATCCTACCCTAACCCAATTCATTCTCCTGACATCTGCGTCACCAACCCATTCCCAGACACGAAAGACTCCACCACTTATTTACTCACTAGAGCCAAGTTACAGTTCCCAACCCAAATATTTTCGAACCGTGGAAGGAAACGGGAGCACTTGGAAGAAACCTAGATTGTCACAGGAAGTGTGTTCGGTCTCCTCATAGACGATACTGGTAGTCAGGATTAAACCCGGTTCACTGGAGCTATGTGCCCTGCCAGCACTTTCATTGTGCAACTTGAAATGTGCGTCAGTAACTTCCAAGAGCAACTTGGAGTCGATTACTTCAACAGAGTATTTCTACTTCACAATACTTTGAACTAATTGTAGACCTCATGCATCTAGAGAATGCAGTGCAGCTTCTAACAGCAATGCTCAATCTTCTCCCCCACATACCTGACCTTTACCTTGAGTACAACAGCAGTCTGTCTGTAGACATCCCGACTAGAGGAGTCTGTACTGGCATGTTACATTTCAAATCTACTCCCAGCCACACTGTCACCATTATGATAACATTCACAAATGTGCGTCAATATGGAGGTGTCTGCTTCATCGCAGAAATTTCCATCTGAACAGCTTTTGTTTGTTTTTTTACATTAAGTGCTAAAGTCCTAACACATTCTCCTAACTCTTGACTCCCTTCCTTTCTCAGATATTTTATCGCCTGAGAAACAGTCTACCAAATCATTCTGTACCCAGAAGCACCAGTGCTGGCAAAAGAGATGAATGTTTCCCAAGGATAATGGAAAGCTGTGAAACAACAGGAAAATTTACGACAAAAAACAAGAACATCAACTATAAGCCAACATTTCTAAAAAATCTCAATGCAGTTTGCTTGTAGAGCTCATTGACAAACAGTTGACACGGTGTAAATTCCTGAACTGTGATTCCAGGCTCTTGACAAAGCAGAATCCTCATTAAGTGTGAAGAGTACTTAATGTAGAGAGTTTGTGAGAATTCCTTTCCCGGAGATGCCTTGATAGCTCTCTGCTTTTTTTTCCCACATTCCTTTTGAACAGAGCCAAGATCCATGCAGTTGAGATAATGCCAAGATGCTATGCCCTTCCTTCAAATTGACGAGCCAATATCTAGCTCAAAAACAGCTTCTGTGTTTCATTTTTGACAGCAGAGTTATAATGAGATTATTTCGAGTGCAAATACTAACACTGAAAAAATAGCTCTACCTTTGAAAGGCTGTGTTCTGAGAAGATACCCAAGAGGCATTTTATGCCCATGGAAATTCAATATACCTTTTCTTATAACTTTCTTTATTTTAGAATTTTTAAATGAAAAAAGACATCTCATGAAATACTAACATGGTATTGAACAATGCACAGGTATAATCCCCAGCTGGATGAGCATGGGGAGCTGCAGGTGATCTCATGACCCTCAAGAAGATGAAATATCTATCTGAGATCCTCTTGGTTGCTGTCCCAGTGACAGACAATTAGTGTGGCTGTACATCTATGTGTACATTAGTATCAAAGAGATGACAAAACCTTCTGAAACAAAAATAATAATTAAATATTGTAGCCTGTCAATATGAGTCTAAATACTCTGAAAGAAAAAGCTAATTTTGTTGGATTTGTCCATAGTTTATGAGCTAGGAAATGCTAGCATGTGGTGCTTCTCATCACTAGTTTATTTAACGAAAGCCCAATTCTCATTGAACACCATGTAAATGTAACAGTTTAAATGTTTGGCTTCTATGTACAAATAAATGCGAGTAGCTCACACGTTAAATTAAATGTGAATGCAAATGAAACACAAAGGAATTGATTCCACGGTCAGTTAGGCGGCGGTTGGTGTGTATTTTGAAAACTATGTTTTTTTTAAATGACCATAAGTTTCTCAATAGTCTAGATGGATCAAGAACGATAAGGAATGGGATGTTGATCTGACTTAATAGTGCAGATGCTGTTGTTACTTTCCTGAACAGCATAAATTATAGGGACAAGCAAGAAGAGTAAATCCCATGCATTGTGAATATTAAGACCAATAAGACATAGGAGCTCAATTAGGCCATTTGGCCCATCGAGTCTGCTCCGCCATTCAATCATGGCTGATCCTTCAATCATGGCTCCTCCTCAAACCCAGTTCCTGGCCTTCTTCCCGTAACCTTTGATGCCATGTCCAATCAAGAACCTATCAAGCTCTGCCTTAAGTACACCCAACGACCTGGCCTCCACAGCTGCCTGTGGCAACAAATTCCACAAATTCACCACCCTTTGGCTAAATAAATTTTTTCACATCTCTGTTTTGAAAGGGCACCCCTCTATCCTGAGGCTGTGCCCTCTTGTCCTAGACTCTCCCACCATGGGAAACCCTTTCCACATCTACTCTGTCTAGGCCTTCCAACGTTCAAAAGGTTTCAATGAGATTCCCCCCTCATCCATCTGAATTCCAGCAAGTACAGACCCAGAGCAATCAAACGTTCCTCATATGATACCCCTTTCATTCCTGGAATCATCCTTGTGAACCTCCTCTGGACCCTCTCCAATGCCAGCACATCTTTTTTAAGATGAGGGGCCCAAAACTGTTCACAATACTCAAGGTGAAGCCTCACCAGTGCCTTATAAAGCCTCAGCATCACATCCCTGTTCTTGTATTCTAGACCTCTTGAAATGAATGCTAACATGGTATTTGCCTTCCTCACCACCTGCAAGTTAACCTTCAGGGTGTTCTGCACAAGGACTCCCAAGTCCCTCTGCATCTCAGATTTTCGGGTTTTCTCAATATATTTGATCTTCAGAATACTTCACACAGGACATAACCATTTGGCAAAAACTGTTTTAATATTCCATTTCTCTAAAGAATATCCTATCAGTACTTAACCATTCATATATATCCTTCCTTCCTCTATAATCAGGAGTAACTTATAAACTAGGAGTTTACTCATTAAATATATTGGCCCATTATTTGCAAAATACATTTTAACCAAATGGATCCCTTTCAAAATCAGTTTTTGTTATAGGTCTATAATAGGTTGTTATGGCTGGGGGTGGTAATGGGGGCAAGCTCCCACTACTTATCAAATGCTCCCAATGCGTGTGCCTCAAATAGCCTCTGACAACCAACTCCAGCTGCTGGCCTTCACATGTGGCTTGGATACTAAGCCTGGCAGAACCATTTTTATTGACAGAAGAAGGGGCAAACGTGGGTTACTGATGCCTTAAAACGAGTCGCTTCAGACAGACGAGGCTCATCAGCCATGCATGGTTGGCAGCTCATCTAGGAGAAGGGAAACTCTGATCTCAAATCTCCGCTGCCTTGCGGCTATACCCACTCACTGGGCTGGCTTTCAGAGTAAACCCCAAAGGAAAAATCCGGAGCTGGAGTCCCTCCGGCAGTCTTACGTTGAGTTCAATGCTAACGGGCAATTCCTGTGACGCTGCTGGTGCTGAACTGTATTGGTCTCTGCTGTTCCCTTGGAGAGGGAGAGCGAGAGCATGCTCTCCGTATCGTACTGCTCATCACGTAGACAGCTGGGGCATCACATCCACGGTTGACCACGACCAATGGAGGGACTCTCTTATACAATAGCCCAATCAAAGCTAAGCCACAATCTTTGGAAAACTGATACAAGCAAAATAAATATTCCTGTTAAATTACCCAGCACTATGCTGTTTGCTGTGAAATGCTTATAATGCTGATTTGACCAAAAGTTTAGTGGGGTTTTTTTGTGGATTGCTGAACCATGCAAAAGGTTCTGTTCTGCGTGCATGGTAGATTGCAATCAGCTGTTATGCATCACCTGCGGTACATTCATGGTCTTCTAAATTCACCTTTAACGTGTTAGTACATGGTAGCCAAAATACCGATCACGCGAATCATTAAGAAAATTGTTCGAGTAGAAAGGACAATACCTTCCATTTTTATGTACAAGAATGCTGAATATGTTGTATCATGAAGTGTGGTTTACTGCTTCACTTTAATGCCTAAGTATGAATCTACTTTAAACCGTCTCGAAGGTTTCAGTGAATCGAATAGAATACTTCAGCTTGTTTTGAACTGAAATAATTACTTGTGTGATATCGGCAGCCAATATGTGTTAGGATGTGTTAGGCCCTGAGTTGAATGACTTCCTTTCATGATTCTACCTACAGAAAAACATGTGGCTTTGAAGTTGTTGAGTTAAAGTTCGCCCTGCACAGCAGCTACTGCCTCCAAGTTCATATCTTCAAAACCCCGTATTAAATATTCAGCAATTAATGATAAAGGTTTTGGCTATTAATTCAAGCTGCTATTGTGTTGAAATATCATGCACGGCCATCCATCACTGGTCATTATGAAGTTCACTGCATGCAAAATTATTATTTAGATGCTGTACATAATATATTGACAGATGAAATGCTGGAGCAAAATTTTATCATACAGTTAATCTTGAATTAGTAATGCTGGCATGGCACCCATCCATAGAATCAATGGTTAGTTCTGCCACAGTAATATCTACTTCAATTCCATCTAATAAACCGTTTTCTAACATTCAATATTGTTGTAATATTTGCCCGGGATTTTCCCTTCGCAAGTCCTTAAGGTATTTTATTTCAAAATACAAATCGCAAAACAAATTCTGTTTACAGCTTCCAGTTAAATGAGATGAATTAGCTGCTTCTTCAAACATCACTGTGTCCCTGCACAAGTTGTTCCTTTTTCCCTGGCTGCTCCTGCTGTTTATTATATCCCTGCCCCTTCATTCTGCTTTGCTGCATCCTTTCTCTGGTCTTAATAGACTGTACTGTTTTGGTCATCCTTCCCCCTTTGATTTATTAATTCTACCATCTCCCCTTCTTACTCTTTCTAATGGTTCCTTGCCTCCTTTTCCCTTCCCATAGACCAGCAGTCAGACACAGAAAACAAGCAGAATACATCCCATATACAGCTCTATTCAGTCTGAACGGATTACCCTGAATTGCCTGTCATTTAAATTCATTATATCTAACTCTGACGTTGTCTTTGACTTCCTATGCTATTCCAATCAACAAAATCTCAAAGTTCAGCATCTTATCCTTGAACCTTCTAAACTTAATACTGAATTCAACCGTTTCAACGGGGAAGAGTGATTATTTACACATTCCTGGGTGTCAATATCTCTGAGGATCTATCCTGGACCCAACATATGGATGCAGGTTGAAAGAAGGCAAGACAGTGTCTATACTTCATTAGGAGTTTTGAGGAGATTTGGTACATCACCTAAAACACTCTTAAATTTCTACAGATATACCGTGGAGAACACTCTGACCGGCTGCTGCACAGGATCGAAGTAAGGAGCAGAGGATTGTAAGCCTAGTTATAGCACCTGCCTCCAGTATCCAGGATATCTTCAAAAAGTGATGCCTCAGAAAGGTGATATCCATTGTTAAAGATCTTCCCCACCCAGGAAATGCTCTCTTCACACTGTTACCATCAGGAAGGAGGTACAGAAGCCTGAAGGCACACACTCAGTGATTCAGGAACAGCTTCTTCCCCTCTGCCATACGGTTTCTGAATGGACATTGAACCCATGAACACTTGGTCACTAATTTTTCTTTAATTTCTAATTTTTTGCGCTACTTGTTTAATATTTTATTTATATATATAATATTAAACAAGTAGTATATACACACACACACACACACACAATTAGTGCAACTCAGTTTTTTCTCTATTATTATGTAATGTACTGTATACTTGCTGTGAAGTTAACACATTTCGTGACATATGCTGGTGATATTAAACCTGATTCAGATTCAAAAAGCCATCACTCATTCTTTCAACTGTCAACTTTTGTCACTCACCCTCTCAGATGCCACCATCATCTCCACACGAGTCACTCAATTTCTCTCTCTGTTATTTCCTTTTGTTTTCTCCGCTGGTCTTCCTTTTCTCTTCCACCTTAAGTATGGTCCAACCAATGCCTTGTACCGCCATTACATCATGTCCCATCTCTTGTACTCAGTACCCTCCGCTATGAAGGTGAGCACGCTAAATGCCTTCTAAAAATCAATGCTGTTGCTGCTGCCAGTCATGCTGACTATTTGTAGCATTTCCTGTTTGCTTTTTTTATTTCAGCTCCCCAGCATCTGCGGCATTTTGCTCTCAGAGAACATGTGCTGGAATGAGCAACAGCACAGGAAGTTGTTAGTGCATAACAAAGTACAGGCCTGGAATTTCCTTGGAGTTATTAAAATAAAGCTGGATTTCTGATGAGCTTCCAGCAAGAGAGTAGAACTTCTGAGGAAAACGTGGAAACCACTGACCCAGCCCGGTCTAATATGCCAGTGCAATCTTATCAGCTCAGTCCTTTTAATAGCGACAATGCAGCCATTACTGTAAAAAAAAGAGCTGAAATCTTCCTGACCTCATTTAAAGCTCAGATAGCATGATAAGCCTACATTGGGAATGGGAAATAAAATGTGTTTTAGAATGGAAATAATTATTTTTTTTGTACTTCACTGTGAAGCTGCTTTATGTTCTTTTCTCGGGGGATTAGGAGTGTGCTAGTCAATATACTGTACACGAATACTTACACAATCCCGATCCTGTTATTTCAGTAAACACAGCATGGTTAAAAAAATAGGAAAGAAATGCTCTTGGTTACAGGTCTCCACTAATTACGTGTCAGCTCATTTCTTCTCATCATCAGATAAATGCTTATTGCAGCCCATCACAATTATTTGTTAATTGAACAACACTCCACTCTCTACATATAACAGGACTGTCCATTTATCAGATTTATCAACCCCTAAAATTCATATCAGATAATGACTTTCACCAATTATGTAAGCACCAGTGTCCTAGATTAATGATATAGACACCAAATGATGCTTAACGGTGTTGATAGAACACCAAACCTAACTAAATTATCAATGCAGTGTCTTTATCCCTACTGTTTAATCCAGACAAGTGTGAGTAAATGTTGGAGGGCATTTACAGCAAAATGGCAAGGACTTCAGAAGTGTTGCTGTACAGTGGGATCTCTGGGGTCATAGGTGGATAGGATAGTGAAGAGAAGGCATTTAGCTTGCTCGACTTAATAGGGAAGGGTACTGAGTACAAGAGATGTGGCATGATGTTACAGCTGCACAAGGCCTATACTTGGGATGGATGTGATAGTGTTAGAAAGTGTGCAGAGGAAAGACTTGATGCAATATCTCAGCCCAAAATGTCACTATCCCTCTGCCTTCACAAATGCTGTTTGACCTCCACATTACAATTGCAGTCTCTTATGTCACCAGGGCATTGTATGAACAGGGGGGCTTTAGTTACAGAGAGAGTCTGGGATTGTTTTCACTGGAGCGCAGGAGGATGAGGGGCTTATGGAGGTTTATAACATTTTGAGAAGCATACACAAGGTAGATAGTTACAGCCTTTTTTGCAAGGATAGTGTTTAAACTAGAGGACAAGAGAGGATATATGTAAAGGAGATCCGAGGCACACATTTTTGCAGACAAGAGGGTGGTGGATATATGGAACGAGCTGCCAGGGAGGTTGTAGAAAATCACAAACATGAGAATCGGCAACACACACAAAATGCTGGAGGAGCTCAGTGGGTCGGGCAGTGTCTATGGAAAAGATTAACCGTCGACGCTTCGGGCCGAGACCCTCCTTCAGGACTGGAGGTTGTAGAGGCAGGTACAGTCACTGCATTCAAAAACACTGAGACATGGTGCATGGATAAGAAAAAAATAGAAGGATGCGGGTCAAATGCAGGGAAATGGGATTGGTGTAGGTGGGCATCTCGGCCAGCATGGACATTGAGGACCTGGTTCAATAGTGAATTACTCTATAAGCAAAATAATCGAGAAAGTGGCTCCAGTTATATCAAAATGCTGCCCTATCAATAAGATGACATACTTCACCATTATACACCAGCAAAGTTCCAATTACCCCACACCACCTAACACTCACACAAAAAATAGCCATACCTGCTATCTCATTAATAGACCTTTATGATTGGTTTAAATAAAGATGTAGTACTATCATTACATCAACATTAATCAAACCATGATTATTGAATTACACAAGCTGGAGGAAGTTACACTTAAACAGTGAATTTGTCAAATCATATTTAATTAGAGACACACACAAATGCTGGAGGATCTCAGCAGGCCAGGCAGCATCTATGGAAAAGAGTACAGTTGACATTTCAGGCCGAGACCCTTCGTCTTGTTTGTGATTGGACTCTTGTTTTAATTAGAGACAATGAAAACATTGCATAAACCGCTAAAAACAACTAATCTGTTAATAATGTGGGCACACTGACTCCAATTATATCAATAAACTGCCCATCAGTAATAATATATTGTTTTCCAAAAGATTTAATAAACAGTCCCATAAATATGTTCGACAAGTGGGCCTTCAATAATGGACACCCATCTTCCAACCGATGATAACCAACCCACTGTAACAAAGGTCTCCACTAACCCTCTGAAAAGTGACATATAAAATTAATATTACAAATTGTTTAAGTAATAAAAGATTACGTTTAAAAAGAGGAAGGATCTAGTTATCACACTTTGATCTGATTAAAAAAACTTACTCCGATGAACAAGATAAATTAGGTTTAAACTGCGTAGCATGCGCTCCTCAAAATGCCAACAATTCTACAGCCAGAATTGGTACCTAGTTCACACTAAAGGATTTCAGCATTTCACACCAAAGAATTTAAATATTCCACACTAAAGAAGTGAAAGCTATGGTACTTGATTGAGTTTCAGCCCTCGAGCACACATTTCACATAATTGATATAAACAAAAAGAGACAAATTGGGAGATATGTGGAGCAGCTTGTAAAATAGCTAGAAATGATAAACCCTGGGGAGATTAACACTATATTGGAATTATGATGTCAACAAAATAGAGACAGTACAGAGGAGATTTTCTAGAATGTTACCTGGGTTTCAGCACCTAAGTTACAGAGAAAGGTTGAACAAGTTAAGTCTTTATTCTTTGGAGCATAGAAGGTTGAGGGGGGACTTGATAGAGGTATTTAAAATTATGAGGGGGATAGATAGAGTTGACATGGATAGGCTTTTTCCATTGAGAGTAAGGGAGATTCAAACAAAAGGACTTGAGTTGAGAGTTAAGGGGCAAAAGTTTAGGGGTAACATGAGGGGGAACTTATTTACTCAGAGAGTGTGGAACGAGCTTCCTGTAGAAGTGGTAGAGGCAGGTTCGATTTCGTCATTTAAAAAAAAATTGGATAGGTATATGGACGGGAAAGGAATGGAGGGTTATGGGCTGAGTGCAGGTCAGTGGAACTAGATGAGAGTAAGCATTTGGCACGGACTGGAAGGGCTGAGATGGCCTGTTTCCGTGCTGTAATTGTTATATGGTTATATGATACATGAGACCATTTTCAAAACTATGACAAAATACACCCATTCAACACAAACAGACTGCATCACATCAAAACAGACCAAAATAAATACACCAATTGTCAGGAATGAAAAGTGGGGAAAAAAATTGTGTGTGAATAATCTGGCAAATAACAGACAACAGGTAGGGAAGGGAGCAACAAACAATCAGCTGGAGAGACAGGCAAATAAATTGTTCATGTTCGGGTCAAAATGCTGTATCAGGTAGTGAAGGGAATGATTTTACCTAGCCCATTTCATAGCAGAAGTGAAATGCTCTATGAGTAATATTGAAGTGGGAATGTGAAAATGATTTTGTAATAATCTCTAAATGTGCGGTCAAAACACTGCACTTAGGGACCAACAGAATGGGTTGTCTCAAATCAAGTAATAACAAAAAAGAGCTCCAAGCAGATCGCTCTGACTACTAAAACAAAACAGAGAGAAACTCAGACACCGTAGGTAGACCAGAGCTGATCAATAACACAAGGTAGAAAATAAGGGAATGGATGCTGCAGTCTGGGGCAACAAGCAAACTGCTGGAGGATTCCAATGGTGAAGCAGCATCTATTGAGACAAGCGGGGAGAGATGGGGGGGAAAGAGTGGGGGGGGGGGGTGGAGAGTTGTGGGAGGGGAGAAAGGAGAGGGAGACCTCATTCCTATTGGAGGACTCACAAGACGTTGGTGAACTTTGGTGATTGACTGAGATCCAACCACAGTAAAACTCCAATAACCTGCTATCTATTTGGAAATTGCAAGTTGTCTAAATCATTGGGTACTGATTCCTATGTTCACTTTAGCAGGCTGGGGTCCCTGATTTTTGTCTCCCTTTCACATTCTGGTGCTCCACATACCACAGACACTCACTTCATGGTTCCAGTCTTTGCGTTTTCTTTCCCCACTCTGCCCCCCCCCCCCCCCAAGGGTACTGGTCCTCATATACCCTTCTCACTCACTGCAGCCTTGGTTCTTGCTCTCCCCTGGTTCTGTTTCTCTGCAGCTTCCCTGACCACCCAGCTGGTTTTCTGGAAACGTTATTATTCAATTGTGCAACATCTAAAAAAAATAGCAAATTACAAGTTAATTACAGGAGTAATAAGAGAGATAGCATCCAATAGATGGGAAGCTTTGCAAGTCTGACACCACTAAAGTCCTGTGCATGCTTGATTAACCCTTTTACTTTATGTAGCAATTTTACTACTTTTATGTCAATGCACATGAGAACCATTTTGGATTAAAGCCAAGAAGACTGATGAT
This sequence comes from Hemitrygon akajei, assembly GCF_048418815.1. Classification (NCBI taxonomy): domain Eukaryota; kingdom Metazoa; phylum Chordata; class Chondrichthyes; order Myliobatiformes; family Dasyatidae; genus Hemitrygon; species Hemitrygon akajei. The sequence goes on along the minus strand of NC_133152.1, from coordinate 24,146,874 downwards.
CAGCTGAATCCAGAGGATGACCACGGTTGAATATCACACGGAGTCTGTGTTGCCATTTTGAGAGAAGTCACTGGAAGCCGAGAAGTCCTCTCCATAGCTAAATCCAGACCCCCTCTCCTTGCTACTTCGTAACAGTTCATTGTTCTTGTGTGCTTCATAATGAAAGCGAGGTCCTTTCATTTCATACCTAAAATGATTCAAAACCAATCCCATCAAAACTAAATTGATCTGCAATGATCCCTGAAGGTGATATTGGATGTAAGAAACCTATGTGACACCTCTCAATTGTAAAAACATACTGGATTCCAAAAGAATTGCTATTTAGAATTCAAGATAAAAACTTAAGATGCTGTCATACATTATAATAGAGATGAGATAATTTACTATCTTTTTCTGAACCTTAGATAACATTACATTCATTAAACTGTCTCCTGTTTATTTAAATAATAATGAGTTTGTTTGTAAAATTTAATGGACTCGAAAGAAAACGGTAAGTGGTTTTCTTGCTTTCAATTTAACATATAGATAGGGAGCCAGCTAACCTCAACACAATCTAATAATTCATTCAGATTTTCATCAACCCCAGATAACTAGGCTCAGGATAATTTATAACAGACATAAAATTTAAAAATTTGTTATATATAACAATCAGAGCATAAATTGAGGAGATATAACAGACTGCTGACAGACATACAGATATGGATCCCCACAATTAATGATCCCATCTATGAAAATAAATTAGATATGTTCACACATCCTTGTTTGTGGGTGTGATTACAAGTGGAATCTGCTTTGCTCTGAAGAGTACTGATAGTGGTTTGGCCCAGGAAGAGTTGAGGAATAGTTATTTCCTGAATGGAATGTTGTATTTTTTAACTACTGCATGCATTTCTGGTCACCCTCCTATAGCAAGGAGGTCACTACACTGGAGAGGGCACAAAACAGATTTGTGAGGTTGTTATGGGATTAGCAGGATTGAGTTGAAAGAAGAGAAAGGAAGAACTAGGGTTTTTTCCCCTCACCTTTAGGAAGGTGAGTGCTTATCTTACAGAGGTTTATAAAGTCATGAGGGGCATAGATCAAGTGAATGGTCACAGTCCGGTAAGATGACAAATTTCACGACACACACCAGTGGTAATAAACCTGATTCTGATTCGTTTTCACAAGAGAAAGGAGTCCATAACAAGGGGGCTTGGGTTTAAAGTGAGAGGGGAAAGACTTAAAAAGAACCTGAGAGGTAGCATTTTCACACATAGGGTGGTGAGCGCATAGAACGAACTGCCAGAGGAAGTGGTAAAAGGGGCACAATTGCATCAGTTAAAAGGCATTCCCACAGTTACGTAGAACGTTCTGAGGGATAAGGGCAAATCACAGACAATTGAGACTAGCTCAGTTAGGCAGCTTGGTTGGCAAGGAGTAGTTGGGTTGAAGCACTTGTTCTGTGCTGCATGATTATCACTTGTGCTTTGCACCTATTTTGCTACTTTCCTTCTTTCCAGTCAATTCTGCTCCCATATCTGGAATCATTTTATTAGATAAGCTTCACTCATCTGCCCTCAGCAGATTCTGCATTAACAGTGAATGATGCAGCACCTGTGAAGGCTATTCAGGCCATCAAGCAATGCTAGCTCCTTGGTGGAACCAAACAATTATATCCTTCCCACAACTGATTTCCAATCATCCTAAGATCATACAAAAGTTAGTGGATTCGGCCCAGTCCATCATGGGTAAAGCTCTTCCAGCTATTGAGCACATCTATATGAAACTCTGACTTAGGAAAGAGAAAGAAACTCTGTCTTAGCATCCATCACCAGCCAGGCCGTGCTCCTTTCTCACTGCTGACATCAGGCAGAAGGTAGAAGAGCCTCAGGACTCGCACCACCAAGTTCGAGAACAGTTACTACCCCTCAACCATCAGGCTTTTGAACAAAGGGAATAACTACACTCACTTGCCCATCCATTGAGGTGTTCCCACAACCAATTATCTCACTTCAAGGACTCTTTATCTTGTTGTCTCATGTTCTCATTATTATTTATTGCTACTTATTTAAATTTGCATTTGCATGGTTTGTTGTCTTCTGCACTCTAGATGATCCATTAGTAGTTACTACTCTATAGATTTGCTGAGTATGCCCGCAGGAAAATGAATCTCAGGGCTGTATTTGGTGACATAAATGTACTTTGATAATAAAATTTACTTTGAACTTTGATTTTTTTTTTAAGCATTAGATCTGTTTCCATACCCTTTCTGGGAGTGCTTTCCAGATAACACATCATCGCATATCATCTTCAACTTCTGCCCTGGTTAGTTATCACCCCTTTACTACTGAATTCATTTTTGCCCTGCAAGTTATGCCAGATGTCAGCATTAAAGGTGTTCTATGCAGTAATCCTGCATTGTAATCTGGTTTTAAAATTCAGTTCCATTTAATTCCCACACACGCTTAATGCACCTGACCAGGGATGAACTTAAAGATAAATATTTATGAAAAACAGTTATGACTTTGCACAGTGCCCTCAAATGTCTTAAATTTTCTATTCTAAGGAGGACAACCATTACTCTTTACAGAATCAGTCTCTGTCATAGCTACTGAATGTCTTCTTCACACTCTGCAGGATTTAGCATTCTTCCTAATCTGGAGCGTAGCTATCAGGTTAAGCATTCAACCCGAGGTAACTATGTCCCTTTACCATTTGGGCTGTGGGCCCCGGAATCTTTCCAGTTCCTGTTTCCATTTGAGCTCCAGCAGTAACTCTTCCTCCACACGGAGGCGCTGCAGCCTCAACTGAGACAGTTCCTGTTGGTAAGGAGACATTTCCACCAATGACTGTCTGATGTCGCCCTCTGCCAGCGTTTGCAGGAACCTACAGCAACAGACAAACAGAAAAGAACACAAAATACTGAAGGAACTCAGCAAGTCAAGCAGCATCTATGGGGGGGAAAGAAACAGTTAACATTTCAGGCTGAAATCCTTCTCATTCCAAAACTTTGACTGTTTATTCCCCTCCATAGACACTGGCTGACTTGAATGACTCATGAGTAGTGCTTAATTAAGGCCAATTCGATAAACATTTTGTTTAAGGGCCTGAAACTGCAAAATCCAGTCGGCCGAGAGAGTTGTGATCGTAAGCACAAGTGATTCTGCAGTTGCTGGAAATCTTGAGCAACACATACAAAATGCTGGAGGGACTCAGCAAGTCAGGCAGCGTCTATGGCGGGGAGTAAACAGGCAAAGACCCTTCTTCAGGACCTTGTGAGTTCCTCCAACACTTTGTGAGAGTTGTGATCAGTTACCAGAGAATCAGAGCAGGGATCATCAGTGTGAGTCAGTAGGGAGTTGAATGCAATGGTCACCAGGCACGTTTGGAATCTCTATGCACCAGCACATCAGAGCAAAAGAGAACCTGGTAAACAAAACCTCAGACTTCCTGGCCTCAAGGTTTCAGTTTGGAAATATTTTCCCTCTGTCATACACTGGGATCAGTAAACAGTCTCAGGCCAAAACATCAACTCTTGACCCTTTTCCACAGGTGCTGCCCGGCCTGCTGAGTTCCTTCAGCATTCTGTGTGTGTTGCTTTGGATTTCCAGCACTGGCAGACTTCCTTGTGTTTGTGAAATATTCTTAATCTCTCACTTATACTTAAAGATCATGAGACCATAAGATACAGAAGCAGAATTAGGCCATTCGGCCACTTGAGTCTGCTCCACCATTCGACCGTGATGGATTTTTCCCAAACCCATTCTCTCGCCTTCTCGCCATCAACTTTAACCTCTTACCAACCAAGAACCTATCAATTCCTGCCTTACACACAGCAAGTAACTTGGCTTCCACAGCCTCTGTGACAATGAATTCCGTAGATTCACCACCCTCTGGCTGAAGATGTTGCTACTCATCTCCGCTTTAAAGGGATGTCCTGTATTTTGAGGCTGAGCCCTTGAATCCTAGACTCTCCTAATAGTGGAAGCATCCTCTCCATAGCAACACACACAAAATGCTGGAGGAACTCAGAAGGTTGGGCAGCATCTATGGAAATGAATAAACGGTCCATGCTTCAGCCCGAGACCCTTCATCAGAACTCCACTGTATCCAGGCCTTACTATATCCAATGGGCTTCAATGAAACCTCTCTGATAACTTAACTTTTCTGTATTTATCTTAGTTGTGGAGCACTGTAGAGGAATAAAACAAATAAAACAAATCAATTGAAACAGGGGGTACCTCCAGTATCAAATTAGATCTTTAGATCACCTCCATACAATAACACTGCAGGAATCTTTAATCTATTTAAACGAGATCTTGCCAACAATTCCAAAAGGTGCATCAGGACTCTGGACTTTTGCTGTCTGTTAGTTTGCCTTCAAGCGATGTTGCTGCAATATAAATTCGAAAGAGAGGGTGAAACACACCTGTCACTGATCTCCTTTGCGGAAGGTGATGCCACATCCAGAGCTCTGAAACTCAGACGGTCATCTACACTCTGATTCAGCACAGGCTGGGAGCTCAAGCCGAAGGCCTCTGGATTGTAGGAATACGATCTAGACAGACTGGCAAAGGCTGCTTTCTTACTCCCAGTTGTCTGCCTCTTTATGGGCAGAGGGGGCCTACCGCATGCATTCACTTTGGCAGAATTTGGTCTCCACACTGGTTTAGGAGACTGAGGGCGGGATTGCTGCCAATGGCTTCTTTTAGGAGCAGGGGACAGGGACCGTGACCGGAAGTCTCTGGTGCGCCTGAGAGTCCGGGAATGGGTGTTGGGAGACGGTGATCTCGTCCTTTCAGGGCACTGAAGCCGGACCGGAATCTGAGGAGGAAGGAGAGCTCTGACTCCAATTACGTGTGGTGCCCCCACCCTCACGGGTACGCTTTCTCTGTAGGCAATGTCGACAGGTGAGATGGTGGCAGTTGCGAAGCCTTTGCTGGAGAGCTCACTTCCAGTGAGGCCCACCACTCGGTCAACTGGAGACACAGAGTGAGCAGGAACTCCGAGCTCTTCAAGGGCTGGGTATCTGCCCAGTGATCGCACTAAGTGCCTTGGCCTCACAAACCACTCCGACTCATCGGAATGTTGTGCTGTTCCACCTCTGTTCTCGTGGAGTGCCCCATTGGTTAGGATCGGCCAATCACCATTTCTGCTGCTCGGTCTGGAATTGCCGTCCAGGTCTCCTTTCCTTTTGTAGTCTGTCATTAATGCAGGGGTCAGACTCGAAGTCAGACTCTTCACCTGCATCTTTAGCTCACTTAAACTTTGTTCCAATTCATCGATGCTGGGGCTGTTCGTCTGGCTGCCAGACAAAGGCACCTCTAGTTAAAAGAAAGAGACATAAAAGTCAACATAGTTTTAATCAAATGAATATGTTTTGGCTTACATTCAAAAATAATTCTAACAACCACTACACTTAACAAGGAATTGTGCAACAATGAAAGAGGAAAGGGCTGAAGAGTATAGAAGGAAATAAAAAAATCAAAGTAAAGCCAAAATAAATTGCCTTGAATTACACTGAAATTTCAATGATTTCTCAGCAGATCTATCACTAAGTGTTACATGACATTCTGACAGATTTTCATCTTTCATGAAATACTTTTCAGACAATAAAATACTCCTAAAGTGTAGTTGCCATGTAATGCATCTATGGCACTTTGGAAAGCTCAGGCATTAACGTGCCATCGCAGTGGGCACATGAAGCTAAATCTTCATCACTCTGTGCCAGCAAATCTTAAGTGACTGCTGGACATCTTAAAGTGAGAGTGATGTGGAGAAAGGGAGATCTCTACAGTAGGAAGAAGGAACCTGATTGTCCTTTTGCATGATATTTAGAAGGGAACGATTATCCTTTCAGGAACACAGAATATTAGCCTAGGAGAAGGTAGCAGAAAAGTGAACACATCTCACTAGTAATGTGATATTGACTCAGTTATGCAACAAATCTTGTGTCACAAATATTGTTAGAATATCACTGCAGGCTCCCAACAGCAAAGCTTTCTTGTTCTTCACTCTGAGTCCCTTTAACTATTACTGCGCTTCCTCCATTAGCAGGAAGTACAAGTTTGTTAAACCATTTTGCTCTCCAGGTTGCCATTATACTGTTTCAAAATTTGTATAGCACTAAAGGCTCCATTAAATTCTTACATTATAAAATCATACCCCTTAGCCTGTCATCTATGGAGATGTCTGCTGAGCTGCGATTAAAATTCCAGTTTGTTGGTTGATCACTTGATACTTGCTGATGCATGGTGAATGTCTTTTGTGCATTTGTGAGATGCTCATTTGGTCTTTTCCTGAAATAAATAAACAAACAAACAAACTCTGATGTAAAAAAAAAAAATCCTTCACTTAAATCTGGAGACTCCAGGGTAAAAAATTATTTGTCAATGATCATGTTTTCAAGTTCAGCATTAGTGTAATGGGTATACATGCCCAGTGTATAAATGCCACGAAAAACATAAATTACAGAAACTGCAGCAACATACACAAAATGCTGGAGGAACTCAACAGGTCAAGCAGCATCAATGTAGGGAAATGAACTGTCCAGTTTCAGGCCGAGACCTTTTCATCTTTTGCTGTTCCACTGTGAAGTCTCTTCCAGGTATACCTATCCTGAAAAGGTCTTCCTGCTCTCTTTGACGGGAGTTCTGTGAGACCCTCTCTCACTGTGCCCCCTTCTGTATAAATGTCCACATGAAAGATCTCAGCCTAAAGCATCATCTGTTTACTTCCCTCCATAGGTGGTGGCTGATCTGAAGAATTCCTCCAGTATTTAACCTGTGGTTTTCAAGATTTTCAGCATCTGTAGAATCTTTTGTGTGTCTCCATGCAACCAATTGGTCGGGCACTGTTGCAATGGCCAGATGGATCTCCCAGTTGAAAGCATTTTTAATTCTCCTCCTTATTCTGCATGCCCCATCTATCCCTGCCATGTGATGCAGACTCAAGGAGGAGCACCTCATATTCCACCTAGACAGTCTACAAGCCAGTGGCATGAATATTGAAGTTTCAATATTTCAAGTAACCTGCTCCCTCTCTGCCCCTTTCCTTTCTCCTTCTTGTCTACCCAGATTTACAAGTCTTCCCACCACAAGTCCCTGATTAACCTGCTTTTTTACCATCTCCTCCACCAACATTCTGCCCCACTGGGTCCCCTCCCCAAGTCCCCATCTTTTCTCCCTTATTAGCACACAGAACATTTCAGCACTGGAAGGGCCCTTTGGCCCATAATGTTGTGCCGACCTAACAAAACCTGTTCTGCCATCAATCTAGCCCTTCCCTCCCACACAGACATTAACCTTCCATTTTACTCACATCCACCTAAGAGTCTTTCAAATGTCAGTGTATTCACTACTCTCAGTATAAAAAAACCTCTCTCTGATAACTCTCCTAAACTTTCCTCCACTTGCCTGAAATGATGGCCTCTGGTACTGGCCATTGCTGCCCTGCGAAAGGTGAAGGTTCCTCTTCACCTTCATTCTATCAGATTCCACGTCCTGCAGCCCTTTGCTGTTTCCACTGATCACCTTCCCGGCCTCTATTGTTATCTCAACCCTTCCCTTTCCTACCTGACTTCATGTGCCAATTCACCCTTCCATACTTGGATGTGCCTATTATTTGTCAACTTTTGTCCCACCCCTGTGCTTCACTTCTCTGTATTGACCATCTCCTCTGCTGTTTCAATCCCCCTAAACACCCATTTCCCTCTACCAATGTTGCCTGACCCACTTTCCTCCACCAGCTCCAGATTCCAGACTCTTGCACATCTTCAGATTAATGTTTTCTATAAGAGAACATAACCAATATAACACCCCTAGAATTAAGTCTCAGATTGGATTGTGCATCTGTGGAAATTTTTAATCAATGCGCTTGCCCAACAAATATAACATTTCTTGGGTTTTTAATAACTGCTGTATTAAGAACAACATTTCATGCACTGTATAATCCATATATAGTTTAGTCCATTGGTTTATGAAGGCCCAGCAAATAAATTTTACTTTTATGGGATTAAGGACAAGCTCTTGGATATTGATCAGTCTTGGCAATCAAGTTGCATAGATTTGTCTGCTTTCCATGAAAATCCTGAAGAGTACGTTTGACTTTTAACACACAGTATTTTAACTATCATAAAAGATCTCACATAGCTCGTTTCATTAAAGATTTGCTAACTAAAAGGTTAATACCATCGCTTTCCCTGCAGATGCTCTGTGAACGACTGCTGTGTATTTCATCTATCCTTATTCTCATTTCTCACTTTCTATTATTATACGTTGAGTTTATTAAAACTAAACAGTAAGTAATTCGTTTACAAATACAGATGCTTTCCTGTAGTGTAATAGTTTAATTTTGAATTCTCAATTACAAAAACGCTCATAAGAGCATGTATTTATTGCCTGTCTCTTATTATCTCGGAGAAGTCTATGTCAGGAAGAACCATTCACGTTAAATTTTCTTTTTAGTAAACTGGAGACTTAAAGATTTTGACTTGGCGAATTGTATATTACAGAGTAACCCGGCGTGAGATGCTGCTTTTCGTGTTCTCCGTGCGAACTCTGTTATGCAGAGACTTTAGAATCGCCAAATGATCGGGGGCGGAGATGAACGACATATTTAAACCAGAACAATTAAGACCATAATAACAGGAAAGGGTGTTAAAAGCAGCCAAATGCCTTTTAACTTTAACTAATGAAACTGTCGATCTTTACTTCAAATTTACTGAATTTACCCAAAAAAAATTTGATGCGTTATTGTAAACTAGAACGGGTGATATTTTCCAGAAAGAATTGCTTTACACTGCGATAACGCTAAGGCGTCCATAGCAACCGCTATAGCAACGGCGCCCCGGTCGGCGCCCGGACAACATTTGACAATACCAGTGACTTGTAATCGCTTGCTCTGGGTACCACAAGTCCATAGAAGACGGCGGCCTGGACCCTTACCTCAGAGAACTTCTCACCCCGTGCAGGACGAGGGCTCGATCCGCCTTCAGAGCCATGGGCGCCGAAGCCGGTTCCGACTTGTAGCAGCCCTGGCAGAGACAACCTCTGACCGCGCCGACAACCAATAACATCGCACCCAACGGCCAGGACAGCCAATCGGCACAAAGCAATGCCCGGCATATTCACCAATGAAGAGAGAGTCACTCTCGAACCAATCACTGTTTGCCTGCTCGCACGCTTGACCTATCAGCAACGGGGTCAGAGTTTCTCCGTGCCGCGCACGCGCGGTAATCTAAAGGTCACCGTACGCGTGTGGAGACACCGCCATGTCCTGGATTTTCGGGTTAAACAAGGGATCGCCGCCGGCCGGTGGTGATCAGGCGGTACCTGGAGCGCCGGCAGGCCCACCCCCACCGCCACCCCCTCCCGGGGCTGGCAACGACGGGTCCGACCGGCAAAAGGACAAATGGAGCAACTTCGACCCGACCGGCCTGGAGCGTGCGGCCAAGGCTGCCCGAGAACTGGACTCATCCCGTGAGTGAGGACCGGGAGCGGTGGGCGGGGAGGTCCCGCTAGATGCTCGCAGGGCCCGCAAACCTGGCGGGTGCTCGGCATCAGTGGCATGTGGCAGGGTTGTTGGAGACTAGGGCGCGGGGCCCCGTGACACCGGGATCTGGCGATGGGCGCGGGGCCTGGGACAGTGGGATCTGGCATCAAACGAGACAGCAGGATCTGGGACGGCGTGGAGGGTCCGGGTGTAGCGGGATCCGGCACGGGCGTGTGACAGAGGGATCTGTCAGAAGTGCGTGGCATTGGGTCTTGGGGCCTCCAGGGTTGTATTTTTTTTGTAATGGCCCCTAAGGTTTGCGTAACTTAACAGAAGTGGGCAGTGAGAAAGCTGGTGTATTGGTTTAACAGGGAGGCTTACTTACTTTGAATGATAGCAACTGCATTTCCTTTATTTCAAAGCGGTGGGATACAGAACACGGAAGGCTGCGGGCCACTTATCTTAACATCTGCCATAATGAAAATCCTAGAAGCGTGTTACTTCGGTGAATGCATAAAATATTCGGTTATCTGTGCTAATGATGCAATAAAGAGGAAAGTAAGTTGGAAGGAGTAGGTAAAGAAGATATAAAGGGATACGGGTATGTTTAATCTGGCAAATGAAGCATTCCTCCTGTCATTGTGAGGGAATAAAATTGGCAAAGAAGGTGGGTTTTTTTAAAAAAGCATTATCTAAACAACCAGAATTTGCAGAGCTTCAAGGTGCCAGTGGATCTGTGTTTTCTGAGTTCCTGGTGGGCAAAAGACCAGCTGATATGAATACAGGGAAGGTTAATAGAATTTTATATTTATTGACAGGAGAATTGAATGTAAAAGTAGAAAGATTGTCCTTCAGTAACTACTGTGATTACTAATTTAATTGGTTTGGCCCAACGTTGTGGGCCTGAGGGCCTGTTCCTGTGTTGTACTGTTCTGTGGGCTAGTGTGTGCATTAGCAAGGTCATATCAGGGGCACTGTGTACATATTGATTCCTAGTTTAAAGAAGGATGTCAGTGCTTTGGAAAACAGTTCGGTGAAGTTGGTCCGATGAGCGGCTGTTAATATGTGCTCCTCTGAGGAAGTGTTGGCTAGTCCTGTAATACAGTGTGATTGAAAAGAATAAGAGGGGTCTGAACTGAAACATACTGGATGCTGAGAGATCTTGACAGGGTAAATGTAGTAAGGATGTTTCCTCAAGTTGAGAGTGTATTGAACTGGCTTTGACTAAATCAGGGGTCCCCAATCTTTTTTATGCCATAGACCTTTAATATTAACTGAGGGGTCCGTGGTCCCTTGGTTGGGAACCCGTGGACTAATGGGTTGTCCATTTAAGAGAGAAATAAGGCAACATGTTTTCACTCTTGAGTGTTCAGAATGTCCTTCTTCAAAGGGCGGTGGAAACAGACTTTTAAAGGGAGTAGAAGATGACCGTTGGTAGGCAGATACAGAGTTGCAGTTTATATCGGATGAGCAAAGGTCTTATGAAATGGTAGAGCAGGTTAAAGGGCCTGAGTGGCTTGTTCCTGCTCCCATTTTGTAAGTTTATATGTACATATGTTGGCATTCCCCCCAGTTTTGTGGGCCTTGGCATGGGTTTGATGTTCCCTTGGTTTTGTGAAGCTTACTACTTCATTACTTTGCTCAATAGTAAACTGATTTTAATTGAGCATTTTTATACTGGGTAGCAAATTGTTCAGCCCTGCAAGACTACAGTGAATGGGTTATTTGAAGTGTCCGCTTGTGGTAGCGAGTCAAGTTATCAACAAACTCTGATTCTTTGTTTCAGGCCACGCCAAGGATGCGCTCAATCTCTCTCGGTTACAGGAGCAAACGATCCAGCTGGAGCATCAAAGCCGCATCAAGGTATGAGGCAGGGTTCGGAAAGCGAGTCGTAGGTCAGTGGCCCCGGGTCCTCACGAGAGAATCATACTGCCGTCAAAATACATTACCCAAAGGGCTGAGTGATGAGGAAAGATGTGCATCTCCTGCACGGAATTTCCAATTTGATTGCAGAATGGTGCAGCACTTCACAGCTTCAGGTTTGTTAGTTAAGCCCGTAACTCCTGCTGGGGCGTAGGCCCCCTAGTCCTCTTCCTGAGCCAGTCTTTCAAGTTGTCCCCAGGTGTAGCCCATCGAAGATGCTTCCTCTCCCAGGGATGAGCTCTTTGGAGCTTCTGTTGGTGTTGCTGTAGCTCTGTGTTTCTTAACGGGATGGGGTTGCTAGCCCCATGCCCAATCCTCCTCCTTTCGCAGCGGGCCCAGAACCGCCCATGGCAGAGTTCACAGCATCAGAGACTCAGGTTAATTCCTGACTTCTGTAACTGGTCTGTGCAAAGTCTGCATGTTCCTTTGGTGTGTGGGTTTCTTCCACATCCCAAACATGTGCTTTTGGGTAAATTCTCTACCTATTTATCTATTTAGGTAATTACGCCTTGGTGTAAGAATTGGACATGTTATTAGACAGAGGTGGGATGGGTTTGGAGAAATAAAAAGAGGGAGAGTGGGATCTGTAGTGTACCTAATGGGCTGTGGGGTCATTGTAGGTATGAGATGCCAGAGTCACAGCAATGTTGATTAACCTGATCGTTATGGTTTGCGTTAATTAGCCGAGTGTGCAATGGAGACAGTTCATAGGAAGTTTCTCATGTTAAAATTGTTCATTATGTTAAGGTTAAAATATGATTTATCTCCAACTTGTTACTGTTTGGATAACATAGTATTTGAATTAACTTGTTGCTATCTAAACAATAAGAAACATGAAGTTTCTGTGTCTTATTACAAAGTATATCAGATGATAGCTTGGTTCAGTGGATTTTTTTTTATTAGCCACGTGGGAGGCCACCTGACTGAGCTGGCTACCACAGTTTTAGATGCCCCTGTTCTTGTAGTTAAATATGTGTTTATCATCAACCTCAACAGTTATTTTTACTCCTGAAGTCCTCGTGAATATAAGAGATTAATTGCTTCTGGATTTTTTTTTTCTTGTGTTTGCACTATAGAGGATTGACCCCTCCCCCCCCCCAACACCCCCCACCCCAAATTTTCTTCTGACTGATGCCGGCTGGAAAATGCATGTCTAGGAGGTATAGAGATAAATGAACAGGCGAGCGCCTGGTACACTGGAGACACAGTGGCTTCTGTACTACTATGCCGGCAATCTGCCTTTCAAACGTCTGCTCTCTTACAAGTGAGATGGTCAGCTTAGTGGTATTCATCAGGACTAACAAGGATTATTACGGATCCTGTTCTTGACCCGCCACAGTTTGCTTTTAGAGCAAATCACTCAGTTGAGGATACCATTAACTTGTGCCTTTATTACATTTTGATTCCCCCCAACACCTATGTGAGGATCTTATTTGTGGATTTTAACTCTGTCTTCAATACTATTGCTCTGGAGTTGTTCCACGGCAAGTGAACCCAACTACCTGTACCCTACAGTATTTGCCAGTGGATTATGAGCTTCTTTGCAGGAAGGAAAAGGTATTTAAGGCTGGGCTCTTACTTGTCTGATCCAGTGTATATAAGCACACGCTCTCCCTGAGGCTGTGTCTTCCACCCCTCCTGTTCTTAGCTCCACAGACAAATACATTAAAATCCTAACGTTCGTTGGTGACATAACTGTATTTGATCTCATCTCTAATGATGTGACCTGCTATCAAAGAGAGGTAGACAGTCCTGTGGTATGGTTTGCTCGTAACAACGTGGAGCTTAATACCATCGAGACAGTGGAAATGGGGATTAACTTCCGCCAATAATGCCCTACCTGCCACCACCCCTACTTTGGAAATGAATGGTCAGGCTGTGTCTGTGTTCGAGTTATTCAAATTCCTGGTAACTACCATTACCTATTGAAGTGGGACAAGTATGTTACTTTCATCACTAGGCGAGCCCAGCAGTGATTGTTCTTCCTACACCAGCTTAGGAAACTTAACATCTCAGGGTGAATCCTGATGAATTTTTACTCAGCCATCACTGAAGGTGTTGTGACCATCTCCATCACTGTTTAATTTCCCGCTGCTTCCTCCCTCGCCAAGTGCTTGTTACAGTGAGTGGTTCACTCAGCGGAGAAGGTCATTGGCTGTCAGCGACCAACATTAAAAGACCTATTCATTGCTAAAGTGAAGCAAAAACTGAGAAAAAAAAATGCTGCTGATTCTACCCACCCTAGCAGTCACCTATTCCTCAAATTGCCATCACAGAGACACTCCAGCTCCATCGCCACCAGGACCACACTTCATCTCTGAAGCTTCTTTCCTGTAGCTGTCCGGCTTCTCAACAAAACTCACTCCGGTGTAATACCCTGTCTGTCCCTGCACAACATCCGTTAAATGGCCTTTCCTGCTCTCCTGATTCTGTTGGTAATTATTTAGTCTGTTCATATGTATTTAAGTTTGATTATTGATATTTGAACATGTGACTGTTCTGTTAGTTGTTGATTGCTCGTGATTGTTTGCATTATTGTCTTGTAAATTGTTGGTTGCTATTATAGTATTGTCCTGCGTTTTATAGTTGGCACCAAACCACAATCAATTCTGGTGTTTCCTATACTAGCAAGAAAGTGATTCTGATTTTTGTTCTTATTTTTAAAGTTCAAATGAAATGGAACCAGTGGTTCAAGTTGTAGTGATGCTGTCTACTCAGATGATGGCTTTGCCTTGTTACAATGTGTACGTTTGTGATTCTCTGTGCAGGAGTACGAAGCTGCTGTGGAGCAACTCCGGTCCGATCAGATCAAAGTCCAAGCAGAAGAAAAGCGGAAGACACTTGGTGAAGAAACCAGGCAGCACCAGGCAGTAAGTTTCCAATTCCTTTAGGGAACTGGTCACCCAAATGAATGTGCTTGTGCTCCTGAATTTATAACTCAGAAAATCACTTTAAATTACCAAGCTGATGGCCGCTCTGTTGGACTGACATTTGGAAGAAACTGTGCCAACATATTGACACTTGGCTTCTGGGGAAGAAATGAAAGCATCCATGTATGTAAATTGCATCACTGTCTTAGCAATTTCCTCATTACTTCTTCCAGCAGAACAAATGGATGGCTGTGATTTAATAGAGAATGTTGTGATAGGACTACTTAGTTCTGTCTATAATAAATTTGCAGATGTATTATGTTGAGAGTTCCTCTGGGTAAAAAGATCAAGCTATCAGCTTTAGAATTCAAACTGTCAATTGTGCATGTCAGCAGAAAATCTTGTCTTATTGCCATAACATTTTCAGTTGTGTCTGAATTTATCTTAAATCATTCAATGTTTTTTTTATTGTAGTGGTCAAAATAAATTCTGTACTTTGTTTTGCAGCGAGCACAGTACCAGGACAAACTAGCGAGGCAACGATATGATGACCAACTCCGCCAGCAGGTGAGCCCGTACTCCCTATATAATTGCATGTGTTTGCTGACAACTCTCAAGTTTTATTTTCATGGGTCATGAACTGCGAATAATCATTTTTAATTTCATACTTCCTGTATTAAGGAGCCGCGTATAATTTTTTTGAAGGAGCAAACAAATATTTTAAAGAAGACCTTGGAAATAATTTCATAAAGTAGCAAAAAGTTTGCAAAGGGAAGAAAAGACCAAAAAGATAGTCTTGTGAAGAGCTGGCTGAAGTACAAATTGAGTACTTTATGAAGAGGAGTAAAGTGGAAGCAAAATAGGCAGTGATGCTAGTCGATAGATCTGAAAATTTGGAATTTAACTCTAAGCCTCCATGTTTAAGCCCTCAGTGAATATCAAAATGGGTGGTCGGGTGGTGATACGTCTCTACCGAAGGAAGGGTAAGGCACTCCTTCCCTCCGCTAGCCTGCAGGCTACCCGTGGGCAAGGTGTAACATCTGCTTAGCCCTTCGATCAGGGCCATGTGAGGCTATGGGAGCAGGTGGTGGATGGTTGTATGAGCAGCTGGTGCATGTCACAAGTCCTGCTTATGTGAACGATGGCATCAGGCAGACAATTTCAGGAGAGTATTGATAATGCCTGGGGTAACCAGCCATTGTAAAGATGCTGCCCAGAAGAAGGCAATGACAAGCCTCTTCTGCAGAAAAATTTGCAAGAACAAACATGATCATGGGTTGCCCATGCTATACGACACAGCACATGATGATGTATATCAAAAATGGCAGTGATCTCAAAAGCTGACAACGTTAACACTATTGTTTTGCAATTAAATCTGGAATTAAAATGTTTCAGTAATGATGATCATAAAGCTACCTGACTGTTTAAAAAGAGCGCCTGATTCATTAAATCTACAAACTTTACACATTCTGGTCCAAATGTGATTCCAGATTCATCAACATGGTCAGCTCTTCACTGCCTCTCCCTCCTTGGTTCAGGGAGATTAACAGTGGAAAATGAATGCTATAGAAACATAGAAACCTACAGCATAATACAGGCCTGTCGGCCCACAATGCTGTGCCGAGCATGTACTTACTTTAGAAATTACCTAGGGTTAACCATAGCCCTCTATTTTTCTAAGCTCCATGTACCTATCCAGGAGTCTCTTAAAAGACCCCATCATACCCACCTTCACCACTGTCGCTGGCAGCCCATTCCACACACTCAACATTCTCTGCATTAAAAAAAACTGACATCCCCTCTGTACCTACTTCTATGCACCTTAAAACTGTGCCCTCTCATGTTAGCCATTTCAACCCTGGGAAAAAGCCTCTGACTATCCAGATGATCAATGCCTCTCATTATCTTATACACCTCTATCAGGTCACCTCTCATCCTCCACCACCCCAGGGGGAAAAGGCGAAGTTCACTCAACCTATTCTCATAAGGGCTGCTTCCCAATCCAGGCAACATCCTTGTAAATCTCCTCTGCACTCTTTCTATGCTTTACACATCCTTCCTGTAGTGAGGCGACCAGAACTGAGCACAGTACTCCAAGTCCTACCAGGGTCCTATATAGCTCTTGGCTCTTAAACTCAATCCCACAGTTGATGAAGGCCAATGCATCATGTGTCTTCTTAACCACACAGTCAACCTGCACAGCAGCTTTGAGTTTCCTTTGGACTTGGACCCCAAGATCCCTCTGATCGTCCACGCTGCCAAGAGTCTTACCATTAATACTATATTCTGCCATCATATTTGACCTGCCAAAATGAACCACCTCACACTTATCTAGGTTGAACTCCATCTGCCACTTCTCAGCCCAGTTTTGCATCCTATCAGCGGTAACCTCTGACAGTCCTCCACACTATCCACAACACCCCAAACCTTTGTGTCATCAGCAAACTTAATAACCCATCCCTCCACTTCCTCATCCAGGTCATTTATAAAAATCACAAAGAGTAGGGGTCCCAGAACAGATCCCTGAGGCATACCACTGGTCACCAACCTCCATGCAGAATATGAACTGTCTATAACCACGCTTTGCCTTCTGTGGACAAGCCAATTCTGGATCCACAAAGCAATATCCCCTTGGATCCCATGCCTCCTTACTTTCTCAATAAGCCTTGCGTGGGGTACCTTATCAAATGCCTTGCTGAAATCTATTTACACTACATCTACTGCTCTGCCTTCATCAATGTGGTTAGTTACATCCTCAAAAAATTCAATCAAGCTCGTAAGGCATGACCTACCTTTAACAAAGAAATGCCGACTATTCCTAATCATATGCCTCTCCAAATGTTCATAAATCCTGCCTCTCAGTATCTTTTCCATTAACTTACCAACCACTGAATTAAGACTCACTGGTCTGTAATTTCCTGGGCTAACCTTACTCCCTTTCTTGAATAAGGGAAGAACATCCGGAACCCTCCAGTCCTCCAGAACCTCTCCACCCTCGCCTCCCACAGTAGCCTTGGGTACATCTCATCCAGTCCTGGTGACTTATCCAACTTGATGCTTCCCGAAAGCTCCAGCACATCCTCTTTCTATAATGTCTATAAGCTCAAGCGTGGCCTAGTGGATAAGGCATCGGTCTAGTAATCTGAAGGTTACTGGTTCGAGCCTCTGCTGAGGCAGCGTGTTGTGTCCTTGAGCAAGGCATTTAACAACACATTGCTCTGTGATGACACCGGTACCAAGCTGCTTGGGTCCTAGTGCCCTTCCCTTGGACAACATCGGTGGCGTGGAGAGGGGAAGACTTGCAGCTTGGGCAACTGCCGGTCTCCCATACAACCCTGCCCAGACCTGCACCCTGGAAACCTTCCAAGGTGCAAATCCATGGTCTCACGAGACTAATGGATGCCTATATATGCTCAAGCTTTTCAATCCACTGTAAGTCATCCCTATAATCGCCAAGATCCTTCTCCATAGTGAACACTGAAGCAAAGTATTAAGTACTTCTGCTCTCTCCTCCTGTTCCCTACACACTTTTCCACTGTAACACTTGATTGGTCCTAATCTCTCACATCTTATCCTCTTGTTCTTCACATATTTGTAGAATGCCTTGGGGTTTTCCTTAATCCTGCTAGCCTTATAATCTTCTAGAGCCCTATCATCATCTAGTTTTTTGAAACTTTTGTAAGCTTTTCTACAGCCTTTGTATACCACAGTTCCTCTACCCTGCCATGTTTTCCCTGTCTCATTGGCGTGTACCTGTGGAGAACTTCACACAAATATCCCTTGAACATTTGCCATATCTCTGCCATACATTTCCCTGAGAACATCTGTTCCCAATTTATGCTTCCAAGTTCCTGCCTGATAGCTTCATATTTCCCCTTACTCCAATTAAGCGCTTTCCTAATTTGTCTGTTCCTATCCCTTTCCAATGCTGTGGTAAAGAAGATACAATTGTGATCACTATCTCCAAAATGCTCTCCCACTGAGAGCCCTGACACCTGACCAGGTTCATTTCCCAATACCTGACCAGGTTCATTTCCCAATACCAGATCAAGTGCAGCCTCTGTTCTTGTAAGCTTATATACATATTGTGTCAGGAAACCTTCCTGAACACACCTAACAAACTCCAATCCATTCAAACCCCTTGCTCTAGGAAGATGCCAATCAATATTTTGGAAATTAAAATCTCCCACTATGATAACCCTGATATTATTACACCTTTCCAGAATCTGTCTCCCTATCTGCTCCTGGATGTCCCTATTGCTATTGGGTGGTCTATAAAAAACACCCAGTGGAGTTATTGACCCCTTCTTGTTCCTAACTTCCATCCACAGAGACTCAATAGACAATCCCTCCATGACTTCCTCCTTTTCTATGGCCGTGACACTATCTCTGATCAACAGTGCCACGCCCCACCTCTTTTGCCTCCCTCCCTGCCCTTTCTGAAACATCTAAAGCCTGGCACTCTAAGTAACCATTCCTGCCCCTGAGCCAATTAAGTCTCTGTAATGGCCACCACATCATATCTCCAAGTACTGATCCACGCTCTAAGCTCATCCTCTTTGTTCATTGATACTCCTTGCATTAAAATAGACACAACTCAAACCATCGGTCTGAGCGCATCCCTTCTCTATCACCTGCCTATCCTCCCTCTCACACTGTCTCAAGCTTTCTGTATTTGTGAGCCAATCTCCTCTTCCCCAGTCTCTTCAGTTCAGTTCCCAGCTCCAGCAATTCTAGTTTAAACTCTCCCCGGTAACCTTACTAAACCTCCCCGCCAGGATATTGGTCCCCCTCCAATTCAAGTGCAACCCATCCTTTTTGTACAGGTCACACCTGCCCCAAAAGAGGTCCCAATGATCCAGAAATCTGAATCCAGTTAAAGACAAAATCAAGCACATTATATCAAAACTTTATACAACGCTGTGTAGGCTATAAGTGGTGTGTTGCATCAAGGACAGTTGTTAGCATATTTAAATGGAAATGGCAGCTCCAGAGAGGGTTTCAAATGTGAAAGATGAAGTGGTTCTAGACTAGGGGTTCCCAACCTGGGATCCACAGATCCCTTGCTTAATGGTATTGGTCCGTGACATAAAAAGGGGTGGGAACCCTGGTCTAGATGGAGCAGAGAGGGATGAGACTAGACATGATAAAGTTACTTGAAATCATAGTAGTTTGAGAAATGAGAATCATTTCTCGATATACTCTGAAAAGACTAGGTTGATGATCAGATGACAGATGACACGTGCAGGTACGTGCAAAGTGTACACTCATCCTGCTAGCTGCTGAGCCACTGTCAATTGGGGGGTTCCCTTTAAGTTGTATTTCATCAGCAGTTCAGTAGTGCTATACAATCCATTTCGTGTCTTTTGCATTATTCATTGAGGCTCTCTCCTCCGCTAGTTTGGATAATTGAATAGACTAAATATTTGAAATGGCAGGGAGAAATGAAGAGCAGGAAAATGAGACTGATTGGATTTCTCTACATGGAGTTGGGATCGCTTCCATAATCTGAACATAATCCTGTGCTGTGACTGTTCTATAAATAAGAGACAGCACAAATTAATTAAGACTCATTTTTGGCCGCTACTTCTCTGGAATGGAGCAGATGCTGCACTGTCTGCTTACGTTTATAATTGATTGTTTGCCAGGGTATTACATAATAAACTTTGTAGAATTAAAGCTAATATAAAGGATTGTTGGCAATGTGGGTGAAAAATTGATGATTAGATAAAATCCAGAGTGAAGGGATGAACGATGTTTCTCAGGTTGTGTCAGACATTTAGGGATGTTCCCATGTATCAATAATGGGCCGCGGTTCTTTTTATTGGTGCTGTAGACTTGGGTATGATTCTAAACATTTTGGAAGGTCGTAATACTGAGTTTTGAAATTGATCTTGAGAACACAGACTGGTGAAATGAGCAGATTTAATTCAGAGGTGTGGAAAGTAATACATTTTGTTAAGATGTATAGGGAGCAACATAGTAAGTATGATTTTAGAATGGATTTATGAAGGAGAATGGGGAGATGTTTAGAAAGGATTTTGATTTATCCTTATTAGGGCCTTAGAAAACTGCTCTGTATTTTACTAAATAAAAAGTCCAGTCCTTCATGATGGAGCCAGCATTTATCGCCCTGGAGAAGATGGTGGTGAGCCACCATGTTGTCCTGATGCTGTCCTTTTGGGGAAGTTGTTTTCACAATGTGGTCAAGGATTTTAGAGCCATTGATGATGAAGAAATTCTGAAATATTTCCAAGTTGGAATGATGTACAGCTTGGGAGGGCAGCTCTGCAGGTGGATGCGCTCTCATGTAGTTGCTGTCCGTTTCTCAGTCTTCAGCATCATTATGTGCCATGTCAAAGTGACGTGGGCAATCATTGTCCCATGACCATGATTGTTAGCAAACTTTTCTACAGAAGTGGTTTGCCATTGCCTTCTTATGGACAGTGTCTCTACAATATGGGTGACCCCAGCCATTATCAATACTCTTCAGAGATTGCCTGCCCGGTATCAGTGGTCACATAGCCAGGACTTGCAATATGCACCAGCTGCTCATATGACCATCCACCACCTGCTCCCATGGCTTCAAGTGACTCTGATCTGGGGGCTAAGCAGGTGCTACACCTTGCCCAAGGGTGACCTACAGGCTAGCAGAGGGAAGGAGCACCCTATACCTCTTTTGGTAGAGCTGTATATTTGGGAGATGTTGTTTCAGTCAGTAAACAGCAGTGCAGTTCATAGACGGTGCACACTGCATAGAGGGTGATAGATGTGATGCCAGTCAAGCCGTCTACTTTGTCATAATACATGCTAAGTATGTTGGGCATTGGTAGGGCTACATTCATCCACACGACACAATTAGATTCTGTTATACTGTACTTCCAGTTCGTGTCTTGCAGATAGTAGAAAGTCTTTAGGTTGTTATGAAGTAAGTCACCTAAACCCCCTGAGATATTCATGTGGATGAGCTTTCTGAGCTTCCGATCAGTGGTAATTCCCAGAGTGCTCATTTGTTGTGGCGTTAAATAAGGATGGATAGTAGAATCTTATTAAGACCATAAGACATGGGAGCAGAATTAGGACATTTTGGTCAAGTCTGCTCTGCCATTTAATCATGGCTGATGCTTTCTATTTGGTCCCCTCCCGAGCTCCACTCCCCAGCCTTCTCCCTGTAACCTTTGATGCTGTGTTTAATCAAGAACCTATCAATCTCTGCCTTAAATACACCAACAACATGGCCTTCACAGCTGCCTGTGGTAACAAATTCACCACCCTCTGGCTAAAGAGGTTTCTCTGCATCTCAGTTTTAAATGGACACCCCTCTATCCTGAGGCTGTGCCCTCTTGTCCTGGACTTCCCCCACCATGGGGAAACATCCTTTCCATGTCACATCTACTCTGTCTAGGCCAGGGGTTGGCAACCTTTTTACCTCTGTGGGCTGGATCGGGTATTAATGAGCGGACGGTGGGCCAGATAAATGCCATAAAAAACTTGAGATATGGGAATTATCCATTTAAATAAATTTAGTTATGTATTGCCTCAAATTAATGAAAAGCACATGCTAGAAAATCATTTGTGCTTAAGGTTGCCTACCCCTGGTCTAGGCCTTTCAACATTGGAAAGGTTTCAAAGAGATCCCTTCCCTCTCCCTGCCTCCCCCATCCTTCTAAATCCCAGCGAGTACAGGCCCACAGCCATCAAACATTTCTCATAAGATAACCCTTTCATTCCTGGAATCATCCTTGTAAACTTCCTTTCAACCCTCTCCAATGCCAGGACATCACTTCTTAGATAAGGAGCCCAAAACTGTTCACACTACCTCAAGGTGAGGCCTCACTGTCACATCCCTGCTTTTATATTCTAGACCTTTTGAAATGAATGCTAACTTTGCATTTGCCTTCTTCACCACAAACTCTACCTGCAAGTTAACCTTTAGGGTGTTCTGCACATGGATTCCCAAGTCTCTTTGCATCTCAGATTTTCTCCCTGTTTAGAAAATTTCTTCTACCATAGTGCATGACCATGCATTTTCCAACATGTTCTTCATTTGGCTCCTTCATGCCCATTCTCCTAATCTGCCTAAGAACTTCTGCAGCCTCCCTTGTTTCCTCAACTCCACCTGCCCCTCTACCAATCTTCGTATCATCTGCAAAGCCATCTATTCCATCATCTACATCATTGATATAAAGGAAAGAAGTGGTCCCAACGCACCCCCATAGAACCCCATTAGTCCCTGGCAGCCAACCAGCAAAGGATCCTTTTATTCCTATTTGCTGCCTCTTTCCAATCAGCCAGTGCTCTACCCATGCTAGTAACTTTCCTGTAACTTAGTAAGCAACCTCATGTGAGGCACTTTGTCAAAGGCCTTCTGAAAATCCAAATATACAACATCCACTGCATCGCCTTTATCCTACTTGTAATCTCAAAGAATGCTAGCAGGTTTGTCAGGCAAGATTTTCCCTTAAGGAAATCATGTTGACTTTGTCCTATCTTGTCCTGTGTCACCAGGTACTCCATCAGCTCAACCTTACCAATTGACTCCAACATCTTCTCAGCCACTGAGGTCAGGCTCACTGGTCTATAATTTCCTTTCTGTTGCCTCCCTCCTTTCTTAAAGAGTGGAGTGACATTTGCAATTATCCAGTCCTCCAGAGCCATGCCAGTGTCCAATGATTCTTGAAAGATCATTACCAATGCCTCCACCACTACCTCTTTCAGAACCCTAGGGTGCAGTTCCTCTGGTCTTGTATACCTTTAGATCTTTCAGCTTTTTGAGCACCTTCTCCCTTGTAATAGTAACTGCACTCACTTCTCTTCCCTCACACCCTTCAACATCTGGCACACTGCCAGTATCTTCCACAGTGAAGACTGATGCAAAATACTCATTTAGTTCATCTGCCGTCTCCTCATCTTCCGTTATTATTTCTCTGGCCTCATTTTCTAGTGGTCCTCTATCCACTCTCATCTCTATTTTTATATTCTTGAGAAAGCTTTTTCTATCCACTTTGATATTGTTTGCTAGCTTGTTTTCTTATTTCATCTTTTCCCTCTTAATGACTCTTTTAGTTGCTTTCTGTAGGTTTTTAAAAGCTTCCCAATCCTCTATCTTCCTGCTAATTTTTGCTTTGTTGTATGCCCTCTCTTTTACTTTCAAATTCACTTTGACTTCCCTTGTCAGCCACAGTGGACTATTATTATAAATGTTACTTGCCTCTTATCGGCCCATGTCAGAATGTTACCTAGGTCCTGCTGCAAGCAGGCATAGATATTTCTGTGGTGTTGCTAATGGAGCTGAGTTGTTAGCGCACCTCTCCACTTCTGGCCTTAAAGGTGGGAGAAAGAGCACAGAAGCAACCAGAGATGGTTGGGCCTGGGGAACTGGCCTGTGGAATTTCTACAGCAATGTCCTAAATCATAGAAGCATACATCACAGAAGCAGACCCCTTTTGGCCCAACTCCTCCATAGGGCGCTTCCTATCCAAGTGCCTGTTCAAAAACCTTTCAGATGTAATCTTATCAGCCTTTGCTGGCAGCTCAGTCCGGATGTTCCCACTGTGCCGGGGAGGGGGTGGACTTGCTGCTCAGATCTTCTTTAAATTTCTCCCCTCTCATCTTAAACTTGTGCTTTCTAAACATCCATGTCCTGGAAGTAAGATTCTGACCACTTACCCTATCTATTGCCGCTTCTAATTTAATAAATCTCTGTAAGATCTCTCCTCATCCTACTGTTGTCCAGTGAGGATGAAAACAGCTTATTTGATATCTCCTTATAACTGCATCCCTCATTTTCTAGCAAACATCCCAGTGAATATTCTGCAGTGTCTTTATTGCTACCACAAATTTCCAGTGGTATAGTGACCAGAACTCTACACTATACTAAGAGTACACCAAAGTTTTGTACAATTGCTACACCGTGTCTAAACTTTTATACTCAATGCATTAACTGATCCACCTGTATCATCATTTTCAAGGATTATAGACCTGTACCCTTCGGTCTTTCTGTATTCTTTTGTACATTGAGGTCTCTGCCTCTACGGGATAATCGGTCAACGATAGCACGTTTTGTTTAAGGCATGACTCTAGCTTTGGTGTGTTTTTCCCTTGACACCCATTGCTTTCTATTAGAGTCCCTAGGTGTCAGTTGCTGTGAGATGCCAGTGGGGCATCTACTGGAAGAGCTTACTTAGAGATGCGGCTCGTTCTGGAGTACGAGTAGGATTGTTCCCTGATCGCAGCACCTTTCCTGTATCCAGTATCCTTAGACTTGCGTGTATGTGTGAAAAGGGAATCAACTTGGCAGGTCTGCCTGTATGATGAGATCTTGGGAGGAAGCCAGCGTTGATTATTCCGGCTAACTGGGATGCACTCATCCAGATCGGGAGAATCAAAACTCAAAAAGCTCAGCAGCGTTCAGGGCACAGCATCCTGTTGGTGGGCAGGGTTTAATATAGCGGCTGAGCCTGCCGCCATTGTCCTTTCTCTTAGCTGTCCACTGCCTGTAACGTTTGCAGGACCTCAGAGCTTTGTTCTGCTTGGTTGTGGCTGCACTGATCTGTCTGCCAGTCACAGTTGTCTTACTGTGCAGTATGCACGTAGACCTGCATTGGGCTCAGGTTGATTGCTTAGTTTATGAGGGGTACAATGAGTAATGGAGTAATAGTGGTGGAGAACAGATGGGCTTTTACCAATAACCAGCCATGATGTTCTTGGCCACCTGACTTTAGGCTTTTGTTTAGTCTCGAAACTCTTTCACTCAACTGCACTGGTGGGATTTCTAAATTGTTAGACCAGGTGTCCAGGTTACTGGCTTAGTAATTTAATCAGAGCTTCCGCTTTTTTCTTCCCTTCTAGGTTTTGTGCTCGTGTCTCTGGTTTGGGCTTTGAACCCACCTTCTGGCTCAGAAGCTGTTGACTGAGACACAGCTGACACAGTTTAGGTAACCAACCAGTTTAGGATAGATATTTCTTGCCCTTTGTAGTGTACTGCTATGTGGTGTAGTGCAAATGGGAAGCACGTGTGCGTGATGAATCAAGTTTATGAACGGCCAGTAGACTTGCATCAGATTGTAAGTAGTGCTGCACTGTTGAACTCTGCCACCAGAGGAGGCTGAAACACCTCGATTGACTCCAATCGGGTTCTTGCCTGGAAAGTGTTTGAGGAGGCCACAAATCTTGTGTCACTTCAGGATTGATTTTGAGTATGTTTATGTTTGATGAGAAGGTGATAAAAAAGTGCAACTAAGCTAGAATATCTGAATTTATTAAAATGTGGTTCACTTTAAAGTTTTGAACTGGGTTCAAAAATAGACAATAAGTATCATCCTTGGCAGCAACCTGAGGAAAGAAGAATGGATACAGTGTCTCTACACTTGAATATGCCAAGTCTGTTTGGCCAATTTGCTCATTTACAATTGTATTACATTATAATACAATGTTATGTATTATAACATTAACTGCTACAACTTGTACCTTGTAACTTTGCACACAAAATACAAGCATTGTCATTTCAGACTGATTTCTCTCTTTTTTCTTTATTAGCAACTGTTGAATGAAGAGAACCTGAGGAAACAAGAGGAATCTGTTCATAAACAGGAATCTATGCGCCGAGGTAAAACACTTAAGCTGTGTAGTTAATGACAGGAGGTCACTGGTCCAACAGAAAAGGTGATGGTACTGAGGGAGATGGAGTCTAAATGAGGCTGGTAAACTGACGGGCTGAGAGTAAATGGGAGCAAGCAGCTTCAATCCTCCCTCAGTGTCCTTACAGAAATTTGGTGGGGTTGTAGGTATGTATGTTCATAAGTGTCTGACACTGAGAATGCATGTGGCGTCATCTTAACATCCTGTGTTGGTTTAAAGGATGCTGATATCTGAGTTGAATTTATCCGCTCTGATTTAGTTCTTTATTTTAAAATTGAAGGTGGAGATCTTTGCATAGTGTGTATACAGTAAACTATTTACTGTATTTTGAGCTTTCTTACACTCAAAATGCATTTGACTGGTAAACCCCAGTGACTTTTTATTTAGAGTCAAGGAAGAGTACAGCCCAGAAACAGGCCTTTCAGTCCATCTAGCCCGTGCTTACTCCATCGACTTGCACCGGGACCATAGCCTTCCATACCCCTGACAGAGCCATAGAAAAGTACAGCACAGAAACAAAACTTAAGCAACATTAAAATAGTGACCGACTTACTAATCTATTTATAGCCGTATTTATTTGTTCACCACCCCAGTTGTACATTTGTTTTAGCTGCACTTCGGGGTGACTCTTGGATCTTGTGCCTTGGCTTATTATGGCTCATAATCAAGTTCTAAAAGAGGTTTCTTTTTTAAAGAGACTTTTGATCACAGATTCACTAAACTGCATATTTGCAAATTATTAATAGTTGGCTGTGCTTCAAGGTGATGAATGGAAGTTTCATTGATTATGTTTGGATTGTGCAATAGAACATTTGGGATTAGGCTGTACTCTAACATGTCTTGAAGTTGTGTCAATCACTGCCTGTTACAGTCAATTAACTGGTCTTCTGTTTCTTTAACACTTTTCTGTTGGACATTTATAGCATACCAAGTCCACAAGTTCTCATTAAAATTGTGGATTATCTTTCATTTTCTAATACAAATTGAAACCAAGTAATAATAAGGCCTGAATTCAGTTGTTTGCAGAATCAGGTTTATTGCTGCTGACATGTGTCATGAAATTTGTTGTTTTGTGGGAGAATTACATGAAAATTACTATAAATTACAATACAAGTATATCAAAATACAGGAGATACAGAAGCCTGAAGGCACACACTCAGCGATTCAGGAACAGCTTCTTCCCCTCTGCCATCCGATTCCTAGCTGGACATTGAAGCTTTGGACACTACCTCACTTTTTTAATATACAGTATTTCTGTTTTTGCACATTTTTAATAATCTATTCAATATACATAATTGATTTACTTATTTATTATGTTTTATTTTCTCTCTCTGCTAAATTATGTATTGCATTGAACTGCTGCTGCTAAGTTAACAAATTTCATGCCAGTGATAATAAACCTGATTCTGATTCTGGAAAAGAGAGCAAAATATTAAGGACCAAAATCATGGACCATTCTGATGGTGGAGGGGAACAAGCTGTTCCTAAAATGTTCAGGCTCCTGTACCTCCTCCCTGGTGGTAGTAATGAGAAGAGGGCATGTCTAGGTTGGTAAGGGTCCATTATGATGGATGCCACCTTCTTGATGCATTGCCTTTTGAAAATGCCCTTGATTATCGGGAGGGTAGTACCCATAATGGAGCTGGGTGAGTCTACAGCCCTCTGGCAACTTTTTCCAATCTTGTGCATTGGTGCTTCCATATCAAGTAGCGATGCACCCAGTCAGGGTGCTGTGTAGAAGTTTGCTAGGAGTCTTTGGTTACATACCAAATTACTTCAAACTCCTAATGAAATATAGTCGCTGGCTCTCCTGCTTCACAATTGCACGAAACAGAGGAGTTCATTCGCCAAACCTTCTGATTTGGTGTTTCTTCTCCACACAGCTACGATTGAGCATGAGATGGAGCTTCGGCACAAGAACGAGATGCTACGTATCGAAGCTGAAGCCAAGGCCCGTGCTAAGGTGGAACGGGAGAATGCCGACCTAATCCGAGAGCAGATCAGATTGAAAGCGGCTGAGCACCGTCAGACTGTCCTGGATTCCATCAAGTGAGTTTGGAGTAGAAGCAGAAGCCTTTATCGATAAATGGGATCGATTCTCTTGTTTTCCCTTTCCACCCAAGTCATCGCATCACTCCTTCCTATTGCTTTCTGCGCTGTTTAGTGTGCACGGCCAATCCAGGTGCAGTAATGCTTTACAGATTAATAGAAATTTCTACAGATGGGTGATAATGATAGTAATTAAAACACTTGGCATTGAATGCTCATTGTGACTCACTGCTCGCTGAATATGTTAACACTTCAGAGCCATCTCCTGCTTCAGCAGTAAATTCAGATGCTAACCCTGTGATTGTGGCTGTACAAGCTTTCTTTTCCTGGGGAATGTGGATGCCACTGCCAAGTCTACCATTTATTGCAAAACCGCACTTGCCCTTGAGAATGAGGTATGAACATGTGTCTTGAACCACATTGATGATTCTCTTTTATACCGGTTTGTGTGACGATATTACAGCTCGGGGCATTCCAGAGTGCAGAGTTCAATTCCAGTGTCGTTCTGTAAGGAGTCTCTCCATGTGGTACGCATGGGTTTCCTCTGAGCCTCCGGTTTCCTCCCACAATCCAACAACATGGTTGGCATCCAAGCAACACACACAAAATGCTGGTGGAACTCAGCAGGCCAGGCAGCACCTGTGGAAAAGAGTGCAGTCGACGTTTTGGGCCGAGACCCTGTACTTTTCCCCATAGATGCTGCCTGGCCTGCTGTATCTCCAGCATTTGGTGTGTATTGCTTAGATTTCCAGCATCGGCAGATTTTCTCTTGTTTGTGGTTGGTTGACATCCGTCTGTCTCGAAGGATCCTGAGATGCCCAGTCGTCTGTCTTGGCCTCCCCACTGTAGTCCAAAGGAAAGCTTATGAAGCAATACATTTGTTACCAGCTCGGCTGCAGGAGCTGCCGGAAGGATGTTCAATGACGTCCAGCTGCCTTGGGGACTCCATTCCAGCTTTGCTGTCTGGGTTTACTCCCGAACCTTCATCTCTTCCGAGGCTGCCCACAAGGCAGTGGGGGTATTTACCCATAGCTAGGGATCTTGTTCATGAACACCAAGGCATGTCCACACACTGGTGGGCCTGCGTGCTATGTGAGCGGTGGCCAGACCTCCTCCCCGTCTTCTTTAGTTCAACCTGAATCTGAAAGTGAGAACGACAAGCACTACCCACTACACTACCACACTAGACGCATCACAACAGCCATTTTGACACCCCAAAGACTTGCAGTAGGTTAATTGTCCTGTGATTAGGTTAGAGCTAATTGGGTTTGACAGGAGTTGCTGAGGCTATATCACTAAATAAATAAATGAAAAAACAAACGGCATTGCTGTTAATTAAAGACCTTCAGTACTTACAACCGTCAATTATAAAAGAGTTGTTGAAACACTGTAGAATGGAGAATAATCTGCAGTATAGCAAGTTATTTGGAAGGAAACTTAAATGTTGCACTGAGCCCAGGTGCTTGTAACTCATGGGTTTAGAACATTTTGTTCAAAAAGCCTGTGGGTTTTATAGATAATAAGAACTGTGTACCGATGAGAGGAAATGGTGCCGCTGTACAAACCACTTTTGCACCAGCCTCTTAGACCAGATCTGTTCTCGCACAGTTGCCAGTTACTTGCTGAGCAGGAAGTCTCTGTTGCTCACCATTGTGAGCCTGGTCTGAAATGGGTTGTCATCAATGCAAATTGATTTGGAGGTCTGCTGGAATATAATGTTAAACCCAACGTGACCGATCCAGTCCAAACTAAGCCTGAGCACTTGGTGATACGGCACACACAATCCAACCCAGAGTGATTTGCAGCAAAGGTTGTGGTGCTGCATGTCCGTGCAGCTCCAGGTCAGTACAAAAGGCACGTACAGTAATAGTGAGCAAATTACCCTGACCTGGATACGGTGCTGAGCCAAACCTGCCTCAAGCCAAGTATTTGGGTAGAATTTACATCGTATGCGTCGTAGGGTTGTGTGCCAGACTCCGTTAGCACGCTTGTGTTGCACTTTTAATGTAACATCTGGAAGTGCTCCGATTATTATCTTCAAGCAATTTTTGATGCCAAGCTACACATAGTACAAGCAAATGTTGTGCTAAATTGTTGATTTTTGAGAATGTTAGATGTTGCAGGAGCTTTGAAGGTGACCACTAGGACTTAAAACCTTGGATTGTTGCCATTGGTGGGGCAATTCAAGAGGCTAGTACTGGATGGATGCCAAGGTTTCAAGAGGGTTATCAGAATGCAAATTCAGGAGCAGGCAAGACCATGGATGGATGGGAAAATCAATGGAAATTTTTAAATTGAGCTGCTGCTCCGGACATCGTCATCAATGAGGATGGGAGTGGTAGGTAGACAAAACAATGGAAGTTATGACTTCAACAGCATAATTACTTAATTATAGAGAAACCCCCCAGGACATTCCTCTGGAGTGGTTAAGCGTAGCATAGATGAAGATTTCTTTCGTAAATGAGCAGTGCTGGGAAAGGGTGTGGAACCGGATAGTCTCGGTATGCAAAAAGTGAATTGTTGTATATTTATTTCCCAGCTTGTTAGTAGACAGATGGGGTTGGAGGGGAGAAAATTTTGATTTTGACCAATAGAATCATACTTCCAAAATGTTCTTCTCTACTGGTAGTCCCTTTTCTCCAAGAGAAAGGGGCTCGGTTTCCTCTCCAGTGGAGCGGCTTTTGGTGTCCATATGGTTTCTGATCCACTTTATCCTTTCACTCACTCAGGACAGCTGGGGCAGTGTTTGGAGAAGGATTCCGTGCCTTCGTTTCTGACTGGGACAAAGTGACGGCCACAGTAAGTGAGAACAAGAGGTGAAGTAGGAAACTGCACTATTTCTTTCCCTTGGCTTGTGATCAAGCCAGCCACAAGGTGAAAACCATCCAGCTGAGCAGTGAGTTTTCTGCCTGGGGAAACAACAGCCAGTGCTGGGGGATCGTCACTGAGAGCATCACTGCTGACTGCCGCTGAATCCTGTTTTGATCTTGGCCCATTTGTATTTCTGATGTTGGATTTAGAAGTACGCATGGTGCATCCTATGCCCTTTGTAGTTAACTTGTGATAAGTTACAATTCACATCTTTTATATCATCAATCTGCATATGATACTGGCTTTAAAGTCACCGTAGGTTTTCATCACTGTCCACGTTTTGTAAAAATGTCACAGATATTCCATACATCATTACTGGTCCAATCAAAATGCATTTGGGAGCACTTCCAAGTTGAATTTGTGGATTTGATTCGGTGCTATAAATTACTAACATACAATTAATTTCTTCTTTGTAAAGAGGGCTGGCTGGTAGTCATTGCCCGCTCAGTAAGGTCACTGATGGCTGTAGACAAAAGACCTCTATTCTGTATACCTGTGGAACTCATGGTCTCGATCCTTGGTTTCCCTTGACATAACATTATAATACAATTGCTATTACTGTTGTCCTTCATCTTCTACTCCCCCCCACATTGTACTTTAATGAAGTATGTCATCTCCTCAGGATCAAACATCAAATTTTGAGTTGGGCACCTTATTGGAATCAAAAGGCTTCACTGCAAGCTGCAGACTGATTCGTTTCCTGTAAAGTGTTATAATTTTTATGATTTGCATGAGGTACAAGCAGCTACGCCATGGTGGTATGAGGGGAGGGGGTGGTGTGGTGGAATCTATCTTCTTTGCTGCATGTGTGTGCCCGGTGATTCGCATGTCACTCTCCACTATCCCCATAAACTAACTACAAGGATTTCAGTCTATGTTTTTAGTGGTCGTCTTTAAATCCACTGGCAGGCAGGAGGCTGGTTGGGTCACTTCACCTTCAAAACCACAGTCTACTTGAGTGGAGAGGAATATTAGATCAGTGTCTGCCAGTGGACCGGAATTTCACTCTCCACTGAGAGGATCTTATGGCTTCTCATCTGTGTTTTACAGTGTTATATTTGATATTCATTTAGCAGTGTCCTTCTTCCCACTAAATGTCTCACTCAGTTTCTCTTCCAAGTCACACTCTGACCTGAGCATGACCTTCAAATTTGACTGGCCAGAATTTTCGCCTCTTCACTCAACTGAACGTCATGTGGAGTGCAAAGGGAATGAAGTCACCATCCATGATTTGGAGACGTACAATAAATGAAGTCTTCATATCAACACTCTTGTCCTGAGACCATAAGCTATAGGAATAAAAGCAGTGGCTGATTGGCAGGAGGCAAAGAGTAGGAATAAATAAAGGGAGCCTTTTCTGGCTGGCTGCCGGTGACTAGTGGTGTTCCACAGGGGTCTGTGTAGGGACTGATTCCTTTTATGTTATATGTCAATGATTTGGATGATGGAAATGTTGGCTTTGTTGCAAAGTTTGCACACAATATGAAGATAGGCGGAAGGGCAGGCAGTTCTGAGGAAGTAGAGAGGTTGCAGAAGGCCTTGGGTATATCAGGAGAATGGGCAAAGAAGTGTCAGATGGAATACAATGTCAGGAAGTGTATGGTCATGCACTTTGGTAGAATAAATAAAAGGGTTAACTATTTTCGAAATGGAGAGTAAAATACAAAAACCTGAGGCTCAAAGGGACTTGAGAGTCCTTGTGCCGGATTCTCAAGGTTAATTTGCAGATGGAGTACGTGGTGAAGAAAGCAAATGCAATGTTAGCATTCATTTCAAGAGGACTAGAATATAAAAGCAAGGATGTAATGTTGAGACTTTATAAAGCACTGGTGAGGCCTCACTTTGAGAGTTGTGAGCAGTTTTGGGTCCCTTATCTTAGAAAGAATGGGCTGAGACTGGAGAGAGTTCAAAAGGAGGTTCACAAAAATGATTCCAGGAGTGAATGGCTTGTCATATTAAGAGCATTTGATGGCTCTGGGCCTGTGTGCACTAGAATTCAGATGAGTGAGGGGTGACCTAATTGAAACCTTATTGATTGAATGGTGAAAGGCCTCGATAGAGTGATGTGGAAAAGATGTTTCCTGTGGTGGGAGAGCCTAAGACCAGAGAACACAGCCTCAGAATAGAAGGGTGTCTTTTTAGAACAGACATGAGGAGGAATTTCTTTACCCAGAGAGTGGCGAATCTGTGGAATTCTTTGCAAGAGGCAGCTGTAGAGGCCCGGTCTTTATGTATATTTAAGGCAAAGGTTGATAGATTCTTGATTGGTCAGGGCATGAGGGGATACAGGGAGAAAGCAGGAGACTGGGACTGAGAAGTAAATTGGATTAGCCATGATGAAATGGCAGAGCAGACTCGATGGGCCAAATGGCCTAATTCTGCTCCTATATCTTATGGAGTAGAATCAGGCCATTTGTCCCACTGAATCTGCTGTGCCATTGGATCAGAGATTTGTTTTTGAGCTTCATTTTCCTAGCTTCTTCCTGTACCCATAATCCTATCAATATCTTGACCTCCACAGCCCTCTGTGGCAATGAGTCACACAGTTTCACCACCTCTGAAGAAATTCTTCCTCAGGTCAGTTTTAAAATGATATCCCCTTATCCCTTTATTCTGAGACTGTGCCATCGGATCCTAGACTGTCCTATTAATAGAAACATCCTTTCCACATCCACTCCATTTAGGCCTTTCAGTATCTGGTAGATTTCAACGAGATCTTTCTGAACTCCAAGTACAGGCACGGAGGCACAAACGATCCTCCAATGAACAAAATTAAAATGCTATGATGCGTTCAAGTTCTTTTTCCCCTGAGATTATATTTAAAAAGTCAACATTTAAAGTATTTTGCTAGAATGCAATTAAATTGTTGTACTAATGAGGGTGACATAGTGATTAGAGTTGAGGCTTTCTTTGTTAATCTACTCTGTAGTAAGGAGAGACAATCTGATGTACTCAGCATACTGTTGTATAGATCAAAAGCTACTAATTAAAATTGTGTAGTCTACTGGGCAAGATACAGCTTGGATGTTTGGTTTAGTATTGATCAAGATGCTGTACAAGTTAAACCTAAAGCCTCAGAGCCTAAGTGGTTAAACTTTGCAAAGCTGAGCCTAACATGATAAGATGAAGATTTTTGAAGGCCAGTTGGCTATATCAAAGATGAATTAGAGGGGAGTTTCTGTAAGTTTGCAGGCTCCTAACTGGCAATGCTAAATCTGCAGCACTATAAAAGAGGTATATCATCTCTCTAGAATAAGGGAACGAAAGCAAGTTAAAACTGCTGAAAGCAAAGGTCATAGAGTCACAAAGTAATAGAGTGTGGAAACAGGCTCTTGTGTCTTGTCTTATGGTCTTGTAGATATGTATGAAATCGGTGGGGGGGGGGGCATAGAATGAGTGCACATTACCTTTTTAAGGTGAGAGGTGAACGATTTAAAAGGATCCCGGAGGGAAATTTCTTCATGCAGAAAGGAGTACATTTATGAAATGAGCTGCCAGAGTAAGTGGTTGGGGCAGGTACGATAATGTTCAAAAGACATTTACATAAATGTTTGGATAGGAGGAGTTTAGGGGGATATGGTCAAATTCTAGCAAGTGGGACTAATTTGGTGGGCACCATAGTCAGCGTGGATGAGAGGTCATGGATTATTAGTGGCAAAGCGGACCCATATTCTTGAATTCCTGGAAGAGCAGAACATAATTAGGCCAAACTCATCTGTTTGGCGATTCTTCAAGTGAAGCACTTGTGTAGCTGCAGTACTTATCTCAAACAGCAGGTGGCATTAGCAGCGGTGGAGGTGCCATTAAGATTTGCTGGACAGTCCTGTGAGGGATGAGATCAGACTGGACAGCAGTAAGATTCAACCATTCTGAAGTAGTCACTGTTAAAGTAATATGCTGAAGCTTTATGAATGGAGATATGCAGGAGGCCTTGATCCCACTAATAAATAACCTGTCGGAATGATAGAAGATTAATACGAAAGGAAAAATTAGAATTGGAGATAAATCTAGCCAGAAGTATGAAAACAGATACAAAGACCTTTTTTATTTCAAAAAGGTTTACAAATAGTTCTGCTGTAGAGCAAGTAATATTGGGAATTAATTATGGAAAGCATGGAGAAGGCAGATGAATAGTATTTTGTCTCGATCTTCACTTTAGCATGTACGAGTAATGTCCCAGAAATTGCTGGCCATTGGGAATTAGTAGGGAGGGAGGAATTCTGGAGAACTGAGCAAATTATTGAGCTGCAGAGTTACCAATCCCCAGGCTTTATGGACTTCATGCCAGGATCTTCATAGAAATGGCTAGAGGGGTAGTTGATGTGTGAGCTTTAAAATTTTCTGAATTCCCTTGTATTTAGGAAAGGTTACATTAAGATAGAAAATGCAATTCCTTTATTCAGGAAGGGAAGGAGGCAGAAGGTAAGAAACTGCAGGTTAGTTAGCTTAACATCAGTCATAAAGAAATTGTTTGCTATTATTTAAGATGCTGTAGCAGAGCATTTAGGAAAAAATCAAGGTAATTGAGCTGTGTCAGCATGGCTTTATGAAAGGGAAATTGTGTTTCACTAAAAGAACGTTATTTAAAGAAGTATCATGTTATGAATAAAAGGAAATGATGGATGTGCTGTACTATATAGTATAAAATAAAAGCTTGTGATAAAGGGGACACAGATGGATGAATGGCTGGCTTCCAGGCATCAATGCATCTTTTTTTTCTCTTCAGCCCACATGCATAAGAGTGTTGCACTGCAGGAAATGGAGCTAAGTTCTTGACTTTTTTTACACTTTGTATAAATGACTTTGGGTGGTGAGGTGGAGATACGTCTCAATCAAAAGCACCCCTTCCCTCCACTACCCTGCAGGTTACCCTTGGACAAGGTGTGGCACCTGCTTAGCCCCCCCAATCAGGGTCATTTGAAGCCATGAGAGCAGGTGGGGGCTACAAAGAGTCTGCAGAGAGATATAGATAGGTTAAGTGAGTGGGCAAGGGTCTGGCAGATAGAGTACAATGTTGGTAAATGCGAGGTCATCCACTTTGGAAGTCCCGCTTGGTGGCGCAATAATATCAGCGCCGGACTCCGGAGCGAAGGTTCCTGAGTTCGAATCCAAGTCGGGTTGAGCGTCGAGCTAGCAACTTGGCCTCATAAAAACAAGAATAGCTTGCTACGGAAACACCGTCATGACGGTGCCCCGATAACTCCACTGCCAAGTTAAGGGCTATTCTTCTTCTTCCACTTTGGAAGGAAAAATGGAAAATCAGATTATTTAGATGGCAAAAGACTGCAGCATGCTGCTGTGCAGAGGGATTTGGGAGTGCTTGTGCATGAATCACAGAAGGTTGGTTTGCAGGTGCAGCAGGCTATCAAGAAAGCAAATGGAACGTTGGCCTTCATTGCTAGATGAATTGCATTTAAGAGCAGGGAGGTTATGCTGCAACTGTACAGGGTAACTGTGAGGCTGTACCTGGAGTACTGTGTGCAGTTCTGGTCTCCTTACTTGAGGAAGGATATACTGGCTTTGGAGGCAGTTGCAGAGGAGGTTCGCCAGGTTGATTCCAGAAGTGAGAGGGTTAGACTATGAAGAGAGATTGAGTGGCTTGAGACTGTACTCGCTAGAATTCAGAAGAATGAGAGGAGATCTTATAGAAACATATAAAATTATGGAAGGGATAGATAATATAGAGGCAGGAAAGTTGTTTCCACTGGTAGGTGAGACTAGAACCAGGGGACATAGCCTCAAGATTCGGGGGAGTAGATTTAGGATGGAGATGAGGAGGAGCTGGTTTTCCAGAGAGTGGTGAATCAGTGGAATTCTCTGCCCAATGAAGCAGTGGAGGCTACCTCAGTAAATATATTTAAGACAAAGTTGGTTAGATTTTTGCATAGTAGGAGAAATTGAGGGTTATGAGGAAAAGGCAGTTAGGTGGAGATGAGACCACGGTCAGATCAGCCATGATCTTATTGAATGGCGGAGCAGGCTCGCTGGGCCAGATGCCTGACTCCTGCTCCTATTTCTATGTTCTTGTGGATGGTTGTATGAGCAGCAGGTGTATATCACAAGTACTGGTTATGTGACCACTGGCATCATGCAGACAATCTCTGAAGAGTATTAATAATGGCTGGGTCACCCACCGTGTAAAGGCACTGCCCAGAAGAAGGCAATAGCAAGCCGCTTCTGAGTATATTTTTAAAAAAGCCAAGAACAATCATTGTAATGAAACCATGGTCGCCCATGTCATTTTGAAACGGCGCATAACGATGATGGTAAATAACTTGGATGAAGGCATTTTCTGGTGATAGAAAGATGGATAGGACAGTTGTAACAAGGAGAAAAGGCTTACAGGGATATAACAAGGTGAAGCAAAGATTAGGCAAATAGATTTCAATGTGGGAAAATGTGTAATTGTCTTTTTTGGTTGGTGAAATTAAACATTAATCTATTATCTCAATGGTAAGCTTTTGCTTAATTCTGAGATGCAGTGAGATCTGGGTGTCCAGGTTTGAAATTTGTTAAAAGGCTAATAAGCCTAGTGTGAGTAATTAGGTTTCCTAAGAACATCAGCAGTTTATTGCTCAAGCCTTTGTGCTTTAGTTGTGGGATAGTGGCAATCCTGCCAGTTAGTTCCATCCTGTTCAGGTATTGATCGTAGTAGTTGCCCTGGCTGTAGGCTTGCCAGTAAATCCACCAATAAACCCAAAAAGAATAGGCCTGAGAACTAGGAGTGCTGTGGAGTCTGTAGCTGCAAGCTACTTCTCTTTCACTGCTAATGTGCACAGAGCTCTTGTTGACTTATGAGCAATGATGAGGAGGTCTTAAAGTTAGTACAGGAGCACTGGGCATTGCGTTTCTGTTGTTGCTACAGCTTGCTTCCTAGTTTTTGTCTCTTGGGCAGTAACGCAGTAGTAGAAGGGCAATTTTACACCATTCTAAATGGACTCTTGTTTTTAATCAATGTTTAACCATTCTGAAGGATTCTGCAAGTAGTGGTATCTGTTCTTGTACATCTTGCAAAATATTTGTACACTCTGTCCCTTTGGCCCATTTCAAACTGTTCTTGTAATTCAGCAGTGTTTGACCTTTGCTGCACTGCCAAGTTGAATGATATTACTTTAATATTAGGCTATTTCTTCCAGTCCTCTAAAATTTAATTTTCAAGTGCATTATCGAAAAAGGCAGAGTACATACTGAAATATAATTGAGGACCTAGATCTCTTTTGAATACTTAACAAATTACAAGAATACTTTGTTGTGATGGGATTAATAACAAGACCTTTTGCTCAACTGCTTTTGCTTTACCCAACTTTGCTCTTTTCCCTCTAAATTGCAAGTCACCCCTGCTTCGAATTGCTGTCAGCACATATGCATCCTCACTGTTAAAAGTTAAGACCAAATCTAATCATTGCAAATCCACTTAGTAATGTTTCCTTCTGACTTTGTGAAGGCCATTGAAACTCAAGCTTGGTGCTATTTATTACTTTTTTTTACTTGAAATAGTTTAATTCTCCCAAGATTGTCTAAGCCATACTCAGTGCATTTTGGCTTTTTCCTCTTTATTTTCAGTAGAGAGAATAGTGTCCTGGTTTTCTGCTGACTCCTTGTGTTTTTTACGTACTGTCTGTCATCCTCAAAAATAAAGCTGGAAAATTATCACGAAATCAAATGGAATGGGAATAGATTGATATAATTAGTGGGAGAAGAAAGGCATAGCTCAAACTACTGGAGAAATTTTGTAAGTGAATAAATATCTTGGACTTTATTTTTTTTCCTTGGATAGTGAAATTTTTGCAAGCACTTGATAGCTGATTGAGTTTGCTGCAGAAATGACATGAATTTTGGAGTGCAAGTTTGATTGGGTAGGAACGTACCCAGATATCTGTTCCTGATACCTCAGTGCTTGCCAAACTTTACAATGTTTCCTCAAAGATGTTCCTAAATTTTGCCTGAAACAACCATTGCATAGCTGTCGTGTCTAGTAGTTGTCCTAGTGCTGCTTGTTTTTGCACTACATGATCCTGTAACTTTTCCCTCCCTAATTTGTCCTTAGGTGGCTGGACTGACGCTGCTGGCTGTTGGTGTTTACTCGGCCAGGAATGCTACAGGAGTTGCCGGGCGGTACATTGAGGCTCGGCTGGGAAAGCCCTCCCTGGTCCGCGACACCTCCCGCATTACGTTAGTGGAAGCGCTGAAACATCCGATCAAGGTAGGACAGCTTGTGGTGGTTTAGAAGGTAGGGTGATCTTTCCCAAATAGAAGCCCTAGTGATTATACTACAGAGTGTATCTGAATTTGGGGGTCTGTCTGCGTGGTGAGGTTCAGCTTCCGCAGTCATTCCTGTCTGGTCAGAGTTCTCCATCTAGCTCCTGTTTGCTCTTGTAGATAAAGGGCGATTCATCAATGTAATTTTAGATTTCAAAGAAACTTCATTTGTGTGGCTCCTTTGGCATTATTGCTGGGATGTTGCATTGCTTGTTACAATGGGTGAAGCTCTGTTTTTAGGAGTGTAAATTGATAAGCTCTTTAAAGAAGTTTTATTTGTCAGAGGTACATGAACCATGCCGTGAAATGCATTGTTTGTGCCAAATCAGGTCGGAGAGGGTTGTGCTGGGGCAAGGGACAAGTGTGGCCGTGCTTCCAGTGCCAGCATAGCCTGCCCACGGTTTACCAACACAAATCCTAACTCCTTGTCTTTGGAACGTGGGAAGAAACTGCAGCATTGGAATAAATCCACATAGTCACAGGGAAAACATTGTTGCTGTAACTGTGAAATGTGACGAGTATCTTGTGCATAAATTCCCTCGTGAAGCAGTGTTATAATAACCAAATGTATTGGTTTAGAGTTGTTTTGATTAAGGGAAAGTTATAGCCTGGACACCATACATATCCCCCTATGGCATTGAAAAGAAAGCTAATACATACTCGAAAGTGTGGAGGAAAGAAAATTATAGGGCTTTAGGGAAAAGACAGGGAAGTGAAACCGTCTTAATTGCTCTTGCATAAAGTAAGCAGTCTGCGATTCTGTTCCTTGGCATAATGCTGAAGCTTTTTCATGATTGCCCGAGTCTGTTTTAAAATCTAGTCAGATTTGTTTATCATATGTACATCAAAACATATAGTGAAATACACTAACAGCCAACACACCCGAGGATGCACTGGGAACAAGCCCGCAAATGTGGCCACACATTCTGGCACCAACATAGCATGCCCACAATGTTCAGCAGAACACAGACACAAAGTGCAACATACCAAGCCACAAGAGCAAAGCAAAAGCAATGCCCTTTCCTCCCACCCAATCACGTACATACGCGGACCTCTAACTCCAGGACAGGCTGTCTCTTCAGCCTCTGGCCTGCAAAAGACAAGTGGATTCACTAATATTGGGCCTTCAACTTCCTCAGTGAACGCACAGAGATTTGCAGCCTTCGACTCTGGCCATCGGGCCTCGACTTCCAGATTTCCAATTGACCTTTTGGGTTTTGATCTTCAGTATCAACCCAAGATTTGCCAGTGACAACGATGCCATGATGGAATAGCGGAGCAGATTCAATGGGCTGAATGGCCTAATATTACTCCTGTGCCTTATGAAATCCAAGCCTCGAGCTCCCAACCTGCTGGTGACAGGAAATCGAACGCTAGATCTCGAACCCTGGTCTCGCAATCCGTGCATCTACAAAAAACAACAAAGTCGGCACTGCGACATCAACAGACGCTAGAAGAGTCAGCACTTACACAGTTGAATGTCAACTTGAGTTTTTATGCTGACTCTCAAAAGAATACATTGGTAACTTGCATCAGTAGCTGTTTCCACTCTTAAATAATGGGGAAGTTAAATGCACACCAACAGTAGAACTGGAATTGGCTGATGGTCTTGAGCACTAGAACCACTTTAAGTGAAATAAAGCTCTCCTTTATAGAAATGTATATTATGCATTTAGCTTAGCTGAGTGACATAT
Organism: Hemitrygon akajei; assembly: GCF_048418815.1. NCBI lineage: Eukaryota > Metazoa > Chordata > Chondrichthyes > Myliobatiformes > Dasyatidae > Hemitrygon > Hemitrygon akajei. Next base: position 24,106,097 of record NC_133152.1, on the reverse strand, counting down.
TTAGAATCTCTACGTACTGCAATTTTCAAAAATTATGTTTGCATTTAGTAATTCTCTGGCAATCTGTTATCCTCACAGTGGTTAAAATGAACAGTTGGAAGTGGAGTATTTCCTAGGAACTACATTGATGCATAGACTGAGAGTTCAGGAGTTACTAATGTATGTAGGTTGGTAAATGGTGAGATGTGCTTAGCTTTTCAACAATGGAACATCTTGGCAGTTTATGAAAACCGCTATATTTAACTCTGTCTCAGGATGCTGTTTATTGACAACACCGTCATTCCCACAATCCTGATCGAAAAGCTACAGAACCTGGGTCTCTGTACCTCCCTCTGCAACTGGATCCTCGACTTCCTAACCAAAAAGATCGCAGTCTGTGCAGATTGGTAATAATATCTCCACCTCGCTAACAATCAACATTGGTGCACTTGTGGGATGTGTGTTTAGCCCACTGCTCGACTCTCTCTGCACCCACAACTGTATGGCTAGGCACAGCTCAAATACCGTCTATAAACTTGCTGATGATGCAACCATTCTTGGTAGAATATCATTTTGTGTTGAGAGGGCGTACAGGAGCAAACTATACCAGCTGGTTGAGTGGTGTCGCAGCAACAACCTGGCACTCAATGTCAGTAAGGCCAAAGACCTGATTGTGGGCTTCAGAAAGGGTAAGACGAGGGAACATAAACCAATCCTCAGAGGGATCAGAGGTGGAAAGAGTGAGCAAGTTCAAGTTTGTCAGTGTTAATGTCTCTGGGGGCCTAACCAGGTCCCAACATATTGACGTAGCTATAAAGAAGCAAGACAGCAGCTGTATTTCGGTAGGAGTTTGAGAAGATTTGTATATCATCTAAGATACTTAAAATTTTCTACCGATGTACTGCGGAGAGCATTCTGACTGACTGCATCACCGCCTGGTATGAGAGGGGTGTGCTTTTACACAGAATCAAAGTAAGCTGCAGAGAGTTGTAAAATTAGTCAGCTCCATCATGGACTCTAGCCTCCGTAGTATCCAAGACATCTCCAAGGAGCAAGTGCCTCACAAAGGCGGCGTCGATTATTAACGACCCCCATCACCCAGGACATGCCCTCTTCTCATTGTTACCATCAGAAAGGTACAGAAGCCTGAATTTACACAGTCAGTGATATAGAAACATTCAGATTCTTCCTCCGATTTCTGAATGGTCACTGAACCCATGAACACTACCTCACTATATTTTTTATTTCTGTTTTTGCACTACTTATTTAATACACACGTGTATATATATATATGTGTGTGTGTGTGTGTGTGTGTGTGTGTGTGTGTGTGTGTGTGTGTGTGTGTGTATATATATATATACATATAGATAGATAGATAACAACACCTTATATACCAGCTGGGTAGCCTCCAACCTGATGGCATGAACATTGACTTCTCTAACTTCTGTTAATGCCCCTCCTCCCCTTCTTACCCCATCCCTGACATATTTAGTTGTTTGCCTGTTCTCTATCTCCCTCTGGGGCTCCCCCCCCCCCCCTTTCTTTCTCTTGAGGCCTCTCGTCCCATGATCCTTTCCCTTCTCCAGCTCTGTATCACTTTCGCCAATCACCTTTCCAGCTCTTAGCTTCATCCCACCCCCTCCGGTCTTCTATCATTTCGCATTTCCCCCTCCCCCCCACTACTTTCAAATCTCTTACTATCTTTCCTTTCGGTTAGTCCTGACGAAGGGTCTCGTCCCGAAACGTCGACAGCGCTTCTCCCTATAGATGCTGCCTGGCCTGCTGTGTCCCACCAGCATTTTGTGTGTGTTGTTGATACTTGATGTAATTCAGTTTATTTTTCTATATTTATCATTATTTCATTGTACTGCTGCTGCATAGTTAACAAATTTCATGACATATGCCAGTGATATTAAACCTGATTCTGTTTCTTGGAAGTTTATATGCTGTGTTGAAATTACCTTTGCAAACCTAAACATATTCTCCTGTTTCTATAGGTTAATGTAAGGGGGGATTTGAGTATTCCCTTTGCAATTTGATTTTTACTGAAGCATTTCGTGTGGGTGTGATTTTTAAATAAAAACACTTTGAAGGCTAATCGGAAACTTTTCCCCGCAGGTTGGTAAACGTTTGATGAGCAAGCCACAGGATGCACTGGAAGGAGTAGTGCTGAGTGTGAGTAACTGCATTTCTGCTCAATTTCCACCCCACCCGCACCCTGCATTCATCTTGGTGCCTGTAGACATTCTTTTCACATTCTCATTTCTGTTTGTAGCCAAGCTTAGAGGAACGTGTTAGAGATATTGCCATAGCAACCAGAAACACCAAGAGTAACAAGGGACTATACCGAAATATCCTCATGTATGGACCTCCGGGTACAGGGAAGACCCTTTTTGCTAAGGTAAATCATTCCCATCGATTCTGTGCATGTTGTGATGTCTAGGAGAACGTTTATCTGGGGTTATTTGGCTTCTACAAAGGAGCTACTGAATGTTTAATGTGTAGCTCTCAATCCAGCCCTTTAGCTGTAGATTTTGAGTCATCATCGACTCATAGAGACCTTATGGATCATGGAGTTGTCCCTACTGTTGTCGTGGCAAGATATGGAAGTAGATTGCCAGGCGTTCCGAGCGGATGCTGCTGCTCGGGTTGGGACCCGGCCGGATTCGAACTCGGGACCATCTGCCTTGTGCTGATGCCATCACACCACCGGCCAGCCCCAGATATAGATTACCGGTTGGGAAATAAAATTGCCTTGATTAAATTCCTCTCTTCCACGTCCCCTCCCCCATCCCTCTCGTACACCCTTCAGCTGAAGATCACGGCAAGCCTGCTAAAAGCAATGCTGGTTGCCAGGTGAGGTCAGTGAATCTGTCCTTGTGACTACCCTTGAAATTCAAATTAAATCTACTGTTTAATTTTGGGCTGTAAAAGTAAATACAGTGATGCCTTCAAAACACTATAGTTAATGTAATATTTTGTTTTACTGCTTTTTTTTCTCCTCTTCCATCTGTTAGTAATTATTGTTTGTATTCTTGGATTTGTATGTTACTGGCAAGGTTAGTGTTTATTCATATCCCTACCTTACTCTTGTGAATAACAAGAACAACTTGTTTCTAAATAGCACCTTTTAATGTATCAGAATGTCCTAAAATGCTGTACGGGTGGATTTTTTTTTAAAAAGAGAGATTTTAGGAAAAAATAAAAACACAAAACGCTGGCAGAACTCAGCAGGCCAGACAGCATCTATGGGAGGAGGTAGTGACGACGTTTCGGGCCGAAACCCTTCATCAGAAGTGAGGATTTTAGGAAAATAAGATCAAGATTTTACTCTGTGCCTTAAAGAAAAGAAGACGTTTTGGAAGCTGCCCGTAAATTCAGGGGTAATCAAGAGGCCAGAATTGGAAGAATACGGATATCTTGGAGGGGGAGGAGGATGTTGTTGTGGGGGGGGGGGGGAGTGGAATGTAAGAGGGAGTATTGCGAAAATGTAGATTATAAATGGGGTCAGGCCAACAAGTAATGGCAAGATTTGAAAAACTAAGGTGAGGATTTCAAAAATTGAGTCTTTAAGTCATTAGGCACAGGTTGAATAGGACTGGGGTATGTTAGGAGAAGCTGGAGGAGTTTTGAGTAACCTCAAATTTATGTGTTAGATTGAGTAGCGGCTTGGCAAATGTGTATTGTATAATTTAAAGGTGGTAATAAGAGCTGTTTACTTGGACTGTTATGGTGTTCCTACACTTAGACAGTAGGAAGTTCCAACATTTAGATACAGTGACATCAAAAGAATACCAATATGTTTCTAATACAGAATAGTGTGCTGTTTCAATGTGCGTGTGTCCTTTTCAAGTCAATAAGAAGTTGCAGATTCGATCGGCTTTGTCAAGGTATCCTTGAAGTGTTTCTGCAGGCATCCTACAACTGATACAGATAAATGTATCCCTGGTAAAACGAGTGAGTATTTGGGCTCATTTGTTGAACTGCTTAGTTCGAGGAGACATTGAGTTCTTGAACAGTGTTGGAATGGCACGCATGTAGTCGAGGGGGTATAGTGTATCATCGTCCTGATTTGAGTTTGATATATGGTGGAAAGGCTTTTGGGATCGGGTTGAGTCAGTGACCACTGTATATTGTTAGGCTGGCAGGAAGGTTGATGGTAACTTTCAGAACATTAATGTGCAAGATTTCGATTTAGTTTGAAATGGGCATTGCTTGGTACTTGTGTAACAGAGAAGTTCTTTGGCATTTACCAATATAGTTGGATGTTGTCCAAGACTTTGGGCGCCAATGTGAGCATGGCTACTCTTGTCTGAGGAGCTGCAAGTGGAAATGAACACTGCAAACATTAGCAAGTATCTTCAATTTTAACATTACATTAAAGTACGGCAGAATTGTGTTTATTTGTTGCCCCGAGGAACTTCACAATCGAATAATGATAATGTAATATTGATGAATGCTGAAGTTTGATGCACAGCCTGATTCAGTAAAGGGCAAAAGAACAATTAAAAGTTATTTAGGTGGTATTGACTGAAGGGATAGTATTGACCAATTACCATTGTTGACTTTGGTTTTTACCATTATGTCCTCACTACACCTGAGGCGGCATGGGAGCTGTGTAGCCTCAGTTGTAGGGAGAACTAGGCCTCAAGCCTCGGGCTTGCCTGCTGCTGGAGACCAGGTGAGAGACGTGGAAGCATTACGGCAAGGTTGAGCTCAGCTGGGGCCCTCCCCGTTTGTGCAGTGGAGTGGAATGACAGGCTGGATTGTGTGTGTCTGTATACTGACGGGAAACTGTACCATCAATTACTGGACATTGTCACTCAGTGTCTTTGACTGCATTTTTTTTTGGGAAAATATTCTTCTTTGCTCGATATTTTGAATTATGTTACTCACTATTTTTTGAATGTTTGCTTGCAATTTTGACTGTTTTGCACCTTGGCTCCTGAGGAAAGCTGTCTCGTTCAGCTGTATCTGTGTATGGTTGGATGATAATTAAACTTGATTTGATGTTGATTGATTAAATTTGCATATAGCTATAAATAGGTGATCACATTTTAACATGTCATCCAAATAGATGACAGTTACCACATTAAGATCTTAGTAACAGCTAGTCTGCTAAGACATGATTCACTCAAATGATAAAGTGTCATGAACTTGACCAACCTCCTGTGAGCGTACTCGTTGCCTCCTACTAGTTTTGCTCTCTCTTGGGTAAGTTGAAGGTTTGGTTGAGAAAAGGGATTCAGTTTCAAGAGTACTAAAGGAGATATGTACAGAGCAAAAGATCCACTGTTGGAAGAACTCAGTGGGTCAAGCAGCAACTGTGGAGGTAACAGGATAGGCACGAGCCTACATCAGGGTGTAGGGAGAAGATAGCTAGTATGTAGAAGTGAGAGCGGGGTGTGACGCAGGCTGTAGCAATGGGCGAGACTATTTGCAGATAGAGCACATGGGGAGGGCGTATGGAAAGTGTGCCAAAGGAGAGTGCAAGGTAGATAGGGATGTGGTTAATGGGCAGGTGGAAGCGGGTGAGGAAGGGTGATGAGTCTAGGTGATGGGAGGTGGTGTAGAAACGGTGAACAAAGAGGGGGAGACTCTGGGACAGGAGCATGGGTGGAAGGATACCTGAAGCTGGAAGTTTCAATATTCATGCCATCCAAAGCAGAAAATGAAGAGATTTTTGTTTGCTGTTTACACGGTAGCGAGTGAGAACAAACAGTGATGTCACCTGCCATAAAAGCCTATGTAGCAAGCTAGCCCACATCCTATCTTTTTTAAACCTAAATTAAAAGGTTGGTGATGAGTAAATGAATTTGGAAAAAAAGATGAGAATGGTGTCTGCTGCGGACAGAATACAATGCAATAAACATAATGAATTTACAGCCAGGCAGAATGTTTTCTAATCAGATCCCTGCAGCGGTTACAGAAGCAGTGAAATTATATTTTAATTTCTGCTGCTGTAGATTGTGTATTTTGATTGCTGTAGTGAGTCAGAAGTGTCCCTGTGGCATTTTGCATTCTCAGTACCTTGAGCTGGTAACTTTCTCGATGGTCCCTCTAATTTTGTTTTACAGCTGCGCAGACCAGCCATTGCTCTGTGCAGGAATTTTTTTACTGTCTGGCAACCCCATGGCACTTTAATAAATCGTCATATAAATGAAAATTCCAACTGCGTGGCAACGAAGGCCATGTGCATGGGTGCATTTCAGCTACTGTGCGGCCACGCACCATAGAGAGAGCTGTGAAGTTTCTGCTAATGTAAAGAGGACTTAAAAAGAACTGAACAACTTATTCTATAATAGCACAGTGACTGGTGCATTGTGTGTTGGGAAATGGTACAAAATGTTTAAAAAATCATTCTCAGTGTTTAAAGTTATTGAGCTGTGGATCTGTGATCAGATATGATGTGACAGTGGGAAGGATGAAGTCCAGGAATTTTTGGGTAAAGGTAGGATAGAAAAAAGACTTGGTGAGACTACTGTTATTTTTAAGGTGGTTTCACTGATACTGTTGTTGACCCTGTCTAAACGTGTTTGGTGCAATTATCAAGATACTGGCCACTACTGTGTCTTGACAAGCGATTTACATTTTTTTTGATTTAAGATGGTGGGATAATAATTTGGTATGTGATGAGATTGCCTGGTTGCATGAGACTCGATTGCAGAATGTGCGCACGCGGTGTGCACGCAGTGGGTGATTCGGTAGATGCTCCTGGGTACTTTCATATCAGCTTTGCACCGTGCCGAGTTGCCACATTTCCTTCCCAAGGGCAGACATTTAGTAGCATCGCCTGCAAAGTGAGCACCAACAGGAATATCTCATCTGCTAGGTTAATGACTGCGCCAGCTCCATTTGTGACAGTTTCACAGGATTCCACCACTGTAAATGGCCCAGCTGCTTAATCGCTTCAGTTGTGGGGACTTGCATCAACACTTGTAACTGCATCAAAGAAAATTAGCCTTAAATTACAGAGAGTCATGGGGCTATATTTAGAAAGCAGAATTCTTTTTATATAACACTGCAGTGATTCAGTTTGTACCAAAAGTGAATAAGTTGTACTGGGCTTTGAAGCAGAGCCAGAATACAAATGATATTTTACACAACATCATTGATTTACTCTTGATGTAACCAGATCTGTCCAAATCCTTGCCTCTGTGTACACATCTGAGCAGCTCCTTCCCGATGTTCGATCTTAAATCACTGTTATAATTGAAACTAGAAAGCTCCGTTCACGACAGTAGTGATGCCTCAGCACCTCCATTGGGAGGACAAAATGTAAAGCTTTTGGAGATTATAAAGGTGGTTTTGACTGCTAATGTGGATGTTAGAATTTATCATAGGAGTACGTCAGAGCCTCAGAATGAGGGATTTTTGGATGTTTGGATGCTAAGTGCCATGCAGACACTATAAATCGCATTGTCCGTGGGGTATGGATTTTCAGGCAGCTGCTTTGAGGTAAAGACAACATTGTGGTTTTGCATTTAAGGAAAGAAGTCAATTAAATCACATCAGAACAAGTGGTGTTCTACGCCTGTGAGGCGAATCCAGTTCTATGTTGCCTGCATAGTGAAAGGATTAAGCACATCTTATTGGGGCTGTAGTAGAAATGGAGCAGAAAGGATTCAGTGTCATGGACCATGTGAGATCCAGCAATATAATTAGGATCAAAAGGAATTTTGCTGAAGGGGAATGAGTAATTTTTCATTTAAAAAAAAAACATACCCTCGATAATCTTTGGGTAATACTAAGCCATATGCATAATGGCTCTACTTTAATGAGAATAGAATTGATTGCGCAGGGAATGGACACTGCAAGCAATACCGGGGACAGCAGAAGCTGTTTCACTGTGATGGTCCTCATTTGAATCTGACTGGAAATCTGTAATTGGGACGGGAAACTTGAGCTATCAAGTCTTTAAATTGTGGGTGGAAGGGGTGTTTTGTTTTAGTTGGGGGAAATTTAGAAAATTCAGGGTGATAGCGTCAAAGACAGATCGACTCGATGCAAAGGCACAAGTACCAAGGACACAATGAAATCATAAAACAACTGATAACTCTGACTCGTTACTCTTTATTCACAGCATGCTATGGGCAAAGTTATGGACTGATCTCCCAAAGAGACAGTCCGGACACTGCCCTCCCCCGAACACAATTCCACACAATTTATAACAGGAAATATTATAATTACACGAGTTAATACAGTTTTAGAATAGTTTCGATACAATTAGATGTAAAATCATCATTGGTTAGTTATAATTATTTTCTGCCAAAGCTAGCCTGGATACAACACTAGTTCCGCATGCTGACACCTCCCCTTACTCTCGAACGTTCTACCCCCTACACTATCTTACCCATATTTAGCTATGTCACACCTCAAGATGCTTTGTGTGACCAGAGAATTCCTTATTTGAACCTATATCTAACCTATTAGAGAACAATATCTGGTATGTCACTTGTTGCTGGGTAAGGTTCCTTTTTGGCTGTCCAGCAACATTACCAAGCATAAGGCACCTGTAGGGTAATTGATCATTAACTAATCATTGTCTTTTAATCTATACCTCTATTTACCTATCCCTTTACTCCCATCAGTAGGGCAATGAGTTGTGATCTTTGGTGTTTCAGGAATGGGGGGTGCCCAGAAACGCAGTGAAATAACTTGAATAAAACTGGAAAATGGCATGACAAAATGGTATAATGTGGGAGAGTGAAGTCATCCACTTTGGTAGAAAAAAGTAGGTGTGGTAATTTTATTTAATGGTGAGTGATTGAAAGGTGTGGGGTTCAGATGGTGAGTGATTGAAAGGTGTGGGGTTCAGATGGTGAGTGATTGAAAGGTGTGGGGTTCAGAGGCTCTCTGCACATGGATTACTCAGAGTTAATAGGCAGGTACTGCAACCATTTGAGAGAATGTTAGCTGATATTATTGAAACTGTATCTACTACTAAGCTAGCCATTTGGGGATGTGAGAATCTTAGTAATAACTTTTTCATTTGTGATTTGAAAGATCATCATTAAAAGATGTAGAGAACAAATCGGATGCAAGGAGAAATGCAGAATCTTCTGCAGGTGCTGGAAATCCAGAGTAACACGAAGTGCTGGAGGAACTCAGGGCAGGCAGCGTGACTGTGTGGCTGGGCATGGCTCAAATACCACCTATAAATTTGCTGATGATACAACAACCATTGTTGGTAGAATCTCAGATGGAGACGAGGGTGTACAGAAGCAAGATATACCAAGATATGTCAGTAAGATGAAAGAGCTATTTGTGGACTTCAGGAAGGGTAAGACGAAGGAACACATACCAATCCTCAGAGAGATCAGGAGTGGAGTGAGTGAGCAGCAGTTCCTGGGTGTCAAGATCTCTGAGGACCTAACCTGGTCCCAACGTAATGATGCAGCTATAAAGGAGGCAAGACAACGACTATATTAGGAGTTTGAAGAGATTTGGCATGTCAACAAAAACACTCAAAAACTTTTATAGATGTACTGTGGAGAGCATTCTGACAGGCTGCATCACTGTCTAGCATGGGAAGGCTACTGCACAGAACTGAAAGAAGCTGCAGAGTGTTGTAAATTTAGTCAGCTCCATCTTGGATACTAGCCTACAAAGTACCCAGGACATTTTCAGGGAGCGGTGTCTGAGAAAGGCAGTGTCCATTATTAAGGACCCCCAGCACCCAGGGCATGTCCTTTTCTCACTGTTACCTGTATTAGGTAGGAGGTTCAGAAGCCTGAAGGCACACACTAAACAATTTAGGTACATCTTCTTCCCCTCTGCCATCCAATTCCTAAATGGACATTGAACCCGTGAATATTATTTATGTTTTTGCATGATTTTTTAACCTATTCAATATACATGTACTGTAATTGATTTACTTATTTATTTTTCTTCTATATTATGTATTGCATTGAACTGCTGCTGCGAAGTTAACAAATTGCACGGCACATGCTGGTGATAATAAACCTGATTCTGATTCTGATTCTATATGGAAAGAGATAGAGTCAATGTTTTGGGCTGAGACCCTTCGTCGGGACTGTTGTTATTTCTCCTGGGGTCTTCAGAATGTGCAGCCTCAAAAGAAATGGTTGGCTATTGAGGAAAGAGGGGAGAAGAAATTTTAACCTGGAAGAATGTTCTAACTGAAAAAGTGGGCTATGTAGGCTAAATTCTTGAATATATTCAGGAGAGATGATAGATTTTGTATGTTAGGGGAATTGCAGAATATGGGATTAGTACAGTGTGGTTTTGAAGTAAAAATCAGACTTAATCTTATGGAATGGAAGAGCATATATGGACAAATATATTCCTACATTTTTTCTGTGTTCTTAAGATTTTCTGCAGTGTACAGAGATTAAGATATCTGCATTCACTGGTATTAAAGGACGTTTTTTTTCCAATGCAGTTGTATCTGAGCATGTTAAATACATTTATATATAAAAGAACTGATAAGCCATGCATTTTTGCCACTTATTGTAACTATGGGAGATGTTATAAAGTTGGAGTTGCTGATGAAGTCAATATTAATGTGAAATATGCATACCAAGGCAAGTTACTAAAAGCAGCAATTGATCATTAAAATACATGTACTCGATCGCAAAAGCAGGGAGTGTGCAATGATAACATGCTAGTCATGTGCAAAGACAAATAAAATATGTAGGCAAGTACTTCATGAGGAAAGGTGTGTGATACTCAGTAAGATGATGACTGGTAGTAAACACAGTTATTAATCTATGGCTGTTATTAAAATAGTTAGAGGGTTCAGGGATAAGAGGATCTCAATAATAGCTTTTCTTTTTAGGTCATTAAAAGATGCCTGAGAACAAATTTGAACGATCTTTGGGTGGCCAGAGTACTTAGATTATTTTGCCTCTGTCTTCACTCAGCGTTCTGCAGCAGTCCAGCAGCGCCTGTCACTCCAATGGAGGTGCTTTTTCATATCATTCAATGTTGAGATAGGATCCCTCTGCCCTCAGGTAGCTGTAACTGCACTACTTCAATGAAATCAGTATATTTCCTCTCTATACTTCATTTCAGTATCACTCTCAAAATCTGCTTCCACGTACTTGCACTTTCGTTATGAGCATAATTGACATTTTTATTATAACATTACATTTATTACTTCTTGAAGCACTTCATTAACTGAAATGGGGGTATCCTTTAGGTTAAGGAAAATCCTTTAAATTAACAAAAGCCTTTCTCTGCAAAAAATTTTTGTATTTGTAATGTGGCTAAGAAAAGACCCGTGCCTTTCTGCAGGGACGGGCAACAGGAAAGATGCTTGGAAAGGACCCAGCTTACCTTTGTGATATTTCCTTTCCTTAACAGAAACTAGCTGTACATTCTGGCATGGATTATGCTATCATGACGGGTGGTGATGTGGCCCCCATGGGACGAGAAGGTGTCACGGCCATGCACAAAGTCTTTGACTGGGCAGCTACCAGCCGGAGAGGGTGAGTTTGTGCCAGTTTGGCGGGTAGGGAAGAGGGGTTGTGAAGGTCACTTTTCCACAATCATATTCTATCTTAATTTTGCCATGTCTTAATTGTAACTTGGTTAAAAATAAATTAATTTTGTATGAATGATTGTTGAGGCAGTAATTCTGACTGATATTTTGGGTCAGTGGTCCCCAGCCTCCGGGCCACGGACCGATACCGGGCCGCGAATCATGCACGGGTCCAGCGGTAGCCGGAACACACCCAGCACATCTTTAAGAAAAAAGCTGAAATAAACAAGCTAATTAATCAGCTGCCGCCCGGCACGTAAATGTCGGCCCATATCGGAGGTGATTGCTGATTTCACTTGCTCTGCAGTATCGGTCCACGGCCCGGAGGTTGGAGACCACTGTTTTAGGTTAATCCCTACTTTGTAGGCCTCATACTTGACAGTGATATTACAGTACCCAATGTTTTTCATGTGAATTTTGCTGTACTTGTTTGAAAGATGAATATTACTGCCAATTGAATTAAACACCAAAAACCTAAGCAGCGTTGCTCCTGTGTTGAGACTTAATTTCCTGTGTTCCAGTTTAACTTTAAAACAGTAGCCTTGTACTTTTAAAAATGTGAAACAGCCTGTATCCATTATATGTAGGCATCAATCAGGGCAGACGTTCATTTCAATTCCAGTCCTAAATTTATTCCATATGCATCCATCTACTTAGAAAGCCGACTGCAAGTTGCTCATTTTCTGGAAATGTTTTAATCTTGTTCTTGACTTCCGTGGCACCTGTATGTAAGAGGGATGGGTTGCTTTAGTGCAGTGAAATATTGAATTCCAAATCTAAAGTCAGTGGAATGACAATGAATTTTGCCTGTACACAGGCTTCTGCTGTTTGTGGATGAGGCAGATGCGTTCCTTCGAAAGAGAGCAACGGTAAGTGCATTGCCCGCGCACACACTCGTGTCTTTTTGTTTTTGAAAGAGACTAATTAGTATGAGGAATTGCGGAGAGGTGCCTTTCAATGGTAACTTTTTAATGTTTAATTTCTGAGCCTGTTCAGTAGTAAATGCACAGTGCTGGGAAACTCTGCAGGTCAAGCAGCGTCAATGGAGAGGAATAATGGGTCGAAGTTTCAGGCCAAGGCCCTTGATCAGGACGGCAAAGGAAGGGCGAAGAAGCCAGAATAAGAAGGGGAGGGGAAGGAGTACAAGTTGGAAGGTGATGGGTGGGGAAGGGGGGATTCGTGAGAAGCTGGGTGGCGATAGTTGAAAGAAGTGAAGGGCTAAAGGAGGAATTTGATTGGAGAGGAGAGCGGACCATGGGGTACTAGGTGGAGATGATAGGCAGATGAGGAGAAGAGAATGGGGCTGGCAGAATAGGAAATGGGGTAAGAGAGAAGTGGGAGGAGGGATAAATTACTGGAAGTTTCTCTTTCTCCTCTCCCCCCGCCCCCACATCATCTTATTCTGCTTCCTCCCTCTTCCTTTCCAGTCCCGATAAATGGTCTCGGCTCAGAATGTTGACACTTTATTCCTCTCCATAGATGCTGTGTTCCTCCAGCATCTTGTGTACGTCACTCAGGATTTGCAGCATCTGCTGAATCTCGTGTTTGTAAACCTGTTCTGCTCGGGTTTTGGACTCCATAGGGAGCCTTGGTTCGTTTGACGTGAGGGTAGGCCTGCACTGGTCATGCAGAAAGTTGGGCACTGGCTGAGTTAACTCTCCTTTCAGTGACCAGCCTCATCCCAAGTATGAAAGTGAGCTTGGGCAGTTGGTGTGGCAGTCAACGTGCAGCTCCGAAAGGGTTCTGGCGAGGAGGAATTCGGCAGCAGGGTCCATTGGTTAGGAAGGAAAATTGGAAAACGAGAGAAAAATTGATGTTCCAGTACATCGGAGTCTCCCATGCACCACCCCAATATCATAACAGGAGTCTGAAGACTCACACCACCAAGTTCCAGAGCAGCTCCTTCCCTTGAGTTGACTGTTATTGTTTTGGTTTCTCTTTGTTGTCATGCCAAACACTTTATTGCGCATCTGCTATTGATCTATAAGATTTTTACCAAATAAGGTATTTTTCCCCCGTTTATAATGGGTGGTTTCTTTCCATTTAGATGGCAGTCAGCCAGATCCAATCTAAAAGCCTTAGAAGCTCTCTTGCATTTTAAACTCTGCACTGAGCACTCTTAAGCTTTGGGTGCAGATTCATAAATGTTTGTGCATCATTTTGTTGAGGAGTTTGGGAGGGTGTTTCTGTTCCTAAATCTTGTGTGTGTTTTTTTTTTAAAAGGAAAAAATCAGTGAAGATCTGAGAGCAACTTTAAATGCATTCCTGTACCGAACTGGGGAGCAAAGTAACAAGTAGGTATTGATCTTAATATCCAGAGATGCTGAGAATACAGTAGGTAAATCAACATCTGAAAGAAAGAAAAGGACTCTTTAGAAAGCCTCTGCTTAACCCCTTTTTAATTACTTATGCAGTAGGTTGTAGGGTGCAGTGTCCAGTATCGAGGATTCAATTGTGAATTTCTGATAAACCTCATGAGATTATTTGGAAGGAGGGAAACATAAGTGCTGCCAGTACAGTGGGGTTCACAAGATTAAGTCTGAGGTAATTTTCCTCACTCACGAATACCAAGGCAACATTGCAAAGACCCCTGAGGTTTAATTAAGGAAACATCTATAATTCAGTAAACACAGGGGTAACAGGGTTTAAAAGAAAACACAGCATCTTCAGGTGCACTCCCTACACCATAGAGGCAAGTACTAATTGGAATTGAACAGTATAGAATCTGGCCCTTCAGTACACGCATCCAAGCCAACTTTCACTCATCTGTACTAATCCCTATCACTAATATCCTGTCAGTGCTATACCCCTACTATGTCTTCCCTATTATTTCTTAAACTTTAAATATAGAGAATTGTAGCAGTTCTGTTTTTGAATTGGATGTGACTTGTAAAGTGTACAGGTCACTGCCATTTGTACTTGCACCTGAGAATGTTTAACCCCTTCATAAACTCTAGTGGTAGTTAAGAGTAAAACACTCTTTTATTGGTCATGAGTTGCTGTACGTCAGCAAGCAATGATGCAAATTGTTTGTACAAAAGGTTTTGCAAAAGGTTGTACAAATTAGTTTGGTTTTTAAGTCAGCTCGATATTGACGTAAGCATTAGTTTTACCATTATCGGTATTTTTTTTCTTCCAAAGTACACTCTGATTCTTAAATTATAGGTGGCTATATAATTATAGAGGCTAGAGACACTTTTGGAGCTTGGGGCTATCAAAGATACCAGATATATTATAAGAAATAACTTGATACTATGAGTTGAGTTTCACTCATCACTTTTAAGGAACTTTAAAAATACCTGAATTGAAAGTACAGTCGGCCCTCCTTATCCGTGAATTCAACCAGCCACGAATCGCGAAAACCCTTCCAGCACTTGCTGTTCGAGCATGTAAAGACTTTTCTTTCCTTGTCATTATTCCCTAAACAATGCAGTATAACAACTATTTTACATAGCATTTACATTGTATTAGGTATTATAAGTAATCTAGAGATGATTTAAAGTATACGGGAGGATGTGCGTGGGTTATCATGGATCGGGATCGAAAAAAATTGGAAGTAAGTCGGAACAGGTACATCTGGTATTATTTAGCGTCAGTTTGTCAAATGTTTGTCTTCGTATATAGTATATATTTTACCTTTCTATGCATATAAAGCACTTCAGAACGTATGTTTCAGCGCCAGGCTCGGGAATGGAAGTTCCCAAGTTCAATCTAGTGACAGACCACTTCCGAGTGCACTCTTCACCGTGCCGGGTTGATGTGGAGGATCAAAAACCCAAAACCCCAAAACCCAATAATTAAACCACTGTGTTGCTTAGTAATAATTGTAGCTTTCATCGGGGCAGAGCCTTTCTCACTTTATCCTTTAAAACTGTTCCGATCGTTGACCGACGTAGCCTAACGCTTTTCCAATGACCGATGGCGTTTCACCTCTTTCCGATTGCTTTATTATTTCCACTTTATTTTCAATCGTTATCGTGATTATTTTCGTGAGCAGAAACACTGCGGATTCAGATCTCTGCCGCTGGGTCCTAATGTCCCGCACTAAGACCGGTTAAATAAGGTCTGGGGTTCCGCTGGGTCCTAAGATCCACTGCATTGAGACACGTTGAATAAGGGACTTGAGCATCCGCGAATTTTGGTATCCACGAGGGGTCCCGGAACCAAACCCTTGGGGATAAGGAGGGCCGACTGTAGTTTGAAATATGCAGTAATGATTTTGGTTTGTAAGGGTCTGCTGGAATGTTTCTATATCAGTGAGGAATTCAGTTGTCTCTGAATGTGACCAGCATGTTTTTTTCTCTCTCCTGATACCTTGAGGCTTGAGACAATGTGTAATAATCTGATGAGACACTTTGAAGAGCTTCTCAATGTCTTTATTTACTTGATGTGAATGTGGGTGCAGCTCTCCTCCCTAAAATACCAAAATGTCCCTTTTTAAGATATGATTACTTGGGTAGTAGAGGTAATTCTGTGTTAAGATTTATCCCTAATCACAAAGTGAATCAACTAAACCCTTTGTCTTAATCTATGATCAAGAGAAATTACTGCAGGCTTGGGCAGAGCATTGCTCCTTTATCCTAAAGGCACAGCATTAATGTTTATTTTTAATATACACTTAATACAATCAAACCAGGCAAGGCAATATTTTAGGCCTGTGAGAGTCCACTTGTAACTTGTTGTCCATCTAGTGCAGTGCAGTCCTTGTTAAACTTTTGCTCTTTAAACATCTCATGTGGCATCCTATATCTGCCATTCACAGTGAATATAATTGCACTACAGAGGTGAATAAATCAGTTTCCTGACCAAGTGGTTCTATGCTTATTGTATAAAGTCTTGAATGCTAATGTATTTATCAGATAGAAGCCTTATCAGCTGTTCTCAGCTAACCTCTGTCATGCCTCCTGCTTACTGATTGACACGCAAGCCCGCTTTTAAAAATAGCTGAAGGCTAAATCACTGTCTAAAGTAAGAAGCCATTTACAGTTCAACATAAAGCAGCTGAGCCATATAAGTGGCAGTCGTGGTTTCAGAATGCATCTTGATTGATTTGTGTAAATTTGATGCAGCCCTATGGCTTTACTCAAGGTGAGTTGTGATTGTGATGGAATTTTTGAGAGCATGAAATAAAGAAATTATGGTGCTTTGTTTTCATTGACCCTTATCCCCAGCATGATGCTCCAGGTGTGCACATTTAATGATTGTAACTCTATTTTGATGTACAGTGGATTCTGGTTAATAGGACCGTTAGTTAATTGGGACTGCTGCTTATTTGGGACAAATCTTTTTTTTTTAAACAAAATTGAGAAAGTAGCCAGGATTCCCTTTATTTATTTCGGACACTATGCTGCTTAAATGGGGCAGGCGGCTTTTGCCAAACAGTTTCTGACTGACATCAGTTGTGTGCACAACACCGATCAGCTTTTAAATAGCGTCAGTCGCTTGTTGTTAAGTGCCATCATGTCATCGTCTACTCGTGGCGACCCTAGAGTAGTTTTCCGTAGGGTTTTCGTGGCAAGATAGGGATTTAGATCGCCGGGCCAATCTTCTGCGTAAATACTGCTGCTGCCCAGGTTGAGACGAGCCGGATTTGAACTCGGGGCCCGTTCACTTCGAAGTCCAGTATTGATGTCACTACGCCATCGGCCAGCTTCTATCTGTGTTCAAACCGCAGTGATTTTTGTCACTGATAGTTGGCGAGAAATAAACAGCAAGACAATTTGGAAGTGTTTTGTTCACTGTGGCTTCAAGCAATCAGCCTTGGAAATGCCAGAAGCAGCGTGAAATTACTTCACTGCTTCAAGCTGGGAACCACAAAGGTATTGACAATCATCTGCAGCAACGCACGCGCACACCCAATGCTGGAGAAACTCGGCAGGCCAAGCAGCATCTGTGGAAAAGACTAAATGACGTTTCGGGCCGAGACCCTTCACCAGGACAATGATCTTGAATGTTGTAATGAAAATGAAGATTTGCAGGGTGCAATCGTTTAAAGCGTTGTACGAAGGCAGTCCATTATCTGCATGAGGTTTCTGCTCTGATTTTGATATTTACAGTCAATAAAAGAACATGGCACATGGATACCTCTGTCGATAACTATTGGGAACTAATACACAGTTCTATAGTACTGTAGAGGCATTGATAGTATTCTAGTTTGTTTGGTTTTTCATTTAAATACATAAATTGTTACCCAGTTAAACAATAGTTTGTGGGTTTTTTTTTAATTACCTTTCAGCTATTTCCTTGAAACCTCATTTGGTGGGGAATGCTGCTTAATTGGGCCAAGAAGTACTGGTCCCGATGTGTCCCAATTCTGCAGAATCCACTGTATTTGAGGTGTAGTTCTATATTTCCATATATTTGTACTGACATATGGCAAAGTGATGGTGATGCTACTTGTCTCTGAGGTATTATTGAGCCCAGTGGCAGGGGTAAGGTGCGGGCTCAATCTGTCGTGTTTTTTCCCCTCTTCCTTCTGTCTTTCTGCTGGTGCTTTTGCGAAAGCATCAGTTCATTAATTCTGCTGGTGCAAATTGTCCTCTATAGCATTCAAGTGCAGATGTAAATTATGTCACTCTATTGTAGTGCAGATTGCAGCAGGTACAGTTACTACTGATTTCTAAACTCTGCTGAGCAGGTGTCCGCATTGGAGGAGAGAAGAATTTTCCCTGGTCGTATGAGCAGAGCAGAGATGAGGTAGATATCACTGCTCAGGATGAGATAAAGATCAGCTTTATTTGTCACATGTATATCGCATTCTCATACACATGAGAAATTCTGCAGATGCTGGAAATCCAGAGCAGCACCCAGAAAATGCTGGAGGAACTTGGCAGGTCAGGCGGCGTCTGTAGAAATGAATGAACAGTCAATGTTTCAGGCCGAGACCCTTCTTCAGGGCTGGAAAGGAAGAGGAAGGATTCCAGAATAAAAAAGTGGGGGAGGGAATGGGGCTGGAAGATGATAGATGAAATCAGGTGGGTGGGTGGGAAGGCTAGAGGACTGGAGAGAAAGGAATCTGATCGGAGAGGAGAGTGGACCATAGGAGAAAGGGAAGGAGGAGAGGACTAAGGGGAGGTATTAGGCAGGTGAGACGAGATAAGAGGCCAGAGTAGAGAAGAGAGAGGATGGGGGAAAAATGAAATGCGTTTTTTACATAAACAACCAACACAATCTGTTGATTTGCCAGGGGCAGCCTACAAGTGTCACCACACTTCCAGTGCCAGCATAGCGTGTCCACAACTTAGTAACCGTAAATAATTCATGTGACTTTGGAATGTGGGAGGAAACTGGAGCACCCAGAGGAAACCCTTGCAGTTACGGGTGGAATATACCAACTCCATAAAGACAATGGTTGAAATTGAACCCCGATCACTGGCACTGTAAATTGTTTAACTAGTCACTACACTACTGTAACGAGGGATAATAGTGAAGACACTGTCTGGCAATTGTTTACTAACCTATAATTTTAATTGTAACTTGAGATGAAAAGCCATTTGCAAATATTTTAATGTTTTCTTCAAATTCCTGAATCAGATGGAAAGATGATTCAAACAACAAAGTAGAAAATTTAAAAGAAAATAGATTTACACTGTTGTGCAGAAAGATTGGCATTTGTACAGGAGGCTAAGGGAAGAACTTCAATAATAAAAAGCCTTTATATAAAATTGGCAATGTTTTAATGTTCTTGATAAATAGAATCCGCATGAATTTATATTTCAAGGCTAGGTGGATGTTTCACTGACAATTATAATTGAAATCTTAAGTTGATTGAGCCATTGGGATTTATCAGCTCCCCAAGACTTGATTATAGAATTGCCTCCATTTCATCTTTTCTCCATTTCATCCATTTCCTCCTAAACATCTTCATTGCCTCTCCTCTTTACTTTTTTAAGATGCTTCTTAAACCCAGAGGCTTTGGAATGCCCACAATTGCTTTTATTTCATTAAGGGCAGTAAATATTATGTTCAAAAACAAATTTTTGTAACTTTCCAATGAGGCACCTCCAGGATGTTTTGCAATATTTAGGGTGCTTGTCCCATAGGAGTCGTGGCTTATTCTGATTGAAAGTCACTTCCATTGTGATTGGTTAGTTTAGAAACCGCAGCTGTTTTTCCCATTGGTTTCCACGGATGCTGCCCGACCTGCTGACTTCCTCCAGCTTGTTGTACGTGTTGCTTTGACCCCAGCATCTGCAGTGTACTTTGTGTTTCCCATTGGTTAGCTGTCTGGTGTCCAGATTCAAATATCCTGGCTATCTAGAGAGCATGTATGGGAGGTTCTTTCTCTTTGTTTAAGGCAAGATGTGCACATAGCCATTGGGAGGGTATGCTCTGTCCATGCTTTTAACAAAGTGTGTTTGTTGAACATACAGCTTTGTAGTGAATGTTTGGTCAGATTTTTACTGCTTGTAAATAAATGATTCATGTGCTTATTCGCAGCCAGTGTTTTCTGTCCCTCTTGCCAGATCCACGAACCTGATTCAGCATTACAGTGCTTAGAAAATGTACGTCAAGACTTTTATTGCTCTTTAGTGCAGTAATAGTGAGTAATGAGGTTAACATCATCTCTCATGTGGGATTTCTCTTAATGCTGCAGAAAGAGTGGAGGAATAGGGTATCCGGTCTGCTTTCTTTGGTTTTTGTTGTCTTTTTCTGTCATTGAATCCACCTTAAAACTTACTGAGCTTCATGATTTGCATTTTATTATGCATTTTTATTCTCCCTCATCTTTTTTATTTGAAATAGAATTTCATTTCTTTAACGCAAGTGGTTTTAAATAGGCAGTTGCCTGGACGGAAGCATATTGGGCCTTATAGCCCTGTTAGATCTGGAGCTGATGTTGTCTAGAAGGTTCTTTGGAAGACAAGAATGAGGTGTAAGTCTTGTGGTTGCAGCCATTTTATTAACTGTCATCATAGTTCAGGTCAGACAGTGTCAGCCTTGTCTACAGACCAGTTTGACAGGTTTAGATAAGAAGTTCCTTAACAGGTTTTGACTGAGTTGCTCTTCAGCCTTGCAGCCAAAGAAACTACAGGAGAGCAGCACACAAACTGCTGGAGGAACTCAGCAGGTCAGGCAGCACATGCTGAGTTCACCGGGAGCAATAAACAGCTCTGTGTGAAGTTCTACCTCACCGAAAAGGACTGTTAAGGTTGTGTGGGAGGAGGTATAGGGCAGGTGGACCGCGGTTGCAAAAATATAGAACCAAATGCACTACAAGTCACTAACAGTTTTTAAGACAAACTGGTGATTATCCAAATGTAAGGAAGCATGAAGAAAGCTAAAAGTACAGGGGGGAAAATTTTTTTTTAAAAAGAACAATCATCTGGACCCTAATGCAAAAGCCTATTCAAGAAGGCTTGGAGTTGGGGTGACGAGTTAATTCCTCATTATGGAGCACAGCTGAGGGGTTTTCCAGGAGAGGTGTCCACTTTGCTTCAGGGTATTGCAAAGAGGAGGGCAAAATGACTTAACAATGCACAAAAGAATTGAGGAGCACCTGAACCTTTGTCTTGGATTCATGCATGTACCTCTTCTCGTTCACAACCAATAGCCTTTCCTTCATTGGCTAGATAATGATGGGGTGCCACAGTTAACACAATGCTATTATAGCTCGGGGTGTCGGAGTTCAATTCCAGCGTCCTCTTGAAGACTTGTACGTTCTTCCCGTAAGAGCATAAGAACTCTGATGGGATTCCTCTGGTTAGCAGGTTAATTGGTCCTTGTAAATTGTCCTGTGATTAGGCTAGGTTTAAAATTGGCGGGTTGCTGAGCAGCATGGCTCTATACATCGCAAGGGCCTGTTCCGTTTTCTATCTCCACGTAATAAAATATTAGCTATCATGTAAAGTGTTTATAATGAGCATGATAACAGCCTTGAAACCTGTTGATTCAGAAAAGCCCAAAGGTCTGCAGCTGTGTTAATCCTGAACTTGCATCGTTGCAGAAGCTAACAACAGTTTAAAAGTTTGTTTGAAATGTAGCATGTCAGGTTATTTATTTGAACATAGTGTTTGAGCAGTAATGAATTGGTTTACAGTGAGCTACATGTTAAAAGCAGAGCATTTTATTGCTTCTCTTCTCTACTGCAGAGTTACACTTCTTTGCAGGCTACATCTGTGCTGCCAAATCGATTTGCTGGGCAGCTTGGAGTATTGACTTCCTTCGGAGATTTTCTCCTTGACGAAGATTGGATCTATTAAGTACTTGTAAAGCTGTTCCCCCTAGTGAGTCAGCAACTTTACCCATTGTGGAGCTGTGCCTCACAGACAAGAAAAATCCCGCTTACTATCCGATGAGCATTTAGGGCAGAAGCTGAAGGTGATGCCCTTGACCACTCAAAACTGAGTACAATTAAAGTGGCTTTTCATACAAAATCAACAGCCATTTTTTGTGGGTTTTTCAAGATTGGGTTTAAATTCTGTTTTGATAAGCACGTGGTGTAAGGCCTTCCTCCTAGTCATTGGGGGAGGGAATAAACATTCAAGTCTATAAACCCCTTAGGTTTTAATGTCTGTGTTAAACAGGTGATTTTAAATTGCATTTTGTGGACAACATTTCAATGCATCCAGGCTTTCGCTGACGAATCTGGTGAAGTGCATTCTGGGCCTCAGCACTGCACCAGTTGCCTTTTTTTGGGGACAGTTTTTTTTAAAAAGGGGTTCTTTACTCCTGACTGTCTATATCTTATTTGTTCAATCAATTGAGATCTCAGTTTTCAGTCAATTCAACTTTGAATTTCCTCCCTGCAGAGTGTAGATCCATATGTACTCTTATCGGGGCTTTGCCTTGCTGTAGCATAACATCTCTACCTTGATTTCCTGTCCTAAAGCTTACTCAGTCAGGCAGCATCTGTGGAGAGATGCAAGAGTTAGCATTTGACATCAATGACCTCCAGCATTTATTTCAAATGTAAAAACGCAAACGAAATCTGTAGATGCTGGAAATTCAGTTAGTCCTGACGAAGGGTCTCGGCCCGAAACGTCGACTGTACTTCTCCCTATAGATGCTGCCTGGCCTGCTGCGTTCCACCAGCATTTTGTGTGTGTTGCTTTTATTTCAAATTTGTTTTCTGGGCTAGCATTGCTTTTTTTTTTCAATTTCTTTTGCCTCTGAAATTTTAACAATCTTTAAACTTGGATTCCAGTTTAGATGGCAACTATTTCAGCATTTAGAAATTACTCTCTTTTTGCACTGAACAGCAAAGCATTGATAATTTTAAATATCCATTGCTATCTTGAACCACTACAATGCAAAAGGCTGTGCCCCATTTCCTTCCTCTACCATACTAAATACACAAGCTTAAGAATCCACATTATTAATTTCCTCAGGAAGGGTTTCGGCCTGAATGTTAACTGTTTATTCCCCTCCATTGATGTTGTCTGACTTGCTGAGATCAGGTAGGTAGGTAGGTGTGTGTGCGTGTGTGTGTCTCTCTCTCTCTCTCTCTCTCTCTCTCTCGCTCTCTCGCTCTCTCGCTCTCTCGCTCTCTCGCTCTCTCTTGCTCTCTCGCTCTCTCTCTCTCTCTCTTCCACGGTGCACTCTGTTTGTGTGAACTCTGCGACAGCTGATAATTGCTTTCCAAGCCACTTAATCTTCATGCCTTAAATGCCATTGATGGGGCATTTTCTGTTGATTGTGAAGCAGAGTGCAGTTTCTTAAAAAAAAACACTTATAAATGTTCAGTTAAATATCTCTATTTACCAACATCACCATACATTTTGACTTTCTTTTTAAGAAGCTCTAGTTGTGTCAGCATCATTTACTTCTCTCGACTCACACCACCCTCTACCCCTTCTGTGTAGGCTTCATGTAGAAGTTGCTCTTTCTATCAGATGCTGGAGTGTGGTCGGTTCTTGTGGAATCATCATCCCAGCAAGCAACGTCACTCATGGGGAGGAGAAAAATTCCTCATAAAAGATGCTGTGCTAAGCAATTATATTGTAATGATTTTTCTGTGAAATTTACGGCTGGATGCATTTTGTTATTAAGCTTAAAGACCTCTTGCATGCCGCATCTCTATGATTTTCCTTCACTGAATATCATTCTTCATCTTGCCAATCAACTGCAGCTATTAATAGCCACTTAACTGAAAAGATTCCTATTTTATAACATCTCAGAACAAAATGGCCCACTTGCTAGGAGTCTGTGCTTTAATTCTCTCCATTAGCGCCGGTCTTCAGAGAAAATATTTCTATTAAACCAGCAGTTTTAATGTTGCATTATTAGTACTATGCAAAAGTCCTAAGCTGCGGGAGAGGTGCGAGACAGGTTGCAGAGAAGGAGACCCGGAGTGGTGTGGGGGTGGCGTGGGTGGAGACACACCCAGCCCTGAGACACCGGGCAAGGTCATTTGATTCTAATCAATTGGTTTATTGAGAATTACAGAATGTCTCTTTGGTGCTTCTCGCTCCCTCCCCTCTCCGTTCCCCTTCCCCTGCCCCAACCCTTCCCACTCAGTCCGCAATGGAGACCCATATCAGAATCAGGTTTGTCATCACTCACGTGTCATGAAATTTGTTTTTTTTGGCAGCTGTACAATGCAATACATAAAATTATTATAGTATTGTGCAAAAGCCTTGGGCACCATAGCTATATAATGTATAAGTGCCTAAGGCTTCCGCAGAGTAGTGTATACATTACCATCAAATCTCCCCCACTATGAGCAACAGACTAATATTTTACCAGCATTTTTGTATCTCAAAGTGCACACTCTAAACAAAACACAGATTTTGCAAAACATTTTTAATTCTATTGATTACAGGTTTCCCCCCGCTATCCAAAGGTAGAGCGTTCCTATGAAACAGTTTGTAAGTCGAAATGGTGTAAAGTGAAGAAGCAATTACCAATAATTTATATGGGAAAAATTTTTGAGTGTTTCCAGACCCAAAAAATAACCTACCAAATCATACCAAATAACACATAAAACCTAAAATAACTCGAACATATAGTAAAAGCAGGAATGATATGATAAACACACAGCCTATATAAAGTAGAAATATTGTATGTAAAGTGTAGTTTCACTTACCAGAATCTCAAAGGTTGAGCCAAAACCGATTTGTAGAAAAAAATCGGCACGTACACGCATGCGCACACACCTGCCCGTGCAAGGCTTCAGGGTCATGGTAGTCTTTCTTGGGGTAAACACAAGTTTAAAGCGGGCGTCTGTTTTCGTAAAAGCGAAAATCCTCTTTCAGTTAGCAAAAACAGGTACTAACGTAGGCTTTTCGTAAAAGTGAAATGTCGTAAAGCGAACGTTCATAAAGTGGGGGACGCCTGTACTTCAATAGGTACATTTAATGTCAGAGAAATGTATACAATATACATCCTGAAATTCTTTTTTTTCCGCAAACATCCACAAAACAGAGAGTACCCCAAAGAATGAATGACAGTTAAACGTTAGAACCCCAAAGCCCCTCCCACGCACAAGCAACAGCAAAGCGATGACCCCCCCACCAGCAAAAAGCATCAGCACCCTCCACCGAATATATTGATAAAGACACAGACTTGCAGTACCCCAAAGACTACGCATTCACCCAGTAATTCAACATACCACAGGCTCTCTCTCTCTCTCTCTCTCTCTCTCTCTCTCTCCCTCTCTCCCTCTCTCTCTCTCTCTCTCCCTCCTCCCTCCTCCCTCTCCCTCTCCCTCCTAATAAGGGAAAAAGAGGTGTCCCCGTTTCACAGTGAGAGGGGAGACATAAAACAACTGGCTGATTTACGATGTTTCAGTCCGTCACGTCGTTTCCTGCCCAAAATGGTGCAGATCTCTGGACACACAACCATGGCAGCTAACCTGCTGCTCCTGACATTCCATGTTCTCCCGTGACGCCTCAGTCAGGGGCACCAGCCTAGAACCAGCACGTCTCCAGAGCCAGGAAAATCTGGAATCCTGAAGGCATGCCAGTCTTCTAGGCCGTGTCCTTGGGATAGAAAAAAGTGGCCGGTCATGGGACCCTGAGAGCGTGTTCCATTCCCGCAGAGAACCAGTCAGAATGCGACTCCAGGTCAGGGTCTTCAAAAGAACCCTGGGGGGGGGGGCAGGGGAAGAGATATCAAAGATAGATATAGAGCTGTTTTGGAAGATGCAAGCAAAGGAGTCACCGTTTAGCGCCATCTTAACTGTGCTCCGCCCCTCCATTTAATACAGGCATTATGTGAATTCTGCCTAACCCCAGTTATACTTCATGAGCTGTCAGTGATAATGTAGTTTTTGAAAATGCTGAGGACTGGATTAATACTTAAATTCACTTCATTGGAGACTGACAACATATCTAAAATCCATGGTAATGATCTCATCCATTTTTAGTTTCCTGGCCCAATTCTAACACTGCTTGCAAAATTCCCATCTGTAAATCTTCTGTGTTTCTTTAAAATATTAACAAAGTTCATTCTGTACATTTTCTCATGAGTGCTGCTGTTTGACAGCTTTGTTGTGTTTATTTTATTGTAACTGATATAGAGAATGGTCGGATGAAAGATGAATTTTAAGCCTCACCAGGGATAATTATTTCATTTCAGAATAAATGTGAGAAGCACACTAAATGCTTTGAAACATTGCAATCAATTGTACAGTGGTGCCTGCTTTTATCGATTCTTTTTTTCCGATTTTTATTTTTGAACAATATCAAAGACCGTAAGACATAGGTGCAAAATTTGGCCGTTTCTGCACTGCCATTCGGCCCTGGCTGATATATTTTCCCTCTCAACCCAGTTCTCCTGCTTTCACCCTGAAACCTTTGATGCCCTTACTAATCAAGAGCCTATCAACTTCCAGTCTAAATATAGCCAATGACTTTGCCTCCACAGCTACCTGTGGTAACAAATTCCCCAGCATCTGGCTAAAAAAAATTCTTCCTCGTCTGTGTTCTAGAAGGACACCCTTCTATTCTGAGGCTCTGCCCTCTGGTCCTACCTGGACTCCCCTTCTGTTGGGAACATATATATATATATAAATATACATACACACACACACACCTCCCTCTCCCCCTCTCTCCCCCCTTCCCTCCCCCCCCCCCCAGTAGGTTTCAATGAGATTCCCTGTCACTCTTCTGAGCTCCGGTGAGTAGAGGCCCAGAACCATCAAGTGCTCCTCATATGTTAACTTTTTCATTCCTGGGATCATTCACGTAAATTTCCTCTGGGTCTTCTCTTGTGCCACCACATCTTTCCTTTGATATGGAGCCCGTAACTCCAAATGTTGTCTGACCCATGCCTTATAAAGCCTGAGCATGACATCCTTGTTTTTATATTCTAGGTCTCTGGGCTTTGTACCTATTAATGTCTCGTCTGCTTTTCCTGACAGGTTTATGCTGGTGTTAGCAAGCAATCAGCCGGAACAGTTTGACTGGGCAATCAACGATCGTGTTGATGAAATTGTTAACTTCGGCCTACCAGGGTTAGAGGAGAGGGAGCGGCTGGTCCGGCTATATTTTGACAAATATGTCCTGCAACCTGCCACAGAGGGAAAACAGTACGTGCTCTAACTTGTGTTTGGAGGACCACGATGGGGTCTCATGTGGTGCTCCTATTCCTGCTTACTTTTATTTATGTTTACTTTTCCGATTTTTCTTCCTGCCTCCCCGCCCCATTTTAGCCTACCTTCCTTGAGAGAGAAAGTCTCTCAAGGTGTGTTACTGGAGTTTCTGTTGTGATGGGCAGAGACTGGAGGGCCTGCCATTTACTGCTCCAGTCTGACATGCCCTACATTTGAGCTGGTTTTTTGTAATAAGACCATAAGATATAGGAGTCGAATCAGGCCGTTTGATCCATTGAGTCTGCTCCACCATTTCATCATGGCTGATCCAATTTTCCTCTCAGCCCTAATCTCCTTCCTTCCTCCCCAACCCCCATAATATCCCTTCATACCCTGACCAGGCGAGAATCTAACAACCTCTGCCTTAAATATACATAAGACAGCTGCCTGTGACAACAGATTCCAAAGATTCATCACCCCCTTGCTAATCTGTTTAATAGATAAAAGTTATGAGTAGAACTATTGAAATATCATTTCATTTACACACGTAATTCCTTAATGTCCCTTTTCCCTATATTGTTCTCCTGAATTGTTCGCCTATGTGAAGGAAAGTGAAGGATCTGATCTTTCCATTGAAAGGTGTCAAGGAATCGAGCATCAGGGTGAAGTTCATAGCTGTCGTTTTTCACTTGTTTG
Organism: Hemitrygon akajei; assembly: GCF_048418815.1. Taxonomy (NCBI): domain Eukaryota; kingdom Metazoa; phylum Chordata; class Chondrichthyes; order Myliobatiformes; family Dasyatidae; genus Hemitrygon; species Hemitrygon akajei. The sequence continues at coordinate 24,078,441 of NC_133152.1, read as the reverse complement.
TTCATTTCACCGAAAGCTGAAATCCATCACCAAAGTGCCGGTGACATGATGAAGGATGCTCCCCCTCCCTCCCACCCTGCTCGTGGACTGTTTGTCCGCTCCCGTCAGGGAGGAGGCTACGTGGCATTCACACCAGGACCACCAGACTCAAAACAAAAAAGAAACAGTTACTTCCCTCAAGCAGTATGGCTGATCAATGCCTCCACCCACTAACCCACTCCTTTACGCCCCCCACCAACACCACTTTATCTTTCCGGTCAGGGTCACCTTATGTACAGACATCCTTTAAGTATTATTATTATGTTCTTTATCGTAATTTTTCTTGTGTTGCATCAGATCTTGAGTGACAATTATTTTGTTCTCCTTTACACTTGTATTCAGAAAATGACTTTACACAATCCTGAATCCTGAAAAGGGCAATGAGTTTTCATACAACTACATTTTGATTTGTTCGATGAGTAGCCGACTGTAACAATAGCAATTCTAATTTATAAATGCTTTTAAAGTAGCAGAAATAACTCCAGGTGCTTCAAAGGACGAGTGCCTAACAAAATACAGACAATTTGACCAGTTGGTCAAAGGACTGAATGATACTGCAGGTTCTAATTGAGGAAGGGAATTTAAGAGTTTGGGCATTGATGGGTAAATACGTGCCTGCCAGTGATAGAGCAAGTGCCCTCAGTTCTGTGGGTTAGTCACTTACCCCCTTCAGAACTATATTCATCCAGTGTCCACTTTATTAGCTACGCCTGTACACCTCATTAATGCAAATATCTAATCAGCCAATCATGTGGGAGCAACTCAATTCATAAAAGGATGCAGACATGATCACCAGGTTGCTTTGTTGTTCAGAACAAACATCAGAACGGGGAAGAAATGTGATCTAAGTGACTTTGACCATGGAATGTTTGTTGGTGCCAGATGGGGTGGTTTGAGTATTTCAGAAACTCTATCTCCTGAGATATTCCACACACAACAATCTCTATAGTTTAGAGAGAATGGTGCAAGAAACACCTAGTTCTGTGGGCAAAATTGCCTTGTTAATGAGATAGGTCAGAGGAGAATGGTCAGACTGGTTCAAACTGACAGGAAGGCGACAGACAGTGTCTCAAATAACCAGACTTCACAATGGTGGTGTGCAGGAGGTACCTGACAAAGTAGTACAAACTAGACTTAGTGAGGAAAGGAGATGGTGTGCAGTACTGTGTAAAAGTCTTGGGTGCATATACTGTATCCAGCTAGGGTGCACAGTACTGTATTTGTCAAAGTGGAGTGGAGAGTTTGGAAATCTGGTGGGAGCGAAGGATGTCTTAGACACCCTAGCTATATAAATGTGCCTGAGATGTTTGCACAGTACTGTAGGTGTGGGATAAAGACTGATGTGGGTGAAAAGAATGAGAATTTTAAAATCCAGAGTTCAGCTTGATCAGTCGGCAGTGTACTGAATAGTCGTGGGGTGACTGTTGGAAGGTACAATGAAGGCCACTGGATTTTGAATGGCGTCAGCTTTGTAGCAAGAGCAAACCTAACCATCAGCATCTGGATAAGTTGTGACTTCTTAAGTGGGCAGTTAAGATCAGTTTATCTCTTTGTGTGCGAAATGCTCTGGTTACAGCTGGTATAAGCATAGAAAACCTCTACAGCACAATACAGACCTTTCTGCCCACAAAGTTGTGCCGAACATGTCCCTACCTTGGAAATTACTAGGCTTACCTATAGTCTCTATTTTTCTAAGCTCCATGTACCTATCTAAAAGTCTCTTAAAAGACCCTATTGTATCCGCCTCCACCACCGTCGCCGGCAGCCCATTCTACGCACTCACCACTCTCTGAGTAAAAAAACTTACCCCTGACATCTCCTCTGTACCTACTCCCCAGCACTTTAAACCTGTGTCCTCTTGTGGCAACCATTTCAGCCCTGGGGAAAAAAGCCTCTGACTATCCACATGATCAATGCCCATCATCATCTTATACACCTCTATCAGGTCACCTCTCATCCTCCGTCGCTCCAAGCCCCATTATGAAAGCTGCAACCTTAGTCTTTAAAACCACTCGACCCAGTCAAGACCTGCTTTGTGGTTTAAGCACAATAAGTGCAGTGTACTGTGTTGTCAATTGTTTTGACTCTCAGATTAAACACACAAAAACTGCCCATTCAGGTAGGTAGATGCTACAGCGAGAAGAGTTCGGTTTAGTGTTACGGCTGCTATATAATCCTTAGCCATCATTCCTGATAACAGGTTATTCATTTTATTAATGTGCAAAAATTTGTTGAAGCATCTTTGAGACGCCCTGGGTACAAGAAAGGTTCAGGCACTTGTTCTGTACAGGATATACCTCTGTCATAAAACTGTTCCAGTGTAAGAGCTGAATGCCATGTCTCAAGGCTCCCTGCCTCATTTTATGAGATTAATCCCCAGGCTTGAATGAGCAAGTGCTGAATGCTAAACAGCAAAAATGCACATGTCAGGTGAAAGTTAAACTTGAAGAAATTGGCTGCACATAAATGACCAATTTAATATTGAACGGCCTAGATAGAGTGGGCATGTTTCCTATAGTGGGATGTTCTAGGACCAGAGGGCACAGCCTCTGAATAAAAAAAATCCCTTTAGAACAGAGATGAGGATTTTTTTTTTAGCCTGAAGCTAAATTCATTGCTACAGACAACAGTAAGTCAAAGTCATTGGGTATATTTAGAGTGGAGGCTTACAGGTTCTAGATTAATAAGGGTGTCAAACACTGCAGGGAGAAGACAGGAAAATTGGGATTGAGAGGGATAATAAATCAGCCACGATTGGATGGTGGAGCAAACGTGATGGGCCAAATGTCCTAATTCTGTTATTCACAGCACCCAGTCACCATCTAACTCTACTTCACAGGCGCCTGAAAGTGGCCCAGTTTGACTATAGCAAGAAATGCTCCGAACTTGCGTTGCTTACTGAAGGGATGTCGGGTAGAGAGATCTCCAAGCTGGGAGTGGCCTGGCAGGTATGGCTTTTATTTAATTCTTGCGTTACTTGAATGCTCAATACATTAAATACACTTGAATTTTTTTTTGTGGAAATATTTAGTTTGCCATTGTTTGATCAAGAAGAGTAAATAAAGTTCTTGTGCATAATAATTAGTCTCCCTTTTGCTTTCCCGCTCTTTGTGTGTGTGTCTCTCTCTCTCTGACTCTCAAACAGATGTCCTTCTTTTTCAGCATCATGACATAGCTGTTTCTCCCATGTCAAATGATGTATCACGGAAACAGTTTTGCTTAGTTACATTTTCTCCCTACAGTGTTAGTTCCTGACTACTCTCTGCTTTAACAGAGTTGAATGTCGCACTGGATTCTTGCTCACGTGCCATTTTGGATTAACTCTTCCCACCTGTGCCTTATTATTAACACTTTTATGTATATTTACTGCTGACATAGGTTAATGGAAAATTAATGACTTGGATCTAAAAATACCAGTGCATTGGCATTAATGTATTTTGAAATAAGAGCCCACCAGTCTTAACAGAAGGAGAGCAGATTATAGAGCATATTGAGCTGAGGCAGGAAACCTCTGTCAAAACTGCAATCTGTTCTCACAAGTAATCCAAAACTGTTGGCTCTTCAGATGAGCATGATTGAAGATCTCTGAATTGTTGGCAGATTTTGCTATCATCTTCTCAGGGAATGAAGGTAGCAGAACTTTGAAGGCCAACGCCTGGCTGTAATAGTTTGTTTTATTTCATTATTAGAATTGGGTTTAATATTACTGACACAGATCATGAAATTTGGTGATATGCAACATTAAAAGATACATTAAAAATACTGTAGATTACAATAATAAATGTGTCTTTAAAATAATTAAAATAAATAAGTAGTGCAAAAATATTAAGATGTTCATGGGTTGGTTCACTGTCCATTCAGAAATCTGATGGCAGAGGGATAGAAGCTGTTCTTAAACCATTGAATGTGTCCCTTCAGAAATCGGAGGTGCAAAGGGACTTGGGAGTCCTAGTGTAGGATTCCCTAAAGGTTACCTTGCAAGTTCAGTTGGTAGTAAGGAAGGCAAATGCAATGATAGCATTCGTTTCCAGAATATAAAAGCAAGAGTGTAATGCTGAAGCACTGGTCAGCCCACATTTGGAGTATTGTAAACGGTTTTGCACCCCATATCTAAGGAAAGATATGCTGGCAACAGAAAGGGTCCAGAGAAGGTTTATGAGAATGATCCTGGGAGTAAAAGATTCAAGATTAAAAATAATTTATTATCAAAGAATATATAAGTTATACACCTTGAGATTTGTTTGCTTACAGGCAGACTCAAAGCAAGAGCCCCGAATAACCCAGTTTTTAAAAAAACAAAGATCATAACCACTGCACTGAGAAAGGGGGAAATGCCCCACACGCCCCACGCCCAGCCACCATGCAAACAATTGGAGTAAACGACAGATTGAGTCCTTAGATCCGCTCCCCAGGGCAGCTGGAGTGGGCCCAAGTCTCGATCTCAGTTCATCGTATTAGTGGGGCAAAAATGCCGCGATACTCGCAGAGATGACGGCCGTGGAGCAGTTCACAGCCTCAGTGCCACAGGGAGAGGAATGAGCCTCGCAAGAGACCGAGCAAAATCCTCCCAAGTGCTCGGCCCCAGTTAACCTGTGAGGAGTGTTTGATAACTCTGGGCCTGTTCTTGCGGGAGCTTAGAAGAATGGGGTGGGGATCTCAGTGGTCATGCAGATGATGATGTTTCTGGTTGTGGGAGAGTCTTGGGCCAGAGGGCACAGCCTCAAGAGTAGAAGGACATCCCTTTAGATGGGGAGTAACGTCAGCCAGAAGGTGTTGAATCTTTGAAGCTGTGGAGGTCAGTTCATTGGGTATATCCAAAGTGGAGGCTGATTAGTAAAGGAGTCAAAGGTCATGGGGAGAAGGCAGGAGAATGGGGTTGAGGGGAAAATAAATCAGCCATCATCAAATGGCAGAGCAGACATGATCCAAATGGCCTTAATCCTCCTCCTATCCTGTAGAGTCTTATTATGGTTTTTAATCTAAAAGGCAAGCATGGTCAAAGGAAAGTACTTTCTTTTGATTAGTGAGATCCATAAAACACCAACACTGAAAATTGCTTCACAGCCATAATCACTTTGTTTGTTGGCAGTGTGTGTGAGATAAATGACAGCCTATCTGTTGGTGTAACGCAAAGGACTCAAAACTCCTTTTCACATACTACATTAAGAGTTTTAATTGCTCTGGTGGACAGGTGGAAATTCAATGTAATGCATGATAAGAGTTTCCACAGGTAGTCTTTCTGTGAATCACTTGTGGTTGCTGTCACTGAAGCAGCCTGGATCGGCACTGAAACCCCGATTTATTCATTGGCCTGGTTAATGGTGCTGATTGCATTCTGAGCCAGCATAACCGACCATTGTAAATGAGCTACCTGGTGGTTGTCTTTCTTCACAGGAGGGTAGGTGGAACCTCTCTGACTCCAAGAGCTAAAGAGGCAGAACTCAGCTGTAGACAGGGTCGTCTCATAACGTTTCTGTCATGAACAGTCGAGCTCAGATTAGTTTATCTTATGAGAAATTTAATGGGCTAAGGAATAAGGCGTCAGTTGAGTGAGATTTTGTTTTTCACTATTCCAAACCTTTTAAACTGATTTTTTTATTTGGTTCAGTACTTTGTAGGCAAGTCTGTGCTGGTAATAAATTAGATGGTAATTATTGAAGTGATCAATACTGGTGATTTTAATTATCTCAAAGATTGGAATAAGTATACTGCTCACATGAAGCTTTTTGAATTGCATTTGGAACACTTTTCCTAGATATTATTTTTAATTCCAATGAAGAGACGGTTTCATTTCATTTGAGGGAAATGAATGGAGAGTAGGTGATGTGCTGGATCAAAAATGTCCCATGTGCAACATAAGATGATCATAGTCGTTGCTGCTTCACTGTGAGAATTACAAGCCTGAGCAGCTACAGGTCTATATTCCTTACATGGTTAAATATAACATGCACAACATTTCAGCAGTGTGGTATGCTATTTTTCTAACAAGTCACTTGTTTAAAAAAAAACCTGTGACATGCATTTGTCATTTACCTGTCCAATTATTATCGAATTATTAGAGCTGACTGTGCTGGGCACTTTCCAAAAATCGGCCTGTGCGGTTAATGGGTGCTACGGTAGCATAGTAGCACACTATCACAGCTCAGAGTTCAATCCCGTGAGGGATTTGCGTGAACGCCCATCAACGTGTGGGGTTACACACACACACACACACACACACACACACACACACACACACACACACACACACACACACACACACACACACACACACACACACACACACACACACACACACTCACACACACACACACACTCTCCCTCTCTCCCTCTCTCTCACACTCCAAAGACATACCGGCTGGTAGGTTCATTGGTCATTGTCAGTTTTCCTATGGCTGGGGAAGGGTTGGGTTCCTGGGCCGTCTGGCTGATTGGGCTGAAAGTATTTCTAAATAAGTAAATTAAATAGGCGTGCTATACACTGTTTATTAATTGGGTTGCAAGCTCAACTCTACAAGCATACACTCTGAAAGCATTTGTACCTAAACCCAGAGAATCTTATCCTGGCATCAATACCAGAATTACCACTGATTGTCATTACTGCAGCTCCTTAATGTCCTGTAATTTAACTAAATCTGAAGAGTCTTGTGGTGAGCATCTGTCTTGTCCCTGCCAGTAGTGGGAAACAATTGAATCAACAACGTACAAAGCCAGCAGTTTTGATAATGGATACTATGACCTCCTTCATTCAGGGCTGTTCTGCTTTTCTTTCAAAATTTGAGCCATTTTGTCAAATACTTTTGTGGGCAGAGGGGAAATAAAGGATGTGTTGCATGACTATAATTCCCTATACGGGATTTCTCTTTATCGTTTTTAAAATGTTAGTTATGAATGCACACAACCATTTGAGCTAGATCTCTGAGGAATAAATCAGTGAGAATTTAGAGGTAGTATTGTACAAATGACCATTATTACTATGAAATCCAACTCAGTATTTCATCAAAATTGAAATGGCTGGATTCAGTTTTAAATGCATGTATTGATGTGCTGTGTGGAGTTGTAATTAAAGCAATAAATCTTGTAGCGTTTAGAGTTGTTGACATGATAGATAAACAGCTTTTCATTGAACTGATCTCTTACTTAGCTTCAGTTATTCCTGCTTTAACTGAAGTGTGTGTGGGTATATCTCTCAGCCCTGAATGATGCTGGGCCATACTATGTCCCTTCTAAAATTTAAAGTTTCATGCTATATTCATAACTCTCTTGCTTTCACCTGAAATCTGTCTCAGGGTCCCAAGCTAGAGATCAGTTTGCTTTTCTGCTCCTCATTAAGTGAACCCCCCTACTCCCAAAGTTTTGGAGAACATGGCTAGGCTCAGGCTAGTGCCCTCCAGTTAATTGCTTCCATAGCACGTTCATGTAAGTAAGCAAGGCACAGCTCAAGTAGATCTCTTATAACAATTACAGTACGGAACCAGGCCAACTCGGCCCTTCTAGTCCGTGCCGAACGCTTACTCTCACCTAGTCCCACCGACCTGCACTCAGCCCATAACATTCCATTCCTTTCCTGTCCATATACCTATCCAATTTTTTTTTAAACTGACAATACCAAACCTGCCTCTACCACTTCTACTGGAAGCTTGTTCCACACAGCTACCACTCTCTGAGTAAAGAAATTCCCCCTCGTGTTACCCCTTAACTTTTGCCCCTTAACTCTCAACTCAAGTCCTCTTGTTTGATTCTCCCCGACTCTCAATGGAAAAAGCCTATCCACGTCAACTCTATTTATTCCCCTCATAATTTTAAATACCTCTATCAAGACCCCACTCAACCTTCTACGCTCCAAAGAATAAAGACCTAACTTGTTCAGCCTTTCTCTGTAATTTAGGTGCTGAAACCCAGGTAACATTCTAGTAAATCTCCTTTGTACTCTCTCTATTTTGTTGACATCTTTCCTATAGTTCGGTGACCAGAACTGTACACGATACTCCAAATTTGGCCTCATCAATGCCTTGTATAATTTTAACATTACATCCCAACTCCTATACTGAATGCTCTGATTTATAAAGGCAAGCATACCAAAAGCTTTCTTCACCACCCTATCCACATGAGATTCCACCTTCAGGGAAACATGCACCATTATTCCTTGATCACTCTGTCCTACTGCATTCCTCAATGCCCTATCATTTACCATGTATGTCCTATTTTGATTCGTCCTACCAAAATGTAGCTTGTAGGCTGAGGCAGGAGCAATGAAGTGACTGTCCTGACGAAAGAATAACAGAACATCTTCTGGAAATGGTGGAGCATGAAATTGGTTAAGCATGAATTAAGAGCACAAAAGCACTGGCCTTAATTTTTTTTTAAAAAAACTTTAATAATAGAGAAACTACTGGGGCAGAGGGTGTTTTAAATCTCCAAACCTTGATAGCTTGAAGAAGGTGCCAGTGAAGGTGATGGCACATTGGAAGGTAACAGAGATTCTAAAACCATTCCCTGGGAAGGAGCAAATGTAACCCCACACTTCAAGAGAGAGAGAAAAATTGGGATCTATAGGCCAGGTAGCCTAACATTAATATTAAAGGAATAGACCCATTTGACTAAAAACTCCTGCAATTTATTACAGGACACTTAGAAAATAATAAGAATGGGTGAAGTTGAGGTGTATTTCCGATGAAAATTCATATTTGACAAATCTGAGATTGTAACAGCGAAATGAGAGGTGATCTGTGCCAAGTTCTGATAGAGTTTATAAACTGTATGTAAGTGTTACACAACATCAGAGGTAGGAGCGGGAGTAGACCATTTGTCCTCTTGAGTGGTCTCTGTCATTCATCAGGGTTATTGCTGATCGTCTACCTCCATGTACTTTTTCTGTACGATCCCTGGGCCTGTGAATTCATTCTTCATTATCTTGTCTTGCAAGTGCTTTGTGGTGCTACGTAAACTCGAGATTGTATTCAAAATTGGATTCCAGTTTCTTCAGAGGTCATTAGAACTTAAGAAACGGAGTAAACATTCATTTCCCCTGGTTGAGGACCCATCAGTGTCACAATCACAAGGTAAAGAACAAGTTGAGAAGTAATTACCCAAAGGACACTGAATCTTTTAGAGCCAAGAAGGCTACGGGAACTCACTGGGCATGTCCAGTCGTTCTGCTTTATTTCCCACTCAGGATCAATAAAGTACTTGTTATTGTTATTATTAAATTAAGCTTCTTTGTCTGAGCTGCCACATTCTAACTGCTCCCCCATAAACCCATTTGACCAAAATCCCTACAATTTATCCCATGGTAATTCTGGTCTCACTATAGCACAGATATTTCCTTTATGCTGTGTACCCAGAACTTTTTCCTGCAACTATCTTTATATTGAATCTCTTTCCCAGTTTTAACAGTGGGTCTTCAACCTGAAACATTAACTCCTGTCTTTCTTTGCATTAAATGCTGCCCGTCTTGCTAAAGTGTTTCCAACATTTTTTTTGTTTTTATTTTAGGTTTCCAACTTCTGCATTTATTTTATCTTTGGCTGGAATCTTTTAACTGTGATGCCTTCTGGTCTGTTTCTTTGAAACCAGCTGCTTCTGGCTTTTTGCTTTCACTCCCAGTAACTCCCTAGCCATGTATTGCCTTCTCTCAATTCTTTTCTAATTCATTTGTTTTATTAAAGGAAATGAAGTGGATTGAACAGATTTGGAAATGAACACATTCTTAAATTGACTAAAAATAAAGGCTTCCTTTAAGTAAGCTCACTTCTAAAACTTGTGGTTTCTTTGAGCGGCGCTGTCTATGAGAAACAAAAACAGTGCCAGACAGATTTTAGGGAAAAATTTAAATGTCTCTCTGTTAATCTTATTGGACCCATTTTTGGTGTATTGTTAGTGACAGCTGCATTTGTCATATTTTACAGGCTGCAGCATATGCCTCAGAGGATGGTGTCCTGACTGAAGCAATGATTGATTCCAGGGTGACCGATGCAATTGGCCAACACAAGCAGAAGATGGAGTGGTTGAAGAATGAGGGCGGGGAGAAATCGCAAGGCAAGCAGCACCCACCGGAGGGCACACCAGTATGAGTGTTTGGTGCAGGGTTCTGCACCAGGAATCCCTGAATTCAACTGCTGAGCACCAACGCAAAACCTGCATCAGTTTACACTGTCCAGTCCCGAAGGTTATTCACGCCCGGTGCTTGAGCAGTCAGTTCCTGACCTGTTCAGCCTGCACCGTGCAGACGTTTCCAGCTGCTTGTCTCGGAACCTGAGGACATGGCATGTTGGAGAGGAAAACAAAAGGGCGATGCTGTGTGTCGATCTGTTTCAGCAACGTTCCATGTCATCATACAGCTCCTCGCGGCTGCTATTCGCAGTGGACTCTGGGCTGGGACGAGACTGGGATGGTGAAATCTGCCACTGGAAGACGTTTTGCATTGATGTGAGTTCTATTCCTGGGTTCCTTCTTTCAAAATGTTGATCACTCTAATTTTCAATTAGAATCATCGTGCTCAAGACCGAATTCCTTTGACTGCCTACCTCAGATGCATTTCGTGAAATGAACAGTTTCAGTAACTTTCCAGTAAAAGTTCACACAGATCATGGGGATTCACATTGTACAACAGTCCATTAGTGGTAAGATTGGGAAATCTTTGGTTTAGGTGAGTTTTACTCTGAGGAGGAGAAATTAAACCTATTATAAAACAGTTACTGAACTTTGTAAGTAAACCAGAACTGATGACTTCTTCCAAGCAGATTCTAACTTATTGTAATGCCATATAGAGGCACGTTGACTGACACAACCCACTGGAATAAAGTGAGACTGCTGGCCAGATCCTGTTTGTCTTGCAATCATGTTCATCCCTTTAGTAACCATATGATTCTTGAATTCCTACTGATGACTTTATTAGGTCAGAATACCAGCTTCCTTATTTAATCCTTTCCATTAACTTCTAAATATGAATATTTAAAATAACTTAGATTATTTTAATCTATTAAATTTGTTTAAATTAAACATTTAATTTATCCCTTTTCAGTTTGGAATAATTTTGCAGACTTTTTTTTAGCTGGAGGTGAATTATTTGCAGGCAGACTGTTTTGTTCTAGAAATAGAAAATATTACTCTTAACTCAGAGGGTTAAAATGCTGTCATATACTGCAGTTCTATGCCAACTTGGCTGCTGTCTACATTGGACCAAAGCCAATGTTTAATTAAAATATTAACTTCAAACTATCCAAAAACAGTGAAAATCCCTCCTCCCCCCCTGCCCCCACCATTCCTGCCTTTTTCCTTCAATCCTGCACCCTCTGAAGTTGCCACCCTTAATAGTTAATGCTGAGATCTATTGGTCTGTAGTGAGAATATATTTTAATGTGAAACTGATATAAAGTTAAATGAAAAAAGTAAAAAACCATGCACTGTATTTCAGAGCAAAGAAACAGTTGGCCTTCTGTCTTCCTTGTTGATGGTGAAAGATTTGAGTCAGCTGTTGATCTCCAACCTAGAGGACCTCCAAAGGTTTCTGCCCAGAACAAAGAACTGAGGGAAGAAATGCCTTATTATGTGTTTAGCGTTAATAAAACAAAAGGATTTGTTTCTAAAAGGCCATAATGAGCTTCCTCCTGGTGCACTGCTGCCTATGGATCAGTCCCATAGAGTGTGGGGAGGGTTGGTTACGAATTCAGCTCTGAAAACGCTAAGGCGACAGTTTGTGGTTTCCTAAATCCAACAGTTTCATCCTGTTTAGACCGATGACTACATATGGTTATTTGTTGATGTTGAGCTAGGTGAAAGTCTAGTTTTGGATTTGGCACGCTTACCCTGTAAAATGTGGTTATGTGCCTCAATTTTAAAGCTTAGCCTCCAAAGAAGGAAGTGTCCATGTGATCAAAGTAATACTTAGTGACCCCAATGTTCTGTCCTTCACAATGGTGCTGAACTGCCACTAAGAACTCTAAACTCTGTGGGAAATGAAAGTACAGTGATACTACTGAATCATGTTTGGGCAAGAGGGTAGTGAGGTTTCTGGTCTGTAGCATATATTCTAAATGTTCTGTTAATCGTCGAAGCAATCCTGGTAATCTTACAGTGGGAGACCCTGTATTTCCTTTTATAAGTTGGAACTGATTCTGTCTTTGTTTTTTAAAACATCATCGCTATATTCCAACATGGAATGATTTCAGTTTGATAAATCCTTTTTTATTGGATTAAACATGTAAATCCTGTTCATCTAATAAAATGAGATTACAAAATGATAGAATGAGAAATTGAGAGAGGCTATTTTGTTTAAAAAAAAACAAAGATTTGGTTATTGTTGAAAAGGAAATTGTTATCGTACAGATGGTCACTGTTAAGTATGGAACTGGCTACCTAACACATTGCATCCAGACGAATTGGTGCAACGGTGAATTTCCCACAGATAGGATACAAGGAAGATCTGACTGCCGGTGAGGCGAATTTTCCCTTGGAAGACCATTTCTTGGCTCCACACCAAATTAGTGTAGAGGGCCACTGAGACCTTTCTAGAGGTTTCCACCAGTAATTACCAAATGGGGCTTTCCATCAAGTGCTGTGCAAATCAATCGACGATAAAAGGTAGTGCTGTTGTAATCTGTTTTATTGACTTCTGCCACGCAGAGGCTAAATGTCAGCTGTTATACTGTCCCCCTCTCTGGACCATGACTGAACATCCAACACCAGGGTATTCTTCAAGACAATCGCACCCCTCATTTTGTCAAGAGATCTTCACTCCACAACATCCAGTCTTTTGATACCCCCAGCTTTATGACAATTACTTTCACCCAAGATCCCGGAATGGGACTGTGTAGCCAGGCCCATTGTTTTGGAACTGGCCATGTTGGCCTGTAATTATATTAGCTCTTTGTTTTGTATGATCTGTTTTGGGCATGTCCCACAGCCTTATCATTAAACAATACATTGGACGGAAGCTTAATCTAATTGTAACCACCCCTTAACTGCCTCATTAGGTCATCCAGTTATATTCTTCTGGAGATGTTCTTCACCATCCCTATCTTCCTTGTTCCTGAAATTAACTTTTCTTTTTCCCTGGTATGTTCAAGGGTCCTAGACCGGCAATGTACAGTTCCAAGAAAAAGTTCGTGGATCCTTCGCAATTTCCTGGTTTTCTGCATTAATTACTCATTAAATGTGGTCTGATCTTCATCTAAGTCACAATAGACGAACACAGTCTGCCTAAACTAACAAGATACAAACAATTGTACATTTCATGTCATTATTGAACATATTGTTTAATCATTCACAGTCTAGGCTGGAAAAAAAATGTGAACCCTTGTATTTCATAATTGGTGGAACCCCCTTTAGCAGCAATAATCTTCACCAAACATTTCCTGATCAGGATTGCACAATGGTGGGGAGGAATGTTTCCCCGTACAAACTGTTCCAGTTCAAACAGGATTTTGTGCTTTCCCAACGTATATGATGAATCAACCCTTCTTGGGCTTCAAGCTGTGTACAGGTATTGATTATAATGGACATTTGGATGATAAACTCTGACATCTTCCAGAAGCATTGAAGCATCTGTTATAATCAATATCTGTATAGGGCTTGAAGCCCGGGAAGAGCTTATTTATTTGTTTCAGTTCATTAATATTTCCGGGATACCTTACATGCCACAGCATCTCGATTGAGTTAAGGTCTGGATTCTGACTTGGCCATTCCAAAACACAAATTTTCTTCTTTTTAAACTATTCTGTTGTTGATTTACTCTTGCATTTCGGATCATTGTCTTGTTGCAACTTTTATTAAGCTTCAGCTGACAGACCATTACTGTGAAATTCTCCTGTAAAGTGTCTTGATACAATTTTGAATTCATTGTTCCCTTAATGATGCAAGCTGCCTGGTCCCTGAGGAGCAGAGCAGCCCCAAAGCATGATGCTCCTTCCACCGCATTTCACAGTTGGGATGAGGTTTTGGTGTTGGTTTGCAGTATCCGTTCTCCTCCAAACATCGTGTGCATATCTGCCAAAAAGTTCACCTTTTGTCTCAACTGTCCACAGAACATTATTCCAGAAACATTGTGGAACATCCAGGAGGTTTATTTGCAAGCTTGAGATGTGCAGCAATGTTTTTGGAGGGCAGTGGTGTCCTTCCATGAACACCATTTCTCTTCAGTGTTTTTACAGTCGACACATGAACGACTTCTAGAGATTTCTGAAGGTCTTTTGCTGTTACCCTTGCGTTCTTTTTCACCTCCTTTAGCATTGCACATTGTGCTCTTGGTGTGATCTTTGCAGGACACCCACTCCTAAGGAGAGTAGCAACAGTACTGAATTTCCTTCATTTGCAGACAATTTCTCTCACTATGGACTGATGAACACTCAGGTCTTTAGAAATGCTTTTGTACCCTTTTCCAGCTTCGTACGTCTCTACAATTCTTCTTCTAAGGTCCTCTGAAAGTTGTTTTGATCAAGGCATGGTGCAAATAAACAGACCTTTCTTGAGAAGAGCAGGCTCAGTCAGTAACCTGACTTTGTGTATTTTTTTAATAGGGCAGGGCGCAAACTTTTTCTTGCAACAGTAGATTGTTTCTGTTTTTACAGCTACTACCTGACCTCCTGAGTATTTCAAGCTTTTTAAAAAATTCTATATTTAGAAGAAAACAAAAACTGGTTAAGATAGTTCTCTGCTCTGCGTTAATGAGTTTATTATTGAAGCGGCTATTTATAGCCGTCCTTCGAATGAATTAATTGTGGTGGCTGCACAAAACCACCACCCCTGGCCCCTGCCGGTTACTGCTCCGTGTCCTGCCTAGGTCAAAAGATGCTGAATTCCAGACCAGCTCCCAGGTGAGTACAAAAATCTACGTTGATGTTCCAAGGTACAGGGACAGTAGTGTAGCAATTTTCAGAATGCTATTACAGTACCATCTGTAAGATTGGGGCTCAATTCCCACCGCTGTCTGTACATTCTCCCCGTGATCACGTGCTTCGGTTTCCTCCGACATTCCAAAGACTCTGGTTGGGGTTAGTGAGGCGTGGGCATGCTGTGTTGGCACTGGATGTGTGGTGACAGTTGTACGCCGTCCAGCGCAAGTCTTTCAGACTTGATTTGCACAAGCAACACATTTCACTGTTTCAATGCACATGTGACAAAGCTAATCTGTACTGTCATCCTTGTCTTGTGATCAGCCATTCAAGCATGGCAGCATCCTCTGATGTAATCGGCAATATTCATCAGTCCAACCAAGATCACCAGAAAAGATAATGTTATCTATATTATGTGACATCCTATTGAGTACAAGTTGCCTGCTGCACTTCCTATGTTTCGACTTCAGAAGTAATTCAGTGTTACGGGGTTAACAAAAGACCCAATACAAATATAAAGCTCATAGGACTCGGCCCATTGATAGCAAGTACTGCTGTATTCTGTTCGCCTCTGTAAACGTAGGGTATATGAGAGTGACCCGTGAAACTTCATCCAATCTATTACATTCTTGCAGTTATGAAAGCATGCAGCAATCTTGCAAAAGAACTGTTCCAGTAGAAACGACTGAAGCTGGAAAAAAGTTGCCCATCCAAATATTAGTGTCATGCCTTGTAGTGGGAGTGGGGGAGTGTCTTTCCCAACAGCTTGAACTCCTAGAAAATGACAATTAGCATAATGACATCAGATCATCTCAAAGGATATAGAAAATCATTTTCATTGAAAGTACAGATAAAAATTGAAATCCAATGCAGGACCAGGCCACTTTCAAATTGCTTGAAACACCAGCTAAGCTCAAAATTAACCTTGTGTATAAATGGTGAATTAACTGATACCAAGTGCAGTGATCCAGTTCCAACAGTGGCAGAAACAAAGCAGAAAGATCTGAACTCAGGTTAAAAATGAAACCAACACTGGGGGAACGGAGTGAGGAAGTTGTAAGATGGAAGATCATCTATTGGAGCAAAAGGCCTGACGAAGGGTCTCGGCCCGAAACGTCGACTGCTCATTTCCACGGATGCTGCCCGACCTCCAGCGTGTTGAGCAGGTGAAGACTTGCTGAAAAGCATCTGGGAGGGACACAAGTAATAGATCCAGGAGGTAGGTCATTTGGCCTCTTGTACCTCTCCCACAAGTCAAGAGAATCACTTGGCAACACTCTCCTCGACAACCCCTTAACTCTTGATCTCCTTCATATCCAAACTATCTCTCTTGAACGTATGCTGACCGAGCCTTCACTACTTGTGTGGAGAATTCCAGGGATTTGAGGTGTGGACTCAACAAAGCTCTATATAAGTAAGAATACTTTTTTGCTAAAGTATTTGAGATAAAGAGCAAAGGCCAACATCGGCCCTCAAATAATCTAAATTATAGTGGGATCTATTTAGCAATACAGTGCAGAGTAGGCTCTTCGAGCCATGCTGCCCTAGCAACCCCCAACAAACCCGATTAATCCTGATCTGATAGAGGACAATTTACAATGACCAATTAACCTAATGACTTTGGACTGTGCGAGGAAACCAGAGAAACCCCAATGCATTTCACAGTGAGGACGTACGGATACTCTGCACTGAATGATGTTGGAATTGAACTCTGGAATGCCCTTTGTTGCACTATTGCACTAACTGCTACGCTGCCAGGGCTCTCGGTGATTCATGTACAAGGAACTAATTTTTGAACCTCGCTCAGAATAAACTCTTCTATTTTTGTAAAAAAAATATATGTTCAGGTAGTGAAGATTTTAAACATTTCTGAGAGGGAACAAACAGGATGAGCGGACTGGAGAGTAAAACTCTGGATGAAAGGACGAGAAGGATGTTGCTGAAACCTGGTCCTGAAAATGTGAACAGTAAACTATTGATTTCCTGGGTAACAAAAGGATTCTGTTCTTACAGAGACCCATAGTCAATTTTGTCCATAAGTCAGAAAGTACACAGATGCTACTTGAAATGTTAACTATTCCGAAATAGGACTGTAGTGAGTGGCAGCAAAACCACAGAATAATGATGATAAGAACAAATACTAAAAAGGGAATGGAGAGAGAAAACTAGTTCTGCCATTTGTAGCAATGAACATGTACGTTAGACTTTTGAATTTAATGTTATTACAGGAGCTTGTTCATTCAAAGGGGTATCCACAAATCAGGCATTTATAACCCTAACAAGCCTGTATTATAATTTTAACTGCTGTTTCACAGGTAAAGCTGTGCCCAAAGTCAACTTCATCGAAATGGAGTTTATTATATGGATACGTATGCACAGGTGTAATGAAACCTTACTTGCTGCATCGTCACAGGTACGTAGCAGCATCCACAAGAAAAATATTTAAGGAATTAGACTGTTGGCATCACGTTAAAATGTGTGAATAAAAAATAATATTGGAGTGTAGCTAAAAAAAAAAGGAACCACCAAAGGCAAGTATCGACTTTATACCGTAGAGAATGATGAAAATTACTTGAGTGTTGCAGTGCCTCTGATAATATACACTCAGTGGCCACTTTATTAGGTAGACCTATACTTCTGCTTGTAATGCAAATATCTAATCAGCAACTCAATGCATAAAATCATACAGACATGGGCAAGAGATTCAGTTGTTCAGATCAAACTTCAAACTGGAGAAGAAATGTGATCTAAGTGACTTTGACTGTGGAATGACTGTTGGTGCCAGACAGGGTGGTTTGAGTATCTCGGAAACTGATGGTTTTCTGGGATTTTTATGCACGGCAGTGTCTAGAGTTTACAGAGAGTGGTGAAATGAAAACCATCCAGTGTTGTACCATTCTGTGGGTGAAAATGAGATGTCGGAGGAGAATGGCCAGACTGGTTTAAGCTGACAGGAAGGTGACAATAACTCAAACACAAATTATAACAGTGGTGTGCAGAAGAGCATTACTGAATGCACAGCATGTTAAACGTTGAAGTGGAAGGGCTACCACAGCAGAAGGCCACACCGGATTCCACTCCTGTAACTAATGAAGTGGCCACTGAGTGTGTTTTTTTTTAATGCCTTTAACATAGATTTTTTTTTAAAGCAGAATGCTTTGTAGAAGTTTAGTCAGATGACATCAATTAAAAACAGCTTTTTAAAGATCCCAACATTGTTCCCATTTAGAATGGTTGCTTGGATTGCCCTAGAATTAATGATCATTAACCTCAATGCAGTTAAATAACGCATTTTAAATGATCTGAAAGTAAAATAAATACAGTCCTGGAAGTCTGAAATAGAAACAGAAAATGCTGGGGATACTCAGCAGGGCAGGGAGTATCTGTGGGGAAAGAATTAGAGCTAACATTTCAGGTCAAATGTTCTGTTCCTTGTGTACAGCATCAGTTGTTCCCAAGATTGTTGTGTGTTAATGACCTCTGTGTTTTCTTAAAATGAGTATCTTTATTCAGAAAATAAAACAGCATAATAGACAATAATCCAGGCAGTGAAAATTTATTGGAAAGAAAACTAGAGATAAAGGAAAAATGAATACAGAATGCTAGAAATACACAGCGAATCAAGTAATAACTGTGGAGATGGACAGTTAGCATTTTAGGTTGATGGCTTTTTGTCAGAACTAGGCAAAGTAAGAACACTTTTGTGTTTCAGGTTGCAAAGAATAGGAAGAGGCAAAGGGGAATGGCCATTATGGGGTGGAGCCCAAGGGAAACTGAATGACACGGTGGTGTTGATACTGCTTTGAGAAGACGAAGACAATATGATGTTAATGACAGATGTTATTGCTATTATTATTGTTATATGTACCAAGTTACAGTGAAAAGCTGACCTTGCATACTGTTCATACACAGTGCATTGATCCAGAACAGGCGTTCCCAACCTTTTTTTATGCCTTGGACCAATGCAGGCGTTCATGGACACCAGGTTCAGAACTCCTGATCCAGAGTAATAACAATGCAGAAAAAAGTATAAAAGCTACCAAAGCAGTGCAGTACAGGGAAACAAAGAAGTGCAGGACCATAATGAGGTAGAGTGTGAAGCCAACAATCCATCTTATTGTACCAGAGATTCATTCAAGAGTCTGATAACAGTGGGGTAGAAGCTGTCCATGAGCCTGGTAGTACAGTATGTGATTTCAGGTTTTTCTACCTTCTGCCTGATGGAAGAGAGGAGAAGAGAGAATATCCAGGGTGGGTGGGGGTTTTGACTGTGCTGGCTGCTTTACTGAGACCGAGGAGTATGCTGAGTTTGTAGAGGGGAGACTGGTTCCTGTGATGTGCTGAGCTGTGTCCACAACTCTCTGCAGTTTCTTTTGGGACGTAATTCGTTGAAGTTTAATGTTCCGGTTCAGGCATTTGGTTGTTAAAATGGGGAGAATTAAGGGTTCCATGCTTTTCTCTCCTCTCCAGATCTGAGGTTTTCTACCTCACAGTTTGCTTCTAGATCATGGTTCCTGCTTATTCCTCCAATGCCCCCATGGTGCTTTCAGCCCTGTGCCACTCAGGATCTGTAGTCAGCTGGGAAGCTTGATCAGTGAATTACAAATAACTGAGCAGCATAACGCCATAAGGGATGAGAGGACATGTGGACAAACTTGGGTCGTTTTCTGTGGAGCAGTGGACACTGAGGGGAGATCTGATGAGACAGACAGTGTCTTCTTCCAAGGGTTGAAATGTCTAATACTACATGCATTTAAGGTGAGGGGGGAGGTGTAATTTCAAAGAGATATGAGAGTCTTTCTTTTATACACAGTGTTGTGGGGGCCTGGAATGCTCTACCTGGGCTGGTGTCAGAGCCAGGTACATCAGAGACTTTTAAAGGACATTGCAATAGGCACATGGATGAGGAAAATGGAAGGATTTGGACCGCGTGTAGGCAGAAGGGATTAGTTTAGTTGGCCAATTTGATTACTAATTTAAATATTTGTTATAGGGCTGAAGGGCCTATGCTGTAGTGAGAATTCTAATTCAGATTTCGGAGCAAATAAGGCCATTTGGCCTATTGAGTCTGTTCTGCTATTCCATCATGGCTGATTTGTCATCCCTCTCAATCGTATTCCCTCCCTTTTCCTCATAATCTTTGACTTTCTTCTTAATCAACTTTAAATATACCCAGTGATTTGGCCTCCACAATGGTTTATGGTAATGAACTCCACAGATTTACAATTCTCATAAACAAATTCCTACTCCTCTCTGTTCTAAAGGGACATCCTTCTATTCAGAGGCTGTACCCTCTGGTCCTAGACTCACCCACTGGAGGGAACATTGTCTCCACATCCACTTTCTAGGCCTCTCAATATTCAATAGGTTTTAATGAGATTCAACCCCCGCCCCCCCCCCCACCCTTCTGAACTCCAGCAAGTACAGGCCCAGAGCCATCAAAAGCTCCTCAAACATTAGCCCTTTCATTCCAGGATCATTCTCATGAACCTGTACACCTATGTTAGCAACTGAGGACCAACCACAACTAGTTAAATGGTAATAGCACTTTTTTAAAATTGCTCAGTCATTTAATCAACTCAGACTCTTCGTGACCTCAGATCATGGGGTCTACAGGGTTTCAATGGCAAGATACGGAAGTAGATTGCTAGGCCGTTCTTCCGTGCAGATACTGCTACTGCCCGGGTTGGGACCCAGCTGGGTCTGAACACAGGACCATCTGCCTTGAAGTCCACGCTGATACCACTACACCTTTACCTACCATTTATGACTCTAGGGGCAGTGCATGTTTCCACAATCGCACTTAATTAAAACTGTGAGAACTGTATTAGGAAATCACAAAGACAGGTCAGGGGTGAGGGTTGTTGGTTTTTAATGATTACTAGAAGACATTTTACCGAAGGTTATGGGAGCTATGAACATTTTGTCATGAGAGGCCAAAGACCACGCATCTTTTAAAGAGATTAATCAACCTTCAGTGCACTGGAGAGATGGCGAGGACTTGGCTTTAGCACAAAATATCAAGCCAGCATTGACTTCCATGGTGTAAGTATCGACTTTCTTATGACGCAGATAAAGCTAATTCACAATTTAAGTTTATGGATTTGATTGAAACAGGAATTTCAGTCTGTACATTCATGATCAAAATAGAGATTTGTTGCAATAAGGAGATTTGGACTTGCAGGTAAAGGTATATCTTAGATTCTTTTTATTCTTATTCATGAGAATTATTGTAATAGAGATCTGAATGAGAGAAAAAATTTGAATTATTCCAAGATTTACAAGGATGTTGCCTGGATTGAGGAGCATGCCTTATGAGAATAGGTTGAGTGAAATCGGCCTTTTCTCCTTGGAGCAATGGAGGATGAGAGGTGGCCTGATACAGGTGTATAAGATGATGAGAGGCATTGATCGTGTGGATAGTCAGAGACTTTTCCCTAGGGCTGAAATGGTTGCCACAAGAGGACACAGGTTTAAGGTGCTGGGGAGTAGGTACAAAGGAGATGTCAGGGGTAAGTTTTTTACTCGGAGAGTGGTGAGTGCGTGGAATGGGCTGCTGGCAACGGTGGTGGAGGCGGATACGATAGGGTCTTTTAAGAGACTTTTGGATAGGTACATGGAGCCTAGAAAAATAGAGGGCTATGAGTAACCCTGGTAATTTCCAAGGTAGGGACATGTTCGACACAACTTTGTGGGCCGAAGGGCCTGTATTATGCTGTAGGTTTTCTGTTCTATAGGTTAAGGAGCTTGGAAACCTGAAGAACTGATCAACAGAATGCAGAATGGACAGATAAGTGGTTTAATTGTTCAGAGAGGAAAAAATGATGGAACATGTATTCTGATTGCATGCACAGTCCTTTAGAAGTGGGGCACTGGATTTTATCCACATGGGTGGTGACTAATGCCAAGGAAAATAATGGTGAATTTGTGCAGCCCTTGGCATAGGTCACGCTCAGTGTTACACAAATTCAGGGGGCACGTAGGGGAAGCATAACCTTTGCCAAAGATCATTAAAAATATATCAGATTTAAATCCCTGCTCATAGATCAGAGAGCTGCACTACAGAAAGATTAGGTCACAGATAATGAGACACCAGATATACTAGAGTTAGGCAAGAAGTGAAAGGTCGCAATTATGAACAGTGAGTCAAATACTCTGCTTTTCCACTGTAATTGGGAAGACGGCCAGAGCAACGTTCCCTCCGCAGCTGCACGGACCAAACTTTGCTCTTGAGCAGGGACTATTTACGTGGCCTTTTAAATAAAACAAAATCCCAGCTGCGCAGCAACAAAGGCTGTGTGTGCGGGAGCATTTCAGTCACCATGCGGCCATGAACCTGCACAGCTTATAGAGAACAGTGTTCACTACCTAGTCACCTGTGGACTCACTTCAGAGAACTACAAACTTGTACCCCCAGCTGTCTCTGTACATCAATACCCCTTAGTACTGCCAGCTTAGAGGCAATAGTGATCCAGGGGATCCCAAAATTCACCCTCTGAATATACTATTATTAAACCAGGACAGCTTGAACCTTAATATTGTAATGTTCTAGTGGCACCAGTCAATAAAAAAGTGAAGTGATGATGCACCTTTTATGAATCCTGATAGTTAAGTGTCAACAATTAGTCAGATTTGTTAAGTAATAGCCTCAGCAATGTGTAAAGTATCAGAACACGTTTTAATCTTTCATATTCTCTAATGAAAGGACATGAGCAGTAACTGCAGCGGCAGATTTCTCCCACTCAAGGCATAATTGTTCCTGACTACATTCTGATTTAAATAGATTTGAAACTGTTGTGGTTTATTTACTCCACTGGGATTAAAATAAAAACATCCAGAGTTGTAAAACCTTGCAGTTGGGATTATTCCCAGCACTGTAATAATAATAGCTTGCTATTTATAGTGAAAACTACACACGCTGGAACCATACTGACCAGATGGCCTCCGCCAGGGTTCCTCACTGTCCGCGAATTAAGAACGAGGAAATCAGTGGCAGCTTCCATGTTTCCAGCCAGGTGCACACATACAGCTTTCAGTGATTCAGCCTGGAAGCTGTTTATCTGTACCTGGCTGGAAAGTGGAGGGAAAAAAAACTTTGCTAGAAATCCAAAATAAAACAGAAAGGTACAGTGTAACCCCAATAATCCAGCACATTTTGAAAGTTAGTGAAAGATTTTCCAGACCACTGATTGCCATCTCCTTTAACATCTCAACACTCTTAATTCAGCTTTTTAAAATGTTACGATATCATAAATGTTCCAGTGAGTCAGGTAATTGAAAGGGAGAGATTCTTTATTGGTTGGGGCACGAAGAGATACAGGGAGAAAACAGGAGATTGGATCGGCCATGATGGGCCAAATGGCCTAATTTTGCTCCTACATCTGATGGGAGAGCGGGATCTCGGGCCCTGGTGAAGGGATAAGGACTGGAAGCATCGCTTGGTGAGCTGGGAGCCAAACCATGGGGATTTCCAATTGCTAACAACATTTTACTGACACACTAAATCAGGCAGCATCTGTACAAAGAGAATCTGAGTTGGTTTTTCTGTTGAAAGATGACTGACCTTAAATATTAACCATGTCTTTCTCTTCCCAGGTGCCACCTGACCAGCTGAGAGTTTCCAGGGTCTAAGATTCTGATCATTCTCAGTGGTTACCTGTTGAAGTTCTGTGTCAAGAGTAGCCAGTTTTGTGGGTAACAGTTGATTCATTCCTACTGTGTTGGCGCGTGGCCTAGTGGATGAGGCATCAGTCTAGTGATCTGAAGGTCACTGATTCGAGCCTCAGCTGAGGCAGTGTGTTGTGTCCTTGAGCAAGGCATTTAACAACACATTGCTCTGTGATGACACCGGTGCCAAGCTGCTTGGGTCCTAGTGCCCTTCCCTTGGACAACATCGGTGGCGTGGAGAGGGGAAGGCTTGCAGCTTGGGCAACTGCCGGTCTCCCATACAACCCTGCCCAGGCCTGCGCCCTGGAAACCTTCCAAGGCACAAGTCCATGGTCTCAAGAGACTAACGGATGCCTATTATCATTCCTACTGCACACAGAACCCTAACAATAGTGTGGTGAAAGAGGAAGTGTCTTTTAAAAAAAAAGGAGAATGTGGTTGGCCCAGTCACAGGGATCGTTTATGGTCTTGTACGTTACATATTTACATACGTTACATATTGTGTACACGTCTTGATTATGACTAATAGCAGTCTCGAGTTTTCTTTTCAGTTAGATTCTTTGAAACTTAGCTTAGACTGAAATATATTTGGAAGAGGAAAAAACTTGCTTTTGGTGATCGACATTTCTGACATCCAGTGACAGATAAGTAGCTATCCTATGGAAATCTGCAGCCCCGTCTTGATAGAAATGAAAAATAAATAGGAATCAAGCTCTAGTTTCAGGCCACAGTTTCCTTCCTTTGATATGAACAACATGGGAATGTTTTCTGTGTTGTTACCAGATTTGGTCTAAATGGAAGATCAAACAATTCACAGCTTAGAGCCAAGTGTTAACAGTTGGCTCGGAGTATTCAAACTAATTATGAATTGTATTTTATTAACTCTTCACAGATTTTCTAATGATTAAATAAGTTTTTAATTAAATAAACATGCATTTACATTTTAAATGGCAGTGAATATAAATTTTGAAATAGGTTAACAATGGGGCAGATGTGAGTCTACAAGGTCATCTGTATCTGGGCTAACCACTGTTGCTTTGTCTTATGGGATGATTCCAGCCAGTAACATCAAGATACAGATGTGGTTAATCCAGAGACAAGAGACTGCAGATGCTGGAATCTGAGGCGACACACAGAGCTGGAGAAACTCAGGGGTCAGGGACTGTCTAGGGAGGGAAATGGACATTTCAGATTGAGACCCTGTCGATTTATGCTGGAGGAGGAAATTTTCAGTGGGCTCCTGAGTTAAGGGCTAATAGGGTAAAGTTTATGTTGTCAGAGGTTGGATAGGGTTGGTCATAGAGAGATTTGTAAATGAGAGAAGTTTGAACTTTGACAATTGAAGAAGATGGGGAGGGGGAACCTGCTTAGACTCCTGAGGAAAGGTAAGATGAGCACTGCAGGGAAGAAAGATGGCGATACAACAGAAAAAGTATTGGTGAACAGCTCAAAAAAGGGAAGTGACAAAAATGAATTTTAAAAAAAAAATCAAACACTATTGCAGCAACTACAAACAAAAGACAACTTATCAAGGGAAAGTAAAGTGGAGAACACAAAGAAAGATTGCATTAAGAATAATCCTTTACTAGGGAAGAAATAATGACGCACTTAGAAAATAATGTTTGGAAAGATTCAATGTGGCTTCATAAAAGCGAAATCATGAAAGAGAAAAATTTAAGGCCGTTTTCCAACACCATTAGCAGGATGGATAAGTTACGAATATAATATGCATTTCAATTCCTGGTAGGTTGCTGCACAAGGACACATGATAATGGAGAAAGGATTTTAGTTAACAGAAAATATTGGGACCCAACAGGGTGTTTTCCAGTTGGTGAACTATAACTAGTGGCTTGCCTCTGGATCATTAACATGGATTGTAAATAGTTGAAGGAAGTGTGTATAACGTATCCAGGTTTGCAGATGCTACAGAGATTAGTAGGAAAGTTAGTCATGAGGACACAGTCTGTGAAGGATTGTAAAGGGTTAAATGAGCAGTAGGAAAGGGAGCATATGATTTATGTGCTGTGATGCTATCAAATCTTGGTGGTGAGAGATCTAGGTCAACAACCACAAAGTTGAGATAATAATTTAAGCATGTAGAACACTGGCCTTATTGCAAGGAGGCGGGGTACAAATGCATAGGGGCTGGGTGTCTCAATTAATACCTGGAAGGAGATGGTTCCCTTGTGAGGAGAAATTGAACAGGTTGGTCCTGTCCTGTCTAGAAGAAAAACAGGCAGTCTGAATGAAACACAATTTTTGGCAAGGTGGGAAATGTTTGCAAGTTTAAAAGTAGGTCTCATACCCTGCACTAAGGTAGCTAGAGTCCAGTATTATTATGTGAGCAGAATTAGATTACCAGCAAAGGATAACACAAATTAATAAGGTATACCAAGTGCTTGTGGTTCATTTGCGGGAACAGAATTACAAACGAAGGAGTTGTTAAACTAAAAAAGACTGTACTACAAAAAAAAACTTGAATATATGTACAGCACCATTGAGGTAATGACATTATTCCAGCAACTTGCTCAAGAGAAAACAGAACGACTTGAAGGAACAAAAATAGTCAAGGAGAGGCTGGTTGTTGAGGGAATTCTAGGGCTTTGGGCCCAAGCACTGCTTCTCATGGTGAAGTAATGTGAAAAAATGAAGGATGCAGAGTGTGATGAATCACAGATCTTG
The DNA here is from genome assembly GCF_048418815.1 of Hemitrygon akajei. Classification (NCBI taxonomy): domain Eukaryota; kingdom Metazoa; phylum Chordata; class Chondrichthyes; order Myliobatiformes; family Dasyatidae; genus Hemitrygon; species Hemitrygon akajei. The sequence goes on along the minus strand of NC_133152.1, from coordinate 24,052,222 downwards.
CAGTGGGAGCATAGAGGGGTTTGAAAGCAAGAAATGTTAAACTGAGCAAATTCATAAGTATGGTGTGTTGGGTAAGGATCACGTAAGGATCTGAGCAGAGCTTTGAATGAGCTCCTTTCTGGGGGGTGATAGCTGAGCAATGGAGTTACATCCTAGAGCTATGCCCAGTAGTTCTCTTTCACAATCCCAGGTGGAACAGTCCAGTGCTGGAGAGCATAGGTTAAAGGCAGGGGTCCCCAATCTTTTCTATGCCCTGGACCAATACCATTAAGTAAGGTGTCTGTGGACCCCTGGTTTCAGGAGAAGAGATTTTGAATGAGACATTATTTTACACAGAGAGGTAGGTGCCCAGAACATGCTGCCGTGAGATGGGAGCAGATAAAATAGCATTATTTAAGAATGGGACTGGACAGATACAGATAGATGGAATTAGTTAGATTGGCATAATGGTCAGCACAGACAATGATGGGCTGAAGGGCCTGTTCCTGCACTGTATGAGGAGGATTTCAGTACCAGCTGAGCCAGGAAGGAAATGACTGAAGAAATTTGGGGTCTGATGCTCACTGCTGGGTTAAATATGACACTGAGGTAATAAAAGAATGGCCAGGGAGAGGGATGGAGCTGATGAACCAGGAACGGAGTTTGTGCGTACTAGAGTATTGTCAATCCCACTGCTTGACGTAGGCAAATCAGAACAAGTGGAGGACTGAGAGAGGCAATGAGGTAGATCTAGCTAAACCCAGTATTGTGCTTCCAGTAGGATGCAGTCTCGGCCGCCATGTTATAAAAAGGAAATGTCACGAATCCTCTGAAGATGTAAAGACACTTTCACAAGGAACATGTCAGGGGCTCCTTACATTGGCAACAGAAAATATGGAGGTGTCCCTGACAGAAATCTGATGCAAAGGACTTGTGTTGGCTAACTCAAAGGGTTGTAACTTTACAGGCTTGGGAGGAAAGTATTGGGGGATGGGGGATGCAAAAGGTAGGGTTTTTTTTAAATACAGAGTAGTGGGTGTGTGAAACTGCCAGGGTTGGTGGTAGAGGCTGATACATCAGAGACACTTCAGAGACTCTTAGATGGGTGTAGGGATTAACGAAAAACAGAGGGCTGTGTGGGAAGGGAAGTTTAGATTTATCTTGGAGTGGATTAAAAATCGGCTCAACATCATGGGCAGAAGGGCCCTTACTGTTCTATCTTTGATGTTAAGATACAGAAAATCTCAGGGACCCGTAAAAACTAAGGTTACAGTGTAATACTATACACAGGTTAGGAGGGGAGCGGGTTCACAGGGTTGATGCTAGTGTTAACCCTCACAGTGGCCTCAAGGAGACACACAGTCACACCATACAGTAATGACTATACAGGCCAAGGGCCGATGCTGGTTACTAGAGGCACAGCACCCTGAATTATCCCAGACATCTTTTCCTAAGCACAGTCTGAGAAAAGTGAATATGGAACAACGATGGAGACATTGGTAGAGGTAACTAAATAAGCAGTTCCCAACCTTTTTTTATACCATGGATCCTTACCATTAACCGAGAGGTCCATCCGTGGAGCCCAGGTTGGCAACCCCTGAACTAAAATTTTATTCAAATAAGTGAATGTTAAGGAAGGTGTTATTAAAGGTTCAGGGAGGGAATTCAAAGTGTTGGCTGAGACTGCTGAAGGTGCAACCACTGTAATAGAGCTCACAGTCTACTGAGCAGTTAAATTATCTACTGCCTAGCACAAGTCCATTCTTCACTCATCATCGAGGACACGGGCAGCCCAATACAAGCTGTCCACCGTCTTCCTAATTCACAGTCCTGCCCTGCAAAGTTAATGACCTTTGACTTCCAAATACTTAATTGTGGGTCAGCTGCCTTCAAACTATACCACACCTTAATCACATATTACACTATACAGCTTTAAAAAAAACTAAACATAGCCCAACCTTGCGATGGATGGGGAGGGAAAGGGGCTATAGCTTTAAATCTAAGATTTAGGAGAGTGCGTTTAAATTTTTAAATGAATTTGTAAGATGTTAGTATATGAAGATAACCATGGCCAAGATCAGCATTCTGGGCCGAGGACACAGGAGTGGCACGCTGCTGTTATTGCCCTACGCCAAGTCGGGCTAATGGGCTCAACAAGATGACAACACCCACTCAGTGATAGAAGCAGAGACTATTATGATAACACTATTAGTTTGAAGAGGGGTTTGGTGGGCAGGCAGAGGTTAAATACCAGCTTAGGCCAATTGGACCTTCTACTTTCTAAATACAAGAGATTCTGCAGATGCTGGAAACCCAGAGTAACACACACAAAATGCTGGAGGAACTCAGCAGGTCAGGCAGCGTCAGAAAGGAATAAAGAATCAATGTTTCAGCCCGAGACCTTTCATCAGCACCTTCTACATTGTAATTATAGCTGACTTGGTTTCTCCCACACACTCCTTCAAAAGAAATCTGCGCCCCCCCCCCCCCACCCCACCCCAAATTCATAGTGGTTGCCATATTCTATTCTACATTACTGTGGTCGTTGTTTTGACTGACTGAAGATGAACTGGATACAGGAGCTGGCAACAACATTCCTGTTACCAGGAATAGTGCTGCTAACAGGGTCCCTGGTTCAACTCTGCCAGCAAGACTAGTTAACAGTTCTGGTAATCAGATTGACCTAGCGCAATACATTACAGCACAGAAAGATGCCATTTGGTCCATCAGACCCTTGCCAGCCCCCAGCAAACCAATTCCACTCTACTCTCACAACTTAACCTTTCACATCCTTGCCAACTTTGCTTTATTGATTTGGAAGAAATCCACTGGGAGATTGTGCAAATTCTGCAAATATGGCACGGAAGGTCAGGATTGAGCCCAGCTGCTCGAGACTGTGGGCCAGCAACATCAGTTGCTGTGTCCTTGTGGCGTGCTCGCCAGCTATGCCTCTGCCAGCAGGGCTCTGGTTAGCAAGCACAGTCTGTGGCACAAACAGCTCCACTAATTCCTACGGGCATTGGTGATCTGTCTCAATGGAATTCTGGCACAACACGGGGGGGAAAGAATTCTAATCTTTACACAAATTCACATTGAAATCACTTTTTTAATTTTTTTTTCGCTGACACGTTTCACATTCACCTGTTCCACGTTTTTTTAAGCATTTTTGTGCCTCCATCCAACTTCGCACCCTTACACATTTCACACACATTTCAACAAGATAACAAATCAACACTACTGCAAAGAGTCAATGATAAAACATGTCAGAACAGCTCACACACCTCGCTTTCTCTGATCTCTTCTCCCAGTTAGAATCCAGGTACCCAAGAGACGTCACCATCATGGATGTACAACTGGCTTTCCGGAGAGTTATGGCATTTACTGTTGTTCCTATGAAGTGACCAATTCAAGGCTACAGTTCAAATGGACTGGACTGCCCAGTTTATTGTGTTGCCAAACGATTTCCACCTACCGCCCTCGTCTTCTACGCTAGGTACACATCCCAACCCCTGGTAATTAAGTCTCCTATCAGACAGCAATGACCCATGGGTAACTGGATCACTACAGGCTTGAACCAGCCTTCTGGTTCGGGGGGTAGGGGTGGGGAGAGATGTTGAGTTAGGGCTGAAAGGTTATGCAGTGAAAACTCCTGCATCAGAGGTGGAGGCAGTAGGGAAAAGATGCAGGAAAGAGGTTTGACAGAAAGAGGCAATTTAACAGCCATCACATTTAACTACACAAAAAATTACAAATTTATAAAACTTCTTGCTCTGTCTGTTGCAATATTAAACTTCAATAAAAGGAGAAGCCATGGGAATTTATATTTTTAATGATGGGTTGTACAGAATGCTGTAGACTATTAAATGTTTTTTTTTACACTTGTTCTTGGGTCACAATCTGCAGAATCGTACAGCTCTAAATCCCTTCAGTGCAAAGGGCCTGTGATGTGACTTTTTGCCCTCGAATCCCTTACCTGGTGATGGACCCATGGCTCCTACTGCTAGGCACCGCAGTCACCTCAGATCTAAACCTTTCCATTTTCAAATTTTAAAAAATCCCGTCTCTGCCTCGCAAACGCATTCAAGGTGTAAACCAACAGGATGGAGAAACATCTATCTCCGCCTTCTCACACTTGGCTCTTGCTCCACCGTGATCCCAGGGCCAACACCTGGCAGGCTGGTGCAATCACCTGGGCCAACCGCATATCCTCCACCAACTGTGGGCCTTAAAAGGTGATTTTTGGAAAGAAACACTGCTTTATCAAAGTGCACCAAATCTGGTTTGCTGATGGATGGAGGGAGTTCCATGTTTACAGGCAGGGAGGGGAGGTGGCAGCAAATATTAATGTGATGAGAAGGTTTGCAAAAAAGTTAAAACCAGATTACCATTGAGTCATTTTGAAGCACCCCTCGGTGTAAGTACTCAAAATAAGAAACGATTACAGAGAAGCAGCTGCTTTGGGCTGTAACCCAGGGTATTTACAGAATGTACAGATCACTCTGGCTGAGGGCATCTGCCATCTCATCATCAGCAGCAGTGGTTTTGATCTGTTTTTTTTAAAAGGATTTGGAGTCTACACAGGCTCCTCGTTTCGAGTCCCAGCTTCTGGCAGTTGAAGGTTACAGGTGTCGAGGGCTCGGGTGCCCATTGTGATACAGTTTCTGTTTGATGTGCACCATGTTCCCCGCAGATTCCTCGTACTGACGGTGGGAGCGCCTCCTAAAATCCTTCAGATTACATAACCTCGGGATCCAGGACCAGGAATCATCTGAAAGAAAATGGCACAGGGCAGCCGTTTAGAGAGGAGAGCGCAGACGCTTTCAAAGACCTTAAAAAAATATTCCTTTTCAAAAAACAATTCCGTGGATGCTGGAAAATCTCGGTCAGGCAACATCTGTGGAGAGAGAAACAGGAAATATTTCAGGTCTAAGGCTGTTTTAAAACCACCTTTAAAACAGGACAAAGGTCAGCCCAGTGTAACTTCCCTGCTCTTCTAAAAAACAGTCACAGAGGACAGAATGGGCTCCTCAGTCCCATCAGGTCAGGGCTGCCATCAGCCACCAATTATCATTGCTGTGGGCATTCTTCTGGGTAAAAGTACCAAGGTAATGGTTTGATGTAGCACGTCCTCAGCCCTGCTCTAAGCTGTCACAGCACTGGTGTGAGACTGGAATCAACACTGATTTGACTCAGACACATGAACGGTACCCATGGAGACACAACTGATACAAGAGTGAGACTTCCACCAAGTTTAGGAGTGCGTGAAGAACTGATGCTGAGGCACTAATGGCCAGAGTAATTACTTTTAAGCCAGCTCTCAATGATCAGGGTTCAACTGTTGCCGGAGCTTGTAAGGAGTTTGTACATTACCCACCCACCCGAAACCATGTAGGTTTCCTCCCATGTTCAAGACACATATGGATAAGGTTAGTAAGTTACAAACATGCTATATTGGTGCTGAAAGAGTGGCGACATTTGTGGGCTGCTCCAGCACAATCCATAGTCATATAGCACTACAGCACAGAAGGCCTTTCAGCCCATCTAGTCAATAGGTGCAGAAGTAGGCCGTTCGGCCCTTCTAGCCAGCACCACTATTCACTGTGATCATGGCTGATCATACACAACCAGTACCCCGTTCTTGCCCTCTCCCCATATCCCTTGACCCCGCTATCTATAAGAGCTCTATCTAACTCTCTCTTGAATGCATCCAGAGACTTGGCCTCCTCTGCCTTCTGGGGCAGAGCATTCCACATATCCACCACTCTCTTTCCGCATCTCAGTTCTAAATGGCCTACCCCTTATTCTTAAACTGTGGCCTCTCGTTCTGGACTCACCCATCAGCGGGAACATGATTCCTGCCTCCAGTGTGTCCAATCCCTTAATAATCTTGTATGTCTCAATCAGATCCCCTCTCATCCTTCTAAATTCCAGTGTATACAAGCCCAGTCGCTCCAATCTTTCAACATATGACAGTCCCGCCATTCCGGGAATTAATCTTGTGAACCTACGCTGCACTCCCTCAATAGCAAGAATTTCCTTCCTCAAATTTGGAGACCAAAACTGCATACAATACTCCAGGTGGGGTCTCACCAGGGCCCTGTACAGCTGCAGAAGGACCTCTTTACTCCTATACTCAATTCCTCTTGTTATAAAGGCCAGCATGCCATTAGCTTTCTTCACTGCCTACTGTACCTGCATGCTTGCTTTCATTGACTGATGAAGGTTAGTCCATACTGCTTTGTTCCATCAACCCATACCTGAACCAAGTCATCCAACACACCTCCATCCATGTACATATCTAAACTTAAATGTTGAAACCGAGCCCATATCCACCACTTCCGCTGATGGTTCGTTCCACACTCTTACCATCCTCTGAGTGAAGAGGTATCCCCTCGAGCTCCCTTTGCATAGTTCACCCTTCAGTGTAAATGGAATCGTTTGGTTTGTGCTGGAGGTGGCGCAGTGTCAGTGCTGGGGATTCAATTCCTGCCGCTGTCTGTAAGGAGTTTGCACGTTCTCCCCCATTACCACCTGGGTTTCTTCCAGCTGCTCTGCTTTCCTCCCACATTCCAAAGATGTACATAGTAGTGAGTTGTGGGCATGTTACGCTGCCTCCGGCGACAAATCCTCGCTGAGTTGATTTGACTTAAACGACACATCTCACTGTGTGTTCCGAGGCTGAGAGTAAAGCTAATCTCTAATCCCTGGAGGCTTGTCAGGTTACTAGGAGCAAACAATCCAAAAAGTGCAAAAGTTAAGATGTTCCTCCTCCACAGATCTGATGGTCCTACTTTTTCCAAAAGGAAACTGCTGCACACACCTGAAATGAAAACACAGTGCTGGAAATGCTCAGGCCGCCTCTGTAGAGAAATCACTAACATTTCAGTGGAGGGCTTTGCTTCACATTTGTACCAACCATTAGGAAAGGGATTAGGAACTGTTTGGGTTTAGATGCAGGATTGAGTGCACATGGCAGTGTAACACCAAACCATATCATTGCACCCAATGTCAGAATCATCTGACTAAAGCAGACAAGGTCACATTCTCCCAAATTTCTCTGTCAAAATATCTCAATGTCTGCTCCCTTGGCCTGAGTTATTGCGCCTCACTCAAATTTAATGGAAGGAGCAGATTGTCGGTCACAGCCGGTCGGCATTTCCTCACGGATCCACTCACCATAACGCCTGTTCGTCCTCCATGCCCGGAGCACACACTGCAGGACACCGTCCATCCACACCAGAAACCAGCTGATGCAGAAGCCCAGCAACAGCCCCAGCATCAGGTCAATCTCCTGCTTCGTCACATTGTCCGTCACAAAGTAATTTTCTGAGGAGTCGACCACAGACTGATCGGCATCGTAAGGAATCACGTAGTGAATGTGGTGTCTGAAAGAGCGGGGTGGGGGGGGGGGGGGAAGCGAGTTAGAGGAGGGAGCGAAGAGGGAGGGAGCGGAGGGAGAGAGGAAGGGAGCAAGGAGGGAGCGAGAAGGGAGCAAAGGGGGAGGGAGTGAGCGAGGAGGGGAAACAAATTCGAGAAGGCAGAGAGAGGAGGGAGGGGGAGCAAATTAGAGGAGAGGAGGGAAAGGTTAGAGGGAGAGAGAAAGGAAGTTAGAGGGAAAGAGGAGGAGCAAGTTTACAAGAAGAGGGAGAGCAAGTTGGGAGGGGGGAGAGGAAGGAGAGAAAAAGGAGGAACCGGTTAGAGGAGAGAGAGGGAGCGAGTCAGAAGAGGGCGAGAGAGGGGAAGCGAGTTAGTGGAGGGAGTAAGTGAGGGAGAGGAAAGAGTGAAGTGTGGCAAAAGCGCCGGAAGCTGTGGCATGGGTGGGGGAGCGAGATGGGGTGGAGGAGGTGGGGTGAAGCGGGCTGGGCAAGAGGAGGGGCAGAGAGGCGAGAAAGGATGGGGGGGAATGCGTGGGTGAGGGCAGAGGCCATGAGTTGCGGGCTGCGGGTGACGGAGAGAAGAGGGCAAGGTTGAAGCAGGGGGGAGGGAGAGGGAGCTGCAGGGCCAGCGGGGCCGAGGTGACGGGGATGAAACGGCGGAGGAGAGCGAGGTGACAGGAGAGGAGCCGGCCCGGCTCGGCTCGCTTTACCTTCCACAGTTGCAGTGACAGACCCGGTCTTCGCCGCGCAGGTGCGGCAGGATGTAATTGTGGAATCGGTCGAGCAGAGCGTTCATGTCCACGATGCAAGCTATGGCCTGCAAGAGAGCGGACAAAGCAAGAAGCAGAGCAGGTGAGGGCTTCGGCCGGAGCAGTGCCGAGAGGGCGGCCGCCGCAAACCGCCGCAACACAGCATGCAGCGAGCCGCTGCTCACTCACCATCACCATCGACGTCCCTACGAACATGAAGATCATGGTGTTGGCGGTAGGAAGCATAAATCGCAATGTCTCTTGGCTGCTGACGGACTCTAGCTGTCCCGGGAGTGCGCGGCCGGTTACCCCCCCTCCCCACACACACTCACACTCACTCACTCTCCCCCCTCCCTCCCCTCCCCTCCCTCCCCTGGACCAGCAGTCGGCTCCACACTCCCTCACATGCGCCACATTGGTTCGCTGCCGCAGTTTAACAATTGATCCGCCCCACAGACGATAAATAATTCAGAGGCAGGGGGAGGAGGTGAGAAAGGGGTTGCTGGGGAGGGGTGAAGCAGCCACCCCCAGCGTAAGGGACCTTCAGCAGCGCGGTGGGGGCCGCCTGTGCCGCCGTCGCCCTGCCGACTGGCAGCCGCGACGATGCCGCTGCACATTTGTATTCCGCACCACGTCTCCCGCCAATCCCAGCTCCCTCTTTCGCCCTGAACCGGGGAAATCAGCGACCCTCCTCCTCCCCACCCCTCCCATTCCCGACCCCCCCCCCCAACCAAAAAAGTCTTCTGTTGTAAAACCTGAGAAATAAAGAGAGACTGAGGACTGGACTCCGGCCATGGTTTTGTTTTTAATGAAGCTTCATGTTGGATACACTTTGCGCCAACGTCAGACCCGCTCTACAAGAGATTCTTTCGGACACATCACAGGACCCGCGCCGAGCAGCGATTCAAACTTAAAATAGACTATAAATTATATACAGATCAGCACTGCAGCGGCGGCAAAAGACCTGCGCGCCCTCTCCTGCCCTGCCCCCTCAGTAGAAACAGACGGTGTGCAGGAAGGTCCGGCCGCTCTTCTCTTCCAGCTCCTGGATCAGCTCATCGATTTCATTCTCCATGTCCTCGGTGCGCTGAATCTAAACGGGACAAACATGGCTAAGGTCAGCGTTTATCACAGTGCTGGGGGGGGGGGGGGAGCAGGGGGCGTGGGGGGCAGATGGAGATATTTGTGGGACAATGAGGCCCCGATCCTTGGCTGACCTCTTCCAGGTCAACGGTTAAATTGGGAACTCAGGAAAGCAGGGGGTGTAGGAAATGCAAAGTCCCAGGTGTAGTTCAGCAGGGTTCTTTGAACCTTCCCAACACTAGTAGAAACTTGGTTGCTCGTTTTCCCCCTGCTCCCCTCACCTCCCTCCCCACTGACACCCACACTAGGGGGAAGGTGCAGGCTGAGGGAGCCCGACACAGTTCTCAAGGTCAATGTCCTGCAAAGTTCGCTCCGCTTCTCTCTTCACAGATGCTGTCGGAACCTGAGGATTTCTGACATATACCGGGGACAAGAGATTGCAGGTGCCGGAATCGGAGCAGCATTAGTTGGCGGTGGGGGCGGGGTGGAATTGTCGATGTTTCGGTTCGAAACCCCGCACCAGGACGGAGTGTGAAATGAGATGGCCAATATATGAGAGAGGAAACCTCCCTCCGTTCTTCTTCATACTGACCATTTCCCCTCCTCCACTCTGAACAATACAGGGCTTCAACCCAAAGAAAGCCCCGTCAATTCCTCTTCCCATAGACAAACAAGAGAAAATCTGCAGAGGCTGGAAATCTGAGCAACACACACGAAGCTGGACGAACTCAGCAGGCCAGGCAACATCTACGGAAAGGAGTACAATGGACGTTTCGGGCGAGACCCTTCCGCGGGATTGCGGAGTCTTTTCCATAAAAGCCGCTCCATCTGCCCAGTTTTATTGCTTAGCATTTACTGTGTTTCTGATTTCCAACGTCTGTAGAATTTGGCTTTCGTTCATCTTGTTGGGATTCTCCAACCTCCCCCCCCCCCCCCCCGTCCCATTTACACTTTCTTCCCCCACCAGAAAAACCAAAAAATATGAGAAAACAATGTTTAAAAAAATCAGGGTATTGTTACAAATATATTAAGTACAGCAACTAATTTTAAACAGCAAAGAGTAACACAGCCATTGTAAAAATTAAGTACTCGGGCTTCATGTTAGGATGGTAACCATGATGCTCAAACTAAAGCGAATATTGAGATTATTTACTGGTTTTTAGAATGCATTAAACTAAGCACTGTATTCTCTGGAGCCCTTGGTTTTTAGGCCCTGTACTGAGCCTCTCATTTAGTGGGAAGGGAGTGAATAAGGGCTAAGAAGTAAGCTCCCTGCTATAGGCCACTATGCCATTGTAATGGAATATGCACAATTTCATCTCCCCTCGCTGAGGCGGCAGCAATAGAGAGGTCCCCAAACACATTGCACTAAAATCCAGAATGCATTTCCTACTGGGACCATGGGATGTCCAAGAGCTGGGGGCTTTCTTGGGTTTATGATGGATTGATCCCCTATTAACAGCATGGAAGTTTATCCAATACTTCCATGAGTACAGAGCTTCCCAAAGAATTCCACAGCTGAGTGAGCGCTGAATAAGCTCAACCAGAACTAGAAACTCTTAATTTTCCTTCCTAAATGTCTACATTTAAGAGTTATTCGTGGGTGCTGGTGTTATAGCACAATAATGAAACGGTGATTGGATATTTGCTCCTAATAGGTTAGACTTGCATGTTATAGTGAACTGGAGTTCAACCTCGGATTCCAGAGCACTTTCAGCTATCTGGGATTCCAGCATCTCCACACCGTGATTCACAGCCTTGTTGAAGACCACTACTGAGCCACGAGTTTCTTGTTGCACACGAGGTGTGGAATGTGAAAGGCTGGTTAAGATGGGTAATGAGTGAATTGAATGCCACTGATTTTATTTTACACATGAGCACCTCAACATTTTGGTACTGACAATAGAACCCAAGTCATCGATGCTTCTCCTAACTTGGTTGGCAGGAATCAAACTTAATTGTTTTGGTGAGACTATGGCCCCGGTTGAAGTTGCAGTTAGTGACAAAGGTGGAGTATCAAATGAAAACACCTAATGTTGGCTGCTCAGTCACAATAGTAACTTAAAAAACTGGCAAGTATCAACTCTGGTTTAAAAAAAAGGTCCAGCTGCAGCATGTACTGAATTGCACCCATCAGACAGCAATGAGCTGCATCAAGGAATATTCCACATTCACTGCTCAAGCGACAGAAAGTCATGTTGTACTGTGAAGAAATCGTACCAGTTAAACAACTGACAAATCCACCGGCATGCATTTGGCCGGGGAACAATCCCACTTGGGTTGATTGTTGGACGTAATTCTGTGCTGAGTGCTCTTTCACATTCCTTCCCCACGCTCCCAACACACAAAAGTGTAAACACTTACACACTGGCACAGTTCACATATGAGGAAAGCTCCAATTGTGGCTTCTTCATGATTATCCTGAATGTCCACGTTTATGACATGCACTGACTGGAATGTCTCCTGTTCTCTTGAATTCAGATCTGGGAAATCACAAGATGGGGGCATCAGCAAACCACGTTTCACAAGCATCTAGGTCAACGGCGTGGCGAACACAAGGGATGGCCATTTTACCTTCAAGCACCTGATCGTACACACGCTCCTCACACGTCACTATCAGATCAAACTGGTCTTTGCAGGTCTGGAAACGCTCTGGTCGAGATTTTATCCTCTTGTTTCTATCCAACATATGGAGAATCCCATTCTGTGTATATCTGGACTAAAGTTAAGGAACTTAAAGATGCACATTGAATAAACTATAAGACATACAATAACAGGTAAGATTACTATTTGCAACCAAAACTTGTGTTAGTTGCAATTCTAAATAACAGGGTAGACATTCTTACTGGCTCGTAAATCAATAGTTGCCTACATCATTAAAAGAACAAGCACCCCAAAATAGGACAAGTTTTGTTCAAGAGTCTCTTGCGAACAAGTAATGCAACTTGGACAAGCTACAGCAGATGCAGCCTGCTGACATACTGAAAATAGGGTATTTTGGCTCCAAGTAATACATATTCTGGTTTTTGCAATCAACTGCTATTTTAAAGTTCAAGCAGGGATGTTTTATGATCCTTAAGAGAAACTACCTTGCTTCAAATATTTTATGTCAACCCTATTTAAATTTAAAAACATGAAAGCAAAATGCCTGCCTGTTGGCATATATGGCACAATTACACAGGTGAGATCATAACAAAATCCAGATCAATGCATTGTAAACAGATGGTTACAGCATAGGAAGTCTGATGGTTTGATTACTGCTGCGAACAAATGATTTTTTTTTAGTTATAGATGGCCCTCAGTGAGAGAAATTATCCCCAATACTCTGTCACAAATCAACATGTCTGAAGCAATGTGATATTATAAGATTTGCCTGGTGTTCAGCTGAAGGTCAGTCACATGATCAAAGTTACAACACAGAATGCTGGAGAACCCTGCAAGTAGGCAGCATCTACGGAGGGAAATAAACAGATGACGTTTCAGGCAAAAACACTTCATCAGGTCTGGATTTCTCTCCTGCAGCTCAACAGCAAGTTAGTTAGAAAGTAAAGTATAAGATTTCCATCAGATTATGTGGGTTTTTGCTAAACAAAAAATGCTTAATGATTTGGGATATGGAATATCCTTTTAACCATGGCCAACAATGGACACACATAGTTAACTTAGTTTTTATATATTGACAAAAATAAAAGTCCTTCATTGAAAGAAAAGGTATGAGGTAAAAACCTTCAAGTGCAGGAAAACTTGCAGCAGCACTACACAAATGTGAGTATCAATGTGGTCTAGTATCACTTAGCCCAGTTTCACACATGATTAAGTACTGGTCTTGGCAATACTCATTGGAGTATGATAGGCTGCATTTAATTTCTAATGCTACTGTGCTTTGAGTGCCATTGAATTGCATGCACTGGGCCTCTATAAGCAGCAAATGGCTTTAGGTTTAATGCAGGAATTAATCACTCACACAGATTGCTAACCTGCTCGAGTTTTACACATTGTATCAGTTAAACTGCTTATGTCATTACATTAGCTTCAAATTCCTTGTAACTCACTCAGTACAAATGACAATGTACCCAAATTCCCATTAAAAGTTAATACTTTGAACTAAAAATGACTTCCTTTGAAAAGCTGACACCTACTTGAAATAAAGAAACTGATGCCAGCCTCATCGGGGGATGTTGGGGCAGAAACATCTGCACCAAAGATGCCCATCAACCTTCTTGGCTTCAGTCTTCAGGATATTTTACAAGAATTTGACAAACCTCTTTGTAAGGTAGGTAAATGTGAGGGGCTAATAACTAGCACTGGGGTAATCAAGTCACATATCTTTACTGCCAAGGGATTTAGGACACAGCTTCACACTTCTGCCTGGTCCACTCGATGGATACAAGATGCCGCAGGAACTCAACAAGTTAGGCAGCATTAATGGAGGGAGATAAACTGTTGAGGTTTCAGGCCAAGACCCTTCGTGAGTCCTGTTAAAATGTTGACTGTTTACTTCCTTCCTTAAGATGATAAATGCTAGCTAGCAGCTCTTAATATCTATGGTCTGTAGTCAATGCCAATCTGAAAATGGTCGGCTGGGAACCCCCAGAAAGAGAGAGTCTATAAACCTCTGTAGGGTCACAGTGAGCGATGGGCAAGCAGCAAAGGTCACTGATTAACTGTCAGTGCCTTAAGTAAAGATGAAGTGGAAAGTCTACTAGTGAGATGATTGTAGCGGAGGAGTGGTGACATTGTTGTCCTCTATGCCAAGGACAGCAAGTGTCATGTTGTAGTATGAAAACATTTACTGAGCATCTGGAAGGGGAAAGTGCAGGAAATCAAGACTTATGAATTAAAAAGATGGTTATTTGGAGGTTGTACATGAAAGTAGTGTCATGTGGTAGAAATTACACGTGTAGGACAGTATGCAATAAATATTCATGCCAGTTGCCTCTCAACCTCAACATCTCACCTCATTTCTTTGCTTGGCTCCATGATAAGATTAATTACCACAGGTTGAAGAACTGACCAGAAACTTGGCACCATCAAAAACTCCGTGTTGGCTGCAAATGTTAATGCAAATTAAAACCAAAGCAGACATCGAGAACCTATGATAATGAAACAACCAAAACATTCTGCTGAACTCAAACATTTATTACAAATACACAACTAGCCAGAGAACACTAGTGATTACACATTAATGTTCTGAAAGGTGATGGCAATTAACCAGACTGGATTAGATTAGTGCAGTGTTCTGACTAGTTACATTTGGTTAAACGCAGAAGTTGTCCCCTACACAGCATGCACTTCACCATTCTTGCCCAGTGAAATCTTTAATGAGTACTCCTCAATTCAAGTATTGAGCACATTGAACATGGAAAACTGCTCTCTGGTAAGCTGGCAGTGGTCTCAGAAGCTCAAATTTTCCACCAAAAACTTTTTATACTTCTTAAATTTTCATTTGAATAATGGACAAATAATTTCAAGCTTGGAGAAATCCAAATATAAAAGCCTGTACTGGGTGTGCATTTAAAGCACAGGCCCACAGATCAGCTTGGGAATTGGGAGGGGTAGGAGGCTACATGCTGAAGAAAATATCTACCACCTATCACTAGGTTGGCCTGTAGTTGAATGGGGAAGGAGAGAAGGGCTTTAAACAGATTGACTGCAGCACAGAACCTTTCCCAGCTGGGTCTCAGATCACTTGTCAAACCTCACCCACTCGAAGGACCATTCACTGATGCATAGTACTCATCAGCAGCTGCTGGATTCACAATTTAGGAAGGGAGCGTGTACATTGAACTTGGAGGAACCCAGTGGTGAGGTGACTGTACATGAATTTTAAAAAGCAGAGCTTTAACACTCAAATAGGCTTTTTCCCATTACAAATCACACACACTAGGCAACCACACAATATTGATTGCAGATTCTGATCTCGCTCAGTCAACCCAACAAGAATGGTGGGCTTGACAACCTATGTGTCATTGTCAAGCAATTTTCCTCCTTAAATATATCTTCGTGAATGGCTCTACTTTATTTATTTCTGAAATACAGCATGGTAACAGGCTTTTCCAGCCCAGCGAGCCCACAGCGTCCAACTGCACCCATGTAACCCATCAACTAGCACACCTTTGGAAGGTGGGAAGAAACTGGAGCACCCAGAGGAAACCCATGCAATCATGGGGAGGACATACAAACTCCTTACAGACAGGAACGGAATTCAACCCGGATTACTGGCGCTGTAATAGAGTTATGCTGACCACTATGCTATCGTGCCACCCACAAATTGAACAACTTTGTTCAGGATTAATTATTTTTCAAGTACTCCCTGAATAAGCAGAATGGAAATAAGTAATAGTTGTCACTCAAAGTTGTATTCAGCATAAATATGTACAAGGAGCATTTATAAAAGTTTCTCACTGTATTTTACCTAGAAGCAAAGTGCTATTTGATATGACATTCTCCACCCCATGTTTCAGAGGTGAATTCTGTTTTTGTTCTCCTTCACACCCATGCAGCTGAGGACAGTTGTTGCAGAGCGCGCAGTCTCCCAGTCTTTGCTGAGAACTAAGGTTACTCATTGGACAACCTAGTCTTTCTACATTGATCTCCATACAGACTTCTTTTGGGTGTCATTAAACAGGAGTGGGAATGCAAGGATATTCCCAAATCCAGGAAGCTGGGATACTAATCTCAATTTATGAAGTACAAAGAACTTATTAACTGATTTGATAATTTCTTCTGCTTTGTACACAAATACCTTCTGATCTGCCTGTTTTCACACTACCGTTTTAACACTACTATTCCATTTTTATCACCCTTTATCCTCTCACTAAAATTCTCTGCTTTTCCACGTGCCTGCCCCTTCCGTCAGCCTACATCATCTCCAAACGCTGTCACTTCTCTGCATTTCAAGTTGTGCCCATGGCAAATTCTGAAGGCAAGCCCTTCACAATGTTACTGCACAAGGTGATACATGCTTCAGTTTCTCTACATTAATGTGCAAATACATCTTCAATATGAGTAGGCCACAAATTAGATGGTAATAATATTCCAGGATTTAAAACAAAATGTTTCATCAAACCGTAACAGCAATTCAGGCCTGATCACTTATCCAAAAAAAACAAACGTGCTACCTATCCGGAGTAGATGGTCTCCGGAAAAATGTCATTCCTACTTCCCATATGGAAAACCAGCAATAAGACGCAAGAGTTAAAGTTTAATATTGATAAAAACTCAATGCTCCCATACTAGCTTGCTTGACATGTAGAGTGTGTTAAACATCAGAAGTACTGCAAATGTGGGGTTCCTAGCATCGTCAGTGATCCCCACATCCAACAATCTTTGATCCCCTACCATCAGGCAGGAGGTAATGTAGTATTAGGACAAGGACTGTTAAGATTGGAAACAGCTTCTATCCCAGGATGTGAGACTGCTGAACTCTGCCACCACCCAGGTCTCATCACATATGAAGCATCAGTAGAATTATACTGTTTAAACTTGTCTCATAAATACACATTATTTATTAATTTGTAACAACATTACATGTGTGTTATATGTACTGTATTGTGCACCTTGGTCCAGAGGAATATTGTTTCATTTGGCAGTAAACATGTGTACAATTGAATGATAATAAACTCGAACTGGACTTGACTGGTATGTTAGGATATATAGCAAAGAAAGAGGGTATTTGACTAAAACAATTGACGCCAGTATTTATGCTCCACTCAAGCCTAGTCTCACCTTTATCTAAATCTATCAAAACTCTATCTCCCTCGTACTCTCCTCCATTTATCTTACACATGCATCCAGACTGCCTGTGGTAGAGTGTTGCATATTCTCACCATGCTTTTGATCAAGTTCCTTTGGAATTTCTAATTGCTGACTATTTTATTGAGGGGTTCCACTTACAATTCTTCCCCCAACCCACAAGCAGCAACATTTTCTGAATCCACTTAATAAAAACATTTTAAACAGATCCACAAATAAAATGCTGGAGCAACTTAGCAGGTTAAGCAGCACCTATAGAGGGAAATAAACAGTCAATGTTTCCAGCCGAGACCCTTCATTAAGACCTTTCTCAGCCTGAATCGTCGACAGTTTAAACCTCTCTCTAGAGGCTGCCTTACCTGCTGAGTTCCTCCAGCACTCTGTGTGTTTTTCTGGGTTTCCAGCATCTGCAGAATCTGTTGCATTTATCATTTTAAACAGCCTTCTCATTCCTTCCAAAGAAATCCAGTCCATTCTCCCTATTCACAGCCAGCTGCTCATCTGATAAAAGATGGTTAAAATATATAAACTACAAGTGGATATCAAGTTACTTTGGAGAGATCAAGTGCCTTTTAGCTGCCATCATCTGACAAAATCCTCACATTAAGAATATACTGAAATACATCCAAACCCAACCTACAATGCACATAAAGATTCCATTCAAAACACGCTGGTCTCAATGTCCCAGATACATGTGTGCTAAGGAAGGAGGAGGGGGGAGAGAATAGATAAAAAGGTTGAACCAGCTTTTCAAGATTCAGAGAATAAAAAGAGATCTGAAAAGAATAAAATAGAATGGAGAAGCGTATCCAGAAGCAGTAATGACTTGTCACCATGGGAAACAATGACAAACTTGACCAATTTGGCTTCAGCTGACATTAAAATAGGAGCCAAATACAATTGGTTAGAAAGAGTAGTAGTGGGAGAGAACACTGACCATGAACATTGAACGTTACATTAAACAAGGTATAAAGGCAGGGTTTCACTGGAATAAGTTTTTAACTGAAACAGGGCCAGTCATTTATTTTGGCCTCCAAATTGGATCTTAAAATGCAGAAACGTTGCAGAAATATTGCTACAGTAATGTTAGCTAGAAAACTATGAATGCTGGCAGTTGAATTGGTCACTGGTTTACAGAACGAGTGCACAACTTGCACTGGTTTCATGTCAATTGATAACAATTCTGGCAATAGGGAGATGGCACAAAATCAAAGAACATTTAGACATTTAGATGTTTTGAGTAATTCAGATTACCCTCATCGCCCAGGACATACCCTCTTCTCATTGCTACCATCAAGGTGGTGGCACAGGAGCCTGAAGAGACAATGCTTTAGGAACAGCTTCTTCCCCTCTGCCAGATTTCTGAATGGACAAGGAACCCATGTACGTTACCTTTTTTCTCTTTTTCGCTCTTTTTGCACTACTTGTTGCAATTTAAAATATTTTAAAATTATGTTTTGCATCATACTGCTGCTGCAAAGCAACAAATTTCACAACATATGCTAGTAATATTAATCCTGAATCTGACATTTAGAGATAAAATAAGATCCTCTGAACTTCAAAAATTGTTAGGGGAAAACCTACTGGTGAAATTTGACAGAGGATTCTGTAAGAAGGTGACGACCAATCATTAACACTGAAGTGTTTGAAATTGTTGGTGATGCAAAGATAAAGCTGATGTTATGCAAAAACCACTGAGACTGGGGAGCCAAAGGGGGAGTTGTATGTTGTGATGTTTTTCAAAATGGTCGGTTTTGAAAAGGATGACGCAAGGGAATGATAGGTGGGCAAACAGGCCACCCAGCATTATGCACTGGAAAATGGAGCAACAATATCTCAGCAAGTTAAGTGACAGAATTCCCCAATTTCCTCCTCTGTGCACATTCAGGATCAGGAAGACACAAATGCACACTGGAATTAAACCCTTTACACTGTGTGTAACACGAAGATTCCAACGGGTACGGGAAAATTAACATTTTTTAAAGATGTATACCAAATACAATTCTCATGAAAAATTAGGGTAATATAAACCAGTAGCATTGATTGCTAGATATCTGGAGAGAGAAACAAATGGAAGCTATCCTGATTGGAAAGACATTACCAGTAGTAAGCCAGTGACCATTTGCAAGGTTTATTCTATCTCCAAATACATTGAATGATTTTAAAGCATAGTAACTCCTAAAGGAAATAGCTGCTGTCACCAAAAATGGCAAACAGCAAAGTTGTGGGCAGCTGGAGACACAGTCGAGAACACTGGCTTGCCAAGCATTTCAAAATAAATGAGAGGTATATATTAGACAAAAACAACACTTTCAGGAGTAGAAGGGGGAGAAAAGATACCAGCAGCTGAAAGCTAAATTCAAAGAAAAATTCTAAATGAGTATTTAAGAATTTTAAGTTACTTGCAGGGAGGAGATGTGATTGTGTTTACAATTCTGAAGTCTCAGGATACAAAGAGAATTAGTGCATATCTATGGATGTTAAAAAAGCACATAAATTGGCAAACCGAGCCATTACACATGGATAACAGAGTGAATTTGCATTCAGATGATATATAATCAGATGGTAGATGAACCTGAATTTCACTTTCAGCACAGATGAAGTCTATTTCCAGGATTGCTGAACGCTGCTACCGTTTACCACTCAGCTTTGAATCCTGGGCAAAGTGGCAATTACATTGGCCGTTTCAGTCACCGCGGCATTATCATGACTATTTCCTCAGGGAATACGACTTGGCAAACTGAAGTCAGCAAATCGCCAGAAGCCAATCACACCAGAAGACTTGTAGGTAGCATTATTCTATCACGGGAGCAATCTTAAAAATGCACCACAAATTTGTGAAGTAGTCAACTGAAAACTGAGAATATCAACTATGTAAAACAAAAATTACTAATTTTTTTTTAAATTTAGAAGCTAAATAGAAGATCTTATTTACAGAAAGTAATGAACCCTAGGACACAGCAATAGAGAAAGCAAAATAAGGACCATTAGCAATAGGATTAAAGATATTCCAACGTCTCCTCAAGCCTGCTGTGCCACTCAATTAATTTAGCTCATTGAATCTTTGCCTCAACTTCAGTTTTCTGCTTCTTTTCTATCATTCAAAACAGCAATACATGACTCAGCATTCACAGCTCTATTGGACAGGGAATTCCAAAGGCACATGACCAAGAATTACTCATCTCATTCTTAAAGGGGCAAACTTTTCCTGAAACTAAGCCCGCCCGCATCCCATGAGGGGAAAACACTTCCACGGGACTTTTTGTTTGAGGATATGATGAATGCTTTTATTTAGTCAAAATGCAAGCAGCACCCTCCATCTCATACTGTTGTAATATAAACACATTCAAGAACATTTAAATAGCAAATGCAGTAACACAAGGGATTCTGCAGATGATGGAAATCCAGAGTAAAACACAGAAAATGCTGGAGGAACTCAGAAGGTCAGGCAACAGTCAATGCTTCAGGCCAAGACCCTTCATCCTCCAGCATTTTGTGTATGTTGCTTAAAAGGATTGTTAGCTTAGACCTTTGAATTGGAATATTTTACACTTTAGTCTAATAACTAAATATTTGGCACCAACTCACTTTGAAGCAATTATCATGAGAGATTGTGCTATGTGCATTTAAAGTATGAATGAAATATTACTCCATGGATTTAATTACATGTTAAAGGCAATGGATGTAATGCTATTATATCTACATCAAAATTCTTTGAGCACTGTCCGGACTTATACTCTTTATACTGTGTGGTGGTTGGTCTGGAGTTGTTGTTGTTTTTTTCTTGTGTTGTGGGGCTTGGGGAGGACACTAAGCTCACTTGTCTTTAATTTAGGTGCTTTTTTGTTAAATTCTCTTCCTTTGTAGCATATTGTTATTGTATGCTTAATCTTGCACTGTATTAATGCTCCTCATTGGGATTTGGGGTTTTTAATTTTGTAAAATGTTTTGGAAATCTAATAAAAAAATTAAAAATAAAAAAAAAATTCTTTGAGCAGGAGAGCCATTTTGTGCTGCCAACCATTTTAAGCACAAATTTCATTTAATAGTATTCCAGATTCAGAAACCACATCATACAACTGGAATTTAAGTAAAAATACACAGAAATATTAGCTGGTTAATGATGTTTTGTATTCAAAGTCAGTAAATTTGTTGCCCTCTGATCCATGTCCTTCAGAGATGGCTGGAATCACAAAGATAGTAATTCTGCCCATCACATCCTTCCTGGCCAGATTACTACCCAGACCACATGGTTGAATTATAACTCAGTTCACTATCAATAAACAAAGGGCAATGAAGCTGCTGGCAACTTCCATGTCCTACATACAAATACATGGAAAATTCCAGTTCCTAGCTTGTGGTTATGGCAAAAAGACAAATTTAAGTGTTTTTTTTTAAAGATTAGTTCTTGCTTTCCAAGGCCATTTTGGACTGTTTCAACCCTTAACATCTGAAAATATTTTCCTTCTATCAGTTTAGATTTTCATCTTGCACTCTTCAGGCACTTATTCAATATCCCTCAATTAACCTTCCCTCAAAGTACTGTTCAAAGATTATTCATTTCTAAACGCCTTACTGGTCTCCTCTGTACCCTTTCCGTGTCAACACGTCCTTTTGAAAAATTGCAAATGCAACAAACCAACGTAGCATCATAAAACATACAAGCATACTTCACAATCTGATCTATACTTAATAGATCAAAGTCAACTGTGATGGCAAGTAGAGCTGGGTTTCCCTAGGTGCTTAGTGAGTAACAAGCAGAGAGATGGAAAAAGAGGGTTGATAGATGAAGGAGAGAAAACATTTGCACTGGACGTAAACAAGAGAAGTCATGATTATGGTTCAGAACCAAGTTGCAATGACATTTCCAATTGACATTTGGTTTCAAATGGACTTGGAAATCAAATATAATGCCACAAAATTACTGAGAATTAAACCTCAGAGGTAAAAATGAACCTTGGAAACCTGAACCCTCACAAGACTTTAGCCTCAACTGTCTGGAAGGGTCACGATATTGAGATTAAAATGGTAATACCTATACACACAATCACTTCAAAGCAAATGTCTAGTTGGGCTATTAGGTAAGGGATTCAGTAATGGTAGTTTTTGGAAAGGAGAGGTGGGGCTTGGGAAAATAACATGCACAAAGAGAAACAGGGGAAGACATACAAAAGTTGAGGTGCAGGAGAGATCTTGAACACAACACCTTCAGCTTCTGAACTAGGCCAAATGGGTAGCAAGCTAATCTGTACAGAGGTTATCAGGTCATCCCTCTCCAGGGACCAGTCCAGAGACTGCTACATTAACCAGGACTGTTGACCAAGGTCTTTCTGTACATAAACTAGAACATCTCAGTAGCCTGACCTTTCAGGTATTCAGTGATCCTGTAAAAGACTTAACAGTAACTTGTAATTATGAAGCACCTTTAAGGCAGTAAAATATCCCATGGCATGCCACAGAAGTAGAGTCACAAACTGGGTCGGAGAAGATTACTTCAGTAAACATAAGTTTGAGAGAGAGGTTTTATATCATACCTCAGAGCTGGGGTGAAAGGAAGAGGTGTTTGAGGAGAATATTCCAGTGGTTATGATTCTAAAAGTCCAGTCAGATGGATTGCCGAACAGAGAACGCAGAATTCCAAAAATTGAGATAGCTACAGAGATAGGGGCTGGGGTGCAACTTCAGATCTTCAAAGAATTTGAATACAGATGGGAATTTAAGCAAATTGCATTTTAGACTATAAAGGTCAGGGGCACAGGGAAGATGGCAAACAGGGAGGGCTAGAACAGACATGTCTAAATTTTATGAAGGGTTGTAAATCATCAGCTGGCTCAAAAGTTTGGAATCTTTATCTGGAAGGTCATTAAAGCAAAAATATTTTATCTGATGATCACTGAAGGACAAAAATGGGCAAAATTGTTCTTGGGGTCAGAGGAGGCAGTTTTGTTCATTCAGCGCATGCACTTTCATTTTGAGCTATTACACAGGTGCGATTAATGCATCTGAACGTTCCATCCATAACTTAGATAGAACTCCACATTGGCAGTGGAATATGCCATAAACCTGGTAACATTGTTTAGTACAATAAAGTTCTTAATATCCAATATGCTTTGGACTTGCGTCAGTTAAGCAAACGTTGAATGAAAATGACGGACATTTAATCTGCACTTTCCTTGGATCATCAGGTGGTCTTGGAGTATAAGTCATAAACTTGAGCCTTTTTCCCCCATCGATACTGAGTGTAAAACATGCAGCTGCATAACTTCCTGCACTGAATACCCAAGGCTGTTCCGACAAATTTGACTATTAAATTTTGTAGGAGCAGTAGCCCAGGTTTTCACTTTGACATGTTCTTTGAAGTCTATCATTTTTCAGATTCCTAGAATTTATTACATTATGATTTCTGCATCCAATCCTCTACAGTGTCGACTCACACAGGGCTATAAAGGGAACATCCATTTTCATGTTAACAATTTCTGCTATGGTTGATTTTCAGTATCAAATCTTAAAGTCTTCGAACTCTTCAGTGGGTGACCCCTTCCTCTAAATTCATGTCTAATTCCTAATGAATTCCTTGCACTATTAAAAATTGTATTTTGATGCTATAGGGGGCCTGGACATCAAATAGTGCCATCAAAATTTAGCAGCATCCTGAAACTTCTCCCCAACCCCTCTGCAAACATTTCACGTTTTGAATATTTTGGTTCAGAGGTTGTATCAAATATGTTACGTTAGGAGATATGATAAATATATTCCCAATAACCAAATCCAATTGGCAAGGATGCACAAAATTGCTGTCCAATAAGGCAATTGCTATCCATCACATCTTCAAAAAAAATGCTCGTTAACAGTAAGCACAAGTTAGATGAGCCAGTAATACAAATATTCATTGCCCATATTACTTTGAACTTTGAATTCCACTGGTAAACGTTTCTCTTTGAAAGCTCTAGGATGTTTACATTTACTAATTACAAAGTTTCCCCATGAGCTCCTGTGGCATCAGTGCATGTTAAAAACTTGGTCCCAAATCCAGTAGCCCTTGTTTTACCAGCAAGAGGCATACATTGCCAAACTGGGCTAGTTTTCTCCCCCACAATTACATATTTGAACTAGTTCTATCACGACTGAAATCTTGGCAATATTCTTCTGTTGCTACATGGTCTGTGGATCTGTTTGCTCAGCACATCTGGTCATCTTATTCCATGACGAGGTTTGAAATGGGGAAGTCAGCCATCATAAAACACACATTGTTTAGTTAGGGCCACCTGATCATAAAAATATTTGCTTTTTCAATGAACATGGGCTCAGATTTGAGGGTATAAACCATTTAAATTCTTCTCCAAATTTGTATATTTTGTCTCTGCATTTGTTGTAATAGATGGCAAAGTCTTTGTTGCATTCCTTCATCAGAAGGTTTTGATCCTCTCCCTTCACTTCCTGTGTAGATTGTCAATCTTCTTATCATGAGCCAGCATTACCTGCTTGGGTTCTCAGTTTTACTTAGAAGATGGTTTGAAGCCTTAATGGATGACATGTCAAATCACAAACAAGAGGAAAATCTGCAGATACTGGAAATCCAAGCAACGCACACAAAATGCTGGAGGAACTCAGCAGGCCAGATAGAATCTAAGGAAAAAGAGTACAGTCGATGTCTTGGGCCGAGACCCTTCGGCAGGTCCTGAAGGATCTCGGCCCAAACCGTCGACTGTAACCTTTTGCCTGGCCTGCCGAGTTCCTCCAGCATTTCCTGTTGTGTTGGTTGGATGGTATGTGTTGATATTTCTTCATGAACAAGTGCAATCATGCCAACACAATGCAGAAAGAAGACAGGAGCGGTGAGGACTACCAGCAGTGCTCCTGTGTGCTCCTTAGCACACAGGCACCTTCACATACTGTGATAAAGAACCCAGCTGCTGGAAAACAATTAATCACATTGGAACATTGAGATACTGGCTACTAGAGTGTTGAACACACGATCTGGGTGAGTAAACTTGTACCTGGGTTTCAATCAAAACAGCAAATTTGAGCAACTCTTATTTGGGGTATGTGCACTGCAATATCAACACTACTCAGTGCTCAATTAACACTAGGGTTTCAACCAAAGTAATAAAAAGTAGCAGTTGACATATGCAGTTTGCACGGGGGTGGGGGGGGGGGGGAGAAAAAAGCTAATCTTAAGACTACACTTGTAACTCAATATATTTTTTTAATTGACATAAAACATTAAATAGTACAGCAGGGGACAAGCTGTTCGGCCCACAATGTTGTGCTGAAATTGATACCAATTTATACTAAACATCTTCATCCTGTATATCATATCTCTCCATTCCCTTTATTTTCATGAGCCTCTTAAATTCTACCAAGCTGTCCACTGCTATCATTGGTAACCTATTCTAGGCATTTATCACTCTGTCCCTCATTTCATCATTAAACTTCCCTCCTCTGAACTTAAAAACATGTCCACTGGTGAACAACTAGAGTTTGTTCAACCTCTCCTTATTGCTCATCCAGGCAGCATTCTGTAAATCTCTTCTGCACCCTCTCCACAGTCTTCCTATCCTTCCGAAAATGGGGCCACAGGAACTGCATATACTACATCAAGTTTTGTATAATCTATCCTTCTAGTTTTCCAGTCAGACATCAGAAGCAAAAGCCTATTAGGAGTTTATTAAAAAACTAATATAGCAATAAAGTTCTCAACGTGTTTTTTTAATGCTTTCCATAATTGTTACAAACTGCTCAACTGCTCTGATCTGAGCTCTGGCACAGCCTTTATCCAGCGCAGATTTCCATCTTACTCTTGTAAGGGTAGCACCAGAAACAACCAGTCTTGACCTTCTATTCACTAGGTAACTCTCTAAACCTCCCTTTCTTAATTATGAGTAACCAAGCAATCATTGCTCAGTCATTGGGTAATCTCCTGGCGGCCAGATTAGATGTGGCACGAGAGGTGGAAGAGTCCCAATTGTACTGCAACTAATATATCTCAATACTGAAGAAACAAAAAGTCCCAAAGCTAAAATTTCTATAAACACATGATAGTAACTAAGCAGATCTATGAATTGTATTGATCCCAGGGAGATACAAGAGCTGTATTTATGGACACTTTCCCAGAGGAGAACAGTAGCTCATTACAATATCTCACATCTAAAAAATCTGAAGAAACTTATTGTCGCAGTAATAACAGGATACATTTTTCTTATAATTGTTTAGAAAGTACCTAGAAAATTACTCACTGGAAACACTTTCAGGGTAGAGAGAGCCAAATTTAGATTGAAGGATTATTTAAATCTGTAGTAGTAAACATTGCTGCATCTTAATTCCAATGACCTTGGATTCCCAAAATGAAGTTTTGAAATGCAGTCAATTCAACATTTCAGAATTAAATTGGCAACATGGGGAAAACCTTGCCTGGTCTCCACATTGTCGTTTGTCATTACAAGCAATTTTGATCAAGTTTTCATTTCACTAGTTAAAGGCACTTGCATTTTTACACGAAGCACAACCTTTAAGATATGTCAATTGATGGGGTGGGAGGGGGGAGAATCATGACATTTAACTTCTAATCCATCGGGCATAGTATTGAGAAACAGGAGGAGCACTATATTGCTGCCATCACACACTGGGACGAGATGCTAGCTGTGCCAAAAATGTACCATCCCATGGACATTACAAATGGTTAATTTCACTCTTGCAACCAGATTTCAGATTCTGAAAGGTTTAATGGGCCAAACATTTTAGCAGCTGCTTGCTCTCTGTCTGTCAAAATGAACAGGTACTGTCAGTCAAGCTTCTGGTAAATGGAGCCAACATCATAAATAAAATTCAGTCTAGACAGGCAACAACACAGTAAACACTGAAGTGAAGACACATCACAGTGTAATAGGCTGGACCAAACTAAGACTGTGATTGTAAAATTCTGCTGAATCAATGAGTGAGATCTACTCAAATAGCTCAGTTTCACTGTAGATGGATGATGTTGAAATTATTCCCATTAACCAGCACAAAAATCCTCCTTTTTAACAAAAGAATGAATGGAGTTATTTTAATGAGCACGAAGTATGAAGGGACACAACCATTCAACCCGTGATGGCTAGGAACTGAGATTTTTAAGGTTCCTCTCAATTCCCAGGAGTGTAGTTTTGTAGGTTATACAAATACCACAATATCTCCCCTGGTAATAGATGCTAAAATAAGGGATGCAACTTCAAAATTAGATGTAGGCCAGTTGGGGATTAAGTCCTGTGTGCCTCAAAGGAGAGAAAATGCCCTTCCCCTCACCAACCCTCCAAAAAAAAAGTTGCCATGCTATACAGATACTGAACGGCTTTATTCCGCTTCGATTGCAAGATATTGGAAGACTCCAAGCGACTCAACTTCTGATATTAGTCCACTGAAAAAAAATTACATTGACTCAAAAGTACTTAAAAAACTTTAAACGTAAGAAATGTTCCTCGAACCTTAATTATTGAACTTGATTACTTGAGACTGGTGCATAGCTACAACTGTAAAAGTGCAGCTAAGTTTAATATTTCACAACTCCTGCAGTTTCTGTGCAAGTCACGAAGACGCACAGTCTGGTTTCCTCCCATATCCCAAAGTTCTATGGGTGGCTAGGTTAAGTTGATCACTCTAAATTTCTCCAAGTGTGTGGTAAGTGGCAAGAGGTGGTGAGAAGATTGTGATGGTAGCGTAGTGGTTTACAGCTTTACAGCACAGACGACCTGGGTTCAATTCCCGTTGCTGCCTGTAAGGAGTTTTGTGACTGCCGGGTACTCCGGTTTCCTCCCACAGTCCAAAAATGTGTCAGTTGGTAGGTTAATTGGTCAATGTAAATTGTCCTGTGATTAGGCTAGGGTTAAACAGGGGTGGTGTGGGTTGAAAGGTCTATTCCACGCTGTATCTCAATAATAAGGGAATAGTGTGACAGAGTAAATGGATGCTTAATTAGCTTAGACGGTGAGCTGAAGGGCATGTTTCTATGCTGTACAACTCCATAATAGTTAGCAGAATAGATAGAACCAGAAGTTGCAAAGGGGTATTGAATGGCGATAAACTTATCATTTTCATCAACGGGAAAGAGAAGGTCACCACGTTGGATTGAAGACAGACCATCTTCTAAGTAGTAAGAAGCATGTCTTATCCTAAATCATAGAGTTAAAAAACCCATGTACAGAAATAATTCAAAACTAGTCAACTTCAGAAAGTCCAATCCAATGTCAGTTTTCATGGAAATTTGGCATATGCTATGGAATTAAAAATCCTAAACCAAAAGCACTTGCTCTGGACAAACAGAGCTGTTTTTTTTTGGGGGGGGGGGTGCAATGCAGATTTAAGAACTGCTGCTGAATTATGAGGGGTTGTACAGATAAGGATTTTATTCCTTTTACAAAATTTGTCATCTAATTGGAATTATGATTAAAAATTAATAAGTTCAGAGAAATAAAGGGTTTGCTTTATTTTATGAGTTTAAAACAAAACGGAAAGGTGTAAATTACAGCTAAGCCATTCGGGGTGACGTCAGGTGGAACACAAGGAAAATAAGCACAAGCAGGCCACGTTCCTCTAGCAGCTAACCTGTTCCTCTATTCAAATGAGGTCAAGGCTGACTCTGTGCCTCAAGCCCACTTTCCACCAGGACATCACATTCTCCATCCTCAAAACTCCAACTGTTCAGCCCTGAACAGATTCAATGACGGCGAACCATGACTGCTCAGATCGCCCTGGATAGAGGATTCTAAAGATTAACACCTCACAGTTTTTAGAAATCTCAGTTCAATCCTAATTAACTGACCCCTTACTCTTTATTCTTGACAACTCATAATTCTAGATTTTCGAACTTAAGGAAAGCTTCATCATAAAGGCACATGCCCAAAAGAAATGTATCCATTAACTAACATACTGATTGATAGCAGCACAGGCTCAAGGGCTTAAATGAACCACCAATGCTTCATCCTGGGTCAAGAGATTCTGACTAATAAAAATTATCTGTGCAATTAATTCCCAGTTCTTCCACTGTGTAGCAATGTAAATGTAGAAGCAACACATGCAAAATATTGGAGGAACTCAAATCAAGCAGCATCTATGAAGAGGAATAAATAGTCAATATTTCAAGCCGAGACCCTTCATCGGGATTGAACAGGAAAGGGGCAGAAGCCAAGGTAAGAAGTTGGGGTACGTGTAAGGAAGAGAAGACGCCAGATGATAGGTAAGACCTGGTGAAGAGTAAGGTGGTGGTGGGGGGGGGGGGGGGGGCGTGGGAGATGAAGGAAGAGGACCACAGTAGCGCAGTGTTTAGCACAATGCTATCACAGCTTGGGGCGTCAGAGTTCGGTGTTCAATTCTGATGTCATCAGTGAGATTGTTGGACATCCTCTCTGTGGAATGTGTGGCTCCAGTTTCCTCCCACAGTGTAAAGATGTACAAGTTAG
Source organism: Hemitrygon akajei (assembly GCF_048418815.1). NCBI lineage: Eukaryota > Metazoa > Chordata > Chondrichthyes > Myliobatiformes > Dasyatidae > Hemitrygon > Hemitrygon akajei. Next base: position 24,022,849 of record NC_133152.1, on the reverse strand, counting down.
TAGATTGTAAATTGTCCTGTCATTAGGCGAGAGTTCAATTGGGGGTTGCAGGGCAGCACGGCTTCAAGGGCCAATTCTGCACTGTATATTAAATGAAGCTGGGAGATGATAGGTGGAAGAGATAAAGGGCTGAAGGAGGAATCTAATGAGAGAGCAGTGGACTATGAAAGAAAGGAAAAAACAAAGAAAGATTAATCCTGATGAAGGGTCTCAGCCTGAAACGTCAACTGTTCAGTCCTTTTCATAGATGCTGTCTGACCTGCTGCATTCCTCTAGCATTTTGTGTGTTGCCCTGGATTTCCAGCATTTGCAGAGCAGACAAATGGGATTAGTGTAGATGGCAAGAAGTCAGCGTAGATGTGACGTCTAAACGGCACTACTTCTGTACTAGGTGTCTCTATAACAACTGAACACTTTAGAATGCAACTACGTTCTAAACATAAATACTTATTCAAGCTCGAACCCATTTGCTAGAACTAGTTGAGGGCTCACTGGGCATTTGTAGAAAGGAGATGGTGGGACTGAGATGGAAAGAAATGAGAAGTACATGTACAAGTCCTCAGAGGCTAGAAAGGGGGAAGGGAAACTAAAAGCAGGTTACAGAAAGTGATTCGTCACTCAGAAACAAGAACTGTAATTAAGATGAGAGATTCACATAATTATCTTGCGATGAAAAGTCAATTCCTGTAGAGGTCTTGTTTGAAAAGCCTTAAAGAATCACCAATCCTTTTCACTGACAGCCTGCAGTGCCAAAGCAATTCTGGTTATGGAAAAAAAAACAGGACCAATTCTCTTGACCCTGTCAAGTACCCTAAACCACAAAAAGGCTCTTACATGATTCACCATCCAATTCAAAACTAAAATGTCTACAAAATCCAGATATCCCACAGTAAAGAGAAAAGGCTATGTATGTGTGGTGCCTATCATAAATCACTTTTCAAACTATATCCATTTTTGTAATGTATAAAATGAATCCCTATTAGCCCATAACTACTAATGAAATAACTGAGGATAAATGTTGCACTTGAGATTTCAGGAAGACAGCACTTCTTCCAAAATAAAATCAACCGGCGTCTGATTTTATTCGAGGGGAAGAGGGCATTGCTGTTAAGGAGCTTCCACTGGAATGCTAATATAATATATTCCTAGGCACCTCATTAGTACAAATACAATCATCACTGCAGGGACATGGATTGTATTTTATTGGTTAAATATCTATTACTCCAAGAAAAACAAAGCTCTGCTACATCTGATGGACTAATGCTTTCGTCAGTCTCCAAGCAACAGAATGCACACTTTAGGTATTCATTTAAGTTACAGAATAGAAAGAGGAATTGATACTTTGAGCAAAGAAATGGAAATGTAGAGTCTTGCACAACTGACCGATGCTTTCTCGGTTTTGTAGGTAGCTGGTGCACACGGAAGTGCATTGTGGGTTAATCTACTTTTCAAGTTGAGAAATTTACAGCTGCCCTTGGTGATCCCAATTCTCCATAACCCACACACCATGTGGACTCAGGAAAAATTATGTTGAAAATTAGAAAAATCAAGAACATAGGATCCTGGTTAACACCAAGATACCAAAAGATCTTAGCCACTGAACCCGCAAAGAAAGCTGCACAACGTGCAGGAAACGAGTCCACTCAACCTTGTGAAAGTAAATGGAAAGAATGCAATCTTTGGACGGCCTAGATCACTGTATTTCATGAGCAAATTAAGCATGCTGGTTATCAAGGAGGCCCCTAAGAAATGTTGACTTGAAATCCAACTTACATTGCTAGGTACATTATCTTGAATTTACATCAAACTTCACATGGAGACCCTAGTGTTACTCTTTTTCTCAGGTCGCAGACCCACAGGAGTGTAAAACAAGCTCGCGGTTGATGTGATGGACGCGGGTTCGATTGCAGCATTTAAGAGAAATTTAGAATGGGAGGGGTGTAGAGGGCTATGGTCCAGGTGTAGGTCGATGGGACTAGGCAGAATAATCATTTGGCATGAACTAGATGGGCCAAAAAGACTGTAGTGCACTATGACTAAGTGAATGTTACTTATTGTCTGGTGCAAAACACAGAAAAGTCTCAACTTTGGGGAAGGTGAGCACTATTCACTTCTGATGCAAACTGGATCTGTGCTGGGACTATTTTTAAATACCGAATGCACTCAAATCCTTAAGAAATATCACACACAGCCTTTCAACACGGCAATAAACCTAAAGGAAGAAAATTTCAGCAGTTTTGTCACCAGAACATACCTTGAACATCTTGATCTCAAGTCGAACAGCTTCGCATGGTCTCGACAGCCTTATTACTTTGCCACTGGTCATACCCAAGTGCCTTCTTGCCCTTGTTATGCCTAGCTTTCTTAAATGTGCGCCGATGATCTTCTGAGCTATTAAGACTGTTAGAAAATTCAGTATTTTGGCAAGATACTACTGACGGCCAACTTGTTACAAGTGCTCTGAGGCGTGATTCCTTTTGAAGTGTAGATTAGTCACATAGCTGAATGTGGCAGCGACATGCACAGCAAAATCTAAATAGAAACTACGTTCACAGCCCAGTTTTCAGTGATTTTTTAAGTGAGGGCAACTTTGAGAATTCTTTGTTTCAAACACTACAGTCGCCAAACGAATAGGCAGAGTTGAGATTCATTACCTCGAGCATGAAATTAAAAAAATGTAGCATTCTCCTGACACTGCTGTCAACAGATGTCCTACTGCCAAAGCAGAGGAAACATGCAATTTCCTGATGGCATAAGGATTACTAAAAAGCCAGCACCAAAAAGCTAATGAATAGAAGTTCTTATTGAAGATTTCCAGAAAGCTCAGTCGGTAAGTCGGGACAGTAAAGTAGCATAGGGGTTAGCGTAATACTATTACAGCACCAGCGATCGGGGTTCATTTGCACGGCTATCTTTCAGGAGTTTATACATTCTTCCCATGACTGCTCGAGTGACCTCACACATTCCTAAGACATAGGTTAGTAGGATAATTGGTCACATGGATGTAACTGGGCAATGTGAGCCGGAAGAGCCTATTATTGTCCTGTATCTCTAAATATATAATAACTTGTGTTTAGTCCATGGACGCATTTCATTGACTATCCAACATGAGCCAATTAAATTCCAATAGAAACGATTTGTTAAAGGTTAAACTACATCAACACCATTGAAAGAATTATCTAAAGATCAAAATAAATTTGAGAATCTTTTAAACCGAATTCTTTGACACTCTTATAAAAGCAGCAGTCCTGCAGTACTTCCTCTGCATCGAAGTGATAACTGAGTATGGAAAATGTATTTTCACCTAAAGTGAGTGAACAGGCTTAAAACAAAAAGCCAGCAGAAAGGAAAGGTACTTGCAGCACAAGATTCCAGTCAGTCGAATGGCACAGAGGAAGTTGTTCAAGGATGATGGCTATGTTTTGCTTATATCTGACATAAGGCATATTTGTACATATTTGTAGACAAGAAACTCCTATAGCAGATATTTTTAAATACAATGCTCTAGCATACAATACTTAACATAGCTTGCTCAGTATGTGAAAAATGCAGCATGCCACTTTTTCCACATACAAAATATATCCAAAGGTGCTATTTAGGTCCAGCTCAATACCGTGGAAACTATTCGTTGTTACAATCCTTCAAAAAGGGATCCGTGCCAAGCTTAGAGAAGATGTGGTCAGAGAGAGAAGCTAGTGGCAAGTCGATATGCCACATTGGAGCCTCATTTAACGATGTTAACAGTTATTTATCTACAGCAATGCACACAAAATGCTGGAGGAACAGGCAGCATCTATGAAAATGAATAAACAGTTGATGTTTCGGGCCAAGACCCTTCTTCAGTTAGTTATCTGTTTTCTCCAGACCACCAACTTTTTATTCCAGTTCTCAAAAGAGCAATAGCTCTACGTCATGAATTAATCATTACTTTGAGAATTTATGTTTAAATAGGCCTAGTGCTTAAAACCCACTTTTAATTCCTAGTCAGAGGAATATAGCAGAAATTTATTTTAAAATCGTAGGTTCTGTTAAAATTAAGATGGAGAAGTCATCAGGACAGATGATTTTTACTAAAATAAATGAGAGAACTGCAGGCAAATTAAGTTTCCATAATTTTCAAGATTTGATAGTCTTGCCTCAAGACAATTGCAGATTCCATATTTCACAAATTTGAGTTGCCTAAGAATATGGACTCTTAAGAGGCAGAAGCTCAACATATGAATAAATAACAGTTGATTAGAATCAATGTGGATCCATGATATCTAGACATAATCTAATAACATACATTGAGGTCACAAGAACTGCAAATCCTTGCACCTTGCCCATGTGGATAGTTAACATATTTAGAACAAAATGAGAAGGCACCAAAAGGTAATTTTGTGATATTCTCATGCTGTTGGCCACCATGGTGTGACATGATTTAAATGAGGGTTTTAATCACTTGGTGGGAAGCAACAATATGGTGACCCAGATTAACACAAAATACTAGAGGAACTTGAGCATTTTGTGTGTATTGCTCTAGATCTCTAGCATCAGCAGAATCTCCTGTTTTGATAATCCAGAGGGATCTATTACAGGTGCACATATCTAATTGATTTAGGAGTTGCAAATCCATATCTGTTGATGACACAAAAAATTAGTTGGAAAATAAAATCAAATTCTCCAAGAGAAAAAAGGACAGTTACAAGGAACAACATTTTAAGCGACTGTCTACAAATTGAGAGTGAAAATCTGACCATCTCGAATTGGAGGAGGATGGGGACATTTTCTTAAAATGGTGTGATTATCAAGAGAAAATGGATTTATGCAGTCATGTATGCGAATCATGTAAAACAGGAGCACAAGCTCAAAGTAATAAATGCTAATGAAATGTTAATCCAGAGGTTCAGAAGTATACCAGTGGGAAATGTGATGCTTCACTTGCTGAAATAATCACAAATAGCGCTTAATAAAAGCTTCCAAATTTCAGAGAAAGACAGAAATTGAAAGCTTTCTGTTTACAAAAATTTTACTTTTGCTTGTAGTTATTAGGTATTCTAATCTGAGTGTTTAACATGATAGAAGAGTTGATGGGTGAGAATCTGAAATTAGGTCATAATTTAAAATTAGACTTGGGCCTTTTTGAAATGAAACCTGAAGGCTCCATAATGCATAACATAATGGGAATCTTGAATCTTCAAAAGACTAAGCAGGGTTAGGAATTTTTCGCAACTTGTATTGTTAGCTTCTTGATAGTCAAGGGTAGCAAGGGATATGACGCGAACTCAGTGCAAAACCCAATATAGGGGCCAACATTGATATATGCTGGCAAGCATGTGGGAGATGTGACATTTCTGATCTCTCTCTGCTCCAGAAATATTTCCGATTATGTATTTGACATCAAATCCCATGATGCTGTGGTTTCTAATTTGGCAGATGAAACCAGTCATAGTGTAGGGTATACTATGCAAGATGGGACAGATAGGTAATTTAGGAGCTACCACCTGCTTTCCATGTGCTCCCCCTGAAAGGACTTAAGGTTGGTAAAGCAACCAATAAATATTTCTCCACTTTCAGTGGCAATGGACTTGAGAATCCCTTAAATCAGTGGGGTTGCTGAAGTTTCTAAAGAAACAGAAAACACTGCAACTTCAATACAGAACTTTTGACAGCTGCACACATTTTCCAGTACATTCTGCTTTTGGGTCAGATTTCTAATATTTGCAGTTTTAATGAGTATTTATTTTTTTGTTAAGGAACCTTACTATAGAACCCAAAATAGCAATTATAGTTCAGGACTCTAGTATCAGGTATGCAAACAATAGGGCCATCTGAGTGCAATTAAGTGTTGACCTGATGGAGGGTTTTCAATATTGGTTTATCCTGAAGAATTTTGAAGCCACAATGGCCTTGTGTAGTTAGAAGTGTATCAAAGGGCAGGGATCTCTACTGTCTGGCAAAACATGAACTCTGTGCAGAGCTCAAGGTCTTAATCTTCAAACATTCTTTCCAAACACATGGATGCTGGCCTTATCATTACCCTTCATTTTCAGAGGGAACTCTTGCACAGCTGGGTCAGCTTGGTTGAGAACTTTTGGTTTGCAATAGAACAAGTAATTATTACTTCCAACTGGAATTTCTTCCACATCTAGGAAGAGGAGAATGAGGTTTGAATTTGTCACTGGAGTTATTCTCTGCCAAACTTCTACAGGGATACCATGTTCCCAAAGCCACCTTGCTTTTCAGCTAACAAGTGACATTTTCAATTTGTCAAAGTGGGAATGAAGCTGGACCAGCTCATTTGTTGTGGAATGAGTCCAAGGCATTTGCAAAAGGATGGAGACAATGGAGTTCAGTGTTCTTTTCAGAATGCACCAACTGCATCTGCTCTTCAAAAACTAAACCTCCAAACTTGGCTCTCCTGGGGTAGGAATCTTATGTGTTTGGGCCAAAAAGGGCATTGACAGCATTGAAGAACCATTTCACATAATGGTTATTAGCAAGACTTCTTGCCTTTAGATGCTTGTTCCTCATTGAGCCATAGGAGTATCTTGACCAGCAATTAATTAGCAGCTAGGTCATCCAGTCACTTTCATCAAACCAATCCTGGTATTTTTTGGGCAAGGAAGAGTGATGGTCAGTTCAAGTTAAAGGTATATACCATGTTTGGAAAATTAAACTATCTTAATGGTCTCTCTCTTAGATGTTATAATTGAACAAGTATCAGTGCCTGGATTAGGGTGTTGCCTTGAGGTCTTATGCAATCTGACAAAATAGAATACAACAAACTAATTTTGAGTTCACTATTTTGTCACAACACCTCATTTGGAGTTAGCTTTCCCTCCTCCCACTTTGCCAATTACTCTTTGACAGAGTGATTGTATTCTTTCCAATATGGGCATAGAAATCACCCAAGAAGGTCTGCAATACAAGCCAAGGATTTAAGGTCAGAGTAGAACTGGTCCTTAGTTACATGCAAGTTCAGAGCATATATTTCCATGACCATACTGTGCAGGCCGCATTTTGATTGAGCTTGAGGGTCACAAGATGTTCATTTAGAAATAAACTACTTCATTCATGAGCAAAGATCACTTCAGAAAGGCTGTATTCCTTTTGCAGAATCAAACCCCCATGTCAGTCTGCATTTAAATGGAAAAATAACCAAATTAATGCTTTTGGATTGGAAAGCTTTTTTTTCAAATAAGATACCAAGTGCTGTGCTCCAATTCCTACATGCTTCATGCCATGATGAGCTCTGATTTGTTTTTACCGTTATGCAGATCTTCATAATTCTAACCAGACTAAAAATTCCACTTATTTACACCCCTTTCTGCAACTGATCTAGAGCCTGTGTCATTAAATTCCCCATTTAAGAGCTTCTTTAATTAGGCAAGGGTACCAGGAGATACAGGCTATCACCTGGTCACAAATGCCTGACCCAAGTACACCCTATGTGAATAAGCATGGAATATTATTACATTTCAACAAAGTCCTTACATATGTGGAACTAGCTTTCTCTATTTTTTATAATCATTGTTTATCAGTATTACATGCACTGGGCAGCACTGTGGAGTAGCCTTTCGCGTAACAGCTCATTTCCTGCCTCCGTAAGGAGTTTGTACATTCGCCCCATGACCACATGGGTTTCCTCCCACATTCCAAAGACATACAGGATAGTAGGTTAATTGGTCTTATGGGTGTAAATGGGCAACCAGGCTCATGGGTCAGAAAGGCCTGTTACCATCCTGAATCTCCAAAATAAAATTTGATATCTTTCTATGAAGGTTGGTTACCATATTGAGTGATTTTCTTGTGTGTTTACCAACTTATAGACAAAATTGCCTCATGTCTGGAAAATTGAAATCTTTCATTACTGGAGTGTGGCCTGCAAAGATATGGCTGAGAAACAAAATCAAAACTGTTTCACCAGAACCTCATTGAAATGTAGCAAAGAAATATATACTTGAATGGTCTGTTCCAGTTCCTTGCTCCTACACATTTCCTACTTGGTGAAGAAGATGGCAACTGGCAGAACACCAATGTGAATCACACTGCGAAGCTTCTCCCCATCTCTTCTCCTGTAACCCAAATGTGCAAGATACAAGTGTGAAGTATCTAAAATATGCCTGATTTGTAAGACTCTGGAATGCCTTCAATGTGGCACAACCACATTGCTCAAGAATCTTGGACAAGCATGCAACTATTCACAAGAGCTATTTGTCTTGTGGACAAGTGCATCAGAAACTCCGCAGAGTACTGAATTAATGCACAAATGAATAATAGTATATATTGGAATTAGAAATGAACTACAAACCACTTACATGTATGGAGTGGTTACTTGATTTTTCTAAGCAGATCAGCAATCTTGCTGCAGATGGTCATGTTACTGTCTTCTGTTTCATCCATGAAGATGTCTGTTTTCTTCAGGCACTTGACAAGCCTTTAAGATTCAATTTATCCAGTCACCTTTAGATTATGTTCTTGGAAAAAATTAAGCATTAAATCCAGCTCCTATATAGAAAACTTACTTATGAGATGGTTCCCCAGTACTGACTCATGTCGGAACTGCTCAGAGAACAATATATTAGTGCTCAATTTTTCATAACCTATTGGAAGATACAACCCTACTTTTAGTGTTAAATTGATTGGGAAATTATTCAAATGAGGTAAAGTTAATTATCCTTTAATATGAAATCACCATGATCTTGAGATTGCTAGAAATAAACATGCAGTTAGATAGCTTGGGCCAAAATCAGCATGATTTTATAAAATGTTACATTAGCCCTGGGTACTTGAACTACTATAAATAAGATTTTCCCCACATGCAGTGCTAAATGCCAGGCATCACTAATAACAAGTGCTCAAACAGATTTTATGCAAGTTAGCTTTTGAGACAAATAAATTCACTAAGCATCAGGATGATTTTAAAGATTTAGAACTACTGGGCAGTAGTTGGATATATTCTGTTATATAAACTCCTACCTTTCTACCTAGCCTTTCCTAAACCCCAAATAATTACCATTTCCACTATAGATGTTATAATTATATCACAGGAGATCAGTCAATATACCACAATTTCCATTAAAATAGATGTTTCCATTGTATGAGAAACATGTTTTTTTTTACCCTATTCAGAACAATCTACACAAGAAATATGTCAACATTTTCTAGGTCAAAAAATATCCTCCATATATTCAGTCATTTGCAGAAAATGTAGGGGTTAAGCATGCATTTAGAACTACTGAACAATAAGATTTCTTGTCTAACGCCGTAGCACCAAATAATGTCTTTTACTGTCTCCACATGCCCCACCCCACCTAGAGGGTGTAATACAGGATACACCAGAACTCAAAGGGGCATAAAAATAGAAAAAAAGGGATCCAAGTCAACTCCTCACCAGGAGTGAAACTGACAGCAAATCTTAAACCATGAGGAAGTCCAAATAACTAAGCTCTTACTTTTCACCTTTTCCCATCAATTAAAATCGTAACGTGTATCGACTGTTTCCCACTGAACGCTGGCATTTCTGGAAAAACTGTAAGGGCCAAGATGCAATATACCTGATGTAAAATGTCACAGTCCAGGTGCAGATGCATGACTATTGGGCAATTATTGCATGTTTCAGGTAGAAATGGAGGCCTGGACTAAGTCCAGCAGAGCTGCTCAAAGCTACAATGGTTTAGATTATTAGGAAGTTCCTATATAATTGACTACTAACACTCCAAGGAAATAACTTTGAGGGGAACACTATTCATTGCCACAGATTATTTAAAAAAATAAAACCACTATTTTTCATGTTAGTTCTCTGCACTACCTTTAGCTATTAATGGTCAATTAGGTTTTAAAAGTCAATTTCATTTAATCCTTTCCATGAAAACTATCTGGCAGTTAACTTAATAATGACATCTTCCATTTGGAGCTATTTGAGCCTTCTGGCACTGCTCAGAGTATCAAAATAATTCATGGCAAGATCACTGGAACAAAACAGCAAAATTTTTTAGCTTGGATTGCAAAGGCACTTTTTTTTAAAAAAACTTATCTGATCTTAAGGCCAAGAATAATATCTCAACCTATGCTTGACATTAAATTGTCCCAGACTTTAAATTCACATACTTTAGGTGTGTTTTGATGTCGTACAGACCATATATTGTACCCTGCTTGGATCTGCTCCATTCCAACAATACAAAAAGCCAAGTCAAACTTGAATAGCACATATAGCTATTGTCTGCAACACACCTGAAAACTGTTATTTCTGCCAGTTTTTGAATAATTTATTCAAATGAATACCATTTTACTGCCTAGCAGCCTTAAATGACGACTTGCAAAATCGAGCATTTAAAACTGATGCAGATTCTGGCAATTAATGAACAATAGAAAACTGTCATACCTTGCACCTGAGTTGAATACCTGCCAGTATAAAAATAACTGAATATCTGTGTGTTGTATCAGCCATTCAAGAGACCATTTCCTTTTCAAAGAGAAATTTTTATTTGGTTTTTTAAAAAGTTCACTACATGCATATACAACACAGTTCAATACCTATCACTTCTAATTCTCCCTAAAATCTTATCTGGAGCTCACTTATCACCTCTATCTGTTTCTTTATCCTTTATTCTCTCTGATTGGAGGAGATAGTGTTGGTGGGGGAACTTCAGGTTTAAAGAAAACTTTAGCATTTGTGTGCAAAACTCCTTGTATCCTGAAGATAGGGAAGAATAAACTGATGCTTATGAAATCAAAGTTTAAAGATATAAAAGGACTGATCAAATTTATACTAAAGTGCAGGTGATGGACTTTATTAATAGAATATTTGTACCAAAAGTCTGAAAACTCTCATGTCCCTCTGGAACGCTTTTACATACCCATGAGAAAGACAACTGGCTACTCAGATTTATAATCAACATTCCTTGGAGAATATTAAGAAATCATTCCTTTCTCAGCTTGTCCTTTTTGATAGCAGTTATGGTATCAGCGTTTTAGGTTCAATCTCCATTGTAGGACTTTACCTCAGTCTGGGGCAGCACTTCATTAAAGCAGCACGTTCATGGTACTTTGCAAGTTATTATCAAAAGGCTGAGTACTGATATACCCACGCCAATACAAAAGATGAATTCTTTCATTTTGGAACAGTTTGTGCAATACTTCTGGCACAGAAAATCTGCTCGTTTGCATTACACAGTTATGCAATATGAACGATACAATTTCACTAGCATTCAGTGGAGCTTTCTGATGCACAAGTACAATAACTTAACCAAATGAAAATCTGAATTTCGGATTGACGTCACAGTGCAATGATGCACAATATGACATGCTGTCTTTCAGATGGGAAGTTACACCAGAGATCTGTCTGTCCCCTGAACAGCCACTACAACAGCACTATTGCAAATGAAGTGAAATAGCTTGAAAGGTGAGGATCTATTTTCAGTGCCCTAGGCAATAGAGTCAGTCACTTAGCATGAAAACAGGCCCTTCAGCCTACCGCATCTATACTATCAATCAGACATCCCATTTACTTGTTTTCTGCGACTTGGTCATTCAAGTGCTCAGACATTTTATTTTAAAATGTCATGAGACTGCTTGTCCCTACCACTTTCCGAGATCATGCCAGATTACAATCACCTCCTGGATGAAAAAATCCTCCATTCCCCTCCAACCTATTCCTTGTTTTAAACATATGCCATGGCTTTCGATGTCCCTATGGGCATGACTTCTCACTACCAAACTATGTTTCACAAAATTCTGCATATTTCTATGCTTCTACTGATATTGTCAGCATAGTCAGACAAAAAAAATACCATTACCATTCATGTGCAAATTGGCTGCTGATTCCTACATTACTGTGACTACATTTCAAAAGTACTTGGGGCATCTAAAGCTATGAAATAAACAAATGCCAATTTTTTTTATATCCCCATTTCAACTGTTATTCTGCAACAGCTAAAAGGTAAATCACCAATCACCAGCATGTCTAGTAACCCACAAACTAAACCCTACTGGCAGATTTAACACCATAATGAAAATCACAATGATGACTTTAAAATATTGAGCTGAATCAAATTATCCAAAGTCTCAATCCACAGCACTGCATTGTCAAATACTCTGTGTTCAGCACAGTTAAAGTTGAAAATTGCTTTGATTATCTTAGCTTGAGGTTAATTTTTCACTGCTTTGAAAACGAAATGACCTATTCTGAACACAAGTAACAAATACACCTCTCTATATATTAAATCACTCACATCAGATTCTCCTACACTGATGACAAGTTTATCAAGAACTGTTTAACAGGCTTAAGTAGTGACATTTTTAATGTATTGCAATGTCACTATGTAAATACAGTAGATTCCGGTTAAATGGGAGACATCAGGCCTTGTACATTTTAGACCAATTAAGTGGCTGCCCCAATTAGTCAAAGTTCCATGGAAAGTTAAAAAGGTATTAAAAATACACTGAATAACAAATTATATATATAAGTGAAAAATAGAATAAATTAGAACACTACCAATACTACTACAGTGCTGTAAAACTTAGTTCCTAATACTTATCTACGGAGGAATTCATCCACGTCACATTCGTTTGACTGTAAATGAACAAAATCTATGTAGACACCTCGTAAAGGGCTGCCTTCAGACAATGCTGTCAATGATCGCGTCCTCCAAATCTTCATTTTCATTGTAACAGTCAAGATGATTGTTGATACCGTTAATTCCTAACAAAATAGTGAAATAATTTCATTTCCACTCATAGCTATTTCTGGCATCTCCAACCCTGAATGCTTGAAACGGCAGTGAGCAAAACAATTCTGAATTGTCTTACTACTTATTTCACACAAACTGTGACAAAAATTGCTGCTTTTTGAAGACAAACTGACACTATTTAAAAGCTGTTCACTCGAAATCTGGTGTAGAGTCTAACAGCCACAAGTGCACATGACTGATGGTAGTTAGAAACTGCTCAGCAACAGTTTCCTGCCCTAATTAAGCATTATAGTGTTCCAAATAAAAGGGAATATTGGCTATTTTCTCATTAGTTTTTGTTCTTTAAGAGTTGTCTCCACTGTATTAAAAGTATATTTTACAGAGATCAAAAAATTACAAATCCAAAATTCAACTTTAATGCCTTGGTCCTCCAACCATCCGAAAAAGTTTTTTCTCCGAGTCCTTCCCAAATTTCCAAGCAAAATAAGAAGTGCTCATGATCTGCTGGTGAACAAGGGACTAGGGAAGCAAAGGGGAAAAACTTCAAAACATCCGCACCACTCTTATGCTGGATAAGATCAAACATTGTGAAGCTTCACAGTTCTAAGCCTGTTGTGCAAGTCTTAATTTATACCGTAGATTCCGGATTTTAAGCCGCTACTTTTTTCCCACATTTTGAACAGCTTTGAACTTTGCGGCCAATAATCCGGAGCGGCTAATGCATTTTTTTTTTCATGCCGCCTCGTAAACATTTTGCCTCGTAACAGTAGACCAATAAAATTGATGAGTAGTTCACAGAGGTCCAATGAAATTGTACGATAAATCAAGCGCACTTTCACAATTAAATTATTGTAAATCAGTCATTTGTACTCACCCTCATCAACATGGAAAACACTCGAAGCATTGTGCTACCTACCCTCTTAGTTTAAACTATATTTGTTTTCTGTACTACATCGCGGGATGCTATGACGACACACCCGGTTTCGCGGCGTCTTGTGGGAAAATGCCGTCTGCGATGAAACGGAAAGGAGGGGGTCGAGCGGCGGAGCGGCTTTGGATCTGAGCGAAATCTGCTTTTAAATGCCGTTTGCGATGAAACGGAAAGGAGGGGGGGAGCGGCATTACGCGAGCGGCTTTGGATCCGAGCGAAATCTGCTTTTAAATGCCGTTTGCGATGAAACGGAAAGGAGGGGGTCGAGCGGCGGAGCGGCTTTGGATCTGAGCGAAATCTGCTTTTAAATGCCGTTTGCGATGAAACGGAAAGGAGGGGGGGAGCGGCATTACGCGAGCGGCTTTGGATCCGAGCGAACTCTGCTTTTAAGTTAAAGGTATCAATAACTTTTCCTGGTAGGCTGCAGTATATATATTTTTTACCAGTCGTTAGGAGATATTGGAATGTTGTTCAGTAAAGAAGTATACGCAACGTATATTTAAAAGTAGCCGCGTACGGGCACGGTTCGAAAAAAAACATTTGCAATATGTATTTGTTTTTGTTACCATATGGATTTAATTAAAAGTTAAAAAAATCCTCACGTGTAATATCTTTCTGTGTAAATATCTCATATTACAACGTGGGACACCTGCGGCCGAAAATCCGGTGCGGCCTAAAATCCGGTGCGGCCTTTACATTTAAAAAAATGATTTTATTTCTAAAATTAGTGCCAGCGGCTAAAAATCAGGTGCGCTCTGTAGTCCGGAATCTACGGTACATTAAAAATTGTATCCCACTGTTATGTCAACTAACCTCTTTTTCTAGAAAGGTAAGGGAACAAAGGTTAGGCTGCTTATCTCACGTCATCTTCCAGTAAAAGGATTCACAAACCAAAGACTTATTCCATGCCCAACACTGCAGTTTATTATCCAGTACCAAGTGGCCAGCTTGACTGACACCCAGTATATTACTTTAGATATTCATTCCCTCAGCCCCAGGCACTACAAAATATAGTGCAGTTACTCACTTAAGCTATTGCAACAACACCTCCCAAATTTAAATCTTCCTTAACCAAAGGCAGCCAACACCTAGGAACACTACCATTTATAGGGCACCCCAATTCTTCAAATCATTCCTTCACTAAGCATTGCAAGAACATCTTTATCACAACTTTCAGACTACTGCTGTTCAAAGGGGATAGCTCACCAACACCACTTTCAATAAGGGATGAGCAAGAAACATTGGCCTTTTTAATAACCAACAATCCACAAAATACAAAGGCTAAATAGGCAAAATCTCCAAGACCTCATCTTATAACATTTACACTCTGCATGTCAAAAACTAATGCACATCAGCTTAAAGCAAGAGATGAAATTTGCTCAGAACTTTAAGTGTCTATCATTTATCTTCTACGAACACAACAGTATCAATAAACTTTGAACTAACAATGTTGATGTTAGACAATAGACAATAGGTGCAGAAGTAGACCATTCGGTCCTTCGAGCCTGCACTGCCATTTTGAGATCATGGTTGATCAATTCCTATCAATACCCGGTTCCTGCCTTGTCCCCATATCCCTTGATTCCCCTATCCATAAGATACCTATCTAGCTCCTTCTTGAAAGCATCCAGAGAATTGGCCTCCACTACCTTCCGAGGCAGTGCATTCCAGACCCCCACAACTCTCTGGGAGAAGAAGTTTTTTCTTAACTCTGTCCTAAATGACCTACACCTTATTCTCAAACCATGCCCTCTGGTACTGGACTCTCCCAGCATCTGGAACATATTTCCTGTCTCTATCTTGTCCAATCCCTTAATAATCTTATATGTTTCAATCAGATCCCCTCTCAATCTCCTTAATTCCAGCGTGTACAAGCCCAGTCTCTCTAACCTCTCTGCATAAGACAGTCCAGACATCCCAGGAATTAACCTCGTGAATCTACGCCGCACTTCCTCTACAGCCAGGATGTCCTTCCTTAACCCTGGAGACCAAAACTGTACACAATACTCCAGGTGTGGTCTCACCAGGGCTCTGTACAAATGCAAGAGGATTTCCTTGCTCTTGTACTCAATTCCCTTTGTAATAAAGGCCAACATTCCATTAGCCTTCTTCACTGCCTGCTGCACTTGCTCATTCACTTTCAGTGATGATGAACAAGGACTCCGAGATCTGTATTACTCCCTTACCCAACTCTATACCATTCAGATAATAATCTGCCTTCCTCTTCTTACTCCCAAAGTGGATAACCTCACACTTATTCACATTAAACGCCATCTGCCAAGTATCTGCCCACTCACCCAGCCTATCCAAGTCACCCTGAATTCTCCTAACATCCTCAGCACATGTCACACTGCCACCCAGCTTAGTATCATCAGCAAATTTGCTGATGTTATTTTCTATGCCTTCATCCAAATCGTTAACGTAAATGGTAAACAGCTGTGGTCCCAATACCGAGCCCTGTGGCACCCCACTAGTCACCATCTGCCATTCCGAGAAACACCCATTCACCGCTACCCTTTGCTTTCTATCTGCCAACCAGTTTTCTATCCATGTCAATGCCTTCCCCCCGATGCCCTGAGCTTTGATTTTACCCACCAATCTTCTATGTGGGACCTTATCAAAAGCCTTCTGAAAATCGAGGTACACTACATCCACTGGATCTCCCCCGTCTAACTTCCTGGTTACATCCTCGAAAAACTCCAACAGATTAGTCAAGCATGATTTACCCTTGGTAAATCCATGCTGGCTCAGCCCAATCCTATCACTGCTATCTAGATATGCCACTATTTCATCCTTAATAATGGACTCTAGCATCTTTCCCACCACCGATGTCAGGCTGACAGGTCGATAGTTCTCTGTTTTCTCCCTCCCTCCTTTCTTAAAAAGTGGGATAACATTAGCCATTCTCCAATCCTCAGGGACTGATTCTGAATCTAAGGAACATTGGAAAATGATTACCAATGCATCCGCGATTTCCAGGGCCACCTCCTTTAGTACCCTAGGGTGCAGACCATCTGGAACTGGGGATTTGTCAGCCTTCAGTCCCATCAGTCTTCTCATCACCGTTTCCTTCCGAATGTCAATCTGTTTCATTTCCTCTGTTACCCATGTCCTTGGCCCATCCATACATCTGGGAGATTGCTTGTGTCTTCCTTAGTGAAAACAGATCTAAAGTACTCATTAAATTCTTCTGCCATTTCTCTGTTTCCCATAACAATTTCACCCAATTCATTCTTCAAGGGCTCAACGTTGTTCTTAACTATCTTCTTTCTCTTCACATACCTAGAAAAGCTTTTGCTATCTTCCTTTATATTCCTGGCTAGCTTGCATTCGTACCTCATTTTTTCTCCCCGTATTGTCTTTTTAGTTAAGTTCTGTTGTTCCTTAAAAACTTCCCAATCATCTGTCCTCCCACTCACCTTAGCTCTGTCATATTTCCTTTTTTTTTAATGCTATGCAGTCTCTGACTTCCTTTGTCAACCACTGAGGCCCCTTTCCCCCCTTTGAATCCTTCCTTCTCTGGGGGATGAACTGATTTTGCACCTTGTGCATTATTCCCAAGAATACCTGCCATTGCTGTTCCACTGTCTTTTCTGCTAGGCTATCCTAGCACTACTGCGTAAAGTTAATAGACAGTAGGTGCAGGAGTAGGCCATTCGGCCCTTCTAGCCAGCACCGCCATTCACTGTGATCATGGCTGATCATACACAATCAGTACCCCGTTCCTGCCCTCTCCCTATATCCCTTGACCCCGCTATTTATAAGAGCTCTATCTAACTCTCTCTTGAATGCATCCAGAGACTTGGCCTCCACTGCCTTCTGGGGCAGAACATTCCACATATCCACCACTCTCTGGGTGAAAAAGTTTTTCTGCATCTCTGTTCTAAATGGCCTACCCCTTATTCTTAAACTGTGGCCTCTAGTTCTGGACTCACCCATCAGCGGGAACATGCTTCCTGCCTCCAGCATGTCCAATCCCTCAATCAGATCCCCTCTCATCCTTCTAAATTCCAGTGTATACAAGCCCTGTTGCTCCAATCTTTCAACATATGACAGTCCCACCATTCCGGGAATTAATCTTGTGAACCTACGCTGCACTCCCTCAATAGCAAGAATTTCCTTCCTCAAATTTGGAGACCAAAACTGCATACAATACTCCAGGTGCGGTCTCACCAGGGCCCTGTACAGCTGCAGAATGACCTCTTTACTCCTATACTCAATTCCTCTTGTTATAAAGGCCAGCATGCCATTAGCTTTCTTCACTGCCTGCTGTACCCTCATGCTTGCTTTCATTGACTGATGTACAAGAACACCTAGATCTCGTTGTACTTCCCCTTTTCCTAACTTGACTCCATTTAGATAGTAATCTGCCTTCCTGTTCTTGCCACCAAAGTGGATAACCTCACATTTATCCACATTAAACTGCAT
This sequence comes from Hemitrygon akajei, assembly GCF_048418815.1. Taxonomy (NCBI): domain Eukaryota; kingdom Metazoa; phylum Chordata; class Chondrichthyes; order Myliobatiformes; family Dasyatidae; genus Hemitrygon; species Hemitrygon akajei. The sequence goes on along the minus strand of NC_133152.1, from coordinate 24,004,816 downwards.
CTGCCATACATTTGCCCACTCACCCAACCTGTCCAAGTCACCCTGCATTCTCATAACATCCTCCTTACATTTCACACTGCCACCCAGCTTTGTGTCATCGGTAAATTTGCTAATGTTACTTTTATGTTTGGAAGGGCTAAAACCTCAGACAAGACTTCAGCTATACCAAATAAGCAAAGCTGCATCAGACTCCTAATGCAGGGTTGTGCCCCAGAATGTTGACAATTTCTTTTCTAGGTACTACTCAATCAAGCAGTCCTCTAGCATGTTGTCTGTTGCTCTAGATGCCAGTATCTGTAGTCTCATACTCTGTAACAGTCATGCATTGATTGAGTTTTTAAATGAGTGGAGCTTTTCAAACTTTGACATCAAAGAGTAGATTTCTTGGATACAAATGAGCTACATGAACAGTTAAACTATCTAGATTTTCTGTTTTAGTCTATGGCTTGCCGATACTGTTCTTTCAACGACTGTCATTCTTAGTGCACTGAGTTCCGAACCACTGGGGTTTTCTCATTACAACTTTTATAATGTGAAGTTCTCTACTGGATATCTTGACAGTTAAATAGATAGTAAACAGCTTGAATTTATTTTTTATGGAGATACAGCGTGAAATAGGTCCTTCTGGCCCCTTAACCTGCACCACTCAGCAACCCTTGCCTAATCACTGGACAATTTACAATGACCAATTAACCTATAAACTAGTAAATCATTGGACTGAGGGGAAACCAGAGAACCCAGAGGAAACCCGAGAACCCAGAGGAAACCCATGCAATCTCGGGGACAATGTACAAACTCTTTACAGACAGCAGTGGGAATTTCAACCAGGTCGCTGGTACTGTACCTGTAATTCTTTGTTCTAACCACCAGGCTACCATGCCGCCCTGCCCAGTTTGTCTTCAAATTTATTCACCACTGATTTCAATTTTTCAAATTGAAAAACTGTGCAAATTGACAAATTGTCCATGAAGAATTGCTTAGAACTTGGGTTTCTTCAAAATTTTCTCCCTGCCCTTGGGAAAACTTGCGTGTGCAATAAAAATGTGGTAATGCTCATACACTAGTTTCAGAGACCAAGTTATTGTAGCATAAAGACCAATGACTCTCATATATGCATGAGAATTCACTCACTACATAATGAAACTTCTGCTTTATATAAGTAGAGCTTTAGAGACATGTTAACTAGTTCTGATCAAGTAAGGGGAAGGAACTTTATGGATTAACTTTATGGACATGATTGTATCCCACTGAAGGGTCTCGGCCCGAAACAGCAACTGTTTATTCCTCTCCATAGATACTACCTGACCTGCTGAGTTCCTCCAACATTTTGTGTTTGTTGACTATCAATCTATTCTGGATATCGGGTGCACTGAGAATTCTAAAAGCATTTAATTACTCTTGGTAGATTAAGAACTGCAACCTTGATATCTAACTCCATCCCCTGGGTTCTCTACTACTCGGACTTTTCCCATTAGCATTCCAGTTTCAATCTTACCTATCCCAATATGACCATCAGATCACCAGCAATGGCTACTTTAACCATTTACCCACACAGATATCAAAATGCTTGATCAAGCCAATTAAAACCATCAGATTTCAAATTATCATGCTGCCACCCCAAGCTGTCCCTGCGAACATGTTGTTCTATGCAGACCAAGAGTTTAAATTCAAATTACACACTCAGTTTTACTACTTCCATCAGAAGTTATATAAACTCACCAATGAAATCAATAAGGAGGTATCAAGACTCAGTACATTAAAATTGCAGCTTTCATCCCCATCTTTGCAGCACCTCTTTCCCCTTTCCCTTCAGGTAAAATTCTAAATTGCTGTAATATCCTACATTAGAAACTAAAATTTCAAAAGAGAACAAGATGAGTTTTAAAGTAAGGCTATTAAGAAATTAGTATAGGGTCAAGACAAAGACATCAAAGATTCTAATGGGACACAGAACACAGGAACAGGTCCTTTGGCCCACGATATCTGCACAACCATGATGCAAAATTAAAATGATTTTGGTGGGCCCACGCAAAAGACATTAAAACAGAAATTAATAGTGACTGAAGGAAATGAAATTTAGCAGTATTGATATCCTATTTGGATACTAACTGTTTGTAATCTGTTAGTAGAGGCCTGAACAGGCCAGCCCAACCAAGCTAATTCCATTTACCCGAGTCTGGCCCTTATCCTTCAAAACCTTTCTCTTCCATCCATCTGTAAAAATAACTTTTTAAAGTTGTCATTGCACCTGCCTCAACCTCTTTCTCTCGCAACTCAATGCATATACATGGTGGTTGTCCATCATGTCTGATGATGACAGGAGACCTGTGTGGGAGTTGTTAAAGTGGAAAAGCCATTGCACTGGGGCAGTTCCACTCTCTCTACGTCAGAAGTCTGGGTAGAGTGGTACAAACAAGCATCACAAACTGGGGTCCTGGTTGCACTGGATGACCATGACGTCCTCTGTGCCTTGTCACACCTTTCGCTCTCCACAGAGCGCTGCAGTATCACTTTCCTAGCCATTGGATCTCATTGTAGATTTTATCTGCCCAGTCCGCCGCAGCGGAGTGTGTTCTATCTCGCTCGGGTCGAGTCCACCAACTACCTTCACCTGGTTCAAGCTGCTTGTCGAAGCGGTGTACCAAAGTGTGACTGCTGTTGCATGCAAACAGCTACTTGGAGCCACAGGTGAGAGCTGAGTGTCCAGTGGGGATCAAATGAGAGTGATCGAGCTGCCCTAGAATGGGCACAACAAACCCCTTCACCAGAGGTGCACCAGAAGTTTCTATCTTTCCGTCTTCTCATCTTTCTGCTCTCACTTTAAACCTATGCCCTCTAGTTCTTGATTCTCTAACCCTGGGAAAAAGACTGAATGCACTTACCCTATAGAAGGTAACTATACACCTTGTAAAGTTATCTCAAAGAAAAAGGTTTTAGCTGTTGAACCTCTCCCTACAACTCAGTCCCTCAAGTCCAGGCAAGAGCCTTGCAAGTCTTTCCTGCTCTCTTTGCAGTTTAATAAAACTGGATTCATCCACAGCAGAAATTCAATTCACATACCCTTTAATACACAATAATTACAGTCCTTGAATAAAGCTATTGAGTCAAGGATCTTAAACAGCCTGGTTTTAGGTCAAATTGGGTTCAGTATAACATAATTAGGTAATTAGGGCATCAATGCCATGGGCATTGACCTAAGAGAGCAATGATGTGACTAACATCCTTCCAGTGAATTTGGAGCATTTTCCAGAAGCAGCATTAGTGTCATCTTTCAGAATAGGAAAGGTAAGGCAGGAATCAGCACTGCCTGGCAGACCATGAGTTTTGTGCCCGGTCTGAGGCATCAGTGAGAAGTCTGCACTAACAACTCAGAGGCACTAATTCAAATCCTATCAGGCAACTTAAAATTTCAATTTCAATCTGGATATTAAAAAAGCTAGACCTTGCTATTCCCCGACTGTAAAAACCTGGTTCACTAATGCTCTTCAGAGAAAGGTATTTCCTATCCTTAAAAAATCTATATGCAACTCCACAGCCTGGGCAATGGAGTTTACTTTTAACTTCCCTCTGAAATATTCTACCATCCCACTGTTGTACCAGAACTGTTAAAGCAGGAAAAAAAAGACACCACCCCTATTGCACAAGACAGGCAAGATAAAGTTACTCCAGCTTAGGCCTCCTCAGACACATAGGGACTGGTAACCTAGTTGGAATTACTGGCCGACAGACAAGTTAAGCAACAGCCTGATATACTTGTACTTGCAGAATCCTACTTAATAGATGATGCAGGCTCCATAATGTGAGAATGTCCCACCCGAGTGGCAGATCAATCACAAAAGAGGGGGGTACAATAGCATGCAAACAGGAGGGATGTGTCCTGGGAAATAAACCATTGACTCCATCGAGTCTCATGGAATCAACCAGACATTGAAACTTCCTCCCAAGTAGCATGCACAAAATGCTGGAGGAACTCAGCAGGTCAGGCAGCATGTATGGAAAGGAAAAACAAGTCAACATTTTGAGCCAAGACCCTTCATCAGAATTGGAAAGAAAGAAGGAAGAAGCCACAATAAGATTGGGGGAAGGAAGGAGTTCAAGCTGGAAGGTGATAAGAAAAGGCAGGTGAAGGGAAGGTAGGTGGGTGGGGGTGTGTGAAGTGAGAAGCTGGGAGGTGATAGGTGGAAAAGGTAAAGGGCTGAAGGAGTAGGAATCTGAGAGGAGAGTGGACGATGGGAGAAAGGGAAGGAGGTGATAAGCAGATGAGAAGGGGTATGAGGAGAGCAAGAATTGGAAATGGAAAGTGAGAGAAGGGTAGCGGGGAAAATTACCAGGTGAAGAAATTGATGTTTATGTCAGGCTGGAGTCTACCCTGACAGAATATGAGTTGTTGCTCCTCCAGTCTGAGAATGGCCCTCACTGCAGCAGTAGAGGAAAGAGGATGTGTGGAATTCTCCCCGTGGCAGATCAATCACAAAAGAGGGGGATGCAATGGTGTGCAAACAGGAGAGAGGAGTCCTCTCGATTCCAACCTCTTCTCTCTCCTCAATACAAAGGTACTGAATATACTCTGACTGGGTAACTTCCTGGGGAATATGGCTGCCAGACTGGGTTTGCACCAGAAGTGAGTTAAACATGAAGGATACATTTATGTGCCCAATATATCTGCACCAGATGGAAGTGCCAAGATAGCATAAGTAATCAATGAACAGTCCTTGTAGAAACAAAATCCTACCTTCAAACTAATTACAGCTTCCATCACTTCTGAATACATTCACAACAGATGCAAAACTCAAAACTGGGCATCCGCTGGTCATGGAGTAGCAGCAGCGATAGAATTAAGCCACTACAAGATTTAACTGCTACAATCAACTCAAAGAATAAATCATAGTTCTGTAAGTGTAGACAGGCACATAATACAGGTATGCTAAGGAGTAATCAGAGATTCAACAGCTCAGAACAAAGATCCATAATCCTGCAGCACCTAGTTGTAAATTGTGGCAGATAACTTTAAATGAAAGGGCCTTCAAGAATATCCTATTCTCTGCCCCTCCCAATATCCTCCCACTTTAGCTAATTAAATTCATGTGATAGGCTCTCAATAACTTAATCACTAATGCTCAGTTTGTATTTAACCATGACCATATTGCGTACTTGCTTCAAACAGTAAATTCCAGACATGAAGAGGGAACAGCTGTCCTTGACATCAAGACTGCATTTTAACCAACTGTGCAATCAACCAGCCCCAATAAAATTAAAGTCCGTACAAAAGTCAGTACGGTCAATTAGGGTCATAACTTGTACAAATGTAGGTAGGTGGCTGAAGTTGTTGGAGGTCAAATCATGAAAACTCCATGATATCACTGGTGGAATTACTCAGGCAGTACCACTGGCCCGAAGAACTTCCTATCATAACGTCAAAAGGCATCAGGAATGTTTGCTGATGACTGCCCATGTTCAATTCCATTCACAACTCCTCTGTAAATGAAGTTGACCAAGTCTGTGTGCATCGTTACCTGGATAACATTCATTAGTTCACAAGTAACATGAAGGCCAGAAAATGGCCATCTTTAACAAGAGGTTAATAATCAACTCTTAACATTTGACAAAATTACCCCAACAGAACAAATCAATGATCATGAACAATTGGGTCAGCCATAATTAACTCAGTGGTCAGGTATCTGTTACCAAATGACTCAGCTCTTAAAATCCCAATCGCTTGACTACCTCTAAAGTATTCCCTGAACGAAATACTCTGCTTCTCTGGATGTGTGCCTCAAACAAGATTCAAGCGTTTAACAGCATTCATGGGGAAAAAGAAAAAGCAGCCCTCAATTGATAACCTAGCTATCACCAACATTCACCATGTACACAGTGGTTGAACGCATCCAACTAGGACAAGTACAAGGACACTGCAGTTCCTTGTCTAGGCTACAACTGCACCATCCACTAATCCCTGAAGTACCGACAGCTGTAAGGACACTGCATATGGGAACATCACTACCACATTGCTCTCCACATTATACCACCACTGTGACTTTGTATCATGTTGCTTCTTCTTCACCATTGCCTAACCCATAGCACTGCTAGAGTATCTTTATGGAATGGACAGTAGAGGTTCAAGATACTCCCCACCAAGAGCAAGCAGGGGTGTGTCATGTATATAGGTCTTGCCAACAACACTCATTCTGTCCACACTCGTTTGGCTCAGAATGCTGGTGCACAACAAAGAGCAACCTAGCCGAGCCGTCATCATTCCACACCATGAGCCTCCGGAAGATCCTCCATATTTTCTGGCCAAGAAAGATCTGAGATCTCCAATCACTCCCGACTCCTCCCTTCAGGGTCATCAAGAGGACATGGCCATAATCATAAATAGGAAATGGTGGGAGATGGATCGGGCACATGAGGAGGACTCCATCATCAAGACAGCACATCACTGGACGCCTGAAGGGCAGAAGAAACGTGGGAGACCAAAGACAACTTGATGCCATACCACAGAGGCAGAAATGAGGACTTTGAACCACACCTGGGGCACAGTAGAGAAGATGGCCACAAGGACAGACAGAGCTGGAGGACCTTCAATGCTGCACTATGCACCAATGGCATATTGGGCAGTAACGTAACACCTAGCTTCCAAAAAAAAAGATTAAAAAGTAAAAGGCAACCTCACAACTAATTCAAGTTCCTTCCTTTTTAACACTTATTATGTCACTAATTATCTTTGGTCTAGTTGAATAACATCCTTGAAAGAATGCAGTTGGTAATCATTTTTGCACTTCAAAATAATGAACATGTTTTAACAACTCAAATGTTTAAAACATTCAGAAAAATCAAAGAATTAATAACTCGGTTAGGAAAAGGGGGTTTATAATTTTATCCATGAACCCAAAGAGTGAAGTGCTATTAACACTCAAGATTAACACACTGAAATGGAACATTTACTGCAGATGATCTGCCCTAGACTTTTACTCCATTAAGAGCTCCAATTTTGAAGCTAAGCAGTCAAACTACTGTGAAGAACTAAGCTACGTTGTTGAAGAGACTGGCCGTTTATTGAAATTAGTGTTGAAAATAGCAATGCTTAAATTTTTTAAAGAGAAGGGAAAAGTTTAAAGGCAGTGATGAGGAAAATTATCTTATGCACAGCAGAACAGACTGAAAGAAGCAAGTTCCTAGTATTTTTTCTATGCATAATTATGCTCCCAAAATTTACGCCTATCAGAGTGTTTAATAAACATACCCAAATATTCAGTGCAATCTTCCATGCCTAGTTTTTTTTTAAAAAGCCATTTGTTAAATCAGTGTTAAATAAAGTTATTAGCTAATATTTTGATTCATTTAATCCAGCATTAATGTGGATTGGCTTAATGGGCAAGAAATAACTTGGGTATCCTCCATAAAATCTTCAATACAAGTAATCAAGCAAATTGGACAAACCGTCAGATAGAGATATAGTCAAGTTTTAGATATCATTTTTCTGCCATCCACTGCATTGGATGTAGCCTCCAGAAGCAAGCAGAAATGTGATCTGTGCTAAAGGTGGTAAGTTTAGAAATCTAAAAGGACCAGTAAACCAGTTTTGGGATTGGGTGAAGTGAATGGGAAGGGGCCAAATGTCAAGTCACGCTTTGAAGCTTTTATAGAAGGTTGCGAGAAAAAAAATCACCGAGGATTTAGAGGCACATTGTAAATCAGAACTTTACATTCAATCAGTATGCAATCAAGAAAATAAGGTTAAAACTGAAGAATACAATATGAAATGGGCTGTAAGATCCTAGATAATTTTAGAATTCGTCAAAATAGGAACTTGAACAATAATGAGGAAAGCCAAGCACAATGACAGGTACGTATATTGATGAAAGGTCAAACAGCAGGAAAGGACAGTCAGAGCAATGGACTGGATGTAGGATTTGAATACAAATTGAAGAACAAATAGAAAATCTGACTTCACACCAGTTTCCCTGGACAGCATCCCCATTAATGAGCTCCTTCGGCAAAGTGTAATTTTTTGCATGCCTGATACTAGATCATATCACTTTCATAACAAACACTAGATGCTGAAATAAAGGCTAAACCTGTTATGTGAAGATATTACCAAGTTGTGGGGCTTGGAGGAAGAATTAAAGGATATGTTCAAAATCTCTGGAACAAATGCTACATGTCCAATAACCATTGGGATTTGCTGCACACAACCAAAGTGGAGAAGAAACATTCAAGGATGGTATTGGGAACAACTACCATGCATCCAGGGCCCAAATACTATATAAGCAGAAGTGCATCAACTCGCAAACTACTCAGCCATGCATCTCAGTCACATCCTGCCTCTCCTGGGAATAGCATGTGGTTCGCATATTGACCCATCACTTCTCAGAGATTGTGTCAACCTCAGTCCCAAAGGACTCAGCTAATAAATGAGAAAATTTGAGTTATCTGAGAGATGAGAACCAGGCAGACTAGCACAAATCCCATTTACAATTGAAGGAATTATTGGCTCATCGAAGACAGTCAGATATTTAGGGTAAACAAGTAAAAAATTAACATCACTGACATACACGAAAGGTGCTGCCACAAGCTATGGACTCCAGAAACAAAATTAAATAAGTAGGGTCCAAGGATGTATCTTGCGATGACCATGCTCAAAGACATTAGTAAATCCAAGATGTAACTGTGCAGTGGACTGCTTAAGAAATAATGAACTGCAAGAATTTTCTAGTAGTTTAATCTACACACCTCATGCACCCATCTGATACTTAAAATTTGATGCCCAATCTAGCATAATACTCTGCAATAAATGTTTGCTACACAGAGTACTACCATTTTAGAAGACTAGACTAATCTAGAAACAGCACTCAAATCCCAAAATAGTAGCAGAAGAATTTAAATTTACTTATGATTTTTTTCTTATAAAGATTTGAGCAATGAGGGCCATGGAAGTAGTTCACCAATTTGCCCTTATCTAACCTGGCTATGCCACTCCACAGCTATAATGTGGCTGACTTTAACTGAAATGCCCCAAGGGCAATGAAGAAATGTGTAATTAAAGATAGTTCTGTCAGTGACACCTACATACAGGAAAGAAACACATAATTGACGACTGCTGGCTTTGCCAGAGGTGTTGCCCTTCTGATAAATTAAGCCAAATCCTTGCATGTAAAATATGACACTTATGTAAACAGCAGAGTTGCGTCCTGACGATTTTCACCAGTTAATTGACACCTCCCGAGCACATCAGCCAAAAAAAACAATCAAGGAGTGTTTGTGTAATGATCTGTAAAGTGATGTCAAATGCCCAATGTAGAGTGTTTTATTTGCAACTAGTTTATATGTTAATGAGCAGGTAAAGAGAACTCTATGACACAAGAGCAGCCCATCCAAGCTCTTCAAGCCTACATTACCATTCATCATGGCTGATCTATTTCCACCACTATCCCCATATCCTTCAATTCCCTTACTACCCAAAAATCTGCTGATTCATTTGGAATGAACATAGCTGAGTCTTCACAGCTATTCAGGGTACAGAATTACATAGGCTCACCACCAAGTTGGAAAAAAACTTTCACAGGTTGTGTAGCTTTTGTTCTAAATGTGTACCTCTCACATCCCCGAGTCCCAAATACTTTCACCCAAAGGAAAGTCTTTTAAGAATTTTATAACTTCTGATGATGTTCTAAATTCTTTCCTGCGCTCTATGAAAATACATTCTTGCCAGTTAAGATCAGGCTGAGTTTTGCCAAGAATATATAAATGCAATACTGTCTACCCTTGTATTCAAATCCCTTGTAATGAAGCCTAACACATTATTTGCCTTCAAAATTACCTGCTGCATGCACAAGCTGACCTTCATACACGTGTGCAGAACCACCACCAAGTCCCTTTGAACATCAGACCGCCCAACCTCTTACCATTCAATAAATACTCTGCTTCCTGTTACGTGCAAAGTGAATAATCACATTAACACGTACAAAACCTGGATGAACTCAGGTCGGGCAGCATCCGTTGACTGCCCAGTCCTGACGAAGGGTTTCGGCCCGAAACATTGACTGCTCATTTCAATGGAGGCTGCCCGACCTGCTGAGTTCATCCAGCTTTTGTACGTGTTGATTTGGTCACAGCACAGCATTTGTTAATAATCTCATTGCACTCTATCCATTCATTCAGCTGGCCCATACCATGTAATTGCAATTTATTCTTCTAAATACGGTAATCATTTTCAACACCCTTAATAAAAATTCCCTAATAGCCTAAATATTGCATAGCCTGCCTGAGATGAATTTTCTTAATTAAAATCCATAAAATCTTGGAGAATTAGCAGGAAGTAGTCAGCATCCAGCAAGCATAGCTTGAGGCATGAAGAAGACAAAGGGAAAAGAGAACAGCAAATATAATGCTTAGGTCACTGGATATACGAAATATACCCAAATGCTAAAATAAATGTGAAAAATACACAGAAAACATTAAGGTTCCCCGCTAACAAATTGAAAGTTTAACCAAATTAGTCTTAATATAGTATATTTAAAGAACATTAGAAGAATAAAGTGGTTTTGAGGGAAATCTGGTGTTCATGATCTTGGCAACCAGAAAGGACTGCCACTTAGAAATGGACACATTTAATTTGGAGAATAGTGAAGAGATCAGGATTGAAACATCGACATTCAAATCAATTTTGAAATCAAGTTTGAAGATGGCAAGATTGGGATTAGAAAAAAGGGTATGTTTTTAAAACTGAAGCACTGCTTAATTTGAAGTCAGTTCAAGTGAACAAGTTCAGGGATGAAGGGTGAACAGGAGTTGGGAGTTATAATTTTGGCAAATGTATTAAAGAGGTATACCACACTCTTTAACCATCAGAAACAGGAAACGTACTGGAGTATTAGTATATATTGAAGAAGAAGAATAGCCCTTAGTTATCGGGGCACCGTCATGACAGTGTTTTCGTTGCAAGCTATTCTTGTTTTTACAATGCCGAGTTGCTAGCTCGACGTTCTACCCAACTTGGATTTGAATTCGGGAACCTTCGCTCCGGAATCTAGCACTGATATTATTGCGCCACCAAGCAGAACAGTATATATTGAGTAATAAAAATTGCACAATAGTTGAAAGATCAGAGACTAGCGACATACATGACTAAACTGCAAAAACAGGGCAGATCCTATTAGACATTGCTCCCTAATGTATCAGATAATTAAGAATGATTCCAGTTTGAACCTGTAAAGATTGAAGCAACAAACTAAAATCAAAAGGTTTCGGTAACTTGAAAGGACAGTACTTACCCTCTCAACACTACATTGAACCACCATTTATGGGAAATTGCGACAGTGCCAGACTATAGATTAGGATTCTGACATATGGGGCAACGAAAATGTAACTAACATGAAGAAATAATCTGACGGTGCCCTCATCAGGCTACCTATTCCAGACACATCTGCTTAAAACAACACCGAAAGAGACTGCCATGGCCACCATGGGAACTAAGATAAAAACATAACTGGATTAGTTTTGTCACATGTACATTGACACATACAGTGAAATGTGTCATTTATGGCAATAACCAACATAGTTCAAAGACGTGCTGGGCGCACCTGCAAGTGAAGCTGTGCGTTCAGTGCAAGCATAGCATGCTCACAACTTACTAACCCTTACATCTACGGAATGTGGAAGGAAAACTGAGCACCCAGAGAAATCCACATGACAAACTCTTTATGAAGAGCTGCAGGAACTGAACCCAGATTGCTAGCATTGTAAAGCATTACACTAGCTGCTGTGCTATCATGCTACCCATCCACAAGATCACTCCAAAGAACAAATTACACTGTAATAAGAAAAACATTTAAAGAAATGGAATAGCACTAAATTAGACAAATTAATGTGTGGGGCCTTCAGCTGGATACCATCACAATATGTAACCTTTTAATCTGGTGAAGTCTTCATCAAGATAACCAAGTCATTTTTGAAGAATTAGGTGCAGAATCTTTAAGAATTGAATTGCTCATTACAAATCATGATTTGATAGCTGTTTAGTTATGTTGAAAGACTGCTCCTATTTAGCATGCCCAGTATTATGTATGGTTTGACTCTGGCTGTTATGTGGAGACTTTGTAAAGTATGAGTCAGAAAACAGTGACATAGTCTCTTGCCTGACTGAATGTAACAATGCATATTACAACCAATGATTCAAAACTCTGCGTAATCAAACATTAACTATCAAGACTGTGGAGCAAAATACCTACAGGATATACTGCAGCAAGTCACTAAATAATTTCTGTGGCCCAACCCCATAAACTCCACCCTCCATGAAAGGCACAGATTGGCATTTCAGTGGCACTACAAATGATATCTGGAACTTCCCAGACAAGGCACAAACAGAAAGCTCTGTTGTAATTTCACCACAAAGACTACAGCGATTCCAGATGGTGCCCATTATCGTCAAGAACTGTCACCTTTGCTGATAGCTTCCACATCAGAACTAAGTCTGCTAATACTGCCTAACTTACTGGATTTCCTAGTATTGTGAAGAAGGTTGTCCTAAGGCTAAGACGAAGCACACTGATCATATATGGAGTTCAGAAAGTATTCCAACAACTTGACTGAGTGGGGGCGGGGGGGGGGGGGGAAGAAGAGACGAAATAAATGCCTTTTGTCATTCAATTTAGATGACGAAACAAGTGACAGGTATTAAGCAACAACATTCTTTATCTGATTTGTATATCCAATTGAGTTTTATTAAGTTAGAAAGCTTCCCTCATTGCTTTAGTTAATTAAACTGAATTATTAAGATATTACTGGCTCCAGATTTGCGTCACGAAGATTTGGAACCAAGAGCACTAGATACATAACATACACAGTATGGCTGGTCTTCCATTGCTGTGATTCTGCTGATGTAAAACCATCAAGTTATATCAGAAATTACATCACATGGAACATTACTGCAGGTTCCACAAAACATCAGCATATTCAGAAACAAAGGGAGACCTGATAGAGGTTTACAAGATTATGAGAGGGATAGATAGAGTTGACAGAGAGCATCTGTTTCCCAGGGTTGAAATCTCTAATACCAGAGGGCATGCACTGAAAGTGGGGTGGGGGGGGGGGGGGGAGAGAAGGTTCAAGAGAGACATCAGGATTAAGTTTTTTTTAAAGGCAAATACATTAGAGGCTTTTAAGAGACATTTGGATAGACACATAGATGTAAGGAAGATGGAGGAATATGGACATACATGGTGTAGGTAGGAAGGATTAGTGCTTGAGAGTTTTTTTGATTTACTTTTTAGCTGGTTTGGCAGAACACTGTGGGCTGAATGGTCTGTTCCCAAGCTGTACTCTATGTTCTATAAGTAAAAGGCTCTATTTTCGAATGCAAAGATGAAAACAAATTTCATTTTCAATCCTAGCTTAATTACAGGAAATTACACAATTTAAGCCCCAGAAATATATATTTCCAAATACTCCAAAAGGTGACTTTTATTAAATATTAGGTTTATTAAATTATGTAAGTTTATTTTACATAAGCTGCCTACAAAATAATCAGGGGCTGGTGACAATGTAGGAATTCTTACAGAAGCTTGATACAAAAATATAGACCAGTGCTTCATTAATCCTACTCAGTTTACCTGATGTACTCTTTATGATCTATTAAATGAGTACTTTTGTGTATTTCCAAATGGCAAAATCAGAAAGGTAATACCAAAGGCACCAATTACAAAAGTTCATTTGAAAGGCTTGTTAAAGGATTACAAAGGATTTGATGAAAAGGGCAAATAGATAGCAAACACCCACGACTTCTTTAACGTTGTCGCGTATACTGAGAATCAAAAGCCATTACCAATTTGAAAGCATCCTTCAAGTCCTTGCACCTCAGCTTCCAGTAAATTCTCTTCTCTGTCAGTAGCTTTTAAAAAACATCAAAGACACAATGCAAACAATTTGTCTAATTGGTCTACCTTAACACATCCCGACAAAATCCCATAGCCAAAATTTTCTCAAGATTAAAAGGAGGACCCACAGTGAAGCTACGTTAACATTGCAGCAGTTACAATTCCTAAGAAATATTTACACCAACAGGAAATTAACCTTCCAAAACTTTCCATGAGGAACTACTAGCAATTTATTCACTGTCCTCCTTAAGCAGGTTAATATTGGGCACCACAGTAGCGTAATGATCAGTGTGATGCTATTACAGCTCGGGGGCATTCCAGTGCTGTTCTGTAAGGAATGGAATGTGTGGGTTTCCTCTGTGTCCTCCGGTTTCCTCCCACAGTCCAAATACGTACCGTGTAAGTTAACAGGTCATTACAAATTGTCCTGTGAATAAGTTAGGGTTAATTGGGACTGTCAGGGGTTGCTGGAGTGGTGTGAATTGAAGGGCTGTCTCTGCACTGTATCGCTAATTAAAATATTATTAACCACATTAAAACCTAGGACAAATACCAGGACCTACACATGATAGTCATTCAAATCCTTCAGGAATTCTTTATCCAGTGAAGGGTTTGAATATGGAATTAACTATCTACCAGAGCCTACTTATCTGATCAAAGTCCAACTATGTGTTAACATATGCTTAAAAATTCAGGTTCAAGCAAGTCATGCCCTCAGTATTCTATCCAGCAGTTGTTTTGTATTACTACACAAGATCTCTGCTCTTGTCCAATATACTGACTCACTTTCAAACAGATTATCAGAATGTTTGGCATTGTTATATGAATGGTGATGGGCTGGAAAACACTTGAGCTCATGACTTCAGCCAATCCCTTTGTGACAAACACAAAATAGATTTGGCTGATACTGGAAATCCAGAGTAACACACACAAAATGCTGGAGGAGCTCAGCAGGTCAGGCAGTGTGTATGGAAAGGAATAAAGAGTCGACATTTCAGGCGAAGACCATTCATCAATACTGGAGAGGAAGGGAAAAGAAGCCAGTCCTGATGAATGGTCTTGGCTTAAAATGCCGATTCCTTTCCATAGATGCTATCCGACCTGCTGATTTAATTCTCCACATGTGACAAGTTGGCCAAGGACAAAATTACACCCAATTTGTCACATATGGAGTAGACCCTCATAGACTGGTTAATGTGAATACAGGCAGCCCTCAGGGTTTTGTTCTTGAGAACGTTCACAACCCAAACCGTTCATAAAGAACGGAGTGTAGAGGAGAGGATGACAGAAACAATGATGGAGCACTGAGTACTTGTGGGAAGAACGGCCACAAGGGAGTCTCACTGAGCTAGTGGGCCTGCTGTGATCCCAGCTCCATTTAGCTTGACCCACCCCAATTGCTGTGGCTCAGTGTGGGAAGAGAAGGCACGCAGATATGCCCCTTTTCCACATGGCAGAAGATGCCTGCGTGCCACAGCAGTAGGCAAACCCAGTTTCTTAAACATTTGTTCATGTGTACCACTTTCTTAAGTGAAATGTTCAAAAACTGGCGAGGGTCTGCAGTGGAAATGCTCTTATGGAAAAACAAAATACAGATCAAACAGGTTGTTAATAACTTTAGACAAGTAATAGTTTGAGGACATGTGTCAATACTGGTAAAGCCTTGATTTGCTAAATTGTCTGCACAGCTGTTCTTTTTCAATAAATCACTTTGGAAATTTGAATAGAGTTGAATCTCTCCTGTGGAGAATACAAGGGATACTTTCTTTCAAGATCAAACATTACGCCAAGGACCTAACTGCTTTCGTGGAGAAAGCAAAAACATGACAGGATATTACTTTTAAAGCAAGGGAGAGAGGGGCTTCTACCACAAATTATAGTCATCATTGCACTACTGTTTGCTGGAACTTGCTGGGCACCCTCTTGCTTGTCCTCTTGTGGAAGTTTGACAACATAAGCCACTCATCCTGAAGTTGTGAAAGGTACCACAAATGCAAATATTCTTAATTCTACATCATGAATATTTCAGAATCAGAATCCAAAGATTTTCAGAATGAACTGAGAACCTTGGAATATTTTCCATTAGATTCACTGAAGTAAATGTTTGTTGTGATAAAATAGCAACCAAAAATTACTAATAAAAAAAGAACAAAGCATAAAAGAAAATAGTAGTGACTCTAATGTTTTGATGCAAGTTAATAAAATTACAGTGCATGGAAAATCCAGGTTCAATTTATGCTCTGTTTCAACAACAGTTTCCAAGGTGACCTGGTGCCCAAACACAGATGAAAAAAAAACTGCACAGCAGTCAAGTGTTAACCCTGATGTGAAATTATGACGCTGGTAATTTATTTCTCACTCCTACACACAAACCCCACCCTATCTTTCATTTTCTCCTAAGCAGCAAATGAGATTCAAGATTGTTTAATGTCATTTCCAGTACATGAATGCAAAGGAAAATGAAATAATTGTTACTCCTGACCTTTTTTTGATACCTTTCTGTATACAAGTCCTTTACGGCAAGTAGGCCGGGGATGTAAGGGCACTTGGGCATTGCATAAAATGGATTCTGCCACATTTAGAGCTCATTAGAATTAAGTCACGACTGTCAATAATAAGACAGTAAAATACAGTCATTGCAAATTGGTTAAATTATATGAGTGTCCAGAGGGCTCTGGTATTGATCTGGTGACATACATTCAAATCCTACCCAAGTAGCTGGAAAATTTAAGCACTGGTTAGAAGCTAGTTTTCAGTAATGATGACCTTAAAAATTTCTGGCATTGTGATAAAATTCCAATCTATTTATTTATTGAGATACAGTGCAGAGTAGTGCCCAGCAGCCGCCAACTTAACCATAGCCTAATTACGCAATGACCAATTAACCTAGCAACTGGTACTGTATGTCTTTAGACTATGGGAGAAAACCGGAGCACCTGGGAGGAGACCCACATGGTCACGGGGAGAACTCCTTACAGATATTTGCGGGAATTGAACCCGGGCCGCTGGTACTGCAAAACGTTATGCTAACCACACTACCGTGTTGCCCCAATAATTTCTGACAATTTGGAAGAGGCTTTCTTAATGCCATAGTGAAATCATTGAATGTCAAACTTGGTTCCCAATGTCTATAAGGAAATTTAGTCCTTACCAGCTGGTCTGACCTACTTTTAGCTTCAGATTCTTAAGAATCCAATAAACTAGAATTTGCATACTTACATGAAACATATTCCTATTACATGCCCATTAATGCCCCTCCGGTTCTCTAACACTCACTATAGCATGAGGAATTTAATTAGGAAGAGAGTGGTGAAGGCAGCATAAGCATGCTTACATTCATTAGCTGAGGCATTTTTGTACCAGTTAGGACATCATATTACACCTATATCAAACACTGGTTAGGTGCACACAAAGTACCGTGTGCAATCCTGGTCGCCGCACTGCATGAATGTGATCAAGTTAGAGGGGATATAGAAAAAATTCAAAATTATATTGCTTGGATTGGAGAGCTTAAGTTACAGGGAGAAATTGGATAGGGTAGTCTTTCTCCCTGGAGGAGGCTGAGACACATGACAGAAGTACATAAGATTATGAGACTGATATAAGGTAGATAAGTCAGTCTGATCCCATGCTGGGGACGTTTTAGAACTAGGGGTATAGCTTTTTGAGGTGAGAGGAAGTGCGTTTAAGGGGAATGTGAGGGGTAAATTTTCACACAAAGATGTTATCTGGAGTGAGCTGCCAAAGGTTGTAGGAGACAGGAACAATAACACTTGGGCACCTGAACTGATATTTGACTCAAAGCCAAGGGATATGGAATTAATGTAGGCAAGCAGGATAGCATGGATCAGTATGATGGACAGCATAGATGCACTGAGCCAACTGATCTGTTTCTATGCTGTGCAACTACTGATAACCAACAAGGCTGAAAAAGCAGGTTCAATCAAATCTCTCTCACAATATGTTTTGAATGAAATTAAGAAATTGGTGCAAAATGGTCTGCCTTTTTGATGTGAATTCTAAGCAAATTTTGATCCAACAGGCATAATACAAGTACATAAGTGAACAACTTGAAAAATGTCACAGGTTGAGTTGCTTTGGAACAAGTTCGTGTTTGCTCTGCCCTCTGTACCTATCAATTCAACTTTAGTTACACAGGGTGACTGGAAAATTTTCAAGGATGTGCTCAAAGCCTCCGTGAAGAAAAGCAATACCCCTGCAGATGCCTGGGAATTTCTGACCCGTAACTGTTCACCCAAAAGTGAAGGAGCAGCATTCAGGATCACATTGGAAAATGCGCCAAGGCAAAGCCAGAGGCTCTATAAAAGTGGTGGACCACTTCAAGCATTAGCCATTCTATAAGCCCCCACAAACCCAATTGCAAGTCTGCAGCTGAAACTATAACTTCAAAGACTCAAAACACAAACCATAAGATTACTGCTGCACTCAGCAACAACAACCTGTATTTCTGCAACATTCATCACATAGTTAAAAAGATCATATTTTAAGAATCAGTATTGTTACTTTAACCTCGGTGCCCGCTGTTCTTCCTCAAACACTACTGTAGTTCCACTGACAGTTAGGAATTCTCTCCAGTCAGCTATAACTCTGTCTACCAGCTCTGCAACCGGAAATGTCATTTTTATTTAACCAGGTGGGAGAACCTGGCACTGCACATGTAATGTGACCTAATTTCCAAAACAGATTAGTGAACAAACCAATGGGTTGCTTTCTGTCTGTCACACTCCCTGACCTGGATATGGCAGAGGCTGGGGAGCGTGGCATAATTTTGTTTCAAAAATAGATTTTGAACAAGAATTCCCAATGGAATGCTGCCATTTGAAGTGTGCAACTCTTAATACAGTAAACTTTAAATTAAAAGCTGTAGAATACAAAATTGTCAAAAAATGTCAAAAATGATTCAGACTACAATAAGCTGTATAACTTAACACGTTTTGAATAAACCTCCAATGAAAATAGACCTATGGGTACACAACCGGAAAATAAACTGCAGTACATAAAATTTATAACTCAGCTACTCGGCCCAAATTACTTGGCCTTCCATCTTTACCACTGTCCTACTTGCCTTTGCATTAGAGCTTTATACACTGACTCAACTCTGAAATATAATCAAGAATAACTTAGCAAGCCTTTCAATTGCACACACCTTCGTGTAAAACCGTAGAAATTCAGACGGACTAGCTAGCACTGAGTTGGCAGCAGGTTGAGAACAGCACATGACATGCCTGAACAAGTGGACTAAAACCCGGCAAATCCAATGCAATCCAACAAGTGAATAATAAAGCATTTGTGAAGTACAAGAGAAAATACAGATGACAGAGATTCATAGGAATGAGTGCATATTCTTAATTAGGTGTATCTACCTGGTGGTTCAGCAACACAGAGAATACTTGTATTTTAAGTTACCATCAATCAAGACAAGAATAAAGAGGTCATTTGGAAAGCCAATAGTCTAAAACATCATCTGGGTCACAGTTTGAGTACTCTTATGTATACATTTGATCATTCCCTTGTAGGAAAACTTGAATTGGAGAAGAGGGATGCAATTTAAGCATGTTGCTAAAGCTGGAGAATTATAGTTATTAACTAAACTGTGATTCACTTCAGAAAGATGACGGAGGAAGTTTTAATAATCACATTCTATTTCCCTAAATATAGGTCAGTAGTGTGATGATAGTTTTACTGTAACTGATAGGATTACAAGGAGAAGAAAATATTCTTATCCCAAAGTAAAAAAATCTGGAACTCGCTGTCACTGCCTGGAAAAAAGTGAACTTCCACCAATTAAGAAATATCTTGAAAACCAATTAAAATTTTTGGTTTATAAAAATGCCATGCTTCAATTACTGTGTGAGGAATGTCTTCAAGTTATTGCTACAAGGCCTGGTATGAGTTCAAAACAATTTTCTTTCCCCTACACTGTTCAATCAGAATGGTTCCTTGCAATGCAATTTATTTTATTAATAAATTTGCATTAACCTCTTCATCTGTAGAAGTATTCATCCCTCTTGGAAGTTTTCATGTTTTATTGTTTTACAATATTGAATCACTGTGGAGTTAACTTGACCTTTTTGACACTGATCAACAGAAAGAGACTCTTCCATGTCAAAGTGAAAGTAAATCTCTACAAAGGGATCTAAATTAATTACAAATATAAAACACAAGATAATTAATTGCATAAGTATTCAACTCCCATTAATATGACCTACCAAATCATTACTGGTGCAGCCAATTGGTTTTAGAAGTTACATAATTAGTTAAATAGAGATCTGTTTTTGGAGACCTGAGTGCAGTCAAGGTGTTTCAATTGACTGTAGTAAAAATACACCTGTATCTTGAAGTTCCATCTGCTGGAAAGTCAGTACCCTGGCAAAAACTACACCATGAAGACAAAAGAACACTCCAAGCAACTCTGTGAAAAGGTTATTGAAAAGCACAGGTCAGGAGATGGATACAAGAAGAGGAAAGTATATGGCACATCTGTAAATCTGCTTAGAGCAGAACGTGCTCTAAAATTGAGTGACTGTGCAAGAAGGGGACTAGTGAGGGAGACCAGCAGGAGACCAATGACAACTCTGGAGGAGTTACAAGCTTCAGTGGCTGAGATGGGCGAGACTGTGCATACAACAACTGTTGCTTGGGTGCTTCATCAGTCGCAGATTTGTGGGAGGGCGGGAAAGAGAAAGCCACTGTTGAAAAAAAATCTCACATGAAATCTTGGCTTGAGTTTGCCAGTAAGCATGTAGGAGACTTTGAAGTCAGCTGGAAGAAGGTTCAAATGGCCTGATGAAACCAAAATTAAGTTTTTTGGCTAACAGACTAAACGCTATATTTGGCACAAGCCAAACACAGCACATCAAAAACACACCATTCCTACTGTGAAGCATGGTGATAGCTGCATCATGCTGTAGGGATGCTTCACTACAGTAGGCCCTGGAAGGTTCATGAAGGTAGAGGCTAAAATGAATGAAGCAAAATACAAGGAAATCCTGGAGAAAAACCTGATGCAGTCTGCAAAAGAAATGCAACTTGGGAGATTTGTTTCCTAGCAAGACAATGACCACAAACAAAGCTACACAGGAATGGCTTAAAAACAAAATCAATGTCCTGGAGTAGTTAAGTCAGAGTCTAGACCTCAATCCAATTGAGAATTTGTGGCTGGACATGAAAAAGGCTGTTCACTTACGATCCCCATGCAATCTGACAGAGCTTGAGCAGTTTTGTAAAGAAGAATGGGGAAAAATTGCAGTGTCCAGATGTGCAAAGCTGATAGACACCTATCCACACAGATTCAAGGCTGTAATTGCTGCCAAAGGTGCATCTACTAAATACTGACTTGAAGGAGGTGAATAATTATGCAATCGATTATATTGGGTTTTTAGATTTGTAATTAATTTACATCATTTTGTAGTGACCTGCTTTCACTTTGAGACAAGTCTTTTTCTGGTGATCAATGTCAAAAAATTAAATCCCCCGTTTATCAATGTGGTAAAACAACCGTGAACATGAGAACTTCCAAGTGGTAGTTGGGGGGGGGGGGGGGCAAAATACTTTTGATAGGCACTGTAGGTGTGTCACCATATACAACCCTGAGATTAATTTTCTGGTAGGTATACTCAATAAATCCATAATAGAATAATATCAATAAAACCACACCAACTTGGGTGTTTAACCAGTGTGCAAATACAAAAAGAAATAATAATAAAAAAATAAGCAATAAATATCGAGAACATGAAATGAAGAATCCTTGAAAGTGAGTTCACAGGTAGTGGGAACATTTCAATGATGGGGTAAGTGAAGTTGAGTGAAGTTATCCCCGTTGGTCCAAGAGCCTGATGGTTGAGGGGTAATAACTGTTCCTGAACCTGGTGGTGAGAGTTCTGAGGCTCCCATACATTCTCCTTGATAGCCGTAGCAAGAGAGTATGATCCAAGTGGTGGGGTCCCTGATGATGGATTCTGCTTTCCAGCAACAATACTCTGCGAAGATGTGCTCAATGGTGGGGATGGACTGAACCATATCCACTACTTTTTGTAGGGCATTTCCATACCAAGCTGTGATGCAGCCTGTCAATATATATCCACTACTCATCTATAGAAGTTTGTCGAAGTTTTCAATGTCATACCAAATTTTCACAAACTCCTACATAGTGGCACTGCCATGCTTTCTTCGTAATTGCACATACAAGCTGGGCCCAGGACAGGTCCTCCAAAATAATACTGAGGAATTTAAAGTTACCAGATGCTTTTTGTGGGTTCACCCTCCTGAAAGCTGTTCAAACGTCAACCTCAGAGACTCAAATCACAGGATCACAGGGGCTGTGGGAGTTCATGATGGGCCCTCCATGTTTTGACGATCAAAGCAAGCATAGAAGGCATTCACCTTATCTGGAAGCAAGTCCTGTTGTCACTGTGTTGCTTGATTTTACTCTATAGGAGGTGATTGTATCCAAGCCCTGCCACAACTGTCCAGCATCCTTCGCTGATTCAAATTTGGTCCAGACTTGCCACTTCGCCTGTGAAGTGGCTTTATGGGAGATTGTACCTGGACCTCTCGGTTGCCAGAATTGAATGCCTCTGATCTGGCCCTCTGTAAATTGCCAATCTCATGGCTTATCCAGGGCTTCTGGTTGGGGAAGGCCGAATGATTTTGTGGGGACACACTCATCTACAACTGCTTTTATGAAAGCAGTGACCACCATGGAGCATTCATTCAGACCCACAGATGAATCCTCGAACACCACACAGTCCACTGACTCAAAGTAATCCCATAACCGCTCCTCTGTCTTCCACAACCACATCTTTATTGTCCTAGCCTCTGCAGCTTTCCTTTTTTTAAAATTTTTTTTATTGAATTTTCAAATGGTTACAGAAGGAAAAAAATTATCAACCCTTCCCCCCCAACATTTCTCTGTAGAAAGAGAAAAAAAGAGGAAAAAAAAGAAAGAAAGAAAGAAAGAAAGAATGAATGAATGAATGCCTGGATATTGGAAGATCCCCACATGCTCCATGGAGTTCATAATAGCTTTAGTATATGTATTTCTTTTTTCCCCAAATAACCAATAATTTTATCTTCGGAGCACCTATATATTTAATCCTATCTTTTGTAAATAAGGGCGCCAAATTTTCAGAAATATTTCATATTTAACTCTTAAATTATAAGTAATTTTTTCAAATGGAATGCAGCTAAAAGCTATATCTATTTTCATTTTCTTAATGTATGTTAAAATTCTTTTTCTTTTCACCAGTCCATTAAGCCCATTAACATTAAAACTTTAAAACTTCAGTAAATTAGTCATTATTTTAACAGAGTTACTCCAGTCCATAGTAATACCTAACTTTTCAACTTTCGTAGTACCTTGGGGAATCTTTTTAAAATTCTCCGTGTTGCTACGTGTCTCTCCACCCCCCCCCCCCCCCCCCGATTGCCCAGGCAAAGAAAGATTAAAGAAAAACAGATTATAAAGAAAAAAGATAACAAAATACCCCCCTACTAATGTTGTGAATAAAGAAAAAACACAACATTACCCTCCTCCGTTGTACGGGTCATGGCAATCGCCATGATTACACACGTGAATCCCGTAGCAATCAATCCGAAGTTCCCCCATAACATAAAAAAGTATATATAAGAAAAAATATCACTACTCTCGATTAATATTTCTCAAATTTTTACCTTTCTCCACCTGTATCATATAATTAAGAATATATTTAAATATTCTTCTGTCCTTAAACATCCATCAACTCCATTCACTGTCCCTGTCTTCATCTTTAATCCGTTTCACTTTTAAATCTTTGCCTGTGGTTAGCGAATATTTGAGAGTTCCTGTGCAAATTCTTCCGCATCCCGATAAATCAGTAAAAGATCTTCTTTTTCCGTCATCCAAAAAAAATATCAGGGTTGCCGGGTGGCGCAATATAAATTTATAACCCTTTTCCCATAAAACTTTTTTCGCTGGGTTAAATTCCTTCTTTCTCTTCAAAAGGTCATAACTTATATCAGGATAGAAAAGAACTGTTTTCCCTTCTATCAATGGCCCATTTCTCTTTCTGGCACGTTGGGCAGCCGCCTTAAGGATCTTTTTTTTATCTTGATATCTTAAGCATTTTATCAAGATTGATCATGGGTTTTGATCAACTTGAAGTCTTGATCTTAAGGCTCTGGGAGCCCTTTCAATTTCAATTAACTGGGTTCCTTCTTCCATTTCCAAAATTTCCAGAATCCATTTTTGAAAAAAATTTATTGGATCCTCTCCCCCTATACCTTCTTTATGTCCAACAATCTTAATATTATTTCGTCTGTTAAAATTTTCAAGTATATCCACTTTTTCCAACAACTGTTTTCTTTCTGATGTCCAGGCAGAAATATTATCTTCCATTTTATTCACTGTATCAATGGTGTCTCCCGTTATTTCTTCCAAGTTTTTAATTTTCCTGTCCATTTTGTCCTGTCTTTTCATCATTTTATCAAACATAATCTTCATATTTTTAATACCTTTTTTTATTACTTTTAATTCATGCATTATTTGCACCAAAGATTTTTTTTACGTCTCCAATATCACCTCCAACCTCTTCCTGTTGCTCTTCTTTGTCTCTTCGTCTTCGTCTGATTTATCCAGAGAATCTGATTTCACCTCATATTCACTTTCAGTTCCGATCATAGCTGGGATTTGTAGCTTGGGTTGCTCATGTTTGCGCGTGCTCCTTCCTTCACGCATACGCAATTCCTGTTGCTCCTTTTTTTGGAAACGGTTCATGTTGCCGCAGTTTCCTGTTCTATATCACTGGAAGTAAAATGCACTTGCGGCCGAGGCTCTTTCATGGCTGCTGGCCTTGATTCTTTTCCAACTTGTGTTGTCTTCAAAGTAGTAGTTTTCTTCTGCTTCTGTTTAGGAGACATATCTTAAGACAATCCTGAGTAGTTTATAAGTAATTTTTTAAAAAAGTATTTACTAACTTTTCTTCACTTAAACATTATTTTACTGTTTTTTACGGGAGAGCTGGATTTCCATACGTCATCACGTGACATGATGATATCACGTGATATCTGCGAATACATGGCTCCTCTGTAGACAGAGTTAAACGTGCCTAGTTCCTGAGAGTTCACATCAGATGACCACACTTGGTTCCTTAATATTACCTCTCTGAACAAGGTGGCACAGCAGCACCTCCATTCCCAAGATTGAGGCAAGCAAAACTCCCACTACTCTCCACCAACCTCCTCCCCACCTTATAGGAGCACCATTGAAAGCATGCTGAGAATTTGCATCTCCTTCTGGTATGTTAGCAGCTGAGCATCGGACCACAAGTCCCTACAGAGGACTGTGAGAACGGCTGAGGATCATAGGGTTCTCCCTACCATCCATCAGGGACATTTATTAGGAGCGCTGTGTGTGCAGGGCCCTTAGTACTATCAAGGATCTCACCCATACATCCAGCATCTTCTTTGACATTCTACCATCAGTCAGGAGATTCCAATGCAGAAAAACAACAGTCAGGCTGGGAAACAGTTTCTTCCCTCAGGCCACTAGGCTTCTGTACTCCCTGCCACATCACATTCAAAGTGTCACCAATTAATCTGTTCTGTACCTGACAATATTTAACTTATGCACTTTACTTTGTTAATTTATGCACAATTCATCTGTGGATGTTATACTTATTTCCTTAGTTGTGTGTGTTGTGTGTGTTATGTGTAATACTGTGCTTTACATTTACACCCAGTTCAGAGAAAAGTTGTCTTATTTGATGGCATATGAGTATATAGTTAAATGACAATAAACTTGACTTGAAAAATATCAACATAGAGGGGAAAACTAGATTTTACTCCAATCATTCATTTGGGAAGTGAGGACTGGTTGGAGAACAATGTCATATGTCCATGGCACCACCATGTCACAAGCGTTCTGCTAAATGGTACTGCACTGGCAACCATGAAGCAATGTAGCTCAACAAGAATTCTGCTAGAATGTCATCAAACTTAGGGATTAATTCTAAATTAAATATAAATCAGAAAATCATGCAATACTACAAAGAAAATCCAAAGCTATTGGATCTGAACAAAATTCTTCAGGTTTGCCAATCCAATCATGACTGGTGGACACAACATTTAGCTTCCTGCTAAGAAGACATGACCAACAAACATCATCTCTTCAAATGTGAAGTGTAAAAGATAACACTAATGCATTTAGAAACATCTTAAGGCAAAAGTGTCAAATGGGTGACCTATCTCTATCTCCACCTGACAGGCACATTGTGATAAAGCAAGCGATTTGATACAGCAATTGCTATATCCTGCCTTGTACTTCAGGACTACCTTTTAGTAACAGCATCTACCAGATAACAGGAAAACAGGTCAGGAGTATCCTACCTGCAAAGCACAGGGCATCAAAATCTCTGAAGATCTAATACCACACGCATATACACACACATATGTATGTGTGTGTATACACACACATACAAACATATGTAATCAGATTATCACTGAATTTGTTTGCCAATTAAGTTTCATTAACATATGTTAGTGATAATAAAACTGATTCTGATCAGTTGCAGATCAACTGTATTTTCTTGAACTCACAAACTCCTTATCACCACTTACAAGTTTGATGGGAATATTCTCTATCAGTAAAGCACAGACAACAGCCCAGTTGACCTGCACCTCTTCTATCACCCTTAATATTCAATGCTCATCATGTGGTTAATATACAGCATCTTCAAAACCATTCAGGACTCATGGGAAAACCACCATCTAACAGTTCACCTACTTTATGGATTTAATAATAAACATCCCCATTCCTAGACACTGAACTTGTTTAACAATGTGACAATACCTTAAAAGGGTTATAGCAGTAAAAAAAAAAGGCCCACCACCACAATGACCAGCTCAAATAGAGATGAGCATTAAGTGCTGGCCTTGCTAGCGACAGGCCTTTCCTCTGAATTTAAAAATCAGGAGTATCTGCTTCAAACGCCCCAGAGAAGAGTTATGATGGAATAGGTCTATATCATTTTTCAAATAATCCAATTTCATAACTTTGTCACATGCTTAAATCCAATAGCTTGAACTTTAAATGTTAGTTATATCAGCAGCTTAATTTGCCCATTCTGTACAGCTGCTTTCTAACCCTTATTGAAGTACAATATTCTGCCCATATTGTGACAAACGTGCACTTCTACAGAGCAGAGTGGTTTAGTTTATTACCAAGTTTCAACTGCAGTCAAAAACTATACTATCATTACTTTTGGTTGTGAGCGTGAAGAGCTTACATATTGTTACAGACAAGTTGCTTAGAGCAGTTGGAATCCTTAGTGTAAAAACCGCATCTTCAAGGAACCAATGGTACTTCCTGAAGAATGCACCTGGACATCACAGCCACCCATCCTGAAAGATTACAAAACCAGCAATTAAACGGTAATCCCCAGTGCACAATACAAAGTGGAACCCAGGAAAGTATACATGATAATTGTGGTGGAAAGCTATTTCTACCACAATAAATGTATGGCCTATTTAAATCTGAACTTTCCTACAGACTATATGGCCAAGATAGGATATCCTCCAATAATGTCTTTCCTACTTTAGAAACATGCAAAGATTAAATGAATCCTGCATCTGATTTGCATGAACCACTGAAATTAGCAAATGTTCTATAATTTAAGCCTGACAGCAAAACAACTGCAACAAAACTGCTGCGATTCTCCAGGCCAAAATAATGAACAAAGCTTAAGTGCCAGATTGCCAAAGCAACACAAAATAGAGAACAGTGTCTTGTATTTCAGCACGATTGTATTTGGTTCTCTCCATTTCCAAAGTATGTTGTCGATATTTGATTAAAAAAACAGCAAACAGAAAAGCCTTTCAATTCATTTTTAGTTTTCAATGACAAAATCTAATTTAAACAAGATACTGTAAAGTTATGGAATGGATGGTAATCCAAACAAGCTCAAATGAAGTACTGTATATTGATGCTTTAAATGCCTGTTTAAATGTCACTTGGTTAAAATAGCCAATGTTTCCTTTATAACACAAATGAGCTGTAGAAGAATCAGTATTACAAAGACTAAATTAAACCCCATTTAAGGCTCAACTGCTCTTTTAATACTTGACCTGTGCTATTTAAATACACAAAACAGGGTCACTTCTTGTTTGCGCTGTAAGTACTCAGTGAATATTACTGTAGAATCGGTAAAATGGCCTAAAAAACATGAAGTAAGTTGAAAAAAAACCCACGATCATTTTCTGCTTTTAACACAATAAATTTACTACTGTTTAATCCAAAATCCAGGTATTAAAAGTAGTAGTATAGGTGCTATTAAATCCATCCTAACAGAACTAATAATTATTCCCAATGATTCTGGGTTGTTGACTTTAAATCCAGACTTTTGTAGCTAGCCATCAGCGAAATATAAAATAGTGACAAAACTTGCCATCTTCAAAACAGATGGCAATAGCCAAGGAGATTTTAGAAACCACAAAAATAAAGTGTTGCTTCTGCAAACAAAATATTAATGCAACTAGAAATAAAGTACAGAAAGTAAACTGTTAAGAATTGGGGAGAATTGTTAAGTTGTATTTTACAACTGCAAAAATGTTAAGTAATGTCTTGGGCTCAAGCCAATGATTGCTTAAGCTTGTACATAAATTTGAGTTGACCCAGCAAATCTAAATATACCTACTATGAATAGATTAATACATTAAACTTACAAGCTGCTCTCACCTTACAACCGATGTGAAAGCCAGTCATTTGGGCAGAGAAATACTGCAATAGTATACTTCACTTCAATAGCTTAAATTTTGCATCAGTTGTGGCTTTACTGGCAACATTCGTGCCTCAGACATAAGATTGCAGACTAATACTCTTATCAGTGCTGAGCGCACTACATTGCTGAAGATTCTATTTCTTGTATGTAATAATAATAATAGAGGACTCCGTCAGCCCAGCCAGATGTACTGCGGAGAATTTATTCCTGAAATCTTGGCTATATTCATCCCTCTGTGAGCATTATTAAAAAAGATTTCCCTCTCATCATACTGCCGTTTGTGGGAAAATTACTGTGCATAAAATTAGCTGCCACATTTCCTACATTATAAGTGACTACACTTCAAAAGTACTCAGCTGTAAGTGCTTTAAGTCATTGCTAATGTTGTAAAAGTCACCATATAAATGTAAGTAATTATAATTAGGACTAAGAATTTAACTCAAGGTGAAAGAAATGTGGAAAGGCAGGATTGCCCTCAACTTTCTTTGAAAAGCAAGTCACATCACATTTCCTACATTAAGAATGCTGCACCTTGGCGTTCTAAGATCATTTAATTCAGATGTATTTAGTAGAGTATTTAAGGACATATACATCACTGTACTGACATCAAATATTTCAGTCCAGTAATAATGTCTCTTCTATTATTGTTTTAACAAGCTTCTTCCAAAGAAGCCTTCACAACCGATCAGAGTGCTCATTTTCTTTTAGGAAAAAAAGCATTTTTTACTAGTTAGATCACATAGCACTCTAAAATGGCCATGATCATGCTACATCTGAATGAAAAGGGATGCCCAGCATCCAAGACCCTATCACTTCTGTTTGAGTGATTTGTCTAAACTAGAGCTGAAGTTGGAAATTAGTGGTCCTGCAGCATCTGCTGCTGCATAACTACACACATGTATCCTTACCAAACACGCACTTCCACTACTCACTGCTAGGTGTACTTTGTAAACTCCTCCATTAATTGGAATACTTTATACAAGCACTAGAAGGTACAAAGGACCTAACTCACCCTTGACACTATTTTCCTACTGTGAATTTACAAAACTGTGGCATGTCTCCCCACTACAGTAAAAATGCAAACACAGACACCTTGGAACCAGTGACCTAAAAACACAAGAGTGCCTTATGGATACAGTTCTTTGTCTTTCCTAATGAGATCATTGTACATCTGATCATATGTAGTTTTGAAATCGTATATATTTGGCTTGTCCGGAGCAGGTCCTGGTAGCTTCACGTGCATCCCCGTACCAAACGATCGAACATTGAAGCCTTTTTTGCTGCAAAACAAAAGAAAACACAACTTTAGAATTAAAGTACAATTAGAAAAAAATTAAATCATTTAAAATTATTTTAAAATCACTGTACAAGTACATTAGAATCCAGAATACAAGTTCATTGTGCTTTTCATAAGACCTAGCAAACAGTATCTGAGAACAAGTACTTTAGAATCTAGAACATGCCCAGATTCATCTTTTCAAATTATACAGTTAATCTACAAATAGTATATACACACAATACCCTCTCCAAAGGTAGGGAAAAAACTCAAAAAGTTAGCAGGAAGTCCACTTCCTCAGAGTTTGCTAAAATCACCTGTACCAGATAGCTCTTCCATATCAATGAGGTATTTAATTTTTCTGCTCACCATGTACACATTCCCCATTCTGTTTAGGGGAGAATACGATCCAGTTTGTTATCAGATATTTCTCTCATTCAAACATTCAGGTTTTACCCTTGTCCCC
Organism: Hemitrygon akajei; assembly: GCF_048418815.1. Taxonomy (NCBI): domain Eukaryota; kingdom Metazoa; phylum Chordata; class Chondrichthyes; order Myliobatiformes; family Dasyatidae; genus Hemitrygon; species Hemitrygon akajei. The sequence goes on along the minus strand of NC_133152.1, from coordinate 23,974,429 downwards.
CACGACCCCAAAAGAGTATTTACTTGAAAGCTCCATTCTAGACTATCTTTAAGCTGGCAAATTAAGCAGGCTTTAATTTTTTAAAAATATATAGCAAAATATTCAGGCCAGTCAAAATTCGTGGAAAGGTGAAAAGGTGCTGTTTTAGATCGAAAATCCTTTGAATTGAGAAAGGAGAAGAAAAGGTAGCTTTCAGTTACAAAGAAAGAAACAGAGGGGCTAGAAAAAGTTTGTGACATATAGAAACTCAACATGTTTACCATTTCTTTCTGTAGAAGCAACCTGACCTGGTGAGTGTTTCCAACTTTTTATTTATATATCGGATTACCAGCATCTCTAGCTGTTCCAATTTTCATTGAACCAGTTGCTTCGGAAAAACTGACATTCAGTCCCTCTCTGAAGCCAGTCACAGATACGCTGAATAAGACACCAGTCCTTTGCTGGAGTTAAGCCGCAGAACTCAATTGTGAGCAAGGATTCGCTTTTTGCAATCTTTGCCAAACGGAACTGGCACAGAATCAGTTACAGCTCATTTGCAAATGAGGATTCTTAAGTCTGTGGAATTATCAGGAAAAGGTAAACCTAAACCTTACTTTAAATAATTAACTTTTTTTTTACTGTTTTGATTTTTTTTTGAAAAGCAATTGAACAGTTAAAATCTGGCATAAAACCAAAACTCTGTTTTAGCCTTTGGAGAGGGAGATATGTGGGAGAGAGGAGGCTGTTTGTCAGCTCATTTCTCTTGCCTTATCAAGTCTAGATGCAAGCAGGAAGACACTGTGGGAGCCACATCCCATTCAACAAAGCTCAATACCTCCAATGCTCATAGCAGACTATCAACACTTTCAGGGAGCCACATCCCATTCAACAAAGCTCAATACCTCCAATGCTCACAGCAGACTATCAACACTTTATCTCAATTTCCAAGTTGATCAAAATGCAAAATAAGTTGATCAATTTTCAGTACACTAGTGGCTCTTCACTAAAACACATGCAGAATTCTTTGAGAAATCACAATTTTTTTAAATAATTATACATTCAGTGTCCCAATTGAACTATTTTATTTCAACTATTCAATACACTCCCACAAATGCAAACTGACTCACCATGCTTCGCATTAACTACAAACTTCAATCCATGAAGTAGATATTGCTGTGGTCTTGTAACTATCATTTAAACCAGCTCTTTCCAACCTTCTCTAGCACACCACATTTATTTTGCATGTTCAAAACTATGCAGCCAAGAAAGCACACAAAACACCTCAAACATCAGACAGAAATAACATAGTGAATTAAAGCTGAAATTGCTGCTATGCAAGTTCAATGAAAACTAGTAGCTCTCCCAGTGACTCTTACTGGAAAAATGCACAAGATGCCAGACAATAATACCCAACTTGGAATAACAGCTAGTGAACAATATAGACTTGTATGGAATAAAAATCTCCCAATAAGCCATTGTACACACACATTCCAAAAAGAACAAAGCTATGCAACTTAAGATAGTCGGCCCTCCTTATCCACGGGGGATTGGTTCAGGGACCCCCCCGCGGATGCTCAAGTCCCTTATTTAACCTGTCTCAATGTGGGTGGACTTTAGGAATCGGGGGAGCTCAGACACGCCACCCGTGGCTGCTGTTGAATCCGCAGTGTTTCTGTTCCATTGACTGAAAATGATCATGATTGAAAATAAAGTGGAAATAATAAACTGATCGGAAAGAGGTGAAACACCATCGGTCATTGGAAAAGCGTCGACGATCGGAAGAATTTTAAAGGATAAAGTGAGAATAATGGAGCATGTGAAAGGCCCTGCCCCAATAAAAGCTACAATTATTACTAAGCAATGCAGGGGTTTAATTATTGAAATACATATGTTTCTTAGTGTTTTACATGCATAGAAAGGTAAAATATATACTATAAACTAAGACAAACGTTTGACTAACCAACACTATATAATACCGGATGTACTCGCTCCGACTTGCATACAAATTCGACTTAAAGACTGCCTATACTTTAAATCATCTCTAGATCACTTATAGTACCTAATACAACGTAAATGCTATGTAAATAGTTGTTATACTGTATTGTTTAGAAAATAATGACAAAAAGTCTGTACATGCTCAAACAATGAGTGCTGGAGAGAGAACTTCCGGGTTTTCCCGACTATACATAATACAGATTATACTGCATAGAAGTAGATCCTTTGCCCACTGACAATCAAGCATAATTTTTGCTAACTATAGACACATTCCATTTTATTCGCTCCTAACACTCAACTCTTCCCCCCCCCCCCCACCCCCTCCCCAGACTTCAGTCACCAACAACGAGCAACTTATAGTGGCCAACCAGCATGCCTTTGAGGTCCGGGATGAGACTCGAGCTCCCAGAGTAAACTCATGCTGCCACAGGGAGCAAGTGCAAACTCCAGACAGGTTGCCCAAAGTCAGAAATGACAAACAGCACTACTAGCAGTGCCACTACATACTAAATGAATTACCGTAGATTCCGGATTTTAAGCCGCTACTTTTTTCCCACATTTTGAACAGCTTTGAACTTTGCGGCCTATAATCCGGAGCGGCTAATGCATGATTTTTTTTCATGCCGCCTCGTAAACATTTTGCCTCATAACAGTAGACCAATAAAATTGATGAGTAGTTCACAGAGGTCCAATGAAATTGTACGATAAATCAAGCGCACTTTCACAATTAAATTATTGTAAATCAGTCATTTGTACTCACCCTCATCAACATGGAAAACACTCGAAGCATTGTGCTGCCTTATGGCATACTTAGTTTATAATATTTTCGCTTAGTAATTCATTTTCTAGTTAAAGTTAGAAGAGTTTTAACTACCGGTATATTTGTTTTCTGTACTACATCGCGGGATGCTATGACGTCACACCCGGTTTCGCGGTGTCTTGTGGGAAAACGCCGGTTTGCGATAAACGGAAAGGAGGGGGGGAGCGCATTACGCGAGCGGCTTTGGATCTGAGCGAACGCTGCTTTTAAGTTAAAGGTGATCAATAACTTTTCCTGGTAGGCTGTAGTATATATATTTTTTACCAGTCGTTAGGAGATATTGGAATGTTGTTCAGTAAAGAAGTATACGCAACGTATTTAAAAGTAGCCGCGTTACGGGCACGGTTCGAAAAAAAGCATTTGCAATATGTATTTGTTTTTGTTACCATATGGATTTAATTAAAAGTTAAAAAATCCTCACGTGTAATATCTTTCTGTGTAAATATCTCATATTACAACGTGGGACACCTGCGGCCGAAAATCCGGTGCGGCCTTTACAATTAAAAAATTGATTTTATTTCTAAAATTAGAGCCAGCGGCTTTTAATCAGGTGCGCTCTGTAGTCCGGAATCTACGGTACATTACTCTCAATAATTAAATCTAGATTGATGAACAGTTCTGTGACCCAAGCCCATTCTACTGTGGAAATACAAGGTATCCTGTTTATTAGTCTGCGACCACAGGAGCTTAATATGCAGGCACTGAAACATGAAAAAGCCACTAGATTTTCAACCATTCAGTACAGTCTATACAAGCAGTCAAGCAAAACATGAACACAAAAAATGTAGCTTTAATCTACAAAATTAAAAACAAGTGGAAGTCCCAAAAGAGCAATTTCTGCTGTTCTATGTAAACAGTTACACAAGTCCAAAATTTCAAAATTTCTATTGTGAAATGTCCTTATAGGATAACACTGACGGTCGGGAAAAGTGATGTCATACCAAGGCAAGAGCAACACAAATGCATGGATTCCATTACATAGGTTGTAACAGTTCGTGAATAGGAGCTATATTCAACACTAGCTGAATAATTGATGGATGCCAACAAAATGAATAAATGGTACATAACCAAGATTATTTAAAAAATTGGAAATACGCTACTGAAGACAGCTGAAATAAATTGATGTGATCTGTGCCTGAGCCATTGTGTCCAGACCCTCAGATAAAACTAGTGGGAGACTTAGTAAGGGCTTTCAGATTGAAGATACCTGCTTTCTAATAGATAATACATAATATCATCTCCTCAGCCCTGAGCACTGTGTCTGTTGGTATGCTTGAAATCAGTTATTGCAGTTGCAAATTAGCCACTGAAGTTACAGTGAACAAAATATATGCAACAGCTGCACATTCTAACTCTGCATGGAAAACAGCAGATGGAATACAAAGAACAAGATAAATTACGATGAGTTTTTCTACACTACAAGGCCATTGATGTATTTGAATTTATGGGTTATTAGGATTTTTTAAAATTGAGATTCAGCGCAAAATAGGCCTTTTCAGCCCTTCGAATTGTGCAGCCCAGCATTCTCCAACCTAACTCTGGCCTAATCACAGGACTATTTACTGTGACCAATTAGCCTACCAACCAGTATGTCTTTGGACCGTGGGAGGAATGCTTGAGCTCTAAACTTGAACTGCAGAAGGATAGTTATTCTGCATCAGATTCTTGGGAAATTAAAGCACATCCACTACATGATGCACTAACTTTCACTCTTCATTAGCTTCAAGAAAATATTTATACCATCAAGCTCACCTTCCTTACTCGACGTTCACCCTGTTTATAGGGAAGTTACATAGCTTTATGGAAGCCACAGCTTGAAACCCCATGACTTAAAACCCAAATGATAACACAAAAAACTAGCTTACAAGCAAATGGACTTAAGTAGTTTGGCAAGGTAGTTTATAAAACTGAGAAATAATAGAAATGCAAAATTAAAACTCTAAGATGGCTAAACCATCCCAATGTTTAAGTATTGATTACTTAGAAGTAATGGAATTGCAAAAAAAAAGACAAAACCAACACACCAAGCAATTAGATGAGAAAATATGCAGATACTGGAAATCCAAGTTGACATTTCGGGCAGAGACTCTTCATCATGACCATCCTGATGAAAGGTCTTGGCCCTAAATGTCTACTGTTTACTCTTTTATGTAGATGCTGCCTGCCCTGCTTGGTTCCTCCACCACTGTGAGAGAGACACCGAACAATTAGCCAGAATTATGTATTTTAACATGTCAAGTCTGAACTCAATCACATGGCAAAGCTTAGAATCTTCCCCGTAAATAAAATCATTGATACATATCAAATTCAGCAAGCTTGCAATACTTCACCAAGTAGATGTTTCTATGTTACTGGGGACAATTGCGGATACAATAGGGTCTTTTAAGAGACTCCTGGATAGGTACCTGGAGTTTGTAAAAATAGAGGGCTATGGGTAACCCAAGGTCATTTCTGCTTCAATGCTTTTAAAACATAGAAAAAGCTGTAGGTACTTTGGAAACTAGAGGATTACCATACTGCTTCCCTTTTATCTGCATATATATCCTAAGCTTTTGCCAAATAGTCTGCTTGGCCCCATCTTAACACTCACTAGAATAATTGCCTCAACCTTTGTCAGTCCTGCTCCTTGACTTCCATTTCCTTCAATGTGGAGTGGTAGGAGACAGAAAATATGTGGGTTTCCTCTCCCAGTCCAAAAATGTACCCGGTCAGTGGGTTAATTGGTCATTATAAATTGTCCTGTGACTAGACTACCGTAGATTCCGTACTACAGAGCGCACCTGATTAAAAGCCGCAGGCTCTAATTTTAGAAAGAAAATCAATTTTGTACTTGTACAAGCCGCACTGGATTTTAAGCCGCAGGTATCCCACGTTGTAATATGAGATATTTACACAGAAAGATATTACACGTGAGGATTTTTTAACTTTTAATTAAATCCATATGGTAACATAAACAAATACATATTGCAAATGCTTTTTTTCGAACCGTGCCTGTAAATAGGCTACTTTTAAATATACATACGTATCAGTAACACACAAATTACGTTGCGTATACTTTTTTACTGAACAGTGCACGAACAACATTCCAATATCTCCTAACGACTGGTAAAAAAATATATATACTGCAGCCTACCAGGAAAAGTTATTGATCGCCTTTAACTTAAAAGCAGCGTTTTCGCTCGGGTCTAATGCGCTCCCACCCCACCTTCCCGTTTCTCCAAACCGGTATTTCCCCACAAGACGCGGCGAAACCGGATGTGGCGTCACAGCATCCCGGGATGTAGTACAGAAAACAAATATAGTTAAAACACTTCTAACTTTAACTAGAAAATACTAACAAATGAATTACTAAGCGAAAATATTATAAACTAAATAACTGCCATAAAGGCAGCACAATGCTTTTCTTCGAGTGTTTTCCATGTTGATGAGGGTGAGTACAAATGACTGATTTACAATAATTTAATTGTGAAAGTGCGCTTGATTTATCGTACAATTTCATTGGACCTCTGTGAACTACTCATCAATTTTATTGGTCTACTGTTACGAGGCAAAATGTTTTTGGCGGCATGAAAAAAAACCATGCATTAGCCGCACCGTAGTAAAAGCCGCAGTGTTCAAAGCGTGGGAAAAAAGTAGCGGCTTATAATCCGGCATCTACGGTAGTTAAATCAGGGGTTGATGGACAGCAGAACTCAAAAGGACAGGGGCAATTGCAAAATGGAAAGAATAAATCAGTAGAAATATAAAGTTAAAGGCTTGAGGGCAGGGAGATTAACCCCTAAGTCTCTGGCAGTGCCCCAGATGTGTGGACCCTATTAACACTGAAGCAGCCTTTAAAACCTAAAAATAACCACTTTTCTTCAGGAATAAGGCAGAATTTTGCACGCAAAATTTACTGAGCAACTGTTTGTTGGCAATACATCACATTCATAGAGCAGCAAATTCACTGTGATCATCTATCTAAAACCGTGAATATTCCTTGGCTCAAAGTTTAGACATATCCAACTAGCTCACTCTACACACTTTAATGAATCTCTTCTGTAATCCACTACTGTTATGTATTTCACAGGCTCAATCCCAAAATATCCAGATCTACATTCATAAAATCCATGTATGTGAATACTACTCCTAAAAGGACTTATCTTACCAATCGGTTTGCAAAAATGCCACCTAACCAAATCACAATTGCTAGATTATTAATGCAAGATTGTAGCTGGGATTCTCTTGAGCATGCATTAAAGGGGCTCATCTATGTATGGGCTATTTGACAAGGAACTTGCAGAAAATGGACACAGTAGATCCCAGATAATCACGGCCACTTATTTGGGACAATCCTTAAAGAACAGAAACTAATTGCAAAAATGGCTGGGATTCCCTTCATTTATTTGGGACAGCATGCCACGTAATTGAGGGAGAAGACTATTGCTGAACAGCTTCTAACTAGCATCAGATGCGTTCACTTGTACAGCCGTTCGTGTGTGACACTGCACCATGCTAAAATCGATCACATTTTAAACTGTATTGGTTGCGTATGCTTATGTTCAATGAAGTGTTTTTTGTCAGCGATAGTTGGCAAGAAATAAGCAGCAGTACAATTTAGAACTATTTTGAGAGAAACAATCAAGAGTAAAAATGACATGATTTCACTACTTCAACATGCTAGGTACTGCAAAAGGATTAGAAGGTATCAACAATCATCTTGAAAGTTACAATGAAAATTTGGAGGATGCAAGTGTCAATAGTATTGTATGAAGGAAGTGCATTATCTACACTATGTGTCTGTGCTGATTTTGTTCATTTATAGCCAAAAGAATATACCAACATACACTGAATAATTCCTCCATTGACAGCCATTGGAACTAATATAGCTTTATAGTACTGTAGTGGTATTAATAATAGTGTTCTAATTTGTTCTGTATTTCATTTTAATATATAATTTGCTAATCTGTTTGTCTTTTTATACCTTTTTAACTATTTCCATGAAACTTAATTGGGCCAAAATGTACTGGCTCTGATGTGTCCCAATAAACTGGAATCCACTGCATATGGTTATAGAGTTAAAGTTATGAAACAGATTTTACTTCTGTTAGTGATAAGGTAGACGGCTTTTAATTTTAATTTACTAATTGTAAACTAGCAAATAAAGTCAATTTATTATTCTTTCAGCAAATTAACTGAAGATCCAGCTGCTTATTTTGTAGTTTTTTAAACCACCATTCATCAACCAAGTAAATGGCTGAATTTTTGTTAACAGAAAATACACATCAATTAGAATATAAAATTCAATTCATGTTCTCTACTGAAAAGGGTGTTGTTGGATGCAATTTATATAATATCTGTAACACAAAACTGTTTATTTCAGACCAGCAAAGCACAAAGTCAAATGGTATTCCCTAGGATAAAATGGTTTGATACAAGGAAACCTGACTTTACAAAAATTCTCCCATACGTTTCAAAAGCATCTTACAAGTCAGTAGTAATATTAAAATGTTATCGTGGGATTCATTAATGACAGGATACAATATATATTCCATTAGCTTTATTATGGATAGAGTTAGGATGAATATTCAAGTGAGGATTGGCTGGTATGATAAACTAGAAGAAAGGTGTTTCTGACCAGGAAAAATTAACTTACAGGCAGTTTTTAGGAATGGAAATCTTGCATAATCTCAGGACTGTCTGCAATTCAAAGTAGTCCAAGGTTCAAGGAGATCCAATACATTTGTGGAGTAACTTCAAAGAGTAAAACTGGATTTACATAGAAATTTAAATACAGCTGTAATGCCAAACTTCGAGACCAAGATCAAATATTTAGTCCAAGTTCACAAAAAAAGAATAAATGCCACAGCTTCCGATTAACATAATACTATGACAGCTATAATTCAGAAAACACCCATTTCAAATTTCACACTGAAATTTGGATATCAGTCATGTAAATTTTCACATCTTGAAAAATAATTTCTATTTAAATTAATTGAAATTTGTGCCATCACCAGAATTCCATTTTTAAAGGTGCAAAACTTGACATTAATTCCATGGTATCCTTGCAAAACTGAACATGCAGGTGTAGAATGCTTGGGTTTTATTGCAAGTTCCTAAACTGGTATATTTCATCAGCGTACTCCACCTCCACTAAAGCCACATGGTACTGAGCCAAATTAGCAGAAGCAGTCAATCTTCCCCTATGGAGATGATGAAGAAAGCATCCATTTATCTATAAAGTGTAATTACAGGAAATTTTGTGGTTTTTCACAACCCGAGGTTCTGAAATATACAATAGCTGAATCAGACCATAAGAGGCAGACTTCATTTCATCTTTTTTTGAGTTTGGTGGATCTTGTTTTGAACTGAAAGTTATGTCTCTTTACCCACACACTCAATAGCTTACACGATATAAATCAAATAATTCTATCAAAAAAATTAGTAATGGTTTTGAGATGACTCACCCTACATGTTGTACACTTTTATAAAACAGAAAATTTGGGTTATGAATCTATATTCCTGTAAACTCAAGTCAAGAAAATATCCAAGATTCAGAAAGACTAAAAGCAATAATAGAAGTAAAAAAATAGAATGAAAGCAGCCAACCAAACCTTAAGGTTAAGCACAAGGCATAATTTGAAAAGGCTTTGCTTTTAGGAAGCATCCACAGATAACAGCATCTGTTAATCATAAGCTGGAACAATTTGATTCAAACTAGGAAAAATGGTTTAACTACATAATGCCTCATAGGCCTGATTTTATTCTCACAAATCAATATGTTGTTAAAAAAAAAAATCACTCCCTACTTGTATAGTTTTTCCTTTTGCTTGTTTTTTTTTCTTTCCACTCTTTTCTGTAAGTGTATACCTCAGATAAATACTATGTGGAGATTTGTGACAAATATGAATATATGATATATGTACAATGTCTGAAATACATCTTATGGACATGTTTGTTTGATGATGAACTTCAATAAAGAAATAAATTACAAAAAGGAAGCATCCACAAAAGCAGAGTCAGTTGTGCAGCTGGAAAAGTCACAGCTTTTCAACCTGGTGTTGACCCTGGAGTTGCTGAATGCAGTTTACACATTCTCCCACAGCTTGCATGGATTTCTCGTGGTGATTTGGCTCCCTCCCACATCACAAACTTGATAATTAAATAACCAACGTAAACAGGCCCAATGCATAACTGAGTTATGGATGTGATGGAAATTTTGGGAGAACAAAGCTGTGTAGGTTAAACATAATTGGTGCTTGATAATCACCAAAGACTCATTAGCTCAAAGTTCTGTTACCACAATGTTTGACAATGAGTAATACATTGAAATGACCATTATTTGCAGAATTATGTATATTTCAGTGTCAAGGAAGTTTGGAGCAAGGGGTTTTGCAGGGTTTTCAGCTGCTGACTGTTGGGAGAAAACATCTACATATCAGATCAATTGAAACCAATCTTATAGAATCAAGCTTCAAAATTCCAAATACTGCTGCACAAGCAACTGATTTTCACGGTTTAGTCATCCCTGCATCAGAAGTACTGAGTATTTATTTAGATTTAGCTTACTCTGAATATACTCTAGGAATTGTTCAATTTAAGTCCTAATGCAAATTTTTAGATGTACACTGCAGTAGGTAATCAGTAATCTAACCGCAACCTGCAATGAATTATTTTGCTCAGAAATCCAAATCTAAATTTGGATAAACAGAAAGAATATAAAAATTGTTATATCAGAATAAATTTCAACTCTAGTAACTGGGCAAGTAAAATAACAAGAGGACATAGATATCCTTTTTTAAAAATTCACAACTTGTGGCCCATGCTGAGTTAGTTCAACTGTGAATATCTCTAAGTGACTCTGCTCCAAAGAAGTGAATCAGTGTGGCTTCACAGCCGGCACAATCTTCTCAACCAAAAGACTGAAGAACCTGCTCATTCCAATCTAGTACCAAGGAAGCACAATCCCACAGACAATGCTCTCTTTCAAAGAATACAAATTCAAGCTTCTTACAAGCCCTTATCCACTGATCTACATTGGTTTCAACCAGAAACATCTGTCATTTAAATCTCTTCTGCCTCTTCCTATCACAAACCATTTTTCAGCTATACCACCCTATGGTATCAAATTTGTTAATTCTGAACTCCTGCTTATTACCTTTCACCAGATACCCATTCCTCCAACTGCCTAGACCCTAAATATTGGAATCATTCCCTAAACTTCTCCATCTCTCTTTCCTCCAGCTTACTCCTCATACCTTTAACACGCATTGGTCATTTGTTCTGAAATCCGCTTACGTGATTCAATACATTTTTATTTCCTTCCCTAATCATTATTTCTAAGGGTATAGTACCACTGACTGAATGTATGAATGCACATAGCTGAGGCACTAAACCAAGGACCCATCTACCTTTTCCAATAACCCAGCTGAGCACTTGAGATGGTGCTGCATATCTACTACTTTCAAAGTATTTCAAATATTGTGTTCTATTAGCAATACATCCATACATATACAACAGGTATATCAAAAGCTGTTGCCAGTTAAAATTGAGCAACTACATGGTTGTAAAGTGCCTCTTCATGGAAGCTGGGGATATTACAAGTGTGATCCAGAGAGAAGCCCTTTCTTGCCAGGCAGGATCAAGTGATCAAACTTCCTATTCCACACAAAAATAAAGTCCATAGCACAATTGCAATCCCCAGTCATGGAAACTAACAACAAGCAATATTAATCTTTAAATGTTTATTTGCCAGATAAAAAAAGGATATAGTGGATAGGGGAAAACAAGTGGATGCTATATACTCAGATTTCCAAAAGGCATTCAATAAGGTGCTCCATAAAATACATCTCCATAACATAAGGATGTATGGAGTTTGAGATCATATATTAGCATAGATAGGGTTGATCACTAGAAGTCAGAGATTTGAGATAAATGGATGTTTCTCTGGTTGGCAGTCAGTGATGAGCAGGTTGCTGTAGGGGTCAATGCTGGGCCACAAATATTCATGTATACATTAATGATTTGGAAGAGGGACCAAAAGTAGTGTATCTAAGCTCGTTGATGACACTAAATTGCGTGAAAAAGCAAACTGCATAGAATGTTCATAAAGTCTGCAGGGTCTGGCAGCAGGCATACAAAACGGTAAATACAAACTCACCCACTTTGGAAGGAAAACTAGAAGATCACATTAGTATTTAAATGATGAAAGATTGTGACATGCTGTTGTGCGGAAGGGCATAACTGACTGAATGAAATTGTGCATGAATCGCAGATTCTTGATTTACAGGTTTAACAAGTTATCATAAAGGGAAATGGAGTGTTGCATTCATTGCTAAAGGGAATGAATTTGAGAGCAGGGAGGTAATGCTACACCTGTACAGGTTGGAGTATACTAAGATTACTATGCAGTTCTGATCTCCACACTTGAGGAAAAATAGACTGGCTTTGGAGGCAGTGCAGAGGAGGTCCACCAGATTTATTCTTGAGATGAGGGGGTTTGCCTATGAGGGGAAATTGAGTCACCTGAGACTAAACCTGCCAGAATTCAGAAAAAATTCAGAGAGGATCTTATAGAAACATGGAAGTTGTTTCCACTAGTGAGTCTTGAACTAGGTGATAACTTCAATTCCACAGATTTCAGACAGAAATGAGGAGAAATTGTTTTTTCCATACAGTAGTGCATCTGTGGAATTCTCTGTCCAAAGAAATAACAGGAACTACCTCATTTAAGGCAGTTCGATAGATTTTTGCATAGCAGGGGATTTAAGGGTTACGGGGAAAAGGCAGAGCTGAATTCACAGCCAAATCAACCATGATCTTAGTGAATGATTGAGCAGGCTTGACTGGCCAGATGGCCAACTCTGCTCCAATTCCTTATGTTCTTACATTGATAAGTTCTTAGTTCTGAAAAATACCATCAAATTTGGGAGAAAAATAACTTAAAATATAGTCTCTGACTGTGGCCTAGGCTAACAACACTGAGAACCCAGGTGAAACATTGTTGAGAATGTATGAAACAGTGATATTCCACTAATTCCTCCAAAAATAAGTATAATTCATGTACCCCCTAACTTATTACAATATGAAGACTGACTTTTAGTATATTACAGTGAACCAAAACAACCAATCCCAGGCAGACTTTCACTGATCAGTTGTTGTTCCCAACAATGTCTCGAATGTGCTTGGTAAACTGTTTAAATAGTTGTGCTCTGGATGCACTGTTCTGTTTTTTTTGGCTGAATGGTTTTACTGAATAAAGGTTTAATTCATCTTCCAGTGTTGGGTCCTATTAATTGTTCTAGGCAAGTGAAGACATGGTACTATAACTAACTGAAGATAATGCAAAATCAAGAATAAAACCACTAGGAATAAATTTCAATAGATTCAGCTGACTAACTGAAATTTAATCAAACGTACAACTACAGTAAACAAAATGCCAACAGCCATTTAAAACAGAGTGGTTCACCTCTACAGTACACTTTTAAACAGGACATTTGTGGGAAAGAAATATTCAAACAATGAAGTCCCCAAATCAGCCAGTGTGCTTTTCCTAAGAACTGACTATAAACCTATTTTTCCACAAGTCAGAAACACCCCATATTGAGCTCCACATACTGCACCCTTGATGTAATTCTTTCAGTTCAGTTTCAAAAGCATTCAATCACCAAAATTAAACTAATGGCATACATATGGACAACCTACATTTTTAAAGCACTTTAAAGATAGCAAGGGGGAATTTGCAGAGTTAGATTTCTGTAATTTCGGTCAATTGTAACCTGGGAAACCCCAAATTGGATGCATTTATGTAGTGTTTTGCTAACCTGAAGTAAACCACTTAGTGCTGTTACAGTTAAAATATAAATTGCGATACAACCTGACAGCCCTGTACTAATTTGTCTGAAATTGAGCAAACCTCTCTCACCTCCCTGTAATCCTCATCGATTTGCCGGATTCTTGCTCACTAGAGACCACAGGTCTTCTTTATGGCAGAGTGGAAAAGCTGACACTAGGACATACAAGTTCTCTAGTCAGACACAATGGTGTAAATCAGCCCAATGTCATGGACCAAAGGTCTACAGTGGGGAAAAAAGTGAAGCTGAAGGAACATTTAACTTCTGGTAAGATGGTGCCACGCTCAGATGCAGCAGCCGCTCTGGGTCCAATCAAATGGATAACTGTTCATCCTTTACATTTACATTGCTGGTTATCAAGAACATCAAGTACTGCAGGCCTACCCCACTACCTCAATAGCAGGGCAGCTGGACTGCATTGTGTTGCAGCCAGGGAAGAAGGCCTCAGTGGCAGTTCACCACCCAGTAGATGATGCGAGCAATTACCTTAGACGATTTTCTTGTGTTGGCAAGACCCTGTAGGACATTGGTAATGTGGAATACTGCAAGCTTGGTTCACTGGTGAGACCAACAGCGAGGGAGCAGTGTGGCCCTGACTGTAGCACAGACCAGGGCCTCATGCCATGGGGTTACCTGTTACAGCTGCCCAAGGGTGGAGATGCTGGAGGCTGTGTGGCATGGCATCTATGCTGGGTTAGGGCCAGCCCCTCCCGTCAGTACTGCACTCCAGTGTCCACTTGGTGGAAGACAAACTGGATTGCGTATATTCACGGCTGCATTTTTTGAAAGTGTGTGATGATTGGACTGCTGCAAGCTTGTTCTTGCCGACAACATCCCATGCACCATCAATCTTCAGGATATGACTTTCTGAGACATAGGCCACATTTTCTACGTGACTGCATGTTTACTGCTATCTTTTTTGTACTGTGTTTAATTTGGCTGTATCCATCAGTATTCATATATGGTTGAATGACAAATTTGAACTCAAACTTGATATTAACATATGCAGGTTTTATACGGATACTTAGTGAAATAATGTTCTTTAAATTGACATCACATATAAATTCAGAAATATCAAATAATTCAAAAGTATTACACTTTACCAAAAATAAACTAACTCAGGATATTGAAAAAGCTCTACTTCAGGTCTAGAATTCTACACATTCAAAACTGAACATTCAGAATTCAGAGCCTAATGAATTAATTCCCAGGCACCACACAGACAGGGAATGTTGGGCAGATAATGCTCACCAAGGCACAGCAATGAGCAGTTGGGTAAAAGCCAGTGCACCTTGAAGAATAATCATACAAAAATTTACAAGAGACTAAAGAGTGACAGAAAGCATAAGGGATATGTTGCGAGTAATTATAGATTGAAAGAGACTGAGAAGACAGCCATAACTGGAGGGATGAAATGGAAAAACGCAAGTCAATATTGGAAAGATTTAAAAAGATCTAAGATTGTAGATGGCAGCAGAGCTACTAAGCACAAGAAAATAAGATAAAAATAAAAACAAGGAAGTAACCTAACACCTAAAATGTTCTGAAATGAGCACGCAGGTAATAGGAGACAAGCAATGGCATATTTACGAGGTCAACCACAGGGACAATCTATCCTTTTTGGTCCCAATTACAAGTTTTTGGCATATTTACTCATTGTCCTCCAATCTCTCTCTCTCTCTCATCATTCATCTAGATAGAACCCAAATCTTACATGCTCAACTGTAGCTGGAGAATCAACAGTAATGGCCTCTCTCATACTGAGCCTCAAATATACTAATGATCTATCCTTGCCCCATTTTCTGCCCACATATATCTCAGGATCCCCTGAAAACAAGAATACCAACAAGGTCCATCTTAACATCTCTTGATCCATCCAAGTTGTTGTTTGTCAGTTAGTTAAGCAAACTATTTTCCTAACTCAATGTCAGAACAACCAAGCCCACTGGATTCACTACTTAAACAGATTCCAACTGATTAACTTCACCCTTCTATATGTTGTCTTCCCAAAGCTGATTCAAACTGTTTGTAATCTTAGTAGCTAATGACTGAAAGGTGAACTAAACATTACCATTCTCTACTGTCACTGATCATGTTTCTGTGCCAATCCACCACTGCTGAAACCATCATTTATGCTTGCTACTGAGCACTTGTCTATGTGAGCACACTCCCCTCCAGTAGCTGTAGTTCTATCTTCCAAATGTGAAATCATATTTTACCTTGCACCAAATCCCATTCACCCATCACTTGAGCTCGATGGTCCAGAGTGGTTTGCAATTATGGCTTAATTTGTATGAGCAAGCTGGGGGAAGTCAGCAGGTCAAGTAGCATTTGTG
This sequence comes from Hemitrygon akajei, assembly GCF_048418815.1. NCBI lineage: Eukaryota > Metazoa > Chordata > Chondrichthyes > Myliobatiformes > Dasyatidae > Hemitrygon > Hemitrygon akajei. The sequence goes on along the minus strand of NC_133152.1, from coordinate 23,958,467 downwards.
AGGGGAAAAGGAATTGTTGATATTTCATGTCAAAACTCTGCATCAGAATCTGAGTCTCTTTCATCTGCATCCCTGATTACAAATACCTTCATTATATCAAACCTCTGCTACAATCAAATCTTGACATGCGATTTTTTTTTCCCTTTTTCACTTCTCTGTTACCACTGGTATGCTTGGCTGTACCATCTTCCTCCAGCTCTGTGTTGTCTAGTTGAATGGGTCTGCACTCTGTCCTATTTTTTTTCTATTCAGTCCGTAAGATATAGGAGAATTAGGCCACATTAAGCCATAACACATCAAATTAGCTGTGCCGTTTTACTGTGACTGAGCCATTTTCCCTCTCAACCCCAATATCCTGCCTTCTCCCTGTATCTCTTCATGCCCTGAACAATCGAGAATCTTGTCAACCTCGCCCCTACATATATATAATTTCACACATCAATTACTTCAGAAGTCATTTATGATCCACTAAAAAGGGACAGAATCCTAATCAGAGTCCTTAAATGGAACTGTGAGCAGAAGAGCTAAATATTTCAGGGGCCAACACAAGAGGTTAAGGAATTGTGGAACGGAAGTAGTAATATACAATAAAAATCAATTTAACCTGTTATGAGAAGTAAATCTAAACAGGAAAGCAAATAATATGTTAGCCATCACAAGGTCCACAATGAGAATTTAGACTTTCTACACTTCGTTAAATATGGTCAACAGCAGGTAAATCTGCTAGACAAAATGAGCTTAAGTCAGAAGATAGAAAAGAAAATTGGAGAAATAATCGTGGTGACATATGTTTGGTTAAAAAGTAAACGTAGTTGCCATCTTTGTGGTCAAATCCATCCATTCTTCACTTAGTTAAAACTAATAGATTAATGCCGCGAGGTACTTGACGGAAATGCGAGGAAAAGTGAAGGGTTTTAGTGGAGAACAGAAACGGCAGACTTTGAGGAGGTGGGGGGGGGGGGGGGGGAAACTATATGGAGAATTTAAGGAGACCGACAAAGGAGTCAGAGGAATAAGGGAAACCGTTGCAGACACACCCAATGGAAGATTGCTAGGGAAAGGGGAAGGGGGTTAGGAGAGGAGGTCGGATTAGAAAGCAGGGCGAGAAAAGGCGACGAAACACGACAGCCGAGCCCTGGGCACGCCACGCGTGATCAAGCGGCCTGGCGGCGAAACCAGAGCCCCGCACCGCAGTCGGCCCACGGCGGCGGGGCACGGCTTTGCGGAGGCCCAGGCGAGAGTGATCGCTGCCTGCCGAGTGCCGAGGCGCGGGGTGAATGGGATGGGAGGGGAGGCGAGGCGAGGCGAGGCGCCGGCCAGGTCCCGGGACTCGGGCTCACCGGTAGGCCGTGGACTCTCGTTACCTGAGGATACTGTGCGCCTCCATGCTCCGGTTCTGGTTGCTCGAACACACGACGGCCACTCGCAGCGGATGCTGGGGCATCTCCGCCTCGCGCCGCCGCCGGAGGAAAGGGGGGGGAAAAAAAAGAAAATAAAACAACCGGAAGCGGCTTCCGCGCGACCGGAGCCCGGTCAAACAAAATGGCGCCCCACTCCCAGAGACTTCCGGCTCCCGCACGGGAGGGGGCGGGTCCCCCTGGTAATCCGAATGCGCAGTTCCGCTTCAGCGACACTGACGGAAATGACGTAGACGTTGGACACATTTTTGGCTTCCATTTTAAGTGGGGCAGTAAGAGAAGGTCAGTCATCTGAGGTGATTTAGGTAATGGTCTGTTTTCACTTCTATCTTTACGTCCAACGCATTATTTACAAATTAATCTCACCCGATGAAAGGTATTGACACGTTCCTTTTAGTTGTTCTGCTTGTGTATGACAAGTTCAAGTTATTGTCATAGGTCCTTATGCACAGGGTATAAATGCTATGAAAATTAGCCTTTTTTTCAGCAGCACAGTATCATGAACATAACAAATAGGAACTGCATGAAATTAAATGTGCACATGTTATACACATCAAAATAAATAAAAATGAACATAAGATTAGGGCAAGTTGAAGGAAGTGTAGTCTGAGGTAGAATTGAGGTTGATTCCAGGACCTGATGTCATGAGGAGAGAAGCTGTGGATGAACCTGGAGGTGTGTGTCTCCAGTCCTGCCAAAGGGTTTTGGCCCGAAACATCGACTGCACTCATTTCCATAGGCGCTGCCCGGCCTGCTGAGTCCCTCCAGCGTTTTGTGAGCCTTGCTCTGGATTTCCAGCATCTACAGGTTTTCTCTTGATCGTGATTGGGCTCCCGTCACCTCCAGCCTGATCGCAGGATTGAGAAGAGCTGGGAAGACCCTGGACCCTCGCCGATGTGCTTACCGAGAGAACCGCTCTGCGATAGTCATGCACCTGGCCTTGACAAATTGAGAAAACGGGCACTTATGTCAGAACAACACACACAAAATGCTGGTGGAACGCAGCAGGCCAGGCAGCATCTATAGGGAGAAGCACTGTCGACGTTTCGGGCCGAGACCCTTCGTCAGGACTAACTGAAAGAAAAGATAGTAAGAGATTTGAAAGTAGGAGGGGGAGAGAGAAATGCGAAATGATAGGAATAGCGGGTCGGTCAAGATGTGATTGAAAAATTGAAGGGCCGAAGAAATTATAGATGGGGAGCAGCAAGAGAGGGTTTCACTGAACTCCCGTCGAAGAGAAGATTTAAACTTCTTCAGTGTAGGCATCACTGGCAGAGGCTTCGCAGTAGTGAATTTAAAAAGCAAACATGAGGAAATCTGCAGATGCTGGAAATTCAAGCAACACACACAAAATGCTCGGCCTGAAAAGTCGACAGTGTTTCTCCCTATTGATGCTGCCTGGCCTGCTGCATTCCACCAGCATTTTGTGTGTGTTGCTTGAATTTCCAGCATCCGCAGATTTCCTGGTGTTCACTTATGACAGAATGCTGCTTCTGGATTTCAGTTCAGCCTCCAACACTATTGTCCCACAGACCTTGGTGAACAAACTCCTACTCCTCCGTCTAAATGCACCACTGTGCAATTGGGTCTTGTTCTTCTTAACCAGCCGATCTCAAATGGTCAGGATGCAAAATCGCTCCTCCCTCCCCATCGTCCTCAACATGGGTGCTCCCAGGCTGTGAGCTGAGCCCAGTGCTGTACTCTGTGCTCACACAGGACTACATAGCAAACACCCAAGTCATCCCATCATCAATTTTGCTGATGACATGACAGTGGTGAGGACCATCACCCACGATGATGGGACAGCCTACAGTGGGGAGGTGGAAGAGCTGGAGGCCTGGTGCCAGACAAATAGCCTCTTTCTTAATGTCAACAAGACTAAGGAGATTTTCAGAGAAATGGAAATACTCATAGCCCTTGATGGCAATTGAAGACACAGGATTCAGGATCCTCTGCCTTTGTAAAAGGATTCACAGACAGTATGAAAGACAAAAAGCCCAGCACTGGTGCAATGGCAGGGTTGGTTAAAATAAGATCAGTCGTTGAAATAAGACCATGTGAGAATTGGAAAATAATTTGATGCCTACAGATTTTCTGTTGGCTGTAGAGTTACTGCATGGGATTAATCAAGTTCAGATCAAGCCGATTACCTTGAGGGAAGCAATTTAAAAGTTTGAAAGATTTGGTGTTATGCTACTGAGGTCAGGTCTAGATTATGCGTAATGTGCCAGCTGTGTTAACCTTTGTCTGAGAATGTCTATCAAACAGAGGAGCTAACTATAGACATACAATTCTAACTTTGTGTACTGCACTGAAACATTGGTGGACTTGCTGATACCTAACAAGTGCTCCTTGAAATCACTGACCAAGTATGCTTAGCTGTTGGCTATTGGCCCAAAATATACTGCATAACTTTAAGATATAACCTGATGTTGACAGAGTTGGAAGACAACAGCTCCCTGTGATCACGTAATGAAAGGGTTAACCGAATACCAAGGTCTGTGTCTTTACTTCTGTTCCCTAACAGAGTAAAGTCTCTCACAGTAAACTGGTGATGAAATTTTTTTACAGTAAAATAGATAAATCAGGTTAAGTTCTTTGACAGGAGGGAATGTGTGGAAAAGAGGACGAAATAAAGGAGGAAATTGGTTTGTAAATTGTAACTTGCTATGATAGCATATAGATAATTGGTGGTTTGTTATTTATTAAGGATAAGCAATATATAAACTTGTGTGTGTACCTTTAAGAATTATGTGTACTATAAGTAATAATGTTTCATGTATGTTGAAGACTTTTAATGAAGAATACTCAGTTGGTAGCTCTATCAATTGTGTTAATAAAGAGCCAAACAAATAAATCAAAAGAGACTACACAATTGATTTAAAGTTGCATCCAAAAGTTTGTACTGGCACTGTTTCAAGACTATCAACTATACATATAATGCATTATCAAACATACAACTAACAGTAAAACTATATGCCTTAGCCATTAAAGTGGTAGCGCATAAACTGGTATGGGAACTGTACCTCACTTAATTGCAGGATTCTGCAGAGAGTGGTGCGGACAGCCCAGCGCACCTGTAGTTGTGAAATTCCCACGATTCAGGACATTTACAAGGACAGGTGTGTAAAAAGGGCCCGTAGGATCATTGGGGACCCAAGACATCCCAACCACAATCTATTCCAGCTGCTACCATCCGGGAAGCGGTACCGCAGCATAAAAGCCGGGACCAACAGGCTCCAGGATAGCTTCTTCCACCAGGCCATCAGACTGATGAACTCACGCTGACTTGAACATATTTCTACGTTACATTGACTGTTCTATTTATTTTTATTATAAGTTACTATGATTGCACATTGCACATTTAGACAGAGATGTAATGTAAAGATTTTTATTCGTCATGTATGTGAAGGATGTAAGAAATAAAGTCAATTCAATTCAATTCAACATTTGGGGCAAGCACAGAGGCACTTGGGTCCTGGGGTAGAGATACATCTCTACCATAGGAGGTGTAAGGCGCTCCGTCTCTTGGCTAGCCTACAAGTCACCTTTGGACAAGGTGTAGCACTTGTTTAGCAACCCCCCCCCCCGATCAGGGTCACCTGAAGCTATGGGAGCAGGTGGTGGATGGTCGTATGCATATCACAAGTCCTGGTATTGCGACCACTGCCACCAGGCAGACAACCTCGAAAGAACATTGATCATGGCTGGGGTCACCCGTCTTGTAAAGACACTGCCCAGAAGAAGGCAATGACAAACCACCCTGTAGAAAAATTTGCCAAGAGCAATCATGCCTGTGGAGACCATAATCGTCTACACATACAACACGTCACATAATGATGATGAAGGTGGCAGAGGCACAACGAGTGCGGCCTGTGCACCACGTCTGGTCTGATGGAGAGGAGTGTGAATCCTGATCTAATGAGTGAGCTAAGGAGCCACGCACAAGACCTATCCTGTGATAAAGCAAATACACAGACAATGAGCCAAAGCATACAACAGCTACAAGGCAAAAAGATCTAGAAAAGCCAGGGGGATATTTGGATATGGTGAGCAGTTTTGGGCCCTATAGCTTCAAAAGATATGCTGGCATTGGAGAGGATCTAGAGGAGGTGTACAAGAATGATCCCATGAATGAAAGGATTGATATACGAGGATTGTTTGATGGATGTGGGCCTGTACCTGCTGGAGTTTTGAAGGATGACGGGGGCGGGGGGGGGGGATCACTTTGAAATCTACCAATTATTGAAAGGCCTAAATAGAGTGGATGTGGAGAGGATGTTTCTGACAGTGGGGGAGCCTGGAACCAGAGGGCACAGCCTCAGAATAAAAGGACGTCCATTTAGAAAGGGGATGAAGAGGAATTTCTTTAGCCAGAGAGTGTGGAATTCGTGAAATTCATTGCCACAGACAGCCGTGGTGGCCAAGCCATCGGGTGTATTTAAAGCAGAAGTTGATAGGTACTTAATTAGTAATTGTGACAAACATTATGGGGAGAGGGTAGGAGAATGGGGTTAAGAGGGAGAATAAATCAGCCAAATGGTGGGGCAATCTTGATGGGCCAAGTGGCCTACATCTATCCATGTCTCATGGCTATGGTGAAATCACTATTTTCCATCCTGAGTTATATTTACTCTTGTTTACTCAGGTAATGATTGGTAGCAACTAATAGCAGGTGGCTATTCCACCAATGTATTAAAAGTTCTTAAACTTGTTACCAAGTGGAAATACAATATCCCTTGTCAGCATTGAAAATAGTCTTGTAAGTCTTGACCAATGTTTATTCAACACACAATATGTAGACCATAAGAGACAGGAGCAGAATTAGGCCATTCAGCCCATCGAGTCTGCTTTGCCATTCCATCATGGCTGGTCCCGGATCCCACTCAACCCCATACACCTGCCTTCTTGCCATATCCTTTGATCCCCTGACCGATCAGGAAACGGTCAACTTCCGCCTTAAGTATACACAAGGACTTACCCTCCACCACAGTCTATATAAAACATAATTTGGTGATGATTTATTTAATTTCTGTTTGCTGAAGGTTGTTGTGACAAATTGTTTACTGCATTACAACATTTGGCTTCAAGTTGACCAAAAAAATCCAATGAAGGATAGGCAAACAGTGCCCCTAGTGGTACTTGAAGGTGTTTTCGTTAGGGATGTCCACTAATCCTCTCACGATTTCACAACGCAGACACTCAGAATCGGGTTTAATATCACTGGCATATGTGGTGAAATTTGTTCTTTTGCAGCAGCAGTACTGTACAATACATAAAAAATACCATAAATTACAATAAGAAATATACACTCGGTGGCCACTTTATTAGGTATTAGAGTGGAACCCAGTGAGATATTCTGCTGCAGTAGCCCATCCACTTAAAGGTTTGATGTGTTTTATGTTCAGAGATGCCCTTATGCACACCACTGTTGTAACGTGTGGTTATTTGAGTTACTGTCGCCTTCCTGTCAGTTCTAACCAGTCTGGCCCATTCACCTCTGACATCTTTCATTCACAAAGCATTTTCACCCACAGAACTGCCGCTCACTGGATTTTTGTTTTGCTTCTTGCACCGTTCTCTGTAAATTCTAGGCACTGTTGTGTGTGGAGATCCAGGAGATCAGCAATTTCTGAGATACTCAAACCAACTTGTCTGGCACCAACAACCATTCCACAGTCAAAGTCATTTAGATCACATTTCTTCCCCCATTCTGATGCTTGGCCTGAACAACAATCGAACCTCTTGACCACGTCTGAATACTTTTGTGCATTGAGCTGCTGCCACATGATCAGCTGATTAGATATCTGCATTAACAAGCAGGTGTACTTGATAAAGAGGCCACTGAGTGTGTGTATATATAAAACTTTTAATTAAGTAAGTTGTGCAAAAGGAGAGCAAAAATAGTGAAGTGTGTTCAGGGGTTCATTGTCCGCTCAGAAATCTACTAGTGGAGGGGAAGAAGCTGTTCCTAAAAAGTTGAATGTCAGTCCTCAGACTCCGATAATCTTCCCTCTGATGGTAGCAATATGAAGAGAGCATGTCCTAGGTTGACGATGTTCCTTAATGATGGAAACGCTTATTTTGAAGTATTGCCTTTCGAAGATGCCTTCGATGCTGCAGAGGCCAGAACTGGCTGAGTGTACAGCCTTCTGCAGCTTTTTTCCGATCTTGTGCAGTGGCCCCTCCTTGCCAGATGGTAATGCATCCAGCTAGACTGCTCCCTAGGGTACATCTGTAGAAATTCATTACAGTTTTTGGTGACATAACAGATCTCCCCACTGAAAGTACTCGTTGCTTCCCCGAACACTCATTCTCCATTTTGAGCATTTAATGGGCCAGGGTTCCCCATATGAGTGGGTTAGGATACACTTTAAAAAAAAAAAAGTTTTTGAGAGCATTGACCTTTTCTTCACCTTCACCTTCCTTAAAATATCTTGTGGAGCTCGGAGTGGAGTGCTTGTTTTGAGTGTCTGATGTCAGTGTTGACACATTGATTGCAACAGTTCAGAAGTAGTTAATTAATAGTACATGTTAAAATGTCTTGAAATTGTGAAATGTGCTTTCGAAAGGCAAGTCTTTAGTGTATATTCTTCAATATTATTTATAGAGCAGGTGTCAACAACTATGATTCACTCAGATCAAGTCTGAACAAGTTCTTGTGTCGTGGCTTGCCCAACCAATCTGATTCTATACAGCAGGGAATAAATTATCTATCCATGAGAAAAACTGAAGGCTTATTTACTCCCAATAATGACTATAAAAAACACACATATGCACACACAAAAGTATAACAGCTGCTTAAGTATCTCCTGAAATTATTGCAATTTAATGGGATAGCTGGGTAAATAAATGAGCAGCTTACTCCATTGGATATAACAGTTGCTTTTCGCTGGCGGGAGAAGAGGTCAAATCCAACAAAAAGCATCTCTGTACAAGACAGTCAGATCACAAAAAATGAGTGAAAGTGAACAGCACAAAATGAGGATTAGATTTTCTCCCAGTAATCAATTTACTCTCAAGTGATTCCGGACAATTGATGTCAGGAATATACAGCAGAGAGGTTGATAGCTGAAATCTTCCTTAAACTCAATGTTGCTCCATGAGACCGTAAGATATAGGAGCAAAATTAGGCCATTCAGCCCATCGAGTCTGCTCCACTATTCCATCATGGCTGTTTTATTATCCCTCTCAAACCCATTCTCCTTCCCTCTCCCCATAACCTTTGATGTCCTTGCTAATCAATAACCTATCAACCTCTATTTTAAATGTACCCAATGACTTGGCCTCTACAGCTGTCTGTGGTAATGAATTCTACAAATTCACCACCCTCTGCCTAAAGAAATTCCTAATCTCTAAAGGGATTCTGAGGGTGTGCCCTCTTGAAAAAGGTGAGGTGCCTAAGGATGGAATATTAGGCGACTGGAAATAACATTACAATGATAGGAGCACAAAACATTGCTGAAGATATACCAGCTATAATCGTGATGTTATGAGTTCTGTGGTGACAATAAGCAAACCTGCTGGAGGAAGATGCGATCAACAGCCTAATCACTAATTCAGATTGGGATTTAGATTCATTTATTTATCACACGTACATTGAAACACACAGTGGAATGCGTCATTTGCATTAACAACCAACACAACCTAAGGACGTGCTGGGGGCAGCCCAGAAGTTTCACCATGCTTTTGGGTGCCAACGTAGCATGCACACGATGCTTGGCAGAACAACACAGAACGCAACGAGCAACAAAACCGCATCAGCAAGACGAGCCCTTTTCCTCCTCCATCCACAGTTCTCCAAATGTACCACGGTAAATGGATAAGCCATTTAGCAACAGGGGACGTCTGACAACAGTGACAGCTGCTCACCCTTGGCATCACACAAGCTTCCAATCCATCTGTGTGGAAGTGCAAAGATGGAAGTTCGAAGACCAAAGCTGGCGAGTCTGGAAGTCGAGGGCCAAAGCCCTGTGAAGTCAGAGGCCTGAGGCAGGCCAGCCTACTGGAGGCCGGAGGCCCAGAGGTGACCAGTCCTGGGTTGGAGGACCATTTGTGTGTGGGTGGGTGGGAGGGAAGGGACTTGTTCTCCCCTTGTCGTCCTGTTGCTGTTGTTCCATTATTGTCGTTGCTTGTATTGTTTGCCGAACTTTGTTGGCACTGGAGTGCGTGATGACACTTGCAATCTTTTCCCAGCGTATCCTTCGCTTGTATTGGCTGTTAATGCAAATAATACATTTCACTGTGTGTTTTGACATACAGTACATGTGACAAATATTTTTTTATTTTTTAATATTTTGATTTAGAGATACAGGACGGTACAGACCCTTCCTGCTCAATGTGCCCGCACTGCCCAATTACACCCATGTGACCAATTAACCTACTAACCCGTACGTCTTTGGAACATGAGAGGAAACCAAAACGCTCGGAGGAAACCCACGCACTCAAACTACTCTCAGAAAATGGTGGAAATAAATGGATGCTTTGGATAATATGGCGGTGCGTTCAGTCGCAGCAGCTTCTCCAGGGTCAACAAAGGGTGCTACTGAAGTATTTAAATGTATTTTTAATCATCGCAAGATCCTGCTGTACAGAGTACTCACAGTAGAGCAGGTCTACACCATCAGCGAGTTGCTCGCTATACGTTAAGAACTCAGCGTACTGAAGGTCTACGCCATCAGCGAGTTGCTCGCTATACGTTAAGAACTCAGCGTACTGAAGGTCTACGCCATCAGCGAGTTGCTCGCTATACGTTAAGAACTCAGCGTACTGAAGGTCTACGCCATCAGCGAGTTGCTCGCTATACGTTAAGAACTCAGCGTACTGAAGGTCTACGCCATCAGCGAGTTGCTCGCTATATGTTAAGAACTCAGCGTACTGAAGGTCTACGCCATCAGTGAGTTGCTCGCTATACGTTAAGAACTCAGCGTACTGAAGGTCTACGCCATCAGCGAGTTGCTCGTTGGCGGAGAAAATGAAGGAGCTGCGCAACGTGCTGCTGCCGGAGTCGAAGGAGGCGTACAGTCCACTAGCGAGTGATCACCTTGGTTGATTTTCTTGTGATCACAGAACCCCTTTGGACATTGCTAGCGTGGAATGCTGCAAGAACGATTTATTGGAGGGGAGCAGGTGTGGGTGGCAGGGGGAGGCTGCACGGTCTCGGCCATCGCAAGGACTCGAGCCACGGTGCCACCACCATGAGAGAGGCATTGGAGCTATTGCGCTCCACCAGGGGGCGGTGTGGTGCAGCGTTCATGCCAGAGCCAATGCTGCCCCCCACCCAGTATTCGCCTGACAGAAGACAAGTTCTGTTCTGGTTGACTGCAGGTTTCAGTGGACCCAGGGCGTCAAGCCGAGGTGTTGCCTGTTTATAGCCACCAGGAGAGAGGAGTCAGAACCAGTGCGTGCCACCGGGGTGGCATAGTGCCACATCAGCCCACTTCCCCCAGTGTCCGCTTGACAATGGACTCAGAGTCTGATCTACACATTTATATGTTGTGTGGTTTTATTTTACTGACATCCTGTATATTTAAGGACTAGGCCTTGAGCCGTGGTGTCATCTGTTTACAGCCAGCAGGGGAGAAGCATTGGAGCTAGTGTGCTCCGCCAGAAGCGGTGTGGCCTGGTGTCCAGGCTGGACTCGGTGCTGTGCACTGTCCTTCCCCCCCCCCCCCTCCCAGTTTTTGCTCCACAGAGGACAAGCTCTGTTGTGGTCTGCAGATTTCTGCGGCATTGGATGCCTCAAGTTTGGACTCTCTTATAGAGTGGCTGTATCTTTCTATCTTATACGTGCTCTGTGTGTTTTGTGCTGTGTGTGACTGTCGGTATTGTGTTTTGCACCTTGACCCTGGAGTAACGCTGCCTCGTCTGGCTATATTCATGAGTATTCATATGTGGCTGAATGACAATCAAAGTTGAATGGAATTAATCTGAAATCTGATGCTAAACCACAGAAAATCATTCTGTAGGTGTGAACATGGGTCCAATGCAGTTGCCTTAATTCAGTCTGTAGTAAACGGAGTTCACAGTGAAATTCACAGAGCAATTGGGAAAAATTGACCTGAATCTGGACCCTGGGCTAGGAAATTTACATATAAATGATTTTAGTTTATACACGAATAAATATACATTTGGAAAATTGCATTCATTATCTGAATGCAGCAGGACTGATTATCCTTTGAATCGTATTGATATCAACGGGTTCTGTTGGGTTTCTTTATTTTGTAAGGAGACTAATCTCAAGATTGTATATCGTTGTACATACTTCGATAATAAATGTACTTTGAACTTTGATTTTAACGATCAATCTCTTCCCGCCGATGGCCTTTCATTAACCCGCTTATGAATGTTAGAGTTAGTAGGCGGATTGTTAATGAAAACCTACTTTATATTAGAGTTGAAATGAATCTAACTTCGATATTTCTGTTTCACTTCCAATTGACCGAGAGAGCGGACGCGGGTGTTTGTGGACAGCAACAGCCTAATTCTCTAAACGATGCTTGGCAGTCTGCTGGGAGAATCGGACTGAGCATTTGATCTAGAAATACGCAAGGACAAAGCTGTCAGCATCCTCGCTGACAGATGAGCCTGGTCACAACTGTACTCAGCCCCACAATATGACAGATGTTGCCTTGCAAATAACTCGGGACTGCCACGGTGCTCTGCTTATTTTCCTCGGCGCAGATTGCTTGCTTGGTGGCTGTGCAGTGTGATGGGCTCGTAATAGAGCCGGCTCATTCGAGGTCGCTACAAAGTGAGCTGCTGTGAAACGAAGCAAGTGCTTTTCAGACTTCTGTTGCTTGCCAGTGTGGCAGGTCTTTGAGGTGAAACCCCGCTGGTTTCCTTGGCTGAGTAAGTCTAGGGAATACACACTCCGGGCCCGCCAAACCCGTGAGATTGAGTCGGTTCTCCCACTCCAAACCCCGGTTTGTGTGGATGCTGTGTAATTTGCTGCCCTGTTACAGCTCAGTGCCAAGAAACAACAGACAACACACTGCACACAATTAAATCAATTATATTTATGAATCTTAATTAAAGGGTTAATACAGAAAAGGAAGGAAAAACAAAAAGGGCCCATCATAATTAAACAATCAAAATGTGCACCAGTTGGAGCTCAATTCACCGATCTTCAGCCAATCTCGGCACCTGGCTCCATCGAATCATAATCTCTCCACCGGGTTGTATCCTACGACTGCTTCTCGCCAGCGTCGTCTCTCTTCATCTCCCACTGAACGAAGGACCCAGCTCACACTCCAAAGCACCCGTTAACTCTAACCATAACACAAACACTGCTTCTACAGAAAGACCATTACGCTAGCAGTGAAAACCTTTCCCATGGTGTTACAGAGGGAAATACAAAACTTTGATGGCAGGGTCAGGTACAGCGAGGGCCAGGCAGGGACATACTGGGCACAGGTGTAAACTGCTCACTAGTGCTCCACCTCCTCTCGTCATCCAGTTTCCATTGGCCTTCTTAGGACACGTATGCTAGTTTAGAATTTCATATTATCCACGCTGTCACAGAGACAGAAGCCTTTGGGCTGTGGTGTATAAAGATGGCTTTTAATCTGCACTTGATAAAAGCTTAGGGCCTGGGGGGGGGGGGGGGGTGTACAGTGGTGCAGCATTTGGTGTTGCTGCCCACAGCTCTAGCAGTCCGGCTTTGTTCTTGCTGTCTGTGTGAAGTTTGCACCTTCTTCCTATGAGTGTGTGGGTTTCCTCTGGGTGCTCCAATTTCCAAACATAGGTTAACCGGCCACTGTAAACACCAGAGATTCACACACAAAATGCTGGAGGAACTCGGCAGGTCAGGCAGCGACACATGGAAATGGATAAACAGTTGACGTTTCAGGCCGAGACCCTTCTTCAGGACTGGAAAGGAAGCCAGAATAAAAAGGTGGAGGGAGGGGAAGGAGGGCAAGCTAGAAGGTGATCGATGAAGGTAGGTGAGTGAGAAAGGTAAAAGGCTGGAGAAGAAAGAATCTGTTAGGAGAGGAGATGGACTATGGGAGAAAGGGAAGAAGGAAAGACACCAGGGGAAGATGAAGATCAAAGTGGGGAATAGAAGAAGAGGGAAGGGGGAAAGGAAAAGAGAAACAAAATTACCAGAAGGAGAAATCTATGTTCATGCCCTCAGGCTGGAGGCTAACTAGACAGAATATGAGGTGTTGTTCCTCCACCCTGAGGGTGGCTTCTTTGTGGCAGAAGAGGAGGCCATGGACCAATATATGGGAATGGGGATGGGAATTAAAATGGTTGGCCACTGGGAAATTTCTCTTTTGGCGGATAGAGCACAGCCTCAACAAAACAGTTCCCCCAATTTATGTTGGGTCTCACCAATGTAGAGAAAATCACATCAGGAGCAGCACATACAATAAACGATCCCAGCAGATTCACAAGTGAGGTGTGGCCTCACCTGGGAGAACTGTTTGGGGCCCTGAATAGAGGTGAGGGAGGAGGTAAATGGGTAGGTGTAGCATTTCTGTTGCTTGCTAGGAAGGATATTAGTGGGGAGGGACAAATGCACAAGGGAACCTCAGAGAGAGCGATCCCTGCGGGAAGAAGAGAATGGAGTGGAGGGGGGGATTATCGATGTGTTGGGTGGTATGATCCTGTTGAAGATGGTGGAAGTTGAGGAGAATGTTGTGTTGGATATGGAGGCTCTTGGTGTGGAAGGTGAAGTCAGAAAGAACCCTCTCTCGGTTAAGGTGGCAGGAAGATGAGGTGAGAGCAGATGTCCGGGAAATGGAGGAGATGCGGATGAAGAATCCCAATGGCGGAAGAAGGGAAGTCTTGATAGACAAGGAAAGTCTCCACTTGGTAGACAAAGGGAAGTCCCAGAAGAGGGCAGCACGCTTGGATGCAAAGGACTAATATGATGGATGTGGAGAGGATGTTTCCTATTGTGGGGTATTCAGAACTAGAGGGTACAACCTTGAAACTGAGGGGCAACTCTTTAGAACAGAGGTAAGCAGGAATTCTTTTAGTCAGAGAGTAGTAAATCTGTGGAATGCTCTGCTATAGACTGCAGTGAAGGCCAAGTCCGTGTGTATATTTAAGGCGGAAGTTGATCGTTTTCCTGATTGGTCGGGGCATGACAGGATACAGCGAGAAGGCAAGTGTATGGGGTTGAGTGGGATCCAGGATCAGCTGTGATGGAATGGTGCAGCAGACTCGATGGGCTGAAAGACCTAATTCTGCTCCTATGTCTTATGAGAGGCCGCTCCAGGTCCAATCAAAGGTGTATTTGTTTGTCTCTGATGTCCTGGAAAGGAAAGCCTCATCCTGGGAACAGAAGGAAATAAAAGGGAATGGTATTTTAACAGGAGACAAAATGGGAAGAGGTATAGTCAAGGTAGCCATGGGAATCAGTAGGCTTATAAAATATATCGGTAGACAGATTGTGTCCAGAGATGGAGACAGAGAGGCCAGGAAAGGAGAGGGAGATTTGAGAAATGGACCAAGTGAATTTAAGAACAGGGTGGAAGCTGGAGGCAAAGCTGGTGAAATTGACAAGTTCAGCATGGGTGCATGGAGCAGCACTGATGCAGTCATCAACGTAGCACAGAAAGAGTTGGAGAGCATTACCAGGGTAGACTTGGAACTTGAACTGTTCCACATAGCCTACGAAATGGCATCCATGCACATGTCCATGGCTACCCCTTGAGCTTGGAGAAAGTGGGAAGAGCAGAAGGAGAAATTGTTGAATGTGAGGACCAGTTCTGCTGAATGGAAGGAAGTGGTGGTGGAGAGGAACTGGTTGGATATTTTGCTGAGAAAGAAGCAGAGAACTTTAAGGCCTTTTTGACGAGGGATAGGAGTATATAGGGACTTAATATCCGTGGTGAAAATGAGGCAGTCAGGGCCAGGGAGTTGAAAGTTTGTTGAAGAGATCAAGAGTGTGAGAAGCGTCATGGATGTAGTGGGAAGGGACTGAACCAAGGGGGATAGAATGGAGTTGAGGTATGCAGACATGGGTTCAGTGGGGCAGGAGCAGGCAGAGACAATGGGCTTATCCAGACACTCAGTTTGTAGATCGTGGGTAGGAGGTAGAAATGAGCAGCATGGGGTAGAGGAACTATGAGGTTGGTTTCAGTCAAGAGTTGATGATGTTAGTGATAGTGCAGAAGACTCCCGATGCTCCGGAGTGGGGTCCTTTTCAAAGGATAAGTAAAAGGAGGTATATCAGAGTTGCTGCCTGGCCTCAACAATGTAGAGGTCAGGCCACACTGTGGCACACTGTGCTGTCTTTCTGGTGTAGGTGAGTGGGTGATGAATTAGAAGTAGCTAATGAAAGGGAACAGGTGTTTGGGAATTATGTGAGTGAATGGGACTGATAGCATTGATATGGGCTGAATGGTCTCTGACTCATAACCAAAATTGAAGAATATGAAATATTGGAGAAAATGGGAAATGAAATTGGCACTCAATGGAACATTCAATTTACAATATCAAATACCAATTTATTTTGTTAACAAGAAATTATTTAACATGCCAAGAATGGTTACTAATAATAGCCAGATTTATCATTTTCTCAGAGAATACTACGTCATCCTGGTCCTATTTATAGTTTCTACTTCAATGTCATGAACTTGCCTATTCAATAGTTTGATTAACCATTACAAGGATAAGACCTTCTTATCTTTCTTCTTCGTCATCACTACTTCCTTTCTCATGTTTCCAAGGAATCGAGTCTGTGAACAGTTCACTGGATTATTCACTTCTAGTATAACAATATTTGCCCCAAACTTTTATTTCATACTTTACAGATTAAATGCTCCCATTAACTAGTCTGTTGTAATGCAGCAAGTAGAAAGTTTAAGGCGGACTCATTTTCCCATAAACACAGACTAGCTGATTATTGATTATTGAACGCAACATCTAAGCCATTGAGCTACCATCGAGCAGGAGATAGAGAAGCCTGAAGTCCCATGTCAGCAGGTTCAAGATATTCAACCTTGACCAACCGGTACAACCTTATTCACTACAGTTTAGCACCATCATGACCACTTTGATCACTTTGTACTAAAATGGACATTTTTTCTAATTGTGTTCTTTCTTTTTCTTTTTCCTTATGAATTCTGCTTATATGATGCTAAGTAGTTGTGGTGCCACTGCATGTAATGTTTTCATTGCTCCTTTCCATACACGTACTTGTGCATATGACAATAAATCAGACTTTGACTTCATTAGAAGCACCTTACTGCCACTCACGCATGAACAAGGAAATTAATAGCAGTTTATTTTTCAATCAAAATGTACCATTTTAAACTTGCTGACATGAAATTCCATCTGTTTCCATCAAGTTCATGACATTGAAATGGAAACTATCAATAGGAGCAGGATTACGTAGTATTCTCTGGGAGAATGATAAAGCTGGCTATTATTAGTAACCGTTCTTGGCATGTTAAATAATTTCTTTTTAACAAAATAAATTGAAATTTGATATCGTAAATTCAACATTGCACTGAGTGCCAAATTTCCTTCCTGTTTTCTCCCATATTTTATTTTTTCAAATACTTCATTTTTAGTTATCACAGAGATCATTCAGCCCATTGTATCAATGCTATCAGTCCCATTTGCCCACTTAATTTCCTGAAACCTGCTCCCTTTCATGAGCAACCTCTAATTCATCAACCACTCACCTACACCAGAACGATAGCACAGTCTGCCAGTTAACCCACAAAGGAAACTGAGGCACCCGGGGAAAAATTTAACCTATTACATCTTAACAACATCCCTTTAGATTTCTTCAAACTTTCCAAGAATAGCTGCAACTACTCAGAGTGAATATATGGGAGCCACCATTTTTAATACAATTTTGGAAACGCTGTCTTTATTTTTTCTCAATTTCCTTCCCCTTGGTTGATTTTTAATCCAACTTTGGAACATAAAACAGTTCAGAACAGAATCAGGCCCTTTGTGACACAAGTGTGCGATTATGGCCCAAGTACAGAGGGAGAGATACTGAAGCACATGAACAGTTCACAGAATTTTAATAAGAACTGCACAGAACAAAAGGAAAACAAATAATGCTAAATCAACAGGGCTGTTAAGTAAAACTCTCAGACTGAAAGCTGTAACTTAATACTAAATAAACTCCACTCCTTTACAGCGTCAATCTAAACAAGTAGCCTTTTTTCCCAGAATAAGGACAAAGGTAAGCAGGAAGCATTGACGTCACTGAGCTTTGGTCAGGACCCGACAAGACTGAAACGAGAGGAAGGAGGTTAAATATGTAATGCTCTGATTCACATCCTTACTGTTTTGCTGTAGGTATTTCATTTAGCAGCCTGTTTGTTGAAGATAAGGGATGATGTGGAATGTGTGCCATCCAATTAGCGGCAGGTTTTTCTTGGTGAGGGACAATAAGATTGCTCTTGGGGCTTCTGTTTGAGAGGAGATGAAGAGAGAAGATGCTGGGGAGAATGGTCGTAGCGTGCAATCTGGTGGGAGACCCGTTTGTTCGAGATGGGTTGTGAGCAACATTCGGAAGGTGGCGTGTGTTTTCATGTTGACCGAGGGCCCAGCGCGTGAGTGACAGAGAAGTTCAAGATGAGCTCCAACTTGTGCACATTTGACTGTTTAATTAGAATGGGCCCTTTCCTTTTTGTTATTCTTTACTAATCCTTTATTTTAAGTTAAGATTCATAAATATAATTCCTTTAATCATATGCAGTGTACTGTCTGTTATTTTGTGGCACTAATTTGTAACAGGGTAGCAAATTACACAGCATCCACACAAATCGGGGTTTGGGGTGGGACGAGCCATCTGAATCCCACGAGTTTGGCAGCACTTGAGAGTGTCTTCCCTAGATTTACGCAGCCAAGGAAACCTAGGTGCTGCCCCCGAGGTGCCAGAGACCTATGCTCACTGGAAGTCCCAGATAAGAGAGACTTGTCCAGGATGTCATGGCAGGAATCCAAGAACATTCCCCAGAGCCATTGCCCTCCCCATCCACAAGATACTGGACCCTGTCCTGCCCCAGCAGGAGTCGCACAGAATAGATTAGCAACCCATCCACCAAGCAGGGTGGGGGGTCTCTGGAGCAAGGGGTAGGAAGTCACTGGCTTGAGCTGAAAAACATGGAAAACTGGGTGAATCTTTATTGATGATGGTAGGCGAAGTCTGTAGGGCTTTTGTTGATAGCCTTCTCCACTATGAATGGTCTTGCTCAGTATGGTGCCAATCTGTGGCTCTCAGCTTTCAAAGGAAGATCTCTAGATGCAAGCCAGAATTTCCCTGGATTGAGAGGTCTCACCAATCGGTGGCGCTGATCAGCCTGCAGGCATATTGTTTCTGAGTGTGGAGCAGAAAAGCCCTGGCCCGTCTCCACGCATATTTGCAGCACTGGATCAACTGTCCTGGAGCAGGAATTCCCACATCAATCTCTTGGTCAGGGAAGAGTGGTGGCGGGATCCCATTCTGGCATTCAAAGGAGGACACGCCAATGGAGAATAACTGGAGGCAACTGCGGGCAATCTCTGCCCAAACCAGTTGGGAGCTCCAGGTTGTGGGTTTGGAAGAGACAAGGCAGTGCACCTGATGAGAGGCTGGCCGTACCTCCCAAAACAGAACTGAGAGCCTTCCAAAAATGGGACATGAACTGTGGTCCTTGATCAGCCACTATGTCTTGAGGGAGGCCGTACAGTCTGAACGTATGCTGGACCATGAGGTTGGCAGTCTTATGAGCCTACTGGAAATTGGAGAGACCAATGAAGAGTGAAGCTTTGGAGAACCGATTCACAACTTCCAGAACGATAGTGTTTCCATCTGACAGAGGCAAACTAGTGATGAAACCCACCAAGTGGTGGGACCGGGGGCAGTGAGGCACAGATAACAGGTAGACTGGACCCATAGGGTGCTAACATGATGTCTTGTTCTGAGCACAAGTGGGACAGGCTGAGATAAAGTCATGAACATCTTAGGACATAGATGGCCACCAAAATAATCTCTTTTTAAATTCCAGGGCTCGTTGAATCCCCAGATGGCCAGCCAGACGGGAAAAGTGACCCCACTCCAACATTCTGGAGTGCATAGTGGCAGGGATATCCCCCACCAAGGCCTGAATCCAACTGTTGGGCAACCTTCACTTCTGCCTCTACTCCCCAAATCACTATAGCAGCAATGCATGAAGGAAGAATGTGCTCTGGATTGGCGATGTCCTCGGATGTCAAACTGGTGGGTGTGAGCATTGGCCTTGGTATTCTTGGTGCCAGAATGGTAGATGAGGGTGAAATTAAACCAGGTAAAGAAGAGAGCCCCATGGGCTTGATGGGATTGAGTCTCTTGGCGTCCCGAATGTATGAGGAGTTCTTGTGATCTGTCCATACCGGAAAGGGGTGCTCTGCCTCCTACAGCCAGAGTTGCCATACTTCCAGGACCACCTTAGCAGGAAAAGTTCTTGGTGCTCGACATTGGAGAAGAGCATTGGGAGAGTACAGCTCCAATGCCAACATCTGATGCATTGACCTCGACGATGAATGGATGGAATGGGTCTGGATGTTGCAGCAATGGGGTAGTGGTGAAGTGACACTTTAGATCTGAGAATGCTTGGTCTGTTTTGCTTGAACAGCGGAATCCATCAGAGATCTGCTTAGTGAGAGCCACGACGGAACTGAAGTTTCTGATGAAGTGGCAATAACATTTTTCAAACCCCATGAAGCACCTCAGCTGTTTGACAGTAGGTGGTTTGGGCCACTCAGTGATTGAACTTTACGCGGGTCCATTTGAACACTGGAAGGGGTGAGGATGTAGCCCAAGAACACCTTCTCTTTGTGGAACTTACATAACTCACACTTCTCTGACTGGCATAAAGGTTGTCTCAGGGAGTCGTCCGAGAACCCTCTGGACTTGATGGACTTGGTCCTGGTGAGATAGGGTGTAGATAAGAATGTCATCCAAATACATGAAAGCAAATGGATTCAGCATGGCCCAGAGCACATCGTTGATCAGGGCCTGAAAAACAGCAGGATCATTGGCTAGTCCAAAAGGCATCAAGTGTGTATTCATAGCGACCACTGGAGGTATTGAATGTTTTCTTCCACATACACCTTCTTGGTTGTAGGTATTGCGCAGATCTACCTTGCAAAATATGATTGCTCCCTGGAGATGTTCCAAAGCTGAGGTAAGCAGGAGAAAAGGGTAGTGGTACTTTAATGTGATATTGCTGAGGGGCCGATAGTTAATGCTGGGATGGAGCTTGCCATCCTTGTTGCTCACAGAAAAGTAGCCCGCCCTGACTGGTGAGGTAGATAGATGGATAAGTCGCAAGTCCATGCTTCCTTGATGTATTCTTCCATGGCCATCATTTCAGGATGAGAGAGGGCAAAGAGCCAGACCTGGGGAGGGTTAGAACCAGGAAAGAGGTCAATGGCACAGTCGTATGGCCGGTGTGGAGGCAGGGAGATGGCCTTCTTACTGAAGACCTCAAGAAGGTCAACATATTCAGCTGGAACACCAGACAGGTCCACACTAGCAGTTGGCCCAGGAATGGATACGTTGTCAGGGGCTTGAACTGGGGCAAGCCGGTCGGCACTCTTGGAGGGCCTCTAGGGACTAAAGGATCCATGGGTTGTGTCGAGGTGGCCAGTAAAGGCCAAGTGTGAATGACAGTGCTGACAAGTCAACAAGGGAGAAGGAGAACTGTTCCCTGTGATTACCTTCTAGCACAAGTTGGAGGGGTTCTGTGAAAATGTCAAACTTGCTGGTGCCCTGAGCACTACCATCCAGAGCCTTTACATTGCTATTCTCTCTCAGTTGCTGAGTTGCAACTCTCCACCTTTGAACCAGAGAATGTCCATGAGTTTCCCAGTTGTCCTGGAGTCAACAAATGCCTGAAGCTCATGGGTCTAAGACCCCCATGACAAGGAAGCTGGGAGCTCTACGCAATTAGGGGAAGATACTTGCAGGGAAAGTTGACCTGTCAAAATTCTCCTTTATACAGACAGGTTTCCTCTTTTACTGGGCATGTGGGACATGATGTCCGGAAGTGTCCTGGATGGCCACAGTAGAGGCAGGAACCTGTATTCCTATGCCGATCTCATTCTTCCTGACAGAGGTACATGCGCTCCACCTGCATAAGCTCCTCCGTGGACTGTGTACCGGGGGATCAGGGAAGGTGAAGACAGACTGTGATCTAAAGAATAAGAAGCTTGGGGGGATTTTTTTTTTTCTGTGCCACTCAGTTGCCCAGTTGTCAATTCGAATGGCCAGATTTATCAGGTCATCCAGGTTGCCTTGCATGTCATGGACTGCGATCTCATACTGGACCTCTGTGCTCAGCCCATGCTGGAAGGCAGTAATGAGGGACCTCTTGTTCCACCCCATCTCAACCACAAGTGTGCAGAACTCTATTGCATCGTCCCTCACTGTCCCCTTCCCTTGGCACAGACAGTAAACTGACTCCTGACCCTGTGTTCCTTAATGTAGGCATCAGTTACTCTGACTTGAATCATGAATTGAAATAACAAATATCGGTGATTTTTTTTTAAAAAATGGTACATGATAGGGAAATTTCATTGTGATTTTCAAGATCAGCAGCCCAAAATCTGTAAGATACAATTTGCCTAACCTCTAATTATAGCCGTGCCCTCTAATCCAAGCAGTATCTTGGTAAACCTTGTCTGTAACCTCTACAAAACCTTGACACCCTTCCTATAATGGGGGCGACCTGAAATGTGTGCAATACTCCAGTTGTGGCCTAACTAGGGTTTTATAAAGTTGCAACAGAACCTCCTGATTTTTGAAGGTCTTGTCCTTAACTGCCTCTTTACAGTTGACCTACCAAGGTACAACACTTCACATTTAGTCAGGTTAAAGTCCATTTGCCATTCTTCCACCCATATCTGCAACTGATCTATATATTTTGCCAGCCATCTAATCTGTCCACAACACCACCAATATTTGTATCTCCTGCAAACCCATCTACATTTTCATGTATGTTCTTTATATACATCACAGACTGCACAGATCTCAGTACAGATCCCCGCAGAGCACCACTAATCACAGACCTCCAACTAGAATAAGTCTTATCGACCACTACCCTCTGTCTTCTAAGGTCAAGCCAGTTCTGAATCCAAACAGCCAGCTCACCATTGATCCCATTCATATTAATCTTCTGGATGAGCCTCCCATGAGGTTCCTGGTCAAACACCTTACTGAAATCCATTTGACAACATCCACAGCTCTAATTTCATCAATCACCCTCATCACCTCGTCCAAAAACTCAAATCAAATTAGAATGACATGATCTGCGCCATATAAAGCCATGCTGACTCTCTCTGATTAGGCCATGGTTTTCCAAATGCTCATAAACCCTGTCCCTAAGAGCTCTCACCAGTAACTTCCCTACCATTGATGTAAGACTCACCAGTCTACAGTTTCCAGGATTATTCCTGGTTCCCTTCTTGAACAATGAAACAATATTAGCTACTCGCCAGTCCTCCGAGGCCTCACTGGTGGCTGGAGAGGACACAAACATGTTGGTCAAGGCCCCAGCAATCTCTTCACTTGCCTCTTTCAATAATCTGCAGTGTAGCCCATCAGGCCCTGAGGACTTATCTACCTTAATGCTCTTTGAGACCCAACACTTTACTCAAGATGCCCCAGCATATCAATAAACACAGCGCTGATCTCCCTATCTGCCGTGTCCTTCTCCTTGGTAAATACTGATATAATGTACTCATTAAGAACCTCATCCACATCCTTCATATGCAAGAAAATACCCCCCTCCCACCCAACCTTCAGTGGTCCTACCTTCTCCCTTGTTATTCTCTTGCTTTTTATGTAGATAATGCCTTGGGATTCTCTTTGCTCATACTTGCCAAGGACTCTTCATGGCCTCTCCTGGTTTTCCTAATTCCCTCCTTCTGTTCATTTCTGGCTTCCTTATAATTGTCAAGGGCTCTGTTTGATTCTAGCTTCCTAAGCTTCACATACTTTTCCTGGCTAACTTCATCATCTCTATTGACATCCAAGTTTCTCTTACCTTCTCGTCTTTGTCCTTCCTTCTGGCTGGAACGCACCTGTCCTGTACTCTGTGCAGTTGGTCTTTAAACACCCTCCACGTGTCAGATGTGGACTTGCCAAAAAAACAGCTGTTCCCAGTTAACTCTTCCTAGTTCCTGCCTAATGCTCTCATAATTTGCCCTGTTCCAGTTTAATACACTCCCTCAAAGTCCATACTTATCCTTATCTATAGTTATTGTAAAACTTAAGGAGTTTTGGTCATTGTTCCCTAACTGCTCACCCATCGAAAGTTTGGTCACCTAGCCAGGCTCTTTATATAACACCAGATCCAGTACAGCCCATCCTCTTGTTGGACTATCTATCTACATGTTGATATAAGAAACCCTTCTGGATGCACCTGACAAATTCTGTCCCATCTAAACCTCTTGCACTAAGAAGGTCCCTGTTAATATTAAGGAACTTGAAGTTTCCCCATGACAACAACTCTATTGTTTTGACAACTTTCCTTAATCTGCCCACGTATCTGTTTCTCAATACCCAGTGGCTACTGGGGGGGAGGCTTTAAAGTTTAATCCCATCAGAGTGATTGTACTTTCCTATTTTTGAGTTCTTCCCGTATAGAGTCAATGAACGAGCCCTCTGAGTGCACAACATCATATTTCCATATACTGATCCATGCTCTAAGTTCATCAGCTTTACTCATAATACTCCTAGCATTAAAATACACAGACATCAATTGTATTTATTACTTTGCTCCTGGCATCTACTGGCCCTGACATCTACCTTCCTCTGCTACTCTCTGACCTGGTGTCTTGGTTCCCTTCCCCTGCCAAGTTAGTTTAAACCACCCCAAGTAGCACCCCGGGAGAGAACCTCCCAGCCAGGATATTGGTTCCCTCTTGTACAAGTCACCCCTGCCCCAGAAGAGGTTCCAAAGACCCAGAACCTGAAACCGTGCCCCCTGCATCAATTCCTCAGCCACTCATTCATCTGTACTATCATCCTATTCCTGCCCTGACTCTGGGAGTAATCCAGAGGTTACTACGCTGGAGATCCTGCTCTTCAGTCTCTTCCTAACTCTCTATACTCAATGCACAGGACATCTTCCCCCCCGTCCACCCATGTCATTGGTGCCCTGGCTGCTCGCACTCTCCCTTGAGAAAATTCTGCAGCTACTCCAAGGTATCCTTGACCCTAACAACTTTGAGACTACACACCATTCTGGTGTCCCTTTCACAGCCACATGATCTCCTGTCTGTCCCCCTAACTATTGAGCCTCCTATTACTATCGTTCTGCCTGACTTTACCCTTCTCCACTGAGCCTTAGTGTCACTGGCCTGGCTGCTGCTGCTGTGCACTATAAGTCATCTCCTCCAGCAGGATCCAAACAGGTATAGTTGCTGCTGAGAGGAGTAGACACAAGGGAACCCTGCTCTGGCTGCGTACTCTCCTCCCTTCTCCGGGCGCTCACCCATCTACTATCTGGTGCCTGCACTCCAGGTGTGACCACCTCAGCAAAAGTTTCACCTATGAAGTTTTCAACCTCCCAGATGGTCCTGAGTGTATCCAGCTCCAGCCACAGTTCTTTGACCTTGTTAGTCAGGAGCTGAAGTTGGGTGCAAAAAAAACAAACAAAAACGTTTAGTGAGTGGCAGTTCTGTGGGCGAAAACACCTTGATAAGTGTGTGAGCGAATGATGTTGTTGCAGGCCGCGAGCCATTTGGAAAGAACAAGTCTCATTCGGAGTGAGTTTTATTTGAGCCCATAAAAAGAAGGGAGAGGCCATTGTGGGAGAGCGCCAGTGTTAGGACCACATGCAGACAAAAGTGACAGGAAGTTCAGGAAGGCATCTTGGTTAGCATGGATGAGCTGGGCCGAATGGCCAGCTTCCATGCTGGGCAAGTCTATGACTTCATGAGCGGTTTCCTGATCCATATTATGTCATCTAACTCATGCCCCGTTTTTCTAAAATCTGCCCTAAACACTTGAAATATTGTTAGAATACATTTTCTAAAGTGCAAATTCTCAAAATTCACTCATAAACTCCAGACGTTAGGAGTTGCAATCATATAAGTAGTTATTGTTACTCAAAGGTGTCAGAAGTAGAACAAACTGTATTTTACTCATTAAGTAAAATGAGTTAAAATCAGAGTATTACAACACAGAAAAAGACCCTTCAGCCCATCTAATCTGTGTCAGCCTGGTTTTCTACCTGGTCCCATCTGCCTGCACCCAGATCATAGCCCTCCACATCTCATTCATCCATGTACCTGTATAAACTTGTTAAATGTCACAATTAACCCGCGTCTACCACACCTCCTGTACCTAATGAAGTGGCCATTGAATGTATGTCCGTGGTCTTCCACTGCTGTAGCCCATCCACTTCAAGCTTTGATGTGTTGTGCATTCAGAGATGTTCTTCTGCACACCACTGTTGTAATGCATGGTTTTCTGAGTTACTGTTAGAACTCGGTAACTCAGAGGAGAGTCTAGCCATTCTTCTCTGACTTCTCACCTACAGAACTGCTGCTCACTGTTTTTCTCACCGTTCTCTGTGAATGCGCCATTGTTGTGCGTGAAAATCCCAGGAGATCAGCAGCTTCTGAGATACTCAAACCACCCCATCTGGCACCAAAGATCATTCCATGGTCAAAGTCACTTAGATCACACTTCCTACCCATTCTGATGTCTGGTCTGAACAGCAACTGAACCTCCTGACCATGTCTGCATGCTTTTAGGCATTGATTTTCTGCCACATGATTGGCTGATTAGATATTTGCTGTAATGAGCAAGTGTACAGACGTACCTAATAAAGTGGCCGCTGAGTGTTTTTCGATAACCCTGAAAATATAATTCTAAGAAGAAAGATAAAAGTCAAAATACTTTTTTAAAAATGACTTTCCCAATTGCAGTAGAGCAACATATACCCAAAAGTTATAAAACCTTTAGTCAGTTCACCGCCTCAGGGATTTGTAAACAAGAATTTGATTCTGGTGTCACATCCTTCAATGTAAGCT
The DNA here is from genome assembly GCF_048418815.1 of Hemitrygon akajei. Classification (NCBI taxonomy): domain Eukaryota; kingdom Metazoa; phylum Chordata; class Chondrichthyes; order Myliobatiformes; family Dasyatidae; genus Hemitrygon; species Hemitrygon akajei. Next base: position 23,932,062 of record NC_133152.1, on the reverse strand, counting down.
ACTTTGCAGAAAATGAATTTTGCAAAATGTGCCTCTTCTGCAATCATAAATTAACACCCCGAGGGGCAATCCATTTGAAACTGATAGCTCTGATTCACTTTGCTTGTTGCTACATTAAAAAAGTCGCCCAACAATATTAGATGAATTCATCATTACGGGAATAGCCTGCCACTGCCCCCTCCTGGTACATTGGAGAAATAGCACGGAAAATATTCCTCTGCTTCATTTGACCAGATTATGCAAAAGCAAGACAATAAGAACAAAGACAGATTTTTATTTCACTGACAGCTAAATCTCCAAAGAGATGGATTAAGTTAAAACAAAGAAGGGTAACAGAATTGCCATCAGCATCAAGAACAAGATAAGAAATAGGAAACCTCTGACTACTTTTGTTTGAAGAGTGAATTTACAGAGGTGACTGACACAAGTCCCCTGTACAATCCCTCTTCATCTCCCTGTGAAGGATGAATACTGATGAGGAGGTGCTACGATACGTCTAATTGTGCAATTTTATCTTTTGGTGATGGTTTTCCCCGGACCTTTGGTTACCTCAAATCAAAGACTAAGGTTATATAACATCGAACAGTACAGCACATGAATGGACCCTTTGGCTGACAACGTCTGCACTGAACTTCCAGTTTCTTATTTTCTCAGCTTTAAATGATGTTTCTACTTCTCCTGCCAGACTGCTCCACCTGACATTGACTTGCGTTGAAGTTCACTGGCTACTTACCTGTTCAATCTGCAAGTCCTTCCTCTTACCTTTTTGCACTCTGGTGCAATCTCCTTGAGAGTTACCCATCACCTCCCCATCTGTGTCATGTCTTGATTTTGAGTCATTTGATTTTCATACAAACATTTAATCTAAATTAGACAAAATACCATACCAGAGGTAAGACCATAAGATATAGGAGCAGAATTAGGCCATTTGGCCCATCGAATCTGCTCTGCCATTTCATCATGGCTGATCCATTTTCCCTCTCAGTCCTTCTCCCTGTATCCCTTCACACCCCGACTAATCAAGAATCAATCAGCCTCTGCCTTAAATATACCCAATGACTTGGACCCCACAGCCACCTGTGAGAACGAATTCCGCAGATTCACCACCCTCTGGCAAAAGAAATCCCTCCTCATCTCCACTCTAAAAGGACGCCCCTCTGTTCTGAGGCTGTGTCCTCTGATCCTAGACTCCCCCACCATAGGAAACATCCTCTCCACATCCACTCTACCGAGGCCTTTCACCATTTGATAGGTTTCAATGAAGGAGTACCCTTTTCACGGACATTTGGTTCTGTGGCATTTTTGAAGCTCTGAATGTATTTTTCTAGTGCAAACTTGTAACATTTCCTATTCCAGGACTATAAAAGGTATAAATTAAAATCTTGCTGAATGCTTGTTGGGGTCATCATTTTCAACATAATTATGTTTTGCAGACTCTGTAATTTCTAAAGGCTTCATGAAGTTACATTTTTAGTAAAACTGAGGAACTGATTGTACACCCATAATCTTGCCACAGGGGTTGACAGTTCTATCCAATCATTTCAGCTCCCTTGCTCTTTCACATAGGATTTGTCATTCCCTCGATTATTTATCCAATTTCTCTTTGAATTTTAATGTATTTGTTTCAGGCTTTGCGGCACAAATCATAACAGCTCACAATGAAAGCATTGTTTTCTTATGTTGTGCCTGGGTGGACTTGAAATCCAACATGGTTTATCCTTGCGGTGCACAGTCTGGATTAACCTGCCAGTTCTGGCTCTCATCAACGCAGAGCCAGGTGTTACAGCCTGCAGTGTTATTCATAGTTATGACTCACAAAGGCCAAACATCGAAGAAATCACAAGAGGCAATCTTGATTTAGCTTCCACAACTGGCCCAGAAATCTATAGGAATTAGGTTGTAATAGACCTTTGGGGGTAAAAGCTATCGAAAAGTCTCACACTGGTAGTTAGAAATAATGACGAGCTTGTGTCTATCTGATAATAGCTAACAATCAACACTAGTGCACTGCTGTACTCTCTCTACTGTGTGGCTAGGCACGTAGGTAGCTCAAATGCCATCTATAAATTTGCCGATGATACAACCGTTGTTGGCAGCATCTCAGACGGTGACAAGAGGGCTTACAGGAGTGAGACATACCTGTTAGTGGAGTGGTGTACTTTGCAGTCAATGTTAGCAAGACCAAAGAGCTGATTGTGGACTTCAGAAAGGAACACAAGCCAGTCCTCATAGAGAGATCAGAAGTGTAGAGAGTGAGCAATTTTAAGTTCCTTGGTGTCAATATCTCTGAGGACCTAACCTGGACACAACATATTGATGCAGCTTAAGGCAAGACAGCATTAGGAGTTTGAGGAGATTTGGTTTGTCAGTTAAAGCACTCAAAAACTTCTACCATGGAAAGGATTCTGACTGGCTGCATCACCATCTGGTATGGGGGGGGGGGGGTGCGGTCTACTGCACAGGATTGAAGTAAGTTGCAGAAAGTTGTAAAATTAGTTAGCTCTATCACTGGTACTACCCTCCATAGTATCCAAGACCCCTTCAAGGACTGATGCCTCAAAAAGGCAGCATCCATGATTAAGGACCCCACCACCCAGCACATGCCCTCTTCTAGTTGTTACCATCAGGAAGGAGGTGCAGAAGTCTGAAGGCACACACTCAGTGATTCAGGATCAGCTTCTTCCCCTCTACCATCCAATTTCTGAATGAAAATTTAATCCATGAACACAATCTCACTACTTTTTAGAAAATTATTTTCTGTTTTTGCACTACTTATTTTAACTTAACTATTTAATATACATATAGATATTTACTCTCATTCAGTTTTTTCTAGATTTATCATGTATTGCATTGTACTGCTGCTGCAAAGCTAACAAATATCACAACACATGTCGGTGATATTAAACCTGATTCTGATTCTATAGCACGTAGCTCCTGACATCCATTAAATAAGAAGAAAAATAAATTTGAGGAGAAAAGATATCAAAAGAAAGTTGAATATAGCAAAACCTAGATAATCCACTATCCCACTATTTGGAAATCCCATTGGCTTTGCATTAAGTTGCAGGTCCCAAGCTCCCTTTAACACACCCAGTTTCTATGCTCTGTTGAACACACAAAGGCCACTGTTCTTGTGCTCACTGTTAACACACCCCAAAGAGCCTGAAACACAGAAGTTGTTGATGAGGTTGGCAGAATTGTGTAAGTGTCAGAGAAGTGACAGAATCATAGACCATGGAAACCAGCCCTTTTAGCTCGTGAGTCAGCCGAAGTGCTCGGCGACGGCCCAAGTACAGAGGGAGAGACACAGAAGCAGATGAGCAGTTCGCTGCATTTAAAAAATAACTATACAGAACAAAAAGATTAAGTGCTAGGCCAACAGGGCAGCCAACTAAAAATCAAACACCGACACTGTAGGTTGGCAGCAGTAACTTAATACTAAATTAAGTCCACTCTTTAACAGAAGTAATCTATATTGTGGCCTTTTTTCCCCAAAATGTGGACTAAGGTCAGCAGGGAGTGTTGTCGTCACTGTGCTCCGGTCAAGACTCAACAAGACTGAAACGAAAGGGAGTGAAATACAACCACAGGGACCCCCTAATCAGCTGGAATGTGCATTCTTATGAATGTGATTGCTGACCCCATTCAGCTGCCCATCTGCAGGGGTGCCCAGACTCTGTGGCAGAGTCTGTGTTTGTGACATATTTACATTAATTCTATTTTATACTTCCCACATTCCCATCCAACCCCCACCACCACCAAATTTCACCTACACATCAGGGGCAACTTACCTATTAACCTATCGACCAGCACCTGATATGGGAGGGAACTGGAGAACATCGGGAAGAAACGTTCTGTCACGGGGAGAATGTGCAAACACCACAGAGACGGTGCTGGAGAATAGGACTGAACGTAGTTCATCGAAGCTGGAGATAGCAGCTCCACCAGCTGTTTCAACTTCGATGCTGTTGCGATCCAACGGTCCTTCAGAAGTCAAGAACGAGGCATAAAACTTGCTGCTTACGGCGTTTTATCAAATGTTACGCAAGCAAAGAAGGAGAAGAGCGGCAGGAGAAACAAAGAAAAGAGGAGTCTGAAAAGTAGTCGTGTTTTTTTCAGGCCGGGCTAGAGATAAGAGTTAGCCAATAAGTTAGCCAGATGCAAGTAATACCACACCCGCTCAAGGGATTTTCAGAATCAGGCATACGTCATGAAATTTGTTGTTTTGCACAGCAGTATATCACAATGGATATTAATAAAAATATAAATTATGATTTCAAAATATATTAAAAATTCAATTAATTAGGTAGAGCAAAAAGTAGTGAGGGGTTCGTGGGTTCACAGTTTATTCAGAAATCTGGTGACGTAGTTGAAGAAGCTGCTCCTGAAACATTGAAGTGTGTGCCTCCTCCTTGATGGTAAGAATGGGAAGAGAACATGTCCTGGGTGACGGGGGTCCTTAACAATGAATGCTACCTTCTTGTGACATTGCCTTTTGAATATGTCCTGGATGCTGTGGAAGCTAATGCCCATGATGAAACTGACTGAGTTTACAACCTTTGGCAGCTTTTCCCAATCCTGTGCAGTTGCCCCTCCTGACCAGACGGTGATGCAACCAGTTAGAATGCTCCCCGTGGTACATCTGTAGAACATTGTGAGAGTCCTTGGTGATGTACCAAATCCCCTCAAACCCCTAATGAAATATAGCCTCCGCTTGTAATTGCGTAAAAATGTTGGACCCAGGATAGGTTTTCAGAGATATTGACGTCCAGCAACTTGAAATCACTCAGCCTTTCCACTGCTGATCCCTCGATGAGGACTGGTGTGTGTTCCCTCAACTTCCCCTTCCTGAAGTCAACAATCAATTCCTTGGTCTGACTGATGTTGAGTGCAAGGTTGTTGTAGTGACACCACTGAACCAGCTGATCTGCCTTGCTCCTGCATGGCTCCTTGTCACCATCTGAAATTCTGCCAACAACAGTTGGGTCATCGGCAAAGTTAAAGATAGTATTTGAGCTATCCACAGAGTTGTGGGTGTAGGGAGGGTGGAACAGCGGGCTAAACTCGCATTTCGGGTGCATCAGTGTTGCTAGTCAGTGAGGAGGAAATGACTGTGTTCTCCTGGTGAGGAAGTCAGGGATCCAGTTGCAGAGAGATTTACACAGGCCCAGGATTTGGAGCTTGCTGATTAGTACTTACAGTATTGAACGCAGAGATGGGACCAACAAACAGCGTACCATTGTGCAGGTGACCCAAGGCCGAGGGGAGAGCCAGTGGGATTGCATCCACTGTGGACCTATTGCAGTGATAGGCAAATTGCAGCAGGTCCAGGCCCTTAGTTGATTCTGGCCAGGAGCAACCTCCCATCACAGTAGATGTGAGTCCCACAGGGCGAAAGTCATTGGGGCAGCTCACCCTGCTCCTCTTGCACACTGATATGATTGTCACCCTCTTGAAGCGGGTGGGAATCTCTGACTGCAACAGAGAGAGATTGAACCTGTTCAGAAAAATACAGAGGCAACTGCACCACAAATGAGTCTGTACTGAGCTGTACTGTCCTATGTTCTAATTGCTGGAAAACTCACTGAATAATCACACAGTAAGGGATTACTTATTAATACTAGCAAGCACAGGAAAGTTAAACTACAAGGAAAATACAACTCAACACCTGTGCTGCACTTTGATAGTTTTATTGGGAACAATGTCAGTAAATCTTATGGTGAGAAAGTGGTCAAGTAGGTTCAGCTGTGACAGAATTGACCCAGCAAGTGGAGAATGAAAACAGGGAACGAGATAAATTGAAGCCAGGGTTGTAAGGGTAAGAGTTTTATTTGTCATGGGCATATTAATGATTGTGTAGAGTACATAGAAAGTTAGAGGGATGTCGTCACGGACATGAGGAAATACTCAGATTTCAAAGCTACCATTCAGAAAGCCATCAGATGTAGCAAAATGTGGGGAAGGGGGGGAGGTTTAAGAAAAAATATTTTAAACTTCACAGTGGGTAGGATCACTGAGAAAAAATAAATTGTAAAAAAATTATAGAAATCGGTGCGTTAGCGTAGTGGTTAGCACAATGCTTTACAGTACCAGCGACCCGGGTTTAGTTCCCGCCACTGTCTGTAAGGAGCATTCACGTTCTCCACGTGACCACATCGGTTTGGTCCGGGTGCTCTAGCCTCCTCCACAGTTCAAGGATGTACTGATTGATATGTTAATTGGTGATTGTAAATTGCCCCATGATTAGGCTAGGAGTAAATCAGAGGATTGCTGGGCGACTGTGGCTGGAAGGGGCAAAAGGATCTGGTCCACACTGTATGTCAATCAATCAATAAATAAATATACTCATAAATAAATAAATAAATAAATAGATAGATAGATAGATAGATGGATGGATGGATGGATGGATAGGTAAATAAGCAGAAAATGGAGGAAGTACCCAACAGTTCTGGCAGCATCTGCGAAGGAAAGCAGAGTTAATGTTCAGGTCGAAGGCCCATTATCGGTATCCAACGCAAAGGATGCGGTATGCTTGTGCAGAGATTGTGTGAAACTGAGAAGCAGTTGAACAATGGGGCTTCAAACAGAATGCTGCCCTCTCTCATTCTGATTTACTGCCAGTTAGTATCTACCTGCGCGATGAAAGAAAGCGGATGAGAATTAGCTTTGCCTGGAAATATCTGACCAATATTGAAAAGGGCTGAATTTGTTAGTATTCTAGCAATGTCTGAGGGGTGTAACCTTCTGCTCCGCTTGAAAGGAATGAAACCTTGATTAATGGTCCATTTATTCCCAAGCAACGTGAATGCAATTTTCTGAAAACGATCTGCCACAGGCACAGGTCCAATGCGCTACCCTTTGTTAAAAAGGACACCAGCTTAAATAAGAAAGCCTGTAGGACCTCAGATGGAAAAAAGAGAAATTAAGAGTTAGCTTTTCATGGAATTAGCTCTGCCTCAGGAGACCACAGGCACATTTGAAAAGCTTTGGCTGAACAAACAGAGATTCGCTTGAATAACCTGAAATTGTCTCTTTCCAGAAAACACTGGAAATAGCAGCAAGTGGGAGAAATTGTATTGCACAATGAATGGCTCATTCTAATTCACCAGACCCAATAGGTCCAGTCCCAATACACTTTATTTTACCGTTTCTTCATCAGTTTGCTGATTTTCTCCATCTCTAGAAAGCTAATTGTCTATCCTTCACTATAAAGGTTTCTCTTTGTCAGTGAGCCCCTTGTACCTCACACACACTGCACCTGCAGGCTTTGCAGTAGGAGGGACTGAACGCCTCTGAGTGCTCTGACCTTTAGGTGTTGTTTGGGTTTTGGGTCCTCATCTTAGAAAACCTTTTTACAACTCGAAAAACCTCGACTCCTATGACTCCTATGAGTGGCTCCAACACTGGCACACCAACACGCCCCCTCCCCCGGCGGAGATCTGATCGACGATCCCACCTCGTTCCTCCCAGGCTTTGCTACAGCTACCAAAGAAACTGGACAGCCTCAAATAGACTCAGAAATCAACATGCCAGAGCGGTGCAAACACTACCACCGATGGGGCGCCCGGCAAACTCCAGCTTGCCCCTATGGTGTCCCAACCTAGGATGTCCTCCACCTGGTTCAAACATGCCCTCTCACCAAGATCTGAGAAGGCTATGCCATGACCCATCGACGTGGCTTCGAGCTGGAGGAGTGGGATGACAAAAACCAATTAGAAGTGTGAAGAGAAAGCACCTTGCCATACAAAATAAGGTGCATTCGTCCTTCCCCATCAATCTCCCTCCAGGTACCTATCCTAGCAAGTGAAAAAAAAAATGCCACACCTACCCCTACACCTCCTCCCTCACTACCAGCAAGTCTGTTGGGATCATCAACTGTATGCGGTGCTCCCGGTGTGGCCTCCTATATATCGGTGAGACCCGACAAAGATTGGGAGACCATTTTGCCAAGCACGGAAAAAGCACCAGAAAGCCCGTGATCTCCTGGTGGCCACCCATTTCAATTCTACTTCCCATTCCCATTCCAACACGCCAGTCCATGGCCTTCTCTACTGCCACGATGAGGCCACACTCAGGTTGGAGGAGCAGCACCTTGTATTCTGTCTGGGTAGCCTCCAACCTGATGGCATGAACATCAATTTCTCAAACTTCAGGGTAATGCCCTCCCCCCACTCCCCTCCCCATTTCACCATTCCCCATTCCTGTTCCTCTCTCTCACCTTATCTCCTTACCTGCCCATCACCTTCTTCTGGTGCTCCTCCCCTTCCCTTTCTTCCATGGTCTTCTGTCCTCTCCTATTAGATTCCCCCTTCTCCAGATCTTCATCTCTTTCACCAATCAACCTCCCAGCTCTTTACTTCACCCCCTCCCCTTTCCAGGTTTCACCCATCACCTTGTACTTCTTCCTCCTCCCACCCCCCTCCTTCTTACTCTAACTTCTCTTCTTTTCCAGTCCTGATGAAGGGTATCAGCCTGAGACTTTGACTGTTTACTCTTTTCCATAGACACCGTCCACTGGAGTTCCTCCAGCATTTTGTGTGTGTTGATCCAAACTTGGATTCCTTCCTTGTGAGTCAGGTGGAGAACCAGCAAGCAGATCTCAGGCAGAAGGTTTCCCACCACAAACAAACACTACAGTAGAATTTAAGTCCATGTTCTCAACCCCTGGTATAAAACCTTGTGTCTGCAATACAAATAGAGGTCAGGTCTCTAATAAGGGATTTTCTGCTTAGATGAATGAGGAGTGCTCACATTGTACAGTAATTTGAATGTGGAGGAACGTATGAAGCTGCAGAGACGAGTGAACTTATGAGCACCTAGCTCCCCACCATTGGTGCTACCTATACGAGGCACTGGCTCAAAAGGGCAACATCCATTGTCAAAGACCTCCACCATCGGGGTGATGCCATCTTCTTACAGTTCTTCTCAGGCAAGAGGTACAGAAGCCTGAAGTCCCACACCACCAGATTCAAGGACAGCTACTTCCCTTCATTCATTCAGTTCTTGAGCCAAATGGCACAACCCTGATCATTACTGTGCAGCAACACTATGACTAAATTGATCATATTTGCACTAAAATGGACTTTGTTTTTAAAAAAAATCTCCTGTCCTGCTGAAGGGTCTCGGCCCAAAACGTCGACTGTTCACTCTTTTCCGTAGGTGCCGCCTGGCCTGCCGAGTTCCTCCAGCATTTTGTGTGTGTTGCTTTGTTTTTTTCCCCCTGTTCTGATTGTGTTTGTGTAAAAATGGTCTATAGTTCATGTTATTGTTTCTTTTGTGAATGCTGATTATATGATGCCACATGCCTGTGATGCATTTGACAATAAACTCTACCTTGACTTTGAAATGTATAGAAATTGTAATGGACTTGAGACAGATGATATATACCTGGTTAGGGTCACAGGTTCTAGCCATTCAGGATAGAAATGAGGAGAGGTGACATCACTCACCATGATGGCTGAGACTGCAGAATTCTCTCTCCATAAGGACTGTGGAAACTTAAGTAATGTTTTCCAGTTAAAAGATCAGCCTTGATGTTAATGAGTGGTGCAGCTAACAGTCAGGGCTAAATGTTTCCCTACTTCTTCTTCTATGTTCTTCTCTGCTGATAGTAAAGGACCTGTCACACTTCATGGCCTCTGGGCCATTGAGGTGGTTCACCTATCGGAAACTGGAACCAATTTATGCCCAGAAGCTCAGACAATGAACAAAGTGGACCTTCTGACAGAATGCTGCTGGTGCAGTAGGTGGAAGAAGACATGTCGGTCAGGACTGTTCCTGATTGTTTTCACAATCTGTGGCGTGCTACCCGATCTGCCCACTGGGTGCTTCTGGGTCAGGGATACTTAAAAAATGGCCAAGTTCGCACTTCTGGCTAGAACATCGGGGCAGGGTTAAGCTGAACAGTGGCAACATTTACAGCCACAGGACTTCAGAATTGGATGGCGTTCTGGAGATCTGCATGAGAACCAGTGAGAGTTAGAGGCTGCAAGAGAGAATTACAGAGAAGAAAGGAGCAGAGGAAATTCTACTGGTCAGCCAATAAATATCCAGCTGACAAGTCCCGGAAGGTTCTGCTCCAGAAATACACTGACAAGTCTCTTCGAATTATATCACTAACAATTTCTGTATCGTCCATTTGGTCTTAATATAAGCATACTATTTTTAGCATTTTCTGAATGTAGCACATTTTTGACCTATGTTTTGGCAAAATATGCTGCTTTCTATATTTAGTCGAATTTTAGCTTGAGAAGTGTCAGTTTGATCATTCTCTGCTACTTAAGTGTTTCAGATTCTGTCAGTAGCATTATTCAGTTATAACAATGGTGAGAGGCTTTCACCCTGAAGTGACTGGAGACTTGGCAGTGCTGTTCAAGGTAAATTTGGCAACAAGTGCGGTGTTGTAGGAGCCAGACTCAATCAGGAGCTCCATTAAACGTTTGGCAAACTGAAATTGTTTTCACTTCTGAATTCTTTTAAGTATTATCAAACTGAGAAGAAAAATTGACTTTCTAAAGAACTTACATAGCTTGCTAAAGCAGTCTTACACTTCAGTAATAGGTACAAGTAGAAAACGTATTGAATGAATCATGTTAACCCACACTATACCAGGAGCCTTTACACAAAAATATTTTCAGGTGATGCATCTCTAACTAAAAACACATTACACCACAGTATTATGAAGTCCTTCGCTCAGACAAGTTACAACTCACAGCATGTATCATTTCTGGGCTGTAAGTGGCAGGTTCTTATACTGTTGGACATGAGGTTTTTTTAGTCACATAAACAAATAAGGAGCATTCATGAAAGATCCCAGGAAGTCATTTATAAGTTATGCTCAGGAGCCACTGACAATGTTTGACTCTACTTCACTGTCCATTGGCATAATTCAAAAGCCCTTTCTGTAGCAGAACTTTTCTCCAGCTGGAGCTAACATCCTAGAACAAACAACAGTGTGCCACTGCCAATCAAATTTGCGCAGTCTTCAACGAAGGTTGAGCATATAATTCAAAATTTAGAGAAAGTGAAAACAGGAGTATGCTATTCACATCAAACCACATCACCACCTTGATCCAAAGATAGACCATGGAGCTGAATTCTAAAAGGTAGTTGAGAGATTTCCTTTGATATCTATAGGAAGGATGTTGAGGCTTTGGAGAGGATGCAGAAGAGGTTTACCAGGATGCTGCCTGGGTTAGAGGGCGTGTGCTATCACGAGAGGCTGGATAAACTTGGGTTGTTTTCTCTGGAGTGCCGGAGGCTGAAGGGAGATCTGACAGACATTTACAAGATTATGAGAGGCATAGCTATAGACAGGGAGTAGCTTTTCTCTCAGGGTAGAAATGTCTGATACCAGAGGGCATGCATTGAAGGTGAGAGGGGGTAGATTCAGGAGGATGTGAGGGGTAAGTCTTTTACTCAGAGAGTGCTGGATGCCTGGATTGCGCTGCCTGGTTTAGTGACAGAGGCAAATCCATAAGAGGCCTTTAACAGATGTTTAGAGAGGCGCATGAGTATGAGGAGGATGGAGGGATATGGACATTGTGTAGGTAGGAGGGATTCGTTTTTGGGAGTTTTTTGATTTGCTTTTTAGCTGGTTCCTGCGCTGTACAGTTCAATGTTCTACCAGGGCAGTATTTGACTGAGTGTAGCGGCAAAAGGAAAATATAACGTCAGTGGGCGTCAATGAGAAGCACCTGCAGTGTCTGGAGTCGTACCTCACACCTTCTCCAAGAATCCTCTCCTCGTCATAGTGAAGAGGCTTTTGAGTTCCTGAGAGCAACGGCACCAGGACTTCAGCCATCTGGTACTTTGCTCCTGCTATGGACGGCCATGGCGGGAAGGTTCCAAGCAAAGAGCGATCCAACCAGGACCTCAGTGGTGGGGCCGGCAGAGGATGATGATGCATCACAATGGCAGTGAATGCAGATGGAGGCTGTAACAGTGTTATCTTGCACTGCATGTGGCTGGACCCTGGCCCCAGCCTGTCAAGATGGCTGACATGCAGCAGCCTCCCCACACTACCCAAAATCACATGCTGGTGTTCTCCTTTAAGGGAATCCACCCTAATATCCCGGATCAGCCTCTCCAGCTACCTGAGGACACAATAATAGACAACCCCTTCGGAGAACATCATACTCAAGTGATCGCGCTTTTACCTCACAAAGAAAGGAACAGGGTTGTGGTGACTGAGTGATCTACTCTAGCCTACAGACATTGCTGCAGGAGTTGCATCTAGGACCAAACATCTTTGCCTACTTCTCATCAAGGACGTTCCTTCCATCATAAGGAGGAGATGTGTTCAATTCCGTTCGTAGCCTCCCAGAAAGTGACGGCAAACAGTAGATTAGCCACCAGTCAGACATGTACCGATAAGTAAAAGGAAAGTATCATACTTTTCACCCAAGTGGCAACCAATGATCACCTCCAACAAGAAAGCCTAAATCTCAGAGTGTGAGATGTGCTCCTCTCTCCACAAATGTGCAAACTTACACCTTGAGATTTATCTGCTTCCAGCAGCCACTAAAGCAAGAAACCCGAATAACCCAATTTAAAAAGAAGCAAAGACCAAAAACACTGCGCAGAGAAAGAGAGGGAGGAAAAAACACACACTGTGCAAACAATGGAAGCCAACCAACAGCATTCCGAGCCAGACTGAGTCCCTAGATCCACTCCCAGAGCAGCCAGACTGGGAGATTGAAATTTCCCTATCACGCAGCATTTTTTGAAATTTGCCAATAATTGTAATTACAATTCATAATTCGAGTCAGGATCACTGATGCCAACATTAAGGAAGGCATTCTTGTTGGTCCACAAATCAAACATGTCATCGGTGACAGGCATTTTGAGGAACTTCTAGTTGGACCGGAGAAAATCGCACGAAAGGCATTCAAGGATGTTGAAATTTTTTTTGACAACTACAGAGCAACAAACTGCGTGCAGCTGGTTGACAACATGCTTCAGGCAGACAAAACCATGAAGAGCAGCATGTCACTAAAGATTCATTTTTTGCATTCCTTTTTAGACAACTTCCCTGCAAAACTTGGCGCTGTCAGTGACGAGCACGGTGAACGGCTTCACCAGGACATTGCAGACTTGGAGAAATAATATCAGGGCAACAGGAATCCATCAGTGCTGGCTGATTATTGTTGAACACTTAAGTGAGAAGCCTCAGACACTGAGTACAAATGAAAATCATCAACAAAACATTTTTAGCTTAGTTGAACGACTGCAAAACGTCAGCACCATTATGCAATTAAACTCAGTATATTCAGTAAAATTTCATCTCTTATTTCTCCAAATTCTTATGTGATACAAGTAGTCTGAAATTATATTTATGCTCAGCTTCAAGTTGTCTATCATAAACAAGAAACATTCCAAGGAAGCAAAACTTCTGAAAGAATCTATTGTCCAGTGTAATGGGGTACAACAGCAGGGCAGTAACTGGGTTTTCTATGATACTCAGCCTTTCCGCCTTTTTCAAGACATAATCAGAATCAGGTTTATTATCACTGACATACAGTGAAATTTGTTGTAAAGAATAATGCATAAAAAATTACCCGAAATTACAATAAGGCATGTAATTAAAGAATGTAAAAGAGAATAAATAGTGAGGTAAATCAGCAGCATAATGGATTACGTACTCTCTACTTGCTCAGTTTATGCTAAGTAACCGGTGGTTGACCTGAGCCCAGTGATGTTTCAAAGATGTACATTTGGGAGGAAAGAACTGGCGTTACCACCAACAAGTGGTGAGGAGGGTATTGTGGGCGGGGCTAAAGCAGACGACTTCTCCCAGCTCGTCAGCTAAACAGTTAAATCCTTCCTATTCTAACGTCTCTATTTTTCTTTTCAGGGTGGCTGGGGTCCTGTCGGGATCTTTGATCTACAGCGGCACTCAAAAACTGTGGTTCTGCATGATGGCACATTCCTGTTGGAGCTCGCTGATCAGCTGCATTTCAGTCTGTCCAGGTTCGGTCCGCAGTCGGGTGCCTTTGGGGCCTGCGCGGTCCTGTAGATACAAATTCTCACCGGTGTCGCTTCCTGAAGCATAGTGGGAGCCAGAACATCAAAGTCGGCGAGAGTGGCTGTCGGAGGGCTCTGCACTCAGTAATCGATTTGCCAAACCTCGAGTTGGAAAACTTGGAATAAAAAATCCTTCAGACCGACTGTAAACTCGAAATAGCAACTGTTGTCTCCCCTGTCACTGTGGAAGGAGCAATACCTGTCTTTCCATTATTAGTGAGAGAGAGAACCTGTGGGACGTCAAAAATGTTGGAGTGAACGGTTAGTTTTTAATGGACTGTAGACCATGGTCTCTCTTTGGGGGCTTTGCCGTTGCTGGCATGGTGGGTGAGGGGAATGCTGATGCTTTCTGCTTGAATAAGTGGGGGGAGAGGAAGAGGAAGGGGGAGAGTTTGATGCTGCTTGTGTTTTTTTTCTCCTTGTTTTGAGGATGTTTGTGAAGAGTAAGAATTTCAGGTTGTATATTGTATGCATTCTCTGATATTAAATGGAACTATTGAATTTTAGGGATCATTTGTCAATAGAGCATTGGGATTATCCACAGAGCTTATCAATGTCCAGGGCCAAAGTCTTATAGAATGAGTAGCCCATAGGGTGTCAGGGTGGAGCAAGTTGTTCCTCAGGAGGTCAATAGGCAAAGAGCCACCAATACTCTGGATGTTTACCACCATCCGAGTCAATCAGCCTTCTTGATTGGCAGCTTCACTCAATGTGTGCACCATCTACAGATACACTCCAGACTCACACCCTCTGCCCTCAAGAAGGACAAAGGCAGAAGATACACAGCATTATCACACACACACATTTCCACGTAAGCACACTGTCCTAATTTGGAAACATTCCTTCATCATCACTGGGTGAACACCTTGCTCAACAGAATGTTTTCACTAGAAAGACCTGCAGTAGATTACACTGGTGATTCACTCTCAGGGGCTTTAAGGACTAGTCTTGCCAGCCATGCCCAATTTCCAAAATATGAGTAAATAAATCACCCTCTGGATTTCCTCCAAAGTCACCTGCGGTAATACTGAAGCTTTATTTGGACCAGGTGCATCAGGGAGTGAGTATCTAATGAACATGTCCACGTTTCTCTTTACACGGCATTTACACAAGCCCTTCAAGTAGCGGTTCCATCACAGGATGGTCATGAGGGGGGAAGGCCAGACTGGTAAAATTCCCATTCCAGTGCCAGAACCCTTCACTTCCCTCATTTCTATCTCCTCCATCCCAGCCCACAGTTTGGAAATAATCACTTTTCAGTAACATTCAGGGACACAGAGGCACTTGGAAATGTTAAAGTGACCTTCGTTACTCAATGGTTTCAGTCGATGGTGAGAAAGGGGAAGAATTTTACTGACAATGCCTTTGGCTTTGAAAGGGAACAGTGGGAATAACCTAATCCAGGCCATCATCTGATCTTCAATCAACATCACCGAACAGATTATCTGGCTACGAGGGATGCCAACAGGAATTCAGCACCCCAATAACTGTTTAAAAAAAGATTATCTTTATTTGGCACACGTACATCGAAACGTACAGTGACACAAACACAAGGAAATCTGCAGATGCTGGAAATCCGAGCAACACACACAAAATGCTGGAGGAAGTCAGCAGGCCAGGCAGCGTCGACGGAAAAGAGTTAAAAAGACAGTTGACGGTTTTGGCCGTGCACCTTCATCAGGACTGGAATAAAAGGTGAGAGGTCAGAGTATGAAGGTGGGGGGAGGGGAGGAAGAAGGACAAGGTGATAGGAGGTAGGTGGAACAATGGGGGGGGGAAGAGATGTGGTTGATTGGTGAAAGAGATAAAGGGCTGGAGATGGGGAAATCTGATAGGAGAGGACAGAAGGCCATGGAAGGAAGGGAACACAGTCCAAGGATTGCACCTGGGCAGCCAGCAAGTATTAACATAACATACCCACAACTCACTAACTGTAAACCTTGCTGTACGTCTTTGGAATCTGGGAGGAAATTGGAGCACGTGTATGAGCATTTGTGTATAACGGGTATTTAATGCAGCTCTCACAGCAAGTGCTTGGTGGGGAAGAACCACAGTATAGGGCTCTTCTACCACTGGAGATGGAATGGGCCTGGTCTGGCGAGAAGCCTCTCATTTATAGTAGTAGTGTACCACCCCAGAGGGCCACAAGTGGGTCGATGGTCCTATTGGTTTTACAGAGCATAATAGAATAGTACTGAAAGCATTGACTGTGAATAGAGTCATAGAAAAGTACAGAACAGGAACAGGCCCTTCGGCCCATCTAGTCCATGCCAAACCATTTAAGCTGCCCACTCCCATCTCCCTGCACCAGCCCCATAGCCCTCCATACCCTTACCATCTATGTACCTATCCAAACTTCTCTTCAATGTTGAAGTCGAGCTGGCCTGCACCACTTGCACTGGCAGCTGATTCCACACTCTCACAACCCTCTGAATGAAGAAGTTTTCCCTTGTTCTCCTCTTAAACTTTTCACCTTTCATCCTTAACCCATGATCTCTGGTTGTAGACCCACCCAACCTCAGTGGAAAATACCTGCTTGCAAGAAAGAAGAGTCATTGCATAGTTTATTCTTGTGAATATTTTTTATTATGAATAAAGTTGAGTCTGATAATAAACACATAAATTTAATGCAACTCTCCATAAGATGCCAAATTTTATTTCATGATCCTGCTTCTCTCTGGCAGCTGTCACCTGGTTCTCCGAGGGAACTTGTGCGTAAATTAGTAGCCATGCTTCCTACACATCTATGAATCCACTGAATGGTACTTCATTCAGTGTAAATTGATTTGGGATTATGTGCGGTGGTATGGATATAAAAGTCTTCCTGTCCTCGAATCAGAATCAGGTTTAATATCACTGGCATATGTTGTGAAGATTGTTAACTTTGCAGCAGCCGTACAATGCAATACATAATAGGAAAAAAAACATGAATTTCGTTCTATTGTTTGCATGGTTTGTCTTCTCTCTCTCTTTCCCCACACATAGGATTTTGGTCCTTTTGTGTTTTAATTGGGTTATTCGGGTTTCTTGCTCTGCAGCTGCCCATAAGCAAACAAATCTCAAGGTATGTAATTTATACATTCTTTGAGAATAAATGCGCTCTGAATTTTTGAATTACTATATATATTCATTCAATAGTTAAATTCAATAAGTAGTGCAAAGATCTGAAAAATTAGCAAATGTAAAGGAAATGTTTATTCTGTGCCGAGCCTGTAGTGTACCTGACCTGTCAAAGTCTTAAGTGCACTAGAGCCAAAATCATACTTTTCTCATTTTCGTTAGCTTGGTTATTTTCCCTAAGCATTAATTAAGACATTGAAAATAAATGGGGCTTAATTTAGTATAAGCCAGATGCCTCCAGATAGACTTTGCTGATTCATTACTGCGCTGTGCTGACCAGCAGCAGGTGCTTGGGCTGCAAATGACTGGTCAGATAGCCACCATTAACTGCAACATACAAGTCAATTGGTTTACGAATGAGATTTCAGTGACAGGCACTGGAAGACCAAGAGGATAATTACCAGGAAGTTCAGTGTTTAAATAGATTCTTGAGCGATCTCAATTTCAGTAATTAAGGGTATTTTAAAATTCAGCGAGCTCTCATCTATACAGGGATATATTTTGATGGGCAGGGACAGATTATTCAGAGCATTCTATTCACAGTATGAGTGCTGCACTCTCCCGGATGATTGAGAGATCAGTCTTGGCTCCAGCTGACAATCTTGGACCTGTTTCAGCATTCATACGCATATAAAATGAACGCTCGTTTCCGAATTTGCATCTCTCTCTGACCAGCATAGGATTAGCTCTCCAGTCTCCAAACAGAAATATATAAGAAAATAACAAAACTTATGTTGACCAAATGCATTGGGATTTACAAAGGACTTCTATGGAGACGATAAATTTTGTAACCTATATTGTAAGATACTGGCTGGTAGTGCGGAGTTATCAGCATCAGATTTCAAGGAGAGTGGTCCCAGCTCCGAATCTGGCATGCTTGCCATACGTGTTGGGTTGAGCATCGAGCTAGCAACTCAGCCTCATTAAAAAACACAAATAAAATGCTAAAGAAGCAGCAAGATTGCCGAGGAATAACATAATAGATTGGACTATAACCAGGCTTTATCATTACTGATAATTGCATTTATATATTGATTTTCTAATGGTATCAAGATAGAAGCAGAATCTGCACAATGTGTTTCAAAACGGAATATTAAAATCCACTCTGAGGGATGTAAAGAGTCCCTTTAGCGGACTTTGAAGAGCAGGGAACTCACACAAAGTACTGGAGGAACTCAGCAGGCCAGGCAGTTGGAACATCGACTGTACTTCTATCCATAGACGCTACCCGGCCTGATGAGTTCCTCCAGCAGTTTGTGTGTGTTGCTTGGATTTCCAGCATCTGCAGATTTTCTCTCGTTTTGAAGAGCAAGGAAGTTGTTGGCCAATGTTTATCACTCAATCATCTTGATCAAAATTAGATTATTTGATCATTATTATTGTAGCTGGAAGCTTGCTGCCCACAATATTGATTGTTTCATTTCTTATCTTATAGCAGTGACTACATGTCAAATACTTCACTGCCTGTGAAAGCATTTTGGGAATATTTGAACCCCGCTCTTATAGCAGGTGCTATATGGCGTTTTGCTAATCACTATGCTACCGTGCTGCCCCAGGGGATGAACTGTCTCACTAAACACCATTTTTTGGTAGAAATGTACACAGTGAGACTCTCTGAGTGGACAAGTATACTGCTCTGTAAGACAGTATTAAGGTTCAGTGATTGAATGCTCCCATTTACTATCAGAGAATGTATACAGTATACAACCTGCAATTCTTACTCTTCACAGACCGCCATAAAACAGAAGACCTCAAAGAATGAAAGGCAGAAAACCTTGGAACCCCAAAGCCCCCTCCACCCTCACGTGCACAAGCATCAACCCACCCCCTCTCCCGATTTGTTCCAGCAGGAAGCATCAGTGCCCACCAATAGCAAAGCCCCTTCCCATGATCTGCAGCCCAACAAAAACCATTGTTCACCTAACAGTTCGACATGCCGCAGGCTCTCTCTCTCTCTCACTAACAAGGTCTGTCAGTAGTGAAGCTGAAGCAAACTCTGAAAGCATTAGAGGGGAACAGTCTGAAGGGCAGGCTCAGGTTTATAACCTCAGCAAGCAAAGGGACAAGGGTGGTTGATGTAATGCATAGGATTCATTCATGGATATTGGGGTTGCCAAGAGGACAATGCATTACTGAGCACGTGGAGATGTAGAGATAGGATTTGCAAGAGCACAAAAGGAGAGGTGGGAAAGTGAGCACGATGCAAAGATCAGAAAGGGGGGAGGGTGTAGAAATAGGGCAGATATGAAATGTTTGATAAACTCACAAATGGTATCTGAGGGAACTGACATTAGACAGCGGCTAGTGGATGGACAATTTAAAGTTAACATAACTTTTTTTTTCTCTGAAATAATCTAGGTTACCCACAGGAGCTTGATGTCATATTTTGATTCCCAGATGAGATATATATCTAAATATCTAATCAACCAATTCATGTGGCAGCAACTCAATACATAAATGACGTGGTCAAGAGGTTCAGCTGTTGTTTAGACCAAACATCAGAATGGGGAAGAAATGTGATCGCAGTGACTTTGACCATGTTGGTGCCAGATGGGGTGGTTTGAGTATTTCAGAAACTGCTGATCTCCTGCAATTTTCATGCACAACAGACTCTACAATTTACAGAGAATGGTGCGAGAACTAAAAATAAACATCCAGCGAGTGGCAGTTCTGTGGGTGAAAATGCCTTGTTAATGAGAGAGGTCAGAGGAGAATGGCCGGACTGATTTAAGCTGACAGGAAGGCGACAATAACTCAAATAACCACACGTTACAAAGGTGGTTTGCAGAAGGGTATCTCTGAATGCACAGCACATCGAACCTTGAAGTGGACGGGCTACAGCAGCAGGAGCCCATAAACATACAGTCAGTGTCACTTTATTAGATACAGGAGGTGCCTAGTATAGTGGCCACCGACTGGAAAAGCAGACGCTCAGGAAATAACATAACAGTCATTAAGATGAATGCTGCATATTTGTCTTCAAACCATGAGAGCCTGATTTAGTTACTATATAATCTTGAGATATCAAGCTGGCAGTCTCACTGTACCATGTTTTGGGCTGCGTGACATTTGTTTTTTTAACTGCACAATTTACTTTTAATTGTATCTAAATTATTTTCCCTTGCAGTTTTAAGATCTACCTTCTGCTTCCTCATTCACTGTAATGGTTTAACTGGAGAATCACTTATTCATGAAAATATCAATTGTATTTATTTTCTAATTTCATCTCTATATACAAGATAGATAGATAGATACTTTAATGATCCCAAAGGAAATTACAGTGCCATAGCAGCTTTACAAGTGCACAGATATAAATATTAGAAGAGAACTAATAAAAAATAAAAAATAAGATACCTCAAACAGATTAACAAGAGGGGCTAACTGAAAGGAAAGGAAAATTCTTTCCTTTCAGTTAGTCCTGACGAAGGGTCTCGGCCCGAAACGTCGACAGTGCTTCTCCTTATAGATGCTGCCTGGCCTGCTGTGTTCCACCAGCATTTTGTGTGTGTTGTTTGAATTTCCAGCATCTGCAGATTTCCTCGTGTTAACAAGAGGGGCTATAGGTTGACTTATTATAGAGCCTACTGGCAGAGGGTAAGAATGACCTCATATAGCGCTCTTTGGAGCAGTGTAGTTGTCTCAGTCTATACAAAAAGTGCTTCTCTGTTCAGCCAAGGTGGCATGCAGAGGGTGAGGAACACTGTCAGGAACTGCCAAGATCTTCCGTAGGGTCCTTTGTTCCACCACAGGCTCCAGTGTGTCCATTTTCACTCCCATAACAGAGTCAGCCTTTCTAATCAGTTTACTGAGCCTGTTGGCATCACCCATGTTGATGCCATTGCCCCAGCACACCACCGCATGGAAGATAGTACAAGTGACAACAGACTGGTAGAACATGTGAAGGAGAGGCCTGCATACCCCAAAGGACCTCAGTCTCCTCAGGAAGTAGAGGTGACTCTGGCCCTTCTTGTACATAGCCTCTGTGTTGGTTCTCCACTCAATCCTACCTTCTAGGTGCACCCCAGGTGCTTGTAGGTCCTCACCACATTTGTGCCCTCACCATCAATAATAACGGAACAGTGCAGGCTTAGTCTTCACCATCTCCTTTGTCTTACTGATGTTGCGCTGCAGATAATTCAGCTTGCTCCATTTGACAAAGTCCTCCCCTGTGGCCCTGTATTCCCCACGTGTAACCTATCCCCATATGTGAAAGAGAAAGTACCAGGCCTGTTACATTTGCATCATCGGAAAGACATTATCTAGCCTTCCAGTGAGTTAATTCACCCAAGGGAATGAAAGGGTTAACATACGAAGAGTATTTAATGGCTCTGGGCCTATACTTGCTGTTTAGAAGAAACCTATCAAATACTGAAAGGTCTAGATGGAGTGGATGTGGAGAGGATGTTTCCCATAGTGAGGTAGTCTAGGACCAGAGGGCTCAGCCTCAGAATAGGACACCACTGAGGACAGAGATGAGAAGGAATTTCTTTAGCAAGAGGGTGGTGAACCTGTGGAATTCATAGGCACAGACATCTGGGGAGGCCAAGAGTATATTTAAAGCCGAGGATGAAAGGTTCATGTTTAGTCAGGGCATCAAAGATTATGGGGAGAAGGCAGGAGAATGGAGTTGAGAGGGAACAAATTAGCCATGACGGAATGGTGAAGCTGATGAGCCAAATGGTTTAATTCTGCGCCAATGTTTTATGGCCTAAAGGGGGATTTGATGACTATAGTCAGCTTCAGGAGGAGAGTGAGAAAACCTGCTACCTTCTCAAATCTATGCTCTTAATTTTCTGTCTTATCTTACCTTCAATATAAGATGGTGCTCGACTGGTATAACATGATATTTTGCACTATTTACAGATCAGGATAAGGAGATATCAGACTTGCCAAGAATGCAGCCATCATGATAGTGAATAGAGGACAGGATGCTGGATTTTTAATATTTGCACAGAAGGTACCATCATTAAGTATAAACCAGCATGCCATCTGGCAGAATATCTGACCCATTTTGCAGTACTCTAAGCTTTGTATTAGAACATAAATAGGACTTAAAAATAGAGAACCTCCACAATGAGTGGACTAATTTAACCTTCTAGAAGGATTATAACTTAACGTATTGTCAGCGAGCTTTCAAACGGACTTTTTAACCAACATACAGAACCTTAAAGAAGGTTTGTGGTATGCATAAATGAGTCTTTGACTTCAAACGTCAACTCTTTTCTCTTTCCACAGGTGCTGCCCGGCCTGCTGAATGTTTCTGACATCAGCCTTTTTAATTAATGTAGTTAAAGTATCCAAAAAGTTAGTTTACTCTCAGTTGTCTTATATTTTGAAGCATTCGTATCAGGGAATTACTATACAATTTCAAAAATCTTTTGATGTAGGATTACTAAACAGTAATTCTGGCTTAGTATGACATTAAAACTGTGTGTAACTAAATGTAAGAATTCCAGGCTATCAGAACTGAGGTGAAGTCATGATTTCCCTTGACTGTAGGGGCAAACACATAACCAGGTGAGGGGAGCCAATTCAACGACACCAATTTAATGATTTTCACACTGGACACGCAAATAGAAAAATCCAGAAACTACTGCTAATTTCAAGGAGTAATTAGGACAAACAGCTGCCGTTTTGCCATCATTAGTACTTGCAGAATCTGGGCCAATATTACAGATAATTAGCACTTCAATTATGGCCATGTTTTCATTTACACTAATGTTTGCTCTCACATATACTGTCAACATTGGCGTGCTCATTTGGACCACTCCAGCTCAACCTGGAGAAACCGCTACATCTTCAATCCAGTTCAGGAATGCTTGCTCCTAGTATGAAAGTGCCAATGTGCGGGATCGTAGGAAGATTCAGACAGTTGTAAACTCAGCCAACATAAGCCTCCCCACCATCAGAATCAAGTTTAATATCACTGGCAAATGTCATGAAACTTGATTTTGTGGCAGCAGTCCAATGCAATATATAATAGTAAAAACATGAATTACAGTAAACATTTATATTTTAAATTGTTAAGTAGTGCAAAAATTTAAAAAAATATAGTATTGCAATGGGTTCAATGTCCATTCAGAAATCAGATGGCAGAGGGGCAGAAGCAGTTCCTGAATCATTGAGAGTGTGCCTTCAGGCTCCTGTACCTCCTTCCTGATGGTAACAATGAGAAGAGGGCATGTCCTGGCTGATGGACACCACCTTTTTGAGGCACTGCTCCTTGAAGGTGTTCTGGATACAACAGAGACTAGTGCCCATGATGGAGCCAAGTTTATAACCATCAAGAACATCTTCCAAAGGTGTCGCCTCCAGATGATGGCCTCCATCATTAAGGACCCTCAACACCCAGGGTTTGCCCTCTTAAACCGAGAGGGGAGAGATTTAATTGAAACTGGAGGGCCGATTTAATAGAAACACGAGGAGCAACTTTTTCATTCAGAGGGTGGCTTGGTATGGAAACAGCTGCCAAAGGAAATTTTTGAGGCAGGTACATTAATAGTATTTAAAAAGCACTTTGAAGGAATTTTTTTATAGAAATATGGGGTAAATGTAGGGAAATGGGACTGGTATCTTGATTGGCATTGATCAGATGGGCCAAAGAGCCTGTTTCTGTGCTGTCTGACTCTGTGACCACTACACTTTCTATGCACTTCTCTACCCAGAGGCCATTCCTTGTGTTAGTCACTACGGTAGCTGAAGGATTTTCTTTTTGACATGGTTAGTTTGAACCTGGTTTCTTGTTTGTCAGATTAGTGTTAAGTGCTATTTCAGACTTTAGAAGACTATGATGGGAAATTAAGAGCATGTCTGATATGTGAGATCAGAATGGTGAGAGATTTGTTCATCGTTATGGAATAGAAAGTGATTTGTTGTGGATATTGTGAATAACTAGACATAAATCACCAAAGTCACTAAGATTTGATTTGACAAAATGTTATTGGAAATAAGAACTCATAAGTTTCCTTTTTCACAAGAATCAATCTATAAAAATAAAATTCTGAAGAGTAGGTAAAGGCGAGGAAATGGGATTTATATGACAAGATATGTTATATGTCTTATGAAAGCTGGGTCAGACAAATTGACCCAAATAGATTCCTGCATTAAGCATTTTCAAACAGTATACAAGCTCCAGTTTCCTGAAACACTTTGTTTTTCTCCAAACTGGCACAAGTACAATAGCTAAATGACTTATTTCTATTTTGGAAATGTTCTGTGATTCTGAAGAAGGAAATATATTGGGAAGGAAGATTCGGTGAAAGAGAGGTAGAGGCGAGAGGGTGTGTGAAATGTTTTTAACATCAAAGGATTTATTTCTATGCAAAAAAATAAAAGCAGTTGTACGTCATTGACTCCTCAAGTCTTCTCCGTAATACAATACAATCACGGATGATCTAGGGTTCACTGACCCCTCGGTTAATAATTAAGAGTGTAAAAATTAGGGGTGTTGTCACGGGGGGGTGGGTGGGAAACAAAAGAGGTTTCGAAACCCAGTGCTAACTCAATATCGATTCCTTCTCTCTCTCTCTCTCTCTCCATACCCTAGGCGGCTTTCTGTCTCGAAATCCTCTTTTTCTATTCAATGACTTTGCCTTCACTGCCTTCTGTGGTAGAGAATGCCATACGTTTGCCACCCTCTGAGTGAAGAAAATTCTTCTCATCTCAGTCAAAAATGCCGTATCCTGTAAGATTCAAAGATTGTTTACCATCACTCTTCAGCACGTCAGTGCAAAGGAGAAGGAAATGATTATTACTCCGAATCGGATGCAGCCTAAAGAAACACAAGAATAAAAACCCACAACAAATATAAATGCAATCCTATGAAACGTAATGTACAGGTAACTCGTATATACATTACATTGATTGCATGTACGTAGAGTGATGTTTGGTGATGTGTATGTTGTGGTGGTGGGGTGGGCTAGTGGGTGGAGGTGTTGATCAGCTTGATGGCTTGGTGGAAGTAACTGTTTTTGAGCCTGGTGTCCTGGTGTGGATGCTGTCTAGCCCTTCCCTGATGGGATGGGAAAACAATCGAGTGGTGGTGGAGGTGGAGGTGGGGGGAAGGCTAGGATCCTTCATGATATTGCTGGCTTTTTTCTATCATCTGAGCCAGAAACTTACAATGCTTGACATTCCATCTCAACTCCCCAGTCTCCAGGAGGGGCGTGGGGAGCAACCCTTCCGGCATGTTAACCCTATCAGAGTTTTGCATGCTTCAGAGAGATTTTCATCTAAGTGCTAGTAAATATAGGACTCATTGACCCAGTCTCACCTCATGGGACGGTCCTGCCATTGTCACACAGTAGCGTAGTGGTTAGCGCGATGCTATTACAGTTCAGGGCATTGGAGTTTGCAGTTCAATCCTGGCATCCTTTGTATGGAGTTTTATACACCCTATCTGGGAAATGCATGAGTTTCATCCCTCAGTACAAAGACTCACCTGTTAGAAGGTTAGTTGGTCATTGTAAATTGCCCAGTGATTAGGCCAGGGTTAGATTGGGGGTCTGGTGTCACGGCTCAAATGGCTGGAAGGGCCTATTCCGCACTGTATCTCTAAATAAAATAAAATAAAATTTAAAAACCTTGTCAGTACCTGCCATGTCTGTACCCAGATAGAAAATGCAGTCTTGATTCTCAAACTTGTTTTATCTACAGACTGGGAATATTCCAGCATCCCAGGCTCAGGATGGAATTCTTCAACTTCCAGTAACTCTTTTTCTTTGCTTGTTCCTGAATTGGCTCGTCCCACCAAAAGGTCTGTGTTATTGGCCCAGTTTTTCCTCTCTCCCTCTGCACAGTCTGCCCTACAGACACGTCGGAAAGCCCGCAATTTGTGTGGGCTGCGTACAAGTTGTGCCCATCGACCACAAGTTCACCCGGGTGTAACCATGTCCTCACAACGATAAACACAACAGATTCTGCAGATGCTGGAAATCCAGAGCAAACTGCTGGAGGAACTCAGCAGGTCAGGCAGGATCTACGGAAATGAATAAACAGTCGATGTTTCAGGCTGGGACCTTTCATCGGGACTGGAGCGGAAAGGGAAGAAGCAGAATAAGGCGGCAGAGGGAGGGGAAGGAGAACAAATTAGAAGCTTGTACTTCTCCCAGTGCAGCCTCCTCTACATGGGTGAGACCCAACGTAGATTGGAGGACCACTCGGCTGAGTACGTTTGCTCCATCACAAAAAGCAGAATTTTCTGGTGGCCACCATTTTAATTCCAATCTTCATTCCCATTCTGATATGTCAGTCCATGATAGATAGATAGATAGATAGATACTTTATTCATCCCCATGGGGAAATTCAACTTTTTTCCAATGTCCCATACACTTGTTGTAGCAAAACTAATTACATACAATACTTAACTCAGTAAAAAAATATGATATGCATCTAAATCACTATCTCAAAAAGCATTAATAATAGCTTTTAAAAAGTTCTTAAGTCCTGGCGGTAGAATTGTAAAGCCTAATGGCATTGGGGAGTATTGACCTCTTCATCCTGTCTGAGGAGCATTGCATCGATAGTAACCTGTCGCTGAAACTGCTTCTCTGTCTCTGGATGGTGCTATGTAGAGGATGTTCAGAGTTTTCCATAATTGACCGTAGCCTACTCAGCGCCCTTCGCTCAGCTACCGATGTTAAACTCTCCAGTACTTTGCCCACGACAGAGCCCGCCTTCCTTACCAGCTTATTAAGATGTGAGGCATCCCTCTTCTTAATGCTTCCTCCCCAACACGCCACCACAAAGAAGAGGGCGCTCTCCACAACTGACCTATAGAACATCTTCAGCATCTCACTACAGACATTGAACTGGCATATTTTGCTCCTGTATACCCTTGTGTCACCATCTGAAATTCTGCCAACAATGGTTGTATCATCAGCAAATTTATAGGTACTGTTTCAGCTATGCCTAGCTTGACAGTCATGGGTGTAGAGAGAGTACAGCAGAGTGCTAAGCACACATCCCTGTATGTAATTGTCAGCGAGGTGGAGATGTTATTTCCAATCTGCACAGATGGTGGGTTTCCAGTCAGGAAGTCAAGGATCCAATTGCAGAGGGAGGTACTGAGGTCTAGATTCTATAGCTTTTCAATCAGGACTGATCTCCTCTACTACCATGATGATGCCATTTCCAGGTTGGAGGATTCACATTTCATATCCCGTCTGGACAGCCT
This sequence comes from Hemitrygon akajei, assembly GCF_048418815.1. Lineage (NCBI taxonomy): Eukaryota > Metazoa > Chordata > Chondrichthyes > Myliobatiformes > Dasyatidae > Hemitrygon > Hemitrygon akajei. The sequence continues at coordinate 23,904,743 of NC_133152.1, read as the reverse complement.
CCAGCCTGATGGCATGAACTCCTATTTCTCCAACTGCTGGTACTTTCCCCCTTCTCTCTTCTTCAATTCCCCACTCATCTCTTTTCTTCACCTCCTCCTGGTGCCTCTCCTCCTTCACTTTCTCGCATGGTCCATTCCCCTCTCCAATCAGATTCCTTCTTCCCCAACCCTGTACCTTTTTCACCTATCACTTCCCAGCTTCTATCGTCATCCCCACTCCCCCACCCACCTGGCCTCACCTATCACCTTCTAGATTGGACTCAATCCCCTCCCTCACCCCTCTTATTCTGGCTTCTCCTTCCTTTCCAGTCCTGAAAGGTCTTGGCCCAAAACATTGACTGTTTATTCATTTATACAGACAGATCTTAGATATTTCCTTTGCCCCCTCCCCACATCCATTTTCTCTGCAACTTAAAACTACCGTGTTTGCTTCCTTAATTCCAACAAAAAGTTTTGGACCCAAAACTTTCTCCATCCACAGATACTGCCTGGCTGCTGAGTGTTTCAACCTGGGGCTGGATTTATCAGCTTTCAGGCCCACCCGTAACAGAAATAGTCCTGGGGATCTTTGACTCTCACTTCTCTAGTACTCCTGAGGCATACACGTCAATCCTGTTTACAATAAGTCAGGAAGCCTCTGTTTGACAGCTCAAAGTGGGAATTACTGACTATCTGATTCATTGCTACATTGTACAACACATTCCTCCATTCACTGGTTAGCCGCTAAAGCCAATAAATCTTGGAACTCCTGCAAATTTCACACCACCCACAGTGTTTATATTCTTCCTACTTAATTTAGAGTTTTGTTTTTGTCTTTGTTAAGTCCCCAAGCCATCTCCTGGGAATTACACTGAAGCTACTGCTTGGTACTTCCCACAATCCCAACCTTTGGGCTGCCGGCGTCAGTGTTGGAGGCGGATACGATAGGGTCTTTTAAAGGTACCTGGAGCTCAGAAAAATACAGGGCTATGGGTAACCCTAGGTAATTTCTAAGGGAAGGACATGTTCGACACAGCTTTGTGTGCTGAAGGGCCTCTATTGTGCTGTAGGTTTTCTATGTATTCAATATTAAATAAGTCACGTTCAGGGTGAAAATAATCAAACACTGCAGACGCTGGAAATCTGAAATAAAAAAATAGAGAATACTGGAAATACTCAGTAGGTCAGGCAGCACCCATGGAAAAAGGAATGGAGATAGTGTTTCATTGGAACTTAATACTTTTAATCTTGTTTTTTTATTTCAAAGTTCAGTGTCCTCTGCTCTAGTGTGTTTCACTAGCAAATTTCCCTGGTTCAGGGACAGCTGCAGATTTGCATTAGATCACATCAAGAAAGGGTTACATAGCACAGCACAGGCCCTTTGGCCCGCAATGTTGTGCTAACTTTTAATTACACCCAAGATCAATCTAACCGTTTTCTCCCCCATACATTGTCCTCTATTTATCTATCGTCCATGTGCCTATCTAAGAGTTTCTCAAATGCCCCCAATGAATCTGCCTCTACCACCACCCATTTCACACACTCATCACTGTGTAAAAAAAACATACCTCTGACATCCTCCGTATACTTTCCTCCAGTCTGTCTACACGTTGAATCAAGAATCCTTCCTGGACACACCTCAAAGTTCGGTCACCTTCCACATCTTTTGCACTAAGGAGGTGCCAGTCTGTATTAGGGAAGTTTAAGTCGCCCCCCCCCCATGACAACCCCTTTTTTTTTAACACCTTTCCAAAATCTGCTTTATGATCAGTTCCTCGGTATCTGTTGCTATGTGGGGGTGTGGGGGGGAGGGGTGATTGCTCCCTTCCTGTTCTGACTCAGCAGAGTATCCCTCCACAACCTCCCCCCTTTCTGCTGCTGTGATACCATCAGGGGGTTTATTGAGCCCGCCTTCGAATTTTGTTCTCTCTTGCTGAGAGGATACAAGGAGATTGTCCCCCGTCCGTCTAAAACACAGCGTCTCCACAAAATGCTGGAGGAACTCAGCGGCTCAGGCAGTGTCTACGGAAAAGGGTTTCCGGAGCCGATGCGTCTGGACCAGATCCCTTCATCAGGGCTGAAGGGAAGGGGGAGGATGCCTGAATCAAAGGGTGGTGGGAGGGAGAAGAGGTTAGCTGGAAGGTGATAGGCGAAGGGTGGGGGGAGGGAGAGGTCAAGGGCCTGATGAAGAGGGAACCTGACAGGAGAGGAGAATGGACCAAACCAGAAAGGGAAGGAGGAGGGGACCCAGGGGAAACTTATACCCAGGTGAGAGGTAGTTAAAAAGTCAGAAAGCGGAATGGGGGGGGGGGGGGGTTGTTCACCGGAAGGAGAAATCGATATTCATGCCATCAGGTGAGGGTATCAGGGTGGAATACAAAGTGTTGCCCCTTAAACCTGAGGGTGGCCTCAGTTTGGCACAAGAGGAGGCCGTGGATCGACACACCGGAATGGGAATGGGATTCGGAATTAAATGTCTGGCCACCGGGAAGGGGTGGTGTGTGTATGTGTGTGTTTGTGTCTTTGGATTTCCAGCATCTGCAGACTTTCTGGTCCAAGTGTCTCCTCTCTCTCACACACTCACAGACTGATTTCAGGAAGTGGTTTATCCCACCAATAAAAAGGAGTCAACTATATCGATTTTCCTACTCACAATGAACACTCCAACATTCCTCCGTTTACTTCTTATGCATCCAATGATCTTTTCTTCCTCTCGTTTCGCTGCGCCCCCCTTCCCTGTCCCCGAGTCGCCCTCAGTCTGCTCTCCTGACCGAGCCCCTCGCTGTCCCGATTCTCATTTCCCTCCAGTCGCTCGCTTTTACAGGTCGCAAGATGCGGGTGGCGAGGTGTCGTGCCTGCCTCCTCCCCGTCTCGAAGCCCCCTTTCCGAACTCCCAGACGACGAGGGAAGTCCCAACAGAAAGTACAAACTGCGGTCGCTCGGAGACACTCAACATAAAACCAAACGTGTAACACTCAACGTTTGCTTTTTTAATTTCCTACAACCGATAAACACACAGACGATTCCGCTCTTAAATATTCAAAATAAACCTTTAAAAAATTAAACCGAGCACGCGTTTTGATTCGGAGAGATAAACGGTTTCTAACATTATTGTTTTGTGCTTAAGTCCTGGGACGGGTCAATTTCGCAGCAAAGTGACCGTCTGACAGAGGGGAGTTCAGGGTGAAATGATAGAGGTGAGGCGGCTTGCTGAAGCGTCCCTCCCAGCCAGGGATCCCCCTGCTCCAGCGGAGCCCCTCCGTCTCCCGAGTCAGTCTGAAGCAGCATCTGCAACACAAACGGGAATAGTCATCCAGCCTCATTTCTCCCTCTCCCCGAATCCAGCAGCGGGGTAAGGGAGTCACGTCGTGAGAGGCGCGGGGAGCTGCCAAAAGACTCTCAATGGACAGTTCGGGTTCACCAGTCCGAATGAAGGGTCCCGACTGTCCGTTTCCCTCCACAAAATGATGCCTCCAGCATCTTGCCTGTTGCTCCAGGTTCCGGCACCCGCAGCCTCCGGCGTCTGCAGAGGCTCTGGGTCCCCTCGGCTCCTTCTGCTCCCCTCTCCCGGTTCTATGTGGTCATCCTGTGGTCGCCGTGGCCCCGCTTGGACGAGGACCTGGGCAAGGCGGGGTGCATGATGTTCTCGGTGATGTAGGCCACTAGGAGGCAGATGATCACCAGCATCACGCAGATGGAGCCGCCGACCGCCGTCATGGCGATGACAATGTCCTGCATGCCGGCAGGCTCGGCCCTGAACTGTAGGCAGTCCTCGTCGCGCTGGCTGGCGTTGTTGTAGAGGGTGTGCAGGCAGATGCGGTAGTCCACGCTGTCGTGTACGTTGCTGAGCAGGTAGTCTCGGCAGGCGACGCCGAGCTGCACGCTGTCGCACTGGAAGCGAGTGTAGAGGCCGCTCCAGCTGCAGTTCAGCCTGAAGCCCCGCAGCTGCCGCAGGCGAGGCGGCCGCCACTGCAGGAAGACGCTGCTGTTGGCCAGCACGTTGGCCACCAGCGAGCGGCCCGACCGGTAGAGTCGGCAGCTGCCCGGGCCGCAGCTGAAGCCACTGTCCGTGCTCCTGAAGCACACCCGCTCGGCTCCCCTCCCGTTCAGCAGCACCTTGTAGGCGCAGGTGGTTTCCTCCAGTTCGCTACCCACCTCCCTGGGCTCCGCGTCGCCACCGTCCTCCCGTCCTTGGGCTCCCGGCACCAGCGCCTCCTCTCCGGGCTCTGAGCCATTGCCGCTTCGCTCCCGGGATCCCGGCTCCAGCACCCCCTCCTTCTCCTCCCCGTCGCTGCCGCTGGAGTTCCAGGAGCCGCCGCCAGCGCCGGCCGAGCCGAGTCTGCACAGTAAGAGCAGCAGCAGTAGCGGCGGCCGCATCCTGACCGAGTGCGGGCTCCGGGAAGGTCTCTTCCCCCCCCTTCCAAACCACTCACATTCTCCGCTCCGGCTCCGGGTTCTTCCCCCGCGGAGCAGCCGCCGCTTCTCCTGCTGGCGGAGGATGGCTCCGCCAGTGATGTCACCGGCTTTGACTTTCAGTCCATCTTTTGTGTCCTTGGGGCTGAAGCTTGAGGCCGCGGTGGGCTCGGCTCTCGATTGCACACGCAGACCCCCGCTACTTGGGCCGGACCCTGCCTGGAGCCCCTGCAGTCGGTGGGTGCCACGGTTGTTCCCCCTAAATGCCAGCAGTGCACTCAGATCTCTGGAAGGTCGCAGCGAGGAAGCGGTGACCGCACGTAAAACAAACGGACCAGACAATGGCTCTAGTGCTCACTCCTGCCGAGGAGCCCTCCCTATTGAGCAGCGCCTGGAGTGGCTTCCCTGATATCTGGCTCATTTTCACAGCAATATTCCATTACCAAAATCGGACCATTTGGCTTGAAAATTGCAAAGCGCAGTCTGTTTAATTGATCAAACAGAAACGCGCCGCCCCATATGATCTCTCCTATTACAGAGTGCTCAGTCGTGAAAATTTTTAAAAATACATACAGCTGACCATTTAAGCCAGATCACTACGTGGGCAGGTGTAAGCCCCGACCTGACTCTCTGGACTTCCCGGACCCGACGCCCTTGCCCCGGGTCTCTATCTCACACCCCCAGTGCAAGTGTCACATACTGTTTCTCTGACCCATGCAGCCAGTCCCAGTGTCCCGCCCTGTCTCTTATTACTCACCTGGGTTACATGGCCTCTCCTGCCACACGAGGGTCTCTGAAACCCACCCAATAGCAGATAATGATCAGCCCGGAGCCTCTGAAGCAGGTGTGGGGTTAAGCTAACACAAGTCTCCGAGACTGTTAAACAGTCTGAATAATGTGGATTATTAGAGTTTAAACGATTGAGGATCAGGGTATGAATTTAAACGATAATTAATTAAAAGGAAAAGTAATGTTAGACGGTACTTTTCCCCAACAGCATGACCCGTGCAGTTGGCTCGGTGAGTGCTCTTGCTACTGCGGGCGGCTGGACTGAGCCCGTTATTGAGGGCAGATTTCCTCACAAAGTAACAGTTAAGAACACCTGTGACCTCCTGGATAATTCTAATAAACACTTGAGTATTTCTTCCTCAAACATTTCATTATTTTTGTTAACCCCCCCCCCCCCACCAGAACATTACGGGGGCTGTAGGAAAAGAGTGGGGTGACTGGGGTGAAAACGACTGGGGACTTTGGGCAGGAGGTCACCAGCTCAGCCACCCAGACACCACTGTTAGTCAATTTAGTACTTTTAAACATAAAGGCACATCTTCAGAGATGTTGTGAACGTAAGAAATAGAAGCAAGAGCATGCCATTCAGGCTTTCTAAGCCTGCTCCACTACTGAATATTTAAAACAGTGTCCGACCTGTATGTTTCCTGTGCTGTGTCAACCCAGTATCACTGAGAGTGTAACTGTCTCTGCCTTGGATACACTCAGTGATGGAGCCTTCACCACACTCTTTGGTAATGAATTCCAAAGTTCTTCACTTATTTTCAGACTGTGTTCTAGATGTCCTGACCAGAGGAAACATCAATTCTGCATGTATCTTGTCAAGCCCCATGGAGAGGCTCACCTAGGTAACATCCCAGAACATCTTCTCTATTCCACTTTCTAAAATCCAAGCAGAATGTCTACTTTTTGTATATTGTAAAATATGTTTTGTTCTGACTCCCATCATGGTTCCATTGACTCTCCGCAGTTGTTACATCTTAAAGCGATTTTTAATGTTCCAACAGCTGGTAAATTCCACTTAAAATATACTGTATCTATTGAATTTTGGATCTATCTATTTAATCATCGAGATTCAGTGTGGAATAGGCCCTTTCTGCCCTTCGAGCCACACTGCTCAGCAATCCCCCAATTTGCTCCTAACCTAGTTTACCAACCAGTACGTCTTTGGATTGTGGGAGGAAACCAGAGCACCCGGAGGAAACACACGCAGGCACAAACTCCTTACAGGCCGTGGCAGGAATTGAACCGGGGTCACCTGTAATGTAAAGCGTTGTGCTAACCACTACACTATCGAATAAAATGTATTATCAAAGTATGTACATGTCTTCTTATGCTACCTCGAGATTCATTTTCTTGCAGCATTTACAGGAAACTTTAACAAATACAATAGTATTTATGTACATAAAACATAAATGATCAATATCCGAAATTTATCCTGGTAACAATCTTCTGTCCGTACGTTGCAGCCTTCCTTACTCAGTACTGCATTAAACAGCTGCAGGTATCTTGCCATTCCAGTCTGAACTGTAGCTCCAATTGTCCTGACATTGAACTGTAGATTTAATAAGACGGACCTCGCCAGACCCTGCACTCTCTGAAGGTCTGCCATATCCACCACTTCCCCTTACCCCATCTCATTGTGAAGATAAACTCTGGGAGCGTAGCAAAGCAAAAACTTGTAAGTAGGTCATAAATAACTGAATTATAAATAGACAAGCTGTTGACTGAATTTGTAACAGGGCTGCAGGAAAACAGAAAACTTAATGAAGAAAATACTATTTTCAGAGAGCTGTTTGAATCTCACCAGATAGCACCTGATACGAAGTTCTGGCAGTTTGTGGTTTCAAAAACCCTGGCGTTTAATGATTGGCTGGATGAAAAATAATCACAGCTCTCACAATAAAGCTGCCAGCAATTCTTCAGCTAAAACAACAGAACTGGTAAAAACTCCGGCTGTTGTGACAGGCAAACTCAACCACGCATTGTACTAAGAATTCAGTTTCAGCGTCAAATTAAACTAAACAAAAATACTCTGGTTATTGGTATGTGAAATATAAACAGTAAATGTTTATATATTCAGCAGGCCAGCCAGCATCTGCAGAGACAGAACAAAGTTAACCTTTCATCGGCCAAACTTTTACAGCCTAGTGCAGGATTCCCTAAAGGTTAATTTGCAGGTTGAGCCTGTGGTGAGGAAGGCAAATGCGATGTTAGCATTCATTTCAAGAGGACTAGAATATCAAAGCAAGGATGTAATGTTGAGGCTTTATAAAGCCCTGGTGAGGCCTCACTTGGAGTATTGTGAGCAGTTTTGGGCCCCTTATAAAGGATGTGCTGACACTGGAGCGGGTTCAAAGTAGGTTCACAAAACTAATTCCAGGTTTGAATTGCTTGTCATATGAAGAGTGTTTGATGGCTCTGGGCCTGTAGTCATTAGAGTTCAGAAGAATGAGGGGTGACCTCATTGAAATCCATCGAATGGTGAAAGGCCTTGATAGAGTGGATGGGGAGAGGATGTTTCCTATGGTGGGAGAGTCTAAGACCAGAGGACACAGCTCAGAATAGAGGGGCATCCTTTTAGAATGGAGATGAGGAGGAATTTCTTTAACCAGAGAGTGGAATCTGTGGAATTCTTTGCCAAAGGCAGTAGAGGAGGCAAAGTCTTTATGTATATTTAAGGCAGAGGTTGTTAGATTCTTGATTAGTCAGGGCATGAAGGGATACGGGGGTGGTGGGGGGGGAAGGCAGGAGATTGGGACTGAAAGGGAAATGGATCAGGCATGATGAAATGGCGGAGCAGACTCGATGGGCCAAATGGCCTAATTCTGCTCCTATATCTTATGGTCTTTATCTGGGGTTCAATGAGTTACACACACACACACACACTTGTCAACAATAAGGCTCACAGTACAGAAAAGGGAGATTGTCATGAGCTACAGAGCTGACTAATAAATTGTCTTTGGCTACAGTTGCCCTCGGAGGATGGTGATGGGGTCGGAACACATCACTGCCGTTCTATTTAAGACCTGTCTCTTTGATAATTCCTGAAGGACAACAGACTGGGAGCTATTCATTGTGCCAACTCTGCATAAAGTAGTTGAAGCTTGTCAGCCCCGAGGCTAAGTGAAATAATCCCCTCGCTCAGGTCTGGCTAATTTTAGTGCGATGAATTTCTTGTGTCAGTAACAGGGTCAGGTATGATTCCACCTCCAAATGTTCTTCATCACCGCAACTGGAAATGCAGAAAATTCTACATCCCAATGACACTTACACGAAAAGCTGTTGTTATGGGCTGATTTTGAAAGCCTTGGGGGAGAAGTTACAACTTCTCAAATTCCTTTCCTCCACTGCCACTATCCAAAAGAATCTACTTGCACTGTTTTATCACGAGATGCCCAAAATTGTGCACAGTACTAAAGATCTTGTTCAGCTTTCATGTGATGGGAGTTGTTTTCCTATTTAATACCTTTAGGCAGGAAAACAACAATTTAATGTGGCCTGTTTCTATTTCTCCTGCAGCTTTTAATGGCCTTTATCTGAACATCAAACCTGTTTGGCACTGCATCAGAGAGAACAGTATTACTTGAAAGTGCACTAGTTTACTTTGGAAGTAAAACAGAAAATCCTCCTAGAGGACCACAACCTCGTCATGGGGTTTGGAGGCTTGCGTGCCTCAATGACCCGGAGAGCTATGTTGGCTGGGGTCAGGGCTTTATGCTTTGGCTCTTGGTAGGGTCACCCAGGTCAAACAGGTCAAAGGGTAGAGGCCAGACTAAGAGTGGTCCACCGGTCCTCCAGGTTTGGGGGTTCAGCTCAGGGCCAACAATGCTGATTGGTTAAAAATCATTTGTTACAGATACAGCAGTGATGAATCCTTCTACATCGGAGTGTGACAGTATTCCTGAGTCTCCACCCGGGACTTGCCTGACTGACAGTGGTGAAAATGAGAAGGAGCTACCGACACGATGAAGGAAGCCCTGAACACTGCCAGAGATGGAGGACCTTCATTGCTGTGCTAAACGCCAACGGCGTAACGGGAAGAACAAATCAAAAAATGTTGGAAACAGTCAACAGATCAGATAGCATCTGCAAAATTAGAAACAATTAACATTTGAGGTTCTATGACTTTAGTCAAAGCTCCAGTATTTGTTTCATTATCCTTTTTCAAATATACTTCCATTGTTACAGCACCCCCAGTTCAGTAACTTTAGACATAGAACAGTACACCAGAGTATGGGTCCTCCAGTCCGTGATACTACATAAACACACTCCGTGATCGATGTAACCCTTTGCTCCTACACAGACATTAACCCTCCATTCGATGAATCTCAAATGCAGACAGGCTATATTTTCTGTAACACACGAATGCTGGCCTCTCAAAGTCCAACCCTACATCCCCATTGTGAGAGGTGGATACAGGTAAGGCTGGCTAACGGGGCTCTGTTGAAGCTGTCTAGGCCAATCCCCTGTACAGTGATACAGGAACATTGATGAACTCCAACCAGACCATCGACTTCAGAGGACGATGGTGATGGGAGGCCATTGATGGTCTATGCTCCACTTAGGAGCCAAGGGCCCAAGTATGTATACTAATACTGAATGAATCCACTCATTCTAGCTTTCTTGTCTGATTAGTAGCTTCACCCCTTGCTTTCTAGCTATTCCTCTCCACCCATGAAGCTCCAGTCCCCAACTCAGTCTGTGTTGATGAACCAGTGGCAATCCATTTCTCAGAACTCTTTGAAGGAACACAGAAACTATTCATCGCTTCACTTTTGGATAAATGTGCCGACTGATCCTCAAATAATAATAACTGACTGCAACACACACACTCGTGTACACACACACACGCACAAAACGCTGGAAGAACTCAGCAGGTCAGGCAGCATCTTCGGAGAGGAATAAAGAGCCAACGTTTTGTACTGAGACCCTTCATCAGGACTTAAGAACTGATAGTTCCTCTACCAATTGAAACAAGGAAGGCTGTCCCGTAATTTCCTACAAATAATGTTACTCTCCAGTGTTCAGCCTGCTCACTATTCTCAGCTGAGAGCAACTGCTAATATTTTTTACCTCCGCGCAGTAACCAGTTCTGCAGAATAATGATCCTTGTTAACAGCTCTACAATCACAATTCCCACTCTCCGTGAAAACGGAGACAATGTTTGTGTCTGCGCCACTCAGCAATCTCCACGATAAACCTGTTACTCCAACTATTTACTGGATCAATATTTATGTCCTACAGAAAGTCCTTCATCATCCATTGAGTTTTTTTCCATCTTTCTGAGCTCTTTATATTCTGTAGTTGACCAGGTTTTGCTAATTCTCACCCAGGATGAGGAAGCTCACACATTACTTTGTCGTAACATTGTTACTAGATGATTAAAAATGCAGTAAGTTCTTTTTCTCCTAATCACACACCGTCTCACACATACATACACACTAACATACCCTACAGTGACATTTTACTGCAAGTGTACAAAACCAAAATATTTGGATTTTGTGAAGAATCTATATAAACGATTTCAGATGATACACTGTAGTACCGGGAAGCTGCAATATTACTGTGTATTAATATGGGGCAGTCTGCACAGAAAACCTGTGGAAGATCCCTGGCTTTGACTATATATTAGAAATGACACCCCACCCACCCACACACACAGTGTATTATGCCTCCCACCACCTTACAGATCTACGGAAGTTAACATGTCAACTTCAAGCTTTCAAGATACAGCACAGTAACAGGCCCCTCCGGCCCAACGAGTCCGTGCCTCCCGGTTACACCCATGTGACCATTTAACCGACCTAACACGTACGTCTTTGGAGGGTGGGAGGAGATCCGGGCACCCGGGGGAAACCCGCGGCGATCAGAGTGAGAACGTACAAGCAGGCAGCGGCGGAATGGAAGCCGGGTTGCTGATACCGTGGGAGTGTGATACCAGCCGTTTCCCTCGCTGCTGTTGTGGAGCTGCGGGCATCGTCTGCCCTGTGCGTACTTGGCTTGTGAACTGTCTGTTATGAACAGTTCACGGGAATGGGATCTTGCTGTACCCCAGGGAGGACCTGTATCAGGCTTATAACGCTCTTGCTTCACGTCACTTGGGAGATGATGCAGATAAGATTAAACATTATAGAAAGAGAAACACCAAAATGTTTCAGTTAAAACACTCGGTAAGGAACGAAGCTGAAACATGTGATGACCATCTCATTGGATTGAAGAGACGGGTAAACACGGGTAAAGGGGCGTGGCAGAACCTGTTGAGCACCGGCTACATCAGAGAGGGGAGTTACTGCTGCTGAGCGGCTCAGCTAGGCAGCAGCTGAGGGTGGCCAGTCCACCTGGAGCTGGAGCTATCGATCAGTTGAAGTGACGCAAGCAGAACCAGTTATTAGATGATCCAAAATCTGGGGTTATAGAACAGAAAAGGGAAAAAAGTGGTGGGTAGTCATTGTGAATTCTCCTTAAAATTACCGTCTTAGCTGGTACAGCTGAATGTACAGCCCACTATGTGGTAACCTGCCTCAATGACTGTTGTCCAAGAGCACTTACATCCACAGTGACGAAGTGTTTGGACAGGGTGGTGATGAAGCACAACAACTCCTGCCTGAGAAGCAACTTGGATCCACTCCAGTTTGCCTCCTGGCACAACAGGTCCACAGCAGATGCAACTTCATTGACTCTTCACTCAACCCTGGAACATCAGGACAGCAAAGATACACGCATCATGATGCTCTTTATCGACATCAGCTCAGCATTCTATACTATCAGCATCTCAAAACTAATCAATAAACCTCAAAAACCGGGCCTCAATACCTCCTTGTGTAACTAGCTCCTCGATCTCCTTACTTGCAGACCGCGGTCAGTTCAGATTGGCAACATCTCCATCAGCACAGGTACACCACAAGACCCTGTGCTCATCCCCCCGCTCCACTCACTATGACTCCGAGGCTAGGCACAGCTCCAGTGCCGTATTCAGGTTTGCTGATGACACCACTGTTATAGGCCGAATCAACGGGGGTGATGAATCAGCATACAGGAGGGAGATGGAAAATCTGGCTGAGTGGTGCCACAACAATCTCTCACTCAATGTCAGCAAGCCAAGGAGCTGATTATTGATTTTAGGAAGAGGAAACCAGAGGTCCACAAGGCAATTCTCATATGGGGATCAGAGTGTCAGCAATGTTAAATTCCTCAGTGTTATCATTTTGGAGGACCTGCCCTGAGCCCAGCATGTAAGTGTAATGAAGAAGGTAGAACTGCAGTGCCTCTACTTCATTAGGAGTTTGCGGATATTTGGCACAACACCTAAAGCTGATATTTCTATAGAGGTGTGATTGACTGGTTGTATCACGGCCTGGCATGAAAACACTAACAGAAACATAGAAACATAGAAAATAGGTGCAGGAGTAGGCCATTTGGCCCTTCGAGCCTGCACCGCCATTCAGTATGATCATGGCTGATCATCCAACTCAGAACCTTGTACCTGCTTTCTCTCCATACCCCCTGATCCCTTTAGCCACAAGGGCCATATCTAACTTCCTCTTAAATATAGCCAATGAACCGGCCTCAACTGTTTCCTGTGGCACAGAATTCCACAGATTCATCACTCTCTGTGTGAAGAAGTTTTTCCTCATCTAGGTCCTAATGCTCTTGAACAGAAAATCCTACAAGTCCAGTACATCACGGGAACGCAGCGTCCACCACCAGGGACCCCCACCACACAGGACATGCCCTCTTTCTCACTGCTGTCATCAGGAAGAAGAGCGTGAGAACTCACACCACCAGGTTCTGGAATAGTTATTAACCCTCAACCATCAGACTCTTGATCCGGGGGGATAACTTGACTCAACTTCACTTGCCCCAACACTGAACTGTTCCCACAATTTACGGACTCACTTTCAAGAACTCTTCATCTCGTGTTCTCGATATTTATTGCTTATTATTATTATTATTTTCTCCTTTGTATTTTGCACAGTCTGTTGTCTTTCGCACACTGATTGTTCATCCTATTGGGTGCAGTCTTTCACTGATTCTGTTACTGTTCTCGAATTTACTGAGAATGGCTGCAAGAAAACCTATCTCAGGGCTGTTTATGGTGACATATATATACTTTGATAATAAATTTACTTTGAACACTACACCGTAAAAAAGCAAAGAACAAATTCAGCAGGTGAGAAGAGTCATTCTCTACTGTATAACAGCCTCCAAGACTTTGCTGGTCTCCACCATCTCCAGGCAATGATCATTCTTTACAGATTCAATGGGATTCCTCTTTTTCAATATCAGATTGCTGGCATGTGAAAAATACATATTTTCCAGAAATCATTCTGTAAAAAAAAAAATCCAGTATGCGCTCTGGTGCACAAGGAGAAATAGACACAATGTATTTTACACTATTTATCACTTCAATGCCCTTTTATCCCATTGAACCAGCTGTTTGGCTGTCCTTTCTGGTTCATTCAAAGTGGGACCATTAATGGGAAGTTTCCACTTCCTCCTGACCATTTTCAAATTCCTCTGGAATTGAACATTACCACAGTCCATCACCTTTGGACAAATAATATGCTTAGACAAAGCCAAGCATCAGTCGATACTTAAATTCTGTTTTGAAACAAACTTGTTGGGATCAAGTTGTTTGTAGTAAGTCAAATGGAAAAACTTAAGTTCAGATATCAGCGTCTGCCTTGGTCTTGCAGTTCGGAGAATTCCACTAGGACAGGATCTGCTCTCATCCCATAACTCAGCTCCCCGTCTCCTCATTTTGGGAATGAGAAATCACCCCGTATTACACCACAGTGCTCCATCCATATCTAGATTCAATATTCTTCTTCCTTATTGGCTTCATCGTCTTGGATTCTGGTGTCTTCCTCAATGTTGTCTTTGCGAGCTGCGTCAGGGTCTTCATCATCCATCTCACCTCCGTTATCCTCCTGTTGTGGAAAGCACACAACGTCAGACGGTGCCCGTCCAAACTGATGCTATAACAACCTGTGCGTAGCGCAGAGGCTCGTACGGTTTCCGCTCACGGACTGCACACCCTACACAGTTTACCCCTGATAGGAAGGCAACTCCGCTGGAAATCTTACTCCTTTTGCCATCACATCACTGGGCCACAACTGCCAGAACGGCCTTTGAAATCAAAACTAGGGGAAGTAAGAGACCAAAGTTTCCAATGAACAGACCCAGCTGGCAATGCCAAACCCAAAGCTTACTGCTTTACCCCACCTTCCCTAGGCATGTGGCATCTTCATCAGTTTTTTGGTGGGGGGGGGGGGTTACCCTGTTTTACCTCTCTGCTCCCACCACTGAACAGCAAATGCTCTCTGAATCAACAGTTCTTCCTATAACCATTTAAAACCACTGGCTTCTCTAACTTGCCAGCTTCTTATTCAATTATCAAAGTTCTGCTTGATTTTACAACCCCTAATTGAAATTATTCTCAGCTTCCAGTGGGAATAAATCCAGTTATCTGAAGCTACTCCTACATCTATAGTTCAGTTATCGTCCCCCTTAAAGCATATGCTTTCTGTGATCCCGAACAGCACTAACTTTCAGGTGACCCTTTCCACAAAGTCCAGGGTCGCTGAATTTATTCAGTCTTTAGTGACTTTCTGTTAAACGTTGACTCTCATTCTTTATTTTTCACGTGACTTATCCATATTAAATAGCAAACTTGACCATTCTGGTAGCAACAAGCGATCTGCCAGAGGATCTGCTTGATCAGCAGCTCAAGCAAGATCAACTGGGAGAAGGGAACTGTCGACATCTCAGGTCAAAACCCCGCATCAGGACTGAAGCAGATTGTTGCTCCAGATTCCAGCATCCTTTGTATCACCAGCCTGCCAACTTGTCAATGACCTTGTGAAATCTTTCAGATTTTTGTTCTTTGTTAAATCACAACTAATGTGACATTAAACATTTTCATTATTGTATTTCCCACGTCGAAATGGAATTTGCCCAAGACTACAAATCTCATACAGCCAGCCTGTCAGTTTTCAACACCTTTATTCCGAGCAACAGCCCTAACCTGTATCAGGTATTGGACACCATCTCCATGTGTCTCCAACCAGGAGCTGGACACCATCTCATTGCCTCTGACCAGGTTCTAAACACCATCTCCACATGCTCCCTGACCAGGTTCTAAACACCATCTCCATGTGCTCCCTGACCAGGTTCTAAACACCATCTGCACGTGCTCCCTGACCAGGTTCTAAACACCATCTCCATATGCTGTCTGACCTTCAGTGGCTCTGGTAAAAATTTATAAATTTTCTTCTCTGTTTTCAGATCTATCCATGACCTTACTCCTTATATCTATAACCTCTCCCACCTTTAGTGTTCTCCCTTTCATCTCTTCACCCCCTTGCCCACCCAAGGCACCCATGTTCCTCCAGATCTATCCACTTAAGCATCTAAAAAATTAGTAACTCCACATCTCCTCAGCTTTCAAGGTTTTTGTGCTCTGGAATCCCGCCAGACTTCCCTATGTCTGCCTGTCCTTTAAAACAGCCTCCTTCACGAAGCCTTTTGCTCACCAGCCCTAATGTCTCTTGTTTCTGGTGGGTTGAGCCAGTTTTTGCTGTTAAAGCTGCTTTATACAGTGTTGAGGGATTACCAAGGCTTATTTTCCCCCTAATTCAAGAACTATTATAAATGAATGGAATTTTAAGTTTTGTAGATTTGGAGTTGATCTGGAGCAAATTAAATACAGGCAACATTTTCCAGACTCTGGTTAATAATAACCCTTAACAAATACACATAAAGCCTCAATTTACATTACACATTCACAAATCATGCTCACTGGGTGTAGTCAAATCAAGGAAATGTTATCTCTTGGTTGACTCTGATTTATGATGTAGAGGGAGGTGTGGTCGGTTCAGACTGCACCAGTTCCCAGAGCAATCCCACTAACTTCCCTACCACCCACTCCCTCTCACATACCCACCATTCTGCTCCCAATTTATTGTTTTACAACATTGAATCACAGTGGATTTAATTTGGCTTTTTTTTGGACACTGATCAACAGAAAAAGACTCTTCCATGTCAAAGTGAAAACAGATCTCTATAAAGGGATCTAAATTAATTACAAATATAAAACAGAAAATAATTAATTGCATTAGTATTCAGACCCCCCCCCCCTTTAAAATGCCAGACAGAACCATTACTGGTGCAGCCAACTGGTTTTAGAAGTCACATAATTAGTTAAATGGAGACCTGTTTTCAGAGACCTGTGCGCAGTCAAGGTGTTTCAATTGACTATAGTGAAAATGCACCTTTATCTGGAAATTCCAACTGCTGGTGAGTCAGTATCCTGGCAAAAACTACACCATGAAGACAAAAGAACACTCCAAGCAACTCCACAAAAAGGTTATTGAAAAGCACAAGTCAGGAGAAAGATACAAGAAATTTTCAAAGTCACTGAATATCCCTTGGAGTACAGTTAATTCAATCATAAAGGAATGGAAAGAATATGGCACAGTTGCAGTTCTGCCTAGAGCAGGCTATCCTCAAAAACTGAAGGGGACTAATGAGGGAGACCAAGAGACCTATGACAGTTCCAAGCTTCAGTGACTGAGATGGGAGAGACTGCACATACAATGACTGTTGCCCGGGTGATTCACCAGTCTCAGCTTTATGGGAGAGTGGCAAAGAGAAAGCCACTGTTGAAAAAAAAACTCACATGAAATCTCAGTTAGAGGTTGCCAGAAGGCATATGGAAGAGGGTTCTATAGTCTGATGAAACCAAAATTGAGCTTTTTGGCCATCAGACTAAATGCTGTTTGGCACCACACATCATCAAAAACACACCATCCCTACCATGAAGCACGGTGGTGGTTGCATCATGCTGTGGGGATGCTTCACTGCGGTAGGCCTTGGAAGGTTCATGAAGGTAGAGAGTAAAACGAATGGTGCAAAATACAGGAAATCCTGGAGGAAAACCTCATGCAGTCTGCAAGAGAACTGCGACTTGGGAGAAGATTTGTTTTCCAGCAAGACAATGACCCCAAGCATAAAGCCAAAACTACATAAGATTGGCTTAAAAACAAAGTTAATGTCCTGGAGTGGCCACGTCAGAGTCTAGACCTCAATCCAATTGAGAACTTGTGGCTGGACTTGAAAAGGGCTGTTCACTCACAATCCCCATGCAGTTTTATGAAGAAGAATAGGGAAAAATTGCAGTGTCCAGATGTGCAAAGCTGATAGAGACCTATCCACACAGATTCAAGGCTGTAATTGCTGCCAAAGGTGCATTTACTAAATACTGACTTGAAGGTGCTGAATACTTATGCAAACAATTATCTTGTGTTTTATATTTGTAATTAATTTAGACCAACTAAATTAATTACAAACGATGACTCCTTTGCTTGCATCTTTGGAAACAGCTCTATTTCTACCTCTAATATCTTTATTTTTCCCATTCTGGGTTCTTTTGAAGACCCTGACCTGGAGTTACAATGCAGGCTTCAGTTCTTTGCGGGAATGGGACCCGTTCCCGGGGTTCCACGACTGGCCGTTATTCGACATGCCAAGGGTTCAGCCTGAGAATCTCGATCGTGTTCAGAAGCCTAAGATCTCAGGGCTCTGGGGACGGGCGGATCGAAGGTCAGTGTCACGGCAGGAGACTCGTGTGTCGTCGGGGAGGCCGGAAAATCTTTCACTGTGGGCCCAAAAACCCGAGGTCTTTGTGATCTTCGGACACAGAACTCGAAAAAAGCGACGAAACGGACTTCTAACATCGTAAACCATCAGGTTGTTGTTATGTCTCCTGCTCGCTGTGAAAATGGGGTCACCCCCTCCCTTGCCAAGAAGAAAGAGAACCTGGGGTTTGTCGAATGTTGGATGAAATGCGAAGCCTTCGGGGTAACTTTAGTCTGTGTCTTTGCTATTGCTTAGCACACGCTTGGGCTCGGTGACGGTACCAATGTGCTTTATTTTGCTGGTGGGGGGAGGGGGGGATCATTGCTTGCTGCCGCTTATACGCGGGAGGGGGGAACTGGGGGGGGACTTTGGGGTTCTCATGTTTAACTGTCATTCATTCTTTGGGCCACTCCTGTTTCCATGGATGTTTGTGAAGAAAAAGCATTTCAGGATGTATATTGTATACATTTCTCTGACATTAAATTCAACCCTTGAACCTTTGACATGAAAGAGTTGTTTCCTGTTGATCAGCATCAAAAAAACCAAATCAAATCCTCTGTGATTCAATGTTGTAAAACAATAAAACATGAAAACTTCTGGGGGGGGGGGGGAGTGAACACTTTTTATAGGCACTGTACACTGGCTGTAGTTTACAAGAACAAATTAGCCTGCCAACACACACGTCGTTGGGATGTGGGAGAAATCCAGACTAGCTGGGAAGGTGAGGGTTAAAGCTACACAATCCCAGAGCAAACTCCACATGAACACACTGGATCAACAGACAATAGGTGCAGGAGTAGGCCATTCAGCCCTTCGAGCCAGCACCGCCATTCACTGTGATCATGGCTGATCATCCACAATCAGTACCCCGTTCCTGCCTTCTCCCCATATCCCTTGACTCTGCTATCTTTAAGAGCTCTATCTAACTCTTTCACAGGATCCCAGAACTGAACTGTGGGAACTATGAAGCAGGAACTCTTCCACCGTAGTTTCTGAAGCAAAAGACTGACTGGAATGTTTTTGCCCAGGATGTGGGTCTGTGGTAACACCAGAGGTTTGGTGACCAGCTTGGCAAAGGGGCACCTGAGATACACTGGCAGTCAGGCAAACAAAAGTTGGAGTTGGGCTCCAAGTGAAACACAATCACTACTTACATTTTCTGCCTCCTGGTCTTCTTGGTATTCATCCACATTATCTCCTTCTCTACTTGCTGCATCAACATTCTGGAGCTAGAAGAGGAAGAGAAGAAGTTAAAAGTTTTGGATTTACTCCTTCATGGGCACGACACTGAAGAGAATTTGCAGCCGTTAACGCCCCAATCCTGACCGTGCTGTCACGTTCTCACTCGGCCGAGGGATGGGGTGCAGAGGGATAACTGAGTGGGGTACGGAGCCAGAATTAGTGAATGTGAAAGGGGAAAGGGAGGAGAGAGAAAGGAACGTAAAGGGCAGGAAGGGACGGGTAGAGAAGATGGGGGAGTGAGGTGTCGGGAGAGTGGGAGAGGAGGTGAGAATCAGGAGGCAGTGGGAAGGTGGGGAGTCGCAGGGAAACAGCAAGAGGGTGGGAGGACTGAGTGAGGCAGAGAAAAGGGCAGTGAGAAGGGAAGGAGGGAGAGGAGGTGGGAGGCAGGGTGGGGGGGGGGGGGGGGGAAGAGGGGCCCGGGCACGGAAGGTGCTGAGCCAGCAGGGTCAGTGTGGCAAGAATAAGCTTAAAGAGCAAAAACACCCCCACCCCCGGTTACTCTCTTTTCCCAAACATCTTTGAAGCATCATTTGCCTCAGTAATGTGTATTTGTCACAGGCTTTCAGGACAGACAAGAGCGGATCAGCAGTATTAAACTGGTAATGAAGTGCTCCCTTATCTCTGATCAGACAATGTACCAGAGCGAGGCGCTGGCACCGCAGGCAGCTCGAACAGTCTGTCTGGCTGGCCCGGCTACATGAGCCACAGCACCCAGCTGTGTGCTTCCCCCCACACCTGCTGTTCACCGCAGAGGCTCCAATCCCACCACATTAAATTCAGGCGGTGAAGCCTGCAAGTCCCCTGGGATAATCGCACACATCTAGACATTATAGCAAGCACTGGGCACCAAGAGACGGGCACATCGTATGCCTTTTGCCGAAGGCTGTTTGGCACTGCCCTTTCCGACACCGTCGCCCCCGCCTTCCCTCACCTTGGCACCGGCCTTCAGCAGCAGCTGATCCTTCAGTGCACCGAGCCCGGGTGCCTTCGCCGCAAAGCCTGGCCTCTCCAGCTCAGCTTCTTCAAACTCATCCTCTCCCTGGTTGTTGGGGTCCTGAGCTGGGTCCTGGTCAATATCTGGAATCTGAAATGACAGCATAAAACTTGAACCTTTTCTTTACACTCCCTTGCCCCTCTCGCTCCCACTTAAAATCCTCAAGTTTGCACTCCCTCTCCCCTTTCACTCAACTAACTCCTCTTTTCTTTGTCTCTTTCTCTCTTTCCCTCACCACCTAGTGAAGGGATGGTGGGTCTACTGAAGAGAAGGGCTGGATGAGAGGGGTCAGTGACAGGATGGGAGGGGCTCCTGAAGAATAGGGCTGGGTGAGAGGGTTGGATTCGATGGTGAAGGGGCTGAAGTCGAAGGTGAAGAGGTTGGGGTCGAAGGTGAAGGGGTTGGGGATGACAGTGAAAGAGTTGGGGTCGGTGTAGGGGTTGGGGTCAATGGTGAAGGGGTTGGTATCGAAGGTGAAGGGGTTGGGGTTGGCAGTGAAGAGGTTGGGGTCGAAAGTGAAGGGGTTAAGGTCGAAGGTGAAGGGGTTGACGGTGAAAGGGTTGGGTCAAAGGTGAAGGGGTTGGGGTTGAGTGTGAAGGAAGTTGGAGTTGATGGTGAAGGGGTTGAGGTCGAAGGTAAAAGGGTTGGGGTTGAAGGTGAAGGGGTTGGGGTTGAGTGTGAAGGAGGTTGGAGTTGATGGTGAAGGGGTTGAGGTCGAAGGTAAAAGGGTTGGGGTCGAAGGTGAAGGGGTTGGGGTTGAGTGTGAAGGAGGTTGGAGTTGATGGTGAAGGGGTTGAGGTCGAAGGTAAAAGGGTTGGGGTCGAAGGTGAAGGAGTTGGGGTCAAAGGTGAAAGGGTTGGGGTTGAAGGTGAAGGGGTTGGGGTTGAGTGTGAAGGAGGTTGGAGTTGATGGTGAAGGGGTTGAGGTCGAAGGTAAAAGGGTTGGGGTCGAAGGTGAAGGGGTTGGAGTTGAGGGTGAAGGGTTTGGAGATGAGGGTGAAGGGGTTGTGGTCGAGGGTGAAGGGGTTGGAGTTGAGGTCGAAGGTAAAAGGGATATAGCTGGAATATGTTATTCTCTTGCACCCTATTTCTTCCCTGTGCATCAGTATCTGGGTTTTGTTTTGAAAACTTAAGAAATAATAACATTTTGTGAAATTTGTCTGTCCTAGTCCGTGGGCTGGTTACAGAGCTCAACTCCGAATAGAAGCTGGGAGTAACAGCTTCCAAAGTCATTCCCATTACATTCACTATATTCACCCCATCTCAAAACTTCTTGGAGAAGATGCAACATCTGCCATCGAGATCCCCGCAATCAGGGCCACACCATCATCTCACGGCCATGGTCAGGCAGGAGATACAAAAGCCAGAAGTCCCACACACCAGGTTCAAGAACAGCTACTTCCCTTCAACTAAGCAGTTCTTGAAACAACCTGCACAAGCCTAATCACTACCTCAGCACAGCAACAGCATGGCCGCTTTGTACCACTACGGACTTTGTTTTTAGTAAAAGCTCTGCATTATTCATGTTTAATTTATGATTTTCTTTTGATTGCTGTTTAATCTGATGCTATGTGCCTGTGATGCAGCTGCAAGTTTTTCATTCCTCCTTCCATTCTTTCATGTTCTTGTGCATATGACCATCTCAACTTTGAAGAACACACGGTGTGCAGAGTCTAGGAACTCACCAGAGGCTCCTGTGGAATCAACTGTCTCCGAGATGACATGGCGTGTGCAAACAGCTTCCCCGCGTCCATTTTGTCCACTTCCTTCAATCCATTGTCTTAAAATAAAGGACCAGATTGTAAATAGCTCAACTGTAAACTTACAGCAAGAACCAGCAGCTAATGAAACACAGGTAACGTGTAATGCAACAGTGAAGCCGCAAAAGAGAGAGGCAGAAAAGCACAGAGTAACACTCACAAAATGCTGGAGGAACTCAGCAGGTCAGGAAGCATCTTTGGAAAGGAATGAATAGTCAGTGTTTTGGGCCGAGACATTTCATCAAGATGAAGGCCCTCAGTCTGAAACACTGCCTGTTTATTCCTTTCCACAGATGCTGCCGAACTTGCTGAGCTCCCTCCAGCATTTTGTGAGTGTTGCTCTGGATTTCCAGCAACTGTTGAACCTTTTGCACTTCCACAGAGAAGCACCCAAAGGGGGGCAAAGCAGGAGAGAGAAAGGAGCAAAGATAGCGGGCGAGCAAGAAGCTCCTGGAGCCACAAGCAGTGAGAAGTGAGGCGAACCCAAAGTCCAGTTCTGTCCGGTCTGGGTGCGATGGACTGAATAACCTTCAATACCGGGAGGGAACAAACAGGAAGTGGTAACAAAGACGGAGAGAGACAAGAGACCGGTGGATGCAAGAGTGAACTCGGCAGGAAGACATCAATGCAGCCTTTCTTAACACTTGTGTTATCAGCTTGTCTTCGTTCATGAAGTAGGAAACAGATTCAGTCTGTGTGGCACGCAGGGTGTGACAGTTCCAGTTTTATTACACTGGTTACCCACATTCTCCGAAATGCGGCATTTTACACCCATGGGTCACGCTAATTGCAGGAGCGGGCTCATTACATTGGGCCTGACCTCGTTGGCAGCTGGAGATCACTACAAAGGAGACCACAGGTCAAAGGAGCAGAATGAGGCCATTCAGCCCATCGAGCATGCCTCGCCAATGCATCATGGCCGATTCATTTTCCCTCTCGACCCTATTCTCCTGCTTTCTCCCTGTAACTGTTCACGCCCTTGCTAATCAAGAACCTATCAACCTCTGCTTTAAGTATACCCAATGACTTGGCCTCCACAGCCGCCTGTGACAGTGTAAGCAGCCCCTTCAAAGGAGTGCATGGATCTTTTGCAAACATCTAATGGCAAAAGGGTAATTTCTTCACCAAGAGGCATCACCTGAAGCATAGCAGCACCCCTGTGGTAGAGCACCGGATTATATGATCACGTCTTTCGAATGGCATTCAATATCAACTTTAAGAGCACTGGTGGCAGCTCTGTGGGAAATATGCTCTCTCTTAAAGAGCACTCACCAAGAATCAGACTAATTCTATAACAGTTATTCCTAACTTGAATAAATACTTGGTTGAAGGATCTTTGCACCATTCCACAACTTTAACATCTGGTGATCCTTCTGCTCTCCCCCCACCCCCCACCAGACGGTGTGTTTGTGTCCCTACATGACGATCGTGCTGCTATACATCAAGGTTAGCAAATTAGTTAGGACACAGACAGAAGAAAGAACATTTTAGGAACGTTTGCAAATAATGAAACCAGTTTTCCTTATATAGTAATGTTGGCTGGGGTGGGAATCATCAGGAGGCCTGGCCCTGGAGGGAGATCCCCAAACTGCCTGCCTTCACAGCCCCACAAGTACCCGTTGCCAGCACATTCTCTGCAGAGATGGTAAGACCCCGGGACAACAAAGAGGTGTGGAGAGCCACCTCTCGGAGAAGACAAACATTTAATGACGAGACTCGCCCCTCCCTTCAACGCGGCAGCACCTCCACTGGCTGACTGAGGAAAGGTCAACACCACAGAACTCTCCCCTCCCTCCCTCGTGCTTCCCAGAGCCGGACAACAGGAAACTGGAAAAACACCACTAACACCTTTGAAGTCTATGTAAGGTCAAACAACTCAACAGTGTTCTCCACCAGGCCAATATTCCCGACCCGGAGACACCAGATACACTCAATTAGCGCGACTGGGCTTCACCTCTCTGACAGTTCCACTCTCTCGCAACTCTGTGATAAAGAAAATTCTTTAAACTCACTTCATTCCTGCCTCTCTGACAGTTATGATCCCAAGACTTGGCCTCGCACAGGTGGAAATATTCCTCCTGAAGATCTTGATCAGAACTCTACTCAACCTCTTTTTTTACTCAAAAGGAACGAACCCCAACAGTCTGCAAGTTCTTTCACGAACACGGCCATTAATGGGAGACGGGGCTCTAAAGAACATGACGGCAAGGTCAAAATCTTGCTGGCTTGAGGTGCAGCCAGACGCCAGATTTTGTACGTATTAACGTTCACTGTCTGTCTCAGAAGCTGGCAGTGACATTAAATTTTGTTTACTGTCACAGTCAGTATTCAGCTCAAAATACACAGCCAAAGCTTGAGAAACATATGACTCATCTAAAGCAGATGTCTGACAGCTCAGAGGCACTAATGCCGCAGGCAAAACGCTGAGGACAGAGTGGGTGACATTGACACTTTTGGGGGTCAGCTTCATGCTTCAGGGCTCCTCGGCTCCATCTGGAGAAGATTAAAGTTTGAAATAAACTTATTGCCAAAGTACATTCGTATATGTCACCACATACAACCCTGAGGTTCCTTCCCTTGCGGGGCGATCATAGAAAATACAAGAAACACAACAGAATCAGTGGAAGACCGAACCCAACAGGGCAGACAATAGCCAGTGTGCAAAACAAAACTGTGCAAATACAAGAAGAAAGAGTTTTTAAAAATATACAATAATAAATAAATATCGAGAACATGAGATGAAGAGTCTTTGAAAGTGAGTTCAGAGGTTGTGGGATCAGTTCAGTGTTGGGGTGAGTGAACTTATCCCCTCTGGTTCAAGAGCCTGAAGGCTGAGGGGTAATAATTGTTCCTGAACATGATGGTGTGGGTCCTAAAGCTCCTTGCTGATGGCAGCAGTGAGAAGACATGTCCTGGGTGGTAGGGGTCCCAGTTGATGGATGCTGCGTCCTTATGACATCGCTCAGTGTAGGTTTCTCTGCTATGGGGAGTTTGAAGATTAGAAAGGAGGCATGCCCTATCACAGCTGGATGTGGGACAGTGTGATTTAAAGGGAAGCAGCTGGCTGCATTGGTTCGGGGCGAGAGAATTAAATGAGGAAGTGAGAGAGAAATCCAGTGAGCTGCAGCACAACAGAAGGAAATGTTGACGCTGGCGTTTGCCCGAATATCCGCAAGAGTAACTCTCTGCTGGAGGGTTGCAGCTGCAGTAAACGTTTAAAGACCTACTCATTGTCTCACGCTCCTCCTCAGGCTCCCCCTTCCCATCCCTCGCACGATCCACATTCCAGTCGGCGTTCCCATTGCCGGCACCCCAGTGGCTGCTGGTGGACTTGGCAGGGGTCGCCTGAGGCTCCTGCCTGTTCTCCAGGGGGGGAGCGGGGCGCTGCTCTGGCCGGCTGTCCGGTTCGAAGTCGATGCCTTGGTTCACATCGTTAATGATCTCATCCCACCTGTCAGCAGAGTGAGGCAAATCAAACATCAAAGAATTTCAGGTTCGTGGAACATCCACACAGCAAAGGTGCACACACAGGATGCTCTTTATTGACTACAGCTCGGCATTCAATACTATCATCTCCTCAAAGGTAATCATTAAGCTTCAAGACCTTGGCCTCAATACCTCCTTGTGCAATTGGATCCTGGATTTCCTCACCTGTAGACCCCAGTCAGTTCAGATTGGCAACATCTCCACGATCTCATCTGCATTATTGCACGACAAGGCCGAGGGCTTAGCCCCTGCTCTACTCGTTTTACAGCTAAACACAGCTCCAGTGCCATATTCGAGCTTGCTGAGGACACCACTCTTGTAGGCCAAATCAGAGGTGGTGATGAAAGGAGGGAGACTGAAAATCTGGCTGAGTGGTGCCACAACAACAACCTCTCACTCAACGTCAGCAAGACCAAGGAGCTGATTATTGACCAGGAGGAGGAAACCAGAGGTCCATGAGCCAATCCTCATTGGAGGATCAGAGGTAAAGAGGGTCAGCAACTTTAAATTACTCGGTGTTATTATTCCGGAAGACCTGTCCTGGACCCAGCACGCAGTACAAATATGAGTTAAACACGGCAGTGCCTCTACTTCCTTAGGAGTTTGTGAAGATTTGGCATGTCATCTAAAGCTCTGACAAACTTGTATAGATGTGTAGGGGAGAGTATATTGACCGGCTGCATCACAGCCTGGTATGGAAACACCAATGCCCTTGAATGGGAAAACCTACGAAAAGTAGTGGATGTGGCCCAGTCCACCCCCACCACTGAGCACACCTACATGAAAGGTGTCACCGGAAAGCAGCATCCATCATCAGGGTCCCCCACCACCCAGGACATACTCTCATCTCACTGCTGCCATTAGGAAAGTGGTACAGGAGTCTCAGGACTCACTCCACCGGGTTCAGGAACTGTTATTACCCCTCAACCATCAGGCTCTTGAACCACAAGGGATAACCTCACTCAACTTTACTTGCCTCATCGTTGAAATATTCCCCCAACCTATGGACTCACTGTCAAAGACTTCATCTCATGTTCTCAATATTTATTGCTTATTTATTATTATTGCGGTTTGTATTTGGACGGTTTATTGTCTTTTGCACAGTGGCTGAACGCTCAACTTGGGGCAGTCTTTCATTGACTCTATTATGGTTATTATTCTACTACGGATTTGAGTATGCCCGCAAGAAAATGAATCTCCGGGTTGGATACGTACTTTGGTAATAAATTTACTTTGAACTTTGTCAAGATGGAGAGCAAGTTTGTAAATCTGGCGGGAGCAAAGGATGTTGGGACCGGCGAAGATCGAGCACCATGGGAGGGGTGTCGGTCAGGTGGCAGAGAAGGAGTGCCAGGGGGGAGGGGAGGGCGGAGTGGCACTGGTGCTGATACACCCAGCCCTGAGGCAGCAGGTAAAGTAACTTGATTCCAAACAACTGCTGTATTGATCATTACAGAATGTCTCTCTGGTGCTTCCCGCTCCCTCCCCTCTCCCTTCCCTTCATTTCCCAACCATGATTCCCCTCTCCCTGCCCCCTTCCCACTCTCAGTCCACAATAGAGACCCATATCAAAATCAGGTTTATCATCACTCACACACATCAAGAAATGTGTTTTTTTTGCAGCAGTACAGTGCAATACATAAAATTACTACTGTACTGAGCAAAAGTCTTAGCTACATATAATGCCTCGGACTTTTGCACAGTACTGTACTTCCTTGCATTAATACTTTTAAAGTCCCCTCTTCCTTCTCTCCTGAAAAAACTGACCAATGATTTGTTCCGTCACTGCTACCATAACCAGGAGCTCAGCATTTACCTGTGGTATCCAGGCAACAGTTGTCCAAACGTTATTTGAACACAAGGGATTTTGCAGATGGTGGAAATCCAGACCAACACACAACAAATGCTGGAGGAACTCAGCAGGTCAGGCAGCATCTGTGGAGAGGAATAAACAGTCCACGACCCTTCATCAGGAATGTTTACTCTTTTCCATAGATGCTGCCTGACCTGCTGAGTTCCTCCAGCATTTTGTGTGTGTTGCTCACACACCCCTGGCACTCAGACTTCCTGCCACGTCCCATTGACGTGAACGTTGACAGAGTAACTGGCCCTCGTGTAAGTGGGAAGCGGAATTGACAGGAGTGTGGAGAGAATAGGTTACAGGGGGAACTACTGGCAGTGGGGGGGGGAGTGAATTACTCAATAGGCTGCCATTGATTTGATGGGCTGAAGGGTCTTGGTCTATAATGTAAGGAAATTTATAAAAAATACATATAACTGTGACCACTGGATCCATACCAGAGAAACAGACCATTGGATCCATGCTTCAAAGGTAGATAGTACTGACTCAGCCCTGGGCCACAATGCGCTCTTCTCCAATATAATCAGTGACAGTATGAATCTACCTCTAATTGCATCAGCCCTGGCAGATAAAGGTGGGAGTGCAACCAAGAACACAAGTCCCGTATCAGCGTTTCTCCGTTACCCACCTTTTCGGTGGCCATTGACGATTGACCGGACGGCCCTCCAGCTGCAACTTGTTGGACATGAGGTGCTCTTGTTGCGGGGCAACCACGTCTCTCTCCGGCTGGCGGTCTTGCTCAGTGGCACCGCCAAGTGTCCGGATCTGGCCATTGACCAATGTCCTCGCACCCTGGGCCAATGTACAAAGAAAGAAAGGACGTTAGTAAGCCGATCACCAAGCACCTTTAGGGCGCATTCTGGAGTTAGGGTACATAGCAAATATGAACTTCAGTAACACACAAAATGCTGGAGGAACTCAGCAGGCCAGGCAGCATCTGTGGAAAAAAGTACAGTCAACGTTTTGGGCCGAAACCCTTCGGCAGCAACCAATCTTTAAACCTGAACATGGATTGTAGATTAAATTTACAATAGTTTCCCGGAGCTGTGGATAGCAGTTGACTGAAAACCAGACAATGCTGATTAACATTCATTTTGGGTGTCCGGAGTGTGGGTGTGAAAATTATATGTAATTCAAAGGAAGCATTGTAGGTACATTGTAGCTATAGCATTGTCTTGCTGTTACGCTTGATGTTTAGCATATAAAAATGCCGTGTAATATTGGGTCTAGAGGCCTCTTCCTCCAAGAGTGTCCCAATTTGTTGAATAAAAACTGTATCCACTAGCTTCAGTGTCCCTCCGGTAACTTTGTTCATGTTTGAACAGAGCCTCCAACACCAGAGTACCAAATCAAGTCTGATTGCATTCTCAAAGATTATTGTACCAGAGTGGCCGTCATTGCTCTGTCAACCATCTCTTTATTCATAGGAACTTCCAAATCCACGGGAAACCAACAGAAAGAGCAGGAGACTCCAAGCGCTGGAAACCCACAGCCTGAGTTCAATCCTGTCTTCAGATGCTGTTGGTGTGGAGTTTACACCTTATTCCTGTTTTATTTTATCACTTTGGTAGAAAAGAATCAAAGGGTAGACTACTTTCTAAATGGAGAGATAATTCAAAAATCTGAGGTGCAAAGGGACTTGGGAATCCTTGTGCAGGATTCCCTAAAGGTTAATTTGCAGGTTGAGTCAGTGGTGAGGAAGGCAAATGCAATGTTAGCATTCATTTCAAGACTAGAATATAAAAGCAAGGATTTAATGATGCTTTATAAAGCACTGGTGAGGCCTCACTTGGAGTGTTGTGAGCAGTTTTGTGCCCGTTATCTTAGACAGGATGTGCTGAAACTGGAGAGGGTTCAAAGGAGATTCACGAAAATGATTCCAGGTTTGAATGGCTTGTCATACCTCTGGGCTTGTATTCACTGGAATTCAGAAGAACTACAGGGGATCTCACTGAAACCTATCGAATGCTGAAAGGCCTTGACAGAGTGGAAGTGGAGGGGATGTTTTCTGTGGTGGGAGAGTCAAAGACCAGAGGACACAGCTCAGAACAGAGGGGCGTCCTTTTAGAATGGAGATGAGGAGGGATTTCTTCAGCCAGAGAGTGGTGAATCTGAGGAATTTGTTGCCACAGACAGCTAGGAGGCCAAGGCTTTATGTACATTTAAGGCAGAGGTTGATAGATTCTTGATTGGTCGGGGCAGGAGATTGGGGCTGAGAGGAAATATAAATCATCTGTGCTGAAATGGTGGAGCAGACTCGATGGGTCAAATGGCCTAATTCTGCTCCTTTGTCTTATGGTCTTATTTGGAGAAGTACACAGGTGATATAGAAGAAACCAGCCGATTCTCTATCTCAACAGATGCTGACTGACATGCTGGGTCTTTCCAGCAAACTGCTGAAGTAAGGCAAACTTGCAAGTGGACCGGGCACTTCCTGCACTAACTCACGGTCACAAATATCACATTCTTCACACGTCTGGTGACATTGTGAATGTGTTTCTGCCCACAGTTACTACGCAACAGAAACTGAATCAAAACGTCACTACTTCTCGTTATTCCGCGCAGTTGTGTCTCATTCACCGCAAAATGTGCAGGATTTAAAATGTCGCCCAGCAAACACCACTGTGTTAAACTGCAACTGCTGTGAAAAGTTCACTACCTGCAGTCCTAGGCACAGACTGAGGCTCCTGACAGCTGAATACCACGGCTCACACAGCTGTGACGCGCAGCCACGGACCGCGGAGGCTAGGGACGAGCTCAGCCCCCTCAACGTTCAGACCGTCACTTTACCATTCCGACAAAGGACACAGACGACACCGCGGAGCAAACAGAGCTCACGACGCTGCTTAATGGCGCAAACCACATAGAAATAGATTACTTAGTGGAAGGTTCCAGGGTTTGTTTACATGAATTTCAGTTCTGTGTTAACACTTCACTTAACCCCGGTTCCATGCACCGATTATGTAGAGAATCCGAAGGAGACACAACTCTACCCGTCCAGCTGGGCTCACTGATACTCCCAGCATTTCTTTTCCCATTTCAGATTTCCAGTGTCTGTAATACTTGAAGATACAGCACTGACATATCATTAAGAACATAAGAAATAGGAGCAGGAGTAGGCCATCCGGCCCATCAAGCCTACCCCGCCATTCAATAAGATCATGGCTGATTTGGCCATGGACTTGCCTTTTCCCCATATCCCTTAATTCCCCTACTACGCAAAAATCTATCCAACCTTGTCTTAGATATATTTACTGAGGTAGCTTCCACTGCTTCATTGGGCAGAGAATTCCACAGATTCATCACCCTCTGGGAAAAGCAGTTCCTCCTCCTCTCTGTCCTAAATCCACTTCCCCGAATCTTGAGGCTACGTCCCCTAATTCTAGTCCCACCTACCATTCAACAACTTTCCTGCCTCTATCTTATCTATCCCTTTCATAATTTTATATGTTTCTATAAGATCTCCCCTCATTATTCTGAATTCCAGCGAGTACAGTCCCAGGCAACTCAATTTCTCCTCATAGTCTAAACTTCTCATCGCTGGAATCAACCTGGTGAACCCCCCCTGCACCGCCTCCAAAGCCAATAATCCTTTCTCAAGTAAGGAGACCAGAACTGCACACAATACTCCAGGTGCGGCCTCACCAGTTGCAGCATAACCTCCCTGCTCTTAAATTCAATTCCCAACAGGAATGTTACCCCGGACATTCCATCTTCTCCCTCTCCCATTAGGCAGATGGGCCGAAAGAACGCAGCACACAACTCCAGGAGAGCCTCTACCCCCTTGTTGTCAGACTCCTGAACAGGTCCCTTGTATGACAAGTTGGACTCGTGGCCCGACAACCTGCCTCGTTATGACCTTGCAGTTTATCGTTTACCTGCTTTGTGCTTTCCCTGTAGCTTTTACCCTTCATTCTGCACTGTTTTTGCTTTAATTTACCCTAGATCAATGCTTGGTGTAATGATTTGATCCGTATAAACAGTTCTACTTCAAGCTTTTCACTGTATCTTGGTACGTGTGACAATAATAAACCAGTAACAAATACCGTCCGACGATTCCTGGGAACAGATCGCAGGTTTAGGCTGGTGGTGAATATTTGTGACTCGGGTTGAGGCGTGTGAGGTCGGGGTGTTGGCCGAGCTTGCAGACGGTTCATCGCCAGTCGAGGTGACATCCTCAGTACGCAGTTGTTTGTGTTTCTCTCGGGGAGTGCTCTCGTTTATTTGGCCCCCGTTGGCTTGCCTCGGTCCTGACTGGCTACCCCTGACCTCTGACCTCTGACTTCGATTGGCTTGCGCCTGTTTTAATATGTTTGTTTACAGAGTTATCAGAAGAGAGCCAACAATGACATCACTTCAGCTGGGACACCGAGGAGGTTCTGGCACAGCCAAACAAGGAGCAGGCACAAGAATCTGTAGAAGCATGGTTCTCTGATCGCTCCCTAAACAAACCTATCGAAATAGACGCCTTCTACGAATCCCTAAGAGCCAAAGAAACACAGACCAATAAAATTCAGAGGTCAGCTGAAGGTCAGGACTGAGGTAGGCCAACAGGGGCCGGTACAAACCCGAGTACTCCCAGAGAGAAACACCGACAACTGTGTGCTGAGATTGTCACCTCGACTGGCAGTGAAACGGTTCGCAAGCTAATTGCCTAGATCGCAACCTCAGATCACAAGTGTCTGGTACAAGGCACTCCTTAAATGCACAGAGCAGCTTCAGGCTCTGCAAACTAATTTGCAAATCAATTGCTGTCTTGCAGTCACCTCCTTCAGCTTTCGTCCAGTTACCATTAGCAACGACAGTCACGCACAGACCCCAAACCCTGCTCTACAGCAGGCAAAGCCCTCACCTGGTTCTCTGGGTGCAGGTTATTCACCATCCTGGTGACCCGAGGCCTGTGATTGGCTCCGGCCTCCTGCAGGCTCAGCTGGTCTTTCGGCTCCCGGGCGGGCGTGGTCTTCGGCGCGGGACGCTCCTGCTGCCCCTCATTCGGTTGGGCCGGGCGCCCGCCCACATCTTGTTCTGCAAGTCTCCTGGGAGTCGCCGCGCGCTCCCCCCTTTCCGACGGCGGCGGCTGCGGAACGGGAAGAGAGCCAGTGACAACTCCGCGATGGGCCCGTGGTTCGACGGCGAGGTGGGAGCAAGCAGAAAGGAAACCTGCAATGGGTTCTGACTCAAGGAACCGAGCACCTAGCCCTTCCACAACTCAGGACGTTTGGCCACGGAAACAACTGAGGAGTTGGAAAGAGGAGCAAGGTAGCTAGATCACTCTCCTCCACCGAGCTCCAAGCAGCCATTTACGTAGGGACTGAGAATGGTGGGGGTAGGGAATTCCAACAAAGTTGCAGTGGCTTCTCATTGAGGCTGAGAACCAGAAGCCTAAGGTAATGGAGTTGGAGTCCACAAATAACTGTGACATTGCTGGCTGGATGCAGTTCAGGGAGGCGGGAAGGCCCACCCCTACCTCCACTCCTCATTGTATAACTCTGAAACGTAAGGTGTCTGGACCAGAGGGCACAGCAAGGGACGTCCCTTTAGAACAGAGATGCGGAGGAATTTCTTTAGCTGGGGGGTGGTGAATCTGTGAGCTTCACTGCCACACACGGCTGTGGAGGTAAGATCATTGGGTATATTCAAAGCGGAGGTTGACAGGTTCTTGATTAGCCAGGCCATGAAAGGTTACGGGGAGAAGGCAGGAGAATGGGGTTAGAGGGATGATAAATCGGTCATGAAGGAATGGCGGAACAGACTCGATGGGCCGAATGGCCTAATTCGCTCCTACGTCTTGTGGCCTTGTGGTCCCAGTTTGAAATCTTTCCAGGTCAAAGTTGGGGGCCTGACCAAACAGAGCTAACCAGAAAGAGTCACGTTCACATCACTCACTGAGTCAGTAACCTGGAACCCAAACCCAGAAATGCACCAGTCTGCTGGGGAGCAGACTCCCCTCAACCTTAGTGTCAGAATAGCTCAGTATTGTCAAAGAGCCAGAAGATGTTAGCTGGGACCTCACGCTGGAAACAGAGCATCCTCAACAGTCTGATGCCTCAAAATCAGATAGAACCCACAGTCACATCTGACTGTTCTGAGGGACGTTCCAGTCTCCGCGAGGACAGTACAGAGGGCAGGGAAATGGGGTACCAGCCATCACAGGGCCTGACACTACTGAACACTGCCCCTGAGCTGGTGCCTCAGTGTCCCCTCCCCGAGTGGCCAGAAACTCTGGGGCGGGCAGGAGAGGGGAGAAGAAAAAAATCGAACCTCTTTCCAAGGGGCTCATTTTGAAATCTTTCCAAGTCGGAAACACTCCAGTGGCCTTGATCACACCTCGCTCAGGTCTAGAGCAGCGTCTGGTGGGCAGGGGACAGAGTGAATCCCCAACCCTCATGTCACAGCCCTGGGAGCCACCTCAATTCACGGCTTTGGGCCGTCTCCGACCCTTTACCAGAGGAGCAGAACAAAACCGCTTCAGACTGTGATGGGCAATGCAGGGCCCTGTAGAAGGTGATATATTAAACAAAACTACTGCATGTTAAAAACAATTCCCCTGTCAATTTGTTTTCAATAGATTTTACTGGGATTACACAAAATACACCTTTATCTCCCTAATGAGCTGAATCCCAGTGAAAACAATTTAATAATTGGAATCACCGAGAGACTAACTAACAAATCCGGACTGAAAAATCTCAAAATGTTTTGCCTTAAATTAGCTGCACCTTCTGTTCAGTGAACTTCATCTGGCTGCTTGCAGGACCCCAGGGCTGCCTGTGGCCTGCCTGATTTTGTTCCTGCTTCAGTCCGGGGCTTTTGAAACTTGGCATTCCGTTGAGAGCTTGCTTCAGTTGCCTGAACTCTTCCACCTGGCTCTGGAAACACAAACATGACCAAACAGTTAGGGGTCTGACTCGGACTGTGCAACGCGGAGACAGAAAGAGAGGGGCGAGTCGAGAGGACGGTCAGTGTTTACCACTGAATGACAGAGTTCGGTAAGCCTGGAGAAATACTACACGGACACAGCAACTATCCCAGCCAACCAGGACACAGTGAGAAAAACTAGCACGTGGACAGGCAACGTACCCACACCCTGCGCCCACCAACCCCGAGGCCTGAACGAGCTCAGGATCTCCCATCACTTCTGGGCCACACAACTAGGAACTCTGTTTAGAAACTATTTATATTTCCCTGGCTCAGTGTTCCATAATTCCCCTTGGGAGCAGATTCGCCAGGTTTTAAAGTGTCTCATATCTCTGCGTGAAGCTCTTAGGTCTCGGTTCTTGTTCGAAACCGCCACCCGGGGACTTAAGGACCGGGAGGAGATCAGGTCCTACTGCCACAGTGTTTGTCTCCGATCCCCCATTAACAGGCCGCTGGGCGTTCTGTAGCAGAGTTGTCTGTAGACAGCTGATTGTCCAGGTGGGGGCTGGACCCCCACTCCCACTCCAGGCAGGTGAGGTGTGGCCGGGACACGTACAGTCTTGGACTGTGGTGCTGGGTTCAGGATGTGTGTACCTAACCACCCTTGCCACTAAAGGAAAACCTTCTATTCCACTTCCCAGATCACCGGGAAGCCTCCTGCCTGTCCCGAGACCCAGTGAATTGTTACCGGAAGATGCTTCTAGGATTGACCATTTCCCCCACTTTGCCACAGGCCCACACCACTGACAGCAGGGAGTTAAATGCAGCCGAGGCAACAAAACGCTTGCAGCTGGCAGCGAAGCAGCAGGGCAGTGAAGTGTGGGAACAGTGTTCATCAGGGACGCCGGTTAAAAATAGCTCCGGCACAGTCCCACGGAGTGGGCTGCATGGGAAAATGATGGCAACCTGCTTATTCAGTCCGGGCACAGTCCTGGAGAGTGGGCTGAACTCTTATCGATCACTGTACAGTGACATGTTTCCACGAGATGTCCTGCTCGTCAATCAGCCACTTCGCTACGACACAGTCCACAAGGGCCACCAATCCTTTCGCTGTGTTCCCCTCCAACCCCAGGGTTCCTCTGGAAATTCCACACTATCCAGAAGCCAGAGGTAATTAACCATTTGGTGGAGGAATCTGGTTGCTGCTTTTGTAGCAGGTGCGCGCACTTTAACCTTGTCAGTCGACTTCCTCGTTCAAGCTGCACCAGGGGGCCAAAACGGACTGAACCTCCGCCTGAGGGGGTCCCTGAGCCAGCACTCTGCTCAGAGGGAGCGATGTGTGACAGAGAGATCTCGTGGCACAACGTCTGCCGTAAGCGAGAACGTGCAGAACTCCACTATCACCAGTTCCACAGCCTTTACTTGAAGCACGATTAAAGAAAAAGAATAAGGAAAATGGCACCAATGAACTGGTACTTTAATGTCGTTCTCTCAATGTGATCATCGCTGACATTCACAGTGGGATCCTTACACCCCTGATAATGTGGCGAAGGGGGTCACATCCTGAGCTGCTGAGATAGGTTCCTTCACAGCTGGAACCTGTCAATCAGACTTCCTTCTCCAAAAGGTCAAGAATTGTTTGGGATTTTACAAGACTTCTTTGGCTAGAATGACTTCAGGAAGTGGATGTTCTACTATTTTGAATGAATCTCTTGAAAAAGCACCACGTTCAAGTCTCCTGTTGAAGGGATCTGATCGAGCGAGATTATTGACCAAATATTTCATGAGATAGACAACTGACCAATGGGTGCCTCTCATGGCTCACTCGACTGTACTTCCTTAGAAGGTTGGCGTCATTCAATGTCTGTAGTGAGATGCTGAAGATGTTCTATAGGTCAGTTGTGGAGAGCGCCCTCTTCTTTGTGGTGGCGTGTTGGGGAGGAAGCATTAAGAAGAGGGACGCCTCACGTCTTAATAAGCTGGTAAGGAAGGCGGGCTCTGTCGTGGGCAAAGTACTGGAGAGTTTAACATCGGTAGCTGAGCGAAGGGCGCTGAGTAGGTTACGGTCAATTATGGAAAACTCTGAACATCCTCTACATAGCACCATCCAGAGACAGAGAAGCAGTTTCAGCGACAGGTTACTATCGATGCAATGCTCCTCAGACAGGATGAAGAGGTCAATACTCCCCAATGCCATTAGGCTGTACAATTCAACCGCCAGGACTTAAGAACTTTTTAAAAGCTATTATTAATGCTTTTTGAGATAGTGATTTAGATGCATATCATATTTTTTACTGAGTTAAGTATTGTATGTAATTAGTTTTGCTACAACAAGTGTATGGGACATTGGAAAAAAGTTGAATTTCCCCATGGGGATGAATAAAGTATCTATCTATCTATCTATCAACACCGAGTCTCTTTCTGGTCATAGACCTTTCCAATGATTTATTTAGAGCAAAAAACTATACACAAGACTTAATAATTAATAAATAAGGACAAAGGTCCAATTAGGAAGAGAATCTCGAAGTGGGGCAGTTAGAAACAGTGGCAGTTCTTCAAGTTCTGATGACAGATTTGGACATTGCAATGAGACAAAAACCCTCTGGGAGCAGAATTAAATGAGTGAAAGCCTCGATGCTATTGTAGCCTTCTGGGCCATCAGTTCTAGCTGTTCTAACAATCCATACAGGCACTGAGTTAGAGGGAATTATGCACCTGAATTTCCAACCAAGCTGACACAGATAAAAGATGGCTCTCTTGGAGACTTGGAACTGGGATTGTAAAGATGAACCAAAGCCGTTCCAGTCACTGGTGCGTACCTGAGCTTTCGCCAGCTGGTCGTGCATCTCCTGGTGGGCCTTCCGGAGCTGCCTGCTCTCCTGCCTCAGCTTTAGGATGTTTTCTGGAAGGGGAAAGGGTTCAGATACAGCAATTACAGAACTGGAGAAAGAAACCAATCCTAACCAATTAACCTGAACACTCCATATCAAAACGGCAAAGCTGGGAGGAAGTGTGTACTTGAGTAAAAGAGAAAAGAGGCACTGTGAAAAAGCTAAGAGGAAGATTAAAGGAGGAAGATAGGAGAAAGTGAATCCTTTCCTATCCTGATAACTCAAATATGAACAGTTTGTAAAGACAATTCCTCCAATGCTTTGTTTCATCCAGCTTTTAGCAATGCCTGATTATATATCTTGAATTTGACACTCAACCCTATCAATATTTCTGGTCCATACATTGAGCTATTACATAACCCCACCACTGAGCCATTACACAACACTGCTTGGTGACCACCAGAACCAGTACATAGTACCTTGTGTACACACTGAAACCATACACAAGTCCACAACAGCGTCTGCGTACACAAACGGCCATCGAGTCATAAAACAACTTTGGCTCAAGTTGTCCATGCCTACCAAGATGGACTAAACTAGTCCCATTTGCCCACGTTTGGCTCATTTCTCTCCTATCCATGTTATAATCCAAATGTCTTTTCATTTAATTTTTAAAGTCTTTTTTATTAATTATTATTAAAGATCAACAAAAAAGTACATTAAGGTAATCAAGTCAGTATGTCAATATGTACAATGAAGAATTAAATTAGCAAATAACTGATTAATAAAGCTAAGCAATATATCAATAATAAGAAGAAAAAATAAAGTCTTAAGAATATTTTCTTTTGAAAAAAGAACTCCTTCTAAGAGAAAAAAAAACCCATTGGGAGCACAACCCTGGAGCTATACATCATACAAGCTTCCATGAAAGAAAAACATCAATCTGCCAACTCAAATGCATTTAAACAAAAATTGGAAGGAAACCATATGAATTAACTCAAATCAGATGAAAGTAGCGGGCAAACGAACCCCACCTTTTCCCAAAATCAAATCGAGGATCAAAAGTTCGACTTCTGATTTTCTCCAAACTAAGACATAACATCACCTGAGAGAACCATTGTATCAAAGTAGGAGCAGAAACATCTTTCCATTTCAACAAAACCAAATGTCTTTTAAACATATTGTGTATTCACTCAGCTGGCCAACGTCAAGACAAATTTACGAGATCTCTGTGCAGAGATCAAGCTGAGAAGATGAAAGAGAACCAATGCTTGTGGAGCATTTGGCTTTTGAGAAAGCTTTTTAATACAATTATACCTTCAGGGTTGCTGAACAAGTATGGGATTGGGGGTATTATTCTACTATGGATTGAGGGTTTGTTTATCCCAAACAATCTCTTATAGGATCCACCTCAGGACGACAGACGGTGACAAATGGGAGACTACAGGACTGGTGCTTGGCTCCAAGCTGCTCACAATCCATATCAATGGTGAGGCTCAGCGCAAAACGTTGACTTGACAGAGCTAAGTGATGATGAGAAGCAGAGGTGTCCAGGGGATAGAGAAAAGCTGAATTGGTGAGCAGCAACACACAATACAATGTGTTAAAATATAGTTTACGGTCTTCAGTAGAGACAAAAGTAGAAATGCTTTTAGATGGACGAAACTGGGAAATGTTATTGCTCAGAAGGATTGGAGCAACCTTGCACACAAATGCCACAGGCAACCAAAACGGTAAATAAGACTGTTTTTATTGCAAGGGAATTAGAGAACAATGATACAGATACCTTCTCAAAATTACACGTGTAATGCTGAGACCACAGCTAGAGTACTGTGTACAATCCTGGCCTCCTTTTCTAAACAGGAGGACATACTTGCCAGAGAGGGAGTGCAGCAAAGATTCACCAGGCTAGATCCTAGGATGCTGAGTGAGAAGGAACTGAGTAGGCTGGGGCCTCTGTTTTCTGGAGTTTTGAAGGATAAGAACTGAGCTCAGTAAAACACACGAAGTTCAACAAGGACAGATATGGAAAAGATTACCCCCTCCCCCCCCCCCCCCCATCCCCACCTTGAGAGAAGCAGAATCACAGGTCACTGTCTTCAAGTGAGGGGCAGGCAATGAGAGTGATGAACATTCCAATGAGGGCATTCTTTACTCTGGACCAGTCAGTGATACCTTTAAAATAAATTTAAAGATCCTTTAAATGTCTCTTTTGAATGGAATCAATGAGTGATTCATTCAAAGACACATCAGAAGAATCGAGGATACAGGGATAGTCAGGTCCTTTGGTCCAATGAGTCCCAGCAAGTCCCAATTTCCTGCATTCAGCCCACATTCCTCTAAGCCTTGCTCCTCCACCTGCCCAGACAAGTACTTCTGAAAAGACATTCTTGTACCTGCCTCATTTTGGCAGCTCATTCCCACATTCTCAACACTCTGTGGATGAGGCAGGAAAATGGCGTTAGGGGGAGAAGTTCAGTCGTGATCTTTAATGGAAATACTGAGCAGGTATAGGGAGCCAAATGACTTTCCCCTCATTCTGTTCTTGTACAACATGACCTGGACCATACCCTCAGCCAATACACACCGCCTTGTTCATCACCATCATCTCCTCCAACAATCCCTCAGGACCAAGGGTGACTTAATCCCATTCCGGTTTTGTGAAGTCCGAGGTAACTGACACAGCCAATGTGGGAACTGAAGGTCCTTCCACAAATGAGTCTGTGGGCACCTAATGAGGTGAGTAATTTGCGTGGTGACTTGCTTCTGTGTTGTCCCGAAGCATTCAACCAAAGTTCACAGTACCATCCTGCATGGTTATTCACCACTTTGGGTGATTGCGAGCCTGGGAGTCCCAAGGGTCAGTAGGGACGTGGAATTTCTTCAAGGAGGCACTCAGCATTTCCTTCCAACCTTCTTGGACGTCCACCAAGCAAACATCTACTGGTCAGTTTGTCTTTCCCCACACCCTCCCCCCAATAATCTCTGACTATAGTAAAGCTACGAGAGTCTGGGAATCTGGCGCTTGCGATGCCCTACTCAAACGGACGGAGTACTGGCTGGTGCACAAGTCTTAACCAACGGCTTGTTGGCGAGCACCAGACCTCACGCCAGCACCGAGTGCTGGCACCTGTTGCTTCAGATCACTGTCCAAGCGAGTTCCCATAACAACGTCAGCACCAAGACTGGTATGCCTGACTGAAGGCCAAAATCAACAAGCTGCCAAAATAAAAACAGAAAATGTTGAATACTCTCAGCAGGTCGGACGGCATCAGGGAAAGAGAAGCCAGATGAACGTCTTAAATCTTCATCAGAAGATTTACCACATCCATCCCCTGAGAGAGCACTCAACACCACCAAATCCATACACAAAGCAGGTCCATCACACGCAATGGCTCATTACACAACACCCCCCGGTGTTATTATGACTTGTTCCAAAACCAAACTTTCATTTAGTTGAAAGATAATTGGCCTGAAATGTTAACTTGGGGCGGCACGGTGGTCAGCACAACACTTCCCAGTGCAGGTGACCCGGGTTCAATTCCCGCCACTGCCTATTTAGAGTTTGTACGTTCTCCCCGTGACCGTGTGGGTTTCCTCCGGGTGCTCTGGTTTCCTCCCACATCTCACAGACACACCAGTTGGTAGGTTAATTGATCATTGTAAATTGTTCTCTGACTGGGCCAGGGTTGAATCAGGGGGAATACTGCGCGGAGCGGCTCGAAGGCCTGAATGGCCTACTCTGCTCAGTATCTCAATCAATAACTAAAGCACTCTGCTTCTCTCTTTAAAGACGCTGCCTGACCTCCTGGATACCTGCAGGCTTCTCTGCTCCTATTTCACATTTCAGTGCCTTGTTACTGGTTCGGAGAAGATGGTTTCCATTACTTTGCCAGATGTAGTAGGTCTTTCAGTCTAGAGGTTACGGTCAGTCAGTGTCAAACTCTGAATTTAACAGAATAGTAAAAGTAAGAAGGATTCTGCTGAAAGCTATTCTTATCCTCTCCTGCACAATGTATATTTCCTGTCTGGATCGAATATCTGTGTAAAATCTATACGGCATAGTTGCAATGAAATGGAGATAAGGAGGGAAAGAGTAAATACAGGTTTCCCCCGCTATCTGAAGGTAGAGCGTTCCTATGAAACCGTTTGTAAGCCGAAATGTTGTAAAGCAAAGAAGCAATTACCATTAATTTATATGGGAACAATTTTTGAGCGTTCCCAGACACAAAAAATAATCTACCAAATCATACCAAATAACACATAAAACCTAAAATACACGAACATATAGTAAAAGCAGGAATGATATGATAAATATACAGCCCATGTAAAATAGAAATGTTGTATGTACGGTGTAGTTTCACTTATCAAAATTGGGAAGACAGCGAGCTGAAATCAATTTGGAGAAAAAAATTGGCACGTACACGCATACACATATAACTGCCCACATAAGGTTTCACGGTCATGGTAGTCTTTCTTGGGGTAAACACACATATAAAGCGGGCATCTTTTTTTCGTAAAAGTGAAAATGCTCTTTGGTTAGCAAAACCAGGTACTAATGTAGGTCTTTCGTAACAACGAGCTGTCGTAAAGCAAACGTTTGAAAAACGGAGGACACCTGTAGACGCAAACACTGACGACGCACATACGTTAGAGCTGAGACACACTCTGTCTCTGTCTCACACACACACACCAGATGGACAAAAGGTCTGGCACGGACGTGGTGTGTCAGAGTGCCTATTTCCGTGCTGGGCGCCTCTGAATTTACGGCACTTGTGCACACACGAAGTGCAGACGCAGACACACACACACACCTTGTAGGCTGCTGATCTCCAGCTCCTTCTGTTGGCGAAACTTCAGGAACTGCTGGCTGTGGGCCTCGGCTGCCTTCTTGTGTTCCAGCTGCAGGCCGTTGTGCTGGACCTGCAGCTCCGCGAACTGCTTCCTCACCTCGTCGTGCTGGTTCTGCGGAAGCAACGGTGTGCGTCAGTCCAGAGTCCTCCTCACTATCCCACAGCCCCCTCACTGCGGGACGCGCAGGGAGCGGAGACATCAGGCACAGAGGTCACGGGGGCTCCCACAGGACCTGTCTGCGTTGGGGGGGGGGGGGGCGCCAATCGGTCAGGATGTTAACGGTGGGCCTCGGTTGAGAGTGGGTGGGAAACAATCTGGGCAGAGCCACAAGCCTTGCTGGATGTGGAGCCAGCATGGGATTCGGCTGCTCTGTGATGCCTCTGCAGAGAAGGAACAAACACCGGGGAAGCGAGGGGAAGTCTCCACTAGTTTTAGGTTCTCCCACCAGCAAAAACAGCCTCAAAATAGAAGGATGTTCCTTTAGAACAGAGATAAGGAGCATTTTTTTTTAGCTGAAGGGTGGTGAATTTGTGAAATTCATTGTCACAGGCGGCTGTAGAGGCCATGTTGTTGGATATATTTAAAGCAAGAGGTAAGTAGGTAGGTTCCTGATTATTCAGGGTTTTCAAAAGGTTGTGAGGGAGAAGGCAGGAGAATGAGGTTGAGAGGGGTAATAAATCAGCCACGATCGAATGACAGAGCAGACTCGATGGGCCGAGTGGCCTAATTCTGCATCAATGGCTTACGGTGAGGGTGAGAGCACAAAACGACAGTGGAAGTCATCAGCGAGCAAACAGAACCATGAGCCGCTGACAAGTGAGACACCGACTAAAGGGTCTTCTGATGGTGCTGAATTGTCTCACTGTCTGTCCCCACCAGTTCGCCCTTCAACAACGGGTAACAGGCAACCGGGGACAAAGCGCCAGCAGAGTAACATCAGCTAAAAGGCCAAACGTTCTGAATTGAGCCCAGGCTGCAGCAATGTGAGTGCCCAGAATCTGCTCTCCGTTTATTGGGAACTGGACTGCGACTGCCCAACACCGCCCAGTATTAATAACTTAAAGAAAGACTAACAGCCCCCACCCGCCCCATCTCACGAGGAGCTGCGGCTGGTTCCTGTACCAGCAGTCATACCCACCTTCAGGATCTTATGCTGGGAACTGAGAGCGCTGTATCGATTCATGGCATCTTGCTGCAAGAAAATCACACCAGGGTGGTTTAGCCAATGCTCAAGGCTCAGAAGCTGAACACACAGGCCGCATAAAATGGGCGACCCACCTCAAAAATTCACGCACGCTCTCATACCTCTCCCTCATGCCCTCCCTGCCTGGACCTGCAGCCAACTACGCCAGCCCAGTTCCCCCACCCCACTAAAACCAGTGCAATCCCAAAACAGCATTCCAGCCCCATCCGCAGGAACAGCTTCCATCCCAGTACCGCAGCCCCAAACCCAACAGCAATTCTTCACCCCGTCTTCCATTCGATGATACTCCCTGGTCCTTTCAGCCACATAGAGCCCAGAGTATTTTGGGAGCCAATCAGATCGAGCTAATTAAGTTGTTTTGGGGGAACCCAATGACTTCTGGATACATCGGGATCAAGGGGAGAAAGAATGAAAAGAAGGGACTGGATCCAAGCGGTCTTGGTTTACTTAGTGTTAATTCTGTTCCTTGGGTGACAGAAAGGTTCCTGTTGGGAATGTTTTTCTTGTACTGGGATAACATATAGCACAAGAATAATGGTAACTAATATCACAGACCATAAAATCATACACATCTTCATCATCATCATGTGCCGTGCCATATGACATCATCATCATGTGCCGTGTCATATGACGTCATCATCATGTGCCGTGTCATATGACGTGGGTGATCATGGTCTTGTTCTTGGCAAATATTTCTACAGAAATGGTTTGCCATTGCCTTCTTCTGGGCAGTATCTTTACAAGACAGATGGCCCCAGCTATTATCAATACTCTTCAGAGAGTGTCTGCCTGGCGTCAGGGGTTCCATAACCAGGACTTGTGATATGCACCGACTGCTCATACGACCATCCACCACCTGCTCCCATGGCTTCATCATCCCTCTCAAACCCATTCTCTTGCCTTTTCCCCATAACCTTTGATGCTTTCATGAATCAAGAACCCATCAACCTCGACTTTAAATATACTCAACGACTCTGCCTCCACAGCTGTCTAAGGCAATGAAATTCCTTCCCATCTCTGTTCTGATGCTCTTCTATTCTGAGACTGTGCCCTCTGGTCCTAGACACTTCCACTACTGGAAATATTCTCTCCATGTCCACTCCATCCAGCCCTTTCAAGATTTGGTAGATTTCAATGAGGTTCCTTGTCATCCTTCTAAACTCCGGTGAGTACAGGCCCTGGGCCATCAAACGCTCCTTATTTGATAATCATTCTGTCCCTGGGATCATTTGCATGAACATCTTCAGGACTATCTCCAACGCTAGCACATCCTTCCTTAGACATGGGGCCTAAAACCACCTGCAAAGTTCTAAACGTGGTCAGACCACCACCTTATAAA
Source organism: Hemitrygon akajei (assembly GCF_048418815.1). Lineage (NCBI taxonomy): Eukaryota > Metazoa > Chordata > Chondrichthyes > Myliobatiformes > Dasyatidae > Hemitrygon > Hemitrygon akajei. The sequence goes on along the minus strand of NC_133152.1, from coordinate 23,860,495 downwards.
AGTCTGGCATTACATCCTTGCTTTTATATTCTAGTCCTCTTGGAATGAAATGCTAGCATCACATTTTTGCCTTGTACTCCTTGGCATCTATCCAAAAAAAAAAACATCATCAACTTTGGCAGACAAACTATGTGGTCAAGCACTGATGGGGCATCATAAGAACATGGAAATAGGAGCAGGAGTAGGCCATCCGGCCCATCGAGCCTGCCCCGCCATTTAATAAGATCATGGCTGATCTGTTCGTAAACTCAGCTCCGTCTACCTGCCTTTTCCCCATAACCCTTAATTCCCTTACTATGTAAAAACCTATCTAACTGTATCTTAAATATATTTAGTGAAGAGGCCTCAAAGGCTTCCCTGGGCAGAGTATTCCACAGATTCACCACTCTCTGGGAAAAACAGTTTCTCCTCATCTCCGTCCTAAAGAACCAGTGTCCTAACTGGGTTTAAGCACTGGCCACAGAGCGGCTGTGTTACTTGACGAGTAACCAGTTGAGTGACAATCCAGACTATACCTTTCAAATTCCATGCCTACAACTTGGGGGCTTAAGCGGAGCATGGAATGAAAATGTAATGTCAGGTAATAACTGAAGCTGTCATGTAATCATAAAACTCATTGTCCTTTCAGAAAAGAAGTTCCTCATCTTGGCTTCTGTACGGTTCCAGAGACGTGGCAATATGTTCAATTTACAACTAACTCTGGAGTGTCTGGCTCAGGCAGGAACCGACTGAAGTATTGCTTAGAAACAGACAGTAACTACCAGAGGCAACCACATCACAGAGAGAACAAAACAGAAATCAATAATCCCAGTTCGAATCTTCACTGTTTTGAATTGTGGTTAGTTTTCAATAAGCCAGGGATCAGAATCCCCGGACATTTCCTCCAAGGGCCTGGATGTATTCCTTCCTGTTCCAGGGAGTGTGCTGGATTGTGGCCAAGCAGCTTTTAATGTTACTGCTCCGAACAAACAATCGAGTCTTCCTAAAATAGAAGTTACTTCAGCGAGAGCGAGCGGGGACCCGGCAGTCGATGGGAACAGAAGGGAGTCTGTGAAGCTCAGGAGCCCCAGGCCGAGGGGAGGCAGCTGCCCTCGGCTCAGGCTGTCCTCACACTCCTCTGGCACCAGCAGGTTGCCACACAGCTGGGCCCCTGACTGACGGTCAAAAAACCCCACCGTTCAAGTAAACAAGCCCTCGCCGGCACTGGAGAGAGAGAGGCAAACTCGCAATTACACAGCAACTTTCGAGACACAAAGCACTTTGCAGTCACTGAAATAATTATTTGATGTGTCGATTTGCACATATAAACTCTCAATCAAGCAAGGCACTGAGCAGGCCCTCCCTGACCACCTTAAACATCAGTCCTGTCTTCAATCTCAAGTGGCCAAAGCAGCTCTCAGGACACTTGGTACCATCTGAAAGGAGGCACCTCTGGCAGTGTAGTCCTCTCTTGGTATTGAGCTGGAACAGCAGCCCAGCCTTTTGTCCCCAAGTCTCCAGTGAGGGTCTCCTCTCACCAAGTAGTTCAATAGTTAACATGGGCTTCGGACACAACGCCCGAAATCCTTCCTACAGTTTGGCCGGATCTAAGCCCCAACTCAATGTACACCCAGCTCGGCCTCCGTCCTGCCATCGCGGCAGCAAGTGGATGTCAAAGGCACAGAGTGGATAAAGCAGACGCTTCACAAACTGGAACGAGAACACAGCCCGGAGGCCGAATGAAATAAACACCACCACAAGGACGCAGGATTAGGATGACGCCACCTGGTCCTTCAAGTATGAACACGGTTGATTTGCCTCAAGTTTCAACTCCCCTTGCCCCAGTTCTTCAAGGCTCTCAAGTCTCCAATATTTCAAATATTTATCTCCCTCCTCTTTAATTAGCCCCAGTCATCCAGCCTCCACTAAAACCTCAGGTAGACCATTCCAGGGATTTACCATCCTCTGTGAGACGGTTTCTAACCAGCTACCCCCTAATCTTGTAACCATGTCCCCTTATTCGAGACTCTCCACCGGTGTAAACAGACCCACAGCTGCTCTATCGTTCTCCCTTAAGATTTCAGTTTTATCATCCCTTGTTCACATGCGTCATCCGGACCTTCTGGGCCGAGACTGGAATGGGAGAAGTGGAGGGTCAGATACCGGAGTGAGGAGCAGGAGCTGGCGGGTGATGGGAGAGTCAAGGGTAAAGCCGAAGGTTGAAGTCCAGACCTCGGCAAGAACGGAGTTAGAGGTCTAATGGGAGAAGCCCCTGGGTCAGCTGGTCCAGAGGTAGAGGCCCTAAGGCCCAAGCCCCTGGATCAGCTTGTACGTTCAGAGGCCTGAAGGTCCAAGCCCCTGGGTCAGCTTGTACAGTCAGAGGCCCTAAGGCCCAAGCCCCTGGATCAGCTTGTACGTTCAGAGGCCTGAAGGTCCAAGCCCCTGGGTCAGCTTGTACAGTCAGAGGCCCTAAGGCCCAAGCCCCTGGGTCAGCTTGTACAGTCAGAGGCCCTAAGGCCCAAGCCCCTGGGTCAGCTTGTACAGTCAGAGGCCCTAAGGCCCAAGCCCCTGGATCAGCTTGTACGTTCAGAGGCCCTAAGGCCCAAGCCCCTGGGTCAGCTTGTACAGTCAGAGGCCCTAAGGCCCAAGCCCCTGGGTCAGCTGGTCCAGAGGTAGAGGCCCTAAGGCCCAAGCCCCTGGATCAGCTTGTACAGTCAGAGGCCCTAAGGCCCAAGCCCATGGATCAGCTTGTACGTTCAGAGGCCTGAAGGTCCAAGCCCCTGGGTCAGCCTGTACAGTCAGAGGCCCTAAGGCCCAAGCCCATGGATCAGCTTGTACGTTCAGAGGCCTGAAGGTCCAAGCCCCTGGGTCAGCCTGTACAGTCAGAGGCCCTAAGGCCCAAGCCCATGGATCAGCTTGTACGTTCAGAGGCCTGAAGGTCCAAGCCCCTGGGTCAGCCTGTACAGTCAGAGGCCCTAAGGCCCAAGCCCATGGATCAGCTTGTACGTTCAGAGGCCCTAAGGTCCAAGCCCCTGGGTCAGCCTGTACAGTCAGAGGCCCTAAGGCCCAAGCCCATGGATCAGCTTGTACGTTCAGAGGCCTGAAGGTCCAAGCCCCTGGGACAGCTTGTACAGTCAGAGGCCCTAAGGCCCAAGCCCCTGGGTCAGCTTGTACAGTCAGAGGCCCTAAGGCCCAAGCCCATGGATCAGCTTGTACGTTCAGAGGCCTGAAGGTCCAAGCCCCTGGGTCAGCCTGTACAGTCAGAGGCCCTAAGGCCCAAGCCCATGGATCAGCTTGTACGTTCAGAGGCCCTAAGGTCCAAGCCCCTGGGTCAGCCTGTACAGTCAGAGGCCCTAAGGCCCAAGCCCCTGGGTCAGCTTGTACAGTCAGAGGCCCTAAGGCCCAAGCCCATGGATCAGCTTGTACGTTCAGAGGCCTGAAGGTCCAAGCCCCTGGGTCAGCCTGTACAGTCAGAGGCCCTAAGGCCCAAGCCCATGGATCAGCTTGTACGTTCAGAGGCCTGAAGGTCCAAGCCCCTGGGTCAGCCTGTACAGTCAGAGGCCCTAAGGCCCAAGCCCATGGATCAGCTTGTACGTTCAGAGGCCTGAAGGTCCAAGCCCCTGGGACAGCCTGTACTGAGGTCAGAGTGATGATATTTCCAAGTCTGCGAGTCCAGACAGTGTCTGAAGGCTGGAGGCCTGGAGGAGGCATGTCCTGAGGTTGGGGGCCTGTCTGTGCGTGAGTGGGTGGGAAAGAAGTTTGATTTGCTGCTGCCGTCTTCTTTTGGTGTTGTCGTTCCTGCCTGTGTTGTTCAGCTGAACGTCACGGTCATGCTATGTTGGCACCAGAAGGTGTGGCAACGTTTGCGGGCTGCCCCCAGCACAACTTTGGGTGTGTTGGTTGTTAACGCAAACGACACGTTCCACTGTAGCTTTCGATAGACGTGCAACAAACAAATCAGAATCTGAATTTTTCGAACAATGCTTTTTAACCTTTCATGAAAGGAGAACCCTCCCATCTCATGACTTAGCCTACTGAATCTTTTCTGGACTGCTTCCAAGACTACCACAACCTTTCTTAGATAAGAGAATCAAAACTGTACAATGTGCAGATGCAGCTTCACCAATACCCTGTATATTTGTAACAATACTTCTCTGCTGTTAAACTCCAGACCCCAGCTGCCATTTGTCTTCTTAATTTCATGCCACACCTGCACACTATTGTTTTGTGCATCATCAACATGAATGCCCAGCTCTCTCATATGCCATCTCTGTCCAGACTCTTTCTGAATCCTCACACCCGCTTTTCGATTCCTTCCACGGAGGCGACTGATCTCGCACCTTCCTACGCCAAAAGTCTCCAGCTGAAACCAGTAGGGGTGTAAAATTCGGGGTGGCACGGGAGTTGGGACACATCTCACCCACCCGACTGCTCTCCCAATTAACCGTTCACTGTGAATCTCACATCCAGGAAAGTCCTGCAGAATTCACATCACTGTATGCAAAGCCTTAACAGTGAGGATGAAAAGACAAGGAGAGAAGATCAGATTAATCGAGGTCAGTGGTTAGGCGGTAAAGGATTTGCATCTATAAACAGGAAGGCTTTGAAAGGAGATGAGTTTCAGCTTTGAGATGAAGAGATACATTTATAAATAAAATGGGTACTCACCTTCTCTTTGTTCAATGACTCTTGAGCTTCCAATTTATACACTAGAAAATCTGCAGAGACGGGAGGAAATGGAAGTGAATTAACAATCATCAGGAACAGGTAGATGCTTTTAATATTCTAAGCATTAGGCAGTCATCAATATGTCCATCAGACCACAAGGCACAGGAGCAGACATACCTGCCTTCTCCCCATAACCTGTGATGCCACAGCCTTCTGTGCCAATGAATTCCACAGATTCCCCTCCCTCTGGCTAAAGAAATTCCTCCCCAACTCTGTTCTGGAGAGATGTCCTTCTACTCCGAGACTGTGCCCTCCGGCCCTAGACTCCCCCACTATTGGAAACACCGTCTCCACATCCACTCCATGTAAGCCTGTCGATATTCAACAGGTTTCAACGAAATCCACCCCCCCTCCACTTCATTCTCCAAACCCCAACGAGAGTACAGGCTCAAGGCCGTCACGATTAACCCTTTCATCCCCGGGATCATTCTTGTGAGCCTCCCCTGGACCGTCTCCAATGCCAGCACATCCTTTCTTAGGTAAGGGGCCCAAAACTGCTCACAATACTCCAGGTGTGGTCTGACCAATGCCTCAGCATTACCTCCTTGCACTTATACTCTGGTCCTCTCACATCTTACACTGGCTGCAGAACACGGGTAGCTAAGGGACAGGCGTTGTAACTGGACATCCTTAAACTGAGCCTGGCACCAAAGAATGGATGCGTCTCCCAGCAGTTCACCACAGCCACCACAAGCATGGCTCGTATTTATTTACATACATTGTGTGCATGTTAAAATGACTCAGAGTGCTCTACGGGATTATTATCAAACCAAAAAGAATGATTCCGGACAAAAGAGGGAGATTATTAAAGATAAGAAAATAAATAACCTCGGTTAAAGGGGTATGTGAACTGAAGACGGTGAGAAGAGGAGGTTTGGAGGGCTCCAAGCAGGAACGTCCGAGCTGAGGGCAGGGATGGCTGCCCACGATGCAGAGTTTGTTAGCTGGAACGGCAAGTCTGACAAGCGGCCAATAAGCAGGATGTGCGATACATCCAATGATTGACTTGTGCTTAATTAGTGCAGTCAGAATGATGCAAGGCACCACATTTAGAGAGCAGAGGTGCGAGGGAGTGGGGGGAGGACCAGAGTCACAAGGAAGTGACAGCGTGGTTAAAGAGTTTGAGGCCGACACTGGGGCCCGGTAGAGCAAATATATATTTTAACACGCCACAGGAAGCTGGGTGGTACTGGTGTCCAGGGAACTTGATGTCCTTTGGTACAGAGCTCTGAAAGTTGACCTGAAAGATCTGCAAGCAATTAGCAAGGCAAGGCATACACTGGCCTTTATTAAAAGAAGATTAGATTACAAAAGAAGAGAGGCATCGTGTTCCAGCTACACAGGGCCCTGGTGAGACTGCATCTGATATACTGCATACAGATCCAGTCTCCTTACCCAGAGCAGGATGTACATGGTGTAAAGGAATGTAGTCAAGGTTCACCAGCTTGTCTGATGAGGAGAGCGTAAACAGACTGGACCTATGAACACTGGACCAAGGCTTCCCAACCATGTTTATGCCATGGACCAACACCATTAAGCCTGGAGTCCATGGACCCCAGGTTGGGAAAGCCTGCTCTAGGAAAACAAGAAGTAATCTCTTAAGATTCTTAAAAGACTCGACAAAGTAGAGAGTTGATATTTCCTCTCTCCAGAACGAGGGAAATAGCATCAGGTCAGGGACCAGCCATTCCGGACTGAGCTGAGAAGCAAGATTTTCACCCAGAACCCAAGTAGTCTTTGAAATCTTCACTGTGCAAGGGCAGGGAAGCTCGGTCACTGAGTGCGTCCGAGGCAGAGGTCGGTAACGTTTTTAGATATGGAAAGCACCAAGGTTAAAGGTTCAAAGTACATTTGTGATCCAAGTATGTGTGCTTGAACCTTGAGATTCATCTTCCACACAGACAGCCCACTACACAAAGAAAACCGTGGAACTCCTTCCAACATTAAACCACCCCCCCCAACCCCAACGCACAGAACAAATTGCACAAGTGGGAAAAAAAACTAGCGAAGCCACAAAACAAAAAGGCAAACGACAGTGAAGTAAAAATTGAGACGTTCTTGCTGAATAGGGAGCGGGCCTGAGGGCTCCCATTACTTTGTTTTGGACACCCCCTCTCCGGGCACAGGGACCAGCCCCGTGGTGAACTACGTACAGATTCGGAACCGACTCATGAAATACACAGGAGCTCCAGCCCTCTCGCAGAGCACTGACTCTGCTCTGAGTGGAAAACTTTCTTCTCAACTCCACGCCCCACGGCTGAGCCTCTGACACTGGATCTGACCACTGAGGAGTTATCCTGCCTAGTCCCGCCTTCCAGCAGCGGATCGGTAGCCCTGAAGGTCCTGCACCTTCAAACGGACAATCAAGAACTCTTTAAGCGTTTCCTCCGCTGCTACCACCCTTTTGGGCACTGAGTTCTACGACCTTAGCATCCTAGAGAACATTCTTCCCTGGCTCCGTTCTAATCCTCCACCTAAACCCAAGGTACATTCTAGGACGCGCTGGGGCACTTCATCAGTGAGGTGGGGGCCATCGGGCGTTTTGGGTCTCTCGATATCAACCTCACCCAGGTGACCCGGCCAGGGTTGAGCTGACTCTGGCTCGGTCCAAGGGTCACCCCTCTTGATCCACAGCCATCTGGAGCCTCTGTGACGGACCTGATGGCTCCTTACCTTGCAGCCCCCATAATGCCAAGGAGAGAAGAGGCTCTGCAAACCCAGCTACCACCCCACCTCTGTAGACTCCCATCGTGCCCTCCACTCTCATCTCTGGCAGTTCTCTACCTGGTACATTGTCTCCACTTATTGTTCCGCCGATACTCCGACCTGCTCAACACTCCCCTGCATTTTCTGCTTTTATTTCATATCCACGTCCCTCCTCACACATCCCCCGGCACCCTTCCAAAGCAGAGTCCGGTCGTCCGGCCGACGGGTTGCTGTCACCGTCCGTTCTCCACATAAACCTTCGTCTACTGTTGTGCCACACAGAGTACCGGCAAATCCCTGCGCTTCCTTCCTTCCTCACACTCACCCCGTTTCCCGTTAAGTGCACCATTGCATCCTCCGCACTCCCACCATTCTGTGGGCAAAGGTGGACTGGATTTAGTAGCGACTGTCTTAGCTTTATGAGCCTTGGTTAGTTAATGCCCGTTACGCTACTGGGCATTTAGGGCAGCACTGAAAGTCGCCCACCTCAGGCGGAGTTCAGGGATTCCTTCGTTGTCTCAGTAGCTTCCTCTCAGTTTTCACTCCCGTCAGTCACACACGTCCCGGGTGGAGACTCAGGAATACATCACACTCAGATGTAGAAGGATTCTTCACTGCTGTTTCCCTAACAGTTTTGTTTGACCAGTCAGGGTTGTTGGCCCTGAGCTGAACCCCTGAACCTGGAGGACCGGTGGACCACTCCTAGTCTGGCCTCTACCCTTTGACCTGCTCGGCGTAGGTGACCCTACCGAGAGCCAAAGCATGAAGCCCTGACTCCAGCCAATGTAGCTCACTGGATCATTGAGGCACGCAAGCCTCCAAACCCAACGACGAGGTTGAGGTCCTGTTGGGGGCATTTTTAATTTCACTGCATCCCCACCTGGGGGGGTTGATTTCAGGGGGCCGGCAAAGCTGCTAAGCACATAGGTTCTGACACAAAGGTTTTCAGCTTAAAATGTAAAGCTCAGCAGCCCTTACAGGATTTCCTCTTGAAATAAGGGACTGTTTGTGGTGTGGCTGCAGAGTAGGAGTCGCAGGAAGCACAAACGATTATACTCTTTCACAGATAACAGGAAAGCAGAAATGGAAGGCATTAACAGAGCCGATCCTCCCTCCACACCACCCTCCCGCTGCTTGTAGGAGGAGTTTGTATGCTCTCCCCGTGACCGCGTGGGTTTCCTCCGGGTGCTCCGGTTTCCTCCCACAGTCCAAAGACGTACCAGTTAGTAGACTAATTGGTCGTTGTAAATTGTCCCATGATTGGGCCAGGGTTAAATGGGGGAGGGGTGTTGCTGGGCAACACAGCTCAAAGGGCCGGAAGGGCCTGTTCCTCACTGGGTCTCGATAAATAAATACTTCCTTGGCCAAGGCCCCCACAAGCTCTGCCAGACCCAGGGGACCTCTGCAGGCACGAGCTCACCTTCTGCCCAGTTCACTAACAAACGGAGTGAGTGAAGTGGCAGAGAGATGAGCCAGAAGAAGTTGCCCAGCAAATGCCACAGGTAAGTTTTCCAGGGGCTTTGTTATTTTCCTCAAGAGGCCATTTGATCCACTGAGTCTATTCTGGCTCCCAGACCAATCCAACGTTCCCATTTTTTTCCCCTCTGTGACACAGTCTCTTTTACGTGCAACATTTTTTTATTATGGTTTGGGTGGAGGGGGAAGAGTTCGACTTCAAAATTTTCAGATGACAATGAGGTAGGAAGAGCAGCTAATTATAGGTCAGAGCAGATTAAATCATTAGATAAACTGTGTCAGGTGTAATTCAATGTAGGCAAGTTCTGTAGGGAGCAGAAATAAAGCACTTAAATGTAAATTTAGAAAATCTCCTTTAAAGATTTGTGTCAGTTCCTTAATTGCTCTAATTTCTGAAACTACAGCAACACCAGAGGGCTTCAGAGCGTAAACATTCAACTGAAAGATCATCTATACCCGGTACCCAGCATTTTAAGTTGTTGCAGGTGAGAAGGGGAAAGTTTACAGGAGATAGGCAGGGCAAGTTGTGTTTTTCTTCTCCCCCCCACCCCCCACAAAGAGTGGTGGGTACTTGGAACAGGTTACCAGAAGACTGATACAGAAACAGATACAACGGAGGTGTTTAAGAGGTTTTTAAATGGGCACATGATAAAGGATATGGATCATGTGCAGGCAGAAATTTAGATAAACTCTGTTTCATGCCCAACACAGACATTGTGGGCCGAAGGGCCTGGGACTGTACTGTTCTACGTACAACCTCCAAGAGGACCACAACCTTGTCATTGGGTTTGGAGGCCTGTGTTCCTCAATGACCCGGAGAGCTATGTTGGCTGGAGTCTGGGCTTTACGCTTTGGCTCTTGGTAGGGTCACCCATACCAAACAGGTCAAAGGGTAGAGGCCAGACTAAGAGTGGTCCACTGGCCCTCCAGGTTCGAGAGTTCAGCTCAGGGCTACCAAGTGTTACGGAAACAGCAATGAAGAATCCTACATCTGATTGTGACGGTATTCCTGAGTCTCCACCCAGACCTGCATGACTGACAGTGGTGAAAACCGAGAGGAAAGCTACGAACGATGAAGGAAGCCCCGAGCACCGACAGAAATGGAGGGCCTTCACTGCTGCCCTAAATGCCAGTGGCGTAACGGGCAGTAATTAAGTTCTAGGTGGGACGGGTCATCACACAGGCCTTGTGACCACACGCCTGGGAGGGGAGGTTTCCCTTTGCTGCGGTACCACGGCCCACTGATCACAGCCGTCTAAATCGCAGCGCAGGGACAAACACTGAAACTTGATGTTTGAACACAATCCCAGCCAGCTGATTCAGAACCACTTCCACATCCAGCCTGACCCAACTCAAAGTCACTTGGAGAAGAGCTGGACAGAAAAATAAAGACTTGCTATGCTGCACACACATTACTATTGATCTAGACTGGAGGACAATCACCATAATACTAAACAGATCTCCCTCACCTTGTTAAGTACCAAGCCAGCAAGGTACAGCCCGAGGCAACGGGATCTTTAATCAGAGTAAACTCAGCTGTGCCTGAACTGCATACTTAGATATCAAAATTCAAAGTAAATTTATTTCCAAAGTACGCGCAGGTCACCATATTTTACCTTAAGATTCATTCTCTTGCAGGCATGTAGAGGAAAATAAGTACATCGATAGAATTTATGAATAACTATACACGAAAGCGGCACAGTAGCGTACTGGTTAGCACAACGCTTTACAGTGCTAGCGACTCGGGTTCAGTTCCCGCTGGTTCCCCGTAAGGAGTTAAAGGCAAGCAGAAATGGAAGGCATTAGCAGCACAGTCTCCTCCCCCCACGTCACCCTCCCGCCACTGTCTGTTTGTACGTTCGGCCTGTGACCGCAGTGATTTCACCCAGGTGCTCCAGTTTCCACCCATGTTCCAAAGGTATACCGGTTGGTAGGTGAATTGGTCATTGTGAATTGCCCCGTGATTAGGGTAGGATTAAATTGAGGTGGGGCGGGGGGGGGGGGGGGGGGACTTGCTGAGCCGCCTGTCTCAATAAACAAAGAGGACTGACAAACATCCCATGGAGGACAAACCGCGCAAGTAAAATTAAGTATTAAATGATACGGAGGAGACGAGTTGTAGATTCCTTGAGAGTCTTGCCTACAGGCCGCGGAGTCAGCCGAGCATGGGCTTGTGTCGGAGCCAGGCTGTGGTACGCTGGAACCCACCAGCAGCGTCTGCAGTTGCTGCACAGGAACTTGGGAAGTGACTGTTTCCATCGAAGGCAAGATCAGTCTTGCCCTTGCTCACTCCAGTCAAAAGCAACCCACCCAAAACATAAACAACAACATCCTGGATCCACAGCACAATCTCCTAATTTGACAGCTAGTTTTTTTAAGAACATGCCTGAAGGTCGACAAAAGGAGAATATTCCCTTTGAAACGTGACACCACTTTGTATATTAAAAAAACACAATGAAACCTCCTCTCAACAACAGCCAGTGAATTGAAACATCGCAACCTGGCATCTCCTCCAGTCTTGAGCTAAAACCACCTGCACTGCCGAAATAACTGATTCCCCTGTGAAACAGGAACAGTTTAGTTTCTTGGAGATACAACGTGGTAACAGGCCTTTCCAGCCTAACAAGCCCGCAGTGTCCAATTATTCCCATGCGCTCAATTAACCTAGTAACCCGTACATCTTTGGAGTTGGGAGGAAACTGGAGCACACAGAGGAAACCCACACGGTCACGAGGAGAACGTATAAACTCCTTACAGAAGCAGAGGGAATTGAACCTGTTGCTGCACTAACCGCTATGCTATCGAGCCGCCCCAACATGGTTCCTTCCTGGGGTGCAGACAACTCTTCACTGAGAAGCACGACTCAGCCAACTGAGCTTGATTTATGAACACTGTCAATGTTCCTCACTGGGGCAACACAGTCCCCAACCGTTGTGCCCCTCTGTGAGGCACACTGTTCCTGGGCCCCGTCTCCACCCCCCCCCCCCCCCCCCCCACAGGCACCTTTTTTCTCTCTCTTTCGAAGACAGTGTCCTGGGCCTTCTTTCACTCAAGCATTGTTTCCTTCTCTCTGGGCACAGAGCCCCAGGACGCTGTCACTCCTCCTCACTCTCCTCTGGGTCACCGTTTCTACAGGCTCTGTTTGTCCCTCTTACGGCAATGTCTGCGCCTTCTCTCTTTTTATCTCTTCTGTGGGCACTTTTCACCTCAAGGGGGCAATGTCACTGGGCAGTAAGCCGCCAGGGGCTCTCTCTGACTGTACTCCCACACACATTAGGCTTCAGTTTGTTGGCTGCTACCTTCAACGCACACAAAATGCTGGAGGAACTCAGCAGGTCGGGCAGCATCTGTGGAAAAAAGTACAGTCGACATTTCGGGCCGAAACTCTTCGGCAGGACTGGAGAGAAAAAGCTGAGGAGTAGATTTTAAAGGTGGTGGGAGGGGAGAGAGAAACACCAGGTGACAGGTGAAACTTGGAGGGGGAGGGATGAAGTAAAGAGCGAGGAAGCTGCTACCCTCAGCTGAGCCAGACACCTTCTATGTTTTGGTGACTCAAGAAGCCTACCTTGTTCTCAAAACAGTGAGACGAGGTTTTTGGTTTGTATTAAAGTGGGTATTGATCAGTAGCCAATCTCAACAACGTGACTACACAATGTCGGTTACTTTAGGACTGAGGTGTTAACTGCAGAGACTTAAACGATACACCTGACCGGAGGGAAACGGCTAACCTTCCTTTGTCTTCTTGTGCTCGTTTCGTTCCTTCTGTAGGGAGCGCTCCAGTCTGGACCGATGCTCATACACAACTGTAAAAAGAAACAGATGTTATAGATCATTCCATACAATCCTCCATTTCCTGTTATTCCCATGCAGTACACACATATTAACGGGACACTTTCCACCTCCCCAAGCCCAGCCACGTGAAGCTCCAGGGAACAGTGAGAAGCAGTTCAGATCTGTCTGCACCGTCCTCCTCCTCTCTTCTCAACCCAGATTTTATTTACTCTTGCTGCACACGAGGAAGGTAGCAGGCAGCGGGATAGGGCAAGGAAGGGGCAGGATCCTGAGGGAGAGGGTAGCCTGTGCAGGAAGCGGAAGCATTGAAGGAGAAGTGCCTCGGGAGGTGAGGAAGGACGGCCAGAGGGCGAGGACTCAGCAGCCTGGTGTCCACGTCAGGCCCAGCTCGCAATGAAAAGGGGGATTTGCCGGCTACATCACAAGACCGTGACTCCTTTCCCAAAGGGGCAGACATCCACCCTGTCAAAGGTCACAGGACCCTTACAGTGTGTGCCTCTCAGCTGAACCAGGGAGGAGGATAAACACTCAATGAACAGTGCCTTCCCCTCCTCCATCAGATTTCTGAATGCTCCAGCAGCCCACGAACACCATCAAATTATTCTGCAAACACGAGGAAATCTGCAGATGCTGGAAATTCAAACAACAACACACACAAAATGCAGGTGGAACACAGCAGGCCAGGCAGCATCTATAGGGAGAAGCGCTGTCGATGTTTCGGGCCGAGACCCTTCGTCAGGACTAACCGAAAGGAAAGATTCTGCTCTCTTTTTACACTTTTCATTGTAACCTGTGGCAATTATTTTAGGTCTTGTGTTGTCCTGCTGCTGCAAAACAGTGAATTGCAATACAGACGTCAGAATTAATAAACCTGATTGTGATTCTGGCGCCCAACACCTTGCCGAGGCTTCTGCCAAACTGGATGCTTGGACGCTTCCGAGAAACGTTGCCAAGAGTGGAACGTGCAACGTGGTACGCGACCGGGTGAGTCCGCCTCATTGTGGTACTATTGTCGGATCGGGCTGTGGAATTGGTTTTACTCTTGCAGTTTTATTTTCTTGTGCTTGACTGCATCTTCATACAATCACACGTGACAGTTCAGTAAGTTTTTCAGTGTTCACAGTTGCCTGTGAATTTTCCTGGAAACTCTCATTGGTGGGTGTCACATGACTTCAATCTAGCAATTTCATTGGTTAACGTTATTACTCTCATCAGATCTAAAACCTTTGTTTCTCCTCTTCCCTTTGTTCTCTCTCGCTATGCCTCTTCCTTTCTATCCTTTGCTCATGTAACGCTTAACAAAATGGTCACGAGCAACGCACTTTACGCCTCATTCTTAACTCCTGAAGATCCCTCAAAAAGCACCAGGATCCAATACGGCGTGCGGTCCCGTGACGCCCAAGGGAAGGGAAAAGAAGCACGGTAAAGCTGGGAGCGTCAGGGCAGGAATATTATCCAAAGCTGAGGCTACACAAACCATTAGTCAGACCGCACTTGGGGTACAGCGAGCTGTTTTGGGCCCCCCATCTAAGAAAGGAGCTGCTGGCATTGGAGAGGGTCCAGAAGAGGTTCACAAGATCTATCCCGGGAAAGAAAGGGTTCAAAGTTCAAAGTAAATTTATTATCATGGTCCATATACAACTCTGAGATTCATTTTCTTGCCAGAATACTCAACAAATGCATAATAGAGTAATAACCATAACAGAATCAATGAAAGACTGCACCAACTTGGGCGCTCGACCAGTGTGCAAATACAAAAAAATTAAAAAATAAGCAATTAATATCAAGAACATGAGATGAACAGTCCCTGAAAGCTGGAATATTTCAATGATGGGGGGCAATTGAAGTTGAGTGAAGCTATCCCATTTGGTTCAAGAGCCTGATGGTTGAGGGGTAATAACTGTTGCTGAACCTGGTGGTATGAGTCCTGAGACTCCTGTACCTTCTTCCTGATGACAGCAGCGGGAAGACAGCATGTCCTGGGTGTGGGAGTCCCTGATGTTGGGTGCTGCTTTCCTCCTCCCATTGTCAAGGATGTCCCTTTACAGGAGGTGAGGAAGGATTTTTATAGCCAGAGGGCGGTGAATCTGTGGAATTCACTGCCAGACAGCTGTGGAAGCCGGGTCATTGGGTTTATTTAAAGCAGAAGATGATGGGTTCCTGATTAGTAAGGGTATCAAAGGTTATGAGGAGAAGACAGGAGAATGGGGTTGAGGGAGTTAATAAATGAAGTGGCCACTTTATTAGGTACCCCCCCGTAGCCCATCCATTTCACGTGGTTCGGCATGTTGTGCATTCAGAGATGCTCATCTGCACACCACCATTATCTGAGTCACCGTTACCTTCCTGTCAGCTTGAACTAGTCTGGCCGTTCTTTTCTGACCTCCCTCATTAATAAGGCATTTTCACCCACAGAACTGCCTTTTGTTTTTCTCATCATTCTCTGCAAACTCTAGAGGCTGTTGTGCATGAAAATCCCCGGAGATCAGCAGGCTCTGAGATACTCAAGCCACCCCATCTGGCACCAACAATCATTCCATGGTCCAAGTCACTGACATCACCTTTCTTCCCCATTCCAATGTTTGGTCTGAACAAGTGAACCTCTTGACCATGTCTGCATGCTTTCATGCAATGAGTTGCTGCCACATGATTGGCTGATTAGATATTTGCATTGACAGGTAGGTGGACAAGTGTCCTTAATAAAGTGACCTAGCAGAGCGTAAGTCAGCCATGATGGAATGGCGGAGCAGACTCAATGGGGCAAATGGCCTAATTCTGCTCCAATGCCTTATTGTCTAAAGCAGGTGCGGCCTGGTAACCAGCTCAGCCCCCTGTAACTCCCCCAAGGGTTTCTTGCCAATACCGTGCCTATGTACCCAGCAGTTCAAAGCCAGCAGGGCTCAGCAACAGCTGCCTTCATTTTTAACCTCTCCTCAGCTGTGACACCCTGTCCCAAATAACAATGGATGAGGGATACCTGGGGAAAGAAAGAGGGCTGGCCTGGAAGGACCATCTCATGAACATAGTACTGGGCTGAAATAACTAACACTGGGGTGGGGGGGGCATAGTTTTAAGGTGTTTACAAGGGAAGATGTCAGGAGTTAAGCTTTAGATAGATAGATAGATAGATAGATAGATACTTTATTCATCCCCATGGGGAAATTCAACTTTTTTTCCAATGTCCCATACACTTGTTGTAGCAAAACTACTTACAAACAATACTTAACTCAGTTAAAAAAAATATGATATGCATCTAAATCACTATCTCAAAAAGCATTAATAATAGCTTTTAAAAAGTTCTTAAGTCCTGGCGGTAGAATTGTAAAGCCTAATGGCATTGGGGAGTATTGACCTCTTCATCCTGTCTGAGGCGCATTGCATCGATAGTAACCTGTTGCTGAAACTGCTTCTCTGTCTCTGGATGGTGCTATGTAGAGGATGTTCAGAGTTATCCATAATTGACCGTAGCCTACTCAGCGCCCTTCGCTCAGCTACCGATGTTAAACTCTCCAGTACTTTGCCCACGACAGAGCCCGCCTTCCTTACCAGCTTATTAAGACGTGAGGCGTCCCTCTTCTTAATGCTTCCTCCCCAACACGCCACCACAAAGAAGAGGGCGCTCTCCACAACTGACCTATAGAACATCTTCAGCATCTCACTACAGACATTGAATGACGCCAACCTTCTTAGGAAGTACAGTCGACTCTGTGCCTTCCTGCACAAGGCATCTGTGTTGGCAGTCCAGTCTAGCTTCTCGTCTAACTGTACTCCCAGATACTTGTAGGTCTTAACCTGCTCCACACATTCTCCATTAATGATCACTGGCTCCATATGAGGCCTAGATCTCCTTTCACACAGAGCAGTGAGTGTGTGTGGAATGCACGACAGTGGTGGAGGCGGATACGATACGGTCTTTTAAGAGACTCTTAGATAGACACATGGAGCTTAGAAAAATAGAGGGCTAAGTGGTAGGGAAGCTTTAGGCAGTTTCTAGAGTTGGTTACATGGGCTGCACAGCATTGTGGGCCGAACGGCCTGTAATGTGCTGTAGATTTCTATGTTCAATGTTCTATGTTTTTTTTTCCTGTTCATTTGTCCCTTCCCCACAGGACCAAGCCTCTCACCCAGGACAAAGTCCTGACTGTTGCAACTCCTCTGAAATGGACCTTTTGTATCGACAGACAATGAGTCACATGAGCTGAATTCTGCGGTAACGTTTAACAAGCAACGTAGTTCAGTGAAGTGCAGCTCACATTTGGCAGCAGTTTAATCCACCCATCTTCAAAGGTACACAGAGCCAACACTAAAGACGCAGTGAGCAGATCAATCAGGAAGAAGGTTTTAAAATACGAGGGAGGCTGAGAAAATACAGCAGCTTCCAATATCTGAGAGTCCAGGACCATCAGCAGTAGGTAGACATAGGCAGGTTTGTGCTTCGGGTAGATTCCAGATGGATATTCAGTAAAAATTACATTTATTATCAAAATATGTCTTCTATTATACAACCCTGAGATTCACCTCCTTACTGACAGCCACAAAACAAGGAAATCCACTTAGAAAAAAGACCGTCAAACACCCAATGTGCAGAATTTTTAAAAAAACAATAAAAGTAAGCAAATAACATTGAGAAGTGCAGTCACCAAAAGTGAGTCGGCAGCCACGAAGCCAGTCATCACTGCAGCCGATGCGGGAGCCCGTTCGTTGAAGCTCAGCGCAGAGACCAGCAAACCTCACAGGACAGTGAGCCGAACGCCGGCCCGTCCCCGACACCCTGACCTTTTCAATCTGGCTTAAATCAGCCACACCTCGGGCCTTTCCCCACTCTCGGCCCTGCTGCCTCGGATCACCGCCAAGTCTGCTCCGGCAGTGGCCAAATATTGGCTCACTCCCCACCTCCACTAATCAGTCCGTACACGCCACGCTGCAACTATCCTGCCCCTTCACGGTGCAAAAATGCCATGTCATACAGCAACGCTCCCTCTAATTTGTAATGACCAGTGTGCGCAAAAATCTTGTGCCGTGCAATTTTTTTTTGCCCAGTGACAACACCATGTGCGCACTGAATAATTTCTTCAATAAGAACAGTATAAGTAAGCCGGTTCTAAAATCTGCAGCCAAACCATCGCAAACTCTACGCTGTCAATACCATCCACACCAGAAAACCGGAAAAGGAAATGTGATTGTATACGATCATGAAATATACTAAACAGGCCAACATGGTAGAAGGGGACAACCTTTTGTGCGCTGTTTAAATTCCTTTGTGCGCGAGTAGCAGGAGGTGTGAGTGTGTGCACACCTCAGAGGGAACATTGTCGTGCAGGTTTAAAAGTTCAACTCCGAAAAGGAAGTTACAGGCTATTGATTGCAGTGATCATTTACTAGAAAAGGTCTGACTAATAAAGTAGTGAATAGTTTTCTTTGAAGCCAGTAAGTCGTCACTATGATTCACCGGTGCCTTCTTCAACCAGAAGGCTGAGGCTGAGAGCTCAGTCGTTTTAAGGTCTGGGGCGGCGGTGGACAGAGAGGAAGAGATGTTTGGGAAGCGTCAGAGAGCAATGGCCCGTCAATTACTGACCGTTGTAAATTAAAGCAGGCCATGGGAGGCTGTTCAGGAATGCGCGGAACCACAAAATTAAACTGGTGCACAGCGTGAGGCAGGGTGGAGCAAGTGACAACCCAGACCATTTGACACAGCTCTGTTTGCAGGAGGCTGAGAGTTTCAATAGGCCTGACTTCAGAATCAGGTTTAATATCACCAGAATATGTCGTGAAACTTGTTATGCAGCAGCAGTACATTGCAATACATGATAATATAGGGGGGGGGAAACTGAATTACAGTAAGTATGTACGTATATTAAATAGTTAACTTTAAGTAAGTAGTGCAAAAAATAAGGAAATAAAAAAGTAGTGAGGTAGTGCTCATGGGTTTAATGCCCAATCAGAAATCTGATGGCAGAGGGGAAGAAGCTGTTCCTGTAATCACTGTGTACCTCCTACCTGACAGTAACAACGAGAAGAGGGCATCCCCTGGGTGACGGGGGTCTTTAAGTGCTTTTTGAAGCACCACTCCTTGAAGAGGTCCTGACTACCTCGGAGGCTGGTGCCCATGATGGGTGGAGCTGACTAATCTTACGACTGTCTGCAGCTTTACTTCGATCCTGTGCGGTAGCTCCCCCCCACCCCACCCCACCCCATACCAGATGGTGATGCAACCAGTCAGAATGCTCTCCATCTTACATCCGTAGAAACTTGTGAGCGTTTTTGTTGACATCCCAAATTTCCTCAAACTTCTAATGAAATATAGCCGCTGTCCTGCCTTCTTTGTGGCTGCGTCAATGGGTCAGGACCAGGTTAGGTTCTCAGAGATATTAACTCCGCCATCGTAGCAGTTTCTGTTCAGTGAACAAACGGCTTTCTGTAAGGCCTAGATACTTATGAAATGAGAAGAAGACAGTGAACAAAAGATATAATCAGATTACTGGGGGATTGCACAGGCAGAATGCCATGCTAATATGCCATCAACAGGCTGCATCAGACACCAGGTCACTGCATGCCCGAATAATGGAGAATCAGAACTCTGGCCACTATACCATCAGCCTAGACAGCAGCAGACTGTCGGTCAGTCCAAAGGTCAAGAGCAGAAACCACTCAAACTTGTTTATCTCTGCAGCGCTGTTTGGAACCAGTTCCATGGTCAGCGTTCTCATCTCCTAGTAAGAACTTGCAGACTGAAGTTCCACCCTGAATCTGCAGTATAAGGTCTCGTCCGAAAATCCGCCACATTAGTGAGGGAATGGCACACTGTTCTCTTGAGTGGATGCAGGCTCAGGGGTAATTTGGCAGATACCTCCTGCACCTAATAAAGTGGCCCATGAGTTTATCTTCACGGCCTTCTGCCGCTGTGGCCCATCCACCCCATGGCTCCACGCGCTGTACACTCTTCTGCGCACCACTGTTGTAATGTGTGGTTATTTGAGTTGCTGTCGCCTTCCTGTCAGCGCGAACCAGTCCGGCCACTCTCCTGTGACCTCGCACTAACAAAAGTGTATTTTCACCCACAGAACTGTCACAATTTTTTCTCGCCTCAGTCTCTGTAAACTCTCGAGACTGTTGTTTAAGTCCCAGGAGATCAGCAGTTCCTGAGCTACTCGAACCACCCTGTCTGGCACCAACAACCATTCCACGGTCAAGGTCACTCAGATCTCATTGCCTCCCTCATTCTGAACAACAACTGAACCTCTTGACACTTGACCATGTGTTGAGTGCTGCTACGTGATTGGCTGATTATATATGTGCATTAATAAGGTGGCCACTAATAAAATAAAGTGGCCACTGACTGTAGGTGTTCCTTTGGTCCTAGTCACAGAGAAACAGGAAAGTTCTTCCCTGGACCTAGACCACGACTTATTTCTCAATATCACTAAACTGGAGGATTTAATCTTTAGTTCTGGTCTACAGATGAGATTTTCTGATGCGAAGACACTCACAACTATCTGCAGATGTACTGTGAGCGCATTCACCGTCTGATACGGGGGGGGGGGGGGGGTCACCGTACAGGTTCAGAAAGAGCTGCAGAGAGTTGTAAACTCTGCCAGCTCCATCATGGGCACTAGCCTCCCCAGCACCCAGGACACCTTCAAAAGGCGATGCCTCAAAATGGCAGCATCCTTCATGAAGGACCCCAGTCACCCAGAACATGCCCTCTTCTCATTGCTACCATCAAGGAGGAGGTACAGAAGCCTGAGGTCAAACACGCAATATTTTAGGAACAGCTTTTTCCCCTCCGCCATCAGATTTCTGACAATGAATACACTACCTCACTGTTTATCCCTTTTTGGCTCTCATTTTTGCACTACTTATTTAATATATATACTCACCGAAATTTATGTTTTTTTAAAATATATTGCAATGTACTGCTGCTGCAAAACAACAACTTTCATGACAAATACCAGGGACATCAAAGCTGATTCTGATGAAGTGGCTGATGCCTCTCAGCAATAATAACTGGGACTGATTATATGAAGCTACCATATTGTACTCTACCACATGAAACCAATTCGTGCTACACTATGAAGCCAATGTTCCTGCTGCTTCACACGGCGTGACACAGACCTCTTCTAGGTACCTGGGCCAGTGTACCCATTTGTTACAAGGACAGGTAGCTGAAACGTCAGCACCAATCAACACTTCTCCAAGCAACGCCAACATCAGCATCACTACCCAAAAATAAAGTCTGCCATTTCTTGTGATAGCAGGATATTCCCAAGATATGCTGCCATGTGAACGAAGTGTAGTGTATTAAAGTGCCACCTCTTCCAAATAAATAAATGTAGCACTTGCCAAAACAAAGTTTCAGACAGCTAACTCCATTTTAACATTACAGAAATCATAAATCAAAAATTAGCATTTCATTTCTATATTACTTATTTTTTTTATTTGAAATTCCCATCATTGTGAGTTAAAAGAGATTTCCTCACAGGAAAATTTGGCAATAATACATCGGCTTGAACTTGTATTGTGGTGATTTAGAATGGAGTGTATTGATGTCACTTCTATATTCCACATAATGATTTGAAAATACAAGATTTCTCTTTTTTTTGCTTATTTCATTCCATTCTGCACGTTTAGGACTTTTATTTAAGCGTAAGGTAATTTGGTCATTAAAGGCTGCCAACGTTGGATTTTATGGTGCAAGTGTGTTTTTGATTAAGTTCACCTGTAAATGAATGATAGTTTTACACTTTTATTACACACGATCCTTTCACCTGGCTGCCATCGAGGACAGAATCCTCCTTCAAGGAGTTGCTTACATCTGCTCGGTGCTACACCTGTTTACATTGTCTGGTTTTAATTTTTAAGTCTTCCCAGGAGAGGGCTCTGCATTTGCTGGGCTTGGAAAGGTTCACGCAGCGTTCCTCTCGGCTGCCCACGTGCGCACGCACACACACACACTCACACAACACTCTTGTTTTACAGTTACATTTTATTAAAACTTTCTGGCCCAAATATTTTGTCTGTATTCTTTGAAAGCTGAGTTTAAGGCACCGCGGCGTTACTCCATCGGCAGGTTCCAACCCTACGACCATTGAGCCTGCCTTCCGGTGCACCGTTCCGAGTTAAACTCAGACCTTGCTGGCTCCAGAGGAACTTAAAACAAACATAACTAGTGAAGCCTCGGAGAATTTTAGATTAGCTCCCTAAAACAATCAAAGGTTCAGAACCGACGAAGTCACCGCGTCCAACAAATGATCAACGTCCAATGAGAGAGACACAGATCAGAACCACCATGAACGGTTACTGACAGAACTTTGCCAACATCTAAACTTGTTTCTTGCTTCAAGTAACAAACGGCAACTTTACTTCAAGCGTGCAGTGCTTTCCCGGGGGACATTTCTGACGATACCCGAGGAAGAAGTTGGAGTTGTTAGCCCTCCCTAAAAAAATGTTGAGTGCATCAAAAACCCCGCAAGGTCTCTGACCTCAGTCAATTCCACCCTCAGACATTAATGAATACTGTACGCGGTATTGATTCCGCCTCGGGCATAAGAGATTAATAAATGGAGACTTCTGAGTTCATGCGTAATGTCCACTGGGACAAAACTTGTTGCGGAGGACAACTATTCCAGGAATGTAAACATCCCAAATTAGCAATATTTACAATATTCTCCGCAAAAAAAAGGGTGGAGAACGTCCGACGTGCAACTAAGTGAACTCTACGCTTCAGAGTCTCGCTCCTACAGATTGCGACGGCCCAAGATCTTACAGTCACCGGATACCTCTCACCCCGCCTTCCACCATTCGCGTTACACCCCGTCGCTGCTCTTTTTAAACTCTTGGGGAAATAATCCTTTCTTTCAAACCCACCTTGTAACTGAGCCGAGACAGATTCCTGCTGTTGTTTGTACTTCTGAGCCAGCATTTCGGTGCTCCGCACATTTTCCTTTAGCTGGGTGTAGGTGTACAGCCCGAACCCAAAACAAAGTACAACTAGAACACAGAATCCCATTTGAAGCAGCCCTTTCTGTCTCCGGGAGCACATCCCATTGCCCATGGTGGAACGATTATCCAGCGATCCACTCTATGCAACCATTGATCTGACGGGGCTCCGCAGCCAGGGACGCGATCCCCGTCCTCCTTGGCTTCCCTCGCAGCGAGACACCCGAACGAAGGTAAACAAACGTGTGCGGGAAGCACAGCGGAGCAAAATCCCGCGACTCAGCTCCGATCCACATTAACTTGATACAGTTAGGAAGTAGCGAGATGGACAGTGAGGCTGTCCAATCAGCTGCGGCGCCGCTGAAACCGCGTACACTTTGCAGCCACTCAGCTGAGAGGCTGGGCGGGACTTGTGGAGATGAATGTGGCCTATCCTCACTTGCCCGTTTATTTTCGGGGTTCGTCGGGTCGATGTTCCGTCCGGTTATCGAGGGGACGGTCACACAGAGAGACTGGAATCACCGTGCACAGCTCCCTCAATCATTCGCCCCCCTCCAAGCTCCTATTCCGACTGAAACTTGAGAGTCCAGGCGCTCTTAGCGCCCTCCAGCACGGGAAGACCGCATAGTTCTGTTCGCCCCGACCATTGAATCGGCTTCTTAAAACGCATTTGTCAGCCAACTTGTCAATAATATGATATTGTTTGTGTCAGAATGCTCCTGGAAATCCTACGATCCCAGAACAAGCGAGTCAAATCTTGCACCTAGTACTGAACCGAGCTTAAGGTCGAAAGACCCAAAGATTGCATAAACTTTGGCGCAAGAAAAGATAGAGCTATAAATGCGGGAACTTCGAAAATATCCAGCCGGTTATGCAAAGCCTGTGAAGAATGGAAGCGTTTTAAAACGGTTTAAAAGGTGACTGGGTAAAGATAGAAATCAGCCAAATCTCAAATTGGAGAGCTGAGAAAGGTTGGAACATTCGTGATAAAGTGGGATTAAGGAGGATTAAATGACGCAAAATTTGGTGTGTCTGTTGAGAGACGGCAATGAAGGTTTGTCTATCCAGATGATCTGCCTGGACCAGATGCACAAAGGAGGTGAACCCAGGTCAAGCCCAACTGGAAGAAGTCCGACAATCCAGGACTGAATGGCTTGTCATACCAAGAGCATTTGGGCCTGTATTCACTATAATGTCAATAAAGATCATTCAATTCAATTCAATAATTCAGAAGAATGAGCATGACCTCATTGAAACCTATGGAATGGAGAAAGGCCTTGATAGAGTGGATAGGAAGAGTATGTTTCCCTATGGTGGGACCAGAGAACACAGCTTCAGAATAGAGGGGCATCCTTTTAGAATGGAGGCGAAGAGGAATTTCTTTAGTCGGGGAGTGGTGAATCTGTGGAATTCTTTGCCACCAGCAGCTGTGGAGGAGGCCAAGTCTTTATGTATATTTAAGGCAGAGGCTGAGAGATACTTGATTGGTCAGGGCATGAAGGGATCCGGGAGAAGGCAGGAGACTGGGGCTGAGAGGAAAATTGGATCAACCATGATGAAATAACAGAGTAGATGCAATGGGCCAAATGGCCTAACTCTGCTCCTATATCTTATGGTCTTATATTAGAACTGGTTGGGTTGAGTTCTTCTCCAATTGTGGCAATCCATTTGCAAACAATTCTCGACAATACAAGGAAACATCATCAGTGCAGTGTTCACTTGTGTGTCCTCCAAATGCTTGGCCTATAGGCAATTGATTCAATTGATTGGTCATCGTTACGGAAACCCAATTGTGACGCAGGGAGGGGAGCTTATTAGAGCTGTTAGAACTTGCAGGGATATTAGAACTATCCAGGGAAACATTAACCTTCATGCACTTGCCAAGGTAGCTTGGAGCAGGAGAAGACATTTGACAGCAGGTCACACACTTACACGATGGACATGCTCTCCAAAGTGGGACTGGAGAGGAGATCAGCAAATGGAGAGGACAGCTGCAGACAACAGTAGTGCTGTCCAATTAAACATTGGAAGATGGAAACCTTCACGATCCAAATCAGAAGTAGGCACAGCAACCCTTTTTCCTCCGTCATACCCCTGTGTTATATCGTGTTTTGCCAGGATCGTAAGGAAGGATGTGGCAATCCAGAACTCCGAATTTCAGAATCTGTACTGTGGCAGCAGTGAAGTGCAATACATAAAAATTACTATGTTACAATAAGAAATAAGCAAAATAGAGCATAGAAGCGCAGAAACAAATATCACTGTGATGATTGTATGCTCTGGCATCAATTGGTTGGTGACAATAAAGTATAATGATAGTGAGGCAGGGTTCATGGACCATTTCGAAATCTGATGGCAGAGGGGAAGAGGCTGCTCCTAAAATTGTCACTATGGACTGAGGTTCTACCCCTCCAAGATGCATAATGAAAGAAACAACTACAGCTGCAAGATCATCAGCTCAGTGACACTGTTGTCATACTAATAATTACTGTTTTTTAAATGTATTTATTGAGACACAGTGCCAAACAATCCCTTCTGGCCCTTTGTGCCACGCCACCCAGCAATCATGAGACAATTTACAATGACCAATTAACCTACCAACTGGTACGTCTTTGGACGGTGGGATGAAACCGGACCATTGGAGGAAACCCATGGGGAGAACATACAAGCTCCTTACAGGCAGCGGTGGGAAGGAGTTTTGCATTGTAAGGAGTTGTCAGCGAGCACGTGGTACCGTCTGACACACTGTAGACCAGCATAAGGTCACAGTCAGTAGAGCTGCTGCTTCTCAGCTCCAGTAACCCAGGTTCAATGCTGACCTCAGCACTTGTCTGTGTGGAATCTCCATGGGTTTCTTCCAGTCGCCCAGGATTTTTCCCGCATCTCAAAATCATGCAGGTTGGTAGTTTAATTGTTCATTGTCACTTTACCTGCTCACTGCCTGTTATGCCGCTGGCATTCAGGACAGCAATAAAAGTTCTCCAACTCTACAGGTCCTTGGCCGTTCAGATGTAGAAGGATTGTTTATTGCTGTTTCCGAAACACTTTTGTTTTACGAGTAAGAGTTGTCAGCCTGAGCTGAACCCCGAAACCTGGAGGACCAGTGGACCTCTCTTAGTCTGGCCTCTACCCTTTGACCTGTTTGGCATGGGTGACCCCATCAAGAGCCAAAGCATAAAACCCTGACTCCAGCCAACGTCGCTGTCCGGGTGATTGAGGCACGCAAGGCTCCAAACCCCAACAAGGTTGTGGTCCTCTTGGAGGAATTTCTCACTGTAATTGACCATAATGTGTCAGTGAATGGTCAAGTCTAGGGGCAAGTGATAGGAATGTGGAGTGAAGAGAAGGAGGGATGATGTAAATGTGTGCCTGATTGTTAGTATGAACTTGATGGGCTGAAGGGCTATTTTATCTCCTGTATGACTAAGGTGCAGGACCTTGTGCCAATGGACGATGGGAAAAGCCAGAGCTTAGTGTCCTCTCATCTGCAGACGAAATGGTCTGTGGAATATATGTGAAAGAAAATTTTATCATAATGAATCTTGTGAAATTGAGTGGAAAAGCAAATTGTGCAGAAGATACAGAGAGTCTACAGGGAGATATAGATAGGGTAAGTGAGTGGGCAAGGGTCTGGAAGATGGAGTACATTGTTGGTAAATGCAAGGTCATCCACTTTGGAGGGAAAAATGGAAGAGCAGATTATTATTTAAATGGTAAAGAATTGCAGCATGCTGCTGTGCAGAGGGACTTGGGAGTGCTTGTGCATGAATCACAAAAGGTTGGTTTGCAGGTGCAGCAGGCTATCAAGAAGGCAAATGGAACGTTGGTCTTCATTGCTAGAGGGATTGAATTTAAGGCCAAGGAGGTTATGCAACTGTACAGGGTACTGGTGAGGCCACATCTGGAGTACTGCATGTAGTTCTGGTCTCCATACTTGAGGAAGGATATACTAGCTTTGGAGGTGGTGCAGAGGAGGTTCACCAGGTTGATTCCAGAGATGAGGGGGTTAGACTATGAGGAGAGATTGAATCGCCTGGGACTGTACTCACTGGAATTCACAAGAATGAAAGGAGATCTTATAAAAACATATAAAATTATGAAAGGGGTAGATAAGATAGAGGCAATAAAGTTGTTTCCACTGGTAGGTGAGACTATAACTAGGGGACATAGCCTCAAGATTCGGGGGAGTAGATTTAGGACAGAAATGAGGAGGAACTGCTTTTCCCAGAGAGTGGTGAATCTGTGGAATTCTCTGCCCAATGAAGCTGTGGAGGCTACCTCAGTAAATATATTTAAGGCAAGGTTGGATAGATTTTTGCATGGTACTGGAACTAAAGGCTATGGGGAAAAGGCAGGTAGGTGGAGATGAGTCCATGGCCAGATCAGCCATGATCTTATTGAATGGCAGAGCAGGCTCGACGGGACAGATGGCCGACTCCTGATCCTATTTCGTATGTTCTCATGTGAATAAATAAAACAATACTGCAAACAGTTGGTGTATTGAAGCATAGAGTGAAATCTTCGAGCAGTCACTCGAGATCAAGGGTGATGCATCAGTTCAGTTCCTTTGAGTCCTGACATGGCTGATAGGTCAACATGGGGACAAGGCCATGGGATACGCAAAAGGTGCTTTAACGAGAAGGAGTTTCTAGTTCCTTCAGCTGTTTGGCCATGCCTTCTACATGAACCTGTTGAAGAGAAATGAGGTCTGTACTTTCTGGATGTTTCAGCTCCATTTTAGCATCACAGGCTAGGAATTCCCATTCGATGAAGATGTTATAATTTCCAAGAATATCTTCAAAATTGTGGTGTGCATGGTAGACGCCATTACTGCCCTATCAGTTGAGTGTCATCAGAGCTTTGATGGTAGGGGTGTTGGCCTAAGCATGGATGTTGATATTGGTTTGGTTATCCCGCCAGTGCTTGGAAGGTTAGGTATTGAATTTTCCTTCACAATCTGTAAAAAGAGTCCAAACGAGAGGATCAACAAGCCATTACAGAACAGTACAGCACAGGGACAGGCCATTCGGCCCACAATGTTGTGCTGAACCAGCAACAAAGCAAATCAAAAACACCCAAACACTAATCCCTCCTACCTACACCATGTCCATATCCCTCCATCTTCCTCACATCCATGTGCCTATCCAAACATCCCTTAAAAGCCTCTAATGTATTTGCCTCTACCATACCAGGCAGCGCATTCCAGGCATCCACCACCCTCTGAGTAAAAAAACTTACCCCTCACATCCCCTTTGAACCTACCCCCTCTCACCTTCAATGCATGCCCTCTGGTATTAGACATTTCAACACTGGAAACCCCATTATATTGACAGTTCTGTATACCTGCTTCCTAGAGAGAGTGTCAAATACAATTAAATTGCGCACATTCAAATATTCCTAATCAGCAAAGTGAGGGGTACTGGCATGCTGCCAAGCAAGTTCAAGGTGAATCTCTGAGTCCGTTCACTCCACGTTCTTTGCATGAAGAACGATCCAAGAAAGGAAAGGGTTTCCAGTTAAGGGCCAAACAATAGAGACCTGCTGTGCTGATGGAATTGCACTATACAGTATTTTTGAGTCTATAATGGGCTGATTGGCACATTGTATGTCATTAAGAATGTTGAATTTGTAAAAGGGAGAAGTTAATACTTTCAGGTGTGACCTTAACCAAGATGGCATCTTATCCTTCCCTTAAATTGGATCTCCCTTTAAAGATCACCGAATATATAGTTCTGTCATTTCTATTGCAAGTTTTGCGTAAATACATAATTTATATTGAATAGTGTCATGCTTCACTGCTGACTTATATTAATGATACCAACAATTACAATTTTTTTCCTGAGGGAATCTAGGCACTACAGTAAGTGAAAAAAACACGCTTCAGGGACCCAGCATCAAAGTCAATCTAGTTAACAAAGGAAAAAAAAAATCTTGAGAGAAGCCCACTGCTGTCGCGGACCTAAGGTGAAAAGTTTGGGTAATTTCGATCCATTTGAGGAGAACGTGACCACATGAGCAGCCCCAAATTTTGGCATTCATTAATAGTCACACTCCGAGTGGTCTGAGAGGAGCTGATAGCAGAATGGGGTGCAGCTGGACGTGTGAAGGTTGGAGCTGAGATGTGTTGTTGAGATAGAAGAACTTACTCTTCAGATAGAATGGAGGGAACTTGTCTGCATCTGAACCTTCTGTATCACACTGGGGCTCTTGACGCAGATACCATGAATTTGAAATTAAATCTTCAGCAACAACACTTTCCTGGGTGAGCACTAACAAAAGGAAATTATATCACTGCTGATAGCATCCTGATTTTATCCCATGTATACAAGTTTAGTTTTATCTTTTATTATTATCTGTTTATTAATTTTTCAAAAGAAAAGCTGGTTCATGAGAAATTCACTGAATTCACAAATACCTATGATCAGGTTGAAATTAATAAAAGTCTCATTCATTGTCACCTGCCATTAGGTATTTGAAATTTTTCCACAGTTTTTGAAGGGTTGTTTCCAGGATTAGTCATAAATGTTGAAATACATTTCATTCTGTTTGTTGTTGGGGTGTTGGCCGAGCTGAGCAAATAGCTTGCAGATGTTTCACTGCCAGTCAAGGTGACATCCTCGGTGTGAAGTTGTTGGTGTTTCTGTCGGTGAGTGCTTGCATTTATATAGGCCCCCGTTGACTTGCCTCCATTCTGATTGTCTACCCCTTCAGTTGATCAGGACCGAAGCAAGCGAACAGGGGCCGATGTAAACGTGAGCACTCCCAGAGAGAAACACCAACAACTGCGCACTGAGGATGTCACCTTGACTGGCGGTGAAACGTCTGCAAGTTAATTTCCAAGCTCAGCGAACACCACAACATCAAATGCCTCAACCCAAGTCACAAATATTCAACACCATCCTAAACATTTCATACCCTTACATCTCAAGCAGTCCTTCATCATCGAGAAGAACATGCTTCCACTCCAGTTTCATAGGTCTTTAGGTGGCCAGTGAGGCCGGTGTAGAACTGCAGACTCTTCCACAGATGGGGCAGGAAGTGGCAAATGGGGTGGGCGGCATTAGTTTGCAAAGCAGTGCACTCATTCCATTACCTACGCGTGCCTTCTTTTGTACTCCTTGTGGTTCTCAATGGGCCAACAGTCTGCAGTCAACTGAACTGCGCCAGTCAAATATCCAGATCTCGCCGGGATTTGTATTTTCCATTTCCCACACAGTTTGTAGATGAGGAGGCAGTGTCTGTGGCCAAGGCAGTAAGCAAAGCCTTTACAAAATGCTTGCTGATCAAGTGAAAAGTGTTAGCATTTTTGTTGTGAGTAAATAAATTTATTTTTAGAAGCAAAATATCATTTTCTCCTACACCAAAGGCACCAGAAATGCGGACAACAGCGCAGAACGTTTACAATTTCAAGCATGTTGCTCAATTTAATTGGCACCAAAGAAAAAAACCCATTTGATCTGTCAACAAGGAGGATTGATAAATGGTTTAATCTGTGAGCAGGGTTTCCTGCATATTTATGTTGTTTCTGATGTTGGTGAATATCTTGAAATTTTCATTCATCCATTCACCTATGCTTCCATAAACAAAATATTATTTAGTTTCATAAAGTATTTTATAAAAGTCTATCCTTAATTCAAATTCTGCACCATTCTTCTCCAGTATGAATTCAGATGTCAGCAACACAATTAGAATCTGCCATTGTGGCTGTTGTTTCTATAATCGGCTAGCCCTTTGGGTCCACAAACATAGACTTGGGGGGAGGGGTGTTGCTGCATTGGATCGAAGTAAGCTGCAGAGCATTGTGAAGTTAGTCAGCTCCATCATGGCTTCTAGTCCGTAGTATCCAAGACATCTTCAATGAGCGGGGCCTCAAAAAGGCAGCATCCATCATTAAGGACTCCCACCACCCACGGCATGTCCTTTTCTCAATGTTATCATCAGGAAGGAGGTACAGAAGTGTGAAGATACACACTCAGGGAACAGCTTCTTCCCCTCTGCCATCTGATTTCTAAATGGACATTGAACCCATGAACACTACCTCACTACTTTATTATTTCTGTTTTTGCACTACTTAATTAACTTAACTATTATATATATATATATTTACTGTAATTCAGTCTTTTTCTATACTTACCAAGTATTGCATTGTACTGCTGGCTCAAAGTTAACAAATGTCACAATATATACCGGTGATATTAAACCTGATTCTGGTTTGAATGATTAGAATAACAAGGCTTTGCTGATTTATTTTTTAAACCCACAGGATATTGGAGGGTGGCTTTATGATTTGATGGAGTGAATATATCACCTGGCTAGAGAAGATGGAACCAGGTATACAGTCTCAAGAGTGGAACTTCTCCAATTAGGTTAATGGCCAGGGAGATTTCTTGATACAGAGATTGACAATCCTCTGAGACAAGGGATGGCAGAACTGTTGTACAAGAAGACACAGGGTCAATTAGCCACGAGTACACTGAGTTTAGAAGAATGAGCCAGATGGTGTGAAACTCTGCCATCTTATCTATATTTTTCTGAATTTATTCCAGAAGGGTTTCAGAATGAAGGAAATCAAAAACGATTGATATATCTTGTCTTTTGCTTTGGAAACTTTGAAGGGCCACAGAGGTTCAGTGTAATCAAGACTGAGATTAGTAACTATCATTTCATCAAATGGAAAATTAAGATAATAAGAGATTATGACCTCTGCAGTTTCCATGGCTCATCTCCTGTGTTTCTGGATAAAACACTAAACCGTTCAGGAGCATCATTTAAATGATATGTTTTGTTTCCATTGAGACAAAATCCTTTTGCTACGATATTCCACAATACATAGTGATGTTTTGGGTGAAGACATTGCTGTATATTGGCTCTGAATAAATATGTCTGCAAGCAGCAGTCTCTGCCCAACCTTTGCACATTGCAACAATCCACTCAAAAAGTTTTGAAAAGAATTAACTTCACATAACATCATAGTAGAAGTCTCAAATATAGTGAAAAATGTCGGGATTTAAGTAAGGGAGGAATTTTAAACCGTCATGTCCTAGAGAGATACTAGTGGGACTAGAGGTTGTCGAGCCTCGTGGAAATGATGTCTGCAGATTAGGGAGTGGCTTCAGTGGAAGTGAGCAGATTGATTATAACCGTCTAAAATGCCCGAAATACTATTAAGATTTTATAGATGGGAAAATGCTGTTCAAGAAAGGGGATAACTGAAAGCAGAAATCTATATAGGTCTGCAAGATTATCATCAATCATTAGGAAGATACTGAAATTCTTTGTTAAGTACTTAACAGTAGGACGTTTAGAGCATCAAAATAAAATTAAGCAGAATCACACAAGGTTTTATGAATGTTTTAAGCAACTTTATTGACGGCCTTTAAGGATCCAACAAGCCAGGATAGTAGATGAACATGTGATGCATTTTGATTTCTGAAAGGCAATCAATAAAGTGTCAAGTGGAAGGTTTACAGTGCATGGCATTGTGGGTAATATACACTCAGTGGTCACTTCATTAGGCACACCTCATTTATGCAAATATCTAATCAGCCAATCACGTGGCAGCAACTCAATGCATAAAAGTGAGCAGACACGGTCAAGAGGTTCAGTTGTTGTTCAGACCAAACATCAGGATGGGGAAGAAATGTGACCTAAGTGACTTTAACCATGGAATGATTGTTGGTGCCTGACAGGGTGGTTTGTGTATCACAGAAACTGCTGATCTCCTGGGATTTTCATACACAGCAGCCTCTGGAGTTGACAGAGAATGGTGCAAAAAACAGAAAATCATCCGGTGAACAGCAGTTCTGTGGGTGAAAATGCCATGTTAGAGAGGTCAGATGATGCCTAGACTGGTTCAAGCTGACGGGGAAAGCAATAGTAACTCAAATAACCCTGATTTACAACAGTAGTGTGCAGAAGAGCATCTCTGAATGCACAACATGCACAATCTTAAAGTGGATATGGCACAGCAGCAGAAGACCACGATATACTCTTGGTGGTCTCTTTATTAGACGCAGGAGGTAGGTTCCTAATAAAGTGGCCCCGGAATGCACCAGCCTAGGCAGAGAATTGGCAATCAAGCACAAAATGAAAGTTGGGATAAGTCAATCTTTCGATTTCCTTCATTTTGAAATCTTTCTTGGATATATTCAGCGACTTGGCCCCTGTCATAGAAGGTGGCAGAGAAACCCCCATAGTTTCACCACTACCTGACCTGCTCTTCCAGATTCAAGTGTGCTCAGGCCTAATTGACCCTGCTGTTCTCAAACAGCAGTCCTACCACCTCTTGTTTCACAGGGTGGTCAGTTTCTGTACGTTTCTACCCCAGAGAGTCACTGAAGACATCAACACTAGATTTTAGACCATGCAGGGAGTCCGTGATTACAGAGTACAAGTAGAAGAGTAGAACTGAGGGCATGATCTGCTCAACCGCGAAATTACCAAACGGTAGAGCTATTGAAGGGTTTCAAAGGTACATTTAATGTCAGAGAAAAAAATGCTGAAATTCTTTTTCTTCGCAACCATCCACAAAAACAGAGGAGTGTCCCAAAGAATGAACAACAGTTAAATGTTAGAACCCCAAAGCCCCCCCCCAGCTCCCCCCACCCACGCATAAGCAGCAACAAAGCAACAACCCCCCTCCCCCACCAGCAAAAAAAAAAGAATTGGCACCCATCACCGAGCACTGAAGCGTGTAGCAAAGCAGCAATAAAGACTTGTTCACCCGGTAATTCGACATACCACAGGCTTTCTCCCTCTCCCTAATAAGGGAAAAAGGGGTGTCTCCGTTTCACAGTGAAAAGGGAGACATAACAAACAACTTGTTGACTTATGATGTTAAAAGTCTGATGCATTGCTTTTTCTGAGCTCTGTGCCAAAAGAACTCGGGTCTCTGGGCACGCAGCCAGCAGCCAGCTTGCTGCTTTCGATCTCCCGTGTACTCCCATGACACACAAGTTTCCTACGGAGGCACCAACCTCGAGTTCACAGATCCACGAAATCCCAGAACCCTAAAGGCACGCTAGTCTTCTAGGCTGCGTCCTTGGTATCTCAAATAGCGGCCAGTCGTGAGACCTCGAGAGCGGGTCCCATTCCCGCAAAGAACCGAAGTCAGCGTGTAACTCCGGGTCAGGGTCTTCAAATGAACCCTGAAACCTGAAATCCTGTTCCTGTTTCTTATATTCTTGTTCTCTAAAACCATGTCCACAACTGTCTTATTCTCATTGAAAACTTTAATGTGTCCTCTGCCCTATTCTGGTGAGTGTAACTCACTCAAGTTTAAAAAGACTTTTGGCTGCTTGGCGGTAAGTGATATAAATAGTAAGGCCTACAAATTCTGTCTCAGTTCATATCTGAACTGGTCTGTCAAAACCAGTTAAACCTGATAGTACGTGTGTTTATACAACATTATTATTCAGCAGTCAGAGCAGCGTTGTCTTTATAGCGTCAAGATATATCTTGTAATGTAGATGACTAGCCAATTTGAACATCATGATAAAGAGCAAAGATTGACCTGGGGAGATGTTAACTTTTCATCTTCAAATATTGTTCAGGAATTGTTATAAACACAAGATACTCTGTGGTTGCTGGAAATCCAGAACAACACACACAAAATGCTGGAGGAACTCAGCCGGTCAGGCAGCATCTACGCGGGGGATTTAACAGTTGATGTTTCGGGCCGAGACCTTTTGTCAGGACATGGTGACCAGGGAGACAGGGTTCCAATGAAAAGCAGCCACATTCTACAGCTCCATCGATAACCTACATTAGGTTATCAAGTCTCTGGAATGGGAGTTAAACATACAACCTTCAGACTCCCCGGTGAGAGTGCTGCCATTGAGCCAAGGTAGAGACTCATAAAGAAGGGGTAACTCCAGCCAGGCTCTGCAGCACGAGTTAATGTTGGATAATTCCTCCTGGACGGAGTGTGTTGTATGTGGATAGTGGTATCACCTGAATGCAAAAAGCCCAGCCTGCATTTTCCTACTGGGGGATTGGGAGCACTAATTCCATTAATTCATGGAAAATAATTGAACCCTAGAGGACGACGTTAATCAAGTGAAAACCGAAGACACAAACACTATTGTAATGAAGAGTTCATGTGAGTAAATATGAACAAAGAGCAACAAAAACATCCTCGGGCAATAGTCCAATTAATTGTTCAGGTGGCTCATTAGATGCCAGTCATCGGAGTGAACTCGTTCTTTTTCAACAGAAGTTAGAACAAGGATCTTCCACTTAGGTTATTGCGATGTGATGCAGCAGATCTTCAAATATGTGACTGGAAGTATGTTTCCAGGGACACAGTGGGGTTCCCCGACTCTGCTTCCCTAGCACACCGTCAATATAAAAGCAGGGATTTCCGCTTCTCAGCTGCAGGTGAAGCAGTGCCTTAAGGCGAATTCTTGGTTCCATTCCTTGCCTCTATTTCCCTGTAGATCAGTTTCCAATATTTCTGGCTAGTATTCATTTATGAAATGACATGTTTACCTGGTGTCACCGATCGTTTTCCCTGCTTTATTACTTTTCCTTGGATATATAATATCATTCTGGAGATTGAAGGTCCTCACACTAGTAGTACACCTCTAGCCTAGGGGCGTATTTTCCTTTGCCGTATTAACCGATTTAGTCCCAGAGGATGATCAGCGTGAGCTTTATTGTAATCGCGGGTGGGTGGATTCCCTTAATAGAGAACACCTGGGTGTGATTTTAACATGGGGGGGGGGGCGCTGATGTCCTTGACATGTCCAGTGGCATGGAGTGCAAGGCAACTGGGCCCTTCAGTCTTCCTCCACCCTTTACTGCCAGTGTGATGTGTCATCTTCTTCCTCCAGCTCCATCGTCGTGGCCTTGGTTGAATCGCTCCTTGTCTGCAACCTTTTTCTTAATCTTACCACCATGGGTGACCCTACCAGGTTGTGTTGGCACGTGGCCAAGTGGTTAAGGTGTTCGTCTAGTTACCTGAAGGTCGCTAGTTCGAGCCTTGGCTGAGGCTGCATGTGTGTCCTTGAGCAAGGCACTTAACCACACATTGCTCTGCGATGACACCGGTGCCAAGCTGCTTGGGTCCTAGTGCCCTTCCCTTGGGCAACATCGGTGGTGTAGAGAGGGGAGACTTACAGCTTGGGCAACTGCCGGTCTTCTGTAAAAGAAATCTTGGAAACTTTCCAAGGCGCAAATCCATGGTCTATCGAGACTAATGGAGGTCTACATACACACCCTACCAGGAGCTAAGCACCAAACGGATAAACTCCAGACCACATGGTTCTCGGTATCTCAGGAACTCACAGGCCTCTCCACCACAGCAAGGTGGTGAGCCTTGAAGAACTAATGACTCTGCAACTGAAGAAACATTCTGGCAAAATACTTAAACCATCATTTCACTGGGTATCCAGTTGATGTAACTATTGGCTGATCGGAATCAGCAGAATATCTTGGGGAAAATACATCCTGCATTTATAGAGCAGCAGAATATCTTGGGGAAAATACATCCTGCATTTATAGAGCACTTTTCGCCACATCAGAAAGCTTTTCACAGCCGACAAGGTACTTTTGTAAAATTGTCACTGTTATAATACAGGGTTTGCCAGATCAGAGCAGTCTCTGGATGTTGAGAAACAGTGGAGTGTGAAGGAGCAGAGGGATTTGCCTGTTCATGTACACAAATCATTAAAAACTGGTAGATAGCACACCTGGGAAACCAATGAAAGGAACCACTGCTGGAACAGACAGGGATTCAGGAGTTCTGTCACTGCTCGAAATTAAAGAGGCACAATGGGTAAGGAGAATATTTTTTTTAAACGGCTACAAAAAGTAATCAGAACAGTCAGAACGCGCGGCTAATTGAGCCTCTGTCTCACAGCTCCAGTGACCATGATTTGATCGTGACCTTGAGTACCGTCTGTGTGGACTTGCATGTCCTCCCTCTGACTGCATGGATTTCCCTTGGGTACCTGGTTCACCCCTGCCCCCCACACCCAAAAATGGGCAAATGGGTAGGCTAATTGGTCACTGTAAATTAGTGTTCAATGAGTGGTGAACTTGCAGGGAGTTGATGGGAAGGAATAAGAGAATAAAATAGGTTAGACTAGGGATAGTGTAGATAATTGGTGCTTGCAAGGGAATTAAGGGTTATGGGGAAAAGGCAGGTAGATGGAGCTGAGTTTACGGACAGATCAGCCGTGATCTTATTGAATGGCGGGGCAGGCTCGATGGGCCGGATGGCCTACTCCTGCTCCTATTTCTTATGTTCTTATGTTGATGTGTGGTATCAAATCTGATGGACCTGTTTCTGTGCTGGGTCTCACAATGACTCTAAAAGTTTAATAGAATGATTTGAAGGGGCTGGAACAAAAAGTCAATTTAATTATGCTTCATTTGCATCTCATCTTGGTCAGACCATAGCTGGTGCACCACAGTTAGTTCAAGACTTCAACATCAACTGTACTTTTTTCTATAGATGCTGCCTGGCCTGCTGAGTTCCTCTAGCATTTTGTGTGTGATTATTGAAGAGCATATTGATCTTGGAATGGGAATTGATTTGGTAATTTGTTTGCTAAAAGCTAAACAAATGACCAAAACCAAGATTTGAATGGAGGCAAGATATCTATGAGAGATACCAAGGGACCTATTGGGAAACTGTGCAGTACTGAAAGACTTGAATCACTGATTGGTAAGTTATAAGGTGAATGAGATGGTGTTAATACGGGTTGCCCACTTAAGCATTGCTTCACCATTGTTATACCAGGATTGACAAGGTTTAGTTATCAAGGAAGGTTGCACAATGTCAGCTTGTAGTCCCTGAGTATAAAAGAATGGGGGCCATTCTGATTGCGCTGTGTCAATTGTTAAAAGGTCTTTGATGGGACGTATATGGAGGATTACTGTCCCTGATGAGCGGGTTAAAAAAACACAGGGGCAAAGCTCCAAAACTGCAGTTCAATCACTCAGGAACAAGGTTGGGAAGCACATTTTTTCACACTGATGGCAACCGAAATGTAGAAGTCTGATTCCATAAGGCCTACGGACATCTGGACATTTGGAGATGCCAATACTGTACACTGTGGCTGCCTCCTTGGGCACCACGTGATAAAACCATTTTAGTTGGCATCCCCCCCCAAACCTCCATCCCTTCTGCCTATTACCTCAGTTACTGTACTGTGCTGTAGCTCTTCAAACTACATTTTATAATGCTGTTTACATTGTAAGATACATGCTGGCATTGACGTATTTATACACATGTCTGTACTTCTAACTTGGTTTTTATATAAGTCTTTATTCTTTATCATTGTTAAATGTTGCTTTTTTGTTGCATGTAACACCACAGCAAATTCCTAACACATGTAAATGTATACTTCGAATAAAGTTGATCTTTGATCCTTGATCCTTGGAGCTTTCAAGATTGTTACCAAGAAATACGATGAGAAAAAGTTGGTGGATATCGTCTACATGGGCCTTAGCAAGGACTTTGACAAAGTCCTACATGGGAGGCTGGTCCAGATGCTTAAGTCATTTGGCATTGAAGATGAAATGGTCAGTTGGATTCAACATTGCTTAGAGGGAGAAACCAGAGAATGGTAGTAGATGGTTGTCTCTCTGAATGGAAGCCTGCTCCTATTGATGAGCCGCAGTGATCGGTGCTGGGTCTGTTGTTGTTTATTTCTATACTAATAAATTAGATGATAATGTGGTAAACTGGATCAACGAATTTGTGGATGACATCAGGATTGCGGGGCACAGTGGACAGACAGCGAGCAAGGCTTTCAAAGCGTGCAGTAGGATCTAGAGCTGGAAAATGACTGATGAAACTTAACGCAGACAAATGTGAGATGTTGCACTTTTGAAGGACAAACCAGTGTACATCTTACACAGAGAACGATAGGGTCGTGAGGTGTGCGGTAGAACGAAGGGACCTGGGAATACTGATCCGTAATTCCTTGAAAGCAAAATCATAGATAGATAGGTCCGTGATGAGAGAGTTTTTGGCATGTTGCCCTTCATAAATCAGGGCAGTAGTACAGGAGTGTTGGATTGTTATGTTGCAGTTATATAAGGTATTGGTAAGCCTGAATGTGGAGTTCTGTGTGCAGTTCTGGTCATCTCCCTACAGGAAGTTTATCAATAAGAATGCAGAAAAATATCTTGAAGGACATTGCCAGGACTTGACTTACTGGAAAAGGTTGAATGTCTTAGACTTTATTGCCTGGAGTTCAGAATAATGAGGGAAATCTTATATAAGTATATAAAGTTTTGAGGAGGCATAGAAATTTATGAGGAACAATGATAGGGTGAATGAATGGAGGTTTTTTCCCCTCAGGTTAGGTGAGACGAGAACAACGTGTCATAGGTTTAGGGTGAAAGGTGAAATATTTAAGGGGAATCTGAGGAGGAACTTCTTCATTCAGAGGATACTGTGAGTGTGGAATGAGCTATCAGTGAAATTGGTAGATGGGGGATCAGTTGTCACACTTTAGAGAAGGTTGAATTGGTAGATGGATAGGTGGAGTATAGAGGGCTATGGGCTGGGTGCAGGTAGATGGGACTAGACAGAAAGCTGGGTCAGCACAGACTAGATCAGCTGTAAGTCCTGTTTCTGTGCTGTGACTGACTCTGTGACTGAGATGGAACTTGAGTAGGTTAAGATATCAAGGAAATTGGGCATTGGCAAGAAAACTGTGTAGAACAGCCATACTGCAATTGGATGGCAGAGAGGTTGGAAGGTCTTTATGGTTTAATTCTTTTTAAAATATCCCTATGTTTCTAATGAGTCTTGATGAGAATTTAAGTCAAAGGAATGAATTTTGTCTGAAGATGCCAAGTGGGCCCCACTGGGAAATGTGATACTTGATCAATGAATTTTGATAAGAAGGTCAAGATGTTGGACATGCAGACAGATCTAAAAGTTAACACTGGAGAGACAATGAGGGTGTTCTCTGGATCCCTCATACAACAGTCCTTGGTGAAGAGATAGTGAGCACTTGAAAATCTACACAGGGTCAATAAAATGAATTCACACAGCTTTCACTGAAAGCTCAGTTGGAATTATGAATCATTTAGGGAAAGGTGAAAGGGTACATCCTCGTAATAAATGCATGCTTTATGTACAGGGAAACACACACAAAATGCTAGAGGAACTTTGAAGATCTCTTGTGTTCATGTATAGGGATGTGATTTGATAAAGCTTTCATAAATGCTTAAGAGCAGTCAAAGATCAAGGTATATCGGGAGCCAAAGAATTTGTGGTGAAACTGTGCAGTATTGTACACTGATTGGTAAGTCATGAGGTGGGTACAGAAAGAGTCGCCCCCTTTGGTGCTTTGAAGGAATCTCCTGATAGGGCTGCATTGTACACGGTTGGTAGCCGGAAGTAACCAAACTTACTGTATTACCATTGCAGGTATCTGCAGAATCTGGGAGCAGATGCCCAGGAAGACAACATCCATCAATAAAGCTTCAATGGTGGTACAGACTATCATGTGGAATGATCATGCTGGCATAGTAAAACAGGAAATATTAAGGGGTTGAATGTCTATGAAATGGATATATCAGCAAGCCCAGGTGAAGTATATTCCAGGCTGTTAAAAGGAACAATGGAGTAATTTACAGAGGTCCTGACTACTTTTTAAAATCTTTTTCTGACAGAGAGTTGCAGGACTGCCAATGTTGTTTCGAAAAGGTGGATGAATACACCTTCACTCAGAAAAGATTCAAAAACAGCTTATTCTCTCCTCTTCCCCCTTTTCATCAAGTAGAAGATACAAAAGCTTGAAAACTCATGCCAGCAGGCTCAAGGACAGCTTCTATACAGTACTGCTTTATAAGGCACTTGAATGGACCTCGTACACAATAAAGATGAACTCTTGATCACTCAGTTTACTTCGTCGTGACAATGCCACATTAGTTGTCTAAATGCAATCACGACCGGAGGTCCATGAGCCAGCCCTGATCAGAGGATCAGCATCTTTAAATCCCTCAGTGTCTTCATTTCTGAGGACCTGTCCTGGGTCCATCACGTAAATGCCATTAAGAAGAAAGCACGGCAGTGCCTGTACTTTCATGGAAGTTTGCATAGATCTAGCATGTCATGTAAAACTTTGACAAACTCCTACAGATGTGTGGTGGATGTGTGCATTTGCTGGTTGTGTCACAGCCTGGTATGGAAACATCAGTCCCCTTGTACAGAAAAGCCTGCAAAAAGTAGTGGCAGGGTCACCCACTATCCCCCCCCCCCCCCACCCGCCGCCCCAACCATCAAACGTATCTATATGGAGCACTGTTGTAGAAAGTAGCATCTATCATCAAGGACTCCCACTATCCAGGCTATGCCCTCTTCTTGTTTTTGCCTTCCGGAAGAAGGCATAGGAGCCTCAGGACCCTGCATCACCAAGTCCAGAAAAAGTTATTACCCCTCAACCATCAGGCTTTTGAACCAGAGAGGATAACTTCACTCACCCCATCGCTGAACCGTTTCCCTGAACTGGATTCCTTCATGACCTGGATCAACACGTTGACGTCGTGTGGAGGCTTGCGTGCTTCAAGGTCTCCATCAGGCGATGCCAGCTCGGGCCACCCATGCTGGGACGTCTGTGGGCAAGATGCCAGACGAAGACTGATTCAACCCCGGCTCCTGAACGGACTGACTCGTGCCTGCCCCTCCCGGGCCCTGCCATACAAAATGAACAACAACTGGATTCACTTTCAGGGACTCTTCATCTTGTGTTCTTGATATTTATCGCTTACTTATGTATTATTATTATTTCTTGTTTTTCTCTTTCTGTATTTGCAGTTTGTTGGGATTTTTTTTGCACATTGGTTGTTGTCCGCCCTGTTGGGTGCAGTCTCTCATTGATTCTATTGTGTTTCTAGTATTTACTGTGTTTGCCCACAAGAAAAGGAATCTCTGGATTGTATATGGTGATATATGTGTACTGTACTTTGATAATCAGTTTACTTTGAACTTTAAATGCACCATGCTTTCTCCGCAACTGTAGCATTACAGTATATTTGACATTATGTTTTATTTTTCCTTTCACAGTACCTGGATGCATATGGATTGATTTGCATGGATGGCCTGCTAACAAAAGCTTTTCACTGTATCCCAGTGCATGAAACAATAATAAACCGGTTACCAATAAACAGTTAGCATGGATCCATTAAGGGAAGGTTGTGTGTTGACCATCTTGATCGAGTTTTTTGAAAGAGTTAAACAAGGAGGGTTATGTGGGGACAGTGGATATGCCTCAGCCAATGTAGATTTTAGCAAGACTTTGACAAGATTCCACACAAGAGGATGGTCAAAAAAGGAAAGACCATAGAATTTAAGGGGGTGTAGCAATATGGATCCAAAGTTGTCATAGAGTCATCGAACCCTACAGCACAGAAAAAGGCCATTTGACCCATCTAGTCCATGCCAAACTATTATTCCACCCAGTCCTATCAACCCGCACCTGGGACATAGCCCTCCGTACCCCTCCCATCCAAAGTCAAAGTACATTTATTATCGAAGTGTGTTCATACAACCTTGAGATTCATCTTCTTTCAGGCAGCTATTATACAAAGAAACCCAATACTCCATGGACTTATCCAAACTTCTCGTAAATATCAAACACGAGGAAATCTGCAGATGCTGGAAATTCAAACAACAACACACACAAAATGCTGGTAAAACACAGCAGATAGTAAGAGATCTCTTACTATCTTTCCTTTCGGTTAGTCCTGACGAAGGGTCTCAGCCCGAAACGTCGACAGCGCTTCTCCCTATAGATGCTGCCTGGCCTGCTGTGTTCTATCAGCATTTTGTGTGTGTTGTTGTTCTCGTAAATATTGTATTTTTCAAAATATCTAGACCTTTCCCCTGTGTAATCCCCATTGTTTCTAATCCCCAAAAATCTTTTGATCTGAGATAATGCTTGACGTTAGCACCAGGAGTTTCAAAAATATTATAACTTTGGCAAGAAATCCTACTTGTACGATTTAGAGTTTCTATCCGAGATACCAGCAGGGCTTGGGGGATTGGGGATAGAAACTGCTTAGTTTTAACAGATTAGATGTTTTATCCCTATTTTTATTAGGTATGGGCTTCATTCCCTCATCCTTAACCTCCGGGGACTGATATGGGTTCAGCGATTCATCATCACCTCTGCCTGGATTACGTAAAACACTACTGCTTTCTGTCTCCTCCACCAAAAATTGTTCCTTATCCCACAACTTTCCTGAAGTGCAAGGGTAACTTTGGCTTTCACATCACCACCACAAATCTTTTTTATTAAGTTCCTCTCTCTGTTAATTAGCATTGCCGAGAAAGTGTTTAATATGTACTGGGGGCAAGGATGGTTTTGCCTCTGCAGAAGTACACGTGGGATGAAACGAGCTCTTCAGGCCTGTGCAGGGTGCCGGAGAGTGTTGGGCTCTGAGGTTTTCAGAGCACCTGAATTGGTTAGCTGTTGTTTGATGGGAGTCATTCATCATTTAAAATTCCCTGTGTTTACTCGAGCAACTCGTTTTTTGTAACAAGGTCTCCTGGTGCTTTCTGCCTAAGCTTGTTAAGTTTATTTTGATAGGCTCAGGGATAGCATGTCACTCATATTATTTAAGCAAACTCCTGATTAGCACAAATCACAAGTTCCTAGTTCTGAAAATGGTACTTCTCGCGTTCCCACTCAGTCAAGACACCGATGTTCTTTCGGAATTATTATGAATAAACTCTCATCGCCATCTCTACACCGGAGTCTGTCTTTCCTCAGCACTTGGGCTCCAACATTGCCAGGGCACTTCATGATATGGGAGGATTATTCTGAGGTAAATATCAGAGACCAGTGACAAGCCAGCATTGCAAATTCCTGAGCCGTTCTGTCACTTGGATGGCTCCAGGACAAGTCTCTGAGTCAGTCGGCTTGGATTATTACAAGCCTCCCTGGCTGGCCTCCTGTCTTCCACTGCAAGATTAGCTTTATTTGTCTTACGTAAAGCATATAGTGAAGTGCTTCGTTCTGCAACAAATCAAATCAACGAAGATTGTGCTGGACAGTCCGCTGGTGTCACCGCACTTCCAGCGCCAACATAGCATGCTCAATAAATGAGCTCATTCTAAATCTGTTCCCATACCAAGTATTCCCTCTTTACTTTCCACATTTAATTAATGTTTTTCTTCAAACCCACTCAATTCAATTTGTCCTTAAACCTGCTATAGTCACCATCATTCTTTCACCATCAGCATCACCAGGACAAGTGCATTTGATGAAATGAGCTAGTATAAAGACAATTTATCACCCAAGTAGCTTTCTTGGTGTACAGTGTCTTGGTATTGGTTTATTTATTGTCACCTCTAGCAAGATACTGTGAAAAACCCATCTTGCGTACTATTCATACAGTCCATTGTGATAGAACCAGTTTAAACAAGAACAATGCAGAATAAAGTGTAAAAACTACAGTACAGGTAGACAATAAAGTGCAAGATCATGACAAGGTAGCTGGTGAGGTCAAGTGTCTATTTATTGTACGGGAGGTCCATGCAAGAGTCAGATAACAGTGGAATAGAAGCTGTCCTTGAGCCTGCTGGTACATCCTTTTTGATCTTTTTTCGTATTTTCTGCCTGATGGGAGAGGGGAGAAGAGAAAATGTCTGGGGTGGGTGAGGTCGATTACGCTGGCTGCTCTACTGGAGTATAGACCGAGTCTACAGGGTGGGGGGGGGGGGGGGCGGGGGGTGCTGGTTGTTGTGATGTGCTGAGCGGAGTCCACAACTTTCTGCACTTTTCTTGTGGTAATGTGCAGAGCAGTGGCCATACCAAGTCGTTACGCATCCAGACAAGATGCCTCCTGTGGGGGTGTCAATAAAAAATTGATAAGGGTCGAGTGCAACATGCCAAATTTCTTTAGCCTCCTGAGGACATAGAGGCATCGATCAGCCTATAATACTCTGTATTAAATTAAATTAAATGACAGAGCTTCTTCATAGTAGGCATTCCTGGAAGGGAAGTCCAGAATGAGAGGAGGGGACTTAAAGATGACTATGTAAAATTATAGAATCCAAGGCTGCCGATGCTGAAATATCACCCTGTCTTGCAGCTTGATGGTGTGGGAGTAGGACAGCTTAGTTATTAGACTAAGGGGACTGGAAGATGAGTTCAATACCCAGCACTGATTGAGTAATTTAAATTCACAATGAAGTTCGGAATTTTAAAGAGTATCGAATATTATAAAAATTCATGCTCTAAAAGAATCT
Source organism: Hemitrygon akajei (assembly GCF_048418815.1). Classification (NCBI taxonomy): domain Eukaryota; kingdom Metazoa; phylum Chordata; class Chondrichthyes; order Myliobatiformes; family Dasyatidae; genus Hemitrygon; species Hemitrygon akajei. Next base: position 23,815,656 of record NC_133152.1, on the reverse strand, counting down.
GTTATCTCCAGCCTACGTGTAACTCAGAAACCTGCAGAGATACAGTATATTTGACTCCTGACTGACTTCACAAAGGGTTGGGTAAGGCATTCACTTTGTGAGGAATTGGTGATTCATTCTACGCATGAATGCATTTTTAAAACATTCTGTTGTTCTCTTTTCTTCATATTTACAAAATCTATTCTGGAAATCATCAGGGATTAGAGTGCAGAAGTGTGGCTGCTAAAAGGAGGAAGGCCCTTCCTTTGTAAGGAATTAGTGAGTAACTACACAGTGGATGTATCCGCTTCTGTGGATCTGGTTTGTAGGATAAGACAGAACACCTTTGGGAGTTTTACTGAGTGAGGAAAAGAAAAAAGAAATGAACAGTTGCATTGGTCTTGCTTCGTTACACAGAGAGTGACAAGACAGACTACAGGACTTCATCACTCTGCAGAAGCTCGGAGCAAGGCGATCAATGGGTCAATACTGAAGCTGCAATAGAACACTCAGGAGGATGAAATTCATCTTTCGGAACTTGTAGCCAACTTTTTAGGGAAAGGAGAAGGAAAATAAGCAGTTTTTTTCCAAAAGCAATGTATAATCATTTAATTTTTTTTTCAAAAGTTAAAAGCTAACTAAATTGCAGATGAACAAGGCATTGGATTTATTCCACAAAGGAAAGCAGGCAATCGAAAGCTGATGAGACTATCTCAGTAATTGATTAAAACTCCGTAGTTCCAATCTATTAAGAAGGTCCAGGTCCCCGGAAAGTGGGAGGAGTTGTCTCCCATAGGTCTCCCCGCGGGTTGTGAGCATTTAATGCAAGTGGAAATAAAAACAGTCGCTAACAGGTTTTTAAATGGGAAGGTTACTCAGAGTGGCCTTTCTCAGATCACAATGGTTAGAATGCTGAAGGGCGAGGTTACTTTATGCCAAGCAAGGTGATCATGAAAGTGGAGAACCATAGCTTGTTCATTATTTTTTATTATCCTCCAGCGACAAGAGGCACCGCCTGGAGGAGTGGGTGAATGCAACTGTTGCTCTTTATATCCACTTTCTATCAAGCCTTATCTTATCCTAGGGAAATGTCTGGCAAATCTTGGAAGGTGCTTATCACTCCTGGGAATAAAACTGGAACTATAAACTACTCTTTGATGTCCTTTAGTGTAAGTTTATTGGTTTTGATCATACTCCCTCACTTTATTATAACTCAAGCTCTTGATTTGATGTTTGACATTGATAAGTGAAGAACAGATTAATTTAGTAAGTGGTGGCCTCTACCCACCCAGCGTTCCACTTACTCACTGAGCTAGAAGATCTGTGGATAACAGTTTTAAGACTAATTTCCAAACTGAGGGACAGTGCTGTGTCAGTAACATTATCACATTAATTAATTAGCCTGTCATGTAAGTATTACTGCAGTTTAGAAGGGATTGTCTCCAGAGTAATGAGCTATTTGTATATAACACTGAAACGTCTATCCACATTCTGATCCCAACCTTCATCACAGCAACATCAAACTTGGACTTCTGTGATTTAAACACTACTGCATAGCGGAGAGAAAAAGACACAGGTGAGAATTATATAGTTTGCGAAATGAGCTTAATTATTGACAGCGATCTGAAAAGTTACTAATGATTATATAAGCCATTTAATGTTTTTACTGAAAACTTTAAAATATGATTTAATAAAGGAGAGATGTCTCACTGGTAGAAAACTCCTGGCAGAAAAGGTAGTGAAGTTGCAGGTGAGATTTTGCTGTTGATGGTTTTACTCAATAGACACAGTGTAGGATCGTCCTTTGTTCAGGACTTTACTGAAGTCTTCCTTACATGGAATTTAATGCTGTTGTGAAAATGGCAGGAAGAGAATTTTTTAGGCAAGCACATTGCCCCTTTCTCCATGACAGTGATGAAGTAGAGTCTCAAACAAAGATGTTGGGGTGCTGAATTTTTATTTCTTTTCTACAAGCCACTATGCTAAGTCAGAGCTGGTGAAGGTTTGTGAAGGAAGTGAAAAAATTCTGTATCTCTCTACTGAACCACAAAAGGTTCTGAAAGCAGGAGGCCTTTTAATCCCCTATGTTCCAAATTTTAAAAAATACAGATGCTGGAAATCTGAAACAAAAGCAGAAAATGCTGGAAATACTCATCAAGTTAGATGAATAGAATTGACACTTCAGGGTCTTTTACTGGAGATGTTAATTCTATTTTATTTCCACAGATGTTTCCTGACCTGTGGAATGTTTTCAGCATTCTCTGTTTCTGTTTTTCTAACTCCTATATTTGCTTTTGAATGTTGTACGGAAAGAATCCAACAGAAGTGGGACCCTGCAGTTACTATGCTAAATTGTAGGCAGTTCCTCTGATCTTGTGGTCATTTAGGATTTTAGCCTTGCATTGGAGAAGGAACTTCTGACTATAGCGAGGAACTACAGTGCCATTATGGAATTTCAAATGCCTGACCAACAGACAGTGATCACGGAATAAACTAACCAACGTATAGCTACTCCGAAGGGAAACAAAGAGAAGAAGAAGTGGCTGCCCGTGTTAAAGATGACCTGGTGGCACTTGTGATGGACAGTTCAGAACTTTTTAAGCTAAGAATGAACAAGAAAATAGATTAGACATACAGATACTCGCTTTGGAGTCTGTTAACTGATTATTACACAGAACCTATGACAGGAGCCTGCCACAAGGACTTTTTTATAGGGACCATATGTTGCACGAATGTGCCAGTATTTAAACTGTGTAGATCACCATCTAATAGTACGCAGCAATCTTCATTGTTCACATAAGTTGCAACTCCTCTATATTTCTATTTTTAATTTTTATTTCAAAATATACCATTCTGGTAAGTTGCTTTCTACCTGTCAATATGTAAACCATTCCTCAGTCATTCATAAAAACTATCCTACTGCTATACCTTCATAAGAATTGGATCTTTATAACAGTTTATTATTAGGTCTGTAAAAAGATCTAGTTCCTTGATTGTGCGTTTTCAATAGGGGTCAAAGAACACAGACAGGTCTAGTTCTTGGATCGTGCGTTTTCATTTGGGGTCAAGGAACGCAGACTAGAGACTCTGGCACTAACTAGATTCAGTCAATCCAGCGACAGCTCCCCCAGTGAGAATGCTAGATCACTTCGGCTAGTCTCACATAATCATTGCTGACAATGGGGTCTGTTGCAAATTAACAAATTGCCAACATTCACTGTGCTAACTTATGAAGAATGGTCATTAAGGTGAGGTACAAATTAACCCGGACGTGCGTTAATAATTCTGGAAGAGGAAGCAAGGAGATCACTGGGTGGAAAAGTACAGGGACATCCAAATGTGAAAGGGAGTTGTTATTGATGGTATGGGGATGGTTTGGAGAGTGTCAGAGGAGGTTTTAGGGAGATCTGACTGTGGTAGCCAGGAAAGAGCATAAACGTTGTCATTTTGAGTGACAGGGTAAAGAAACAAGGATTTGTTACTATTGTGCTGGTTGAGAGATAGGCTGTGAGAGGTTAGATAGAAGGAAAGATTTCAAAAAAGGTAGGAGGAAGGTAATTACAGTTTTAGAGGAGCAAATTAATTTCCACAGGCAGTAGAATCGATAAGGAGATATCAATTCAAAGTTATCTTCAGAAAGAGAAAGGTACAAAGAGTTGTTTTACATTTGGCCACGTATACAGTTTGCTGACTATAGTCACGTCGCTGGATAATGCTGTGGATCTGATAACAAGATCAATGATTAGATGGGAAAGGTGACTCTGCCTCCTCCTGACTCATCTCTTTACAATTGCTCATTACTTTCCTCCACATGGCACTACAGAATCTATTGTCTGTGAAGCTATGGAGCAAAGGGCTTTCCATGACATTAACCAGAATGCTCACCACACAACTCACCTTTAGCCGTACTTACAATCATATATTGCAATTATGCTCAGTGATGTGCAATAGCATCCCAAACAAAGCGTGTTGTATTGAACACACCAAGCAATGTGGGGAGAAAGATTTGCAAATAGAAGGGCGAGGCATCATGAGCTGGAAGAGTTTATAGGATTAAAATGGCCGATGTCACTGCCTGTGTAGATTAATTGGAGGTACAGGGTCCTGTGTTGTCGAGCAGAGCCAGGCTTATAGGTTCCTGCTGGGAATGAGGATGGGGTGAAGACATGGAGGGATTGGTGAAATAAACCAATGGTTTTAAAATCAGTTCTTTGGAGATTGAGAGCCAGTCAAGATTGACAATAATAATGGTCAAGAGAGAATGTCAAAGTCAGATAACAAACAAAAAAGTGCTTGAAAAAGAATTTCAAAGCTAATCTGTTTACCTTGAAGTATTTAATGTTTAAGATTTCCTTTTTCTGATGACTATATTAATTCTTTGCATTATTTTAGCAGTGACCAAACTCAACGTGCTGATGTGAGATGGCAGAACACCCTGTTCAGGTTTTTGTGTATGGTTTGCTCGTAAGCTGTGGGATTCTGGGGAACGCCCTGGTTATCTGGATTGCCGCCGACTCCACCCGAGAGAACCGCTACCTCGCCTCGTCCGACCTCATTCTGATGAATATCGCTGGGGCAAATCTGCTGCTCTCCCTCACGAGGAACACCTTGCTTCTGACCTTTGACGCCGGCTACACCGTCTCGTTCTCCGACGTAGGGTGCAGAATGATGATGTTCATCTGGACCTGGCTGAGATCGGCAAGCATCTGGGTCACCCTCAGTCTGAGCCTGTTCCACTTCATCACAATCAGAACAAGCCGAACTGCGTTGGAGAGGCTAAATGAGAGAAGGAAGGTTGCCAAAGCTATGGTGATTGAGTGGGCTTTGAGCTTTGTGTATTCAAGCTTTGCACTGCGCTACTCATCCAATACAAACACTAACAGTACCGATAATTTAATGTTAATTAGTAGCACCATCAGACCTTTGCTCGGCTGTGTGTGGACATTTCCAAATGACGTTAGTGGTCTTATATACACAATGGTCTCTGTTGTAATTCATGAAGCAATCCCAATAACTCTAATGATTTTTGCAAACTCTGCCACCTTGTTATTTCTGTATAATCACTATAGAAAAACCCAGGACACGATGTTCAATAAACAGATCAGCACCGAATGGAAAGCAGCCAAGACCATCCTGTACCTGATTCTGCTGTTTATTTTTTGCTGGGGCACACATGTGTTTTCAGTGAATTATTATAATTTTAAGGGCAGCCCCTCGACGCGCTACATGCTCATTATCGCTCGGTTTTCTGCCTCGGGGTTTCTGGGATTCTACCCACTGGTGGTGGCAACAGGCCATGGCAAATTAAGAAGGAAAATGGCAAACATCTTGAGATGTGGGTGGCTGAAATCCCCCAGCCAAAGTAGCTGACCACTCTTCCAATGAAAAATGTGTGGATTTCTTGTCCAATCTTACAGAGGTTAGCCTGGAAGTGATCAGTACTGTGGGATATCTTTACTGAAAGATTATACTTTATTCATATTTGATGTAATATTGACTCAAGCCACAAGAATTTGTATAAATTATGCGTTGGTCCACCATCTCCTTGCTTTAATTGGATGATCCTCGAAGTAAATAGGAGGAGTCCATTCGATCCCTCAGTTATATGCTGACACCAGTGATCCACATCAAAGCTCTAGGTATTCCCTTTCTCCAGAATAAATATACCCTCAACTAACAAAAACCTATTGACCCCAGTCTCAATATTGCTAACTGATCAAAACTCAACACCACTAAATGTGAATTCCATCCCATTTCCAAGAAAGGGCTAATATATTGAACTAACTAACTATGATGCATGGTTATTCAAATTTCACTGTTTGTCCAAAGCTCCTAAATTTTTTCACTGTCTGGAGAATTCTCTTGTTTTTCTTTCTTGGAACTAAACCAAGTACCTTCACAGTTTCACCACTTTGAACCAGTACAATTAACTTGTTGATTTAAGAAATCCATGAGTTTTGTAAATTCATGCTCCTAACTGCATTTCAATGCTGTCTAAGCAAACACTGCTCTTAACTCTACAGCCCTTCGCTGTGCTTAAATACGGAAGAAAGCTGAAACTCCAGCTCAGACCTGGTCACTGTGGGAACAACAACTTTGGTTTGAGAATAAATAACCTGCTCATCTTCCTTTACATTGATGGCAATGGAGAATAAGGCAGCCCACTCTTTACAGTTTTTGAGCCACGCTGAAGTGGACTGCCCATAGAGTCATGAATTGTATCAGACAACTCAAGAACTACCAAATCATTGAAAACTTTAATTTGGAAACATCCTATCACCAATGGGGATGAACTATCTTGTCTCATTCCAATCTTCTGCTCACTGCCCCAGATTCCACTTTCTCAAGTATCTATTTAATTGTGTTTTTAAAACTTCTTCTTAACTTGATGGAGAGGTTTCCTCTACCTTAACCATTGAATGTATTTGACATTTAAAATGCTTGCTCTGTTAAGTTAGTTCCCTCCTATGACATCACTATACAAACATTATTATTTTTGCAGGCACCTTTCAACCTTTGAATAACTGACTGATAGGCATTGCTAGACTAGATTAAATGTGTTGTTTGTACAAACTGCTCTCCTATGATTTTCAGTAGGAAGTTCATATCGGGCTACTGTATGAGTTCATGTTGAGATTCATCTGAGATACCCACAACAACTCTCATAGACAAAATACATTGGCTTGGACGAGGTCCAAGTGAGTAGCTATTGCTTGTGAAACGTAGGAGTTAATGCCTCTAAATGAAGCAAATGGAAGAGGAGGTTGAACAAAGAGGAATAGCAGCCTGTGGACCCACTTTTGGGGACCCTGTAGCTCACATTCTCAGCATTTTGTTTTACTTTTTAAAATTATTTGCATGATTTGTCCTCTTTTGCATATTGGATGTTTGTTGGTCCTCGTTAGGCATGGTTTTTCATGGATCCTATTGTATTTCATTTCTTTCCTGTGGGCACCTGCAAGAAAATGAATCTCAAGGTTGTATATGATAGACAAACATACAGTACTTTGATAATAAATTATGAACAGTGAAGTAGACTAAATAAAGAAATGCAATCTATTCAATACAATGAAGATAATACTGAACATAGTGACAGGATTGGTGTGAATGTATGAATGTTTAAAACATTTCGTTCGGTACTGTAAGTATGCTATATTTTCAGTTTGTGAAAGAGAATTTCCTATCTTAACCACCCTCTGTAGTAGATTTTTCTGTTTTCTTTTCTCACCTCTCTTTCTTCCCCATCTGTCTTTCTCTCTTCACTCTCTTTCTCTTCCTCTCTCTCTTTCTCTCTCTCTTTCTCTCTCTCCCTCCCTCTCTCTCTCCCCCCCCCCTCCCCGTCTCTCTTTCTATCTCTCTGAGTGGACAGTGCTTTGCTTGTTGTGTGTATACTGCATAATGCATGTTGAGTACCATATGACCGCTGTTGCCCACCTCCCATTGTCTATCGTTGCCCATGGACATCAATTTCCTTTCAAAACATGAAATAAGCTGATTAACTATGGTGACCTGAGCCCAGTGCTCTATCAGCACACAATGGAACAACACTCAAACCAATTGTGTGTCCACAGATTTCTCTCTCCTGCAGTCACTTCAGATGTACAAACTCAGTGTAGGATCACAAATACTTTACATTGGAAACACTACTATAATGGGACATCAGAGTTAGCAACTGCAGAATATTGTAATGTGGAAACTGCACTGAGGTGTATGTTATAGGATTCTGTGATCCATAAAAACACAAAATGCTGGCAGAACTCAGCAGGCCAGACAGCATCTATGGGAGGAGGTAGTGACGACGTTTCAGCAGGTGGGTTTCGGCTGTCTGGCCTGCTGAGTTCTGCCAGCATTTTGTGTTTTTATTTATTTCCAGCATCCGCAGATTCACTCTTGTTCTGTGATCCGTAATTGTTTTGTTTTGGTCTGTATATAGAATAAAGGTTTTGAATTATGGAATACTTTGTTCCATGGTAAATGATTGACATTAATTGAAAGTTTCAGCCTCAATTTGTCCAGCTTCTAAAGTTTCAGGGCTTTCAGAGATTCTAACTGACTCATCTTCACTGTGATGAATGGACTAAGTGATGGGAGAAATCTACATTTTGTGACACAAAGCAATCACTGAAGAGAGCCGCACCACTGCTGATTAAAGCTGTGCTGATATTATCGCAGTGGTAGGTAAGCAAAAAAGGACTTTAAAAAGATACAGAAACATCTTCAAAAGCATAATGGATCATCATCGCATAAAGGACCAAGAACAGATGGATGATGAGTTGGTAAAGTAACACCAACCCTGTATTTTGCAGAAGACAACTGTCCTTAATGAATACTTTTAAGTCGTCTTCCCTCTTGCAACTGCCAACTCTCATTGGACCAAAGGCTCCTGAGTCACCAGGTGCTCACTCTGTAAGTACAAATCACATGCCGGGAAGCTTCAGCCTTCAGAATAATCTTTAAGGTTGGAGGAGGTCACAACTAAATCTAATCTTGCCTTTCACTTCACTTGAACTGAAAAGTGGGCCTTTTTCAGAAAGTGTGTAGATTAGAGTCAGGAAGAGGAACACAAGAAAGTCCAGATGTGGCTCACCTTCCCATCTACCTCGTCACAATAATGGAAACACCATACAATCTTTCAAATTTGTATTCAACCAAGTACACTGTTCAACATTACCTCTGCCTCCCTGGCCATACAGTCCTCATATTCCCTTTACATAATCTTATTTGGACACATTCTCTTTTCTAATATTAGAAGATAGAACATTATAGGCCATTGGACCCAGGATGCTGCAGCAACCTTTTATCCTACTCTGAGACCCATCCAACTCAGATAGCTCTGCACTTTTCTATCATTTATTTTTCCTAAATGCCCCTAATGTATCTGCCTCTACTACCACCTTTGGCAGGCCAATCCACACAACCACTACTCTCTGTGTAAAAAGCATATGTCTGACATCTCCCCTATACTTTCCTCCAATCAGCTTTAAATTAGGCTCCATCACATTAGTCATTTCCACCCTGGGCAACATTTTCTGACTGTCCACTCTATCTATGCCTCTTATCATCTTATACATCTCTACAAAGCCACCTCTTATCATTCTAAAAGAAAAGCCCTACCTAATTCAACCTATTCTCATAAGACATTCTCTCTAGTCCAGACAGCAGCCTGGTGAACTTTCTCTGCACCCTCTCTAAAGCTTCCACATGAATGACCAGAGGCCTTTGTTGGCCAGGGTCAACCGAGGGTGTTGCACCCCACTGTCTAAATATACTCAAGCCAGGTCAGCACGATATGGAGAGCAAGTTATTGCCCATGCCGCAGGACCCCCCCTGCCTCCATGCAGCTGATGAATCCAAAGGAATGGCAGTGACGGAGACAGTTTGGCACCAGCTATGTCACAGGTGTTGCCAGTCAGTGCTGAACTCAATGTAGAACTGCCTAGGGACTCAATAGACAATAGGTGCAGGAGTAGGCCATTTGGCCCTTCGAGCCAGCATTGCCATTCAATGTGATCATGGCTGATCATCCACAATCAGTACCCTATTCCTGCCTTCTCCCCATATCCCTTGACTCTGCTATCTTTAAGAGCTCTACCTAACTCTTTCTTGAAAGCATCCAGAGAATTCTGAGGCAGAGCATTCCATAGATCCACAACTCTCTGGGTGAAAAAGTTTTTCCTGAACTCCATTCTAAGTGGCCTACCCCTTATTCTTAAACTGTGGCCTCTGGTTCTGGACTCCCCCAACATTGGGAACATGTTTCCTGCCTCTAGCATGTCCAATCCCTTAATAATCTTATATATTTCAATCAGATCCCCTCTCATCCTTCTAAATTCCAGTGGATACAAACCCAGTCGCTCCAATCTTTCAACATATGACAGTCCCACCATTCCGGGAATTAACCCCGTGAACCTACGCTGCACTCCCTCAATAGCAAGAACAGACTCCAGCTCTGGATTTTTTTCTCGGGGTTTACTCCTGAAGTGTTCCTCATGAATAGGTATAACCTCGATGAGGTTTGAGATCAGAGTTTTCCTTCACCTAGATGAGCTCCCAACCACAAGCCCTATTTGCCCAGAAATGACCAGAACTGAACACAATATTCAAAGTGTTTTCTAACAAGGGTTTGTAGAGCTGCAATGTTGCAGTGTTACCTCACAACATTTGAATTCAATCTCCTGACTAATCAAGTCAAGTCACTTTTAGGCTAATGAAGGCTAATACACAATATTCCTTCTCAACAACCCTATCAACTTTAAGGGATCTGAGGATGTGGATCCCAAGATCGCTCTATTCCTCCACCTTGCTAAGAATCCTGCCATTAACCCTATATTCAAAGTTGATCTTCCAAAGTGAACCAGTTCACATTTTTCTGGGTTGAACTTCATCTGTTACTTCTTCTGTCCCAGCTCTGCATCCTGTCAATGTCCCATTGCTAACTACAACAACCCTCCACGCTATCCACAGTTCCACCAACCTTCATATCATCTGTAAACTTACTAACCCACCCTTCCACTTCCTCATCCAAGTCATTTATAAACATCACAAAGAGCAAGGGTCACCGAACAGATCCCTGTGGAACACCACTGGTCACTAAGCTCCAGGCAGAATGTGCTCATCTACCATGGCTGCCTACCTTCTATGAGCAAGCCAATTCTGTATTAACACAGCTAAGGTTTTCTAGATCCTGTGCCTCTTACTTTCTAAATAAAACTACAACGAGGAATATTATCAAATGCATTATTAAAATCCATATATATAAGATTGGGTATATGGCTCCAAGTTCTGGATGCAACAAAATTTCCATCACTTACTGGGAAAATCAACAGAATTCCTCTAGAACCTGCTATAAATTCTTAACCACAATTGTTCCCCCATCCCTTTCTCTGTTATTGATATGACACTGAATAAGGTTGATTTCAAATTTGTGAATTTCCAGACCATTTACACATGAAATCTAGAAATCCACCAAGTGAGGATGTGGTCCACTGAACTGAAGCCTATTTCACCAAGGTAGGTGGATGCAAATGCAATGAAGAGCAGTTTGGCTCTTCTCCAACGACCAGGAAACTTTGTATGACAGTGTAGCCACATACTACAAAAGCCAACATTTTTGAAAAGCTTTTTGCTTCTTCATCATTCTGATCCTGTTCTCCCACCTTGCAAAGAAATGGGTTAGTTACTCAGTCTGGAATTTCCAGATCGTTCAAATCCTTGAATCAATTCTGAAAATCCTTATTCAGTGACTGCAGGTGTAAGCAGCACTCTTGTAAATCACCTTCTGTGAAAGAGAGTGCCATACTTTCCATGCAGGGAAACTGTGAGAACATTCTTCTCCCAATGTTTTGCTTATATATTTCCAATTTTCTGATAAAAGTGGACTCTGTACTTTTTGCCTGGATTAAATTTAAATTTTCACCCTATAGTTTCATATGTAGAATGTCCATTTGGTCCTACAGATCAGCTAGGTATGCCACATCTCCATGTAGAAGTTCAATTTTGTTTCCCAAGCTCTTACTGACTTTGAGCAAAAATTCAACCACAGTGTCAAAACGATTAAAGAAACGTTTTAAGCAGCAGCCTTTTGATAGCCAATGCACTTCAGAAGCAAGCCTTCAAACTCTTAACCGTTATCTTGGCATAACAGGCAAAATATTCTGCTATTTAATGGATGAGCGTTAATTTTGTTGATAGCAGATATTACAAGAATCATGCTTGAAAACAGTCACTGGCTGAGGTTTTAGGCTGTGAAATGTTGATGATGAATTACACAATGGATTGCAAAACAGACTTGGAATTTTTTTTCCCCATAAATGCCACTAAACCGTGGCGACCTGTCATATATGACACTCTATCTGTTGTACAAGAAATCATGTTCCTAATCAGAATGCTTTTATCCTCAATATACATTTTGAGCTCATTGTAGATTGATTCTCAGTTGGTATTTGTTTTTAACTTTTTACAAAAGAGAATCTCTTCATAAACTTTTCCATTTCTGATAAACCATACATATGCCATTAGCAACGCCTCATTGTCTTGCACAGTTGATTCATCCAGTTGTATCACAAATTCTGTTTATTGTAGCTCTGTGCATAATTGATACTCGACGTCTTCACTCATTTCGTCAATACATCAAGCTAGAGAGTTACTACCCAGAGGAATTGATCTTAAAATACAGCTATTCATTTTGAGAACAGTGGTGAGCACTTCTGATACAGCAGGCATTGTGAATCTTTCACCAATTGTATGAGATTTTCCACACCTTGCTATCATTTTGGAAATGTTATCAGAAGCAATGAGACCACTATCAAGGTCACTTTTAGCTTTCTTGGCAAATGACTTGTGTGTGCAATGCTTTTCAAATGTTTCCTTCCTCTTCTGGAACTGAGTAATACCCTTTTCAGGGTGTCTTTTACTGAGGTGTTCCTGAAATCTTGATGGTTTAATGGCTTCATTAGACAGTCCAATATTACAAACAAGACACATGGGGTGTCACTGATCTGACGGGAACGAAATAAAACCATACTCCAGGTATGTAACATTGTATTGACGCACCTTCTGTAGTTTCTGTTTCGTAGCAGGATTAGAGTTCAAGGCGCAAACACAAGGAAATCTGCAGATGCTGGAAATTCAAACAAAAACACACGAAAAATGCTGGTGGAACACAGCAGGCCAGGCAGCATCTATAGGGAGAAGTGCTACATCCTGATGAAGGGTCTCGGCCCGAAACATCGACAGCACTTCTCCCTATAGATGCTGCCTGGCCTGCTGTGTTCCACCAGCATTTTGTGTGTGTTAGAGTTCAAGGCTTCAGCCTTCAGACTCATACAGCTCTTGCTGTACATATTTATCCATCATTAACAGGGCTAAATTAAAATTAAAAATTAACACAAACTGGGCATGCCTATCGTATTGAAGACGGCAGTGAGTTGACAAGGTCAGTCAGTTCTCATGCCTCAAGTTAGGGTGCCACTTATCACCTCCCATCGCCCCCGATGACTTCTACTTCCCCTAATGCCCGCCTTAGGACACGTAACTGCCCCTGTTGGGAATCATTGGTTTAAAGAGAATGATGCAAAAATACAAAAAACATTCAGCAAGCAGCAGTCCTGTGGGCAAAAATGCCTTGTTAACGAGAGAAGTCACAGGAGAATGGCCTGACTGGCTCAGACTGACAAGAAGGTGACAGTAACTCAAATAAACACGCGTTACAACAGTGGTGTGCAGAAGAGCATCTGTGAGCACACAACACATTGAATCATGAAGTGGGTGGAAATGCAGAGGAGGCTTGACCCAAACTCAGAGCAGCAAACATGATTTAGCAGTGAGTGACCACTTTAATATTTAACTGCAAAATAAAAGGCCATGAGCTCCACAAAACAAGAGAAAATGGATACATAATACATCAAGGCAATAAGGTCACTGAAGGCTAGGAGCCACTGGTTGAAGCTGGCTGGCTCGCTGGGTGAAGAAGTACTGTGAATGAATCCATGTCAGTGTGTCAGCCCATGGCCTCCTCTACTGTTGTGATGAGGCCACTCCCAGGTTGGAGGAGCAACATCTTATATTCCATCTGGGTAGCCTCCAATCTGATGGCAAGAACATCAATCACTCAAACTTCCAGTAATGCCCCCTCACCCTTCACCATTCCCCATTCCTCTTTCTCTCTCTCACCTTATCTCCTTCCTTGCTTGCCCATTGCCTCCCTCTGGTGCCCTCTTCTTTGTTCCATGGCCTTCTGTCCTCTCCTATCAGATTCTCCCTTCTCCAGCCCTGTATCTCTTTCACCAATCAACTTCCCAGCTCTTTATTTCACCCCTCCTTCCTCCGTCCTGGTTTCACCTATCACCTTGCATTTCTCCCTCCCCTCTCCCCACCCTTGAACTCTGACTCCTCATCTTTTTTTTTCTCCAGTCCTGATGAAGGGTCTTGGCTCGAAATGTCGACGGCACACTATTCCGTCGATACTGCCTGGCTTGCTGAGTTCCTCCAGCATTTTTGTGTGTGTTGCCTGGATTTCCAGCATCTGCATTTTGCCTGTGAATGAGAGCTGGGTTTAAATAGGCTGCAGGTGACGAGTTGGAAGCATGTGGCAGATGACCCCTGTTACCGGGGTGGAGACTGCGAAGTGCCTGCTAGTGCAGGTCTGACAACAGAAGCAGAACACCAGGAACATGCACTCAGTAGCCACTTTATTAGGTATAGGAGGCACCCAATAAAGTGACCATTGAACATATGTGTGAGAATGTGGGTAAATGTGTTTGTTTTCCTGTGTTTGTTTTGCCACATGTGTTGGTGCGCATACGAGTAGGTGCATGTGAACACATGTGTGTGTATGGGAGACGACTAACTTAAATAACACTGGCAACATTGCAGCACATTTGGAATGGAATAATGGAATTTAATTATGTTCCTTTAATTAAAGATAATGGCAATGTTTCAAGTATCAGAGGTTTGCTGCTTGCTCTTCACTTTGTATCAAGACCTGATCAGAATTGGTTCGGGATGGAATGAGTTCCAGTGAACATCTTCAGGGTATGAGTGACAATGACATTACTCACATCATCAATAGGCTGGTTAATGGGATCGGAGGTTGTCATCGCTTCACAATAGAGCCAATCGCTCAAGGAAATCAGACGTCAGACTTCTTATTGTACAGCTGCAAATTGAATCTACACTCTTTGATGAGTCTGACCCAAGCAGGCATTCACAGAGACACATAATTCACAGCATTTGGAGAGAAGATTGAACAATTCTATGTCGAAAGATGAGAAATTTAATATGGGTGAGTTTACAATGACTGAATGGTTCCCTGAGGCACGCTTAGTTTACATTTTGGAGCTGTCCATGACAACTCACTTTATTTTGATGGAAGTCTATGATAAGATGATGGCAAAACATATGCTTCCTTCTTTACTTCCTTAAGCCCATCACCCCTACTGGGGCATAGGCCATGGGAGAAACTCACCATTGTCCTCTGTCCTGGACCAGTCTTTCAAGTTTGTGCCCAGGTGTTTTCTGGGCCAAGGTCCTTCCTCTCCCAGGGATGAGGTCCTTAGAGCTTCTGTTGGCATTTCTGTAGCTCTGGGTTTTTTAAAGATGGGCTTGCTAGCCCTCTTCCTTTCCCAGCCAAGCTTGGGACCGTCCATGCAGAAGTTGGAACACACACTTCCTATAAACTTTGATTTATTATTTAACCCTCTTAACAAATGTCCTTGATAATTGTTTACAAAGGAGCTACACTTATACAACACAAACTGGCCCAGAGCAGCTAAATTTCACTTACCAGTTACTCCAATATCCTCCTTGCTGATCTTTCATTCATTAACTCTTTATCTTGTCTGAACTGTTTCTATATCCAGTTTAAATTTCAATGTAAATTTATTATCCAAGTACATATACAACCCTATGATTTATTTTCTTTGCAGGTATAGTCAATAAATCTACAATAGAATAATCACCATAATAGAATCAATGAAAGACTGCACCAACTTGAACATTCAAACAGTGTGCAAAATACAACAAACTGCAAATACAAAGAGAAAGAAATAATAATAATAAATAACTAAACAATAAATATCGAGAACATGAGATGAAGAGTCATTGAAAGTGAATCCATAGGTTGTGGGAACATTTCAGTGATGGGGCAAGTGAAGTTAAAGTGAAGTTGGTTCAAGAGCCTGAAGGCTGAGGGGTAGTAACTGTTCCTGAACCTGGTGGTGTGACTCCTGAGGTTCTTGTACCTTCTTCCTGATGGCAGCAGCAAGAAAAGACTACGTCCTGAGTGGTGGGGGTCCCTGATGACTGATGCTGCTTTCCTGCGACAACATTTTGTGTAAGTGCGTTCTGTAGTTGGGAGGGTTTTACCCATTACGGACTGGGTCATATCTACTACTTTCTGTAGGATTTTCTGTACAAGGTCACTGATGTTTCCATACCAGGCTGTAATGCAAATACGCTCTCTACTACATATCTATTGAAGTTTGTCAGTTTTAGATATCATGTTGAATCTTCACAAGCTCCTAAGGAAGTAAAGGTGCTGCTGTGCTTTCTTTGCATTTGCAATTACGTGCTGGGCCCAGGACAGGTCCTCTGAAATAGTAACACCAAGGAATGTAAAGTTGCTGACCCATTCCATCTCTGATCTTCCAATGAGGACTGGCTCATGGACCTCTGGTTTCCTGCTCCTGAAGTCAATAATCAGCTCTTAGGTCTTGCTGATCTAGTGCTGTTCTCTTTGGTCTCTCCGGTAATGTTACTTGACTAGTGTCCAGATCGATAGATTTCATTTAAATTCCTGTTCTCATCTTCAAGTTTCCCTTTAATCTGGCTTCATTTCATCTCTACAAATCAGAAGTTGTTTATGCCTCAGCTACTACTTCAGACTGGTCTTTCACACCCCGTATGAGGTGTGAGAGGCAAGCTGACTGCGGTAGATTGGGAAACAATATTATAGATTATGATAATGGACAGGCAATGGATAACTTTTTAAAAGAAATCAAATATAATCTGCTTAAAGGCACAAAACACAATGACGGATTACCTAATAAATTATAGTAAGAAAGAGGTCTGAGAGCTTGCTAAAAAAAAAGCAGTAAGTC
This sequence comes from Hemitrygon akajei, assembly GCF_048418815.1. Taxonomy (NCBI): domain Eukaryota; kingdom Metazoa; phylum Chordata; class Chondrichthyes; order Myliobatiformes; family Dasyatidae; genus Hemitrygon; species Hemitrygon akajei. Next base: position 23,799,079 of record NC_133152.1, on the reverse strand, counting down.
TGGGCTGGGAGTAGCTTAGAATTTAACAAAGAATTAATAAAGAAAAATTAGGTGGAATATGAATGTAAGCAAGCAAGAAATGTAAGGACAGATTGCAAACAAGAGAAAATCTGTGGATGCTGGAAATCTGAGCAACACACACAAAATGCTGGAGGAACTCAGCAGGCCAGACAGCATCTAGGAAAAGAGTACAGTCAATGTCTCAGCCCGAAACATCGACTGTACTCTTTTCCTAGATGCTGCCTATCCTGCTGAGTTCCTCCAGCATTTTGTGTGCGTTGGCTGGGCAGATTGCAAGTACTTCTTTAGGAATGTAAAAACAGAAAAAATAGTGAGACAAACATGGGCCCGTTACAGGTAGAGATGGGAGAACTTAAACTCATAGACATACAGCATATGACTTAAACTGCTCAGCAAATGAAATAGTTGATGCAACAATACGGGACCTTTTCAGAATGGCAGGCAGTGACTAGTGGGGTACCGCAAGGTTCAGTGCTGGGACCCCAGTTGTTTACAATATATATTAATGATTTAGACGAGGGAATTAAATGCAGCATCTCCAAGTTTGCAGATGACTCGAAGCTGGGCGGCGGTGTTAGAAGTGAGGAGGATGCTAAGAGGATGCAGGGTGACTTGGATAGGTTAGGTGAGTGGGCAAATTCATGGCAGATGCAATTTAATGTGGATAAATGTGAGGTTATCCACTTTGGTTGCAAGAACAGGAAAACAGATTATTATCTGAACGCTGGCCGATTAGGAAAAAGGGAGGTGCAACAAGACCTGGGTGTCATTGTACACCAGTCACTGAAGGTGCGCATGCAGGTACAGCAGGTGGTGAAAAAGGCAAATGGTATGTTGGCATTCATAGCAAAAGGATTTGAGTACAGGAGCAGGGAGGTTCTACTACAGTTGTACAAGGCCTTGGTGAGACCGCACCTAGTGTATTGTGTGCAGTTTTGGTCCCCTAATCTGAGGAAAGACATTCTTGCCATAGTGGGAGTACAAAGAAGGTTCACTAGATTGATTCCTGGGATGGCAGGACTTTCATATGAAGAAAGACTGGATCGACTAGGCTTATACTCACTGGAATTTAGAAGATTGAGGGGGGATCTTATTGAAACGTATAAAATTCTAAAGGGATTGGACAGGCTAGATGCAGGAAGATTGTTTCCGATGTTGGGGAAGTCCAGAACGAGGGGTCACAGTTTAAGGATAAAGGGGAAGCCTTTTAAGACTGAGATGAGGAAAAACTTCTTCACACAGAGAGTGGTGAATCTGTGGAATTCTCTGCCACAGGAAACAGTTGAGGCCAGTTCATTGGCTATATTTAAGAGGAAGTTAGATATGGCCCTTGTGGCTAAAGGGATCGGGGGTATGGAGAGAAAGCAGGTACAGGGTTCTGAGTTGGATGATCAGCCATGATCATACTGAATGGTGGTGCAGGCTCGAAGGGCCGAATGGCCTACTCCTGCACCTATTTTCTATGTTTCTATGTTTCTATAATAATTTGACAAATATATTAAACCCAATGGCCCCAGTTAGGGTTAAAAATAAATCACTTAGTAAAACATCAGTATGGTTAAACAATTCTGTCTGCAAATTCAAGAGATCATGCAGAAAGGCTGAGAGAAAATGGAGGAAAATTGGACTAGACGTCTAGCATAACATTTTCAAGGAAAAACCTGGCTCCTTTAATGCTGCTATACACTCTGCAAGAAGAGCCAATTTTTCCAAGATTATTACAGATAGTAAAGGCAGTTCAAGAATATTGTTCTCAACTAAAAACTGAATGTTGAATTCTGCCCCAACCTATAATGTCCTCAGTCAAGCATCTGCCACAAAATCTGAGGAACTTGCAATATTTTTATTAACAATATTGCTTTCATTAAGGAAAGTAAGCTACAGATTCAAGATTCAAAGTACATTTATTATCGAAGGATGCATGCAGTGTACAACCCTGAGATTTGTCTTCCCCACAGACAGCCACAAAACAAAAAAAACACCATGGAAACCATTCAAAGAAAAAATAAACACCCCCCCCCCCCAGCCACATCCAAAACAAACTATGCAAGTGGCAACAAAAAAACAAGTGAAAAATACAGAATATAAAACATAAAATCAGAAGTGTCCAGACAAAATACAGTTCAATTCAGTTCATTACTTGCAAGTTGCCCAGAATAGCAACAGAAAAAGGAGAAACCAGAAATACATCGTTATGTGAAGCCCAGTGCAATCCACAAAGCGCAGACCCAGAGCTTCGGTACCACCCTCCGACATCGTTCGACTTTCCCTTGGGAGCAGCGAGTGAGATGGAGAGACAGAGAGCCCGTCACATGTAGACACCTTCCTCCAGCAACACCCGCTTTCCTTCTGCACTCGCCTTGGTGTTTTCAATCTTCCTTGATGCTCTAATTGGTGAGATCAGTGAGAAATGTAGTCGATCCTGGGCTTGCACCCCGTCTCCAAGCTTCTTGGCCTTGTGACTACTCGCCTCCTGGAACTCTCTGGGAGACAACGGAGCACCAGATCGCCCAATTGACCCAAAAATGCACCGTCAAACTGCAGATCACAGGTTCCAAAGGTACCAGAACCACATTTGAAAGATAAAGAAGATGTGAAAGAAGTGAAATAGTGGTAACCTCTATAGCCAATCTCTTAAAAAGACGGCAACCAATTCAAAATTTACAAGTATTTCAGATTCAGAGCTCCATAAGGCTGTAACCGTTGTGTCTGTGCACAACGACATATCGATTAAATAAAAGCACAGATGCAGGAGATGGCTTTAACTGGTGTATTCACATTGCAGCGAGTGAGAGAGAACGACGTATATGTGTAGACAACAGCACATGCGCAGACTACAAATCAATACATAGTGCTAAAGGGGAGGGTGTCATTACTCTGAAAGAAGTAGATCCATACATTACACTTCCTCCCCCTTTAGAGTAATGAAACATTAACTGTATATGTAGAAGTATTTATTTCCCTTTCATAAACCCATATTCCAAATAAACATGCTTTCACAATAACAGTCCGTCACTAACGTCACAGTTCTAAAGGTTCAGTATTTTGGGTGGCACTCTTGTTTCTTTCAGGATAGCGCCTCTGGAACTGTGAAGCAGCATCAGGTTTGGCATTTGCCTTGTCAGCGATAACATTCTCGTCACACCTTGGGCCTGAGCAGCAGCAGCAGGTTTGGTAAGTATCTTGCCTAAGACAATGGTCTCGATTTCTGGTGTCATGTTTCTGTCAGTGACATCATCCCTGAGAGACGAGTCTGGTGACTGCAATGTGTCAGCTCAAGAGTGTACTTCAGTTGAGCATCCATCATCTGGTCCATATAATAATTACAGCATGGAAACAGGCCATCTCATTCCTTCTAGTCCGTGCCGAATACTTACTCTCACCTAGTCCCACCGACCTGCACTCAGCCCATAACCCTCCATTCCTTTCCTGTTCACATACTTGTCCAATTTTTTTTTTAAATGACAATATCGAACCTGCCTCTACCACCTCTACTGGAAGTTCGTTCCACACAGCTACCACTCTGAGTAAAAAAGTTCCCCCTTGTGTTACCCCTAAACTTTTGCCCCTTAACTCTCAATTCATGTCCTCTTGTTTGAATCTCCCCTACTCTCAATGGAAAAAGCCTATCCACATCAACTCTATCTATCCCCTTTATAATTTTAATTACCTCTATCAAGTCCCCCCTCAACCTTCTACGCTCCAAAGAATAAAGACCTAACTTGTTCAACCTTTCTCTGTAACTTAGGTGCTGAAACCCAGGTAACATTCTAGTAAATCTCCTCAGTACTCTCTCTATTTTGTTGACATCTTTCCTATAATTTGGTGACCAAAACTGTACACAATGGTCCACATGACGTCTCCACGTCTGATCTCCAACATCCACTGCGTACATCAGCGGTCCAGTTCTTGTAGCTATCCTACCAGGTGTCCACTTGTCTTCTCCGTAATCATGCACTAGGACTTCCTGTCCAATCTCAAAGCTCCTTGCTGCTTCACTTGGCAACTGGCTGAACTGTTTATTCTGCACTTCCCTCCCTAGATCTGGTTTCTAGTCTATGCGAGATCTCAGGTTCTTGCTCATGAACAAAATTGCAGGTGTTTGATTTGTCATTGCATGAACAGAGTCCCGATACACAAAAGGAAGCTGTCCACCATTTGCTGTAGAGGTATGTCCTCCTTGCCCATGTTACCAGGTTTGGACATGGCCCAAGTGCGGAGTGAGAGACACTGAAGCAGGTCGATGGTTCACAAACTTTAATGCGAATAGTGTTAAAGGGAAAAATAAGCAATAAACGCTAGTGCAATAGAGCCATTGACTAAAACTCTCAAATGGGAAATGAAGCCTATACAGCGGCTGAAAAGAAAATCTAAACCTTAAAATGAATACCGCTAGTCTTCAGAATCATTTGGCTCGAAAGTCCAATTTCTCAGGGAAGGCCAAAATGCAAACAGGCAGCAAACCATTACTGTGCTCTGTCCAGGTCTTGACAAGCACTATGACGATAAGTATGAAGTTAAATACCATCAGGATTAAATAATAATTAGATGACACATGCAAATTCACAAACGCAATTGCCGTATCTACTGTGCTGCCGAATCCGTGGTTGTGACAGTCTATCACTTTAATGGACTTCTTGACGGTTTGGATAAACCTTTCAGCCAACCTATTCATTGCTGGGTGGTGAGGAGTTGACTTGAAATGCCCATTTTCCTTCACCAATAGTTGGAATTTTTCTGACATGTATTGTGGTCCATTGTCACTCACAATTTGTCCTGGTAAGCCACTTCTGATGAAGATAGTCCTCAGAGTGGAGATAGCCTTTACTGAGGTAGTTGACTTCATTGGTAGAACCTCTGGTCACTTTGAATGAGCAGCCACAGCAATCAGAAGCATGGAGTCCATGATATATAGGCATCGATTAGACCATGGATTTGCACCTTGGAAAGTTTCCAGGGTGCAGGCCTGGGCAGGGGTGTATGGGAGACCGGCAGTTGCCCATGCTGCAATCTCCCCTCTCCATGCCACTGATGTTATCCAAAGGAAGGGCAAGGGCTGATACAGCTCAGCAGCAGTGTCACCACAGAGCAATGTGTGGTTAGGTGCCTTGCTCAAGGACACAACACACTGCCTTAGCTGAAGCTCAAACTAGCGACCTTCAGATCGCTAGACCAACGCCTTAACCACTTGGCCACGCGCCAACACGGCCATGAATGGCCCAGCAAAATCAATATGTACTCTTTGCCATGGTGATGACGGCCACTCACACGGGTGTAACAGTATCTGTGGGGATGCATTTTGAACTTTTTGGCATCCCAAACAACTTCTGGCCAAGTCTTTGATCTGTTTACTGTATCTATTCCCTTCTCAAACTCCTTTTGATTAGCACTAAGCAGCTGTGACAGCCTCTAGTTAGTGCTATCATTTGGGCTGCTGTAGCCTGTTGATAACATACTGAGAGCTTTGACTGAGTGTCAGTATAGTTGGATTTTTCTCAACCATTCACATCTGAAAAGAGCTGGCCCTCCACTTTTCAGTACGTAAAGTTCTAACTGCTGTGTTTGGCAACTTCACTTTCAGTTTGCCTTTGGGAGACACTTTTTCACTTGTGTAGGTCTTTAGCATCACTGAGGTCTTCCTTAATAGTATCTTAGAAAGCAGTCTGTTGTAGTCAGCCTCTGGAATTACAGACAAAGCTGGCCCTGTATCCAGCTCCATTTTCAGTTCTACACTGGACACATCTATTGTGATCCAGATGATTTTGTGATCTGCTTCAGTTATACTATGCAGTTCTAGATATGACAGCTCACCTCTGTCAGACTCTATGTTGTCTGGTTCTGTTTAACACTCTGTAACTCTATGCATTTGCTTAGAATTGTGTTTGAGACTTTTCACTCGGTTGTGCTTTTAGTCTGCCTTGTACATTCTTCCTATGTGATCTTGTCTGTGGCACTTCCTGCAGAGTCTTTCTTTGAACCAACAGTCACTTGCATCGTCAATAACCACATTTGCCATCATCAATTGCCACATCAATAACACTTTTGGCTTTTTGCACCATTCAGGGACATTTTGTGCATTTTGCATTCGAACTTCCTTTTTTGTAGTTCTGCTGCCGTCTCTAACGATATTGCAATGGTCAATGCCCATTCTAAGGTTAGGTCTCTTTCTGCCAGTAGCCTCCTTTGAGTGTTTTGACTATGCATGCCACATAGAAGCCTGTTCCTAAGTGCATCAGAAAGTCCATACTGAAGTCACAATACAGGGAAAGTTTGTGCAGTCCTGCACTGTATTCAAAAAGGCATTCATCTTTTGACTGGTTCCTTTTGTAAAATCTAAATCTCTCAGCCATTGCCAGCAGTTTAGGGCTCAAGTCTTGCTTGCTGGCTTTTCAGGAGTTACTAGGTTGCATAAGAGATTGTATGTCCGTGCACCGATTAAGCTAAGAAGTGGAGGGACTTTATTTTGCTCCTCCACGTTGTTCGCGTTACAATACAGTTCCACCCTCTCGATATACAACACCCAGCCTTCAAATTCATCAACTTTCACAACTGAACCCTTGCCGTTATTTTCACTTTAAATTCAGTGCACCTTTCACTGTAACTCATGCATTTGTTAGCGTCTGTGAAGGCCTTCTCATTTTGTTTAACTCTTGCTGTTTTCTCCCATAATCGTGTCGTAACTGCTGGTGCAGTTAGTGATATTTTCTGACATTCAGGTTCATAGTCATTGCCAATTTGTTGTGTCTGTGCAGAACTACAGATCAATTAAATAAAAGCACACACACGGGAGTTGGCTTGAACTGGTGAATTCACATTGCAGTGAGAGTGAGAGAGAACAACGTGCACGCATAGACAAAAGAACACGCGCAGACAACAGATCAATACATAGTGCTAAGGGGGAGGGGGTCATTGCTCTAAAAGAAATACGTAGATCCATGGATTACAGTAACAAAGAATTAACCATTTACTTGCTGTCTTGATTCTGCTCCTACCACACTTTTTAAGGATTCTGTTTTTTTTAAATTTTGTTAGGAAAAGAATTAATATGTCCCTTGAAACTGGGGTTTTCTCAGCTGCCTTCAAAACTGCGCCTGTCAAACCCTTATTTTAAAAAAAATCCTTAATAGTGAGGTACCAACTAACTAAAGGCCTATTTCACATCTTCTCCTCCTGGGCAAGATTCTTCAGAAAGTCATTTTCAATCAGCTCAACAGCTTTCTGGGAAGAGACCAATATTCCAGAAAAGTTTCAGTCAGATTTTAGAGCAAACCACAGCACGGAGATGGCCCTTACCAAAACTGACAGAGACCTTGGGTTCAGCACTGATGCCAACAGGATCTCAAGTTCTAATTCTTCGAGATCTAATTGCTGCCTTCAACACAGTTGACCACAACATTCTCTTAAATTGCCTTGAGAATTAGCTTGGCCTCTCTCCTTGTGTGTTTCCCTGGTTTTTGATCATATATCTTAGAGAGAAATTTTTTTGCCTGTCTTGGAGACGAGATTTCCAAGAGATACCATGTACCTTTTGGTGTTGCTCAGGGAAGCTGTCTTGGTCCCTACTCTTCTCCTTATACGTTCTCCCATTAGAAGACATCATTAGGAACATAAACCCAATTTCCATGGTTATGCAGATGACACATGATTGTATATCTCGTTTGAGTCTGATGATGATAACACCCTATCTTCTCTGACTTCCGGCCTGGTTGCAATAAACAAATCAATGAACAATAATTTCCTAAAACTAAATGAAAACTGAAACGTGAGGAAATCTGCAGATTCTGGAAATTCAAGCAACACACACAAAATGCTGGTGGAATGCAGCAGGCCAGGCAGCATCTGTAGGAACAAGCACAGTCGACGGTAAGGGTCTCAGCCTGAAACGTCAACATTGCTTCTCCCTATAGATGCTGCCTGGCCTGCTGCGTTCCACCAGCATTTTGTGTGTGTTGCTTGAAGATAAAACTGAAATACTTCTGGGTGGTCCCAAAGGGAAAAGAGATAAACTTCATGATAGACTTAGGAACTTTGTGATATCTAACACCTTGTGATATCTAGCCTGGGTGCTATCCTTGATTCAGATTTGAATTTTAAATCCCAATAAAGAAAGTGAGTAGCAGCATTTCTACACCTAATAAATACTGCAAAGTATTATCCGTTTCTGTCAAGTACTTATGCTGAAGAACCAATTCACACCTTTATATCGAATAGACTAGATTACTGCAATGTTCTTTCTACTGGACTTCCAAGGCATTCTAATGGCCAATTTCAACTCATTCAGAGCGCCACAGCTAGACTTTTAACCAAAACCAGGATAAGGGAACATCTCACTCCCATACTAGCTACTCTGCACTGGCCTCTTGTATCTTTTAGAATTGATTTTAAAGTTCTCTTACTTGTTTTTAAAGCTCTCAATGGTCTGGGACTGGAGTACATCACAGAATCATTTTCATTTTATAATTGTGCTCGAGTTCTCAGGTCTCCTTCTGCCGGTTTCTCAAATGTATACAATTGCCCTCAAAAGATAACTGGCAGGTCAGTTTGGCAGCGCAAAGAGTTAAATTGTACCACAGAGGCAATCCAAAAGGGCGAAGAATGCAGGTGCAGTATTTAAATGTGTATAGCATTTGGAATAAGGTCGACAAACTTGTGGCACAAGTAGAGAGGGGTTGGTACGATGTTGTGGAAATCACTAAGTCATGGCTGAAAGAAAGCCATGGTTGGGAGCCTAACATCAAACGATATACTTTGTATCAAAAGGACAGGCAGGAAGCCATTGTGGTGTGGCTCTGTTGGTAAGAGATGGAATTACATCTTTAGAAAGAGGTGACATAGGGTCAGAGAATGTTAAATCATTGTGGGTAGGAGTTAAGAAACTGCAAGAGTAAAAAAACCATTAGGGGAACCTTCAAATAGTAGCCAAGCTGTGAGGTTGAGATCGCAAAGGGAGCTGGAAAAGGCATGTGATAAGAGTAATGACACAATTGTAATGGGGAACTTCAATATGCAAGGGGATTGGGAAAATCAGGTTGGTGTCAGATCACGAGAGGGAGTTTGTTGAATGCCTATGAGACCGCTTTTTAGAGCAGCCTGTGCTTGAGCCTACTTGGGGAAGGGCTATCTTAGATTGGGTGTTGTGTAATAACCCAGACCTTATTAGGGAGCTCAATGTAAAGGAACCCTTAGAAGGCAATAATCCTTGTTACGAGAATCATCCCTTGTAATAATGCTCAGTAAGGTACAGGGAATCTGTATTTATCAACAAGTAACTCTTATTGTTTCAACCAAAAGCACGTGGGTTCGCAAAGTATTTCCGTGTGCACCCTACTAGAATCCCTGACCCTCCATGAAGAGGTAACAGATGCATTGGTCATGAACTTTCAAGAATCACTTGATTCGGGCATGGTCCTGGAGGACTGGAAGATTGCAAATGTTACTCCACTCTTTAAGAAGGGAGGAAGGCAAAAGAAAGGAAGTTATAGGCCAGCTAGCCTAACCTCAGTGGTTGGGAAAACGTTGGAGTCCATTATTAAGGATGAGGTTTCAGGGTACTTGGAGACTAATGATAAAACAAGTCAAAGTCAGCATGGTTTCTGTAAAGGGAAATGTTGGCTGACATATCTGTGAGAGTTCTTTGAGGAAGTAACCAACAGGGTGGACAAAGGAGAGGCAGTAGATAGCCTTTAACTCTGGCAATAGGACTGAGGCTAAACTTATTCAGACGAGGCTAAACAAAGAAATAAAACAAGCCTATAAAGAGAAAGTGGAAAAGCTCTTCCAAGAGGGCAAAGCTAGAGTCGCCTGGAAATGTGTGAAAACAATGGCTGGCTTCTGTAACCACAAGTCTCCATTCTACCTCAGTCGGGAGGAATGTGTAGAGTTTGCAGAGGTACTGAGCAACTTTTACTGCAGGTTTGATGAGTACAACTTCACACTGGGGATGGAGGTGCTGACCACCATTCTTCTATCAGATGCGCTGAGCAACACCAATATAGAGTTTCATCCGAGAGAGGTGGAGAGGGTACTCGAGAGAACAAACCCCAGTGAAGCACCAGGTCCAGACTACATCAGTGGATGGTTACTGAAACTCTGCTGTAGACAACGGTCAGAGGTTTTCTGTCATCTCTTCTACTGCTCTTTGTCTGAACATTTCATACCAACCATTCGGAAAACCACCATCATAGATAGATAGATAGATACTTTATTCATCCCCATGGGGAAATTCAACATTTTTTCCAATGTCCCATACACTTATTGTAGCAAAACTAATTACATACAATACTTAACTCAGTAAAAATATGATATGCATCTAAAATCACCCTCTCAAAAAGCATTAATAAATAGCTTTTAAAAAGTTCTTAAGCAGTTTACTTAAATACATTGAGTCCTAACCCCGGCACTTTAACATATCTTACTCCTGGCGGTTGAATTGTAAAGCCGAATGGCATTGGGGAGTATTGATCTCTTCATCCTGTCTGAGGAGCATTGCATCGATAGCAACCTGTCGCTGAAACTGCTTCTCTGTCTCTGGATGGTGCTATGTAGAGGATGTTCAGGGTTTTCCATGATTGACCGTAGCCTACTCAGCGCCCTTCGCTCTGCTACCGACCACCGTCCTATAGCTCTAACATTGCTGGTAATGAAGCCCTTTGAAAGGCTCCTCCTACCAGAGCTACAGGTGATGGGAAGTGGGCTCACTGATGATGCAATACTAACCTTACTGCACCATACCTACACACACCAGGAGAGGCCCGGATCATTTGTTAGGATGTTGTTTCTGGACTTCTCCAGTGCATTTAACACCATGTAACCCCATCTCATGGGACACAAACTCCAGCAAATGAATGCAAACCCCTGCCTCACGCTCCCCACCCTCTCCCTCCTCACAGGCGGACATCAAACAGTGAGATATAATGGTTATATGAGCAAATATAAACTGGGGCATCACAGGGCTCTGTTATCTCATCATCTTGTTCACATTGTACACAGAAGACTGCAGAAGTTCACACCCAGGCAGCAAGTACTCGGATAACACAGTCATCATTGACACTACCAACTCAGATGGCTGCATCAATGAGGAAATCAATACATTTGCTGGATGGTGCACAAACAACTATCTGGACCTGAACCCCAGCAAAACTAAGGAAATGGTAGTGGACTTTAAAAAACAACAGGACACTGTCCCAACCCTGGAAATAAGTGGCCAGTCGATAGAGCATGCTGGAGAATACAGGTACCTCGGCACAACTGTAGATAACAAAATCACCTTTAAGACCAATGGTGGGTTGAGAGTCTCCAAGTGCCAACAATGGCTATTTTTCCTTAGGAAGATGAGGAAACTTCAGGTCCAGCCATCGATTCTCCTGACATTTTATAATGCTTCAATGAATCAATATTAACCTACAACATCGCAGCATGGTTCAGAGCAATGAGCAACTATAAACCTCAGCCCATTCAACTGAATTGTCAGAATAAGTAGTAAAATCATTGGCCTGAAATAAGATTCACTCATCAGCATCCATAAGAGTCAGACAATAAAGAAGGCTCAACAAATAGTGGAGAATATTACACATACACTTCAAACACTACACTTTCAACCCATCTGGATGCTGCTACAGGTCCCTGCCCATCAGCACCAGAAGAGCCTTATCTAGCTTTGTGCCTTCCTCCATTCATCTCCTCAACACCCAATTTTGAATACATACAATAGCACCTTTGATAGTAAAAACAGTCAGTCTTATTGTGTGTATTTGTATTTTAAATCATATAACCATATAACAATTACAGCACGGAAACAGGCCATCTCGGCCCTTCTAGTCCATGCCGAACGCTTACTCTCACCTAGTCCCACCGGCCCGCACTCAGCCCATAACCCTCCATTCCTTTCCTGTCCATATACCTATCCAATTTTACTTTAAATGACAATACCGAACCTGTCTCTACCACTTCTACTGGAAGCTCGTTCCACACAGTTACCACTCTCTGAGTAAAGAAATTCCCCCTCATGTTACCCTTAAACTTTTGCCCCCTAACTCTCAACTCATGTCCTCTTGTTTGAATCTCCCCTACTCTCAATGGAAAAAGCCTATCCACGTCAACTCTATCTATCCCCCTCATAATTTTAAATACCTCTATCAAGTCCCCCCTCAACCTTCTACGCTCCAAAGAATAAAGACCTAACTTGTTCAACCTTTCTCTGTAACTTAGGTGCTGAAACCCAGGTAACATTCTAGTAAATCTCCTCAGTACTCTCTCTATTTTGTTGACATCTTTCCTATAATTCAGAGACCAGAACTGTACACGATACTCCAAATTCGGCCTTACCAATCACATGCATTAATTCTTGGTATTTATTGTCTATTGTGAACATTTTATATTGTGTTTAACTACCTGTAGTGTGGTTTTGTACATCTTAAGCTCTGCGATGTTGTCCTTACTACTGCACAAATGAAGTTCCTCATGGAAAATGAAATGAATTTAATTTGAATTTGAAACTTGAACTTACTTGGATTTTCAGAAGGCATGTGATAAGGTGCCACACATGAGGCTGCTTAACAAGATAAAATCCTATAGCATTACAGGAAAGATACCAGCATGGATTGAGGAATGGCAGACAGGCAGGAGGCAGCGAGTGGGAATAAAATGGACCTTTTCTGGTTGGCTGCCAGTGACTAGTGGTGTTCCTCAGAGGTCAGTGTTGGGACCGCTGCTTTTCACATTGTTCATCAATGATTTGGATAATGGAATTGATGGCCTTGTGGCAAAGTTTGTGGATGATAGGAAGATAGGTGGAGGGGTAGGTAGTGCTGAGGAAGCAATGCAATTGCCGCAGGACTTAGACAAATTGGAAGAATGGGCAAAAAGTGGCAGTTGGAATACAGTGTTGGGAAATGTATGATAATGCATTTTGGTAAAAGGAACAATAGTACAGACTATTAACTAAATGAGCAGAAGGTTCAAACATCAGAGGTGCAGAGGGACTTCGGAGTCCTTGTGCAAGGCTCTCAGAAGATTAATTTACAGGTTGAGTCTGTGGTAAAGAAGGCAAATGCAACGTTGCCATTTATTTCAAGGGGAATAGAATATAAAAGCAAGGAGATAATGCAGAGCCTTTATAAGACACAAGTCAGGCCGCACTTGGAGTATTGTCAACAGTTTTGGGCCCCATATCTCAGAAAGGATGTGTAGTCATTGGAGAGAGTCCAGAGGAGGTTCACGGGGATGATTCTGGGAATGAAGGGGTTAACATATGAGGCGTGTTTAGCAACATTTTAACATATGAGGAGCGTTTCGCAACTTTTTAACATACAAAGGACCGTTTGGCAACCGGATATCTTTAAGGCAGAAGTTAATTGTTCCCTGATCAGTCAGGACATCAAAGGATATGGTGAGAAGGCAGGTGTATGGGGTTGAGTGGGACCGGGATCAACCATGATGGAATGGCAGAGCAAACTCGATGGGCTGAATGGCCTAATCTGCTCCTGTGTCTTATGGTCTTATGATAATTTTTTTGAATACACTCCTAAACTGTGGAATTCAATACCTAAAAGGGATGCAGGTTCAGTTGATACTTTTAAATACCAGCTCAAAACCTATTTATTTAAGTTTGCTTTTAACTAATGTCTTTTTGTCTTCTATTTTTGTGTTTATTTTAATTTTAATTTATTTCATTTTTCTGTTTGTACTTTTATCCCATCGTAAAGCACTTTGAACTACATTGTCTGTATGAAAAGTGTTCTATAAATAAAGTTATTATTATTAATATTATTCCTTTCTTTTCCTGTCCTTCTGTGATAACAGTCTGGGTAATCTCCCACATTAGCAGAGCTACCTGTAGATAAACACAAACACTATTATAAGAAGGCCATTCAGCCCCTCTTGTCTGTTCCATCATTCAGGGCTTATCTTCTCCCTAATTGACATTTTCCTGGACTAGTCCTGTATTCTTTGATTCCTTTAGTCACCCAAACTATATTAATCTGTCTTTAATGTACTCAGTAACCAAGCCTCCACCATTCTCTTCAGCAAAGATTCAAAAGATTCTTGGTGTAGAAATCTCTTCTCATTTCTGCCTTAAACAGCTATTTTGAGACTGTGTTCCTGGTCCAAGACACTTTAGCTAGGGGAATCACCAACCTTGAAACTACATTGCCTCGGCCCACAGAATGAAATATATTTCATATGAACCAGAATCAAATATAATATCGCCAGCAAATGTCGTGAAGTTTGTTAACCTTAAGGCAGCAGTACAATGAAATACATGATAAGTAAATATAGAGCAAAAACTGAGTTACATTAACTATATATGTGTCTATTAAACAGTTAAGTTAAACTAAGTAGTACAAAAATAACAGAAATAAAAAAGTAGTGAGGTAGTGTTCATGGGTTCAATGTCCATTTAGAAATCAGATGGCAGAGAGGAAGAAGCTGCTCCCGAGTTGCTGAGTGTCTGTACTTCCTTCCCAATGGTAACAGTGTGGAGAGGGCATGACCTGGTCGAGGTGGGATCCTTAATGCTGGATGCCACCTGCCCAAGGCACCGCTCCTTGAAGATGTCTTGGATACTATGGAGATCACGTCCTATCGTCCACTCTCCTGTCCTATCAGGCTTATTCTTCTCCAGCCCTTTACCTTTCCAATCCACCTGGCTTCACCCATCACCTTCTAGCTAGCCTCCTTCCCCCCCCACCCCTTTTTATTCTGGTGTCTTCCCCCTTCCTTTGCAGTCCTGAAGAAGGGTCTTGGCTGGAAACATCGACTGTTTATTCTGCTGCCTAAGCTGCTGAGTTCCTCCAGTGTTTTGTGTGTGTTGCTTTGGACTTTCAGCATCGTGTTTAGTAGGTCTCCTCTCATTCTTTGAAACTCCAGAGAGAATACTTAGTCTTTCATCATACCTGCCACCCAAAACCATCACTATGTCCACGATTCACCGGTCAGTGTCTGCAACTGAGATGGTCAGGAAAAGCACTGACTTTTAGTTGAGGCAAACCGCAAAGTTGCATTCAAGGCAAAGCTAAGGGAGAATGTGATGAACAGGAGGACTCGCAAAGTTAGAGGGAGCTGAAGAGGAAGTGGTTTGATGCAGCATAAATGTCAAAATAAAATTTATTTTTCAAAGTACATTTATGTTACCTTGACATTCATTTTCTTGCAGGCATTTACAGGAAAATAAACACTTTTTTATTTTCCTACAAATGCCTGCAAGAAAATGAATCTCAAGGTAGTGTATGGTAACATATATCTACAACAGCACTTATGAAATAAACAGAGGCTGACAAACAATCAATGTGCCAATAAAAAAACAGGCAGCAGCAGAGAGAGTGCAGAGGAGATTTACAGGGATGTTGCCTGGATTGGGGAGCGTACCTTATGAGAATAGGTTGAGTGAACTTGGCCTTTTCTCCTTGGAGCGACGGTTGGCACAGCATTGTAGGTCGAAGGGCTGTAATGTGCTGTAGATTTCTATGTTCTATGTTCTGCTACTGCATTACCGTATAATCTGATGTTTGTACCTGTATGAATGAGAAACCACACTCAGCTAAATACAGTATGCATCATAAGTCTAGTTGCCTAGATCAGGTAAAGCTGGTGTCAGCTAACCCTGGAAGGGTGACGAGTACCTGAACATGCTTTCTCGAAATTCTTGCTTTGGTAATGAAGGGTTGTAGAATATTGTGGATTTTTACAGAGAGGAAGTGAACCTCTCCAGCAAAAGGAAATAGTTCCTGATGGAGTATCTATTCATTTGTTAGTGACCATCTAATTTTCTCGAATCCCGAATTTTGGATTCTGCCCACAATGGAAAGATGTTCTTTGAATTTACCGTATCTCCTTGAGTGAAGCCAGTTCTTAATTTTAAAGATTATCGGGTACCCTCTCAATCAGTTTTAATAAGGGGAAAACAAACTGAGAGAAAAAAAAAGCAAACATAAGAAAATCTGCAGATGCTAGAAATCCAATGCAACACAGACAAAATGCTGGAAGAACTCAGCAGGCCAGGCAGCATCTGTGGAAAAGAGTAAACATTCCTGAAGAAGGGTCTCAGCCCAAAATGTCAACTATTTACTCTTTTCCATCAATGGTGCCTGGCCTGCTGAATTCCTCCAGCATTTTGTGTGTTTTGCTGAAAAAGAAACTCCTCAGTCTGTTTGGTCTTATAAGTAAATGGAAAGTAGCTTTGGAGGATTTCTGCCATTATTCAATGCCCGTTTGGAACCAACCAGAATAAAGTGACATTTTGGCTTTGGGCTGTGTTCACTAATCTCTGTTATGGAAGTAGGTGAGTGGAAATGTTGGCCTCAGTGCCTTCATCACAAGCAGCAGAGATCATTAAAAGTATGAAATATTAAGTGTAAGACAAGCCAGGTCTGTGTGTACTGATTTATGACAGTCTTTAAGTTTTACTAGCACAGCTTCTAGTCAGCAAGAATCAAGTGTGAACAAGCAGCTGGATGTCACATGCTGATTCATTTTTCCATCCAAAGGAAATAATTAATCCACCAAGAGTGCTTGTAGCCTAATCAGTGATGCCCACTGGGGCTGGCAGGAAGAAAGTGTTGAGACTATAAGTCATGGGATTTGCTGAGTTCATGTGTTTCTAACAAGAACACACACAACATGCCTCTGCTGGGAGTTAAATACCACAAGCCAACTCGCATTCAAAATGCACATCTTTCAGCTCTTTAAGTACATACAACAAAGCACAGAGAAAGCCTTAGTCAACTCATTCAGACTGATGTCCTCACATATGGACACCTACCGGCAGATCCATCCACCAATAGAATCACAGCATCTATGGCTTCCATAATGAATACGTTCTCCATGCAGCTGTTAGAGAAAATTTGCTAAGTGAGATTGAGAGATCCTGTGATGTGGGGAGAGTCCAAGAAGAGATATGAAGTGGCTTGGGCCTATGCTCTATAGGGTTTAGAAAAATGACATAGCTCATTGAAAAAAAAACTTTCATGTGGGACATTATAGGGTGGATAAAAGAATGATATTCCTGCTGGTTGTGGTATCTAATTCCAGGTGTAACCATCTCCAAATAAGGGGTCAACCACTTGGGACTGAAATAAATTTCTTCACCCAGGTGATAGGGAATCTTTGGAATTGTCTTCTCAAGAGGACAGTGGAGATTTAGTCACTGGGTATATTCAGTGTAGTACATTATAGACACAAGAGGTTCTGCAGATGCTGGAAATTTTGAGCAACACAAGTAAGGGAGGAACAAAGTTCTTCCTCTTCATCCCTATACCTCTTCCACCTATCATCTCCCAGCTTCAATCTTCATCCTCCTTTCCTTTACAATCCTGATGAAGGGACTCAGTCAGAACCATTGACTGTTTATTCCCTTCCCTAGATGTTGCCTAGCTAGCCGATGGTGTAGTGGCTTCAGTGGTGAAGGTCCCGAGTTCGAATCCAGCCGGCTCCTTGCACGCTTTCCACCTGTGCAGGGTTGAGTGTCGAGCTAGTGACTTGGCCTCATAAAAAAACAGTCAAATGCTACCGATACGGCCAAACAATGTGCAAAAAGGAACAAAAATAGATACTGCTTGACTTGCTCAGTTCCTCCAACACATTCAGGGGTCAGTGAATCTTTGAATTCTCTGCTTTACAGGGTCATGGAGACCATACTTTAGAGGGTATGTTCAAGACCGTAGTTTATTGGCCATTCATGGAATCAAAGGAAAGTGCCGCTGAACTAAAAGATCACTCACAAGCGTACTAAATGGCAGAGCAGGCACAGCAGGCTGTGTAGCCAACTCCGGCTTCTATCTCTTACGTCCTTGTGATTACGGAACAGTTTCAGGGGCAAATGATTATTTTTATTTATTTATTGAGATACAGCGTGGAATAGGCCCTTCTGGTTCTTCGAGCTGTGCCGCCCTGCAACACCCAGTTTAACTCTAGCCTAATTATGGGACAATTTACAAATACCAGAGGCTATTAGGGTATGGTCTATAGGGTATAAATACCAACTGTGGATTGTGGGAGGAAACCGAAGCACCCGGAGGAAATGTGAAATGTGATTAAACCCGGGTGAACCCCACTTCTTCTGCTCCTCACAGCCCTTACCCCCGGCCCTCAACCACATACTAGACAAAGAAACAATAAGAGGGATAAAATGTTCATCTTATAGAAAAGGGATAATCTAATCAAATTTTAATTTTATAAAGAACCTCCAGGAGTTATTCCATAATGATAGCCTCGAGAATGGTGAAAAGTCTAACTAACAGGAATCAGGAAATAGGGAAATTAATAATTATTTTTACTGAGAATAGATGGATGTTGCCAAAACAAAAGTACAAAAACAAAAGATAATACAGAAAGAGCTGAGGATGAAACAGAAAACTTAGCAAAGAGAACTATGCAAAGGGACTGGAGGAAGAGACACAAGTAGATTAGAGCTAGCGGAAAAGACAAGATAAAGGATAGATAGGAGAAAGAACTGAAATAAAAGCACAAATCAGAAGTAGAGATATAAAGCTAATTTACTGCAGCAATCAAACTAAGAGAAATAAAGAAGCAATTATGCCTCAGGAAGAGATAGCTTTAAAACACTTGTACAAACTTGGCTGCAGAAGGTAGAAGATAAACACTATTAAGATTTTTAAATGTACTGTGTGGATAAAAAAGGATAAACAGAGGCACTATCGATGAATGAGGAAGGGATTGAAGTACATTTAAAAGTAGGTCCATTTAGAATTAATATGCCTTGGGACCACAAGCTCCCTAGTTGGTAGTAAAGAGCAGAAAAGAAATCTCTAAACCATGCAGGGGCATTGTCAAAATAAGCAATACATTGTTCTATGAGATTTTAATTATGCACTCACTGATTGGAACAGGCAGGAAACAGGGGAAAGGGAGTGGAATGCACAGGTCTTTTCCAGATAAGGAGGGAGATGCTATTAGATCTAGTCGTGACTGCTGAAATAGATCAAACAAAATATTTAAATGTGGTGAGGATAGATAAAGTCATACCCCAAATTAAAATGAAAGATCATAAATGCCAATACAAAGATATTAGATTGGACCAGGTAAGATGTTATATATAAATCAGACACGAGGAAATCTGCAGATGCTGGAAATTCAAGCAACACACACAAAATGCTAGTGGAACGCAGCAGACCAGGCAGCATCTATAGGAAGAAGCACTGTCAACATTTCGGGCTTCTTGAATTCTTGAAGTGATTCTTGAAAGTTCATGACCAATGCATCTGTTACCTCTTCATGGAGGGTCAGGGATTCTAGTAGGGTGCACACGGAAATACTTTGTGAACCCACGTGCTTTTGGTTGAAACAATAAGAGTTACTTGTTGATAAATACAGACTCCCTGTACCTTACTGAGCATTATTACAAGGGATGATTCTCGTAACAAGGATTACTGCCTTGGTTCCTTTACATTAAGCTCCCTAATAAGGTCTGGGTTATTACACAACACCCAATCTAAGATAGCCCTTGCCCAAGTAGGTTCAAGCACAGGCTGCTCTAAAAAGCGGTCTCATAGGCATTCAACAAACTCCCTCTCGTGATCTGACACCAACCTGATTTTCCCAATCCCCTTGCATATTGAAGTTCCCCATTACAATTGTGTCATTACCCTTATCACATGCCTTTTCCAGCTCCCTTTGCGATCTCAACCTCACACCTTGGCTACTATTTGAAGGTTCCCCTAATGGTTTTTTTACTCTTGCAGTTTCTTAACTCCTACCCACAATGATTTAACATTCTCTGACCCTATGTCACCTCTTTCTAAAGATGTAATTCCATCTCTTACCAACAGAGCCATACCACAATGGCTTCCTGCCTGTCCTTTTGATACAAAGTATATTCTTTGATGTTAGGCTCCCAACGATGGCTTTCTTTCAGCCATGACTTAGTGATTTCCACAACATCGTACCAACCCCTCTCTACTTGTGCCACAAGTTTGTCGACCTTATTCCAAATGCTATGCACATTTAAATACTGCAGCTGCATTCTTTGCCCTTTTGAATTGCCTCTGTGGTACAATTTAACTCTTTGCGCTGCCAAACTGACCTGCCAATTATCTTTTGAGGGCAATTGTATACATTTAAGAAACCGGCGGAAGGAGACCTGAGAACTCGAGCACAATTATAAAATTAAAATGATTCTGTGATGTACTCCGGTCCCAGACCATTGAGAGCTTTAAAAACAAGTAAGAGAACTTTAAAATCAATTCTAAAAGATACAAGAGGCCAGTGCAGAGTAGCTAGTATGGGAGTGAGATGTTCCCTTATCCTGGTTTTGGTTAAAAGTCTAGCTGCAGCATTCTGAATGAGTTGAAATTGGCCATTAGAATGCCTTGGAAGCCCAGTAGAAAGAACATTGCAGTAATCTAGTCTATTCGATATAAAGGTGTGAATTGGTTCTTCAGCATAAGTACTTGACAGAAACGGATAATACTTTGCAGTATTTATTAGGTGTAGAAATGCTGCTACTCACTTTCTTTATTGGGATTTAAAATTCAAATCTGAATCAAGGATAGCACCCAGGCTAGATATCACAAGGTGACCCAAGTTCCTAAGTCTATCATGAAGTTTATCTCTTTTCCCTTTGGGACCACCCAGAAGTATTTCAGTTTTATCTTCAAGCAACACACACAAAATGCTGGTGGAACGCAGCAGGCCAGGCAGCGCCTATAGGAAGAAGCAATGTCGACGTTTCGGGCCGAGACCCTTACCGTCGACTGTGCTTCTTCCTGTAGATGCTGCCTGGACTGCTGCGTTCCACCAGCATTTTGTGTGTGTTGCATATATAAATCAGAATTCACTTGAGTGAGATGAGGCGAAATGAGGACAAGGGCATCGAAAAATATGTACAATTCAAAGTCAGAATCCTTTGATTCTGTACATTCTTGCATCTAGAACTAAGGAACAATGTAATTGATGCTTAAAGGAATAATAGAAAATATATAGAGAGAAAATGAGGAGGGAAACATATCGTGTTATGAAGAGCACCAAGGTATTTTACAAATATATTTATCAAAAAGAATTACAATGGCAGGAGGCTCCTGAGAAAGAGGATATCTGCAAGGATTTTGATTGAGATCTTTAGATCCATATTAACAGAAGAGAAAGACATTAGGGAAGTGTTGAATCATGAATTGCCTTAAAACTAAATTATGATCATAAAATTAAATAATTAGAGAGCGTTAAGCTAAGGAAGAGAAAACTCATTAACTGGCACGTTATGTGTAAGGATCCTGAGGGGAAAAAATGCATTTCACATTTCAGTTAAGAGGTGATGGAGGACAGGAGAAAGGCTAGTTTCACACTGATTTTTGAAAAGGTGACAAAGCTAACCCAGGCAATTGAGAATTAATTCAATATTAATGATATGGAAAATTGTTAGGTCTTTAAAGACAAAACTACAAAGAGATGGAAAGAGAATGATAAGAAGCAACCAATTCCAGAATGAAAAGTAAAGCTTCCCACTGTATAAATAAATGATGCCTGTAGTGCATAAGGAAATGCGCTGAGTGCGATTCAGATGAGTTTGCAGAAAGCCTTTGGAAATGAAATTCTACTCTTTAAGATAGGAAGGAGGAAAAGTGGGTGATTATGGATTAGTCACCCTGACACCAGTTACAGGAGCATTAATTGTTTTTTTCCCTCTCTCCACAGATGAGTGAGCTATTTTCAGAATTTCTTATTTATATTCTATGTCTAACACATACAACGGGCTTTACTTTGTTTGAAAATGCCTTCATATTATGGATTTCAATGTCTATGTGCAGATCACAGAGCTTCCAGATTTGTTTTGGCCACAGAATGCTGAACCCTATAGCTAAATGCAGGTTGAATACAGAATCCTAGATTTAGTAGTACATTTAGTAGCAAAGGTAATGTTGCAGTAGTTATGGGGGATTTCAACATGCAGGTGAACTGGGAAAATCAGGTTGGTGCTGGACCACAGGATAGGGAGTTTGTAGAGTGCCTACGGGATGCATTCTTGGAACAGCTTGTACGAGAGCCGACCAGGGACAAGACTATTCTAGATTTAGTGTTATGTAATGAACAGGATTTGATAAGCGATCTTGCAGTAAAGGAGCCATTAGGAGGTAGTGATCATAATATGATAAGTTTTTATCTGCAATTTGAGAAGGATAAGGGCAGATTGGAGGTGTCAGTGTTGCAGTTGAACAGGGGAAACTATGGAGCCATGAGGGAGGAGCTGGCCAAAGTTGACTGGACGGATATCCTAGCAGAAAAGACAGTGGAACAGCAATGGCAGGTATTCTTGGGAATAATGCACAAGGTGCAAAATCAGTTCATCCCCCAGAGAAGGAAGGATTCAAAGGGGGAAAGGGGCCACAGTGGTTGACAAAGGAAGTCAGAGATTGCATAGCATTAAAAAAAAGGAAGTATGACAGAGCTAAGGTGAGTGGGAGGACAGATGATTGGTCTGACAGAAGTTTTTAAGGAACAACAGAACTTAACTAAGAAGGCAATACGGGGAGAAAAAATGAGGTACGAACACAAGCTAGCCAGGAATATAAAGGAAGATAGCAAAAGCTTTTTTAGGTATGTGAAGAGAAAGAAGATAGTTAAGAACAATGTTGGGCCCTTGAAGAATGAATTGGGTGAAATTGTTATGGGAAACAGAGAAATGGCAGAAGAATTTAATAAGTACTTTAGATCTGTCTTCACTAGGGAAGACACAAGCAATCTCCCAGATGTATGGATGGGCCACGGACATAGAGTAACAGAGGAAATGAAACAGATTGACATTAGGAAGGAAACGGTGATGAGAAGACTGATGGGACTGAAGGCTGACAAATCCCCAGGTCCAGATGGTCTGCACCCTAGGGTACTAAAGGAGGTGGCCCTGGAAATTGCGGATGCATTGGTAATCATTTTCCAATGTTCCTTAGATTCAGGATCAGTTCCTGAGGATTGGAGAATGGCTAAAGTTATCCCACTTTTTAAGAAAGGAGGGAGGGAGAAAACAGAGAACTATCGACCTGTCAGCCTAACATCGGTGGTGGGGAAGATGCTAGAGTCCATTATTAAGGATGAAATAGTGGCATATCTAGATAGCAGTGATAGAATTGGGCCGAGCCAGCATGGATTTACCAAGGGTAAATCATGCTTGACTAATCTGTTGGAGTTTTTCGAGGATGTAACCAGGAAGTTAGACGGGGGAGATCCAGTGGATGTAGTGTACCTCAATTTTCAGAAGGCATTTGATAAGGTCCCACATAGGAGATTGATGGGTAAAATCAAAGCTCAGGGCATCGGGGGGAAGACATTGACATGGATAGAAAACTGGTTGGCAGATAGAAAGCAAAGGGTAGCGGTGAATGGGTGTTTCTCGGAATGGCAGGTGGTGACTAGTGGGGTGCCACAGGGCTCGGTATTGGGACCACAGCTGTTTACAATTTACATCAAAGATTTAGATGAAGGCATTGAGAATAACATCAGCAAATTTGCTGATGATACTAAGCTGGGTGGCAGTGTGACATGTGATGAGGATGTTAGGAGAATTCAGGGTGACTTGGATAGGCTGGGTGAGTGGGCAGATACTTGGCAGATGACGTTTAATGTGAATAAGTGTGAGGTTATCCACTTTGGCAGTAAGAACAGGAAGGCAGATTATTATCTGAACCATGTAGAGTTAGGTAAGGGAGAAATACAAAGAGATCTAGCAGTCCTTGTTCATCAGTCACTGAAGGTGAATGAGCAAGTGCAGCAGGCAGTGAAGAAGGCTAATGGAATGTTGGCCTTTATTACAAAGGGAATTGAGTACAAGAGCAAGGAAATCCTCTTGCATTTGTACAGAGCCCTGGTGAGACCACACCTGGAGTATTGTGTACAGTTTTGGTCTCCAGGGTTAAGGAAGGACATCCTGGCTGTAGAGGAAGTGCAGCGTAGATTCACGAGGTTAATTCCTGGGATGTCTGGACTGTCTTACGCAGAGAGGTTAGAGAGACTGGGCTTGTACATGCTGGAATTAAGGAGATTGAGAGGGGATCTGATTGCAGCATATAAGATTATTAAGGGATTGGACAAGATAGAGGCAGGAAATATGTTCCAGATGCTGGGAGAGTCCAGTACCAGAGGGCATGGTTTGAGAATAAGGGGTAGGTCATTTAGGACAGAGTTAAGGAAAAACTTCTTCTCCCAGAGAGTTGTGGGGGTCTGGAATGCACTGCCTCGGAAGGTAGTGGAGGCCAATTCTCTGGATGCTTTCAAGAAGGAGCTAGATAGGTATCTTATGGATAGGGGAATCAAGGGATATGGGGACAAGGCAGGAACCGGGTATTGATAGTAGATGATCAGCCATGATCTCAAAATGGTGGTGCAGGCTCGAAGGGCCGAATGGTCTACTTCTGCACCTATTGTCTATTGTCTATTAAACACATAGCAAAATCTGCATTCCACAACTTCAGGAGCTTCATGTATTCACAAGGAAAAAGCACTAGGTCGTACAGCAACAAAGAGAGTAAAAGATCACAAGGTAATAACAAGAGGAAATGGGAATATTCTCTCCAATTGGACTGCTAAAATGTAGCAAATACATAGTAGAGAAATTTAAAGTTCAAAGTAAATTCATTTTCAAAGTACATATATATCACCATATACAACTCTGAGATTTAGTTTCTTCTAGGCATTCTCAATAAATAACCATAACAGAATCAATGAAAGACCGTCTAACCTGGCCATTGAACCAGAGTCCAGAAGACAACAAATTATGCAAATGTAAAACAAAATAAATAATAATAATAAACAAACAAGCAATAAACATCGAGAACATGAGGTTAAAAGTCCTTGAAAGTGAGTCCGTTGGTTGTAGGAACATTTCAATGATGGGGCAAGTGAAGTGGAGTAAAGTTATCTCCTTTGGTTCAAGAGCCTGATGGTTGAGAGGTAATAGCTGTTTTTGAACCTGGTGGTATGCATATTCAGGCTCCTATGCCTTCTTCCTGATGGTGGAAATAAGAAGAGAGCAGGTACTGGGTGTTGGGGGTCCCTGATGATGGATGCTTCTTTCCTGTGACAGTGTTTCAATGATTGGGAGGGGTTTACCCACAATAGACTATATTCTCTACTCTTTGTAGGGTTTTTCTTTCAATGGAATTGGTGTTTGCATACCAGGCTGTGATGCAGCCAGTCAATATACTCTCCACTACACATCTATCAAAGTTTGTCAAAGTTTTTGGGTGTCATGACGAATCTTTGCAGACTCCTAAGGAAGTAGAGGCAGCGATGGTTGGATAAAAGCAGGTTTGATATTTAAGTTTGGATCCATAAGATAAAGGGGCAATGGAGTTGAGATGGTTGAGAGTCAAAACAGTACTTATAAATGTTATGTAGTACTTTGGTAAGGAGATTTGCAGAAGAAGTTGGTAAGAAGTTTGCAGAAGCTTTTGCTCATTTGCTCGTGTTATACTGTATTTTCTACAAAACAGAGACCTAGGTTCACAATTTCATCTGCTAAATATGGATGAGAAAGAGAATTTTTCCAATCAACATCAGTCCTTGAAAAGACCACACAATCTCTGCACCACAGAAATGAACATCATCTGAAGTGAGAACAATGTGAGTAGTGTTGACAAAATTCACCACTGCTGTAATTCCTTTACGAGTTCCATTATGAGATAAATCTATCACATGGATGAACTGCGGGGAGCACATACGGTAATAATGGACTGGGATGGTTTATCAAACCAGAAGCAAGTGTAGTTGATGCTGAAAGAAAAAAATATCCTAATAAAGTGGTCACTGAGTGTATTTCTGTCTGTCCATGGTCTTCTGCCCATCAACTTCAAGGTTCAATGTGTTGGGTGTTCAGAGATGCTCTTCTCCATACCATTGTTGTGATGATGGTTATTTGAGTTACTGTCACCTTCCTGTCAGCATGAGTTAGTTTAGCCATTCTCGTCTGACCTCTCTCATTAATGAGACATTTTTGTCCGTAGAACTGCCGCTCACTGGATGCTTTTTCTTTTGTTTTCACATCATACTCTCATGCTCTATAAACTTTAGAGAGTGTTGTGCGTGATAATCCCAGAAGATAAGCAGTTTCTGAGTTACTCAAACCACCCTGTTTGGCACATACAATCATTCCACAGTCAAAGTCACTTAGATCACATTTCTTCCCCATTCTGATGTTTGATCTGAACAATAACTGAACCTCTTGACCATGTCTGCTTGCTCTTATGCATTGAGTTGCTGCCACATCCTTGGCTGATTAGATATTTGCATTAATGAGGTGTACAGGTGTACCTAATAAAATGGTCTCTAAGTGTATATAGACTACATGGATTTGACTTAATGAATCCAAGTATTTTTCTGAAATGTGAGTCCAGTTAGTCAACAAGAGTTGCTCGACAGCTGTGGCAGGGTTTGAATGCCACAACCTCCGACAAAGATAAATCTTCCTACGTAGGGGACAGCAGAGTTTCACTTCCAGATGAGCTCAATGCCTTCGATGCTCACTTTGATCACCAGAACAGGGAGGAATCATCATGCACATTCATGTCTCCTGATGATCCTTTGGTCTCAGTATCTGAAGATGATGTGTGGGCTGCCTTCAAGAGTGTGAATCCAAGGAAAGCATCCGGTCCGGATGGAGTACACTGGCCAGGTACTGAAGACCTGTGCTGACCAACTGGCTGGAGTATTAACGGATATCTTCAACCTCTTGCTCCGGTAGTGTGTGGTACCCACCTGCTTCAAGCAGGCTTCAATCGTACCGATGCCCAAGAAGAGCGTGGTAACCTGTCTAAATGACTATCACCCAGTGGCACTCACATCCACAGTGATGGAGTGTTTTGAGAGGCTGGTACTGAAGCACATCAGTTTCTGTCTGAATGGTGACTTGGATCTGCTCCAATTCACCTAGCAAAGAAACAGGTCCACAGTAGATGCTATCTCATTGGCTCTTCAACAATCCTGGAACAGCTGAACAGCAAAGGTGCATAGATCAGGGTGCTCTTCGTCAATTACAGCTCGGCATTTAACACCATCATCCCCTCTCATCAGTAAACTCCAAGACTTGGGCCTCAATATGCCTTGTGCAAACGGATCCTGGATTTCCTCACTTGCAGACCCCAATGAGTTTGATTGGCAAAAACATCTCCTCCACATTCTCCATCAGCACAGAAGCTCTGCCAGGATGTGTACTTATCCCCACTCTACTCGCTTTACAGCAATGACTGCGTGGCTAAGTGCAGCTCCAATACCATACACAAGTTTGCTGATGACACCACTATTGTGAGCTATATCAAAGGTGGTGATTAATCATCATACAGGAGGGAGGTTAAAAAATTTGGCTGAGTGGAGCAATAACATCAACCTCTCACTCAATGTCAGTAAGACCAAGGAACTGATTGTGGACTTCAGGAGAGGGAAACCAGAGGTCCATGAGCCAGTAATTATCGGAGGATCAGAGGTGTGGAGAGGACCTCCACAATATAATTGTGAAGAAAGTCCCTGCTTCCTCGGGAGTCTGTAGAGGTTCAGCACATCATCAAACACCTTGGCAAACTTCTATAGACGTGTGGTGGGAAGTGTGCTGACTGGCTGTATTATGGCCTGGTATGGAAATACCAATGCCTTTGAGCAGAAATTTCTACAAAAGGTAATGGATTTGGCCCAGTACATCACGGGTAAAACCCTCCCAGCCATTGACCACATCTACATGAAACATTGCCGTAGAAAAGCAGCATCCCTCTTCAAAGGCCACCAGGCCATGCTCTTTTCTCGCTGCTGCCATCAGGTAGAAGGTACAGGTGCCTCAAGACTTGCACCACAAGGTTCAAGAACAGTTACTACCCCTCAACTGTCGGGCTCTTGAACAAAAGGGGATAACTACACTCATTATTTATTGCAATTTATGCATTATCTGCATTTGCACAGTTTGTTTACAGTTACTGTTCTATAGATTTGCTAAGTATGCCCACATACTTAGCAAAGAAACTCAGGGTTGTATGTGGTAACATGTATGTACTCCAATAATAAATTTGACTTTGAACTTTAAAGCCATATTGTGGAAATTTAGTAGGTACAGCAAACAAATGGCAACATCTAAAGAGAGAGAGAGAGAGAGAGAGAGAGAGAGAGAGAGAGAGAGAGAGAGAGAGAGAGAGAGAGAGAGAGAGAGAGAGAGGGAGAGAGAATGAACCTCTCTGAGATACTGAGGTGCTGGGTTATGACTACCTTTTTGATGGACTCTACATCAATGTTTCTTTGGGGGAGCTTTTGCTATTGCTTGCATGGTGGGGGGTGGGGGGGTTTGATGCTTCCCGTGCCACAAGTGAGGGGAGGGGGTGATGCGTCTGTTGCTGCTTGTTCATGGGAGGGGTGCGGGGTTCTGATATGCCTATAATTCACTCTATGGAGTTTCTTGTTCCGTGGATCTGAAATTATTCCAAGTTATAATAGGAATTATTGATATCTATGAATAATGATGACTGCAGCCTGTTAATGAGTAGAAGTGTAAACTCCTCCTAAATTGTTCATGCTCTCATTATCCAATAGGTTGGTTGCTAGGCACCAATTACCTGATCAATGAGGTGAACAAGTTTACTTGGTCAGCAAAGCAACAGTTTAAAAATCAGATAGTAGAATCCAGCTGGAATAGACACGAGATGCTCAGCCTCCTTCTACTTTGATCAGCTGACGCCAAGGTAAGCACTACCTTTAGCTTATTGATCTCCCCCTTCCCAAATCCAGATACAGTTCTCCAGATTTTGCTTGGATAATAATTGAGGGTTTAACACATATAGCACTGTGAAATAATGTACTACTGTGAGGAAAAATACTCTGGTAATTATAGATCTCAGCAAGTATTATTGTGAAGTTTTCAAAATTTGCCTTTCTATCTTTCTTTCTCTTCCTTGTAACCCAAACTTTACTTCCTTTGCTTTCAGTTCCTTATTACTGTATACTATGTGTCACTGCGATGCATTCTCTGTTTCTTCTCTATCCCTGAATTGCATTGGTTAAGGAGATAGGTTGTTGGTCGTGAGGCTGTCTGATATTCCACTGATGTTTTAATTATTTGCCTTACCAGATATATATGGGGAAGAGAGTGGTCAGATGGAAAATGTCAAAGTAAATTCTGATCCAAAATAAAGTCTGGATCAGTTGGCTCTCAGTCTCATTCATTAATATTTGTTTCCTTTTTTTGTTATTCTTTTCATAAAATCTTTTTCCTTCAGGCACAGTTAGTACTCCTACTTGGACTCAAGGTGCTTTGCCATCATAACAACTGTACTTTTTTTAAACACCTAGTCATTAATGTTTGCTTTGATTTCAGTAGACCAAGCCCTGACACTTCCTGCAATAACATCCTGTGTATTTGACAGTATAAGGATTTCCTGCAGTCTTGTAGTATGTAAAACATGTACGAATTTTCCTTTTAAGGTTTTCCTGAAGATGCTGTTTCCTGTTGGGGAGTGTGTTTGATTGACAGCATCCTCTTTCCCTTACCTCAATCAACTGGTCTAGGTAGATAGAAAGATAGATACTTTATTGATCCCAACTGGAAATTACAGTGTCACAGTAGCATTGCAAGTGCACAGACATAAATATTAGAAGAGAAGTAGAAAGAATAAAAAATATAAGTAGTTACCACAAACAGTCTAACAGGAGGGGTTCATCACTTCCCCGGCTATAGGCTAACTCATTATAGAACCTAATGGCCAAGGGTAAAAATGGAGCAGTGTAGTTGTCTATGTGTGACCTTGACCTTCACCCTGCAGTTGAGATGGAAGCATTACCTATTTCGATTAAGGGGCAGATGCCAAGACTGATCCTTTCCCAAGTGGTTAAGTGCATACAGACTCTGGCTGGTTAGGAATGAGACCCCAAGTAGACTTACTTGTCACTTTTCAGCTGGGGTGCCCAGGCCTATTGCTCTGGCACAACTGATACGTCAACAAGATCAATTAAAGTCTCACATGATAATGACCCACCAAATAACTGAAATAGCTGTATTTTCTTTGGTTTTAATTAGAGGATTGTGCTCCATTATAGCCACTTATATAAAGTGACTAACAGAAAAGTTTCCATTTTTTTCATTTCAATTAAGTTTAAGATGGGGGAGAAAAATAAATATAATATCTGACAAATAGGGTGGTATTTGATGATTTAGTTTCAGTTCTGCCTAAATTATGTTACAAAATTCTACTAAATCTGAATGCAAATGAATTCCAATTAAGATTACCAAGGCAACACACATATAAAAATGGTGCTTCTAATATCTCACTCTTTATTTATTTGTGGGCTGTAGAGTGTCGTAGCAGGGATAATGTTGACTATGATCAAGATGATATCATGCAAAGAATTTCCTGCAGGGCTTTTAAGCAAATATCATTTCAGATTTTGTTGGGTATAGGGGAATATTGGTGCAGTTTAAAATATTAAAAGCATTGAACAGCATAGATAGGAAGAAACCATTTCTTCCTATGGGAGAAGCAAGAAACAGAGAATATAAAAATCAATATTAGAACAAACAATTTCCATAAAAGCAAGTAGAAAATTTAAAAACCCTGCTCTGAAAGTTTGGGACATTTGGAATTTTGTGCCTGATAATTTTTTTGTTAAGTAAACTCTGCATGTTTCATGGTTGTTATGGAGGTGGACAAGGATAGATCAGAAGTTGAGGTCCTAAATTGGAGGGAGGGTGATTTCACTTTGATAAGATCAGAACCGACAAAGGAGGATGGGAAGTAGGTAATTCTATATAAAAGCCAAGGGAGTCATTAAAAAATGAAATGATAAGTAATCAGGGCCAATGTGCTCTTGGTGAAAGATCAACATCTTCAGGAACATTGGATGGCAAGGAATATTGAAGATTAAATTAGCAAAAGTAATCTATAACAGTCTAGAACTGTAAACAGAGAGACCTTAAGGGGGTTATAGAAGATGCAGAACATTACTTAAAATATAAGTAACTGGGAGCATAAAGTCAGGCCACAAAATAGCACAGGCAAGCAAAATTACAGATAATCGCCAAATATTATACAACTATATTTGGCCCAAGAAGGCAACAAAGGGAAGAGTAGGGTCCTTAAAGGACAAAAGTGTCACATTGCAAGGAGCCAGAGTATATAGGTAAGGTCTTAAGTGAAAGCTTTTCATCTGTATTCACCATGGAGAAGGAGGTAATTATAGATGGATCTCATGATACAAGATATGTGAAAGAGACTGATGGGGCCATGACAGAAATTTGCAAATCTTCTCTAGCCAAAGAAGAGGCGCAAATGGATAGCAGAAATCAAAGTGTAGCTTATTTATTCAAAAAGGACAGCAGAAAAAAAGGCAAGGTAATTACAAAACTATGAATATAATGTCAGTAATAAAAATTGTGAGATATGTATGCTTAATCTTGCACTGTATTAATGCTCCTCATTGGGATTTGGGGTTTTTAATTTTGTAAAATGTTTTGAAAAACTAATAAAAAAATTAAAAAAAAAAAAAAAATTGTGGGAACGATTAATTAAGCTGTATTGGCGAGTTAAGGGTAAATCAAGGAAGTTAGCACCACTTTAAGGGAGGGGCTTTGCTGATTAATTTGACTGAACATTTTAATGAGGATGTTGTATTTGATCTTTATTACATCGACTTCAGAAAGGCCTTTGACAAGATCTCACATGGATACAGATCCAAAAAGCAGGAGTCCGAGGGATTGGCAGAACAGAGAATGGTTTGGTGCTGGAGAGGTCTAGGGTTGTTTTTATAGCTGAAAGTCTGTGACCAGTGGTGTGCTGCACTGGGATAATTCTTGTTTGTCATGTACATTAATGAGTAGGAGTTATGGTTATAAGTTTAGAAATGGAATGAAGATTGGAGTTGTTGTTGACAATGACAAGATTAAGCTTAGGCTACAAGATGATATTGTTATGTCTGCAAAATTGGCAAAGAAAGTATGTTTTTGCAAGGATTAGTTAGGTTAAGATATACACAATGAATGGTAGGACCCTAGGAAGTACTGAGGAACAGAAGAACCTTAGTACACATGAACAAGGGTCCCCAAAGGCAGAACCACAGGTAGTTAAGAAGCTGACTGATATACTTGACTTCATTAGCATGTAAGAGCAGGAAGATCATGGTACAGAGCGTTAGTTAGGAGTAATGTGCACATTTTTGGTTACCGCACTATAGGAAGTATGAGATCACACTGGAGAGGGTAGCAAGGAGATTGACCAGGATGTTGCTTGGGGGTGGAACGTTTGTGCTACGAGGAGAGACTGGACTGCCTAAATTTATTTTCCATGAGGCAGAGAAGGCTGCGGCTGGAAGCACGTCTGAGGTATACAAAATTATGAGGGGCATACATAGAGCAGATAGTGAGAATCAATTCCCCTTGGCAGAAGTGAACCTCTGGTAAGAGTTAGGAGCTTTGAAAGGGATTTGAGGAAGGATCTGTAATGCACTATCTAAGAGAGGAAGAGACTAAAACTTTTTAAGAAGTATTTACATCAACCCATGGTATACAAGGCTATAGGGTTGGGTACTGGAAAATGAGGTTAGTACACATTGGTGGGCCAAAGGACCTGTTTCATGCTGTATAATGTTGTGACTATCAAGGGATCTCAAGCAAAGGCAGGAAACAGAGCTGATATCTACATCAGCAGCAATCTAATTAAACAATAGAACGGCCCCAAGGAACTGAACAATCTCTTCAAGATCTACTGTTCCTGTGTTTCTTAGCTGAAATAAATAAAGGAGAAAATTAAATGTTCTCACATTTATTACACTCAGTAATACAATCTCCTCATAACAAGGACAGCACAGTTAGTAGAGTTGCTCACTCACAGCTTCAATTTTGGTCTCCAGTACTGTGTGTGCAGGGGTTACACGTTTTCCTTGTGATCGTGTAGGTTTCCTCCCATATCCTAAATATGTGTTGCACCAGAAATTGCCCCTAGTGTGTTTGGGAGGGGCAGAATATGGAGGAGTTTTATGCAAAAATGGGGAGAATAAAATTATGTTTAGGATGCAAATGGATGCTCAATTGTTGATGTGAACTTGGATTTTCCAATTTTTTTTTATTCTCTATGGCTCATTAAAAGTAATGAAAATGTGTATTAGGAGGAAGAAATTATGTAAAAGGGTGGGAAAAGGTTTATGGATGAGTCAGCCAACTACCCTTTCTGAGTGCTGTAAACACTGTGTAATTGCCTGCAAAGAAATAAGATAGACTTAATATTCCTGGCTTGGCTGCTGTCTTCTTGTTCCTTTAATGTATGCCCCGACCAAATGACGACAGATATTTTTCACTCACTTTTACATGGACTAGAAGAAAAGTAATTTGCACAAAACTGAAATCAAAGTAAAAGATATTTTCAACCTTTGTCTACACTTCTTTAACTAAGATTAGATATCTATTTGTTTATCGTACAGATGCAAACTTCAATAGTTTTGCAAACAGCTGAAAACAGCCATTGTGGGTGATAGATTCTCTGTGTGCTTGAAGATCAACGGACCTTTGAAGTGAGTACTATTGGATTTGTTCTGCATACATAGTCAAGAGGGAGGATGGTATTGTACGGTGGGCTCCAAACTTGCAGTAATTCAATGAAATGCTGGTAGCCTCATTGAAGTGATGGGATTTGTTGTGCAGATATCATATTTTATGTTTTTTTGATTTGTATTTGCTATAAGATTTCCTGGTGACCATTTGAAAGTTTATTATTGCATATTTAATGTTCCAGAGTAACCATCTGTTATACATTTTCAGTAAATTGGTCATTGTGATTGATCCTTCTCTATTTCCTTATAGTTTCCCTTCCTCCATTATGAAGTGTCAGCTTCCTCCTTAAGTAGAAATCCCACTAACTCAGAGAATTTAGCATAGGTTGGCAGAAACTAAGTCTTGCAGATGAAAAAGAATCTAGTGCTTTAACCAGCGCATATGAAAAATAAACTCTTCTCGGGCTTCCACCCGGGTACAGGTATCAATCTTAACTGATGTTTCGATGACAAACTTGTTATCGAAACGTCAGTTAAAATCGTACCTGTTCCTGGATGGAATCCGAGAAGAGTTTAAAAGACTGGCATATCTTCAAATATAATTACGAAATGGTCCAGTTTACTTAAATCGTCTAAAAATATGCTGCTAACAGATATTGAAGAGTGGCATGCTTGTTGTTATATCTTCTGTATGACCATCATGTACTTTACCCCATTGCTACCCAAAATCAGACGTGAATATTCTACCTTTTGCTTAAGAATTGTCGCTAAGACACCATACAACAGGTTTACAAGCATCCAGAAAATTCAATTCAAGATAAATGTAAAGCTTTCGAATATCCAGTGATAATGCGCTGAGCTCTGTTGTTGGGAGATAAGATATTGTGTTTTAGTTAGTGAATTGTTTTTTTATTGTCACATGAACTGAGGTATAGTGAAAACTTGTCTCACATACCATTCATGCAGATCATTTCGCCACACAGTGCACTGAAGTAGCACAAGGTAAAACAGTAACAGGGTGCAGAATAAAGTGCCACAGTTAAGATTAGCTTTGCCTGTCACACACACACCCAAACATCAGAACATTCAATTACAGAGAGCGTGTGGAGCAGGTAGACTATAAGGTGCAAGGTGTGATGGGGCAACATGGTAGCATAGCGGTTAATGCAATGCTGTAAAGCGCCAGTGATTAGGGTTCAATTCCCATCACTGTCTGTAAGGAGTTTGCATGTTCTCTTTATGATCGCATGGGTTTCCTCTAGGTGCTCTGGTTTCCTCCCACATTCCAAAGATGTACGGATTGGCATTAGTAAATAGCGGGTGTGCTACGTTGGTCCTGGAAGCACGGCAACAATTTGAGGGCTGCCTCCAGCACATCCTTGGACTGTGTTGGCCATTGACTCAAATGACGCAGTTCACTGTAGGTTTCGATGTTTCAATGTAGACGTGGCAAATAAAGCTAATCTTTATAACAAGGTAGGTTATGAGGTCATACTGGAAATCAGAACAACATTCCTTGGCAACAGATCCAAAATCAATGTAAATAAAATCATTATCACATTGAAAGTGGTTTGGCAGGCAGGGTGAATACAAATTTGAAAGTGCTCCGCAGAAGGAAATTGGATGAAGAAAAATAATTAAGGAATTAAGCATAAATTGCGGGGAAATGGAACGTGTCTGGGGCATCACAGTAATACAGTTAGAAGAGCTGCTGCCTCACGGTTCCATTCCAATGAAAGTTGCACACTCTCCATATAACCACGTTTTCTCCAGGTACTCTGGTCTCCTTCTATACCCCGAAGGTGTGCGAGTTGGTAGATTAACTGCAAGTTGATCCTAGTGTATAGGTCAGTGGAGGAACATGGGGAGAATGAAATTAGACTTGAGAAAGCATCAACATGTTATCAGTGTATAGGTCAGTGGAGGAACATGGGGAGAATGAAATTAGACTTGTGAAAGCATCAACATGTTATCGTGGGGACCAGGGCTTGTTCCTTGCTCTATTACTGTATGATTTTATTCGTGCTGGTAAGAGCTGGTGCAGACCCAATGAGCGAAGTAGTATTATTCTGTAAATGTATTATGTACACAACACAGAGCAATGAGCTCAGAAGTTGTGCTACTGGACTAACAACCCAGAAGTCTGGACTAATGGTTCACAGACACATCAATGTCACCATGGCAGCAGGGAAATGTTTTTTTAAAAATCTGGAATAGTAATCTAGCTACTACGAAACTTTTAAGTTTTTCACATGACGCTGGGACTCTGGATCCACAGCAATCCATGGCCCTCCAATGGACGATCAAGTTGGAGAATTAGCTCTGGGTAATAAATGTTGCTGCTGAAGGTTTAAAGAAGTACAGGGTCTATTATCAACACATTGGTGACAGACCAGAATGTGCCTCTTCTCTGCTGTGTTTCAGGGTCCCACTACTGCCCATGGTTTCAGCCTGATGCAGATACTCTGACTGGTTACTCAAGCATCTCTTTTCTTGGACTTTCTCTCAGTTCAGTGAGATATGGCCCATGAAGAAACGATTAACCAGTGCCCATGGGAGATAAAGGTGAATTAAGGGGCTCTGTCTATATTCATTATTCTCCACTTATTTAGATTGAGATCTCAGATGGATCTTCAGAAGGTGATTGCAATGGTGTTAAGAACATACGAAAGGACATTACTGCTGATTTTGAGCTTTACTGGATATGCATTTCCAAACTGATTAATACAGCGAAGCTTGATAAAAGTACTTAATGCAGGTTACCAGACTGCTCCTGTGGAAGAAGAATGGCACTGCAAAGGGATGCACCATATACCGTAGCTAAAATAAAATTGGAAAAGGGTTGGATTGCACAAAATTGCTACAAAGCATATTGCCACAAGATGAAAGGAAATCGAGAGGTGAAACGTAGGGCTTAATTCCCAGCTCCGTCAAAACTCCCATTTTGTGCTGTTTCCCGTTGACCTACTTAAAAAGGTAGGAGAACATGATGGAAGAGCAATATTCAATATGCCCCATTACGTCTTGGGAATATTTAGGAAGGAAGAATAATGGGAGACAATATACACTAAATACAGTGTGAAGAGTGTTCAGGAAGAGACATGCATCCTTGAAGGTGGAAGAGAATGCTAACTGATAGGTCGGTAAAGCAGGGATTCAAAACAGAGCACAGAGAATTACAACATGGAGTTTCTGAACCCATAGATAGCATTTGGTTACCATTACTGGAGTAGTGTCATCACACTTTAAGAAGAATGCACAGCTTTAAAACAGGGTGCTAAAAACATCTCCAGGGTTTGCAATGACTAGAATGGAGAAGCTCACCTGAGAACAAAATAAAACCAATAAATGCCATGATGGAGATGTGCAGGATTATGTCTGGTTTAAATAAGGCTGCTGTTCCATTCGGTTACTTGAGGACTGAGGGACACAAATTTAATACTTTGGTTAAAAGATAAGGGAAAATGTGTGGAAAAACATTTGCTTTTCTGGGAAGGTTTGTGACTCACTGCCTGCAGGGGTAGTAGAAGCAGAATAAATCCACAAATTCATACAAGTGGATAGACACTTGAGAGAACTAATATGCTGAAATAACCATTGTGGAAAGAGTTTTAAAAATTCACAGCCCCAACCAATAAGGGATAAACACTTCCATAATGGGCAGCTCTTTGATTTTTAAATAATGATCCCTAGGAAGCATCCTCTCCACATCTACCCTGTTAAGACCCCTCAAGACTTTGTATAGTTTAGTCTACTCACCCCTCATTCTTCTAAATTCTAAAGGATACTAGCTTCATCTGTTAAATCTTTCCTTGTTAAGGCAACCTGTCCATTCTACAGTCAGTGACCATTTTATTAGGTACATTTGTACACCTGTACGTTAGCACAAATATCTAATCAGCCGATCATGAGGCACAGCTCAATGCATAAAAGCATGTAGACCTGGTCAAGAGGCTCAGTTGTTGTTCAGACTAAACATCAGAATGTGGGGAAAAATGTGATCTAAGAGACTTTGACCATGAAATGATTGTTGGTGTCATACAGGATGGTTTGAGTATCTCAGAATTTGCTGGGATTATCATGCACAACAGTCTCTAGAGTTTATAGAGAATGGTGCAAAAAAAAATTCAGTGAGCGGCATTTCTGAGGGAAAAACTGTCTTTTTAATGAGAGAGGTCAGAGGAGAATGGCCATACTGGTTCAAAAACAGGAAGGCAGCAGTAACTGAAATAACCATGTATTAGAACAGCAGTGTGCAGAAGTGCATCTTTGAAAGTACAACATGTCGAACCTTGAAGTAGATGGGCTACAGCCGCAGAAGACCACAAACATACACTCAATGGCTAGTTTATTAGGTACAGAAATACCAAATAAAGTGGCCACTGAGTGTAAGTATCCATCTATAAGCACTGAGTTACTTTGAGCAATATTTTATATCTTTGCTTAAATATGGAGATGAACACTGCACACAAATTTCAGATGTGGTCCCAACAATGCTCCATATATCTGAACTAGAACCTCTCAACTTTAGTATTCAATTCCTCCTACAATAAGCAATAAACTCTGTTTGCTTTCTAATTACTTGCTGTGCCTGTACACTAGGCTCTAGGGAATCGTGCTCTAAGACCCTATGTCACAGAATTCTGCAACTTCATCACTTAGATAAAATATTTCCTTTATTTTTCCTGTCAAGCTGAAGAATTTCATATTTTCCCACATTTATGTTCTATTTGCAAGATCTTACCTAAATCCCTATGTAGCTTCTTAATGTTTCCTACCAATCCTTGTGTAATGACCAAAGATAGCTTTATTGCCTCCATCCCAAGACAGTAACAGAAATTGTAAAAGTAGAGGTGAGGAGGGGTAATGAGAAAATGGGACTGCTTGCCTTCGAGATGGTATAGATTTGACTGAATAGCATACATTTGCAATTGACAGTTCTATTCTATGAAAGGACTGCCAACAGAGCAGAGGTGGGTGAAATGCAATTGGAAGAGATAATTAATTGATAGATACCAAGTTAATAGAAGGAGGAACAAGAGAGAAAACAGGAAAAGTAATTCACATTAATGATGAGGATTATGGAAATACCGGCAGTGTTTGAATGGCACAAGTGCCAATCTGGGCTCCACTTTCATCTTCAAAAACGCATGCGCTACAATAGTGCGGTGACTAACTTACTAGTCTCAATCAAGATAGGGACTTCAATTCTAATTCAATAAATCTGGGTTTTAATGTGTAATATGAAGCCACCTCAGTGTCACTCCTGTTCTGACTTGGCCAAGGTGTGACCCCAGACCTACGAATTAACTCTTCACTACCCTCTCAGTTCAGGATGGACATTAAGTACTAACTACATCCACGTACCATAAAATGGTTCACAAGTTATAGCACTTGGTCATGCCAATTTATTTATCATGTTTAATCTGTTGCAGGTGCTGATCTCAAGTCCTAAGGATCCAAAAGCGAACTGATGGAGTTTAGA
Source organism: Hemitrygon akajei (assembly GCF_048418815.1). Lineage (NCBI taxonomy): Eukaryota > Metazoa > Chordata > Chondrichthyes > Myliobatiformes > Dasyatidae > Hemitrygon > Hemitrygon akajei. The sequence continues at coordinate 23,760,126 of NC_133152.1, read as the reverse complement.
AGTTCAGGCCAGCTAATCGTTTATGGTATTCTGGTGTTTCTGGGGATTTTAGGCAATGTACTGGTGCTGGTGACAATACTCGCCACATCGATGGAACACCATGGCCTCGCCGCTTCCGACATCATTCTAGCGAACTTTGCAGCTGTCAACCTGCTGATTTCAACTTTTCGAAACATCCTGCTGTTTATCACGGAGTCCGGAGTGAAAATGTCTCTGAACCTCAACTGGTGCAGGGTGTTCATGTTCCTCTGGTTGTGGCTGAAGTGTGTTAGTGTTTGGATCACTTTATGTCTCAGTTGCTTCCACTTCCTGAAGATAAAACAACATTTCCATCTGAGCTCAAAGACAAAGGAGATCGTCTACGTGGTGATAATATTATCCGCTGTGTGGTTTGTTAATTGTCTCTATTCCATCCCGGCTATTATTTACACCGAGAAGATTGGTGTGAATCACACCAAGAAGCTAATGCTGGTCAGCACCACTGAGGAACCTTTTCTTACTTGTTCCTGGAAATTCCCAAATCCACAGCATGGTATCATATTTGCAGCAGTCTCTCTCATCCTGCATGAATTCCTGCCTATTGTCTTAATGATCTGCACCAACCTCAGCACCGTGTATTATCTTAACCAGCACATCAGAGCAATTGCAGATGACCACCTCCACAGTGTACAGGTGGAACGAACAGCCGCAAAGTTAATTATGGCACTGGTGTCACTCTTTGTCCTGTGTTCGGGCACCCATTTGGTGGCGGTGTTTTACTACAATCACAACGCGGGCTCGGCCACCACCTTTTTGTTGACTTTGGCCAACTACTGTGCCTCGGTTTTCATAGGCTTCAGTCCCTTAATGCTGGCTGCGGGGCACAGTAAACTGCGAAATAAAGTTTGCAGCATGTTACGCATTAACATTTCATCCAGTTAAAAGTTTTCAGCCGGTCAGGCAGCATCTACGGAAATGAATAAACAGTCAATGCTTTGGGCCAACACCCTTCTTCAGGATTGGAAGGAAAGGGGGAAGATTCCAGAATAAAAAGGTGGAGGCAATGGAAGGACAACATGCTGGAAGGTGATAGGTCAAAGAAGGTGGGCATGAAAGGTAAAGGGCTGGAGAAGGAATCTGACAGGAGAGGGGATGATGGGAGAAAGAGAAGGAGGTGAAGGTGTTAGACAGGTGAGAAGAGGTAAGAGGTCAGAATGGGAATAGAAGAAGGGGGAAAGGGGAGGGGGGAAATTACTGGAAGGAGAAATCAATGTTCACGCCACCAGGTTGGAGGCTACCTAGACAGAATGTCAGGTGTTGCTCCTCTAACCTGAGAGTGGCCTCGTTTTGGCAGACAGGGAGGCAATGGACCAACATGTCAAAAAGGGAATGGGGAGAGGAATTAAAATGGTTGCCCACCATTCCGCTTTTGGCAGATAGAGCAGAGTTGCTCGTTAAAGAAGTTCCCTTATTTATGTCGAGCCTCGTCAACATAGAGGACTCACTGGGAACACCAGATACCAAATACGACCCCAACAGTTCCGCAGGTGAAGTGTTGCCTTACCTGGAAGGACTGTTTGGGACCCTGAATGAAGCTAAGGGAGGAGGTGAATGGGCAGGTGTAGCATTTCTTTCACTTGCAGGGATATGTGCCAGGTGGGAGATTAGCGAGCAAGAATTAATAAACAAGGGAATCACGGAAGGTGCAATCCCCGTGGAGAGTCAGGGGGAAGGGGGGGCAAAGATGTGATTGGTGGTAGGGTTCCATTGAAGGTGACCGAGGTTGCAGTGAATGGTATGTTGGATGCAGAGGCTTATGGGGCGGTAGGTAAGGACAGGAAGAACTCTATCCCTGTTAAGATGGCGGGAAGATGGGGTGAGCGTGGATGTCCAGGAAATAAGAGATGTGGGTGAGGGCAGCATCAATGGTGGAGGAAAGAAAACCCCGTTCTTTGAAAAAGGAAGCTCTAATGTCCTGGGAAGGAAAGTCTAATTCTGGGAACAGATGTGGCAGAGACAAAGGAACTCTGAAACTCTCCTCTCCTATCAGATTCCTTCTTCTCAAGTCCTTCACCTTTCTCACTCACCTGGCTTGACTTATTCTAACTAATCCTCTTTCCCCTCCCTTCACCACTTTAGTCTGGTGTCTTCTGCCTTCCTTTCTAATACTGAAGGTGGGCCTTGACCTGAAATGTGACTGGTTATTCACTTCCATAGCTGCTGCCTGACCTGCTGAGTTCCTCCAGCATTGTGTGAGTGTTGCTCTGGATTTCCAGCATCTGCAGAATCTCTTGTGTTTAAGTATTCAATGTTTTCTTTTAAAAATACCAGATCTTAGCAAGTAGCAAAATCTGGAGCAAAATGATAAATTGCTGGATAAAGTCAGCGTGCCAGACAGCAGTTGTGTGAAAAGAGGGTACAGTCGTCGCTCATGGTTGAAGGTCTTCAGCTAGGATGTAGATTGTCTATTTCCTTCTACGGTGCTGCCCTCTGCGTCACTGAATTCTTCCAGCAGTTGGTTTTATGCTTCACAAGCAGTGCCGAGTGTCAAGTGCCCCAGGGGTGATAGCAATACATTAAGATAATACAACCAGACCGTCTGTGTCCTGTTAATCAGCCTGCTTGTTGTTTGGGGCATTGGTACCCGCTGGCCCATTGTCTCTCCCGTGTTATCGCTGACCTTGTGGATCTCACAGTACTTTGCATTTCTGCCTCTCTCCTTTTACTTTCCAATTAAAGTCTGCACTCTGCTTTAAACAAAGTACTTTCCACATTTGCATCTGTTGGGCGTCACTTCATTTAGACAAGTGGCACTTGCCTAGCCAAATGCTTAGGATACTGAGCCAAAAACTATTGGAAGACTCAAAAGTTCGAATCCTCGTACGATTTTCTGAGTTGGTACATGTCAACTGCCGGATGATGTGCATCAAAAGACTCTGTATTGAACTTCACGTCAAAGACCTCAGTAAATCATGCAGCCTGATCATGCAGCACAGTTCACTGTGGTACTGAAGGGTGCCTCACCGCTGCAAATCCCCTTTTTCCATATCAGACTGCAAATCAAGATACAATAACCGCACTGCTTTAAGAAAAGCAGAGAGATTTCCTGGTATACTGATCAATGTTTATTCCTCAAAGAACTTCACTCTAGCAGATTGTACAGACGTTGTCTGGGAGATCTTGCTGCGTGCAAATAACCTGCCATGTAGTGGCTACAATTCAAGCCGCTTCACTTGCTTTAAAGTGAGCCTGAGACAACCTGAAGGCAGAGTACAAATCCATGTTATTGTTGTCGAGCTTCTACAGTTGGCCTCAGAGTTGAAATGAAGCAATTGCACACACAGGTAAAAGATTAAAACAGGAAAGGAGGCCATTTGGCCCGTTGAATCTCTAACAGCCCTGGTGAGTAATCCAGGTGCTTCTATTCCCTCCAACAGCCCCGCAAAATATCTCCTTTCAAGTATTTCTCCAGCCCCCTGTTGAATACACAATTAAACCTCCCTCACTCCTACCTCTAGCAATGTCTTTGCTAGCCTTAACCCCTCGTTGTGTAAAATTAAGGATCTCTGGCTTCTGTTCCCAAGATTCTGTACACAACGCAGTCAAAAGAAGTTGACAGTGGGGAAAATCTACATTAAAAAGAAACCTTAATGTTTACCCAACGACCAGCACCATCCATTCCACAACTACAATAGCCCCTCAAAACCTTCCTCCCCTCCCCCCACCACACACACCTCTTTTCAGAGATTAAGGAAGCACGCAAGCATATTTTTTAAACCAGGAAGCACTGCCAGTTTACTAATATATAAAGAAAAACATTTTTCTTCACGTATCAGGCAGTTAAGTAGTTCTGTGTTTGTAAATGCAAGTATATTTGATACTAATTACAATAATAGTAGGTTCTTTACAGGACAAGGTCTCATATTAGCGTTTTCCTACAGAAAACTCAATAAAGAATCTTGTAGCTCCATCTTGTGTTTCATTAAGGCTTAGCACCTGCGTGCTGGTGCTTTCCCCCTATTATTTTTCTAAAGGTTAAAGAAAGTATTTTGAAAAAGCAATACTGAAAAAGCTTAAGTAGTGTGTCACTAAATTCAACACAGCAAATTCAATAACTTATTCTCATTATTTATAACATAATGTATTTGAAAGTTACCATGCTAAAGCACTGTGGAACAGTAACAGAATACTTAGATGCGGTATCATATTGCTGGGATAAATAAGTACAAACTAAAAATATTTTAGTAAAATTGAATGTTGCATTACTCATCACTGGGCGATAATTATTCAAAAGGATGTGAGTGAAATGTTCAGTTTCCAAATATTGTTTAGAACAGAACCTCAAAACCTATTATAGGAAGGCCATTATGATTTTGAGAAAAGATTGGGGCTATGAAGAGTTTGTGTTTAAATGAGGACATTTTTAATACGATATGGAATGATGTACACAAGATAAATTTTAAACAAGCTTGCAAACAGCTAAAACTAGTGAAAAGAATGTTTATGACAAATATCAGGAAGCAACACACATAAAAGTCTGGAGGAACTCAGCAGGTCAGGGAGCATCTATGGAAAAGAGTAAACAGTTGATGTTTTGGATGAGACCCTTCTTCAGGACTGAGATGGAAGGGGGAGATGTCACCCAGCTTCCTGAAGCATCAGCTGTTTACTCTTTTCATAGATGCTGCCTGACCTGCTGAGTTCCTCCAGCATCTTGTGTGCATTGCTTTGGATTTCCAGCATCTGCAGATTTTTTTTTGTGTTTGAAATATCAGGAAGCATTTCCTTATGCAAACAATTAACTCCTAGTTCAAAACAAACCCAGAATCTTTAAAATACAGTAAATGGACATAAAAGGTTCGCGGCCTTTGTATTCTGCTAGATGAGCCAAAATGGTTTCTTAATCTATACCCGAGCCTGTGATTTCACTTACCATGATGAATAAAATTTCCCATTATCTATACGGATTGCTTTGCATTATTTCAAGAGGATTTTTAAAAATGTAGGCAAGTCAATACTGCCAATTCACCTGTGACATTTGCATTGAGTGTGCAGGAACCAATTTGTGCACCATCTAGGATTAAACCATTTAATCACTAGCAAGGAGTAAACTAAAATTCTGCTCCTAAGTTCCACATTAATGCACAGATCTCACCTATTTTAACACTGCAGTGACTGTCTATCAGAGGTCAGCTAAAACACCTGTGTAGCTCGTTAGTATGATCAGAACAGATGAACTTAAACCCATACATTTTGACACTGCCTTTTTATAATACCGGCAATCGTGCATAAGGTGAATTTCATAATATCCACTTGTTTATTAAACATGTTTTGATCTTAATTGTTCCCCTGTTTCTACGCAATTTTATACACCAGTTTCCATAATGGAGATAAGTCTTTTGGTTTGTGAAACAATGAGTAACATCCATGTTCTCAGTCCTTCAAAGCTGAGGATGACTTGCTTTGGCTGCTTTTCCCCTGCAGAATCTGCAAACTATGCCACAGATGGGCAAATGGTGCTTGACAGGGTGGGTGAAGAGGCAGCTTGGGGTGTCCCACCAGATAACAGCGCCTAACCTCCTTCGTACCTGATGTAGAAGCTCTAGGTGCTTTGTGGAAATATATCTGTAACCCCGAAGTCTTTATGAATTTGTAAAATGTAATGTGACAAAATGGAACTGCTTGGCTGGTTTGCTGGTTTGGACGGAGGGTTATAGGAAGATGTGTGTGATTTACGACAGGGGATGTGTGTGTTTTATGGCAGAGGGAATGTTTTGACAACAGAGAAAACCAGGACACATCCTCTAAGGACAAATTGACTGAATTGAAGAACAAATATCAGGAACTAAAGACGGATGCAGATAATGGAGGAAGTTTATGGATTAGAACAATCTCTGTTCTCTGTAAAAGGTATAAAAGTGGTTTGTTTGACCTGTAAGATTCTCCAACAATAGCTTGAGGAGGTAGCTTCCCTCGCAAGTAAGTAAGAAATGCGCCTATAATTTGATCCACTCTGAATTTGTTGTAGTTCTTTAACTGTCTATTAGAAGACCGAGCTGAACAGTACCTGACAACTTCTTCATGCTATCCTGGACATTCCTTCTTCATTGTGAAGAGTCATGGACTGGGGATTGCCACGAGTCAGAGGGGATTTGTCAAAGAATGATAGAATTTTGGTTATTAAGGGAGTCAAGAAATATGGAGGTATTTGCAAAAAAGTGATGCTGCATGGAAAAAAATCAGCCGTGGTAGATACAGAATGGGGGAGACTGGTGGTGGGGGGGGGGGGGGGAATGATTTAACTTACCTTCTTCTGTTTCTATCATTCTTATGACTATGTCCTTGAAGTATTTTATCTCTGGAGATATCTTGCCTTGTATGTAATGTTAATATAGTATCAGACATGCAGATGACTTCCCCACTCCCCCTCAAGCTGGCTCTATAAGCTCATAATTTGCACCACCCCTTGCCACTGAATCCACTATCACCTCTCCCTCTCACTTCCATATACAGGTGGCTCCCAAGTTACAGAGGTTATGAAGTTCGCCTTCATAGATTTAAGAAATCACTACCCAAACAAAAACTGAGATAAGGAATAAGCTTCACTTCTATAGAATTTATAAGGGGAAGTAAATAAATCAACACCATCACATTTCTAGATGAATGTACATACGACACAGCTTCACATTATAGAAAATTGTGTTATGGGTTGTCTTCTAGGGACACAACATCCCCAAAGTATGGGATGTGTTGAAACCTGCCCACTCTTCCTGTTGCACGCTCAGCCCTGATGTAGGGGTCTCAAACTGAAATGCCAACTGCTACTTTGCTTCCACAGATGCTGCTTGACCCACTGATTTCTTCCAACAGGTCAGGCACATGTGTAGGTTTGCAGCTGGGGCCAGGGTCTTGTAAATTTCCCACTCCTTTTAAACTCATTGAATTCATAGGAAAATATATAATACCACTATACAACATGTAGAAACACATGATATAAAAGTGTGTTTGGGAATTAATAGGATTAATATCTGATAATCCAGAAATTCTGCTAACCTAAGGATACCAATTATTGGTGTTTTGCTTATCATGGTTTTCTTCACACTGAGATTTCCTCCATAACAGGGAGAAGGCAGGAGATTGGGGCTGAGAGGGCAAAAGGATCAACCATGATAAATTAATGGGGCAGACTCGATGGGGCCAAATGGTCTAACTTTGGTGTCACAGTAACTCGGGAGATAATAGCAAGTAGAAATAAGACACAGACAGCAATCCAACTTCAAGCAACTGATCCATGAAATCAGACCTTTGGTCACCAACCTTACACACTTATCCCTTCGCCAAGAACGTGTAAACATCTTTGTCAAGTGGGAGTATGTTCAAGGCTATGCTCCCTCGTCAACTTAAAAGGGGAAAGGTAAACGTTAATAACCTACATTTATTGAGCATCTTTCATCTACTAAAGCAAACCCCTAATTATCAAAAGTCTTCCTTGACATGGAGAATGTTTAGGAAGGAATTCAACATGTAATATTGAATAAGTGAGTTTAAGGAGAATTTAAAAGGAAGAAAGAATATTGAAAAGGTGGGAAGATTCATACAGAAAGAGAACTTATGGTCATAGTAAAAGAAGGCACAGCACCAATGACAGAACAATTAAAGCCCATGGTGCATATAAGATCAGAACTGGTGGGATGATATGATCTAGGAGGATTGCAAGATGATATTATTACTAGTTGTTGTAGTTCAGTGAGAAAGCAATGGATGAATGGGATGGTGTTAGATACGAAGACTGGCATGGTAGCATAATGGTTAGCACAATGTGACCTAGGTTCGATTCCCACTGCTGCCTATAAGGAGTTTGTACATTCCCACGTGAGTTTCCTCCAGGTGCTCCAGTTTCCACCCACAGTCCAAAGATGTACCAACTGATAGGTTAATTGGTCATTGTAAATTGTCCTGTGATTAGGATTGAGGGGTTGCTGGATGGCACGGATCAAAGGGTCAGAAAGGCTTGAACAGCTCTTGAACTCAGTCCCGCGGTTGATGAAGGCCAACACACCATACACCTTAACAACACTGTCAACCTGCGCAGCAGCTTTGAGCGTCCTATGGACATGGACCCCAAGAGCTCGCTGATCCTCCACCCTGCTAAGAGTCTTACCATTTAATCCAAAATTCAATTATCTATTTGATAATCAGCCTTCAATCCACACTTCCCCTAATATTGTGAGTTCTTACATGGTGCCATAAATATTGCTGGATTATTCATGCAGAAATTTGCAGATTTGGAGGGAGTTAAATTTTCAAGAGTTTCAATCTTAATCCTTGGGTGAGTACCAAATGAGAATTAGATTACATATTAAGGCTATATAAAAGGACAAGTTGAAGCAGGAAGGCAATAAAATGTGGAGAAGAATGCAATAAGAATGAAAAAGAGGCAGGATCATATTAGACAATAGACAATAGGTGCAGAAGTAGACCATTCGGCCCTTCGAGCCTGCACTGCCATTCTGAGATCATGGCTGATCATCTACTATCAATACCCGGTTCCTGCCTTGTCCCCATGTCCCTTGATTACCCTATCCATAAGAGACCTATCTAGCTCCTTCTTGAAAGCATCCAGAGAATTGGCCTCCACTGCCTTCCGAGGCAGTACATTCCAGACCCCCACAACTCTCTGGGAGAAGTTTTTCCTTAACTCTGTCCTAAATGACCTACCCTTATTCTCAAACCATGCCCTCTGGTACTGGAATCTCCCAGCATCTGGAACATATTTCCTGCCTCTATCTTGTCCAATCCCTTAATAATCTTATATGCTGCAATCAGATCCCCTCTCAATCTCCTTAATTCCAGCATGTACAAGCCCAGTCTCTCTAACCTCTCTGCGTAAGACAGTCCGGACATCCCAGGAATTAACCTTGTGAATCTACGCTGCACTTCCTTTACAGCCAGGATGTCCCTCCTTAACCCTGGAGACCAAAACTGTACACAATACTCCAGGTGTGGTCTCACCAGGGCCCTGTACAAATGCAAAAGGATTTCCTTGCTCTTGTACTCAATTCCCTTTGTAATAAAGGCCAACATTCCATTACCCTTCTTCACTGCCTGCTGCACTTGCTCATTCACCTTCAGTGACTGATGAACAAGGATTCCTAGATCTCTTTGTATTTCTCCCTTACCTAACTTTACACCGTTCAGATAATAATCTGCCTTCCTGTTCTTACTCCCAAAGTGGATAACCTCACACTTATTCACATTAAACGTCATCTGCCAGGTATCTGCCCACTCACTCAGCCTATCCAAGTCACCCTGAATTCTCCTAACATCTTCATCACATGTCACACTGCCACCCAGCTTAGTATCATCAGCAAACTTGCTGATGCTATTCTCAATGCCTTCATCTAAATCATTTATGTAAATCGTAAACAGCTGTGGTCCCAATACCGAGCCCTGTGGCACCCCACTAGTCACCACCTACCATTCCGAGAAACACCCATTCACTGTTACCCTTTGTTTTCTATCTGCCAACCAGTTTTCTATCCATGTCAATATCTTCCCCCCAATGCCATGAGCTTTGATTTTACCCACCAATCTCCTATGTGGGACCTTATCAAATGCCTTCTGAAAATCGAGATACACTACATCCACTGGATTTCCCTTGTCTAACTTCCTGGTTACATCCTCAAAAAACTCCAATAGATTAGTCAAGCATGATTTACCCTTGGTAAATCCATGCTGGCTCGGCCCAATCCTATCACTGCTATCTAGATATGCCACTATTTCATCTTTAATAATGGACTCTAGCATCTTCCCCACTACTGATGTTAGGTTGACAGGATGATAGTTCTCTGTTTTCTCCCTCCCTCCTTTCTTAAAAAGTGGGATAATATTAGCCATTCTCCAATCCTCAGGAACTGATCCTGAATCTAAGGAACATTGGAAAATGATTACCAATGCATCTGCAATTTCTAGGGCCACCTCCTTTAGTACCCTAGGATGCAGACCATCTGGACCTGGGGATTTGTCAGCCTTCAGTCCCATCAGTCTTCTCATCACCGTTTCCTTCCTAATGTCAATCTGTTTCATTTCCTCTGTTACCCTATGTCCTTGGCCCATCCATACATCTGGGAGATTGCTTGTGTCTTCCCTAGTGAAGACAGATCTAAAGTACTTATTAAATTCTTCTGCCATTTCTCTGTTTCCCATAACAATTTCACCCAATTCATTCTTCAAGGGCCCAACATTGTTCTTAACTATCTTCTTTCTCTTCACATACCTAAAAAAGCTTTTGCTATCCTCCTTTATATTCCTGGCTAGCTTGCGTTTGTACCTCATTTTTTTCTCCCCGTATTGCCTTTTTAGTTAAGTTCTGTTGTTCCTTAAAAATTTCCCAATCATCTGTTCTCCCACTCACCTTAGCTCTGTCATATTTCCTTTTTTTTAATGCTATGCAATCTCTGACTTCCTTTGTCAACAACTGTGGCCCCTTTCCCCCCTTTGAATCCTTCTTTCTCTGGGGGATGAACTGATTTTGCACCTTGTGCATTATTCCCAAGAATATCTGCCATTGCTGTTCCACTGTCTTTTCTGCTAGGATATCTGTCCAGTTAACTTTGGCCAGCTCCTCCCTCATGGCTCCATAGTTTCCCCTGTTCAACTGCAACACTGACACCTCCGATCTGCCCTTATCCTTCTCAAATTGCAGATAAAAACTTATCATATTATGGTCACTAACTCCTAATGGCTCCTTTACTTCAAGATCGCTTATCAAATCCTGTTCATTACACAAGACTAAATCCAGAAAAGTCTTGTCCCTGGTCGGCTCTCGTACATGCTGTTCCAAGAATGTATCCCATAGGCATTCTACAAACTCCCTATCTTGGGGTCCAGCACCAACCTGATTCTCCCAGTTCACCTGCATGTTGAAATCCCCCATAACTACTGCGACATTACCTTTGCCACATGCCAATGTTAACTCCCTATTCAACTTGCACCCAATATCCATGCTACTGTTTGGTAGCCTGTAGACAACACCCATTAGGATCTTTTTGCCCTTACTGTTCCTCAGTTCTATCCACACAGACTCTACTTCTCCTGATCCTATGTCCCCCCCTTGCAAAGGACTGAATCTCATTCCTCACCAACAGGGCCACCCCACCCCCTCTGCCCACATTTCTGTCCCTACGATAGCATGTATACCCTTGTACATTCATTTCCCAGGTCTGATCTCCCTGCAGCCATGTCTCCGTTATTCCAACAACATCATAGTTACCCACTCGCACCTGAGCTTCAAGCTCATCTGCCTTATTTCTGACACTTCGTGCATTCAGATATAGAATTTTTAGCCCATTTCTCCTTCCTCTGTTTAAATCGCTGCCTATTGTGCTTAACCCAGCTCCCCGAACTCCCATCGGGCTATACGCCCCTTGAATTTTGTTGTCCTTCCTAAATTTACTTATTCTTTCTGCACATTTAACTCCATGTTCCGTCAGACCATCCCTCTGTACGTGTCCTCATCACTTGTTCCGCCCCACCTTCCTCTACTACACACTTAATATTCCAGAACCGTGTAGTCCCCACCTGTCCTTTATTCTTCATCTCACTATCCTCTCTCGCATTCTGGATCCCTGCCCCCTGCAAATTTAGTTTAAACCCCCCCCCCCCGAGAAGCACTAGCAAACTTTCCCACAAGTATGTTAGTACCGCTCCAGTTCAGGTGTAAACCGTCCCGTCGGAACAGATCCCACCTTCCCTGGAACAAAGCACAATTATCTAAAAACCTGAAGCCCTCCCTCCTGCACCATCCTCTCAGCCACGTATTAATCTGTATAATCCTTCTGTTCCTTGCCTCACTCGCACGTGGCACAGGTAGCAATCCTGAGATTGTTACCCTGGAGGTCCTGCCCTTCAGCTTCGCACCTAACTCCCTGAACTCACTACGCAGGACCCCCTCACTCATCCTACCCACGTCGTTGGTCCCTACATGGACCACAACATCTGGGTTCTTGCCCTCCCTCTCGAGAATAACCTGCACCTGATCTGAGATGTCCCAGACCCCGGCACCAGGGAGGCAACATACCATCCGAGACTCCCGATCTTCCCCACAAAATCTCCTATCCACCCCCGACTATAGAATCCCCTATCACTATCGCTCTCTTCTCTTCCCTCCTCCCCTTCCTAGCCGAGGGTCCAACCTCAGTGCCAGAGACAGGACCACTGCAAACTTGTTCCTGGTAGGTCATCCCCACCAACAGTATCCAAAACGGTATACTTATTGTTGATGGGAATGGCCACAGGAGTGCTCTGCTCTCTCTGTCTGCTCCCCCTGCCTCTCTTGACTGTCACCTATTTGCTTGGAATAATTTGAGTGTTAGGGGCAGAAGTGAGTGTAGTTGCTATTACTAAAAAGGTGCTTGGGAGGTTGAAAGGTTTGAAGGTAGATAGGTCACCTGGACCAGATGAACTACACCCAGGGTTCCGAAAGAGGTAGCTGAAGAGATTGTGGAGGCACAAGTAATGATCTTTCAAGAATCACTAGATTCTAGAATGGTTCCAGAGGATTGGAAAATTGAAAATATACTCTCCACTCTTTAAGGAGGAAGGAAGAAGAAAGGAAATTATAGGCCAGTTAGCCTGACTTCAGTGGTTGGGAAGATGTTGGAGTCCATATTAAGGATGAAGTTTCGGGGTACTTCGAGGTACATGATAGATTAGGCCAAAATCTTGCCTGCCAAGTCTTTTCGAGTTCTTTAAGGAAGTAACAGGCAGGATAGACAAATGAGAGTCAGTGGATGTTGTTTACAGAAGGCCTTTGGCAAGATGCTGCATATGAAGCTGCTTAACAAGATTAAGAGCCCACGGTATTACAAGAAAGATACTATTATGTATAGAAGATTAGCCGACTGGCAGAAGACAAAACATCTTTGAGTCCAGGAACAGAGGGCACAACCTCAGAATAAAGGTACATCTATTTAGAACAAAGAAGAAAATTCTTTAACCAGGTGGTGAATCTGTGGAAGCCAAGTCATTGAGTATATTTAACGGAGAGGTTGATAGGTTCTTTGTTAGTCAGGGCGTCAAAGGGGAGAAGGTAGGAGAATGGGTTTGAGGGATAATAAATCAGCCATGATGGAATGGCAGAGAAGACTTGATGGGCCAAGTGGCCTAATTCTGCTATGACTTATTACTGGAATAGAAATTCAGATGTAGATGTAAAATTGACTGTGATTCAGACAAATTAGTTGTGATGAGATGGCATGGACTATTATGGAGGATAACTAGAATAGAAAGAGGGTCTTGGCCTAAAATTTCGACTCTCTTCCATAGGTGCTGCCTGGATTGCTGAGTTCCTCCAGCATTTTACGTGTGTTGCTTTGGATGTCCAGCATCCGCAGATTTTCTCGTATTTGTGATTGAAAGGGTTATGTCGGGATAGAATGAACTATGAATAGGATCAGCATTGACTTGAATGGAATAGATTCTAATTGGACCATGTTGTTACTGGGAGTGTGGGAGCTGAGACAGCTTTGGACAGGTTGGAATTGGAACAGGTTATGACATGGAGAGTAGCTAAGATTGCTCAGCACTAGAGTGGATAAGGGAAGAGATTGGGGTAGGTCGAGCAGAGATGGAGACTATTATGACTGGGAGAGTCTAAGGCCGCGATTCGACGGCGGAGGCTGAGCCTGGCCTCGGCAGGACACACTGAGGAATTCGGGCCTCAGGGCTGATGACCTGCCCGCCCTGCTGCCTGCCGACCGGGCTGAGGGCGGGCCTTGCTGCCAGATCGGGGCTCCGCTGCTTCCCTTGTGGGACCCAGCCGCTTCTCTCTCTCGCTGAAGGCCGGGAGTAACGGCGAACCGCCAGGGGCTCGGCACTCGACACAAGGCACCCACTTTTCGGCGCCCCTCAGTCCGGGAGAACACACGTCCCTAATCTCTTTAAACGGTAATTTGAAAGGAAAGAATGGATGAAAGAGGGAGGAGCCTGCCGATCAGAGGTGGCCGAGTGACGGTGACCTCTCACGGGCAACACCTGCACGCAAGCCCGAGGTTTCGGACTTAGCTGTAGGCCTCAGTCGCCGATTGGAAGGCATAAACTCAAAACAGCAATTCCTGCGGCGTCAAAATTTTATCATAATATGTGGTGCTGTCCGGTTTCTCTTTATAACATTGCGTCGGTCATGTGTAAGTTACGCTGACCAACCACCTGCTCCCAATAAATAACATTATTTTCGCCTTTTTTTCCAGATTTTTAATTCCTACCTCCCCCACTTGGAGGTGAGGGCATAGATTCCGGCATCCTATTCCGTTCCATGCTTTTTACCTCTCTCAGCTTTGGCCAGTCGCCATGGTGATACTCGGCCCTTTGTCCCTCTAATACCGGCCCGCCACTCAAGCAGCCGCCGGTTTGGTGACCATGTCTAAAAAGCAAGTGGTTAAAACGAGGACTAATAGGAAACTGGACCTGGAGCGGAAAAGGGACGAGAAGGCGGCGAGGCGAGCCTTGGCGAAGGAGAGGAAGAACAGGAGCCAGGGTGGGACGGAGGATGAGGAGTTTGTCAGCTTTGCCAACCAGCTGTTAGCCATGGGGCTCAAGCTCCGGGAGGTGCCCGGTGACGGGTAAGGAAGGCTGAGGAATACATTATCTTCGCCCACTATCTCTATGTTATCTTTTGACCTGTAAACTAGTGGTTGTTAATGGTACTTCATATCTTTGATTCCGTGTACGTCACACATAACTTTTGACTTTACTCCCAAGTTAAGAGAGGATAAGATTCCAAACCCTTTAGTCAATTGCAAGATTTCTCTGAATTACTAAAGAGGCTAATATTGGCGTTAGTCTGTCCTTTTGACCTGCAATCGGCGACCAAATTGTACTTTGCCATGAATACCAAAGCGATAACTACATAGCAATTACACAATTTTTAGTTTCACTCCAAATTGCACCTTGCTGGAAAATCTGATTTGTGAACCCAGTTCTGCTTTTTAAATTCAAAGCTTTTAATTGCAAACTTGAGGTTGGTGAGTATATCAAAAGTATTATGCAATAATGGATGCAAACGACAGAAGCTGAGGCTGGACACCTCCTGCCTTAGATTTAAAAATAAAGTTGCGAGAAACATTCAGTAAGTTGAACAGCAACTAAATTTCCAGTACTGTATCTTAATTTTATTTCTAATTTCTAGAAGCCACGTTATTTTTATTTTCTGTATTTATTTCTCCTTAGTTGTAAGTTTATGCCCTTAAGGCATAGATTATACTTTTTTCCTGAATTCATTTAAAGTGCCCGGAGCTGCGATAGCTCTTTGTGCTTTACATTTCATGCCACCAATCCAACAAAGGATGCATACATTATCAGGTTTTTTAAAAAAAATAGTTTTGCATCTTGGTGTTGCCAGTTAACAGTAGGCTGGCGGTTAGTGCAACTTTATTACAGCTCAGAGCTTCAGAGTTCAATTCTGGTACCTTCTGTAAGGAGTTTTTTTACATCCTCCCTGTGGAATGTGTGGGCTTTTCCCATGGTGCTTTGGTTTCCTCCCACAGTCCAGAGACCTTCCAGTTAGTTGGTTAAATGGTCATTGTAAATTGTCCCGTGATTGAGTTAGGGTTAATCGGGGTTGCTGAGCTGGCATAGCTAGAAGGGTTGACTCCACACTGTATCACAAAATAAATGAATAAAAACCTTTCAATTAAAATGTTAATATGCAAAATTAGCTATTTTATTTGATAATGTTATCCTTGTTTATGATGATCCTGCATATTGCTACTTGGCAGTGATTCTGTGTAGTAACCCAAGTATCGGCAGATGAAAGCGTGATGAAGTTTAATAACATCATTATTCTTAAGTGTAACTATGTATACAGGTGCATTTGTTATCTTGTAATGTGCTATGAAGTAAAAAGGCAAATGGGATTTCATGGAAATTGTGCAAATTGTTAGAGGGTTGGAATCAGAATAGTGAGCTACAGTGTTCTGTTAGTAGTATGATGCAAAGATTATAAACATGCCCAAATGTACTGTAAATGAGGCCACTAGATTTCTGTATCTTCTCTGCAGAACTGAATCATCCTGCCTGAGTAACATTGCCTGATTTATGATGTAACTGCTTCCAGCTCTAGAACGCTACACCATCTTTATGCTCTTCCACTTCTGTGAAAAAGTATCTACTATCCAAATTTTACTTTGTAATACTCTCTTTGCTCATTTATGGTAGCTAAGCCTTCTATCTGGAAACTCCTCTGAAAACAGTCTCTTCATTTCTTTATTGAAATTCACTTCTTTGACCAGACTATTTTAATACTTGGCCCCCATGCAGATTAATATTACTCCTTTACAGATTCCCGTTAGTTTTCTACATTGAGGATCCTTTACAAATGCCACTTATGATTCCAGCTGCCAGATACAGTATACATCAAACAGAAATTATCCTACCTTTGAACTCCTTGTGTGACAGAATTATATATTAAAAGGGTATAGCTCTGCTGGCAATTCATCCTAATAATCCTGGTAAAACTTAATGAGAATTCTTGGGCGCTGTATCACAGTGATGTGTTACAACCTTGAAATATTCTGTAGTTTTTTTGCTATAGTTTTTAAAATGTACCCCACAGAGTTACCTATATATTCTGTTTACACAGCCCTGTTGGTGTAATTCTAACCACCTATTCTGATCCAATGTCCTGTCCTTTATTTTTCCTTCATTTTATACAAATTTTCCAAATTGGTCAATGATCAGGAAAATTACTATTGGGCTAGGTTTAATTTTGTAGATTTAAAAAAAAATTGAAATGCATTTGATATTTTGGAATAAAAGAGAAACCTTTGGGGTCCCAGTAGAATCGATTAAATGTTATCTCAATGTTCCTAGGAACTTAAAACAAATGAAATGTCAGTATGCATGGTAAGAAGTATAATGTATAAATCCAAAGAGTATTTTAAAACCATATTTGGCATCTGGAGCACTGTACTCAGTCTTGGTCCTTGTTTCAAAAACAGGTATCTAGTAAGGGGTGCAAATGTCTGTAAAGATGCAGAGCTTAAGGAAATAATGTACTTGCAAAAGTTGACTCTCTTGGGTCAATTTTTGAATAGTGCCTGATCGCAATGATTAAACCAATTGAAGACTGTGACAGTTTAGATGCCAGCAATCACTTCTGCTTTGTACAGTATTTAAACACAGGATTTAAGAAAAGTATTTGAGAGCAAATTTCTCCACTTCAATAACGTTGAACACAAAAGCAAAATACTGAAAATGGTGAAAAGGTTCAAAGGTTCCTTTTATTATCAGAGTACATGTGCAGAATACAACTCTGAGATTTGTCTTCCCTAGATAGCCATAAAATACAGAAAGGCCATGAAAGTTGTTGAGGCCCCCCTCCCGCATGAAAAACAAATACAGTCGGCCCTCCTTATCCGCGGATTCAACTAACCGCAGATCGGGAAAACCCGGAAGTTCTCTCTCCAGCACTCGTTGTTTGAGCATGTACAGAATATTTTTTCTTGTACAAACCATAATTATTCCCTAAACAATACAGTTTACCAACTATTTACATAGCATTTATATTGTATTAGGTATTATAAGTAATCTAGAGATGATTTAAAAGTACAGGCAGTCCCCGGGTTATGAAGGAATTCCGTTCCTGAGTCCCTCTTTAAAACGGATTTGAAGTCGGAACAAGGTACATCCGGTATTATTTAGCGTCAGTTAGTCAAATGTTTGTCTTAGTGTATAGTATATATTTTACCTTTCTATGCATATAAAACACTTAAGAAATGTATGTATTTCAATAATCAAACCACTGCATTGCTTAGTAATAATTGTAGCTTTCATTGGGGGCAGGGCCTTTCACATTATCCATTAAAATTGTTCTGATCGTTGACCGACTGTAGCCTAATGCTTTTCCAGTGACCAATGGCGTTTCACCTCTTTCCGATCGCTTTATTACTTCCACCTTATTTTCAATCGTGATCGCGATTATTTTCGTGAACAGAAACACTGCGGATTCAGAGCTGCACCGGGTCCTAAAGACCACCGCACTGAGACAGGTTAAATAAGGTCTGGGGTTCCGCTGGGTCCTAAGATCATCTGCATTGAACCAGGTTAAATAAAGGACTTGCGCATCCGTGTTTTCTCGTATCCGCAGGGGGGTTCTGGAACCAATCCCCTGCGGATAAGGAGGGCTGACTGTACAACTTATAAAACCCAAACCTCTCCCTCGCCTAAAAATTAACAGATCAGTCTCCCGGACAAGGCAGCTAAAACATCACGTCCCTAAACCACCCCCCCCCCCCCCCAAGCTTCTCCCACGCAAAAAAAAATGGAGACAATAACATCAAACACCCAACCCCCTCCCTCACCCAAAAAAGTAACACATCGCCCTCCTGCCGATTGGCAACAAGAAAGAAAACACAGAAAACTGAAGGAGATCAATATAAACTACAGTCCACAGTGATAATCGCTTGTGTTTTGGAATTTCGAAAGCATCCTCCGTCGGCACTGAGGAGAGCAACACCTCAAACTCCGTCCTTCCTTGGGGGCCTTAATCTGCCGAGAAGCAGCCTCCCATGGGAAACGATCTTGGGGGGCCCGATGCGGAAAATCCAGAAGTACAGTAAATGCTAGAAGTTCTCAGTAGGCCAAGCTGCAACTGTAGTGAGAGAAATGTGAAACCATATTGCATTGCAGGAAGATGCTGCAGTTTCTGTTGAGAAATGAGGTAGTGTATGTGGAAATGCAGGAAGGGAATAGAGAAGATGGGTTGGCCGTTTAGCCAACTTACAGCATGCATCTTTTTAACTGGCTGTAGAATGCAACAAGGAAGAGAACCATTTGATGGTGAAGTAGTGTGTCCTTGCCCGCACTATGCTAAACCACTTGAGGAAAAAAAACTTTGATCTAATCTTTTCTTCTTTTTGCCCTACTTATTTAATTTTGTTATATATATTTCACACTTAGTTATAGTTTTTAAATTAGGTATTGTACTGCTGCCTCAAAGCAACAAATTTCACGACACATGCCAGTGATATCAAACCTGATTCTGATTCCGATCTTGAATAGGTTTCCTCTTTGAATGCTGAATGACTGAATTCCCGGTGAAACACTGAGAACGTTTTGCAGTTGTCCTGTGAAAAAGATGATGTAATTGTTGATTTATATTTACTTAATCTAGAGCAGCACAAGAGCTTAACTGAAGTTGTCTGTTTCTCTTTGAAAGGAATTGTCTGTTTCGTGCTCTTGGTGATCAGCTGGAAGGTCACTCCCAGAACCACCTCAAGCACCGGAGAGAAACAGTCGACTTCATGATAAAGCACCGGCAAGATTTTGAGCCGTTTGTGGAAGACGATGTTCCTTTTGATCGATATGGTGAGCCCTGTATATGACTTTAACAGTTATTAAACTTGTAAAACACAATGTTAATTAAAATTACTTTTTAAAATGTTTATTATTTATTGAGATACAGTGTGGCCAGCCCTTTGAGCCAGCCACCGCCCCCAGCAACCCTCGATTTAACCCTAGCCTAATCACGGGACAATTTACTATGACTAATTAACTTACCAACCGGTACGTCTTTGGACTGCAGCAGGAAACCCACATGGTCATAGGGAGAGTGTACACACTGCTCACAGGCAGTAGTGGGAATTGAATCAGGGTCACTGGTACTGTTAAACTGTTGAGCTAACCACTATGCTGCGTACTGCGCCTCTGTTGAAGTAGAATGTGTTCTAACAGTTAATTAACTTGAAAAGTGCACTTCCTTTCTCTCCACTGATGCTGAGAAAGAAATGCTCATTGTCAGCATATTTTTTCAGATTTATGGCATTGGGAGTACTTTGTTTTTTATATAATAATATGACTATTTAGACAAAGGTTGAGATCAGTTCCTGAACAAATGCACATGTGTGACATGTTGGTTATCAGCATTAATCTGCTTTTCATCATTTAAATTCATTGTTTAGCTAGGGGCTGCTTGGAGGTGTGATTTTCCTCCAGTGTTTTTTCTTCCAGACATAATGCTTAGCATGCCTCCATTTCCCTTGGGACTTCCTTACCTGGAGTACAATTCCGTCACCCTGAGGGGCATTGTTGCAACAGCTGAAATTGCCTCTCTGTTAAACATTAGTGTGTTTTAAACTCTGTCAGATTTTGTTTTCATGGTAGTGCTTTGATATGATCCTGTTCTGTCAATAATGACTTGGGGCTGGAAGAGGGTAATGTAGGGGAGAAGATGGGTGAAGAGTTGATAAATGATTATCTGCTTGCCTGAAATTAGCAATGGTTATTATTGTCTCTGAAGGATTGTGCAATGAAGCCACTCAATGAAAGATTTGGCAATAAACTCTGAATTGATACAACACACACAAAATGCTGGAGGAACTCAGCTGGTCAGGCAGCACCTGTGGAAAAATCGATGAGACCTGACGTAGATTGGGAGACTGCTTCGCCGAGCACCTATGCTCCGTCCACCAGGTGAAGTGGGATTTCCCAGAGGCCACCCATTTTAATTACACTTCCCAATCCCATTCCAATATGTCAATCCATGGCCTCCTCTACTGTTGCAATGTGCCCACACGTAGGTTGGAGGAACAACACTTTGTATTCCATCTGGGTAGCTTCCAACCTGATGGCGTGAACATCTATTTCTCAAACTCCTGGTAATGGGGCCCCCCCCACTCTCCTTCACTGTTCCCTATCCCCTTTTCCCGCTCTCACCTTATCTTCTTGCCTGCCCATTGCCTCCCACTGGTGCTCTTCCCCTTTTCTTTCTTCCATGGCCCTCTCCTATCAGACTCCCCACTTCTCCAGTCCTGTATCTCTTTCATAAATCAACTTCCCAGCTCTTTACTTCATCCCTCTCCCTCCAGATTTCACCTGTCACCTTGTGTTTCTCTCTCCCCTACCCCCTCCAACTTTTAAAATCTATTCCTTATCTTTTTTTCTCCAGTCGTGCTGAAGGGTCTTGTCCCGAAATGTCGACTGTACTTTTTTCCATAGATGCAGCCTGGCCTGCTGAGTTCCTCCAGCATTTTGTGTGTGTTGTTTAGATTTCCAGCATCTGCAGATCTTCTCCTGTTGTGTCTGAGTTGGTACAGTACTTTTTAGTGTTTTACTGGAATGTTCTCATCAATGAGAAGCGAAGCTGGACCTCTAACTTCTCGGGTGGCACTCCACTCGAGCTGGGCACTGTTCAATATTTATACATGAACTCCTATAACATGATCTTTTAATGATCTTTCATCATTGTGTGTAAAATGGCTATTACAATTCCCATGTTAAAACTCATAAGTACATTTCAAAAGTACTTTAGCTAGTGAAGTGCTTTCTCATACCCTGTGAGTGCAAGAGGTATTGTATGAATGCAAGCGTTTTAATTGTGCTTCCCCACACAGTCTACAAATACTGATCTGACCTCAGGACCTGGGTGGGAAGCCAGACTTTTGGATCAAACGAATTACAGAAACGTGTAACTCTCAAAACTCGTGTAATTACTTGCATGAATTTATTAAGCCCAAGGTTACAGTTTAACTTCTCTGGGGACAGTTAATCAGCACTTTGTTTGACTGAGACTAATGGTGTGCAAGGTTGCTGTTGTACAAACATAGGAGCCAAATACAAGAAATGTGTACACACACTATTTTTTTTTTTTAAAAAAACAAAATTTACTCTGTTTACATACTTTGGTCACATTTATTGTAAAAACATTTATTGAATGTTTACAGAATCACTCTTATCTATGTGTTACTGACTGCTTTCAAAATATGGTGGGCTACCTCAAATAACTGCTGTTGTTACTCCTGTACATACTGGCAATACTCAGATAATAATGTTGGACAAAAAAATTCCAGGATCTTAACTTGATAATAAAGAGCATAATTTGACCTTGGCCAGCTGGTGTGCAATTAAAATGAAAACTTGATAATGGTATTCATGTGATCTTGCTCTTAGATAACAGTACAGTGACTCTGGGCTTTCTTTGACAATCTAGGGTCCTGTGCTGATGTTTATAGGTGTAGCCTGTTCTCCTTACTGTTCTCCAAAGGAGACGTGTTGCTACATGACTAAAAGCTCAAATATAATGTACTTCCTGAAAGTACAGGCATTTTTGAAAGCATTTCACACAGCAGACTCACTGGCCATGGATCGAGTTGCCTCTGGATTATAACGGGTATAGTAGGCAGACAGTTAAACTCCAAAATCTTGACAATTAATGATCTTTCACCCATGATGTAGCAGCTTAAGTGTACACACTGGCTTTACCAACAAACACACAAAGGTATGTGGATAAAATAATGAAACAAATCACAAAAAATTAGAGCAACTCTCTCTCTCACTCTCTCACTCTCTCACTCTCTCACTCTCTCACTCTCTCTCTCACTCTCTCACTCTCTCACTCTCTCACTCTCTCACTCTCTCACTCTCTCACTCTCTCACTCTCTCACTCTCCCAATGCTGGAAAATGGGAATGGTGAAGGAGACGGGCCGAGGGGGGGGGGGGGGGTGTATTACCAGAAGTTCGAGAAATCAATGTTCATGCCATCTGGTTGGAGGCTACCCAGATGGAATATAAGGTGACAGGATATAAACTTCACCATTCCCCATTCCCATTTTCCCCTCTCTCCTATCCTGCTCATCTCC
Organism: Hemitrygon akajei; assembly: GCF_048418815.1. Classification (NCBI taxonomy): domain Eukaryota; kingdom Metazoa; phylum Chordata; class Chondrichthyes; order Myliobatiformes; family Dasyatidae; genus Hemitrygon; species Hemitrygon akajei. The sequence continues at coordinate 23,737,512 of NC_133152.1, read as the reverse complement.
TCCCTCTGGTGCTCCTCACCACCCCCCCCCCCTTTTCTTCCATGGCCTTCTGTCCTCTCCTATTAAATTCCCCCTTCTCCAGCCCTGTATCTCTTTCACCGATCAACTTCCCAACTCTTTACTTCACCCCCCTTCCAAGTTTCACCTATCACCTTGTGTTTCATCCTCCCCTCCCCCCCCCACCCTCTAACTCTGACTCCTTATCTTTTTTGTCTCCGATCCTGATGAAGGGTTTTGGCCCGAAACATCGACTGTACTCTTTTTATTCCATAAATGCTGCCTGGTCTACTGAGTTCTTCCAGCTTTTTGTGTGTGTTACTTGGATTTCCAGCATCTGCAGATTTTCTCTTGTTTGTGACAAAGAAAACTAGAGATGACCAAGAAAATGCAGGTTTGGAAATACAAATAGTTTAAACGTGTTGAAATGTTTAATTTCTTGTGTTGAAGGGCAAAAACTATTGTCAGTTACTAATGATTGATATGAATGGGTAAGCTAACTTGATGTAATAGAGACAAATTCATTTCTAGCAAACTGTAAATATAGAGTCCAAATTTTTATCTCTGGTAATATTTCCCATAATTCCATCTGTTTAGTAATAATTCATACTTAGCATAAATAATTGTATGTAACATGTTCTTGTATTTAATTTTCAGTTACAAATCTGGAAAAGCCAGGCACATTTGTTGGCAATGATGTGATAGTAGCCTTTGCAAGGAACAATCAAGTGAATATAGTGATCCACCAGCTTAACGCCCCACTTTGGCAGGTAAATTTATTGTTAAGTTCATATTATGGGATACTATGACAATATACAGCAAGTGTGTAGAGGGTGCTATATTGAAAAATGCCTATAGAACGATACTGCAAATCATTAGTGACTTTGTGAATGACTTCTGCAGAGCTCTACCATATTACGTATTGTACTTGGCTGCTTCCCTCTGCGGTGTTCTGCAGTACACATCAAACTTGCATTGTAGTGATGTTATTTTGATACACTGACTCTGCATGAAGTGTCATGTCCTTCCTCTCCATTCTGGGTATTGGTCTTGTTTGTGGGAACTGGTGTCCGGCAATTAATGATCAGTAGCATTGACAGAGCCTGGAATTCAGAGCCAACTCTTGTCTACCTCTGACTTAATGCTAAAAGACTGCCCAACACCACCTCATCAGGCAACCTGCTGAAGGGTCAAAACGTCGATTGTACTTTCTTTTTTTTTCCGTAGATGCTGCCTGGCCTACTGAGTTTCTCCAGCATTTTGTGTGTGTTGCTTGGATTTCCAGCATCTGCAGATTTTCTCTTGCTGCCTGCCCATTACCTGTTATTAGTATAGTAAACCTTCTCTAAGCTGCTTCTGATGCATTAATGTCACTCCTTAAGTAACAAGACCACTGTGTAGGGTATTCCAGATAGGTCTCACCTATGTTCTTTATAACAGAAGCTTGATGTTTTTTTTGTATTCAATTTCCTAGTTACTAGTGGGCTGTACCTTTTATAAAGCAAACTAAAATGGGTCATGGCACAATATGTGTACTCTGCTGTTTTTGCTCTCTTTAAAGCACTTGTACGATGTGCATTCATAAAGAGTGTGTTTGATCTGTGAGTTGCAGACGATTGACTATAAGATCTTATGATACTCAAACAGAATCTAGCCATTTGGTTCATTGAGTCTGCTCCACCGTTCAATCATGCCTAACTTTTACCCCCGACCCCATTCTCCCACCTTTTCCACAATACGCTTTACTAAGCAAAAAAGATGGAGAAATGCTACTGCTTAATTCTTCAACTGACAGAGTATTTCATAGCAGATTTTCATCTTAATAGTGCATTTTAATAGACATACATTTAAAATAACACTTGTAATAAGGGTAATGAATACTGATGGTGAGCCCCTGGAATGATTTCAATCCAGTGGTCTAAATACTGCAGAATTTGGAGATGTCTATTATATAGATGCCCATAGAGCTCTCAATATAATTTAAATCTAGTCATTATGTTATGTAAACACCATGTGAAAGTCTGTCTGAAACTCATTTTCACCCTATCAGCCAATCAATGTAGAGAGCAATTTTATCTGTGTAATGAAATGTGCTAAAGATACACAGGTTTCCTTTTTTATTAGAATACACGGTACAATGAAAACCTTGCCTCCATAAATTATAATACTTTGTTTCTGCATAAGATAATAAAATAGGCTGTTTATGTGTAATGTACAACAACAAGTGAATCTGTAATGTTAATCAATTACTTTAACACTGCAGGTTTTTGGAACCAGGAAGAGTAATGCTGCTGAGTTGCATATTGCCTACAGATATGGAGAGCACTATGACAGTGTGCGTAAGGTCAATGATAATTCAGAAGCTCCTGCAAACTTAAGAACTGAGGTTGGTGAATGCATTTGACTGTGGTCCTGGCCCTTGCACACGTGGAGGCCCAGTGGCTTTTTAGTGGTAAATGTGTAACGTTGACCAATGAGTAAAGTTTTTAGAGCCTATAACCAATTTTCCACTTCTTGAGAAGCAAGAAGTCAGGAAAAAAAACATCCAAGTAACTAAAATCAAAGATGATTAGAAAAAATTGCATTTGGGTGGATATTTTGGTATTGCTTGTAAACAAAATTGCAAGCTCCTATTAACATGAAGGTTCTAATTTCTTTCGGTGCTGGCTGTGGAATGAATTGGGTCAAAATTAACTATCTGGAGTGGCAGGAATGAAATAATTTAACTTTAGTGGGTAATGGCATGTGTGATAGTAGTAAAAGACAACTTCATTGCCAGAGGCCTTCTGATGAGAATGCAATATTCTTTTATTGTAAAATGGTATCAACAGCACCAGATCCACAAATATTCCTGTTTTTAAATTTATGACTCGCACAGATGCTCATGAAAGATGATTCAAAGAAGAAGGATCGAAACAGAATGTGTGACTATCAAGTGGAAGATATACGGGATTTTGAAAACGGAGGGACAGAAATAGATATGGATGATGCAGTTCAAAAAGTGCGCAATGCAACAGGATGTATGGTGAGTAATCGGAAACGATTAGCCAGGCTGCCTTCAGAAAATCTTGGTTAAGCTTGCAGAAAAGCAGATGAAATAGCTACTGGGACGATGTTCCCCATTTAATTAAAACCTGGTTTTATGTCTTTTCATTTGATATTATGAAGCTCTTGCCTACTCCAGTTTCTATTTCTGTATGCAGCTTTTTTTCTGGGAGTTGCAGTCCTTTTTTTAGTTTTGTTTTATTTATTGGCTCAGTTCAGTATAGTGCAGACCCCCAGTGGTCAAGTTCACATGATCTGGTGTGGCACTCAGTCATACTAGCTTATAGTTTATTGGCTTATCAAGTCAGAGAGTGGTTGGCGTACTGTTTGAAAGCAAGGGACAAAATTGGTTCTCTGGCATATCAGAATGGTCATCCATGTGTGGAGCCCAAAGAGATGATGGAGCTCTTAAATCTGGTGGGCAAGAGGGCGGCTTCAGGGCTGTGATGTTTTTATTATTTATTCTTTGCAATGTCTGTGAAGAATACAAATTTTAGGTTGTATACATTCTCTGGTATTAAATGAACCTTAAGTGGAATTATTACATCTCTATTTACTCGGGAGAAGGACACAGAGTCTATAGAAATAAGGCATAGCAGCAGTGAGGTAATGGATTATGGATTAGAGGAGGAGGTTTTGCTATCTTGAGGAAAATTAGGGTGGATAAATCCCCAAGGCCTCAATGTTCCCTCAGACCCTGTTGGAGGCCAGTGCAGACATTGCTGGGGCCCTAGCAGAGATATTTAAAATGTACTTGGCCACAGGGGAGGTGCCGGAGGATTGCTAATGTTGTTCAGTTGCTTAGAAATGCTCTAAGAATAAGTCACAAGTTACAGGCCAGTGAGTCTGACATCAGTAATGGGTAAGTTATTGGAAGGTATTCTAAGGGACCAGATATGAGTATTCCGATAGATAGGGACTGATTAGCATGACTTTGTGCATGGTAGTTTGTGTCTAACCAATCTTGTAGAGTTTTTTCAAGGAAGTTACCAGGAAAGCTGATGAAGGCAAGGCAGTGGATGTTGTTTACATAGACTTTAGCAAGTAATTTGTAAAGGTCCTGCATGGGAGGTTGGTCAAGAAGGTTCAGTTGCTTAGCATTCAGGATGAGGTCATAAACTGGATTAGACATTGTCTTTGTGGGAGAAGCCAGAGAATGGTAGTAGATGGTTGCCTCTCTGACTGGAGGTGTGTGGCAAGTGATGTGCTGCTGGATCAGTGCTGGGACTATTGTTCATCTATATCAACAAATTGGATGATAATGTAGTAAACTGGATCAGCAAATATGCAGAGGACATCAAGATTGGGGGTGTACTGTTCAGTGAGGAAGACTATCAGAGCTTGCAATGGGATCTGTACCAGCAGGGAAAATGGGCTGAAAAATGGCAGATGGGATTTGATGCAGACAAGTGTGTGGCGTTGCACTTTGGGAGGACAAACCAGGGTAGGACTTAAACTCTTGAGTGGTAAGGCACTGAGAAGTGCAGTAGAACAGGAGAATCTGAAAATACAGAACCATAATTCCTTGAAAGTGGCATTGGAAGTAGATAGGGTTGTTACAAAAGCTTTTGGCACATTGGCCTTCATAAATCAAAGTATTGTGTACAGGAGTTTGGTGGTTATGTTGATGTTGTATAAGATATTAGTGAGGCCTAACAAGAGAACATCTGCAGATGCTGGAAATCCAAGCAACACAAAATACTGGAGGAACTCAGCAGGCCAAGCAGCATCTATGGGAAAGAGTACAGTCGACGCTTTGGGCCGAAACCCTTTGATAGGACTGGAGAAAAAAAGATCAGTAGATTTAAAAGGGGTAGGGGGAGGGAAACACAAGGAGATGGCTGAAACCGGAAGGTGGAGAGATGAAGTAAAGAGCTGGGAAGTTGATTGGTGAAAGAGATACAGGGCTGGAGAAGGGAGAGTCTGATAGGAGAGGACAGAAGGCCATGGAAGAAAGAAAAGGGGGGAGGAGCACCAGAGGGAGGTGATGGCCAGGCAAGGAGATAAGGTGAGAGAGGGAAAAGGGGATGGGGAACGGTGAAGGAGAGTGGGGGAGGCATAATCAGAAGTTCAAGAAATAGATGTTCATGCCATCAGGTTTGAGGCTACACAGATAGAATACAAGGTGTTGTTATTCCAACCTGAGTGCGGCCTCATCTTGACAGTAGAGGAGGCTATGGACAGACATATCAAACAAGTAGCATTTTTTCTGCTTACAAGGGGAACTGCCAGGAGTGAGATCAGTGGGGAGGAATGAATAGACAAGAGAGTCGCACAGGGAGCGATCCCTGCGAAAAGCAGAAGGTGGGGGGGGGGGGGGGGGGGTGGATGGAGGGAAGTGCTTGGTGGTGGGATCCTGTTGAAGATGGTGGATGTTCCGGAGAGTTTATGTGCTGGAGGTGGAAACCATCAAAGCTGCCCTCAAACAGATCTCTTCCATTTCACGCACATCTGCTCTTACCCCATCCTCCCTCCGCCCTACTGGGGATAAGGTTCCTCTTGTTCTCACCTACCACCCCCACCAACCTCCGCATCCAGCACATGGTTCTTGAAATTCCTTCAGAGACATTGCTATACGGTTTTATCTTTCCAGTGATTTCAGATATGGAGGGAAGCTGTTTCACACTCTGGTGAAAGGTGTTGGGTGTAAGAAATTTCCTTGCCTTTGACCTGTTTCCACAATGGTGAGGCTTCCATCTGTCCTGCCATTGTGTTGCTGATTGAAAGGCATGATTCTGTGAGCATTACCATATGAGGCTGTAGGACAAGTCCCCAAATTAGATTCAGATCTATTTATCACTTGTTCATCAAAATATACAGTGAAATGTGTCATTGTCATTAACAGCCAACGTACACAAGGATGTGCTGCAAGCGTAACCACACGTTCAGTGCCAAAATAGCATGACCACTCTGCAGAGCAGAACAACTTAGAACACAACAAAATAGAACATTCTGACAGGAACAATGTAACAAGCCCTGTTCCTCTTTCCCTTTCACCCATCTGCCCACGCATGTACACAGTCCTCTAGAATGGGCTGTCTTCAGCCTCCACAAATTCATGGACTTGCACACACTGGGTCCCAACTTCACCAGCGGACTCATTGAGATTTGTAGGTTCGTGCTCCGGCTTCTGGGTCTCAGCCCAGACCTCTGATCGGCCTCCAGTATCAACCAGGACCCGCAGGTAATGACATGGATGGGGGCCCAAACTCCAGGCCTTGAACTCACCAGTGACGCAACCTCAAAAACTAGGCCTCAAAACTCCAGTCTGCCACTGACCTTCAAATACAGAGCCTCGGACTCTGGCTTGTCCTCCAATTACCCTACATCCCTGTCCCTAAACCCTAACCTGACCCCTAATTCCCGTCTGTCGACAAGACCATCCTTGTGAAACTTTTATTTTAAAAAAAACCTAAAAACTAGCTAAATTTGAGCTGCAACCTTGATGGAGAAAGAAGCTCCGTACCATCTTCAAACTCAAATCATGGAACCAGGGTTAACGAAGAGGATGCACTGAGCTCTGTGCATATTTTTGTCTTGTTGAAATACATTGTGTTTTGTCATGATTGCGCTCCATACCCCTCCCTTGGCATCTGGCAATCACAGTGACATTTTATATTTTGTACTTCACTGAGGTAGCAGTTTTTTTATGTGGCATATGTTTCTGTTTCATATAAAAGTTTCATGGTAATAATTATTGATTCTGGCTTAATGTAATTTAAATTCCTCAGCTGCCACAATGGGGTTCGAAGTGCCTCTGGATAACTGGTCTGGTAACATAAAACAGACATGGTTGTCACGAATCCAAACAGACCTTGTGTCAAAAAAATTGGTGTTCATTTGTTAGCCAGGTAGAAAAACTGAGGAAAGAGAACTTTTTGTGTAATTGTTGTTATTTGTCTTCAGGACACAGATTTGATTGTTCAAAATCTAGAGCTTGAAAACCACGACATTGAGTCTGCAATAGTTGCCGTCTTGCAGATGGATGAACTAAAGAACAAAAGTGAGTTCTATGTGCAAATATTGAAATGCATTTTCTATATAATATGTTGCAAGTTTATTTCAGCATGAGCATTTGAACAATACCCTTTAATGCTCTAAATTCACTTAAAGGTTCACAGGGCTCACTTTTGACTCGCCACTTTTAGCAGATTGTATTTCACAAGGATTGTTTCGCAGCCTCCATGAATCTTTCTGAAATGTAAATTGTATGAATGTTTCACTTTGCAAGTTACTAGATCAATAATGTTTCCTAAATTGGTCTTCGAAGATCAGCTTAACTGTTAGAATGCAAGAATGCCATTTTAACTTAAAAAGTTGCAGTAGGTCTGGGTAAGTGCCTTAACTTGTACGTCTAGTGTGCACTATACACTACCCAGTAGAGCAACTTGAAGCTTGGTTGAAAATTTCTGAAGTAATTTGCAATGCCTTTTCATGCCTCTTTCCACATAGATTAAGATTTAATGATTTCATTGCTGCAGAATCACTGGAGTTGAATGTAGTTATGTTTTGTTGGATTAGATAGTATTGACGAGTCTAACAAAAACAGCCCACATCACGTGTCTTCTCTCTGGATGGACAATGGAAGTGGCAATAGGATTTTTGGAAATCAAGGTATAAACCCTGAAGAAATTGAAAATAATAGGACACTGAACAAAAAGGAAGAGAATAAGAGGACCAAAAATAAGGTGTGTTAAATATCTTTTGTGTGACTGGACTCTTGAAAAAAGCAGTTTGTACAGTAATGTGTGATGATGTAAATGTTATACCAAAGACTATAAAGTCAATGGTACTAAGTGATATGAAATGCATGAATATTATAATAGAAAAGTGGATTCCCCAACAGCTTCAGATGGACAAATTTGGCCAGCAGTCTTTTAGACTTGTTACATTTTGGCTAGCAAATGATAGGCAAATTATCACCAACTTCTAGAGGAGTCATATGCCAATCAGCATTACTTTAAAGTTACACTTGTCATCAGCAAATGTACACTAATTTGGTGGAAATGGAAAGATCTTTGTACCATACATTTCCATCAGTATTTTCTCCCAAGAATTTACTGAGATACAGTTTTGCAAGTGGGGTGTGCATTTTTCTCACCCTAGGTATTTTACTGAAAAGGCAAAATTCATCGTTTACTCTTGGCAGTTATTTTGGGTGACAATTGATCGGCCTACTCGGTCTCCTTGCCTTGTCTCTGATAATTTATATTTTCATTAGCTATTGTCCTGTGGCAGCTACTGAAGGAATTAAGGCCATTTGTAGTCCATTAACATGGATATCTGTTGATTTGAGTTTCAATCTAATGACTTGAGCACCAATATTCAAGTGTGCACTGCAGTGCAATATTGAGGGCCTGCTACAGTACTGTGAGTGGATTTTGGCTGTATCCCTAAACTAAGCCCATGCTAGTGCACTTGGCTGATTATAAGTATCCTGTTGTTATTCTGAAGAACAGTGGAGTTGTCCCCAGTGTTGTTACCAATATTCATCCCTCATCAGCGTTATTTAAACATTTATATAGTCTTTATCACCCTGCTGCTTGAACTGTCAAAATTAGACGCTGACTTTGCTAACATTACAACTGATTTCACTTCAAAAGTACTGAACACAAAGTACTAGGGGCTGGCCGAAGGTCATGAAATGTGATTTATAAATATAAGGAAATCCCCATCTTGGGTAATATCTGGGAACTTCCTTGTTTCAGCTACCTGCTGGATAAAGTCTAAACTATCATGAAACTGAAAAATGGAACTTTATTTTGTTAAGCGTGTCAAATAACAAAACTAAAAGTTCATATAATACGCAGCTTTTTGAAATGCTTATTACAGAAAACAGTTAAATAGTGCAATCCATCATAGCTATTTAAATTAGTTGTGCTAATCAAAGTTTTTTTTTCCCTGCCCTCATCCTCCTGAATTTTTAAAACTAGATTACAAGTAAGCAACGAAAAGAACAATTGAGGAGAGAAAAGAAGAAACGCCAGGAAGAAAGACATCGACAAAAATTTCTAGACAGCAGGAGCAATAATGTGGAAGACCTCGTGACTGATGGGAACTTGCAGCCACCAGTTACGTTAGTCAAAACATTTGCTACGTTAAATATTTGACATTAGGTCCTTTTACAACTAAAGATTGCCTAGCATAGTAAGTCTCATAAATGGGGAGGATAATTTGGTGGAAGGAGGAGGGAGTTTGTATTTCTGATGCTGCTTTAGATTAACAATGTTTGACTTCATAAGCTTTTTTTGAAGAACTTTGTTTTTCTTTGTAAATGTGTGTAAACAAACTGGAAGAAAATCTAAAAAGCGAAAACAATGAATTATGTACACTTTATAAATGCAATAAAGTTTTAAGAATTGTAACAACTAAGAATCAAAATAGTAAATTGAAATAGTTGGATAAATTTTAGTAAGAAATGGATTTGAAGGCGAATGTGCCTTTAACTCTTAAACATATGGTTTAGAGAGCTTACTATCAGATTTTAAGTATCATGCCCTCTTTACGCCTCCATTAACGTTCAGTAATCGAGATGGAAATTGAGGCCTTTTTTTACAATTATTTGCAGATCTCCCAAAAGAGACTTTTATAGAGTGGGTTTGCACAGGAGTATTTCTGAGTGGAGCGTAGAATAGCTGTCACTTGCTGACATCAGTAAGGAAGGTTTATAAGAAAAGTTATAAAGAAAACCTTTTTCAGGACTGAAACATTTTTTAGTTTAGAGTTTAAGATGAAGAATGCTGCTGACCACCAAATACAAAGAATGCTTTCCCCAAGGACTGTTCCAGGTATGTGAATAGGCTTGGCAACTGTCGAAACCAAATGAGGTTCATAGAAGAACTGAAATTTCTGATGCTGGTTAGTAATTTATTCATTAGAGTCTTTTTGTTTTAACACTCCTAGGGGTGGTTTAAGTTGTTCTGTTGAATTTCTACATGCTGAGATGTTTTTATGGCAATAAAGATTCTGGAACGTCATTGAGAAAAGTGTTTGAAACAGTAACTCCCATGAACAGCCATGTTAAAGAACTGGCTGTTGTACAAATTTGGATTTTTTTAACTTTCTATTTCTGTTTGTATATACAATGTTAATAAATCAACTCATTGAGAAACTAAATTTGTTTTTAAGAAAACTTTTTTTCACTATTACATTGATTTGCAGTTACCTCTTCTCAAATCACCTATCATCTCCCTCTGCCCCTCCTCTCCTTTCTCCCTTGGTCCATTTTCCTCTCCTGTTGGATTCCTTTTACACCTATCTCCTCTCCAGCTTCTTACTTCACCCCTCCCGCACCCACCTGGTTCCACCTATCACCTAACTTGTCCTTCCCCTCCCCCATTTCTTATTCTGGCATCTTCCTTCTTCCTTTCCAGTCCTGACAAAGGGCCTTAAGTATCAACTGTTTATTTATTTCCATACATGCTGTCTGACCTGCTGAGTTCCTCCAGCATTTTGTGTGTATGTGTGTTGCTGTGGATTTCCAGCATCTACAGAATCTCTTGTGTTTGATTTGCCGCCTTTTTTGATGTGTTGTAATTGTACCTGCCTCTACCATTTCCTTTGGCAGTGTTTTCCATATATGCACCACCCTCTGGTGTGTGTGGAGGGTGGTGGAATTTTGCCTCTTGGGACCCTTTAAATCTGTTCCCTCTTGCCTTAAACCTATACCTCTAGTTTTAAGCTCCCTTACCCTAGACAGGAAAAAAAACCTGACTATCCACCTTGACACTGCACCTCATGGTTTTCTATACATTTAAAGTCAATGCTCGGTCTCCAACACTCCGGGGGGGAAAGACCCTCTCATGTAACAGGCAGATCCGTGTTACTTTTGAGGGAATTTTGGCTGATTGTTGCAAATCTGGTTCAGCTGCTGTGGATCAGGAAACCTTGCAAGCTAAAGTCCTAATGATAATTGACAAATATTGAAACCGTAAAAGTTTCTGGTTTGTTGGGGCTGTTTTAATTGGCCAAGCCTCCAGGTTCTGCGTGCATTTGGGGAGATGTGCAGCCTGTACCCGAGCTTTGCTGATATGTATAATGAAACAGAAGACAGACATACTTTATTGATCCCGAGGGAAATTGGGTTTCGTTACAGCTGCACCAACCAAGAATAGTGTAGAAATATAGCAATATAAAACCATAAATAATTAAATAATAAGTTAATCATGCCAAGTAGAAATAAGTCCAGGACCAGCCTATTGGCTCAGGGTGTCTGACACTCCGAGGGAGGAGTTGTAAAGTTTGATGGCCACAGGCAGGAATGACTTCCTATGACGCTCAGTGTTGCATCTCAGTGGAATGAGTCTCTGGCTGAATGTACTCCTGTGCCTAACCAGTACATTATGGAGTGGATGGGAGTCATTGTCCAAGATGGCATGCAACTTGGACAGCACTCGCAAGGTTAGGTGGTATCTGAGAAGGCTGTAATGTTTTGGGTCTGATGCCCTTTGTCAGAACAGCCCTGGACCTGAAACAGTTAACATTTAGGGTCTCGAAGGATCTTGGACCAGATTTTTTTTTCTCTCTTCCACAGATACTACCTCAACTGCTGTTTTCAACATTTTCAAATTTGCAGCATCTGTAGGATTTGTTTTGATTTTCATTAAATGCAACACTTTACATGAGATAATCATACATTTGGTAACAGAAAAATGTCGAAGTCCCCTTTATTGTATGCACAGATGCAATGAAAACCTTGCGTGCAGCAGCAACATGGGCACATAGCAACAGAGACACTGCATTCACAATAGAAATTATAGAAGAAAGAACACAATTGGAATAACAGTGGTCATGGTATTGCTGTACTGAAGTAGTGATTAAGGTGATACAGGCTGGTTCAAGAATCAAATGGTTAAAAGAAAACCTGCTGTTCTTGAACCTGGTGGTGAGAAACTTCAGGCTTCTGTATTTCATGCCGGACAGGAGCTGTGAGAAGATGGCATGACCTGGATGGCAGAGATCATTGCTAGATCAATGAATTTCTTGATTTAGAGAATTGAGGTACAGAATTTTAAAAAAAGTTTATCATCTGATATATGTACTCAATTGGGCTCTGTTTTTACTTTGTTGTCTAGAAATTTAAAATTTAACATGAGGATATTTTCCTGAATACTTTATGAAAATGACCAGTGAAATACTTCAAATAAATCAACAAAAGATCAAGTGGAAATCTTTTTCCTTTTTGCCTCCTCTGCACTGAGGTGTACAGTTTGTAAAGGGAACAAAGTGAGTTATCCATTTTGCATGCCTCAAGCAGAGAAAGGATACATTTCTGAATCATGGTCAATGTAAATTTATTAGCAAAGTACATATACGTCTCCATATACAACCCTGAGTTTCATTTATTTGTGGGCATACTCAGTAAATCCTATAACCATAATAGAGCCAATGAAAGACTGTACATATCAGGGCAGACAACCAATGTGCAAAAGACCAGTGTGATGTCAGTAGCAAAAAAATGGTTCAACATTTCACAAGTATTTTAAAGAGCTGAACTGAAGAAGATGGCAATGTTTGTCATCAAAACACTGGTTACAATTGATACTTGCACCCGGCTGGAAGCCCAAGAAGAGTTTATTCGTCATATATATGCTGGGAAAGCTCCAGATCCTTTTTCAGAATGCAGCTTGTTACTAGGAGGCATTTGGTACATCATTTCATTTAATTATTTAGAGATACAGGGAGGAATAGGCTCTTCTGCCCAATGAGCCACATCACCTAGCAACCCACCTATTTAACCTGAGCCGAATCACAAGGCAATTTACAAAGAGCAATTAGCCGATCAACTAGTATGACTTTGGCCTGTGGAAGGAAACCCACACGTCAAGAGGAGAACATACAAACTCGTTACAGGTGGCAGGGAATTGAGCTACTTATTCTGAACTTAGCTGTCATAGCACCACCCTAACAAATATGGTACCATGGCACCCATTTCCAACTTAAATTGGGGAGGTGGGAGGTGCAGTATATTGTTAGAGGACTGGCTGCCTAGAACTTTTAAAATCTTTCAATCCTAGCTCAAGGATGTCAGTTAATGATAACTGTACAACAGAAATATCAGCTAACTCAATGCAGAAGCTGAAAATGCAAGCACAATTAGTAAACCTAGGAGCAAACAGATGGCTAAGTTAAAATGATTTTTTAAAAAAGCAACTGGCTTGTCTTCAGTTCAGTGATTATAAAATCCCCAGAAGCTGGAACTTCACAATTTATATTATTTATAATTAATGTAAAACAGAGTTTTAAAGACTGTAATGTGATCCAGCTCCCATTAATGGTTTTTTTTGTTGTTTTCTTTGAAAACTTTATTTATTGGCACAGAATAGCTCCTGGCTCTTTGTGCTACACCAGCCAGCAATCTTCTAATATAATCCTTGCCCAATCAAGGGATAACTTACAATGACCAATTAACCTACTAACCAGTACATCTTTGGACTCTGGGAGGAAACCCACACGGTCATGGGGAGAGCGTACAAACCTCTTGCAGGCAGTAGTGGAAATTGTATTGCCTGCTTTTTAAAATTATTTATACAGAGGAAAATATGATGTGCCAGAGGATTGCGCAAGGACAGCCTTATATTAGGGTAGTGATCTTAACACTAGCGATCCACCTCCAGCAGAGCATGATCAGGTAAGAGAATGACAATGAGCAGATGGAGACATTCAAGGTTAGTTTTATGGTGGGATTTTGGGGTCAAGATAAAGTGTGAGAGAGGCTTTGGAATGAATTCCAAGCTTCAGGTGCACATGGTAGAAACGAATGCTGATGAGAGGCGAACTGAGGGATATGAAAGTGGAAAAGAGCAAGCTAGAGTAATACAGATATTTTGGGGTTGAATAAAGGAAAAGAATGGATGAGAGGAATGTGGAAGAGGGTTGGGGAGGTCAAGGAGAGACTGTGAATGCTAAAATAGAAGTGCCGTTGGATTGAGCCTCTGTAGATCAGTGAATACAGTAAGAACAGTTGAGTGAGATGGTGGATTTGGATTTCACCAGCTATGAATTGGACGAATCCATAGTGGAACTCATGAAAACAGGATTTGAATAAGTAGACCTAGAGACAAGAATGTATTCTTTTTATTAAAGTTAAAAGTCTGTCCCAAGCCTTAAAGGCTCATCAGGCCAGTGCTTATGCCGGTTTCCGTGGTGTGAAGCGACTGAGAGTATGAGACTCCCCTCCCCCCCCCCCCCCACCGCATAGGATGCCAGTCTATTGCAAGGTTAACCCCCAGGTACCCATTTTCAGCTGGGTGGACTGGAGCAATGTGTGGTTAAGTGCCTTGCTCAAGGACACAACACGCTGCCTTGGATGGGACTCGAACTCATGACCTTCAGATCACTAGTCCAACGCCTTAACCACTTGACCATACACTTTTTTAAAATTAAAGTAGCATAGTAATTGAAACAACTTTGGAAACATTTAAGGGGCAATTTCACACAGTAAGAGCATCTTTGTGATGAAGTGACTTTGACAGCTTGCTGCTGATGCAATCTTGCTAGTATGACCAAGAAGTGTGGAATGGATTACTGGCTGGAATTTTAAATGGCAGAGCATAAACAAGCCACAATGACCTCCACCCTGCATTACTCATTGAGTAGGGAGAAGCAGCAGCTTCCTCAGACTTTAACCTGGAGGAAATTTTACATTATCCAGGACTGGATGTTAGGCAAGTAATCTGGCACCTGAAACAACTAATGGGAGTGGAGACAGTTTAGAGCTTTGTCTGCCTGACTACATATGTTTTATGTGTAGATGAAAGAACCGTAAAGAAGAGAAATCATAAGTGGAAAGGCATTTTTTTTTAGTGAGTGTTTGACAAGTGACCTCTGAAATTCCAGCAGCATACAATTATTAATTTTTCAGAAATTCCAGAAAGATGTGGCCACAACACAAGCTTGCTCCGTTCTAGTACTGGTCTGAGCCTGTATTTGTCGAAAGAGTGAAGTTCAGCTGGGGCAGGGCACAGAGCCATAGCCGCTGGGAAATACATGAAGTCACTTTGTCATTCTTGATGAAATGATAAACAGCTGATAAGAGAGGGCAAATTTTCGATCAAAAATTCACCAATCATGTAAGAGCTCTAGGCACTTCTGTTGGAGCCACAACTGCAACCAGTTAAGGTTTAATGGAGTAACTGCCATTCATGCTTGAATGAAGCTATTCTTTGAGATTTTTTGGCTCAGTTTTATTTGCTTTATAAAGGGAGAGAAAGGGCAGGCCTTTTGTAAGGAGTCTGAGCATCCCAGAAGGACTTCGCAATTATGACAGGATGTGAGATAGTGGTGTGTGAACAGTCCTATAACTCTTCTGGCTCCCATCAAAAAGTATTTTCCCTTTACAGGATTGTTCCTGGCAGAGGAGAATATACAACTTTAAAGAAATAAAGTATAAAACTATTAACTACCATCCTGTCCTGGAGAGAGTTAGTCAATGAAAGTAGTTTTGAAGTTTAGTCACTGTTATAAACAATAGCTCATTTCTGCACAAGACCTGACAAGCAAAATAGCAATTTAATCTGATAGTCAGAGTTAAGTAATGGAAACTAAGTTAAAATTAGCTGTGTCTTATGAGCCCTCTTCCATTCACTGATAAATAAAATGACTTCCAGTCCCAGAGTAAATAGAGGCCAGGCCTTTTCTCTTCAAAATAGGACCAAGGGATTTATGTTTCTACCTGAGGGGATTTTGGCTAAGGGAGTGATGAATCTCTGGAGCTCTTTGCCACAGTCGGCTGTGGAGGTGAAGTCATTGGATGTACTTGGAGCGGAAGCTGATGGGTTATTGCTTGGTATGGGTTGTGGGAGGGGTCAGGAGAGCGGGGTTGAGAGGAATGATGAACCAACCATGAGCAGGCTTGAACATGGCTGTGCTCCCATGTCTTATGGTTTTTTGATGGGATCTTGGCTCAGCATCTCATCTACAAGTTATCACATGTCACAGTGCTACACTACAATAGAAACATAGAAAATAGGTGCAGGAGTAGGCCATTCGGCCCTTTGAGCCTGCACCACCATTCAGTATGATCATGGCTGATCATCCAACTCAGAACCCTGTACCTGCTTTCTCTCCATACCCCCTGATCCCTTTAGCCACAAGGGCCATATCTAATTCCCTCTTAAATATAGCCAATGAACTGGCCTCAACTGTTTCCTGTGGCAGAGAATTCCACAGATTCACCACTCTCTGTCTGAAGAAGTTTTTCCTCATCTTGGTCCTAAAAGGCTTCCCCTTTATCCTTAAACTGTGACCCCTCGTTCTGGATTTTCCAACATCGGAAACAATCTTCCTGCATCTTCTGGACTTCCCTAACATTGGAAACAATCTTCCTGCATATCTTCAATATCTGGAGCAAAACCTGAACCCATAACTTTCTGACCAATGGGAGAAACTGTTATCGTGCTCAGTCATTACAGAGAAAGGTGAGGCTAAGGATCACACATTCCGAATGTCACCTGAACTTTGAGAGTTAACGTACAAGGAGAGATGACAGAAACTGTGCTTGTTCTCTGTGGCATTCAAAAAGTTAAGAGAAGATTCCGAAGTGTTCCAGCACGGTAATGTAGGGAGAATTCCTGTGGGAGAAACTGAAACCAGGATTGTTTAAAAATAAGTGGCCACCCATTTAAAATGAGATTTTTTAATCTCCCTGAGGGTTATGAATCATGTAACTCTGCTTCTACTATTAGGGCATATTCTGGAGTTATGGAATATAGCAACTATTAATTTCAACAACAACCAATCTTCATATCTGAATGTAGATTG
Source organism: Hemitrygon akajei (assembly GCF_048418815.1). Classification (NCBI taxonomy): domain Eukaryota; kingdom Metazoa; phylum Chordata; class Chondrichthyes; order Myliobatiformes; family Dasyatidae; genus Hemitrygon; species Hemitrygon akajei. The sequence goes on along the minus strand of NC_133152.1, from coordinate 23,720,709 downwards.
CAGAATGAATTAAAAATGCAGTTCAGAACAATGGTCTTCCCAGACTATGTTGTTAGCATGGGCTAAATTGTTTAACCTGTCAGCAGTGATTAACATTCATTTAGGGTGTTGGTGTGAAGATTTAGGTGTTTGAAAATTATATGTAATTCAAAGAAAGCATTGTAGGTACATTGTAACTATAGATTAAGATGGTGCTGGTAGCTGGTGGCTGATGAAACAACAAAATACTTTGTTAATCACTCTTTTTCTGGCAAACGCTCATCAGAAGCAGTAGTCTATTGCTTCCCTTTGGATTTGGAGGCAATTTGACATGGCAGAACCGAGGAGAGACAGCGGGCCTGTCGCTGAGAGCGAGGAAGACCCGAGGTTTGATTGATTCAAGTGGCCAGTCCAAACCAGAAAGATCGGATAAGGCCAAATGAAGGTGTCGGGGTCCAGATCCCAGAGCGTATAGAGGCAACTGAACCCAATGTTTAGATGACAATTTAGGCACCGGTTGGAGTGAAAAGGTCAGGGTGTCAAGGCCTGAGGCAGAGTCAGGCCTATTCAGCTCTCTGCTCCACTCTACGCAGAATTAAGGGTCTCTGTGGACTTCATTTCAGAGCACTATTTGGTTGTGTTCATCGTTTGCATGTTTTTTATATCTCTCTGCACATTGGGTTTTTATATCTCTCTGCACATTGGGTTTTTATATCTCTCTGCACATTGGGTTTTTATATCTCTCTGCACATTGGGTTTTTATATCTCTCTGCACATTGGGTTTTTATATCTCTCTGCACATTGGGTTTTTATATCTCTCTGCACATTGGGTTTTTATATCTCTCTGCACATTGGGTTTTTATATCTCTCTGCACATTGGGTTTTTATATCTCTCTGCACATTGGGTTTTTATATCTCTCTGCACATTGGGTTTTTATATCTCTCTGCACATTGGGTTTTTATATCTCTCTGCACATTGGGTTTTTATATCTCTCCGCACATTGGGTTTTTATATCTCTCCGCACATTGGGTTTTTATATCTCTCCGCACATTGGGTTTTTATATCTCTCCGCACATTGGGTTTTTTATATCTCTCCGCACATTGGGTTTTTATATCTCTCCGCACATTGGGTTTTTATATCTCTCCGCACATTGGGTTTTTATATCTCTCCGCACATTGGGTTTTTATATCTCTCCGCACATTGGGTTTTTATATCTCTCTGCACATTGGGTTTTTATATCTCTCTGCACATTGGGTTTTTATATCTCTCTGCACATTGGGTTTTTATATCTCTCTGCACATTGGGTTTTTATATCTCTCTGCACATTGGGTTTTTATATCTCTCTGCACATTGGGTTTTTATATCTCTCTGCACATTGGGTTTTTATATCTCTCTGCACATTGGGTTTTTATATCTCTCTGCACATTGGGTTTTTATATCTCTCCGCACATTGGGTTTTTTATATCTCTCTGCACATTGGGTTTTTATATCTCTCTGCACATTGGGTTTTTATATCTCTCTGCACATTGGGTTTTTATATCTCTCTGCACATTGGGTTTTTATATCTCTCTGCACATTGGGTTTTTATATCTCTCTGCACATTGGGTTTTTATATCTCTCTGCACATTGGGTTTTTTATATCTCTCTGCACATTGGGTTTTTATATCTCTCTGCACATTGGGTTTTTATATCTCTCTGCACATTGGGTTTTTATATCTCTCTGCACATTGGGTTTTTATATCTCTCTGCACATTGGGTTTTTATATCTCTCTGCACATTGGGTTTTTATATCTCTCTGCACATTGGGTTTTTATATCTCTCTGCACATTGGGTTTTTTATATCTCTCTGCACATTGGGTTTTTATATCTCTCTGCACATTGGGTTTTTATATCTCTCTGCACATTGGGTTTTTATATCTCTCTGCACATTGGGTTTTTTATATCTCTCTGCACATTGGGTTTTTATATCTCTCTGCACATTGGGTTTTTATATCTCTCTGCACATTGGGTTTTTATATCTCTCTGCACATTGGGTTTTTATATCTCTCTGCACATTGGGTTTTTGATGTTCTTTTTTTTAAATGGGTACTTTTGGGTTTCTTTGTTTCATGCCTGCCTGTTAGGAGACAAATCTCAAAGTTGCATGATGTATGCACACTTCAATAATAAATGTACTTTGAACTTTTATCTTTGAAATTGTCCTGCTGTCACCTTTATCTTTAGCATATAAAAATGCGATGTAATGTTGTGTTAGGGAGTCTCTCTCCAGAGTGACTCCAAATACTGTCAGATTGTGTGTGCCTAATAAAGATTTTTATACTGCCAGCTCCGTGTCTTTCCAGTGGCTTCCTTCGACAGTCACAACACTACCGCACTTCGAAGACTGTCTTTGAATATTTTTAAAGCAGAGGGCAATACTCTAAGCTAGTGGTCACCAACCCGTCAATCGCGATCAACTGGTCGATCTTTGAGACTTTCCCGGTAGATCCCGATAAAAAGAAAAGAAAAGTAAATACACAAATACTGTTACGAGATTGTTTCTGTGTGGCGGGGTTTTCGTTCCGTTCTTTCTGCCCAGTGTAGTTCCCCCGCCGCGCACTTTGCAGAAGGGACCGGGTGGCCTACACCAATCCTTTTTTGTGTATTCATAGCTAAGGGAACCATAGTAGAAATGCTTTTTTCTTGAGTGCTCAAGGTGACTAGAACCAGGGTCCTTAATCTGTCATCTGTGAATTTAAGGCATGAAGTTAGGAAACAGTTCCACATGCAGAGAGTGTACCTCTGCAATGGCAATGGTTGTTTGACAAATTCATTCATTAAATCTGATTTTGTTTTGTCATCTACAGGTAATAAGGGTATAGGGAATTAGAAGTGTGTGGAACTGTCACAGTTCTTGTGGAATAGCTGGATTGCAGTTGAAGATGCACCAAATACCCACAACTACAACTCCCCACTCCTGTCCATCCTATGTTGATGTGACAGTCACGGGTGAATATCTTTCCATATTCACTGGTGACCGTCACTTCATCGGGTCTCAAGGAAATTAAGTGGGCACAGCAACAACAAATTATGTTTCTGTTATGACTTTCGGCTGGTAAAATCAAATTAAAAGATTAGCTTTCCTTGTCACACGTACATCGAAACATACAGTGAGGTGCACCGTTTGCATCAAATCCAATCAGCAAGGATTGTGCTGGGCAGCCCGCGAGTGTCACCGTGCTTCTGAAACCAATATAGCATGTCCATAAATCCATAACTCAAACTACGTCTTTGAAATGTGGGGGGAAACCCCACACAGCCGTGGGGAGAATGTACAAACTCCCCACAGACAGTGGAGGGAATCGAACCCCGATCTTGCAGCTAGCGCTGTAGATCGACTATGTTAACTTTTACACTAGGAGCAGGAACTTGATCAGTTGAGTTGGTCTTGAAGAGGAGACAGCTGGATAGTGAAGGGAAGGCATGCCAGAGGATGGGTGAGTACCTGGGGAATGATGAAAGCCATGGATGCACACAAGACCCCAGATATGGAGTGCAGAGAACGCCAGGAGTTGAAGGCAGTGCACTGTTAGCAAATCCAACGAATGGTATGACCTTCCATTACCCATATCTTGCATCTTGGGTAAACCACAAAGTTCAAAGTAAATTTATTATCAAAGTACATATATGTCACCACATACAACTCTGAGATTTCATTTTCTCATGGGCATACTCAATAAATCCCTAATAGAATAATAAGCATAATAGAATCAATGAAAGACCACACCAACTTGAGCATTCAACCAGTGTGCAAAAGACCACAAACTGTGCAAATACTAAAAGAAAGAAAGAAATAATAAATAAATAGATAAATAAGCAATAAATGTCAAGAACATGAGATGAAGAGTCATTGAAAGTAAGCCTGTAGTTTGTAGAACATTTCAAGTTATGTTATCTGCTTTAGTTCAAGAGCCTATTTGGTTGTGGGGTAGTAACTGTTCCTGAACTTGGTGGGGTGAGTCCTGAGGCTCCTGTACCTTCTTCCTGACTGCAGCAGCGACAAGAGAGCATGACCTGGGTGGTGGGGATCCTTGATGGCGGATGTTGCTTTCCTGCAACAATGTTTCGTGCAGATGTGGTCAACGTTGGGGAGGTCTTTACCCGTGATGGAACGGGCCGTATCCACTACTACTTGTGGGATTTTCTGTTCAAGGGCATTGGTTTTTCCATACCAGGCTACGATCCAGCCAGTTAATATACTTTCTACAGAAGAAATGTATGCAGAATGGGATGTTTATCTTGCAGTACAGTGCCAAATGCTTCCAGTCCTCAGCAGGCACAGATGTGCTGGTCGCTGCCTACATTCCTATAGAGCCCAGCATAGGGAGTTCCAAGAACTCTCTCCTTCCTATCAGGAAACGAAACCAGGACAAAGCTGGATGAAAACTGGGATTGGCCCTTTTCCAGAGGGGGCCCAACCCTTCATTCAAATCTGTGCCACAAACAATCAATAAACCAGAATCTGCAGCTAACCGGAGTTGACTTGATCTTATCAAGTCGAACTTTCAGCCCCATGAATAAGTTACACATTAATTCAACGCTCGGCTAAAGCACGTAATAAAACTTGTGAGCTGGAAGAATGTGCGAACAATCTACTCTAAAGGTATAAATAGTGGGAGGCTGCGGACACTTACAGTCCTGAGGAAGCTCGTCTACGGAGCATTGGAGTATGGAGAAGAAGGCTGTTGGAAGTACCCCAGGGTCAGAGCTTGACTGCCCAGTTTGCTTCAACAAGTATGAACCTTTCATCCGTAAGCCCAAGCTCCTGGCCTGCCAGCACTGTTTCTGTGCAATCTGCCTGAAGATCATGGTGTCACTTAAGGATGGATCTTGGGTGGTCTCCTGCCCACTCTGCAGGCGCTGCACACTGGTGCCGGACGCATTGATCAGCAGCCTCCCGGACAATACCGGCCTGATGGAGGTCCTGCCCAGAAGGATGTCCGCCTTCCCGGAATCAGTGCCTGAGGTTGTCCTGTTGCCACACTTGCTACAGCAGTCCCAGCCCAGCACTTTCACCCTGCTCACCCACATCAATGACTCCAGCGGCTCTGCAGATGACGAAGATGAACACTTGAGGGATTGGGTGACCACCTCTGCCATCAGGCGCTTTCTGGTGACCATGCTCTTTTTCCTGATCCTCTTGTATGGACTTCAATATTTCTTCAAGAACTCTACACTGATCTGGATCCTTGTCATAATGACTGTTGTGTGTGCATTGGCAGGGCTGGTCCTTCTATACTTCACATGTCAGAACACCAGGAGCGGGGGGACCAGGAGCTCCTGGAATCTCCTGACCCTTCTCTCAGGCCACTGATCCACCTTGTTCGCAAGTCGACGTTCATCCTTTCAAAACCATGTCATGCATGTTTATTGAACAGTAATTGGATTTTAGGTGGGATTGTCACCTATGAATACCTGGCCAAGGGTTCAAAAGTAGAATCGAAGTGCTTCTCTGAAGACAGCCATTCGACTCAGTGAGACTGGGCTGGCTTTCGAAGATGAACACCCCATCTCTCTCCCCACATTCCTATATTTCTGTCTCCTTCAAGGGTTTATTGATATCTCACTGAGGTAACTATGTAACTGTCATACGAACTGCAAATTTTAAGTTTGGACAGAGTATTAATGTTAGTAATGACTCCTATAATTGAGGATGGTACCCAGTGTAGTTGTGAGGGGCCCACCAATCGCCATTCTTAACGAAAGGGGCTGCCCGGAGTCCAGGCTTCGTGAGCTCGAATTCCAGGTTGAAATTGAGATCGAAGTCAGCCACCTCACCCATTTTCCATTACACGATGAACTTTGTTCAAGGTAATTTTATTGCAAAACATTATGTACCAATTACAGAACCCCAGGTCAGCTTGTAATGAATGTTTATAGTCTTAAATGTTGCTATGTACAAAAAGCACTAATAAACAGATTATTTTTAAATCTTTGGCTTTGCTTTGGATATATCGCACGTATTTAGAAATTATCCAAAATGCTGTGCTCTGTGTGTTTTGAACTATTACAACTGAAAGCTACATAGTAAAATGTTGCCTCCATTGATATTGAAATCTCAGTTGAGTAGCTGTACACAAACCTCCACCCATCCTCTTCAGTGAATCCTGCCCCTTTGTTTGGCTTCCCTTCCCTTTAATCTGCTCATCTAACTTCCCCTGTGAGTGGATTTCTGCTGTTCACCTCTCATTCCCGACTGTGAGATCTTGTGCTGCTGTGTTAGTAAACACTGTGCCTGTTTCTTGCTGCTGCACTGTTGCCTCGGGCATCCCTAAGGATCTCTCCTGGTTCTCACTTGATGCTACCTGCTCAGCAAAGCCATTCAAAAACACCCCTGAGTTTCAATGCAGCTCTCCCAACTCTCTTCTCTGAAACCCACCAGTACTGCAAACAGCATTATGAAGGACCCCACACACCCCTCATATAAACTCTTCTCCCTCCTGCCATCTGGGAAAAGGCTCCGAAGCATTCGGGCTCTCACGAACAGACTATGTAACAGTTCCTTCCCCCAAGCTATCAGACTCCTCAATACCCAGAGCCTGGACTGACACCTTACTGCCCTATTGTCCTGTTTATTATTTATTGTAATGCCTGCACTGTTTTTGTGCACTTTATGCAGTCCTGTGTAGGTCTGTAGTCTAGTGTCGTTTTCTCTGGGTTTTTTTACGTCGTTCAGTCTAGTTTTTGTACTGTGTCGTGTAACACCATGGTCCTGAAAAACGTTGTCTCATTTTTACTGTGTACTGTACTAGCAGTTATGGTCGAAATGACAATAAAAGTGATGACTTGACTTGATTTGTTTGACTGCAGCAGTATATATAGTATTGGTTGAACAGAAATATCCTCGGTTAAACATTGGAAAGACCGTTGTTTATTGTCCTCACCAGACACTCCATTCCTTACCCACTAATACCATTGTCCTTTGGAAACTGTCTGAACTGACCATTAACCACCCATTCACATCAATCTACTTTTCATTCTCTCCACATTCTCATCATGTTTATGATGAGTTCTAGTTTCTGTTTGCTCCTTATGTTACTATTATTTTGGCTGAATTTTGAATCGGGGCAGACTGCAGATAGCTGAACTGAAATATGCCTTTTGATTTTGTATTTTATGTTCCGTGTTTTCACTCCTTCCTTTTTGTTTGTTGCCGTTTGCATGAGTTTTATTTTTACACGTGTGGGGAGGGAGGGATTTGATGTTTTTCTTTGAACGGGTTCCATGGTGTTTTGTGGCTGTCTGCAGGGAAGAGAAATCTCATGGTTGTATACCACATACATACTTTGATCATACTTTGAATCCATTGAACTCCTAAATTTCTCCACTCACATACACACAAGGGGCAATTTACAGTGGCCAATTACTCTACCAAGCTGCTGTCCACAATTAATATACCAAACCCCCACATCCCAAACAGGGCACCTTGAGGTCTAACATGCAAACTCCACACAGAAAGCACCCAAGCTGAACCTGGGAATCTGAAACTGAAAGACAGCAGCTCTGCTCTGGTGCTGCTCTCTACAGTACAAAGGAAAGAGAACAGAGTAAGTGATGAAAGGATGAGGAAACATTAAGCTGATCAGAACAGACCACAGTGGACTGCAGTAAACATCAGTTTATTGTCTTACAGAGGCTTCAGCATTAGGAAGCAGGAGATCCAATTAATTTGGATGAAAACAATTTCAAGTTTTGAGTGTGTGAGCTAGCTGAGGGCCAAAGTTGTCAGCACATTGATTAATGAGTTAATGTGTTTAATGAACTTTTCAACTAACCCATAAATTGTTGGACATACCATCAGCGGCACATAATATCCGCCCTCATGCCTGCAGCGAAGGTATCAAGATGTGGACCATGTTAGTGTAACGAGCACAAGTAAATTCAACTGTTTGTACTGCATTGAAGGTCTCATGCTACACATCCTCGAGCAGCGGAAAAGTGTTCTAATACTCAATCAGATTTCTTTGGCATTGTGGTTGAAGAATAGAAGCCCATGCAAGTGGTAGGATTTACCATTAAAGTAGAATCCCGCACAAAAGCCCTTTTAATATTGTGCACTGTTTTCATTCACCAGCTACTGAAACACTCACCCATGTGTTTGTTAACCCTTTGCTCAGGTTTGCTTATCCAGCTCCCTCTTCTATTAACTTCTCCAAAATTGCACACGACACTCACTTGCCCCATCATTGAAACGTTCCCACAACCAGTGATCTCACTTTTGTTTATTGTTCCTCTCTGCGCCTTGTGGTGCGTCGGGCGGCAACCCTTGCTGTTTCTGTAGCATTTGTCTGTTTATTTTTTAAACGAGGCCGAGTTGCTAACTCGACGCTCAACCCAGCACGGATGGAGATCGTGCAAGGAGTCGGCCAGATTTGAACCCGGGACCACTCGCCTTGAAGTCCAACTTGGACACCACTACGCCACCGGCAGGCTATAATGATCTCACTTTAAGGACTCTTTATCTCACTGTCTCGCTATTTATTTATATTTGCATTTGCGCAGTTTGTCGTCTTCTGCACTCTAGTTGATCATTCATTGATCCTGTTACAGTTCCTAATCTATAGACTTGCTGAGAGGAAAGTGAATCGCAAGGTTGTGTATGGAAACATTTATGTACTTTGATAATAAATAAATTTACTTAATTCTGCTTTCCAAATCACACCTTCCACCTACTGTCCCTTTGCTCTCTGATGTACATCAGCTCATAACCCAGCAACAACTCTAGGTTATAATTCTCATCCTTGCTTTCAAATATCTTTGCTAGGTTTTTATTCCCCATCTGCCTTATTTCCCTATTAGAGATTTTCACATTCTTACACTTCCAATCTCTTGTGCTTCCCTGATTTTAAACACTCTGGAATTGCTTTCCTGGCTCTCTCTACGTCTCTCTCCTTCTTCAAGGTGTAGATGAGACTATCTCAGTGACAAAGCATTTGGTCATTCGTTCCTGTATCTCAATGTGGTCCCACTTCCACTTTGCTTAGATAAGACTCAAATGAAAAGTCAGTCACCTAGGAAGTTGGAAAGAAAGTCATGAGTAGGCAATATCAGCACACACAAAAAGCTGGAGGGAAATGAATGGTGAACAGTCAACATTTCAGGCTAACATCCTTCTTCATGACTGGAGGGGAAGGGCCAGAAGCCAGAATAAGAAGGCGGGGGAGAGGGGAAGGAGTACAAGCTGACAGGTGATAGATGAGCCCAGGTGAGGCAGAAGGTGGCTTGGTTGGTGCAGAGAGGGGGTGGGAATGAAATAAGATGCTGGAAGGTGATAGGTGGAAAGACGTAAAGGACTGAAAAAAGGAGGAGAGTAGACCATGGAAGAAAAAGGGAAGGAGGGGCACCAGACAGAGGTGATGGAAGGAGAAGGGAAGGAATAAGAGGGTAACCAGAATGGGGAATGGAAAAAGAAAGGAGGGTGGGAGAGTATTTACTGTAAGTTTTAAAAAAAATCTATATCCTTTCCATTTCTGATGACGGATCTCAGCCCAAAACATGACCCTTTATTCCCCTCCAACTTGCTGACTCGCGGCATCAGCAGACTCTCCCGTGTTCACTTATCTTCACTTGGTGGCGCTAGCTACCAGGCACCAAATAAAACATGGGACTGTTGTGACTATTTCTCCTTTACTGCCTTTGTTTTGATCATACAAAATTACAGGACGGCATTCTCACTCAGCAATGATATCTACAGACCTGGAAACTCCATCCAAGTTGCATATATAAAATAGCACTTCCTGCTAAAACTCAGATAGAAGCAACTCCTTCAAGGGTAGAGTAGAGAAAATACTTCTTAAAGTAAAAGTAACTACTGAGAAGGAAACTTAAGGTGAAATTTCAAACCCCAAGTGTGGTTGATTTTATATTAAAAAGTAAGTTTTACATCCAATTGCAATTATTTAAATTTGAGTAAATACCTACGAGGGGTGATTGATAAGTTTGTGGCCTAAGGTAGAAGGAGTCAGTTTTAGAAAACCTAGCACATTTTTCCTACATTTACACACTTAGTCCAGCGGTCGTGGAGCATACGGATCCTTTCTTTGTAGAAGTCGGCATCTTGGACCTCCAGAAGTGGTCCACAGCAGGGGTGATTGATAAGTTCGTGGCCTATGGTAGAAGGAGATCACTTATTAACTTCAAACTTTCTGCATAATCACTCAAAGAGTAGAACTGCACGTGCATGTAACGAGGGCTGTATAACTCATCGCCTTCTACCTTAGGCCATGAACTCACCAATCACCCCTGCTGTGGACCACTTCTGGAGGTCCAAGATGCCGACTTCTACAAAGAAGGGATCCGTATGCTCCACGACCGCTGGACTAAGTGTGCAAATGTGGGAAAAATAAATGTGCTAGGTTTTCTAAAACTGACTCCTTCTATCTTAGGCCACAAACTTATCAATCACCCCTCGTAATATTATTTAATCAAACTTTTGGGTTTGCTTAAGTGCAAAATTTGCTGCTTGGGACTGTGGGTTTGGTTTGGATTTGTAGTTTTTGTTCTCTATGTTGCTAATAGCAGACAGCACCAAACCACACAGTTCAAAGTTCAAAGTCAATTTATTATCAAGGTACATATATGTCACTATATACAAGCCTGAGATTCACTTTCTTGCAGACATACTCAAATCCAATCACCATAATAGAATCTATGAAAGACCGCATCGACAGGGTGGACAACCAGTGTGCAAAAAACAACAAACTGTGCAAATACAAGAAGAAAGAAATATAAGTAAATAAATAAATAGATAGATAGATGTCGAGAACACGAGATGAAGAGTTCCAGAAAGTCACTCCGTAGGTTGTAGGAGCATTACAGTGATGGGGCAACTGAAATTGAGTGAAATTATCCCCTCTGGATTAAGAGTCTGATGGTTGAGGGTCACTAACTGTTCCAGAACCTGGTAGTGAGAGTCCTGAGGCTCCTGTACCTTTTTCCTGATAGCAGCAGTGAGAAGAGAGCATGACTTAGGTGGTGGAGGTCCCTGATGATGGATCAGGCTTTCCTGCGACAACACTGTTTTGTTGATGTGCTCCATGGTGGGAAACCACTGAACCGCTCACGACGTTTTGAAGAACAATCCAGGGTCCTAAGAACCTTGTCCCTGTAGTCATCTAATGCTAGACCATTCTTGTGTTCAGGGTTGAAGGCACAAATGGAGCAGGTAAGCTGAAGACACAAGGGGTTTTGGTTTATTGACAAAAGATGTCCAGCGCATGTAAACATGATTCACTGTAACTTCACACTAAGTATTAGCTTATCACTGCATTTGTATCCAGTTAATTATTAAGTTTTCTACTCTGCAAGATATTTTAATCAATATTTCAATGAATATGTGCAAACTGTCCCCCTTGTGTAGGGATTTGCACTGGCTACTCCATTCCCAAGCTGTTACGATTGCGCGGAACGAAATGACAATGGAGTAGTATGATTAAATGTTTTTAATGTCACATTAGTAATGGCATATGCTGAGCAACTTACAGAGTGGGAACTATGAGCCGGGCCCGCCGAGACGAAAACGTGCACTCGAAAGCCCGCACCAAAAGACAGTACCTCCTATGCTTGTCAGGCCTGGTCAATTTACCACGTGAACAATCGCCATATTCTTGCCATCGACCTGATATGGTCCACGAGGCAAGTTTAGTTCCATCAATTCCACAAAGATTCCGGTGTCCTCAGTAGAAGACATTATGTCCTGATGCACCATCAATAACTCTCTGAGACGTGAGGCGAGATATCGGCTTTTATTGACTGGAAGAAAGAACAAGCAGCAATTGACCACCATGCTACATCCTGGAGACTGAGAGGCAGGGCTCAGGCCCCAATCGCCTTTATACCGGGGTCTGTGGGAGGAGCCACAGGAGCAGTCAGCAGGGGGCGTGTCCAGACAGGTATATGTAGCTCACCACATGTCCTTCCTCCAACTGAACTTTGACTCTCAAGTTCTTGGGCTGAGCTTTGCTCTTCTCTTGCAGGATAACAAAGCAGAGTCTTGTTCCCTCCAGTTGTTGGACTTAAATCACGGAGGCTCCTACGGGGAAGCACCCAATCTCTGGATCATGTTCTTGTTAACAGAGCGGGAGAGCAAGGCTCTAGTCATCCCCACCTACCCCCAACCTCGTATTACTTGGATCTACATGTGAAAAGGCCAAAGTCTAACGTTTCATCCTTTCAGGGCAGTATGATTTATACGAGGATAATCACTTTTTAAGTCACACCATGTGAGCTATGAAAACTCTACTTCCCACTCTGACTGCTTCCTAGTTCATTCACCACAGTAAAACATGGAACTTGCTGGATTTTAAACCCTTCATCACCTACAAGTACAAAGTCTGCTTTTAATCAGTTCAATTTACTTTCCCTCAGTTTGATGGAAGACTTTGCTCATATTGATGAAGTGGATATTATGTGTTTCTTTCAGCGGGAATGCCCCTAATTGGTGCTCTGAGTAAGGAGAGCAATTATTAACTACCGTACTTAACTTCAGCACACTTAGAGCAAATGAGGGTAAACATGTATAAAATCTTGCAGGGAAATTAAGTTTGTAGTGAAGATATAGTAAACCCCTCTTTCCAAGATGTTAGTTTGACTTAGTCTTTAAGTTAAGAGCGTGGTGGGTTCAAGTCTTGGCGCCCCTTCATTCTAGTTCTGCCACTTTGAGTATTCATAGGCAAATTCTCCTATTTGCCCGCACTCGGAAATCCACTTCTCTCCAAAGCCTGTCGTTTGATTGCCTGTAACCCTCAGTCTTAACCAATATATCAACCACAGACTTTCTCAGTGCAGACTAGTGTCAGACAAGACTAATTCATCACCCCCAACACTTCTTCCAATTTTCCTTGTTGCAATCCTGCACCTTGCAGCTGGTGGAGCTAATTTGGAGAAACCTGTTCGGCTGACTTTGCTTTGATTCCAGAGCCAAAGGTGACACGTGTGTATGTGCAGGGTCAGAGGCCAAGCCAGTCCTCATCAACTTGCTCACTGAAGCATGCAATGAAATGGAGTTAACCGACGGCATAGTAGCATAAGTTACCTCAAGCACTGTTACAGCTCCGGCCTCCTGCGCTCAATTCTACATCAGTCCGTACATCAATTCTGCACATTCTCCCTGTGACCACATGGGTTTCCTCCGGGTGCTCCCACAGTCCAAAAACGTACGGCTTAGTAGGTTAGTTGGCCATATGGGTGTAATTGGGTACCGCAGGCTCGTTGGGCCAGGAGGGCTTGTAATTGTGCTGAATCTCTAATTAAAATAAATTTCTAAATAAATAAAATAAATGAACATTTGCAAAACAGAAATCCTTTACCAATCTGCCCCCGCTGCAGTGCACCAAACCCCAACAATAAAGGTCCATAATGAGACCCTTCTCACATCCCAGGAGAACCTCTTGGCAAAGGTAGGCATTGATGATAAAATTCACCACAACCTTCAGTGCATTGGCACAGCCTTTGATTGAGGAAAAGGCTGTTTGACGATCAAAACCTCAAACCCTATTGAGGAGCAGTTATCACTGCCCACTTGTAAGGTTCTTAAACATGGGTTATCTTCAGTAAGCACCTCAGGGTCTCCAGAAAATCCTCTTAAATCCACCAAGGAGTTAAGTGCACCAATGACAACATCCTGTCATAAGCTACCATCCCTGTACCAAGGCTGTAGTTACGTTCAGCCAGCTCTGATGGGCAGTTCGCCTCATCTCCATGGCTGACATCAGATTTCCAAAACTGACACTCTGCTCTGGCAGCAAGGGTTTATCAAAAGGACAAAGGAACTAATTCAATGTTCTCTCAAAGACTTTTGGAAACGGTGTGACGTCCCCAATGATCCCGTGGGAAACAAGGATCATTCAATATGGAGGAGGAGTAGCTGGTGGGAGAGCACGCTCAAATCCCTTCCTCAGGTGAACGAGAAGCTCAGCAAAAAGAGGCGGAAGAAGCACGACACCCCCCACATACACATCCATCCAATCCATCAGGTACCTCCTGCCCAACTGGAGGGGAGGCTGCTGCTCTCGTTAGTCCACAGAATCTGAATGGAGCCAAGCCATCCCCGATGCCAGGGCACTGCCTAAGAAGCACTGAAGTGCGACGGTGGATGATTCTAGACCTGCTTTTGGGCATTTCTGTATTGGTAACAAGTTTCTCTTCAGGGGGGACATTGAGCCTCCAGCTGCCAGCTGTAGTGGAAGTTAAAATTCCACCAATCTAATCAAGGTCAGGAGGCTTTCTGGGTGCTGAGCACCTACGCTCTGTCCACCAGAAGAAATGGGATCTCCCAGTGGCCACCCATTTTAATTCCACTCCCCACCCCCATCCCAATATGTCAATCCATGGCCTCCTCTATTGCCCCGATGAGGCCACACTCAGGTTGGAGGATCAACTGCTTATATTCCATCTGAGTAGCCACCAACCTGATGACATGATCATCGATTTCTCGAACTTCTGGTTATGCCGCCCCCCCCCATCATCATTCTCCATCCCCTTTTCCCTCTCTCACTTTATCTCCATGCCTGCCCATTGCCTCCCTCTGGTGCTCCTCCACCCCCCCCCCACCTTTTCTTTCTTCCATGGCCTTCTGACCTCCCCTATCAGACTCCCCCTTTCTCCAGCCCTGTTTCTCTTTCACCAATCAACTTCCCAACTCTTTACTTCACCCCTCCCCCTCCCAGTTTCAGCCATCACATTGTGTTTTTCTCTCTCCCCAACCCCCACCCCCCAAACACCTACTGATCTTTTTTCCCCGCAGTCCTGCTGAAGGGTCTCGGCTCGAAACGTCAACTGTACCTTTTTTTTAAAAAAAAATCTGGCCTGCTGAGTTCCTCCAGCATTTTGTGTGTGTTGCTTGGATTTCCAGCATCTGCAGATTTTCTCTTCTTTGTGAATAGACAACATCCATATTCACCTACACACTCTAAGTATACTTACGTTTAAAAAGAACTCAATGGTACTTGCAGAGAAGGGGTATGGGATTGATTTTCATGTTGGCCAATAATAACCATGACACAGCCTAAAATACTCGGTAAGCCCTGCCAAGTAGAACACAGAAAGAAGAGATTTGATGCATGACATAAGCTTTGCTTTCTGCTAAGATGAGCTGAATCAACCTCAGCTGTTGTACCTTTGCTGTTTCCTGATGTCTGATTCTGGTTCAAATATTTACTTAGTTAAATCTATGAAACATAGAATTCTCTCTATTATGTCCAAAGCTGCGTCAAAGCATTCACTAATTTAATAATTCTCAATTATTTTTATTCCCTCCCTTACATAAGATCATTGTCAATGCCTTTGCAACAAAATGCCTTTTCCTAAACAATTCCTCCCTAATTGAAACAGACATTTCATGCTACCTTCGCTGATCTATCAGAAACATTTCTGATAGCTACGATGGTGCTGGACAGCAACTTCTTCAAGCTCAACTGCATAAGCAGCTTAATTTCTACCTTTAATGTCTCTCTTTTTCCTTTTCAAGGTGGACGGGGTTCTGTCAAAGACCCTGACCTAGAGCTACACTCAAACTTTGGTTCTCTGTGGCTATGGGACCTGCTCCCTGGGCTCACTGACCGGGCCGTTTTTGATATCCCAAGGACGCAGCATAGAAGACGAGTGCGCCTTCAGGGTTCCAAGGCTTTGCAGCCCTGGGGACAGGCTGATTCTATGCCGGTGCCACCAACTGAAGCATCACAGGAGTATTGAGGAGCTTTCGCACCCAACCCAGTCCCTCACTCTCCAGTTGCAGAAGAATCCTACACTGCGGTCCTTCCCAACCCAGTCCTTGGGGTGGCTGTGCTGAGCTTCAGTGTGTCCCTCAGCACGTACTCCCACAGCCTGGAATGTGCCAGTCCACAGCATTCCTCCACGGACATCTCAATGGGCAGACCACAGGGCACCTTTCACCAAGTTGATGATCAGCAGTCCGTCTGTGTGCCCCTGGGAACATCCCATAGATCACTGAGCCCACTGTCATGCAGACATTCAGGATGAACTGTGACGAAGGCCCTTGTATCTTGTTGTCTCCAATGCATTGTTGTCTCCAATGCATTGTTGAATTTTGTAGAAGCATAGTAGAAGTGGGTTATGGGGCTTCACCAGAAGTCAAAAATGTCAGTATTGGATTGGAGTCACATTTATGTCAAATTGAGAAGTATTGCAGTTTCCTGTGTAGTCAGAATGACCTATTACCTATAATCTGCCTTTGGCCTGAACCCATCTGGTTCTGGCCAAACAGTACAGCACAATTCAAAACCCTTTATAAAACTTGATGGAAATTGAGTAACACAACTAACTGTCAGCAGAAGATAAAATATGACAAATAAGTTTTTTTTTTACAATCCTCTTCATTGTTTTAATAACTCTACGTGTGTCATCCATTAATTATGTTCCTCTTGCCCAAATCCAAAACATTTATGTATTATTATAAATAACCACTTTGAAAGGCTCATTAATTTATTCTCAAATTTCAGATTCTGAGAGATAATCCATGGTCAAATTAATGGGTACAATTACCTGGTATATTCTTCTTCTCCCCCTAAACCAGTTTATAAAGGTGTGGTAAACTATATATACCCATCTGGACATGCCCCTCTGTTGACTGCTCCTGTGGCTCCTTCCACAGACCCCTGTATAAAGGCGATTGGGGCACTGCTCCTCCCTGAGTCCTCGACATGTCGTGCTCCCTTTTCGCTGTTAATAAAAGCCTATCGTTCACTTCCAGTCTCCTGGAGTTATTGATGGTGCATCAAAAGGCTCCAGTAACAAATTATATATAACCTGTCTGCAGAGAGCATAGATTCAGGAATCTATGATGAACTCCCATAAATTATTGGTTGGCACAATTGGAGCGTGGTGTTGGAATCTGGTCTCTACATCTATGTGGTCAGATGCACGAGTCGGATGTACTGCACAGGGTTGTAGACTCAGCTCCATCATAGGCACACCCCTCCCCACCTTCAAGGGCATCTTCAAGAGACAGTACCTCAAGAAGGCAGCATAAAGGAGGCTGGGAACCCCTGGTTTAGATGCTTTAACTTTCACACAAGCTAGTCACCAAACAAAATGAACACGAAAGGTTTCAAAGTTTTATTTCAGGTTCCAATTGAATCGGACAACAAACATGCAGAGGTTCCAATCTAGCGACAGGAGAGAGGAAAATGTATTTGTTAGAATCAGCATTTTGTAACACCTGATTATATTTTGGGAGGGTGGTCGGACTCGACATTGGTTCTGCCATAAACATGGTTAACAACTAGTTTTAGCAGTCTACGGCTTTGAGTTGATTACTAATGACACTAAAATTAATTTGAGGTTGTAATATCCTATTAGAGGACGCATACATGTGCCAAACTGAATCAGAATTGAGTCTTAGCCAAGCACTACTAGTATTTTCCCACCTTCCTAATAGAATGCTCCAGGTTTTCTAGTTCTTAATTTATGATAACATTTCACCTTGAAATATATTTTCTTACTTCCCATTACTCCGCTGGCATTTAGGGCAGCAATGAAGGTCCTCCATCTCTGGCGGTGTTCGAGGCTTCCTTCATCGTGTCAGTAGTTTCCTCTCGGTTTTCACTCCTGTCAGTCACACCAGTCCCGGGTGGAGACTCAGGAATACCATTGCTCTCAGATGTAGAAGGATTCTTCATTGTTGTTTCCGCAACAATTATATTTTACCAGTCAAGGTTGTTAGCCCTGATTTGAACCCCTAAACCCTGAACCTGGAGGACTGGTGGGCCACTCCTAGTCTGGCCTCTACCCTTTGACCTGTTTGGCATGGGTGACCCTACCAAGAGCCAAAGCATTAAGCCCTGACTCCAGCCAACAAAGCTCACTGGGTCATTGAGGCATGCAAGCCTTCAAACCCAACAACAAGGTTGTGGTCCTCTTGGGGGGCCTTGAAATATGCTGATTAATAATTGAAAAATGTGTTTCTCCCCCATCGGTGTGATCAAATAGCTCTAACCATGTCTTGCTTTCCATTGCCTTATCATCATCCACCATTCCTGCATTTGCCAAAACATTTCCAATTCTGTTGGTTTACACCAACTGTCCTTCCATTCCCTCAGCACCAAACAGTTAGTCTCTCTTTCCTTCAGCCTAGCTTCTCAGCTAAATCCATTTTATGGCTAAAAAGTTAAGTCTCATAAAATGTTACACGTGTGTTTGACTGAAATCTGGGAGAAATCCAAGCTGCGACTGTATTCCCCAAGGAGGGAGGTGACTCACCACCAAGATGGATGTTTCTCAAACAATGAAGTGACTTCAACAAACACACCTCTTCTCTATCTCTTAAAATTCTCGCTGAAGCAACATTGAAATGTCAATTCTGTGGCTGGAAATCAAAATAAGATCACAAGCTCTAGAAATCTGAAGCAAAAACAGAAAGTGGTGGAAAACGCAGCAGGTCAGGCAGAATCTGCAGGAAGAGAAGCAAAGTTTATATTGCAGATCAGATACTTCAAGTTCAAAGTATTAAGCAGTTTTAATGGTGAATATCTGGATGATACAGTAGATGGAAAGTAACAGGAATCAATAAAGTCAGATATATATTTCAGTATAATTCCTATCCAAAAGCATTGTTTTGCAACTGTAAATCACTCTTCTATATTTTGAGTTCATTTATTAATGTTGTCCTGGCCAACAAGGCATTCATTTCCAAGATTAATTGGACTGTTTTGGGCTTGTGCTTATTACAACACCTATCTAATCCTCCTGGGTGGTGGGGTTGAGATACATCTCTACTAAAGGAGGTGTAAGGTGCCCCTTCCCTCTGCTAGCCTGCAGGTCACCCTTGGGCAAGGTGTAGCACCTGCTTAGCGCTCCCCCCCACCCCACCGATCAGGGTCATGTGAAGCCATGGGAGCAGCCGGTGAACATCACAAGTCCTGGTTATGCGACTACTGACACCAGTCAGACAATCACTGAAGAGTACTGATGATGGC
This sequence comes from Hemitrygon akajei, assembly GCF_048418815.1. Taxonomy (NCBI): domain Eukaryota; kingdom Metazoa; phylum Chordata; class Chondrichthyes; order Myliobatiformes; family Dasyatidae; genus Hemitrygon; species Hemitrygon akajei. Next base: position 23,701,757 of record NC_133152.1, on the reverse strand, counting down.
TGGGGTCACCCGGCTTGTAAAGACACAGCCCAGAAGAAAGTAATGGCAAGCCACTTCTGTCAAGAAATTGGCCAAGAACGATCATAGTCGAAGACCATGATCGCCCACGTCATATGACCTGGCACATAATGATGGCACAACATGGCTTGTCACATCAAGAGCAGGTGATAGCCCTGGGCCTGTATTCACTGGAATTCAGCAGAATTAGGGGTGACCTCATTGAAACCTATCAAATGGTGAAAAGCCTTGATAAAGTGGATGTGGAGAGGATGTTTCCTATGGTGGGGGAATCTAAGACCAGAGGACACAGCCTCAGAATAGAGGGGCGTCCTTTTAGAACAGAAAAGAGGAGGAATTTCTTTATCCAGAGAGTGGTGAATCTGTGGAATTCTTTGCCACAGGCAGCTGTGGAGGCAAAGTTTTTATTTATATTTAAAGCAGAGGTTTGTAGATTCTTGATTGGTCAGGGCATGAAGTGACACAGGGAAAAGGCAGGAGATTAGGGCTGAGAGGAAAATTGGATCAGCCACAATGAAATGACAGAGCAGATGGCGATGGGCCAAATGGACTAATTCTGCTCCCTTATCTTTTGGCCTTATGATGATGTCATATGACACAGCGCATCATAATGATGATAACCAGGTGAACACCATTTACTGGAAAGAGAACATATCTCTTCAAAATTAAAACACAAATTCTTTGTAATTTAATAGTTAATTCTGTAGTAAATGATTACCAGTGATTAAACATCCAGAACCTCAGTTAGTTTGCACCACTGGATAGCTTTGTTCACATACTCTGTACAATCTGAGATAACCTGAGCTAGGGTATTAAATGCTGAACTGTTCTGTGTATTTTGTTTGGGCATGTTTCTGTAGCATGTGCAGAAATGTAACTTGATGTACTTTCTATAGCATCACTGTGTAATATAAGTACATTGCAACTCTATTGTTATTGATTTTTTTTTTTAAACGTCTTGCATTCACATTTCCTGTACAAAAACCGACATCCTGTCATCGGGACAGTTCTTTTCTGTCAACGTTTCTCATTCAGCTTTGCTATGTCAATTGTTACAATGAATATGCGGTCCCTTGACACTATGTGTATCAGAGATGCAAGCTGCTAAAGGCCCCAAGTTCTTTGCCATGTTACATACTTAAAAGGAACCATCAACAATCTACAGGCAACACTAAAGTCAATTTAGTATAATATAATTATATAAAAGCTCGTCTCTGCTTTATAGGTATTATATACAAATAATTATTGTGTTCTATGAAGCACCTCAGTAGAAATCACTTGAGTCCAATTACATACAACTTTCTGTAACACACAAAATAGTTAGGGAACTATCATATTAAAAAAAAGCCCAAGTATTACATACAATCAGTCTATGTATCTATAAATAACATGCACAGCAATATTTTCCCATCTATATCATTGTACTTTACAACAGTGATATTTTCTGTCACATTATTCTGCATGATACAAGACAGGATTGCATAAACAGATGGAAAAATTATAATACATAATTATTCAGCAGCTTCAATATTGAGCAGTGTTTTGTATGCTACATTTTTTGAGCAGTGTTATACGTAATACATAAGTTTGATATCTTTTACATATTACTACACATGGTTTGATACTTGTCCAGTTATAATTAGACTTCTATTTAAGGACAACATTCTTCATATGTAGATCTGTTAAAAATTTGGAAAGTACGTCTGCTAGCTGTCTTCCCTCTATTGTTGAGGCTTCAGAACCTTGCCCTTGCCTCACTCCACTGCTAAGAGAATCCAGGAATACATTTGCCGAGCCACAAACAGTCTAGTTCAGACAACTCAAGGATGCCGGTGCCGATTGCCAGCAAACCATGGATACCCTTCACCCTAAAGCTGCACAGCTGTAAAATCCCATGTCTGGGGCAGCTGTGACCAAAGATATCCTGCAGTTCTCATTTCTGCCTATCCCACTTACATCTGCATCCTCAGGACAGCTAAGTTCCGGATACCTCTTACTAACTGGTATACTCTGCATACTATTTTACTAGTAAGGCCTAACATTGAAAGCACAAAGAAATACTACACATGCAAAATGATTATTATATTCAGAAATAAATGCCACTAATCAAGGACTCCAATTTACTGATTTAATTGAGAAGAAAAAAAAGTATTGAAATTTAATATTCTCGGGTTTAATGTACCATGCAATGAAGACTCAAGTCAACATTTTAGTTACCATAAATAGGCCAGTCTGATTGCACAATGCTTGGCAGAACATCTTACTTTTGCAACACAGCGTTGTGGCTGATTTAATGATATCGATGCTACTGGAGACATGTCAATTCATTGTCAACAGTACATCCAATATATACAGGCATTGCTCCAAATCTCACACTTTCCGAAGACAGATGCAAAAGCTTTCCATCTGCAACATGAAATTAAAAATTCAATTTCTGTCCCAACTCCAATCTTCCCAAAGGTCAGGCTTTCTTTGTAGGAAAGGAAGGATCTTCACTATTGCTGCAGAACAATTGTATGGAAGATGATTCCTATCCTCAGGAGCCAACGCAGCACCATCATTATCTCGAGCAGCCCATGTTCTCCATTTATGGACAAGTTTATCATTGACAGAAGGAAGGTATGGCAAACCAGACTGCATAATAAACGCTGCTCTGCTGTCCTGATGTAAAATTGTTATCTTTGGATGATCGATGAGGAAACTCATAACATATTGGGATATTTTTTTTCTGCTACAGATTCAAAGGGTTATTTAATATCAGAGAACATACACAGCATACAACCTGAAATTCTTACTCTTCATAGACGCCCACAAAACAAGAAACTGCATAGAATGATAGAAACAACGAAGCCCCCCTCCCCCATCCTTTTCACAATCAAGCAGTAAGAGCATCGAGCCCCCCTTCCCCACTCATGCCAGCCAGCAGAAGCACTGACAACACTCCCCCCCCCCCCCCCACCATGCAAGCAACAGCAAAAGCCTCCAAAGAGTCCTTGATCCAGAGCTCATCGAAACTACAGTCCACAACCCGGCACTTTGGTATCTCAGACAGGCTCTCTCTCCTCATCGAGGAGGAGAGAGGTCGCTCCTGTAACGACGAGAGCAGAGACCAGCAACCCGCCGTACTGATGTTACAATCTTCCACGTTTGTTCTCCAAGCCCCTGGTCTTGAGGACCAACAGACTCTCGCTCTCCATCAAAAGAGAGGGATCACTTGAGTACAGGGAGCCTTCTTCTGACAGCAGCCGGTGATTAGCAAACACACTGCCCTCTCAGTGAAATCAGCGAGGAACCAGGTCGCCCACGGGGCCACCCCGAGGCCACACGTCTTCCAGGCCGTTCCTGGAGATAGCAAAGTGTTAGGCTGCACAGACAGGCTGAAAACCCACCGTTTGCAAAGAGCCAAAGTTTGAACTGTAGATCATGGACTCCGACAGAACCCCAACTGTCTCGAAAAGAAAGGATAGATCTAAGACAAAAAGAATAAACTGTTTCATGGATGAACTGGAAGAAGTCGCCTGGCTCTGCAAAAACCACTGGTGCCAACTTTCCACACACCTCAGCAAGATTCAATCTGGATTCAAACTAAAATAAGCCAATGTTTTAGATGAGATAGACCGAGTAGCTTCTCATTTCATTGTTTTCCAGACTTCCTCCCAGTGTAGCCTGATTCTGGGCATTTCCTACGGTTCTGTTTTGTGTACCTTTTTACATCTTATTGCCTGCCTCTTTCTCTCACTATCTCCTTTCAAAGCTTTTTCGCTCCTCTGTTCATGTTCTTCCTCCTTAATTCTTCTGATTAACCTGTCAACCAGGTGACTTCATCTGCAATTTATTGCCATGGCAACCTTGGCTTTAACCTTTAGCAGATATTCCCTTTGTTCTACCTAAAACTCCCACAAAATTAACTGTTTTCTCTTTTTGCCCAAATCTCACTGAAGATCTTCCACCTGAAACATTATCTCCACGGCTTGACCCGCTGAACGGTTCCAGCATTATGTTTTATTTGAGTAGAATCGCTCGGGGGTGAGAGATTAATAAGAATTCAGCACAGAAGGCTTTTTACTTGAAGATGAGAGAAATGGTTGACATCGTATCACTCTACCAAGAATTAACTTGTTAATCCAAGGTGCTTTGCACATTGAACATAGAGCAGTGCAGCACAGGACAGATCCTTTGGCCGAAATGTTGTGCCAAATGAATTAAATGGCCACTACATTAATCCCTTGTGTGTACATAATGCCCAAATATGCTCATTTCATGTCTAACTAAAAGTCCCAAACACCTCTATTGTATTTACCTCCACCAGCATCCCAGACAGGTCATTCCACAAACCAGTCAGGAAACATGGAGGAAGCTTGACTCAAATGCAGAGTGGAGGATCTAGCGGTGAGCAATAACTTTTATCACAAACTGCAAAGTGACAAGCCTCGAGGGGCCACGAAACAAGGGAGAACAGATACTGAAGGCTAGGAGCAACGGGTAGAGGCCAGTTGGTTGGATGGGTGAAGAAGGGCTGTGGATGAGAGCTGGGTTTAAATAGGCTGCAGGTGATGAGTTTGAAAGAAGCGACAGGTGACCTGTTAGCTGAGTGAAGACGGGGAAGGGCTTGCCTGGGCAGGCCTGACAGGGCACTGCTTCTATGGCTGGCACCCGATGTTCTGAGAAAGTCTGTGGTTGATATATTGATTAAGACTGAGGCTTACAGGCAATCAAATGACAGGCTTTGGATGAGGAGGAAATGGATGGAACGACTATCACAGACCCAAAGGGATGCCCATCGATGGCCGTGATGCAGAAGGGGTGAAAGATAGGCTCAGTAGGGAGTCCAAGCTGCACACACAGAGCCCAGTCCAGAAAGTTGCTGGAATCCACCAGAGCCTCTGGTGTGTGTAAAGCCATTGGGGTGTGGAGGAGGACAGAGCGAGTGATTCAGGCTATGGTATTGGAATGAGAGCTTGGCGGAAGCCTGCCAGTTAGTAGGCCCCCCATCTCTACCTGAAGGTACCATTTTCCCAGACACAGTGAGCATTTGATGCAATGCTGCACAGAAAGCACACACATTGTTTCTCCATCGATGCTCAAGCTTCTTGGAGCTAAGGGAGCTCTCCATAAACAGCATGGGTTCTGGTGGCATTGCTGTCCTGCAGCCTGAAATATTTCTGGGAATTGAACTAGCGTTCTGACTGATGACCTGGAGGCCCACTCCATGGGACGCCTATCAATTCGGAGGACCAGAGCAATGTGGCTTTCGAGGTCAGCGGGCATTTCCCAGGCAGACATCTCATCTTTCAAGTGCTCTGAGGAGCTACGATGGTAATGGCCCAGCAGCATTTCCACGTTCTAGTCACGTTCTACCTTGAGGGTCCTGAATTCCATGGTGTAATCCAGCACAGAGCATGACCCTTGACACAGGCAAAGTATCCACTGCACCCCGCTTCCGCTTCCCAGATGATCCAAAACTCAGCACGTGTCAGCAATGTATCCCTCATATTTATTCCAAATGGTGGTTGAATTGTCCCAGTCAGCGTCGGCCCAGGTCAGAGCTCGCCCAGCTAGGAGAGAAACGATGCAAGCCATCTTGGCTCAGTCAGTAACAGAGGTGGCCAGAGCTCAAAGTGTAAGGTGCATTGCAACAGGAAGCTGCAGCATCGGACTGAGGATCCGTCGAAGCATTCAGGCACTGGAATCCGGGGCTCCAGGGGAGGAGGTTGACCGGCGTGAGGTTGCTGAATCAAGATGGAGAGTTGGTTGAGGGTGGTGAGCAGATGGTCAATGGTTTCTTGCTGAATCTTGTGCTCATGTTCAAGGACAACTTCCTTTAGGCAAGCGAACTCCGCTGTGTCAATTGCTGTGAAACCCAACCTGTCAGGAAATATAGAGGAGGCTTGACCCAGGTGCAGAGCAGAGGTGGTGATCGGGGAGATGAACTAGCGATGAGCGATAACTTTAATTTTAAAAAACGCAAAATGACAAGCCACGAGGGGTCTTGAAACAAAAGCAAACACAACAAGGAAATAAGGCAACTGAAGGCTAGGAGCAACTGGTTGAGGCTGACTGGTTGGATAGGCAAACAAGGGCTGTGGATAGAGCAGGGTTAGAATAGGTTGCAGGTGATGAGTAGCAGGTGATTCCTGTTAGCTGAGTAGAGACTGGGAGGTACCTGCCAGCACCCAGCTCTCTCCATATAGTAACTTATCTCACATATCTCCTTTGAACTTACCCCCTCTCCAGTTAAATGCATGTCCTCTAATATTAGACATTTTAACCCTGGGAAAAAGATACCAGGCTGTCTAGTCCATCTATACCACTGACCATCTTATAAACCTCAGATCTCCTCTCAGCCTCCTATGTTTCAAGTACTTGGAATGGTTTTGGGGTGGACTTTTGCTGACTGAAGCACCAAACATTTTGCAAACTGAAAAATAATGGCTTATCGCAGATCCGACAACGGAAGTGAAACACCTAATGCAGGTTGAGATCCTGCATCAGGACTGAAAATGTAGATGAAGGACAGCCAGTATAAAGAGGAGAGGAGGAGGCAGCCTTTCTCCTCTTCTTCCATACTGACTATTCTCCCTCCACACTCTCAAACCTGACCCAAAACATTAGCCATTCTTTTCACTCCACAAACACTGCTCGAGCCACCAATTGCCTCCAGCAGTGTTTCTTGTTCTGGATGACAGAATCTGTATTCTCTTGTGTTTCCATCTTATTTAAGTTACAGTTTATGCATGGTAACTCAAATTCCAATTTTCTACTTTAGTTCTGAATAAGCTGAATGAAATATTCATTACAATAGCAGGAATTATTGATTTGCTTGTTGTTAAATCCTTTGAAAACCATGAAGAGTCGTGTGTGCATTTGATCGTTCTCTATGCCTTTTGACGGAACCATGCCAATGTGGCTCAAAAAAAGGGCATGAATGTTAATATGGTTTAATCCAACTTTGATAGTTTTCAGATGCTCCACTTGTGTGTCATTATAATTTTCAGAAAATTCTTCAAAGTGTATCTTTATCCAGTACCAAAAGCCCCTTCCTCTTTAGATGATAAAAACTGTAGTGCCTGTGTCCTTTGTATTTTGTCAAATGCTGGAAACCATACTAAAGGATCAAAAATCTAATTAATGCTGCAGAACATATCCACATCTCTACCATGGCTACACCTCGGTGGCCATACTCAACACTTTCATCCTTTACTATGTTATATACACTTAGAGTACAGGCAATACTTAGATATCTTAAAATACAGAATATCAGCTTAATTACCTATTTACATCTTTTTAAGTTTTGATTTTTTTCATGATTCAAGATTAATTTATTATCAAAGAATATAGAAATCATACAGCCTTGAGATTTGCTTGCTCACGGATAGCCACAAAGCAAGAAACCCGGAAGAACCCAATTAAAGGAGAAGGTTCCAAAGATACATTTAATGTCGCAGAAATGTATACAATATACATCCTGAAATGTTTTTTCTTCGCAACCATCCATGAAAAACAGAGGAGCGCCCCCAAAGAATGAATGACAGTTAAATGCTCGAACCCCAAAGTCCCCCAGCTCCCCTCCCTCCCGCACATAAGTGGCAGCAAGCAACGACCCCCCTTCCCCACAACCAGCAAAAAGAAAGCATCGGCACCCACCACCGGGCATTCAAGCATGCAGCAAAGACACAGACTTGCAGTACTCTAAAGACTACTCATTCACCCAGTATTTGACATACCACAGGTTCTCTCTCTCCCCCGAACAAGGGAGAAAGAAGTGCCTCCGTTTCACAGCGAAAGGGAAGACATAACAAACAATCCAGTGGTCTACGATGTTAAAAGTCTGTTGCGTCACTTTTTCTGAGCTCTGTGCCCAAAGAAAAAGAATAAAAATAAAAAGACCAATATTTGATGCGCAAGGGAAAGAATAAAAATACAGATCGTGCGAACAACAGCATTCTGAACCAAAAGTGAGTCCTCAGATCGAAGCCCGGAGTAGGCCCAAAGCCATGCTTATCCGTTTATCATATTATTGGGCATGGAGTACAGCAGCCGGGGCAGTCCTCATAATCTCAGCGCCATGGAGATGACTACGGCTGAGAACAAGCGAAATCAGCTCTCATCCCGATCAGCACCCTGCCTTTTCAGTCATTCTGGGTCAGTGTTTAAATTGCCCCAACGACGGAACAGTGGAAGGCTCCAGCGCCCTGGAGAGTGGAGTGATCAATAGATGACCCCTTCATCAGGACTGGAAAATAAAAATGAGTTAGGGGGTAGGTGGAGAGAAGGGAGAAACACAAGGTAAAACCGGGAAGGGAGGGGTAAAGAGCTGGGAAGTTGATTCGGGCTGGAGAAGGTGGAAACTGATAGGAGGGGACAGAAGGCCATGGAAGAAGGAAAAGGGGTAGGAGCATCAGAGGGAGGTGATGGGCAGGTAAGATTAGGTGAGAGAGGGAAGAGGGAATGGAGAAAGGTGAAGAGGGGGCATTACCAGAAGTTTGAGAAGTCGATGTTCATGCCATCAGGTTGGAGGCTACCCAGATGGAATATAAGGTGTTGCTTCTCTCTCCCGAGTGTGGCCTCATTGCGACAGTAGAGGAGGCCACACCGGGAGCACCGGACACAGGATATGACCCCAACAGACTCACAGGTGAAGTGTTGCCTCACTTGTGAGTCTGTTGGGGTCATCTATTGCATCCGGTGCTCACGGTGCCGCCTCCTCTACATCGGCGAGACCCGACGCAGATTGGGGGACCACTTCGTCGAGCACCTCCGCTCCGTCCGTCACAATAGACAGGATCTCCCGGTTGCCACCCACTTCAACTCTGCTTCACATTCCCATTCGGATATGTCCATACATGGCCTCCTCTACTGCCATGATGAGGCCAAACTCAGGTTGGAGCAGCAACACCTCATATACCGTCTGGGTAGTCTCCAGCCCCTTGGTATGAGCATCGAATTCTCCAACTTCCGGTAATTCCCTCCCCCTCCTTTCCCCCATCCTACTTTCACTCCTTTTCCAGCTGCTTATGATTCTGCCTTCTTCTACTACCCATAGTGCTTTCCCCTTACATTCCTTCACCTCTCCTGCCTATCCCCTCCCTCACCCTTGATCTTTCATCTGATTGGTTTTTCACCTGGCACCTTCCACGCTCCCCTCACCTTCTTTACAGGGCCCCTGCCCCCAACTTCTTCAGTCCTGACAAAGGGTCTCGGCCCGAAACGCTGACTGCTCGTTTCCACGGATGCTGCCCGGCCTGCTGAGTTCCTCCAGCGTGTTTGTAGGTGTTGATTTGACCCCAGCATCTGCAGTATACTTTGTGTTTAGTACTTGTTCCGCTTGCAAGGAAGGACAACTGCCAGGAGAGAGATCAGTGGGGAGAGATGAATGAATAAGAGTCGCTCCGATCTCTGTGGAAAGAGAAAGCAGAGGGGAAAGAAAGATGTACTTGGTGGTGGGATCCCTTTACAGCTGGTGAAAGTTACAGAGAATTATGTGCTGGACACGGTAGCTTGTGGGGTGCCAGGTGAGGACAAGAGGAATCCTCTCCCTGGTGGGGTGGTGAGAGGATGGAGTGAGGGCACAAGTTGAATAGCTTTTTATCAATTCTGAAGCTCCACTCTTAAGGACCAAAAAGTAGACTGATGGAAGAACTCATGCAGGGTCTCAACCTGCAACATCGACTGTCATTGTACTTCCACAGCGACAGCTTGACCCACTGAGTTCTTCCAGCAGATTATATTTTGCTCCAGATTCTGGCACCTGCAGGCTCTTGTGCCTCCAGTCCTAAGAAAGCTTGTAGAGGATAAGGATCAGCATTGTGGTGAGAAATACTGAGGAAATAAAGTGCTGAGCAATGATATAACAGATCCTCTGGTGGACCTTGGTGGTCAGGGGTCTGAAGGACTTTTTTTTAAACCCTTGAGGAATGATATCCAATCCACAAATACCTTACAGTTGTGATTAGGTAATATCTCAGAACATACAGGTTCTGGTTCCTCTTGGCTTAGAAGTGATGAGTTTCTTCACAGATGTATTGGAGAACTTTACAGAAGCTGAGATCCATCAGCACCTTGGAACAAACACACTATATCCGACAGTAATGTGCCTTTGCAAATATGGGATCTCACTATGCATTCCAACATGGCAAAGGTTACACAACTATTGTTGGCAGAATTTCAAATGGCGAAGAGGAGGCATACTAGAACAAAAGAGATCATCTGGTTGAGTGGTGACGCAACAACAAGCTTGCACTGAATGTCAGTAAGAACCAAGGATTTGATTGTGGACTTCAGGAAGGGGAAGTCAAGGGAGTACACACCAGTCATCATCGAGGGGTCAGAAGTGGAAGGGGTGAGCCGTTTCAACTTGCTGGGTGTCAACATCTCTGAAGATCTACTCTGGGCCCAACCTATTGATGCAGTTTCAAAGAAGGCATGAAAGCAGCTGTACTTCATTAGGAGTTTGAGTAATACTGATTTGTCACCAAAGACTCACGCAAATTTCTACTGATGTACCACAGAGAGCATTCTAACTGGGTGTATCACCGTCTGGAATGGAGGGGCCACTGCGCAGGATCCAAAAAAAACTGCAGAGAGTTGTAAACTCTGCCAGCTCCATCATGGGAACTAGTCTCCCCAGCACCCAGGACACCTTTAAAAGGCCATGACTCAAAAAGGCAGCATCTGTCATTAAGGACCCCCCATCACCCAGGAAATGCCCACTTGCCATCGCTACCATCAGGAAGGAGGTACAGGAGCCTGAAGACACCCACTCAATGTTTCAGGAACAGCTTCTTCCCCTCTGCCATCAGATTTCTGAAAGGGCAATGAACCCATGAACACTACCTCACTAGCTTTCTGGCTCTCTTTTTGCACTTCCGTATACTCGTTACTTTAGTTCACAGTTATTATTAAGTATTGCAATATACTGCTGGCACAAAACAACGATTTTCTCGAGAAATGCCAGTGATATTCCACCCGATTCTTTTTCACGCAAGCCCTCGCCACTCCACTTCCGCAGAAGTGTGCTCGCGACGTCACCCCGCAGTTGGAAAAAGAAAGGCGCTACAGAAGTGAAACTTTTCATCGTCGCGCTCGGGCGCGGGCACGGGCGCGGACGCGGAAGGCGCGCCCCCGTGCCCGGCAAGCGGCGCGCCCGGCCCGGGGTGAAGCTGGAAGTCGGCCCGAGGCCTCACGCAGGTAAGGGGCGCCGCCGGTCCGAGTCCCCGCCGCGGGCCTATGCTCCGGCCGCGGGGGCTCCCCGCTTCCTCCGTAAAAGCGCCTTCACGCCGGAAGCTCGGCAGGGCGACATTTGGCACCATTTACCCCACAGGGCAAAAGTACACCCTGCCCGGGGCTCACCTTCCTCAGAAAAATCCAATAACTCCAGAACATCCCGAGTGAAACTTGCCTCCAGTATATCGGTTACTTTCACTGCGCAAACATGTTTTCTCTCAGGCGTAAGGAAGCCATTTGACCCTTCAGGTCAATGTCAGGGAGCAGACCCCACTCCTTATTCCTTTGCCCCCCTGCTGCACTCAAACACGTGCCCTTCTAACCTTTGATCTTTAAGTGGTCATTTACAATATGCCCCATGTCCTCTGACACCAGAGGAAAATTTGCCGAGTAGAAATTTGCTTGGTCGCAGAAACAGACATCCCACCCTACAAAAACTCATTTCACGGAGGTAGCACCATCAATTTGCGGGAGAGGTGGGACGTCTGCCATAGAGTAGCTCCTCAGCAGCTGGCCAGCTAGTTTAAATAACGTTAGCTATGCTAATAAACGAATGACACCTGTTAAGATCACCTCAACATGTCTTTTACATTTTAACCCTCCATGGGCAATAGAAAAGTCACTGTTGCAAACAGTGCAGCGAGCAACACTGTCATTATTTTTGACCCCTATTAGGAAGGGGTACACTTTAGTGTAGCCTGGGGTGAAGTATATTTTCCTTTTTTGGAACACTGCCATGGTGTTTTTTTTTCTCCCTCTCCCTCTCTCTCTCTCCCCCTCTCCTTCCCTCTCAAAAAAAAATTGATTTCCAGGATATTGTATATAATTTGTGGGCGTCAGGAGCCACTGTCAATATGCAGCAGACTCCCGTAACTTCCGGGAGAGGTGGGATGTCTGCAGAAAGAACATGCAGAAAGCCTAGGTAGTTCTGAGGTTGGGACATGTTCTGCACAGCTTTGTGGGCTGAAGGGCCTGTATTGTGCTGTAGGTTTTCTGTGTTTCAGAAGGTACCCAATGACAGGATAGCATCTGGGTCCCTTGGAGTAGTGAGGCAGTGACACTGTCTGATCCACCACTGTGTTGTTTTATAATAAACATCTCTGACTATATCTGTCTCTTCAACCAGTTCAAGTTGGGGATCATGAATGAACAGCCCTTTTCAACTCCAGCCACAAATTCTCAATTGGATTGAGGTCTAGACTTTGACTTGGCCACTCCAGGACATTAATTTTGTTCTTTTTAAGCCATTCCCGTGTAGCTTTGGCTTTATGCTTGGGATCATTGTCTTGCTTGAAAACAAATCTCCCAGGTCGCAGTTCTCTTGCAGACTGCATAAGGTTTTCCTCCAGGATTTCCTTGTACTTTGCTACTCAGGGCGCTGAGTAGGCTACGGTCAATTATGGAAAACTCTGAACATCCTCTACATAGCACCATCCAGAGACAGAGAAGCAGTTTCAGCGACAGGTTACTATCGATGCAATGCTCCTCAGACAGGATGAAGAGGTCAATACTCCCCAATGCCATTAGGCTTTACAATTCAACCGCCAGGACTTAAGAACTTTTTAAAAGCTATTATTAATGCTTTTTGAGATAGTGATTTAGTTGCATATCATATTTTTTACTGAGTTAAGTATTGTATGTAATTAGTTTTGCTACAACAAGTGTATGGGACATTGGAAAAAAGTTGAATTTCCCCATGGGGATGAATAAAGTACCGGTATCTATCTATCTATCTATCATTCATTTTACCCTCTACCTTCACAAGCCTTCCAGGGCCTGCTGCAGTGAACCATCCCCACAGCATGATGCAGCCACTACCATGCTTCACGGTAGGGACGGCATGTTTTTGATTATGTGCAGTGTTTGGATTATGCCAAACAGCATTTAGTCTGATGGCCAAAAAGCTCAACTTTGGTTTCATCAGACCATAGAATCTTCTTCCAACTGACTTCAGAGTCTCCCACATGCCTTCTGGCAAAACCTAGCTGATATTTCATGTGAGTTTTTTTTCCCCAACAGTTGCTTTCTCTTCGCCATTCTCACATAAAGCTGTGACTGGTGAAGCACCCGGGCAACAGTTGTTGTACGCGCAGTCTCTCCCATCTCAGCCACTGAAGTTTAGAACTCCTCCTGAGTTGTCATAGGTCTCTTGGTGACCTCCCTCACTAGTCCCCTTGTATGGTCACTCATTTTTTGAGGACAGCCTGCTCTAGGTAGATTTACAGTTGTACCATATTCTTTCCATTTCTTGATTGACTTTACTGTACTCCATGGGATATTCAGTGACTTGGACATTTTCTTATATCCATCTCCCGACTTGTGCTTTTCAAAAATCTTTTCATGGAGTTGCTTGGAGTGTTCTTTTGTCCTCATGGTGTAGTTTTTGCCAGGATAATGACTCACTAGCAGTTAGGCCTTCCAGATACAGGTGTATTTTTACTACAGTGGATTGAAATACCTTCACTGCACGCAATCTCAATTTAACTAATTATGTGACTTCTAAAACCAATTGGCTGCACCAGCGATGACTTGGTATGTCATATTAAAGGGTGTGAATGCTTATGTAATCAATTAATTTGTATTTTATATTTGTAATTAATTTAGATCACTTTGTAGAGATCTGTTTTCACTTTGACACAAAAGAGTTTTTCTGTTGATCAGTGTCATAAAAAGCCAAATTAAATTCACTGTGATTCAGTGTTGTAAAACATTAAAACTTGAGGGGGGGGGGGGTGAATACCTTTTATAAATACTGTAGCTTTGAGGCTTTCAGCTGCAGCCACTTTGTTAAAGGGTTAAACATTAAGGATTCAAGATCCCTATTGTGTAATTAGAGGAGCAATGAACCCACTGGTAAGATGTGCCTTGTGGGGCATTGGCTTGATGTGATTTTTGAGGTCTGAGTAATAGTGAGTGGGTACAGAGGAATAGCTTGGCTCCAATTGGATTACTGCACACTGCTGCTGGGTTAATACATTAATAAAAGCATTGTCTTGCACAGCAAGGTGAAGCTTGCGATAGAGTTGTTTAGGAGTAGATGCATCTGTATTGATTTTGGAGCAATTCAGATCCAGCGATGTGTGTCATGAGGAACGGGAGATGGTAAAGATCGGAATGTAATTGCACTCACATTAAAATTACATGTACAATTGTTGACTCGGAGTCTGGATGAAGGCGTACCAAAATAGCTACTGTTGAATGCCACAGGAACGTATAGACAAATGCAAGCTGACTGATAGATTCTGTAAAAATACAATTACGGGTCTGCCAGAGCAGCAAAAAAACCTTGCCTTCCAATCCTGCTTGCTTGTTAGCAACACACACGTAATGCTGGAGGCAATCAGCAGGCCAGGCAGCATCTATGGAAAAAAGTAACCGTCGACGTTTCGGGCCGAGACCCTTCATCAGGGCGGTGGGTGGGGTTCTCAGCCAAAAAGTCAACTTTACTCTTTCAGCCCGGCCTGCTGAGTTCCTCCATCGTTCTGTGTGTGTTGCTTTGGATTTCTAACATCTGCAGATTTTCTCTTGTTTGTGATACTTGTTACATCAGTTCTTTACTGCATAATAAGAGTACTTTGAATCTTGAATCTCGAATTTACACTTTCCCAACGGGCTAAAGGAACTTATTTTTTAAAATAGAAGGCACAGTTATATGTTTTGGGGATTCTCTTTAAGTTTTATTTGTATTTGTTGCTTGGAGGTAGAGTCTTTATCTCTCACAATTGTTAACATTGAATAATAATCAGCTTGAGTGAGGCCTGGTACAAAATATTATGCAGGGTTCTAGTCCAATGTCTGGGAGAGAAGGCAACTCTATGGGTTCAGGCTTACTTCAGAGACTGAGTGCATACTCAAACAAAAACTGCAGGGGAAGATGGAAGGGGCAGTGCCCGTCCTTCAAATCAAAGTCCTACCGGGATTCTTAGGCAGATGGTAAAGGATACATACATTAGGACTATTCAATAATGGAGTAATTCTATTGGTTTCCTGCCCAGTGAGAAATAATTTATTTTACACGACTTTGCTGCGTGCAGATTGACTGCAGCATTTCCTAGACTAGAGCAGTGACCATACTATTTGAAAGTATTTAATTGGGTGTTAAATATTTTAGCATGTCCTAAGTTAAAATACTTAACAAAGTTTTTTACTCAGAGAGTGGTGAGTGCGTGGATTGGGCTGCTGGCAACGGTGGTGGAGGTGGATACAATAGGGTCTTTTAAGCGGCTTTTAGATAGGTACATGGAGCTTAGTAAAATAGAGGGCTATAGGTAAGCCTAGTAATTTCTGAGGTAGGGACATGTTCGGCACAACTTTGTGGGCCAAAGGGCCTGTATTGAGCTGTAGGTTTTCTGTTTCTATGTTTCTATTTACAAACTATGGGGTTCTATTAATAATCTTCAGTATTTAGACAAGTCCTTGAAATAATTTTGAATTGGTATTTGGCTATAACTAACAAACTAGAATCCGTATCCTTGAAAGTGTGAATATTCTTGTTTAGTTGGAGAACTTTTAACAGCTCTCCCAAGAGGAATACTCTCAACTGCCTTTTTTCAACCTCAAAGCTTATTTGAGCTGATTTATCAACCGAGTAATCCCCATTCTCAATATCAAACCATCTTCATGTAGCCAAGAGGCAATTGTGTTCTTAGAAATTGCTTGTAAATTTATTGTACTCAAGGGGAGGTGCAGTATCTGTAGTTTTTAAAAAATAATCTTTCATAGGTAATGAGAAGATATGGGTATCAGGCTGATACAGCTTGTTAGCAAGTTGTGGAGTTGATAGCCTCATTTTGAGTAATACTTTCTACAGTTGGATCATATTTCATACTCAGCTGCAACTTATCTGTGAATTTGAAGGTCATAACCACGCAAAGTTAATGAACAACGCTTCAAGTGTTTTGTGACCTCAAGTTTGAAGAACATTATAAGAAGCTGCCTCTTCTTTTGTTTGCCATGCAAGAGGTTAGTGTGCATGTTACCCAACCTGGATGGAAAATTTTATTGTGGAACATTATATACTTAAAAATCTAATTAAAAGCCTGGTATTGAGGAATTCATGTGGCATTTTAAGCACTAAGACCAAAGTTTATGTCATTCTTTTTGTTAGCTTAGCCATAATTTAATGACAAACCTGGAGGGTTTGATATTTTTGAAGTATGTAGTATGCATTTTGAGGTGGTCTTTGTTTATGGTGATCAATACATTGTAGACAGCAGCTGTCAACATAGAGGGTGTGTTATGTGCTGCACTACTTATGCAGAGCGATAATTGAGAGTGATTTACTGCTGCCATTTCGTTGCAGAATAGTCAGGAATTATTGCTTCATTGTTTCTGCTGTTCCTTATTTGCACTTTATTGTATTTATTTAATTTCTTAAGTCAGGTTTTTCTCCAACAGTGGCTGAAAATGAATAGGTAATTCTTGAAGACTCTACAGCTCAGGGATCTGTGAAGATGAGCGCCGGAAGTGAAGGAAAGGAACCACTGGAGTTGGTTGGCCAACTGCTAAGTGAACCAGGACAATTCGCGTATGGCGGCCTGTGTGGTGTTACACTTTCATTACTGTTTCCTGAAGAGGAGCACAGGTCAGTTCCCTTATGCACGTCACTAATGCTCAGCAAATTTTACTCAACTGTCTTCCTGTAGCATTTGTCATTTATACACTTACAGCAGAGATGACCAGGTAGCAATGAGAAGGTGGACTTGTTGGTTTCCCTCCTCTCATTAGCCCTAGAGCACAGATGTTACACAGCTTAACTGCTGCCCTAACAGATAATGTGGTATGGACCAGAGATGGAACTCAATAGAAATCCAAATGTGAAGCCTCTATGTCAGTACTTTGGAATTGTGAAGATTTTCATTTGGCCACGTACTGTCCATCTGTATGGCCCAGTAGTAGCAATAGCTAAATTGATGTCCAAATGTATGCTGATAGAATCCTCAAGTTGAACTCACTTTGAAGGTTCATTTCAGTTCAGAGAATGTATACAGAATATGACCTGCAATTTTTACTCCCACGGACATCCACAAAACAAGAAACCCCATAGAATGAATGATAGAAACATCAAAGTCCTAAACCCCCCCACCCCCTCCCTTCACACAAGCAGAAGCATCAACTGTCCCTGTCCCCCTCATTTACGCCAGCAGAAACACCCCCTCCCCCACCATGCGAGCAACAGCAAAAGCCCCCAAAGGGACCTTGATCAAGAGTCTATCGGAACTACAGTCCATTACTCAACATTTCGGTATCTGAGACAGGCTCTCCCTTTCCATCAAGGGAGAGAGAGGTTGCCCCTGCAACTACGAGAGTGGACACTAGCACTCAAAGTTTCAATCTTCTGTGTTGCTTTTCTAAGCTCGAGGACCAAATGGTTCTCGCTTTCTAGAGAGAGAGATATGAGAGAGATATATATATCAAGTACAGGGGCCGCCTTCTGACAGCAGCTGGTGATTCACAAACACACTGCCTGCTGTCTTGATGTGGGTGACTGAAACAACGCTTCAGTTGGCGAAGTCAGCGAGGAACCGGGTATTCCACAGGACCACTCCCTGAGGGCACACATCTTCCAGGCCGTTCCCTGAGAGAGTGAAGCGCAGGTCGCACAGCCGATCCAAAAACCCACCACTTACTGGGTGTCTATACTGTTGCATGACAATCCTCTATACACTTGTTGTACTCCTTTTACCTATCAGGAAGAACCAACAAATCAAGAAAAAATAAAAGTTTTCCCCACCTGCTAGGCCATCATCAGCATCTTTTATCACCATTCAAAATTGCTCAAATCCTTTTAAACCTGATGCAGAGAAATTTTCTGGCACACTTCTGGAAAACTCTCAGGCACTCATAAACCACATTTGCAGAAACCATGACAGATGTGGATGGTTAATAAACGCTTCCCCTTACAGAACTGTTGTCACATTGAGCAGACCATGAAACCAGTGATGACAGTGTGTGACTCATAAATACAAAGGACACATCAGTGTGCTGCACTCCTCCATTCCATTTCTAATTAATTGGCTCCACTACTTGAGGATAAATTGCAGTTGTTGCTATATACCTACCAGAAACTGAGCACCTGTATTCAGTTTTAGTGGTCATGCATTTTGTGCAGAGACCCCTACACTTCATCTGTTTTCATTATCTGCTGACATGAAGGTGGTTAGCATTGTAATTAGTGCAGATAGAAGCATAGGGTCACAAATTGATACCAATGGGCTAAACTATGACAGAATGAGGTTTCATTCTGGGCAAGTGTGAAACCATCCACTTTAGCCCATAAAAGAGAGAAATCAGTCCACCTTCTAAATAGAGAAAGCTAGTAACCATTGTAAGTCCATAAAGGCATTTTAACTCTGTGCTGTTAAAATATGGAGCAGTGTGGAAAGTGATGAAGCAGCTAACAGTGCTGTATTCTATATCCAGAGAACTAGAATGCAAGGGCACTAAATTCATGCTACAACTATTTGAAACCCCAGTTGGACCAAGTCTGTGGTACTATGCACCACACCTTTGGAAAGATGTACAAGTTCCAGTGGTGGAGCATGGATTTGTTAGAAAAATACCTGGATTCTCCAGGTTAAATGGCAGAGTGAGAGCACACAAATTAATATTTAATTCCTTGGAATTTGCAAGGATGTAGGGTAGATTTTTTCCCCCACTAGTTTGAAATCTAGAATTAAGGCAGGAAGCACTTCCTCATACACAGGTAGTAAAAGTACTCATTTCTTCTTCACCCTGCTAGTTGATGCTGGAGGAATTGCTAAATTTTAAACTAATGTTGGTAGACTTCCTATAGAATTTTGGCATTAGCGTGGATCTCATGAACAGCAAAATAGCTTTGAGGAACCAAATAAGTTACTGCTGTATTTACATTCACTGGCCACTTCATTAGATAAGAAAAATACCTAATAAAGCGGCCATTAAGTGTATGTTTTGGTCTTCAGCTGTTGTGGCCCATCCACTTCAAGTTTCGACATTGTGCGTTCAGAGATGCTGTTCTGCACACCACTGTTGTAACCTGTAGTTATTTGAGTTACTGTCAATAACTGAACCTCTTGACCACGTCTGCATGCTTTTATGCATCTGAGCTGCTGCCACATGATTGACTGGTTAGATATTTGCGTTAATGAGCTGGTGTACATCATAAAATGGGAAATTTCCGGAGGTGTTTGGTAGTCTGATGACAATCTGGCCAATAACCATGAGAGAATGTGAATTTATCCATACAATGGATGTTTGGTCTTGAACCCAGCTGTTTGCATTTAACAAGTAAACACACTTTTTCACTGACATTGGATGCTATCAATATTAACCAAAGAAATCAATCTCAATAAAGGGAAATGCCTGTTGGAGCCAGATAAGATGAACTGTAGGAAAAAACCTAATTGATATTGCTTCTCCTAATTAATTTTTGTTACTGAAATTTAAGACAGAAAGCATTGAATTGAGCTGGAGTTTGTTGGTATGTGTATTTTCAACAAGTACCTTCTGGAGTATGCTGTTTTGTCTTTCACAAAGTTATTTTCTTTATTGCCATCTGGAGCTAATTCATTTTTTGAAGGAAATGGACTTTTGCTGGCATTGTTAAACTAGTTGGCATTTTCACCATTTCACATCACTAAAGTTGTGTAATTTCCATGTTTTTATTTTATTTCAGAATTCCAGAAGGTTCTAAGTTGCTGTTTCATGCAGCGAATCAGATTTCAAATGGCAAGAAAATTTGCTAGAATGTTCTAACAGATAATAGTTGTCATACTTTCAGCAGTAGGGTTGCCCTTTACTTACTTCTCAATCAGCACTGTTGTGTACAGTTTAGGGTTAGATGAGCCTTTGACCACAGTTCATTTCAGATTAGGTCTTTGTTTCGATTTGGGTGTTCATTCACAACTGCTTATAAGTTACAAGCCTTCCCGCGATTGTTAATATTTGAAGATATTGTATTTCACTATGACTTAAAACAAGGCCTTGTATCTCATTGAGTCTATTCTGATTTACAGAGCGATTCCATCAATACCATTTCTCCTGTTATTTCACATGTGCCTATTAAGTGTATTGAGTCCCTCACCAACCACGAGCACAGGGGGTTTAATTTACAGTGCCCAATCAATCCAACAGCCAGCAGAAAAGGTAGACAATGGGAGCACCCAGGAGAAACCCATGCAGTTGCAAAGACAACATGCAAACTGCATACAGACAGCACAAGAGATCAGAACTAAGCTAGATCATTGGGTCTGCAAAGCAACGGCACTACTTGTAAACGAGCTCCCAAGTGTTGTGACGTGAGCAAAATGACCACAGGGACACTGAAGCTAGTGGATATAAAAGTGTTTATTTAACAAAAACCAGCAATAGGCATCATAATTTGAGACACTCTTGGAAGAAGAGGTCCTCTCAACCCAGTATTACACGACAATGTATTAACAATGCTTCCTTTGAATTGCATATAGTTTTCAAACACCACCTTCGCACCCACACTCCAGAGTGTTAATTACCACTACCTTTAACCCACATTTATGCATAGGCAGTCATCTGTGGTTTAATTGTTCTGACCTGTGTTTTAAATTCAATCTGCAATCCACATTCAAATCTGAAGTTCGGTCGCTGGTGAAATTAATATTTGCCATATACCCTAACTCAGAATATTCCTTAACAGAGACAACATGCCACAGGAGGTCAGAACAGAACTAGATCACTGGATCTCCAAAGCAGCTGCGCTACCTGCAAATCC
Source organism: Hemitrygon akajei (assembly GCF_048418815.1). Classification (NCBI taxonomy): domain Eukaryota; kingdom Metazoa; phylum Chordata; class Chondrichthyes; order Myliobatiformes; family Dasyatidae; genus Hemitrygon; species Hemitrygon akajei. Next base: position 23,680,789 of record NC_133152.1, on the reverse strand, counting down.
ACTGTGCCATTGTTCATTGCTTTTCAGTTTTATATTTGTATGTGAGAAATGCATGTGCACACGAGCGAATTTGGCACTGAGTTGGTGTATATGTATATACTGTGTGTATATGTTTCTGTGATCACACTTGGGCAAAGTTACACTATGTCAAGGAATACATATAAATATATGTGTGTGTGTGTGTGTGTGTGTGTGTATATATATATATATATATATATATAGTACTATGCAAAAGTCTTAGAACATATACATAGCTAAAGTGCCTAAGACTTTAGCACAGTACTGTGAGTACGTATGTATATAAGAGTGCATATATGTATGTGTGTATGTGTTGTGTGATATTAAATTTGTAAATACACAGTAAATACAGTGGCAATTTTAGTAGGTTCTTGTACCCAATAAAGTGGCGGCTGAGTGTACGTTCTTAGTCTTCTGCTGCTTGATCCCATCCACTTCAAGGTTCAGCACGTTGTGTATTCAGAGGTGCTCTTTTGCGCATCACTGTTCTAATGTGTGGTTATTTGAGTTACTGTTGGCCTTCCTATCATCTTGAACCAGTCTGGTTATTCTCCTCTGACCTCCCTCATGAACTGCCGCTCAATAGATGTATTTTGGTTTGTTTTACACCATTCTCTGTAAACTCTAGAAACTGTTGCACATAAAATCTCAGGAGATTGACAGTTTCTAATATACTCAAACCACCCTGTCTAATCCCAACGATCATTCCATGGCTAAAGTCACTTGGTCATATTTCGTCCCCATTCTTATATTTGGTCTGAACAGCAACTGAGCCTCTTGACCATGCCTGCAAGCTTTTATGCATTGAGTTGCTGCTGCATGATTAACTGATGAGATGTTCGCATTAATGAGCAGGTGCACCTATTAAGGTAGCCCCTGTATACATGTACTGAATTAAAGATGTGTGAATCCTTTTAAAACAATTCACTAAAAGTGTTTCTTTGGTTTTGTAGGCTGTTCAGAGTACAGTTTATTGAAGGGCTTGTACAGTGGTTGCAACTTTCAGAAGCCGTCTTGCCTGTCATGGAGGCCTTTACCAACGGAATGGGAGGGGAAGGTACTGACACATTTGCAGATGTGCTGCTCAAAGAACCAGTTTTGAAGGATAATCCAATCTTGATCACCCAGGTAAACGTTCTGTGCAGTTAAATCTTCTGGCACTCTGGGTAATTTTTCTTGAAGCTGTAACTCTGTGCACATATTTCTACACAAATGTCCATGAAATATTTGTCTTCATGTTAGAAAAGTTCAAGAATTTAACTGATTTTGTTTTGTTTTTCTGTTTCAGGATCTTGTTTCCTTTTCCCTAAAAGATGGTGAGTTCTGGATTCTCTGACTCTTGTCTCTAAATGTGTTGGACTGGAGTACTACTGCTTATGCATCCTGTTACTCCCACACACCCTGTACTGAGTACTCAGTCCTTCTGATTTACCTGATGCACTTCACCCCCGGGCCACAGCCTGACCTCCTGCTATCGAGATGTTTCTTCACTGCACTCCCTACAAGCATGTCAGATGAATAGCACAGATACCATTATCACTTTAGTCTAAAGCTACACAAATCACAAGAAGGTATGAGTTGAAGAAGGCCATTCAGCTCATTGTCAGTTCCAAATTCAACCTTATTGGATCCCTGAATTAGGAAACAGTCAGATTCAAGACCAGTCTTCTTTGTACCATTTCAGAATGCTCATTCCTTGCATCATGGGATTGAAACATACATTTCACACACAGTTTTCCTCTATTATTATCTTATTATTTGTAGCTCTGATTCTGCATTACTTGTGCAGCTGCTGTCTGTCTAACCAAGGATACTTTCCTGATGCAGGAAGTCCCCAGGCAAATCTTGTAAATAACCAGGCTGTTTGCAGGTCAGTCTTGCTGAATTTGGCAAAGGTGATTTGAAGAAGAAATCAACTTTGGAAAGAGCCAGACAAAGTACAGGATTGGAATTAAATGAGATAAATGAAGAGTCCATGAGATTCCTGACTTTAATACCACAAATCTTGAACTTGTCCTGATTTTAAAAGAGACAGTTCTTTGTTACATTGCTGATATCAAGCAGGAGATAACACTGATTCAGAAGAAAAGCTGTGCTATATGCTGTATATATTTAATGTCCTGAGTGGCTGTTGATAGTTTTAAGTTTGGGGCTTTGGTATAGGGTCATTATCTGTTTCCTCTCCTGCTGGGCTTTCCAATTTTTTTTAACAGTTTGGAGTTAAGGGAGGAACTCAGCAGGTCAGGCAGCATCCGTGAAACAAGCAGTCAGTGTTTCCATGGATGCTGCCCGACCTGCTGAGTTTCCTCCAGCGTGTTGTATGTGTTGCTTTGACCCCAGCATCTGCAGTGTACTTCGTGTTTAGAGTTCAGGGAGAACTATTTACCAGAGTGCCAAGAGAGCGCTCAGCTCATTGAAATTTTAATCTGTGCCCAAAGCATTGGAAGGACGACCTCTCTTGGCGTCTGTACAGAATTGGAGTATCAGATTGAACTCGAGGAGGTGAGATAGGGATTGAATCTAGAACTTCACTTGATATAGTTGAAGGTAGTGCTACTGTCTTGAACTGACACTGGGAACCTAGGCCAGTTCTGGCTGCTGGTATTGTGGTCCATCTCTCTTCACATTGACTTAGATCAACCATCTGAGCAATAACCAAGGGTAGTACCTCTGACTTTACAATATGGCTCCATTTCGTTTTGATTACAGCATTTAACAATGAAAAGTTAACAATGGAATTGTTTTATTGTTGTTTTAAATGAAAAGGATCAACATTAAACAACATTTAGCAGGGATCAATGTTCTGACAAAGGATCTTCCTCTCTCATTCCAAAGCCATTCAGCTTGGTAGCTTAATTGGTCCTATGGGTGTAACTGGGTGGCATGGGGCCCTTGGGCTGGAAGGGCTTGTTACTGTGCTGTATATCCAAATAAAAAATAAATTAATATAAAGAGTTAATCAGTTCTTGAGCCTGCTCTGCTATTCAATAAGATTACAGCTGATCCATTTGTGATCTCAACATCACTTTCCTGGAACCCCTTGTAGTTTAAGTATTTAACAATCTCTATCTTGAACGTATTCAATAACTTCAGCATTCATGGTTCTCTCAGGTACAGAATTCCAAAGATTCATAATTCTGAAAGAGGAATTTTCTCCTCAGGCCCATCTGAAATGGGAGACTCATCGTACTAAATAAAAGTATGTGGAGGTATCTACGTGTAACGCTTAATATTTGAGAACATTTGCTTGTTCTGCAGCACCAAAATGTTTTATCTGACAACACTCAGAATTATTTATTTAGAACCTGCTGGTGTATACCACTTTTTGCTTAGTACCCTGAGATTGATGCCATTGGTGCCATTGATGCTTTGAAGCAGACTGTACGCTTTGTCCCCTAAATAGGACCTGGTACCAGCCGGACGTGTAGCTGCGTCTGCACCAGACTTCAAGGTGAGTGGTCCTGCCAGCTCCTTGCACACTTTTCATCCATCCTGGTATAAAAACAGATAAAGGAACCGCAAGGCATGGAAAGGAACAACAATAGGACCTAGTGGCACCCAGTGTTCCACAGGAACACTTTTTACTTTCTTCTTTTCCTTCATTTTCATTTGCTATTTGACTTGCACAGTTAAGGTGTAATCGACTGAGTCATAAAACCGGTCAGGTGCCACACAATGTTTCTGGTGTGTGGTGAGAAAAGTAGCATAGAACACGATGAACAGTCACTTCATACAATTGGTTGGTGCTGGCCTTTGCAACTCCAGAAGAGAAACTTCTACCTTAGTATCTGCAGAGCATACAAATTCAGAACCGTATTGACAATTTGACCAAGTGGTGAACAGGAAGAATTGCTATTGTGCTTTGCTTATTTTTAATCAGTGTACAATTATGTTTGCTTTGCAGGATATTATGATGCACGAGCAAGGGTTCTAATCCGTCACATCACGTGGCTGTTAAGAATTCCATTCGAAGACCTGGAGCTCTTTGAAGAATCATTGGTGGAGAGTCTAAAAGGATATAAAGAAAAAGACACAGCGTAAGAGGGGAGCCGGACTTTATATATTTACAGTGTGCTTTATAACTGAGAGCCTAGTAGAATTTTCCTTTTGTAGAATAAATCTTTAATTCATGATGATACCTGAATGGGTTAAAATAACTTCTTTGTAATGAAGGTCTATGATTCTTTCAAAATCTTTCAGTAGTAGTTCACGGAGTGTATTGTCCCTGTGCTGGAGAGGAGAATTGGGGATGTTCCCTCACAGCAAATGGCCATTCTGCTCCTGCATGTGTCCATCAAGTGTCTGTTTTCCTTCCTCTTTAGGGACAGATGAACCCTAATATCAGTTAGTGAATTATTCTTTGAATCATACTTTGTGATATCCATTTATAGTGGGGGCACGTGCTCAAGAAAATCCACCTATAGACGAGGCTCCAGGCTTAAGAATGCGCCCCTTTCCTTATTTCCTGCATGTGCACTCTCTCTTTTTTCCAGTGATCAGCAAATGAACTATTAGTCTCCTCTTCCAGACACTTCATTAGGTATTTTATGTTCAAGTTTCTAGGCTAATGATGCAGTATTTTAAAATAGATTATATTATTTCCTGTCTTGCTCTTCTATTTCATTGAATTTAACTTCATTCCTATAACAGGCTTCAGCTGGTTTTGTTGCAATTGATTGATTTAATTTTGGCCAAAGCAGGCGAGAGCTTTCTCATACACTTTCTATTTCCAACCCCAAACCCCCCAACATTCAGTGTGATTCCTTACCAATAGCTACCTCCATATAACCTTTTCAGTGTCAGGCAAACGAGCATGAAATATAACTAAATAAGCAGCAGGTTTAGTGTGTGCATGCGTGTGTGCGTGTGTGTGTGTGTTGCTTTGGATTTCTAGCACCTGCAGAATTTCTTATGTTGATGACTCTAATTCAACCTTGCTCAAGCTCAATGATGAGTATGCATTCAACACTAGCTCAGAAGCTGACCTGTACTGTAGAGGGAGAGTCGCTGTATGTTCTCTGCATATTTCTATGTGATTAAGATTTATTGCAATATCCTTAAGGAATCTTTGCTCTTTTCAATGTATATTTTCTCCAACCATTGACGTATTACAACCTAACCACAATGATGGGTAAGGGATATTTAAAGCATAATAGCTATACCAAGCAATTTCTGCAAAACTTGAAAAGCCGATTTATGCAACCAGCATCAGAACAGCAAATTCTCTCCTCAGTGATTTGAAAGCCCTGATCAGAGTCTCACAGTTCCCTGTAAATAAAATGCAGTGTTCCTCCTTTCTCATGAATCAAAATTCAAAGTAAATTTACTATTAAAGTAAGTTTGTTACTATGTACTGCCTTGAAATTTATTTTCTTGCAGGCGTTTGCAGGAAAGGAAAAAAGAAATACAATAGAAGTTTATGAAAACTCATACATAGTAAGATGAAGACTGATAAATAACTGATGTGCAAAAGAAGACAAACAGCAAATAAAATTATAATGAGAACAAGTTGTAAAAGTCCTTGAAAGTAAATCTGTAGGTTGTAGAATCTGCTCAGAGTAGCGTTGATTGAAGTTATTCATGCCTATTCAGAAGCCTCATGGTTGTAAGGTAATAACTATTCCTGAACCTGGTGGTGTGGGACCTAAGGCTTCTTTACCTCCTATCCAATGGTAGCAGTGAGAATTGGGCATAGTGTGGATGGTGTAAGTCTTTGATGATGGATAATACTTTCTTATGGCCTCACTTCATGTAAATGTACTCACTGATAGGGAGGGAGGGCTTCGCCTATGATGTACTGGGTTGTATCCACCACTTTCTGCAGCCTTTTCCATTACTGGGCATTGGTGTTTCCATACAACCAGTTAAGAAACTCTCCACCATACATCTGTTGAAGTTCTCAGAGTTTGTGGTGACTTGCCAAATCTTTACAAACTTCTAGGAAAGTAGAGGCGCTGCTGTTTCTTCTTTGTAATGACATTTCTGTGCTGGTCCCAGGATCGATCCTCTGATATGTTGATGCTAAGGAATTTAAAGCTGTTGATCCTCTCCACTTCCATTCCCCAAATGAGGACTGGCTCATGGACCTCTGACAACTTCTTAGTTTTTGCTGATGTTGAGTGAGAGGTTATTGTGACGCTACTCAATCAGATTTTCAATCTCCCCGCAGTATGTGGATTAGTCACCACTGTGGATTCAGCCGACAACACTGGTGTTGTCCACAAACTTAAATACAGTATAGGAGCTGTATTTAGCCACATAATCAGAGGTATAAAGTGAGTAGAGCAAGGGCTATACACACAGTCCTGTGGTGCACCTTTGCTGATAGCTGGTGTGGAGGACATGTTGTTACCAATCTACAATGGTCTGTCAGTAAGTACAGTACTCAAAGTGTTATATCTCAATGCACGGAGCATAAGAAATAAGGTGGATGATCTTGCTGCACTTTTACAGATTGTCAGGTATGATGCTGTGGCCATCACTTAATTGTGGTTGAAGGATGATAGTAGTTGGGAGCTGAATGTCCAAGGTTACACGCTGTATTGGAGGGATAGGAAGGTAGGCAGAGGGGGTGGCGTGGCTCTGCTGGTAAAGAATGGCATCAAATCAGTAGAAAGATGTGACATGGGATCGGAAGATGTTGAATCCTTGTGGGTTGAGTTCATAAACTGCAAGGGTAGAAGGACTCTGATGGCAGTTATATACAGACCCCCCCCCCCCCCCCAACAGTAGCTGGGATGTGGACCACAGCTTACAACGGGATATAGAAAAGGCGTGTGAAAAGAGCAATGTTATGATAGGCATGGGAGATTTCAACGTGCAGGTCGATTAGGGAAAATATGGTTGGTAAGGGATCTCGAGGGGGCGTTTGTTGAATGCCTTCAAGATGGCTTTTTAGAGCAGTTTGTCATTGAGCCTACTAGAGGATCAGCTATACTGGATTGGGTGTTATGTAATGAACCAGAGGCGATTAGGGAGCTTAAGGTAAAAGAACTCTTGGGAGGCAGTGATCATAATATGATTGAGTTCAACTTGAAATTTGACAGGGGAAAAAGTACAGTATGTACAGTAAGTAGCAGTATTTCAATGGATTAAAGGAAATTACAGTGGTATGAGAGAGGAGTTGACCAAGGTAAACTGGAAGGAGATGCTAGCAGGGATGACAGCAGAGCAGCAATGGTATGAGTTTCTGGGAAAAATCAGGAAGATGTAAGATAGATGTATTCCAAAAAGCCTGACTTCTGTGGTTGGGAAGATGTAGTCATTTGTTAAGGATGAGTTTATGGAGTACTTGGTGACACAGGACAAGACAAACCAAAGTCAGCATGGTTTCCCTAAGGGAAATTCTTGCTTGATGACCCTGTTGGAATTCTTTGAGGAGATCACAAGTAGGATAGACAAGGGGGATATAATGGATGTTGTATATTTGGACTTTCAGAAGGCCTTTGACAAGATGCCACACACGAGGCTGCATACCAAGTTAAGAGCACATGATATTACAGGAAAGTTTTGGCAAGGTTAGGGCATTGGCTGATTGGCAGGAGGCACCGAGTGGGAATAAAAGGATCTTTTCTGGTTGGCTGCCAGTGATTAGTGGTGTTCCTCAGGGGTCGGTGTTGGGGCTACTTTCTATGCTCTATATCAATGGTTTAGATAATGGAATGGATGGCTTTGTTGCCAGGTTTGCAGATGATATGAAGATTAGTGGAGGGGCAGGTAGTGTTGAGGAAACAGGTAGGCTGCAGAAGGGCTTAGACTGATTAGGAGAATGGGCAAGAAAGTGGCAAACGAAATACAATGTTGGAAAATGTATGGTCATGCACTTTGGTAGAAGAAATAAATGTGCAGACTATTTTCTAAATGGAGAGAAAATCCCAAAATCTGAGATGCAAAGGGACTTGGGAGTCCTTGTGCAGAACACTGAAGGTTAACTTGTAGGTTGAGTCAGTGGTGAGGAAGGCAAATGCAATGTTAGCACTCATTTCAAGAGATCTAGAATACAAGAGCAGGGATTTGATGCTGAAGCTTTATAAGGCATTGCTGAGTCCTTACCTTGAGTGTTGTGAACAGTTTTGGGCTCCTAAGAAAAGGTGTGCTAGCATTGGAGAGGATTCAAAGGAGGTTCACCAGGATGATTCTGGGAATGAAAGGGTTATCATGCGAGGAACGTTTGATAGCTCTGGGTCTGGAATTTAGAAGGATGAGAGTGGATCTCATTGAAACCTTTTGAATGCTGAAAGGCCTAGACAGAGTAGATATGGAAAGGATGTTTCTCATGGTGGGGAAATCTGGGACAGGAGGACACAGCCTCAGGAAAGAGGAGTGTTGATTTAAAACAGAGATGTGGAGAAATCTCTTTAACCAGAGGGTGGTGAATTTGTGGAATTTATTACCACAGGCAGCTGTGGAGGCCAGGTCGTTGGGTGTATTTAAGGCAGTCCTTGATAGGTTCTTGATTGGACCCTGCATCAAAGATTATGGGGAGAAGACTGGGGAGTGTGGCAGAGAAGGGGGTAAGAAAAGGATTAGCCATGATTGAATGATGGAGCAGACTAATTCTGCTCCTGAGGTCTTCTGGTCAGTGAGGAATCGAGGGTCCAGTTGCACAGGGAGGTATCGAGGCCCAGGATTTGGAGCACAATGATGCACAGGATTTGAGGCATCTGAAGGTGTCTAAGACAGACATACTTTATTGATCCCGAGGGAAATTGGGTTAAAGGGATTAAAAGTTTGGTTTAGTGGAATAAAAACGGGAAATGCTGGAAATACTCGGTAGCCTGATGACATCAGTGGAGAGAAAACAAAGATAAAACAAGTTTTGAAATGTTGAGAAAGAGTGGCACGAAGTGTGGGAGAGAGCAAAAGGGGAAGTCTGAGGTGTGGCAGGAGGGATTAAGTGGGAAATGGCTATTAACGAAAGAGGTTAGTGAAAAGATCAAGGCAAGATACAAATTTAGAATGGTTATCTGTAGTTACTTATGGAACATAAATGCTGTAAATGTGGAAAAAAATGCTAGATATGTTGATTACCTAAACTGTTAAATTCAGTGTTAATTCCTGGAAGCTGTTAAGGTGCCTAGTCAGAATGAGCTTCTGTTCTAACTTGCAATGAGCTTAGTTGGGTCATTGTAGGGGGTAGGTAAAGTCAGCATATGAGTGAAACAAGGAATTAAAATGCCTCCAATCTCATATGGCTTGAACAGAGGTGATCCACAATACTTTCTCCCAACCCGTGTTTGGTTTTTCCAGTGCAGAGCAGGCCGCCTTGCAAGCAACAGATACATGACACTAGATTTGGGGGAGAAAAAGTAAATTACTATTTTGCATTGAGAAAATCCAACAAAAAGAAGCGGATACGGCCCAGTCCATCACGGGTAATGCCCTCCCCACCACTGAGCACATATACACGAAGTGTTGTCGCAGGAAGGCAGCCATCATCAGGGATGCCCACCATGTCATTCTCACTTCTCGCTGCTGCCATCACGAAGAAGGTACGGGATCCTCAGGACTCACACCACCAGGTTCAGGAACAGTTATCACCCCTCAACCATCAGGCTCTTGAACCAAAGGGGATCACTTCACTTCACTTGCCCCATCAATGAAATGTTCCCACAACCTATGGACTCATTTTCACAAACTCTGCATCTCGTGTTCTTGATATTTATTGTTTATTTATTTATTATTATTATTGTTTCTTTTTGTATTTACGTAGTTTGTTGTCTTTTGCACTCTGGTCAAGCGCCCATATTGTTGCAAACTTTCATTGATACTATTAAGGTTGTTATTCTGTAATAGATTTATTGAGTATGTCTGCAAGAAAATGAATCTCAGGGTCATATATGGTAACATATATGTACTTTGATAATAAATTTACTTTGAACTTTCATAAAATGAATACAGTGGGGAGAGAAGAAATTAAAGGGAAGGTATATTCGGCTTACAGGAGAGGTATAATGGAAAAGGGAAGACCTGTTGGTGGAGATGGAAAACTGAATCAGCATCCCATGGAATTTTTAGAAAGGAGTTGGTGGTATCAGAATAAAAATGTTGGAAATTAGCCTGCTGAATCTGAAGCACATGTGGAAAGTTAGGACAAGATTAACTTTATTTTGGTTTTGAAGTGATAAAAACAGTTGTAAAGAAAGAGATTGAGAGCCTTGTCAAATAAAGTGGAGTACATATTGTAAACACTAGAATGGAGCGTGGTTTTATCTACTCAGATGTGATGGGCACATAGATCAGTGTTGTTTTATCCTTGCCCCTGAAAGGGCTGATAGTGAAAGGCGGTGATGAGAGGAAACAGGAGACCTGTAGTGTTAACTAACTTCCTCTCCTGCTGATTATTTCCAGCATTTTCACTGATTTTTTTTTCAGAATAGTTTTAGTCTCAACCCACTACCTTGTAAATGTGAAACAGGGTAATAAGACAATAAAACTGGCAGTGCAAGAATTAAAGATCCATCCTGCATTTATGCTGCTGGATAACCCAAATTCACTTGGGCTTATATTTTGCCTGCAATTTCCATTTCTGTGCATGTTTCTTAGATAACATTTTAGCTGTTTCTCTCAAGTACATTTTGCAATTGCTGTACATTTAAGCAGAGTGAAGGACTGGATAAAGAAATGGTATCCCATCTAAAACAATTGTGCCATTGTCTCCAGATAGAAGAGTACCTAATTTGTAACATTCTGTTGATCACCTGTTTGATTACATTTATTTCCTAACAACTTTTTGAAATTTTGTATAGCCATGCAATCAAGATCAGATTGTAATTTACTCCTTATGGTAGGTTAGTTCTAGAAAGCATTGAGGTTAAACTGATGAGCAAATGTGAGAGAGTATGGGACAAATCAGACTGCTTCAATGAGATCTAGCATGACTTATTGGGCAGAATCACCATCTCTTGTGTGGTTATGGATGCAATTTACAAAATCCATAGAATTTTCCTTTTCTGTTATTTGCTACAGTGACACCTGTTTAATCAGTGCAAGTAAAGACCAACTGTATAACTGTTAGTGAAACATGCACAAAATGCTGGAGGAACTCCAGCAGGTCAGGCAGCATCAGCGTCTACGGAAGGATATAAAGAGACCACATTTTGGGCTGAGACCCTTTATCTGTCCTGATAAAGGGTTTCGGCCTGAAATGTGATTCTTTATTCCTTTCCGAAGGTGCTGCCTGACCTGCCAGGTTCCTCTAGCATTTTATGTGTGTATCACTCTAGATCTCTCAGTTAATGGTAGGGGTCCGTGACATGAGAAATGTTGGGAATCCGTGCTCTATATTTACAGCATCTGCAGAATCACTTGCATTTATAACTATTACTGATTTGACATTAGACAGGTGCTAATATCTGAATTGATACTGATGACATGTTTTTTTTTCTTAATGGCCTTTCCATAAGGATGATGTTTATTGTGAGTATTATTTTACTGCACAATTTTAAAATACTGAGACCTCACTGGAATTTTGTTTTTTGTTTGCTCTTTGTTGCTCTAATTTACTTTTGGGCCCTTTTAACTAACTTGTTCACTCTTCAACACTTTCAGAGAATTTGAAATTTCTCAGAAGAAAAAGGATCGTAAAAAGAAGCTAAAGCGATATTTCCTTATCGGACTTGCTACAGTAGGCGGTGGAACAGTGATTGGTATGTTGTAATCAAGTTTCAGTGATTGTGATAAATATGTTGTAGCTAAAACCAGCTTGTACCCGGAGAAAGGCTGATGACAGAAACATTGCAGCTAATGCCAGGTTATAGTGGGAACTGAGACCATAGTGGGAATATTATAAATAAAACTAGTGTACAGTGGATTCTGGTTAATTGGGGCAGCTGCTTATTTGGGACAACTCTCGATGAATGAAAACTAATTGAGAAAGTTGCTGGGATTCCCTTTGTTTATTTGGGACACCATGCCACTAACTGACTTGCTGAACAGGTTCTGACCAGTGTCAGTCGCGTGTGCTTATGTGGCCACTAGACACTACAGAGTGCTTCGAGCAGACAGATTCAAGCTTAGAGATGTCAGAAGCAGCCGGGAGCAAAAATGAAGTGATTTCACTACTTCAACAAGTTAGGATCTACGAAGATTTTGAAGGTATCAACAAGCATCTTGAATGTTACAATGAAAATGAAGATTTGGAGAATGCATTCATTGATTGCATTGTATGAAGGCAGTCCATTATCCACACTAAGTGTTGGCACTGATTTTGTTCATTGCATATGCTGGATGAATTCCTCCGTCAGTAAGTATTAGGTATTAACACACACGTTTTGTAGTACTGTAAGTACTATAGGTAGTGCTCTGATTTGTTCATTATTTCATTAAATACATAATTTGTTGCTCAATTTACCTTTTTTTAAAATACCTTTTTAACTATTTCCACGAAACTTTGGCTAACTAGGGCGGCAGCTTAATTATCAGGATGTGTCCCAGTTAACTGGAATCCACTGTACTGGGTGATGCGTTTGTGCTGGTATTATAACAAATAGACAAAGCTTGTAGAGCTACTGTCTCACAGGTCCAGTGCCCTGTTTTAGTCCTGACTCTACTGCAGTATGTGTGCAGTTTGTATAGATTTCCTCCAGGTCCTCTGGTTTCTCCCAGAGTTTATACATGAGTTGGTAACTTAAGCGGCCACTGTAAATTGCCCCAAGTGTAGGTAGTGATGGAGTACTGAGAACAGGAGAACAAAATAGGATTATTGTAGAATTGGTGTACTGCATGTTTGATGCAAACTCATAGGGCTGAGGGGTTTATTTCCAATATATGCATAATATCTGAATATAATGCGGGATATGTGATTCTGATTGATATGTTATTAAGAAATTAAATTTGTTAGAGGACAGAGAAATGTGATAGGTGTGTTATAACAGCTGACATTAAGTATCACAGAACTGAGAAGAGATGAATATGATAGGTTTTATTATAACTGCAAACATTAAATATCACAGAACCGAGGAGAGAGAAATGTGATAGGTGTATTATAACTGTGGCACATTAAATATCACAGAAATGAGATTGTATTTGAAATTGAACACAGCAATTATTCTGGAAGATGTTTCAGATTAATGACAAAGCTGTCAGCCTGTGCAATAAGAATGACTGGCCACTGAGGTTCTTGAGAATTATTTTCATGGTAACACGTTTCAGCTGTTTGACAGATACCGACGCAGTGCTTTGAGAACAGGTGCATGCAGGCTACACCAGTTCCTGTTTCAGCATTATTACCATTCTCAGTACGGTTTGCATAGTCAGAACAGAGGTTCCTCATAGATCCCTAAACTGGAACTGATATTTTTGATTATTGTAGATAAGCAACACTATTCAATAACATTAGAAATACTGAGTAGATTGCATGGTTCTTATCTTAGTTTTCAGTGAACAGTTAGAAGATTTAGTTCATCACATGTTCTTTGGATATCCTGTCCCTGATACTTTTAGCATTAAAACTGACCCATGCACCTTTATACAATGTTTAATTTAGTGTGTGAGATTTCCATACTAATTGACTGGGAAATGGTGTTAGGTTGAGAATTTCCTCGAACCATTCTCTGAAACACATTAAACCAAAATGCACAAAAAATAGTGTTAGTGCAAAAATATGCAGTGACTGCAGCTAGCACGGCGTGGTTCGGAAATCCAAATGCGGGATAGAATTTACGTCTGAATGCTAATAATCTGTAACAGTGCAATTACAAATTAGGTTTATGATTTATGCTGGTGAATCATCAGGCTGACATCAGCAGCAAATAAAGACTTAGTATGAGATTAGAGACTGCTACATGCACACTCATTCTCTTGTGATTCATTTCAAAGGAGGCTGCACCTTTGAGCTCAATAATGTAATTACATAAGCACTCGTATTTTTAATGTGAAGCCATTTAAGTAATCTGGCCTCTGTCTGCAGGGCTCACGGGTGGCCTCGCTGCCCCCTTTGTAGCAGCTGGAGCCGCTGCTATTGTAGGGACTGCAGGCGCAGCTGCCATTGGGTCCACAGCTGGAATTGCCATCATGGCGTCTTTATTTGGGGCAGCAGGTGCGGGTCTGACAGGTAGGTGTATTTGTGGTTTTTTTTGGGTACTTTTCAAAGTAAATGTTAATTTTAGAGTATGGCTTCTAAAACATTCTCAGGTGGGCCAACTCATCTTAAACCTCTCTGGGTGGGTTGGGGGGGCAAAGGCAAAGAACTAGCAGCAGGCCGTGCAGCTCACCTTTTTGCAAAAGACTTCCAAAAGCAATCATTGCCTTGCTGCCTCATTGCAGCTCCGATCTTACTTAGAATACTAAGGTTGTGGAATTTTATTCTAATTCATAGATTTGCCCATTGAGTCCTCTCATAAAAACAATGGTGAATGGCCAATGTCCCATTATCCCCCCCCCCCCCAAAAAAAAAGCAAAAAGAAAAATCTGATGTCAATTTAGAAAAAAAAATGAGAAATTGCTCCCCGAGTCCCTCAGGCAATCAGGCAAAGCTCCAAGAGATTATGGTCATTTATAAGTCCTTCTGTTCCCAGCTAACTTACAACATATTCCCTACAATTGAAATTGAGGTCCTGTCTCAAAAATGTTTCCTAGCTTCCTCTTTGAAGGACTGTAGGGAATCTGTACTTAGAGTGTACTTCACTAATCTGTTCCAGAAGTTGATGACTCTCTGAAAAGAAATACAGTACTTCCTACCTCTTTGCATGAGGATTTATATTCCTATCCCCAAGTCATACTGTCTTCATGCTTCTCAAATAACATAACCAACTGGATGTAATCTAATCCCGTCATCATTTTTAAAACCTTAATCACATCCACTTTGTTTGAATGGAGTTCCAACTCTTGGGAGCCTGCATTGGAAGCTGCAAGTACTACATCTTGGTATTATCCTTCAATACTTCCCACTATATGAGTCAAAATGATATGCAGTACTGAAAATACAGCTGCGTAAATGCCTTGTGCAGCCAAAGTGGTTGTATTTTACACCATACTAATAATATATTGAACTCTGTTTGGATTTGGGGGCCTCATCAGATGTCTTGAGTACTTGCAACGAGTCTCTTGGTCCTCATGATAAGGCAAGCTTGGAGTTTAACTCATCCATGAACACTTCCAGCTGCATTTCGATTTCTCCTTGATGCTCGCCTGTTATTCCACGTATATTCTAATTTTAAAATACTTCTTCTAGTATCTGTTTTAAATTTAACTTTTTGCCCTTGATTCTACTTTTGTGGGTTAATTTGGTGAATCATTGTATGTTATCAGTACTTGCAATACTTATGGTGAACTTGTTTTTTAATTTTACTCTTGTTAAACTGAGTTATCTAAGTTTCAACAGCTTTTCCTTAATGTCATTGCTTTACTTTGCTGGTGCTATACATTTTGTTGAATATTATCCATAATAATGCATAGAATTCTAAAGTGCTGTCTCTAGTGTCTGTCGGACATTACATTTCTTATATAAACACGGACTATTCTGTCTGCATTCTTGTTAGCTTTTTAACAGCTTCACCACATACTGACTTTGAAAATGACAACTGTTATTACTATTGAGATTCTTTTCAAGAATTTGGCTGATTTATTCTCATGGAAGGAATAAAAGCATAGACTACTTTTGAAATGGAAAGTAAATTCAAAAATCTGAGGTGCAAGGGGACTTGGGAGTCCTCGTGCAGGATTCCTAAAGGTTAATTTGCAGGTTAAGTCGGTGATGAGGAAGGCAAATGCGATATTAGCATTCATTTCAAGGGGACTAGTATATAAAAGCAAGGATATAATGCTGAATCTTTATAAAGCATTAGTGAAGTCTCACTTGGCATTCTGTTAGCAGTTTTGGGCCCTTTTTCTAGGAAAGGACATGCTGACATTGGAGGGGGTTCAAAGGCGGTTTACGAAAATGAATCTGGGATTGAAAGGCTTGTCATATGAGGAGTGTTTGATGGCTCTGGGCCTCTACTCACTGGAATTCAGAAGAATGAGGGGTGACCTCATTGACAACTATCGAATATGGAAAAGCCTCTATAGAGTGGATATGGCAAGGATATTTCCTATGGTGGGGGAGTCTAAGACCATAGGACACAGCCTCAGAATAGAGGGGCGACTTTTTAGAATGGAGATGAGGAGGAATTTCTTTAGGCAGAGAATCAGAATCAGTTTTAATATCATTGGTGTGAAATTTGTTAACTTTTTAAAATATATATATATATATATATATATATAAACAGAAATAAAAGAGTAGTGAGATAGTGTTCATAGGTTCAGTGTCCATTTAGGAATTAGATGGCAGAAGGGAAGTAGCAGTTCCTGAATCACTGAGTTTGTGCCTTCAGGCTTCTGTACTTCTTTCCCGAAGGTAACAGTGTGAAGAGGGTTCATCCTGGGGTGGGGGGAATTCTAATGGTGGATGTCAGTTTCCTAAGACACCGCTCCTTGAAGATGCCTTGGACACTATGGAGGCTGATACCCAGGATAAAGCTGACTAATTTTACAAGTTTCTGCAGCTTATTTCGATCTTGTGCAGTAGCACCCCCCCCCCCCCCCCATATCGGATGATGATGCAGCCAGTCAAAATGCTCTCCACCTAGTCCTTCTGGAATTTGTTGCCACAGGCAGCTGTGGTGGCCAAGTCGTTGGGTATATTTAAGGCAGAGGTTGATAGATTCTTGATTAATCATGGCATGAATGGATACAGGGAGAAGACAGGATATTGGAGCTGAGAGGGGAAAATGGATCAGCCATGATGAAATGGTGGAGCAGACTTGATGGGCCAGAGGGTCTAAATCTGCTTCTATATCTTACAGTCTCAATTCATTAGAGTTTTTTTTTCAATTATATGCAATAATTTATTTTGCAATGTTAAAATAAGGCATCTAAAGACAGAAATAAGGAATTAAAAATATACTTCAATTAAACTTTTAGTGTGACCTTGATGGCACGTGTCCATTTAGCATCCAAGCTGTTCTTGTGGCCTTTCTGAATGAGAGTGTTAAACTAATTTACATTAACTATTGTCAGCTTTATTTTGTAATCTGACAGCAAAAGGAAATTGAATCAGAGGGTGCCCAAGCTTTCTACATATTAAATCTGCAGTTCGAAAGTACTTAGCCCAATTACTCCATGCCTTCATGGTTTTGACTAATTGATATTGAACTTGTGTGACTGTGTCAATGGCGCTGTGTCATTTCTCTCCACTGAAGTTGTTCAGATGTTGTCGTCATCCCCAATGCAGCCGTGAGGTGGAGTGCCATCTGGGAGTTAGGAATCAGAGATGAACGGAAACAAGTAATAATGTGGGTCGATGCCAAAATGAGCTTATCTGCTCACTGTGTAGATTGATAGACATAGAGATAGCTGTGTCAAACATTACTGATTACTTTTTCCTAATCTGGGCATCAAGGTGACGTAGCAGTGCGACTATTATTACAGCTCGGGGATTTCCAGGGTTCGGAGTTCAATTCTGGCGTTGTTTGTAAGGAATCTATAAGTTCATCCCCTGAACTGCATGGGTTTCCTCTGGGTTTCTCGGTTTCATCCCACAGTCCGAAAACATAGTAGATTAATTGGCCATTGCAAATTGTCCTATAATTAGGCTAGTGTTGGGTGGTGCAGCTTGTTGGGTTGAAAGGGCCTGTTCAGTACTATATCTAAATAAAATAAATAAATAAGTAGAATTTCAAGAACATCATCAAATATTTTACTTACTGAGATTTACTGCTACATTGAAAAAATTACTGAATTTTTTTTGATGTAATAAATTGGTGGTGGTTTATGCATGGCCAGAATTATTTTCTTGAAATGCATAGAAGAATGAAAAGAGCATAAAAGAATGAGAAAAGAATAGTGTGATTTTTTTTTAAATCTTGTGGATGCTGGAAATTTGAAATAAAAATAGAAAATACTGGGAACATTGGGTGTCTGACAACATCTGTGTAAAAGAGAAAAATGGCTAATGTTTCAGACTCATTGTTTCTGTCTACAGATGCAACCTGACTCACTTAGTGGTCCAACATTTTCTGTTATAAAAAGAGTACTGCACATATTATGCATGAATCACTAACAAAACTTCCAGTCTTCAATTTAATGTTTCAGTTTACTGGGAATAGGAATGCATTCGGAATTCAGTGCAAATGCGAAACTAGTCAAAATCCATGACACTTCTACTATTGTTTAGGGATTGACTAATGGACAACAAGTTCTGTAATGAAATGATTCTTTTATTACTTGAGTCTGCCTTCTTAGTTATTTTTGATGGTCATTTTCTTTTGTTTTGGTGACCTCTGGATAGAATGTTAAATCTGATTTTCTTTCCCTTTCAGGATACAAAATGAAAAAGCGAGTGGGAGCTATTGAAGAGTTTGAATTCCTTCCTCTAACTGATGGAAATCAACTGCACATCACCATTGCTGTCACTGGTTGGCTATGCACAGGAAAATACGGTATAAAGAATAAAAAAGACCAATTCAAGAATGTCTTACACTAAATAATTTTATGTGTTCCGGAATGCAAGTGTTTGAAGGCATGATTAAGCTTTCCCTATGAATGATTCAAAAGATATTTTTTTTCAAGTGTTAGGCAACAGACAATCTGCTGGAGGAATTCAGTGGGCTGAACAACATCTCTGGAAGGAAAGGAATTGTTGACACTTTACATTGAAACCCCACATCAAAGCATGCAGTCCTAAAACACTTACAATTGATTATAAGATTAATGGTACAATGGGGAGCCATTATTTTCACTGGGTCTGTCTGGATCCCAGGGGTACAATCCCATTAATCCCATTTTCTTCTTGTTTCTCAATACCTTTTTCTTTCTTGTGCTCATCAAGTCCTCTTTGAATTTCTTGCCACCTATCTTAGCAGGCAATTAACCTAGAATCAGAGATCCTTGCTGAAAATCGTGCAGAACACACCCAAAGTTGGATCTAGCCTGGGATCCTGCGGCTGTCAGGCAGTAGCGCTCAGTGCTGTATGATTACGCTGCCACAGTTTGGGATCATTCTGGTCAGTGAAGCACAACACACTTTCCACTCTTTCTTTCCCTAATGAGATATTGGAAAATTTCAAGCACATTTCCATTAGCAGATAAAATTATATACTTATCTATACAAGAGAAGCTACTATTCACCTTAGTGAGGCAACTGACCATAAAATGTAGCTGCAGTACTTTCTGCACTCTTAACTGAGCTTTAGAAACACATGCAAAATGCTGGAAGAACTCATCAAGTAAGGCAGCATCTGTGGAGGGGAATAAACAGCCAACATTTCGGACTGTGATCCTTCAACAGGATACTGGAAGGAGCTTAACTTTTTTTTGATTCTATGGCAGTTGCGAGATCATTATGAAACAGCATCTGTCAAACAGATTGAAATAGCTGTGTTGTTTTTTCAAGCAACATTACTGCCACAAAGGATAGTATCACTTAGTGTGGTATTTTCAATTGACAGGCAGAATCAAATTTAGTTTGAAGAATTTGACAGTAGTTTTGGATAAGTGAATGTATGTGACAAGGTTGCTAACTCTTTCATTTTTCGCCCTTTTAGACATTCTGCTTTACTGAGATTTTGTAGCCACTAAAGTTCATATTTGTCTTAATAATAGGTCAGACTCAATTATAGATGATGTAGAGTGCTTCTCTGGAGAGCTTTCACATAGAAATAGCTCACAGGATCTAGGGTACTACAGACTGATATGAATTACCATTCCTGTTGCCAAGGTACTGCTTTGCTTATCAGCATGAAGGTTTTTGTCAGAATCTGCTGTTGCTTTTCCAACTGCAAAATGAAAGAGAAAAGAACTTGAATTCATATATCATATATTTCATCACTCGGAAATCCCTTCAAAGCACGTTACACATGATGGATTACTCAGGAACACAGAGACTGCTGCTGTGCAGACAAATTGGGGTCAAAGTTAGCACAAAACTGAGGTCTAAAGGACTGAATTTTAATTATAGTGTAAGCTGCAGCCAGTGATACTAGATTGTTTTTAGATTAGAAACGTTACCGAGGTTCAAGGTGATTATAAAAATGGAAGTCACAATAACGTGAACGATAAGGAAGCTGGAATTCAGAATCAGGTTTAATATCACTGGCATATGTCATGAAATATATAATACAGATAGTTAAATAAGTAGGGCAGAAATAGAAATTTTAAAAAGTAGTGAGGTACTGTTCGTGGATTCAATGTCCATTCAGAAATTGGATGACAGGGGAAGAAGCTGTTCTGGATTGTTGAGTGTGTGCCTTCAGGCTTCTGTACCTCCTTCCTGATGGTAGCAATGAGAACAAGGCATGATCTGGGTGGTGGGGGTCCTAAATGATGGACGCTCCCCCCCCCCCCCCCCTTTTCTTTGAGGCATTTCTCCTTGAAGATATCCTGGATTCAGCAGAGGCTAGTGTTCATGATGGAGCTGTATTTGTTTCTTTATTTGGAAGTGGAATGAAGGAGTTACTACAGAACAGGCATAAATCATGGGATTGAACTGGCTGAAAATAAAATGCCAAGGTTGTAAACTGCTACATTTGATTCAATCTAAGTTTCACCCAGTGTCATTTGAATCAAAACAAACGTGTAGCGTTCTCGTGGAAAGCAATCATGAATGGTATCACTTCTTGCTTTACTAATTCCTGGCTCTGGAATACTTCACTCAATTTCATTGAACTTTGTCCCACAACATCTGTTGTGACCCTTTCTGTGATTTAAGCAAACTACAATCTCTTTTTATATTAACAGCCATCATTTGGCTGGGCAGTTAATTCCCTGAGTGTCCATTGCCTAGTGTTGAGATATAATGTAATGTCTTTAGGAGAGTATTAGGGAGAGTCAAGCAAAGGTTCCCTCTAGCCATGTTTTAATTCTGTAGTTTAACTAACTACCTTCAGATAAAAGTTAGAATACCTGGCAATGACCAAGTAATTTATGTTTTGGTGGTGGGAGCAAAATCACTTTTAACAGATATTTTTTGTAGCTAATGTACTTTCAAATCACTCACAAAATCAGTCAAATGAAAAATAGTGAATTGAAATATTGTGAGACACAAGCCATGGAACAAAGTTTGCAAAATAACATTTTTTTCCAATATTTGTGCAGCTTCAGCCATTAAGTAAAGATGGCAGTATTTAAAATAACATTTTGTTTGTCATTGGGAATTCCAAATTTTCTGCTGGAGCAGCACCAGGAACATATTTTGAGAAAAAGCAAATTGCTGGAGGAACTCAGCAGGTTGAGCAGTATCTGTGGAGGGGAGTGGACAGTCAATATTTTGGGTTGTGACCATTCATCGAGACTTTTCATCTGCACCTGCCTCCGCCCCCGCCCCCCACCGCACCCCAGCTAATGCTGCCAGACCCGCTGAGTTCCTCCAGCTCTTGGATTTTTTGCTCCGGATTCCAGCATCTGCGGTCTCTGGTGTCTCCAGGCTCTACCAATGTCAATGTCAGTGTAAACCAAATACAAACAGATCAGAACCAAATGTGCTATCTGATTCAGTACTATACCCAATGTGGGTCTTGCAGGGAAAACGTCAGTGAATCTATCTCCACTTGTGTGATTCAGAATATTTCAGAAAGATTCAGTGGCTGACATGTTTGGCACTCTTTCTTCAGAAAAGTAGGCGGAGTCGAGAAACAGCCAGCTATCAAAGTTTTCCTTCTGTTTTCCGAAGAGATCTGCTTTTGGCCACACTGTGAGATCTTATTAATGTGTGGCAGTCTCTTCTGCTGTGCAGGACCTCAACAGAAAATGTTCCTTCTGGGTCTCCAGAAACTCCCATTGAGGGATTGGGAGAAGTAGCTCCACATTTGTTCCAGAGGTCCACCGTAAGTGATGGCAGCTCACTGCTGATTGCGAATTCTGCCCTGATAAATTGAGTTTACTGCTCTGACAGACGGAATTGAGGCAATTGGCTAATCAAAATGTTCGGATGGGGGTGATGATGTGCATAAATGGCACTCTCTCAGCTTGAGACTGGCTTGATGGAGCAGCAGCTGTTTCTGACATCTTCATTTTCGTTGCTGAGATGAGAAACGTTGACGACGGATGCTTAGATTTAGAAGAAAAGAGAACCTGATGTTAAGCTGTCTTGTTTTTCACAAGTGCCACTTATTTATACTTGTGCTTTCGTCTTCCTTAAGATAACTAAATGAGCCTTGAAAGATTAGTACTGTCTTTGCCTCTGAGTCAGAAGGTTGAATTCTGGTGCCTCTCCAGGAGCTGATGATATAATCTAAGCAGAAGTTGGTGCCACGTATAGGAGTGTGCACTGTTGGATGAGGGATTAACCTGTTAAGTTTTCTATCACAGAGAGACATAAAAGATTTTTTGGTAGTGTTCAAAGGAGAGCAGAACAGTTAATTTGTCTCATTACTGGCTAAATCCTGCAGTGCGCGAAGTGGCTGTCCTGTTTCGAAATACTCCACTGCTGTGTAACCACACTTCAAAAATACTTCATTAGCTGAAAAGCATTTTGGAAAGCCCCTAAGGTCATGATAAGTGCTTAAAACAAAGAGTGCAAGTTCTTTTATGTTCTCCGTAAATCATACATTTGTTCTGCACATATTGCACCAGG